>NC_049246.1:43882633-45283323 GCF_011100685.1 Canis lupus familiaris | reverse complement strand
CAGACTGGATAAAAGCAAGACCCATCTATTTGCTGTTTACAAGAGACTCATTTTAGATCTAAGGACACCTACAGCCTGAAAATGAAAGGTTAAAGAACCATTTACCATTCAAATTGTCCTCAAAAGAAAGCAGGGGTAGCAATCCTCATATCAGATAAATTAAAGTTTATCCCAAAGACTGTAGTAAGAGATGAAGAGGGACACTATATCATACTTAAAGGATCTATCCAACAAGAGGACCTAACAATCATGAATATTTATGCCCCTAATGTGGGAGCTGCCAAGTATATCAATCAATTAATAACCAAAGTACGGACATACTTAGATAATAATACACTAACACTGGGAGACCTCAGCACTGCACTTTCTGCAAATGACAGATTTTCTAAGCACAACATCTCCAAAGAAACAAGAGCTTTAAATAATACACTGGACCAGATGGATTTCACAGATATTTACAGAACTTTACATCCAAACACAACTGAATACACATTCTTCTCAAGTGCACATGGAACTTTCTCCAGAATAGACCACATACTGGGTCACAAATCATCGGTCTCAACCGATACCAAAAGATTGGGATTGTCCCCTGCATATTTTCAGACCACAATGCTTTGAAACTTGAACTCAATCACAAGAAGGAATTTGGAAGAAACTCAAACATGTGGAGGTTAAAGAGCATCCTGCTAAAAGATGAAAAGGTCAACCAGGAAATTAGAGAAGAGTTAAAAAGATTCATGGAAACTAATGAGAATGAAGATACAACCATTCAAAATCTTTGGGATACAGCAAAAGCAGTCCTAAGAGGGAAATACATTGCAATACAAGCATCCCTCAAAAAATTGGAAAAAACTCAAATACACAAGCTAACCTTGCACCTAAAGGAACTGGAGAAAGAACAGCAAATAAAACCTACACCAAGCAGAAGAAGAGAGTTAATAAAGATTCAAGCAGAACTCAATGAAATAGAGACCAGAAGAACTATAGAACAGATCAACAAAACCAGGAGTTGGTTCTTTGAAAGAATTACTAAGATAGATAAACTATTAGCCAGCCTTCTTAAAAACAAAAGCGAAAAGACTCTAATTAATAAAATCACAAATGAAAAAGGAGAGATCACAACCAATACCAAGGAAATACAATTTTAAAAACGTATTATGATCAGCTATATGCCAATAAATTAGGCAATCTAGAAAAAAAATGGACGCATTTCTGGAAAACCACAAACTACCAAAACTGGAACAGGAAGAAATATTTTCAATGTTTGCATATGTATGTATACACACACACACAACAGGATGATCAATGAAAGATTCAGGCATAAAAGCAGGTTAAAAACCTATGGCATTGTGGAATAGAAATACAAGCTCAAAGAGATAAAGGAGTGATGGTTGAATGTCAGAATGAGCAAACCGAACAAACACACCCACTCTTCAACCTGTCCTGGAGACACCTGTTCAATCTGTAGACACCCAGACTGTGAGGAAGCTCTTTCTTTATAAAACGACTCAACGGCTGCTCCCTGGTCCTGATTTATTTACTCTGACATACAGAATGGATTCTAATGGCATTCGGATCCCAACTTACTAGCTTCTAAAATTTCATATATCTGAACACAACTCTTGAATTCCCCCAGAAGCTCACCTTCTCTTCTAGGCTTTCCATGTGGTAATGATACTTCCATCTACTTAGTATTTCAGGTCACAAAGTGTACGAGGCATCACGCTCCCACAGCCCATCATTTACTATTCAGGGTTCAATCAGAGACATGAGGCCACCAAAGATTCATGTACTCAAGGATTTGGGGGTTTTTTTCGTTAAGATTTTATTTATTTATTCATGAGACACACACACACACACACACACACAGAGGCAGAGGGAGAATCAGGCTCCGTGCAGGATGCCCACTGTGGGACTCAATCCCAGGACCCCGAAATCACATCCTGAGCTGAAGGCCGACACTCAACTGCTGAGCCATCCAGGTGTCCTTAGTCAAGGACGTGTTACAGGGATTTGATCCAACACTATGTGGGAGCTGATTGCACAATTTCTAGAAACAGTGTGATGCTGGAGCTTAAGGACAGCAAGGTGTGTCTTCAGAAAGCATGGGTGGGTGTGAAGTGGGGGAGAGCAAGGACAAGCTGGGACCCACAAGGATGAGCTAAAACCCATGAGAAGGGACTAGACCCCTGCAGTTGTGCTCAATGCCTCCAACCTTGATGATGTGAGTGTCCTGTAGGAGAAGCTGGTGCTCTTCCTCTCAGAGCTAAACACACATGTCCCAGGTGTGGGGAAAGCTGAAGGAGGAGCCAGCGAAGGGCAGAGCAGTTGAAGGTCCAAATGCTATTTCAGGCAAGTGAATTGAGCCTGCAGATAGGGGACGATGTGGTCTGAGCCAACTAAATCATCTGTCCTGAGCATCTGCGTGTAAGAAAACACTAATGGCTGTGCTTCACTTCTACACTATCATTTCAAAATGATATGACAAAAATACCTGAGACCTACCCTAATCAGAAACATCCAGATTGTTTGATCTTTGAAAGCAACTTGTTGAATTAACTTAAAAAGGTAACATGGGCATGCATTTGGCCAAACAACCCCTACTCCCAAGGACATTCAGCCTACAGAGAGAAGAGCAAGAATGTGGAAATGTGAGAGATCTAAAGCAATTATTTAAGTAGATTAGTGAAGTCTTGCTTATAAAGCACACAGTGGGATAAGCTTTAAAAATCTATCACTATGGCTTAGTTGAGAAGAACTATGGTGCATCCAAGTAAAGAATTTATGCAACTATTATAAAGAATGTGACGGGGCCTGGATCTCTGGGTCAGTTAATTTTATGCCTTGGGCTCAGGTCATAATCCCAGGGTCCTGGATGTAGCCCTGCATTGGGCTTTCTGCTCAGCAAGGAGCCTGCTTCACCCTCTCCTTCTGCTGCCCTCTCCTGGTACTTATTCTCTCTCTCTCTCTCTCCTCTCTCTCTCTCTCTCTCTCTCTGACTCAAGTAAATAAATAAAATCTGAAAAAAAAAAAAAAGGCCACAGATTTTTATGGATTGACTATAAAGATATTCATTATTTATTAGTAAATGAAAAAAGCAAGGTAAAGAACATTAAGTCCAATCCATTACTAGATTTTATTTTAATAAAACATGTGAGAGAATATACATTAGATATATGCATATAGAAAAAATAATTTCAGAAAAATGGGAGAACTACCATAACGAAACTTCTAAGGGCCTTTTCCTCAAAGGATGGCATTAGTTATTTTAAAAAGTGAAATTTCAGTTTTAGTGTGTTTTTCAGTAGTTTCCAAAGGATAGTACTACAAAACCAGCCTAGAAATTATATACGATTATATCAATTGTGTACATATACGTATCAAACAGAGCAGCTTTATAATTTGCTACAGCACGAATCAATGAATTGGCACAAAAGAATTCTTTCTACCAGGAAAAATTTCCAAATGTGGGAAATGTAAATGTCAAATCTGGAGTTTAGTAGGAATCTTTTTTTTCTTTTCCTTTTGTGTGTGTGTGTGTGTGTGTGTGTGTGTCCAAAACCAGGTTATTCTTACTAGGCAAAAAAGAGGTAACTTACCTTTGGCAATGGCTTTCCCTCCTGGCAGTTGATGCCTCCAATGAAGACCATGTTGGGCATCACAGGTTTGGGATAGTCAAAAACAAAGTCTGTTCTTAACAGCCAAATCGACATATGGCTATAGAGATCATAAGGTGTGACAGCCTTTTGGAGAATCTCAGATGCAACTTCCAAAGCGGTTTTTAAAAAATAGTGGCAAATAAATGTTCCTCCAGGTGGAAGATGTGATTCCTCACTCTCTCTCTGAAACTCATGACATCTGACAATATGGAGAAAGGTCTAGGAACATAAGAAGGAGAACTGGGGCACTGTGTGGCTTCTTCAAGATAATGGCAATACAATCTCCTTGTGAAGCCCACGGATGGGAGTGAAAAATACTTGGCTACAATTAAGCCACACACATCAAAAGGATCCAGAAACACTGCATCAAAAGAACTCTCCTTTATGTATTCTACTAATTTTGGATCACTAAACAAATTCTTACAATGTAAAAAAAGGTGTTCAAGACTGTCTTTTAATGGACTTAAGACCAAAAAAAGTGAGCTTTGCTGCTGAGTTTTCCACTGAGAATAAGAGAAATTCTTGAACATCTGATTCAACTCCTCCAGATTGTAAGTTGTGGAATAAGTCTTCACCGTAAAATTGGAGGATTTTCCCAGTTGCCAACTCACCTCTGGTATGATTAAAACCAACTCATGCCCTCTTTGGATGAGTTGCTCCACAACCAAACGCATGGTAAACCAGTGGCTCCCATCCATGGGTACTACCAGCAGCTTGCCTGCCTCAGCAAAGCCAGATGTCAGCAGGAGACACACACACAACAGAGGAAAGCCGGTCAAAATTGTGGCAGCCATTGGAAAACTGCAGCCCGGGGCAATCCAGTTGCTTGGGTCTGAGCTGGTGTAATAGAGTCAGTCCGTGGAAGAAGTATAGGCACAAAGCCCGCCCCAGCAGAGGGAGTGTATTTACACAGTCATGAAAAAAAAAAAACTACACTCATTGCCAGTGATGCACTCCTAAGAACGATAATGAATGGGTAGCATTTGCTGACAAACATGCTTGTAAATTTCCAGACAGCAGTACCATTTGATCTTTGCCTTGGACAAAGATCATGCACTGTATGGCATGTCAATGCTCTTTTGGAAACAGAATTATTAGGCAATGTTTTGAGGACTCAGAGTGATAAAAAGGAAAGTAAATATCAATTAAAGTGATTTTTTTCCAATTTTTTCCAAGGAAAGCTTGGGTTATCTTCAGGATACATAAGACAATTTTGCCCAGAAAGAGATTGGCATCCCAGTTTCCAAGGAGGACATGAAGTCACTTACCACTAGCGTCCTCATGGACAATGGAACTGTATTCACAAGAGCCTCTAAAAAGCCTGGCATTGCCACCGGTTTTTCCACTTCCAAACCCTTTGTGGGCTACAAAAGGTTAAGAGTGCCAAATCCTGCCTCCATGGACCATTCTAGGAATTGATAGATGGAATAGGACTGTCCTCTATATTCAGTCACTTTCCCTACACACATCACATGCAGTGGGTGGTCACTTGCCTGAAGCTTGCCAGAAGCACTCTGCTAGGCATCCTCTCTCTTTCCTCTGGGCTTCTGCATTCCTCTGTCTAGACCTCTCTGCTGAAGGCTGACCTAATTTGGCCTGCTACCCCACCTGCAGGAATCTTTGTATCTGTCTCCCAAACTCTACTGAGCGCTTGTTGACGCCAGAGGGTATATCTTCTTCATATTTGCACTTTCCTTCTACAGGACCCATGCTATGCCTCACACATGGAAAGCACACAAAACTTTTTGTTCCACTGGACTGGATTGCACTGTGTGAGTGCAATCATGGGTGGCTTAAGTGGTGTATGTCAGATAAGACCCTGAGAAACATTTACTGAGGGATTCTAAAGCCAACCTGGGGGCATAATCTTTGTTAGGGGCCAACATGGCTTCTTCTGAGTTGCCCAAACTAATACTAGACAAATAATAATATTTGCTTAGTCACCATTTATATCAGGGACTGATGGACTTTCAGATGAATGTCTAAAAAACAAAAATGAAGGCACATGATCAATCTTTCTGGATGGCTTACTTCAGAATAGATATCAATAAGATATAAAATAGCAGAAAATCAATGAACCCAAAAGCTGGTTCTTTGAGAAGATGAATTAACCTGATGAAGCTCTAGCCAAACTGATCAGAAAAAAAAAGAGAAGAAAAAATTATCAATATCAGGAATAAGAGAGTTGGCATCACTACATATTCCATGGATGTTATAAGGATAATAAGAAAGAATACCAAGAACAAATTTATGTCAGTATATCTACAAGTTAGATGAAATGGACAAATTCCCCAAAGATGCAAACTATTAGTTTAACGGAGAAATATTACATAAATTGAGTAAAAATAATTTGTATATTTTAAGTTGAATTAACTTTGAATCCAAACGTTCCTACAAATAGAATTTCAAACTCAGATGGCTTCATTGATACAAGGTACCAAACATTGGAGGAAGAAATAAATTATTATTCAGAATATATCCTGAAAGAGAAATAATATATTCTAGAGAACAGAAGCAAAGAGAACTTCCTAATCTTTCTAGGAGGCCACTGAGTTTGTCTATGAGACCAGCATTGCCACATACTAAAACTAGATAAAGACATCAAAAAAAGAAAAATGTAAAGACCAGTACTCCTCATAAATATAAATCAAAAATTTGACACAAAATTTAGCAAACCAAATTAAATAATATAAACTTATATAAAATATATTTTATCCCAGGAATACAAAGTTGTTTTATCAATAGAAAATCAGTCAAGGCAATTCACCATATAAATATATCATGCCTATAGAAATGATTATATGGTTTAGAAAAAAATATATATACACACATATATATACCATGTATATGGTATATAAAGATATATAATAATAATATACAAAAAGTAGTGGGTCTTATCTCAGAAACACAAGGCTCTTTTATCACTAGAAATCAATCAAGGTAATTCATCATATAAATAAATCATCCTTATGAAAATGATTATATGGCTTATAATCATTTCCATAGGCATTGAAAAGGTATTTGACAAAAGCTAACATCCATTCCTGATAAAAATTGTCAGAAAACTAGGATCAGAAGAGAAAGTACTATACCTAATAAAGAGCATCTGTGGAAAAACCCATAACTAACAACGCACTTAACGATGAATGACTGAATGCTTTACTCCTAATCACATACAAGTCAAGGATGACCATCCTACCACTTCTACTATTGTTCTGAAGATTCTAACCAGTGCAGTCAGTCAAGAAAAATAAAAGGCCTCCACTTTGGAAAGAAAACTCTAGCTGCCTTCTCCACAGACAACATAATCATCTCTCTAGAAATTCCAGGGGAATCTACAAAATATCCTAGAACAAATAAGTTTAGCATTGTTGCAGGATACAAGATAAATACTCAATAATCAATCATATTTCAGGGCATCTGGTGGCTCAGTTGGTTAAGCAATCAGCTCTGGATCTCAGCCCAAGTCCTGATCTCAGTGTCCTGGGATGGAGCCCCAAGTCAGGCTCTGTGCTCATCATGGGGAGTCTGCTTCAGGATGCTCTTTCTTCTTCTGCCCCCCTTCCCCCTCATTGCTCATGTTCTCTATTTCTCTCTCTAAAATAATAAATAAATAAAAATTTTAAAAAACAATCAGGAGAGAGTCCAAGAAGACAGATGAGAAGGAGACCTTAGTTTCACTGCTCCCAGGAATTCAGCTAGAGAGTCCTAAATCATCCTGAACTCCTGCAAACTCAATCACGGATCTAAGAAAAGAATAGCTGCAACTCTACAAATAGAAAAGTGACCACTTTTTACAAAACAGGAGGCTGGAGATGTGAATCTGGGGCAATATATCAGAAGATAAACCCTGGGAGGAGGGAGACTCCATAAGCTGGCTACCAGAAAGTGCTAGAGCAGTGGAGCACAAAATCTGAACTTTTAGAAGTCTGCTGGAGATTAGAAGGCCGCCTTTTTACCTCTCATCTTCTACAAGGGTGAGGTAAGACCTCAGGGAACAAAAGCCACAGGGAGCAATTGGGAGCTGGTTACTTAGCCTGGCCCCCTGGCAAGGGAGCTGCAATACCCCCCACCCCCCAGGGCAGACACTTGAGAATGAACACAACAGGCCCCTCCCCCAGAACAACAGCAAGAACATCCAGCCAAGACTTTGTTTACTGAACACTGAGAACTGTAAACACCCAGCGCTGAGGGAATATAAGACATAGAATTCATGGGTTTTATCCCATTATTCTTTGTCTTTCCATTTTCTTTTTTTCTTTCTTTCTTAAGATTTTATTTATTTATTGAGACACAGAGAGAGAGAGAGAAAGAGAGAGAGAGAGGCAGAGACACAGGCAGAGGGAGAAGCAGGCTCCATGCAGGGAACCCCACGTGGGACTCGATTCCGGATAACCAGGATCACACCCCGCTAAACCTCTGCGCCACCGGGGCTGCCCTATTTTTCTATTTCCTTTTTCCATATCTTATTTTATCAAGTCTTTTTATAAAATCTTTTTAATATTCATGTTTACAGTTATTGTCATTATATTTGCTTTTATTTTTGTATATATCTAATTTTTATTTCTCTTACAATTTCAGATGCAGTTTCTTCTAACGCACCAAAATACACCCAGAATCTAGTATATAGATTATTCTGTTCTGTTCTCGTCACCTGTCTGATCATATTTGCTATGATTTTCTTCATTCTTTTTGGTTCTTTTCTGTTTATTAAAGTCTTTTTTAATTTTCATCTTTGTCTTTAATTTTATTTGTGTGTGTGTGTGTGTGTGTGTGTGTGTGTGTGTGTGTGTGTTTCTTTCTTTACAATTTTGAGATGTAGTTTCTTCTAACAAACCAACCAAAATACATTCAGGATATAGTGTATTGCTCTGTTCTGTTCACCTGTCTGTTTATATTCCTTCTCTTTATTTTTTTTTGTCTTTTAATGTTCATTTTTACAGTTACATTCTATCTTTTCATTGTATTTTTTGTACATTGATCAGTTTTTCTTTGGTCACAATTTTGGGATCTCGTTTTCTAACAAACAGACTAAAATTCACACAAGATCCTGGTACTGCTCTATTCTGTTCACCTGTCTGATTATATTCCTTTTTTGTTTGCTTGTTTGTTTTTTGTTGTCTCAAGACTCTTCTTATTTGTTTAGTGTATATTTCTCTGGGGTCCTTGTTGCCATTTTAGTATTTTGTTCTATTCATCAATTCTTCTCAGGAGAAAATGACAAGATGGAAAAACTCACTTCCAAAAAGAGAACAAGAGGCAGTACTGGCTGCTAGGGACCTAATCAGTATGTACATAAGTAATATGTCAGAACTAGAATTCAGAATAACAATTATAAAGATACTAGCTGGGCTTCAAAAAGAGCATAGAAGACTACAGAATCCCTTTCTGAGAAATAAAAGAACAAAAATCTAAATAAGTCAGAATCAAAAAGATGATTAATGAAATGCAATAAAAAACGGAGGCTCTAACTGCTAGGATAAATGAAGTACAAGAGGAAATTAGTGATATAGAAGGCAGAATGATGGAGATTAAAGAAGTTGAGAAAAAGAGAGAAAAACAAAACTGGATCACCAAAGGAGAATTCAAGAGATAAATGATACCATAAAGGGAAACAATATTAGAATATGGGATCCCAGAAAAAGGAAGAGAGGGGTGCAGAAGGTATATTGGAGCAAATTCTACATAGAACTTCCCTAATTTGGGGAAGGAAAGAGGCATCCAAGTCTACCAGGCACAGAGAACCCCCTTCAAAATTTATAAAGATCCATCACACCCCAACATATCATTGTGAAACTTGCAAATCTCAGAGACAAAGAGAAAATCTTGAATGCAGCTCAAGAGAAGTCCATATCCTGCAAGGTAGAAACATTAGGCTGGCAGCAGACCTAACCACAGCGACCTGGCAGGCCAGAAAGGGCTGGGACGATATATTCAGGGTGATAAATGAAAAAAATATGCAGCTAAGCATACTTTATCCAGCTAGGATGTCATTCTAAATAGAAAGAGAGATAAAAAGCTTCCAGAATAAATAGAACTAAAAGAATTTGGATCACCAAAATAGCCCTACAAGAAATATTAAAAGGGAACATTTAGCAAAGTGAGAGCAAAAAGTAACACACAGCAGAAAGGAACAGAGACAATCTACAGAAACAGTGACTTTACAGGTAATACAATGTCACTAAACCCATATCTTTCAATAATCACTCTGAATGTAAATGGGCTAGATGCCCCAATCAAGACACAGGGTATCATATTGAAGAAAAAACCAATAGCCATTTATATGCTGTCTGCTAGGGACTCACTATAGACCCAAAGACACCTCCAGATTTAAAATGAGGGTGTGGAAAATATTTATCATGCTAATGGATGTCAAAAGAAAGCTGGTGTGGCAAGCCTTACATCAGACTAACTAGATTTTAAACTAAAGACACTAATAAGAGATGAGGAAAGATACTATGTCATAATTAAAGAGTCTATCCAACAATTGACTGAGACAGAGGACTAACACTTCCTAACACATTTCAAGACTTCTTGTAAAGCTAGAGTAATCAAGTGTTTCATAAACAGATTGTTGAAACAGATTAGAAAGTCCAGAATAAATCCATAGATATATGGACAACTGATCTTTTATGGAGATGCAAAGGCCATTCAGTACAGAAAACAATAGCCTTTTCAACAATCAAATATCTATCAGCCAGAAAGCAAGAAAAAACATCACCTCTGTGGTCTTCCTCCCAAAATAGCTGAAGTCTGGTTTCATCATGATTTTTTTTTTTTTTAAAAAAAGAACAAATTGAAATCGAGGGGCATTCTACAAAATTCCCAAACAATATTTCCCAGAACTGCCAATATCATCGAAATCAAGGAAAGCCTGAGAAACCATCACAATTTAGAGGAGACACTATAATATGATATTCTGGATGGGAACCAGGAAATGAAAAAGGACATTAAGTAAAAATAAATGAAATCTGAGTAAAATATAGACTTTGATCATATCAATATTTGTTCATTAGTAGTGACAAAGGCACTGTAGTAAAATAAGCTGTTAACAATAGGGGAAGGTAGGTACAGAGTATACGGGAATATTTTCAACTGCATTTTGCAACATTTCTGTAAATCTAAGTTTATTCTAAAATTAAAATTTTACTTTTAAAAAAGGAGAATCCAGGGCAACTAGATGGCTCACTTAGGTAAGCATCCAACTCTTGGTTTCTGCTCAGATCATGAGGTGGTGAGATGGAGTCCCAAGTCAGGCTCCATGCTCTGCAGGGAATCTCCTTGAGATCCTCTCCCCTTTGCTTGTCCCTCCCCCTCTGCTTCTTCTCCACACTCACACTTTCTCTCTAAATAAAGAAATAAAATCCTTAAAAAAGAAAATCCAATCCAATGGGTGGAAAATTTGGCTCAGGACAAGAAAGAAAGAAAGAAAGAAAGAAAGAAAGAAAGAAAGAAAGAAAGAAAGAAAGAAAGAAAGAAAGAAGAAAAGAAAGAAGAAAAGAAAACAATAGAATAGAAAAAGAATATAAAGACAGAAAATCTACAGACTGGGAGGAAATATTTGTACAGCATATACCTGATTAAGAACTTATGTACTGAATCTATAAAGAACTCTTGAATCTCATTAATAGGGAAACATTTTTTTTTTAAGATTTTATTTATTCATAGAGACAGAGAGAGAGGGGCAGAGACACAGGCAGAGGGAGAAGCAGGCTCCATACAGGGAGCCCGACGCGGGACTAGATCCCGGGCCTCCAGGATCACACCCCAGGCTGCAGGCGGCGCTAAACTGCCGCGCCACAGCGGCTGCCCAACATTTTTTTTATATACACAAAGATTTGAACAGACATTTCACCACAAGACAATAGAGATGGGAAACAGGCACATGGAAAGGTGCTCCACATCATTGCTCAATAGAGACGTCAAGTTATAGCTACAATTTAATTTGCACACATCTTAGAATGGCTGAAATGTGAAAGAGAGACCACACCCATTGTTGGTGACTCTCTGGAAGGGCTGGGCACTCATTTGCTGCTGGTGAGACCCTACAGTGGATCAGCAGTTTCTTTTTTTATTTATTTATTTATTTATTTATTTATTTATTTATTTATTTATTTATTTATTTATTTATTTTGGATCAGCAGTTTCTTAGAAACCTACACCTGTCATACAGCCCAAGGCTTCCCATTCCTAGGTATTCACACCGGAGAAAAGAAAGTACACTTCCTGAGTGGCTGATACTTTTCATTTTCTGGTGAAGTTCTGACATCTTACAAAACCTTCTGACTGGGGAGACACCAACACACACACATGCTTCCCCAGCCCTGATTCTTAGAGATCCCAAGAAGCCCAGCCCACTGTAAGCCTTTGAGATGCAAACTACCAATCCAGAGCCATAGGAGACAATATTCCTCTGCCTTAATCATCCCAGGCCTAGGGACCAGGCAACCAGGGAACACCCCTATAGCTTAGAACCCACCAGAGTTCTTCACACTAGCCAGTCCTAGGCCATTTGCCCTGCCCTGACTTGCCTTTCCATGAAAACACCAATGAAGTCAGTGACCCAGGCCCTGTCCTGGCTCCTGCTGCTTCTGCCTCCTGACCAACCCTGGTGCTTCCCCATGTAGCCCTGCGTGGCAGCCCCTTTCTCTAGGACTTGTGAGTAATATAAACTTTGTTTCCCTGAGCCTCTCCTGTGTCTCCTCTTATGGCCGCACCTAAGGGACCATCATATAAAAGGACACAGAATGCTTCCATCCAAAAACCATTTGTATGGGATACGAATATTCAGAGCCACTTTATTTGAGCCACAGAAAACTGGGAACAGCACAAAGACTTATCAACATGTGACTGGATAAAGTGCGCGTTATCCACAAATACAATGCTTCTCTACAATAAATAGAAATGAACTACTTACTACACATGAAACAACAAGGATGAATCTCAAAATAATTTTGCTAAAGAAGCTATGTCAAACAAGAGAGTCCATATTGCATAATTTCATGTATGCAAAATTAAGAAAATGCAATAAGTTCTACAGTGACATAAAGGACATCAGTGGTTGGTTGTCCAGGGAGGCGGGTTGAGAAGGGGAGGCTTCAGGGAGGGATGGAGCTGGGAGAATTAAAAATGGGCACAGGGAGGGACACCTGAGTGGCTCAGCAGTTGGTCTGCCTTTGGCTCAGGACAAGAACCCGGAGTCCCGGGATCAAGTCCCACATCGGGCTCCCTGCATGGAGCCTGCTTCTCTGTTAGCCTGTGTCTCTGCCTCTCTCTTTCTGTGTCTCTCCTGAATAAATACGTAAAATCTTAAAAAAAAAAAAAAAATGGGCACAAGGAAACATTTGCAGGTTGTTAGGGGTCAAATCGTGTCCTCCCCAGAACAGATGTACTGATGTCCTAAACCGAGGAATTAGAAGATGGTCTTATTTGGAAATGGGATCATGGCAGATACAATTCGTTAAGATGAGGTCATCCTGAGGTGTAACAGACTCCTCATGGCATATTCCTGGTGTCCCCCTAAGAAGATGGCCATTGCCTACTGTCGTAAGCCACACAGTTGGTGGTACTTTGTCACGGTAGCCCCGGGATACTGATACTGCTGATCATTCTCCTGATTGTCGTGATGATTTCGCTGGACTTTACATATGTGAGAACACATTAAATCCTATATGTCAGATCTGTGCACTTTATCACATACCCTTTACGTCAATGACGTTGTTACACATTACTTAAATACGTATATCAATAGAAGTTCTTCTCTTTGATTCTAGTGTTCTGCACATTGGCGACCACTGGCCCACGCTGTATAAAGTTTGCACAAATGGGTTTGCAGAGGCTGGCACAAGGTCAATAAATGATCAAAGAGAGTGGCTTTCAAACAATTTGGCCGAGGCCTTGTAGCGATAATTTACATATAACATTGAATCAATACACAAATATAGATCTACGTATCTGAAACAAAACTCCACATGACAGCCTTTGTCTTCACAACTCTGCTTTTTTCCACCCAATCCAATCCTACGCTATTGCTTGTCTTTTATTCTCTGTCTCTCTCTAAATGTTTATTCCAACCCCCCTGTGAATACATTTTATAACCCACTTTAATAGGACAGGACCTTCAGTTGGAAAGATTCTTATTCATAGCTTTGCATAACACATACATTGCATAATAAGTGATACAGTGTACAAAGGAAACTAACTGCAAGTTTTTCAGGTCAGGGTCTTGGTTTTTTTAACTCATCCAAGCCAATAGAGGCAAAAATCCCAGAATATTTAAAAAGAAACTATAGGCCTTGGAAGAGTTGGCCTTAAGCAATTCTTGCTTACATCTATTACTGCATCTGTGGGGTCTCTGGCTCAGGTGGGCCTCTGGGTGTGGTGTCATTCTGCATGGCAGGTGTCTTTAACAGATGTCATTCTGCATAACAGGTGCATGACAGGTGTCATTCTGCACGAAAGGAGGCTGCATCCAGGTGGCCCTTCTGGAGCATCCCTCTGGGGAGCAACCAGTGGAAGAGAAACATCCACCCAGGCCCAGAATCTGTAATTTGGGGTTGGTATGCAAGTCTACTAACCTGGTGTTCCTGATCCATGAATTAAGAATCACACAGGGGTCTCTGCCTGTCCTTTCCCTAATAACACCAGTGAAGGGTCAGCTCTATTACTTATCAATAGGTTCTATGCAAAAGCCCTGGGTACGACCATTTATCCAGCATTGTCCTCTAGATATACAATAGGAGTTACATACATCGTTTTAAAAAATTTTGGTAGCCACATGTAAAAACCAAAATAAACAGCTATAATTAATTTTAATAGTTATTTTATGTAACCCAGTCTTTGCAATACGTGATCATTTCAACATGAAATCAAATAGAAATGAGATTTTCAGGTTCCTTTTTTCATACTAAGTCTTCCAAAACTGGTCTATTTTACACTACAGTACATCTCAGGATGAGCCACATTTCAAGTGCCCGTGGTCACAAGTACCTACCCAGTGGCTGCTGCCCTGGAGAAAGCACAGGCCCAGCCCCTGGCAATTCATAGGACTCTTGAGACTAGCAGTGTAGGCATAACCTGGGGTTATGTCGTGCTCAAGCCTGTGACCCTGAGATCAAAACCTGAGCTGACATCAATTGTCGGATACTTAAAACCTAAGCCAAAAAGGCACTCTTGTTAGGAGATTTTTGATTAATGATTCATTTGATTAATGATTGATTAATAATCAAATTAGTCATATTTTTAATGATTCAATCTCCTTACTCATTACTGGCTGTTTAGATTTCATATTTCTTCATAATTCAGTCTTGGTAGGTTGCAAGTTCCTAGGAATTTATCAATTTCTTGTAGGTTGTTCAGTAGTGTTGGTATGGAATGGTGAATAGGAGTCTCCTATGGACTGTTGTATTTCTGTGCTATCCCTTGTGATATCTCCACTTTCATTTTTTATTTTGTTCAATTGAGCCTTCTCTGTTTGCTTCCTTAATCCAGCTGAAAGGGGATCCCTGGGTGGCGCAGGGGTTTGGCGCCTGCCTTTGGCCCAGGGCGCGATCCTGGAGACCCGGGATCGAATCCCACATCGGGCTCCCGGTGCATGGAGCCTGCTTCTCCCTCTGCCTGTGTCTCTGCCTCTCTCTCTCACTGTGTGCCTATCATAAATAAATAAATAAATAAAAATTAAAAAAAAAATCCAGCTGAAAGTTTGTCAATTTATTTATTTTTTAAAAAACCAACTCAAGTTTCATTAATCTTTACAATTGCCTCTGTAACCTCAATTTCCCCTATTTTCTGGTCTGATCATTTCCTTCTTTTTACAAATGTCGGTCTTTGTTCTTTTTCTAGTTACTTGAGGTATAAGTTAAATAGTTTATTTAAGATATTTCTTTTCATAATGTGAGTGTGTATTGTTATGAACTTCCCTCTTAGGACAACCTTTGCTGCATCCCATGTATTTAGGCAGGTTGTCTTTCCATTCTCATTAGTCTCGCCTTTTAAAAAATATCTAGTTCCCTCCCTTTTCATGGATGAACTCCTGTTACTAGGATTTTCTGTCCCATCAGAAGACAGACTCTAAAATAAAACAAAACAAAACAACAAAACAAACAAACAAAAAAAACAAAAAAAACACAGACTCTAATCCTGAAAATATATGCTCTAACACCACAATTCCCGTTGACTGCCATTAAAAGCAAAAATTTTGGAGTCAGCCTATCCCTTCCAAGCTGTACAACCCCACCCTCTGTGCCTGATTCTCATTCCCTCAAATGGGGCTTGCATCTGTACCTCCCTCAGGGGGCTGTGAGATTAGTGAGTCAATCTGTAATCTGTGGATGCCCAGGACAGGTCCCACGGAGGGGCTTCCTCTGGCTGTCATCAGGCAGCTAGGTCCTATGTGATATGAACTAAGGGGCACCCTGGTGGTCAGAAAGTAACCCCTAAAATCTCTCAATGAGTGAAAGAATCAGCTCTGTACCGTGAACACAAGAGTATAGGAGGAATAAAGGCGGACAGAAAAAGAGGTGGAAAAATTAAAGGGGAAGGAACTGTAGAAATATCAAACAACACGAAGGATTCACATGACAAGCATTTGATGGCAGCAACTGACCAGCCAGTACTCAGAACAAAAAGGAAGCTCTAACATCCACATCCCCGATACCTGCAGAACACTTCCTCGCTTGCACTAGAATGGGACACCCTATGGACAGGGACAATATTTATTTTGTTCTCTGCTATATGCCCAGTGTCTAGAATAATGCTGAGCATACAGTAGGCTCTCCAAAAATGTTTGCTGACTAATGAACAAGCCCTTGTTTTGCCTGTTTTATTCCTACACTTAATTGAATTTTCTTTCCTTCTTTTATTAACAGAGGCTCCCTGCCCAGTGTGGAGCCCATCATGGAGCTTGAAAATACAAGCCTGAGATGAAGACCTGAGCTGAAACCACAGGTTAGATGCTTAACGTACCGAGTCACCCAGGCACCTCTCCTACATTTCACCTGCCTGCTTCTTTCCAAGTTGTGAGAATGCACATATGAAATTAAAGAACCAGGTGCTCTATTTTGAGAAGAAATTTATCAATGACATTATGAGCATGTGATTGATCACTTCCCTTTAGGAAATTAAGATTTGAGAAGTTTAAGTGGAGTCAGAAGGTGGTGAGAGCCCTGGAGCAGCCTGGAGTCCCCTTCCAGCCCTGCCACCTGTCAGCCTGGGGCATGACCCATCTCCTGACTCTCAGGCTTCTCAACTGAGACCCAGAGATGGAAGATCACGTTTCTCCTGCCTGATATACCACATGACTGAGGGAGGTTAAAGAGGGTTATGGGTGTGGATACAGGGCTGTGCAAGTGAAAGGTGGTTCTTGGCGTGGCTAGAACAGACTCGCCCACAGCTAGTCATGCACACCTGAACTATCACACAAGGTCTTGCCATAACCTATGCCTGTTGGCTCAGGAGGCATGCTGGAACCTAGGAAAGCAGAAGAAGACCCAGTGATTCTGAATGAAAACCTAAGCCCATCCACACACTCAGCCATCTCCCCACCGCCAAACAAAAGCTCCACAAAGCCAACAAATGTCATGTCCACTGAGTGATTAGAAGCCGTGTAATTTAAGTCAAGACCACCTTCAGCAAATTAAACTTCCTCTAATGTTCCCCAGAGACTAGGGGCACGATGTGCCCTGAGAAGTCTCCAGCCTGCACAGGGAGGCAGTTGAGCAAGGTTAGGCTCGTGGGCTCCAACACAGAAGATCTGGGCTCAGATTCATTGTACACGAATGTTCACAGCAGCAGCACTCATCACAGCCATCAAGTAGAAACAACCAAAGGTCCAGCCACTGATAAATGGACAAGATGTGAGGTCTGAGCAATGGAATATTTAAGCCTTGAAATGTTCGTGTCACAAAATAGACGAACCTTGAAACCAAAGTGAAAGAAGCCTATTACAAAGGACCATACATTGGGTGATTCCATTTCTATGAAATGTCCAGCAGCAGCAAAGACATAGAGACAGAATTAGGTGAGTGGTTGCCAGGTGCTGGAGGGATGGAAGTGATGACCAACTGGCAGGGACTCTCCTCTGGGGGCAAGCAAATGGCCTGGAATTAGACAATTAATGGTTTCTCATCTCTGTGAAAATACTAACCACTGCTGAACTACATATTTTTTAAGGGCAACCTTTAAGATATATGAATTAATTCTTTTTTTATTTATTTATTTTTTATTGGTGTTCAATTTACTAACATACAGAATAACCCCCGGTGCCCGTCACCCATTCACTCCCACCCCCCGCCCTTCTCCCCTTCCACCACCCCTAGTTCGTTTCCCAGAGTTAGCAGTCTTTACGTTCTGTCTCCCTTTCTGATATTTCCCACACATTTCTTCTCCCTTCCCTTATATTCCCTTTCACTATTATTTATATTCCCCAAATGAATGAGAACATATAATGTTTGTCCTTCACCGACTGACTTACTTCACTCAGCATAATACCCTCCAGTTCCATCCACATTGAAGCAAATGGTGGGTATTTGTCATTTCTAATGGCTGAGGAATATTCCATTGTATACATAGACCACATCTTCTTTATCCATTCATCTTTCGTTGGACACCGAGGCTCCTTCCACAGTTTGGCTATCGTGGCCATTGCTGCTAGAAACATCGGGGTGCAGGTGTCCCGGCGTTTCATTGCATTTGTATCTTTGGGGTAAATCCCCAACAGTGCAATTGCTGGGTCGTAGGGCAGGTATATTTTTAACTGTTTGAGGAACCTCCACACAGTTATGAATTAATTCTTAATTAGAAATAATCTGTGCTTGGAATAGTACATGCACCACCCAATTGTAGCTATCACTGATTTTTTACTACATATCACCTGGGTAGAGGGTAGGTGGTAACCGGGTGGTACCAGGCACTTCTGCTAACACAGAGCAAACCTGGAAGGCTCAGCCTCAGAATTATGCAACTTGATCTCCTTGCCATCAAGAGAACCATAGCCTGTTCTTCCAAGAGCAGAAAACCATGCTAATTAGTTGACAGGTCTAATTACCCAGATTTCACAAAGAACATGATTTCACTTTCCCATTGGTGGCTGACAAGTCACTTATATACCAACCATCTGCTGAGAATGTGCTGGAGCGAGAACACAGGACTAGACTCTACGGACCAATAAGGATCCAGGATATATGGTATGTGTTTGCCTCTTCCACTCAACTTTGCTGTGAATCTAAACCTTCTTTAAAAAGGAAACAGATTAAGGAAAAAACAAAAAGATGGAGGCTCAACCCTGGCCTCCAGGAGAGCTCTTCCAGCAGAGAAGACAGATAGGCAAATGATGCCAGACAGGATGAGGGCAGCGCTGCTCTGCCAGCTGGCTTACTAACAACTGCCTCAGGAGCCTGGCAGCAGGATTTAGAGCTGCCTGCGGCCCCATTACCATACAACAGCCACAAACAGGTGCCTCTGAGCAGCCTTTACCTGGCTTCTACCAGCCTGGGTGTACCAGCAGCAATTCCAAGTTAATATGAGCTCAACTCAGGACATCACTGACACCCCTGGGCTGTGCTCAGACTCCCTCTGTTTCCAGGCCCAGGTACCTGACGGCCACTCTAAAGAAAGGTTAGCTCTTACTTCTTCCCACCTCTCCAAGGCTACTGTGTGTCCCAGTTCTGATCTAGCTTGAAGAGAGGCCAGGCTGGGCTGAGACTGAGTGTTCAAGGGGACATTGGCCTATGTCCAAGAGACCATAAAAGGGTAAGGCAGGCCTATCTGTAAGGTCAGACACTCCTTCCACTTTCCAGATAGGCTTCCCGTCCCAGCTCTGAATCATCTCATCTCTGGAGCCCTCCCAGATTTCCCTGGCCATGGGGTTCCATGTTCCCCTTTCTGTGCACATCCATGCACTGTATGGGCACTTCCACTTCCCGACTCTGTGCCCTGGACCAGAGCTCCTCTGGCCCTCCCAGCTGTAGCACAGACCTAGTTCCATTGTATCCTCAATGCAAGTCTGTCGGGAAAGGAAAATGTCAGTGTAGGATCATCACACTGCAACATCTCTTAGTAACATGCCTGATAGCTTCCCAACAAAGTCTATGGAAAGAAGTGTCTTCAGGAAGAAAGAAAAACCTTTTGTTGTCTGTCTTTGCAAAGCACTAGTGGAAGCCCTGCAGGGATGTGCAGGGGAGAGCAAGCCCAGGGATGTGACCCAGGAAATGTCCCATCCCTTTGGAAGTGAGGGACAAGTTCTATGCCTCTGCCCAGGGAAAAGCCAGGAGAATGGGATTCAGATGGCCCAAGACTGAGACCCCATCAGCCACAAGGGTTCAGGGACATGTGCAAATCCTAAAATAGGGGTGCCTGGGGGTCAGGAGCATTACAAAAGTAGCCCTTCCTGCATCCAATGCTCTTGTTATTGATGTGAAGATGGATGGATGATGACGTTGGAATTCCAAATACAGAAACAGAAAACAAGACCTTTGTGTCCAATCACAGTACTTTTCATAAAATTAAATGCACCACAAACCACGGGCCCATTGTGAATCAGGACTTTGGTTACCTCTCGAATGTTTTAAATTCAAATGTATTACTCTTTTAAGTAACTCTGTCTTGTACCAGTAGCACTCATTTATTAAAACTTCTCATGACCTGGTGATGCAATGGCTTTTTTTAGGGTGAGTAGTGTATTACCATATTTCTAAAACTTACCTTTTCTTACTAGATCCCTCTTCTTCCTCAATCATCTTATTACTGACCTTCCCCTAGGGGAACCCAGAGAACTTGTACTCCATCTCCAAAGGGATGGAAAAATCTGAACAACCTATTTTTGTATGGCTCATGAGCTAAGAATGGAGCTTACAATTTTTAAGAACTATAAACAAACAAAGCAATGAACAAAAAAGTTACAAGACAGAGATTGTATGTGACCCTGCAAAAGCTAAAATATTTGCCCTCTTGCCCTTTAAAAAAAAAAAAAAAACTTTGCCAATCTCTGGTGCAGCATCGTTAATTTACACAAACAGACTAACATGTTCCCTCTTACAACACTTATATTCACTTTTTTTTTTCTTATATTCACTTTTAATGTAAGGATGATGGGAGTGCTTAATTATTCTCATACCCCTCCCCAAAATCCCGATACCTAATGGCATGCATTATATAAGTCTGTACATCCTACAGGCCAACAGATGCCTTGGTTCTCATTTGCTTGCAGTTATGCTAAATAAACCCATCATTATCTTCTTAGGTTTCATACATGGGTGTGTGTACATAATCTGAGCACAATTTTCTCAGCTATGTGAAGACCTTGGTGCCTGCAATAGTCCAGACATGGTGAACAGACCCCCGTTACAAAATGCTATCCCAGCCAGAAGTGGTTCAAGCTCTGGGTAGTCTGAGTTATATAAGCAACATGTCCACAACACAGACTCACTGAGGGCATGATCCATTCCCAGCCACTCCTTAGTTCAAAGAGGAAAATCAGGCTCCCAGTGTATGAGAAGATAAGACTTTACAAAATGTAATTAGCCTTAAGATGCCTGATCAGTAGATAAAATGTATAATACATCCCAATAAAGTAATTAACTGAAACATGATACCAGGTTCTTAATTTGGAATTGGATGCAATGCATTCCCTGGGAATCTTACTCTTCAACTTTTCAAGAGCTTATCAATCCCAATGACTGAACCCCAATCAAACTGCCTGGACCAACTATTTAACATTATTCAGGAACTATTGAAAAATTGTTCTGAACTAATTGTTCAGCAATGTTTAAGAGGTACATGCTCCAATAACACAAAATAAGAGGCATGAATATGGGGAGGAATTACTACTGGCAGATGATATTGTGTACATAACAATCTTGGAACTAAGGACAGAAATTAGGAATGTGGCTAGATAAAAGATAAATGTGCAAAAAACCAAAGCTATACATTAATTACTAATAATCAGTTCAAAATACCAATGAAAAATGCCCTGTTCACAACATTTCAAAAGTAATGACATGCCCAGGAAAAAATTTCAATTAAAAAAGTGAAAGATATATGAAGTAAAATGCTAACTTTTATCAAAGGACATAAGCAAGATCTGAATAAATAAAGAGAAATATTATACCCTAAATGGGAAAACTTCAAAGCAAAAAAGAATGCCAATCTGACTCAAATTAATAAAAGTATTTTACGTCATATAAACAGAACCCTAATATTTTATTTTTACTTTTGGAAATAGACAAAACATTTTTCAATTTTGTGAAGGAGGGTAAATTACAAAAGTCACCAAGAAAAATTAGAAAAATAGTGAGTATGACGCTTACCTTACTACATATTAAAACTTGCACTAAAGCTACTACAATCAAAATATGATACTGGCACATGAGTAAATAAATAAATTGATGGAACAAAACTGAGAGTTCAAAGTACGTGCAAACATATGGAAATTTAAAATACAATAAAGACGCATTTCAATTACACACATAAAGAATGGATATTTTTATTACATGATATTGGGACAATGACTAACCATTTAGAAAAGTAACAAAGTTAGATCATTATACCATGTAAATTCTTCACCGTAAAAAGTATAACTCTTAACAATGGAGGAATTAAAAATACTAAGAAATAGTATGGAAAGATATTTGTATATTTCTGGCTTGGAAAGATCCAGACAAGTTGAAACCCAGAAACCACCAGGAAAAACATTAACAAGTTTGACTAACCAAAAATGAAAACCATATATGACAAAAGATGAAGAAGAGCCAATGAAAAAATATTTACACTTCATAAAAAGTGTAATAATAATAGTCCTTCTACTCAAAAGACTTAAAATCATTAGCCGTAAAAAAGACAAATGGCCCTAGAAAAACGATTAAAGGATGTGAATACATAATTCCCATAAGATGAAATTAAGTGGACAATCTTTGAAAATTGAAGCGGCTATATAGAATTTCTTTTTGCTAAAAGAATTTTAAAAATCTGACACCATCTGAAGCTGGAGAGGGTATGGAAAAACTAGAGCTCTCATTTATTGTTGACCAAAGTATCAGATTGTTCAATGTTTTGAAAGCAATTTATCAAATTAATTAAAAGGTAATATGTGTGTACCATTTGGCCCAGCAACCCCTACTCCTAAGGACATTCAGCCTACAGAGAGAAGAACAAGAATGAGGAAATGTGAGAATGCAAACAAATTATTTAGGAATGTTTACTACAGTCTTGCTCATAAAGAAGGACACAGTGGGTAAAAGCTGCAATGTCAGCATGGCTTAGTTGAGTGAATTGTGGTGCATCCTGGGATCTAGCCCTGCATTGAGCTCCCTGCTGAGTGAAGAGTCTGCTTCTCACTCTCCCTCTGCTGTCTCCCTGCTTGTGCTTGCACACTCTCTCTCTCTCTCCCAAATGAATAAATAAATAAATAACATCTTAAAAAAAAGAAATGCAACAGATTTCTATGGATTGACGATAAAGATGCTCATAATTTATTAGTAAGTGTAAAACTAAGGTAAAAAACAACGGTCCAATCGTTATTAGATTTTATTTTAATAAAACAGACGTGAGAATTTACATTAGATATATGCATATATATAAAATAATTTCAGAAAAATGGGACAAGTACCATACTAAACGTCCAAGGGCATTTTCCTATAAAGGATGGCATTAGATTAACAAAGAGGGAAATTTCATTTCCTACTGTGTTCTTTGGGAGTTTCCCAAGGATAGTACTACAAAACGTAGGCTGGAAATTATGTAATTAAGTTATACCATTATATACATATGCATATAAGAGCACAGCTTTATAAGATTTTGACGCATGATGCAATGAATTGGCAAAATATAATTCATTTAATTAGAAAAAGATTTCCAGATGTGATGATTGTAAATGAGAAATGACAGTTCAATAAGGAATCTTTTTTTTAATGTCCAAAGCCAGATTATTCTTACTACACAAAAGAGGAGGTAACTTACCTTTGGCAATGGCTTTCCCTCCTGGCAGTTGATGCCTCCAATGAAGACCATGTTGGGCATCACAGGTTTGGGATAGTCAAAAACAAAGTCAGCTCTTAACAACCAAATTGACGTATGGCTATAGAGATCATAAGGCGTGACAGCTGTTTGGAGAATCTCAGATGCAACTTCTAAAGGAGTTTTAAAAAAATAGTGGCAAAATAAATGTTCCTCTAAGTGGGAGATGTGATTCCACACTCTCTCTCTGAAACTCATGGCATCTGGAAACCCTAAAAAAATTCTAGGAACATAAGAAGGAGGACTGGGGCACTGTGTGCTTTCTTCAAGAAAATGGCAAAATAATCCCCTGGTGAAGACCACAGATGGAAGTGAAAAATAATTGGCTACAATTAAGCCACACATATCAAAAGGATCGAGAAACACTGCATCAAAAGAACTCTCCTTTATGTATTCTATTAATGTTGTGTCCCTAAACAAATTCTTACAATGTAAAAAAAGGTGTTCAAAAATGTCACTGGATGAATCGAAGAACATAGTAAGTAAACTTTGTTGCCGAATATTCCAGTGAGAGTCAGAGAAAGTCTTGAACATCTGATTCAACTCCTCCAGATTGTAAGCAGTGGAATAAGTCTTCACCGTAAAATTGGAGGATTTTCCCAGTTGCCAACTCACCTCTGGTATGATTAAAACCAACTCATGCCCTCTTTGGATGAGTTGCTCCACAACCAAACGCATGGTAAACCAGTGGCTCCCATCCATGGGTACTACCAGCAGCTTGCCTGCCTCAGCAAAGCCAGATGTCAGCAGGAGACACACACACAACAGAGGAAAGCCGGTCAAAATTGTGGCAGCCATTGGAAACCTACAGCCCAGGGCAATCCAGCTGGTTGGGTTCTGAGCTGGTGTAATAGAGTCAGTCTGTGGAAGAAGTACAGGCACAAAGCCCGCCCCAGCAGAGGGAGTGTATTTACACAGTCATGAAAAAAAAAAACTACACTCATTGCCAGTGATGCACTCCTAAGAACGATAATGAATGGGTAGCATTTGCTGACAAACATGCTTCTAAATTTTCCAGACAGCAGTACCATTTGATCTTTGCCTTGGACAAAGATCATGCATTGTATGGCATGTCAATGCTCTTCTGGAAACAGAATTATTAGACAACGTGTTGAGGACTCAGAGTGATAAAAAGGAAAGTAAATATCAATTAAAGTGATTTTTTCCAAGGAAAGCTTGGGTTATCCTCAGGATACATAAGACAATTTTGCCCAGAAAGAGATTGGCATCCCAGTTTCCAAGGAGGACATGAAGTCACTTACCACTAGCGTCCTCATGGACAATGGAACTGTATTCACAAGAGCCTCTAAAAAGCCTGGCATTGCCACCGGTTTTTCCACTTCCAAACCCTTTGTAGGCTACAAAAGGTTAAGAGTGCCAAATCCTGCCTCCATGGACCATTCTAGGAATTGATAGATGGAATAGGACTGTCCTCTATATTCAGTCATTTTCCCTACACACATCACATGCAGTGGGTGGTCACTTGCCTGAAGCTTGCCAGAAGCACTCTGCTAGGCATCCTCTCTCTTTCCTCTGGGCTTCTGCATTCCTCTGTCTAGACCTCTCTGCTGAAGGCTGACCTAATTTGGCCTGCTACCCACCTGCAGGAATCTTTGTATCTGTCTCCCAAACTCTACTGAGCGCTTGTTGACGCCAGAGGGTATATCTTCTTCATATTTGCACTTTCCTTCTACAGGACCCATGCTATGCCTCACACATGGAAAGCACACAAGGACTTTTTGTTCCACTGGACTGGATTGCACTGTGTGAGTGCAATTATGGGTGGCTTAAGTGGTGTATGTCAGATAAGACCCTGAGAAACATTTACTGAGGGATTCTAAAGCCAACCTGGGGGCATAATCTTTGTTAGGGGCCAACATGGCTTCTTCTGAGTTGCCCAAACTAATACTAGACAAATAATAATATTTGCTTAGTCACCATTTATATCAGGGACTGATGGACTTTCAGATGAATGTCGAAAAAACAAAAATGAAGGCACATGATCAATCTTTCCGGATGGCTTACTTCAGAATAGATATCAATAAGATATAAAATAGCAGAAAATCAATGAACCCAAAAGCTGGTTCTTTGAGAAGATGAATTAACCTGATGAAGCTCTAGCCAAACTGATCAGAAAAATAGAGAGAAGAAAAAATTACCAACATCAGGAATGAGAGAGGTGGCATCACTCCAGATTCCACCGATGTTAGAAGGATAATAAGAAAGAATACCAAGAACAAATTTATGTCAGTATATCTACAAATTAGATGAAATGGATAAATTCCTCAAGGATGCAAACTATTATAGTTTAACAGAGAAATATTACATAAATTAAGTAAAAATAAGTTGAATTAAGTTTGATTTCAAAGTTCCTACAAATAGAATTTCAAGCTAGATGGCTTCCTTGATACAAGTTACCAAACATTGGAGGAAGAAATAAATAAATTATTATTCAGAATATACCCTGAAAACAGGAAATTATATATTCTAGAGAAGAATACCAAAGAGAACTTCCTAACCTTTCAATGAGGCCACAGAGTTTGTCTATGAGAACAGCATTGCCACATACCAAAACTAGATAAAGACATCAAAAAAAAAAATAAAAAAGAAAAATGCAAAGACCAATACACCTCATAAATATAATGCAAAAATTCAACACCAGATTTAGCAAACTAAATTTAAAATGACAAATGTATATAAAATATATTTTATACCCCAGGAATACAAGGCTGTTTTATCATTAGAAAATCAATCAAGGTGGGGAATCCCTGGGTGGCTCAGCAGTTTAGCGCCTGCCTTTGGGCAGGGCATGATCTTGGAGACCTGGGATCGAGTCCTACATCGGGATCCCTGCATGGAACCTGCTTCTCCCTCTGCCTGTGTCTCTGCTTCTGTGTGTGTGTGTGTGTGTGTGTGTGTGTGTCTCATGAATAAATAAAATCTAAAAAAAAAGAAAATCAATCAAGGCAATTCACCATAGAAATAAATCATGCCTATAGAAATGATTATATGGTTTAGAAAAAATTATATATTTGCATATATATATACCATATATATATGCTATATAAAATATATATAATAATAATATACAAAAGGTGGTGGGTCTTATTCCAGGAATACAAGACTGTTTTATCTTTAGAAAATCAATCAAGGTAATTAACCATATAAATAAATCATTCCTATGAAAATGATTGTATGGCTTATAATCATTTCCATAGGCACTGAAAAGGTATCTGACAAAATCCAACATCCATTCCTGATCAAAATTTTCACAATTCTAGGATAGGAAGAGAAAAGACTAAACCTAATAAAGAGCATCTGTGAAAAACCCATAACTAACAACATACTTAATGATGAATGACTGAATGCTTTATTCCTAATCACATACAAGTCAAGGATGACCATCCTACCACTTCTCTTCCTATTGTTCTGGAGATTCTTTTTTTTTTTTTTTTTTTTGTTCTTTTTTTTTGTTCTGGAGATTCTAACCAGTGCAGTCAGTCAAGAAAAATAAAAGGCCTCCACTTTGGAAAGAAAACTCTAACTGCGCTACTCACAGATAACGTGATCATCTCTGCAGAAATTCCAATGTAATCTACAAAATATCCTAGAACAAATAAGTTAGTTTAGCATTGTTGCAGGATACAAGATAAATACTCAATAATCAATCATATTTCAGGGCATCTGGTGGCTCAGTTGGTTAAGCAATCAGCTCTTGATCTCAGCCCAAGTCCTGATCTCAGTGTCCTGGGATGGAGCCCCAAGTCAGGCACTGTGCTCATCATGGGGAGTCTGCTTCAGGATGCTCTTTCTTCTTCTGCCCCCCTTCCCCCTGATTGCTAATGTTCTCTATTTCTCTCTCTGAAATAATTAAATAAGTACACATTTATAAAAAAACAATCAAGAGAGGGTCCAAGAAGACAGATGATAAGGAGGCCTTAGTTTCATCTGCTCCCAGGAATTCAGCTAGAGAGTCCTAAATCATCCTGAACTCCCACAAACTCAACCACGGATCTAAGAAAAGAATAGCTGCAACTCTACAAATAGAAAAGTGACCACTTTTTGCAAAATAGGAGGCTGGAGATGTGAATCTGGGGTGATATATCAGAAGATAAAACCCCCGGGGGGGGGGGGCGAGGCAAGATGGCAGAAGAGTAGGGTTCCCATGTCACCTGTCCCCACCAACTTACCCAGATAACTTCAAATCATCCTGAAAACCTATGAATTCGGCCTGAGATTTAAAGAGAGAATAGCTGGAACGCTACAGAGAGAAGAGGTTTTGCTTCTAACAAGGTAGGAAGGTGGTGGGGGGGGGGGATAAAAAAGAATCAAGTGGGGGAGGGCCTCCCCAAAAAGCCAGGCTAAGAGGGGCAGGGACAGCCTCAGGGCAGGAGAGCCCTGCCCCGGAGAAGCGGGAACTTTAAAAATCCGCACCGGATTCTTCCCCGACAGAAAGGTGCTTAGCAGGGAACCCGGGCAGAACCGCAGGAGGGGCATTGGGGCCTCCAGGTACCTGGGGTCACTAAAGAGGAGGGGCACCCTGGTTAGAGTGCTGCACCACGCGGGCTGAGCTCTGTAAAGGCCTGGAGTGCGCACCCGGTGGAGCCTCGGGAGCAGCTCAGGGGGTGGCTCCCTGTGGAAGGGGCCAGCCGGCCGGCAGTAGGATCCCAGCAGCGCAGGGCCCGGAGCCCAGGGCACCGGGGGACACAGCCCTGGACCCTGCGCTGCCCTTGGCACAGGCAGAGGCAGGGAGGGCACAGGACAGTGAGGATGCTCCTGCTGCCGGATGGCCCCGAGCTGTGCAGGTCAGCGCCCCCTGCCCCCTGGAGCATCCAGGCCCTTGTGGACTGGGAGACTGTGGGAGTCACTGCAGGAGCTGACTCTAGGGCTGGAGATCTGGCCGCCTCCAGTGGTGTTGTTCCTCCTGGTGTCACCCTGTGCCTGGGACAGAGCGGGCTGCCCGGGGACAGGGGCCTCATGGGGTAAACAGCTCCCACTGAGCCGTGCACCTGGCAGGGGGCTGGGCAGCTCCCTCAGGTGCACACACCTGAGCTTCAGCACAGCAGGCCCCTCCCCCAGAAGACCAGCTGGAAGGACAGGGGAAGAGCAAGTTCTTGACTGAGCAGCACTGGAAAGTTCCAGGGGAAGTCGAGGGAATTACAGTATATAGAACCAAAGGGTACCTCTCCTTTTTTTTTTTTTCTTTTTTTTTCTTCCTTTTTCCAGTACAACTTGTTTTTAGCCACTGTGCACTGAGCAAAATAATGAGAAAGAAGAACTCACTACAAAAGTAAGAATCAGAAACAGTCCTCTCTGCCACAGAGTTACAGATTTTGGATTACAATTCAATGTCAGAAAGCCAATTCCAAAGCGCAATTATAAAGCTACTGGTGGCTCTGGAAAAAAGCATAAAGGATTCAAGAGACTTCATGAGTGCGGAATGTAGATCTAATCAGGCCAAAATTAAAAATCAACTACATGAGATGCAATCCAAACTGGATGTCCTAATGACGAGGGTTAATGAGATAGAAGAAAGAGTGAGTGACATAGAAGACAAGTTGATGGCAAGGAAGGAAGCTGAGGAAAAAAGAGAAAAACAAAAGACCATGAGGAAAGGTTAAGGGAAATAAATGACAGCTTCAGAAGGAAAAATCTGTTTAATTGGGGTTCCAGAGGGTGCAGAGAGGGACAGAGGACCAAAAAGCATATTTGAACAAATCATAGCTGAGAACTTCCCTAATTTGGGGAGGGAAGCAGACATTCAGATCCAGGAGATAGAGAGGTCCCCCCCTAAAATCAATAAGAACCGTTCAACAGCTTGACATTTAATAGTGAAACTTGCAAATTCCAAAGATAAAGAGAAGATCCTTAAAGCAGCAAGAGACAAGAAATCCCTAACTTACATGGGGAGAAATATTAGATTAACAGCAGACCTCTCCACAGAGACCTGGCAGGCCAAAAATGGCTGGCAGGATATATTCAGGGTCCTAGATGAGAAGAACATGCAGCCAAGAATACTCTATCCAGCAAGGCTCTCATTCAGAATAGGAGAGATAAAGAGCTTCCAAGATAGGCAGAAACTGAAAGAATATGTGACCACCAAACCAGCTCTGCAAGAAATATTAAGGGGACTCTGTAAAAGAAAGAGGAAGCCCAAAGAAATAACCCACAAAAACAGAGACTGAATAGGTATTATGATGACACTAAATTCATATCTTTCAATAGTAACTCTGAACGTGAATGGGCTTGATGATCCCATCAAAAGACACAGGGGTTCAGACTGGATAAAAAAGCAAGACCCATCTATTTGCTGTTTACAAGAGACTCATTTTAGATCTAAGGACACCTACAGCCTGAAAATGAAAGGTTAAAGAACCATTTACCATTCAAATTGTCCTCAAAAGAAAGCAGGGGTAGCAATCCTCATATCAGATAAATTAAAGTTTATCCCAAAGACTGTAGTAAGAGATGAAGAGGGACACTACATCATACTTAAAGGATCTATCCAACAAGAGGACCTAACAATCATGAATATTTATGCCCCTAATGTGGGAGCTGCCAAGTATATCAATCAATTAATAACCAAAGTACGGACATACTTAGATAATAATACACTAACACTGGGAGACCTCAGCACTGCACTTTCTGCAAATGACAGATTTTCTAAGCACAACATCTCCAAAGAAACAAGAGCTTTAAATAATACACTGGACCAGATGGATTTCACAGATATTTACAGAACTTTACATCCAAACACAACTGAATACACATTCTTCTCAAGTGCACATGGAACTTTCTCCAGAATAGACCACATACTGGGTCACAAATCAGGTCTCAACCGATACCAAAAGATTGGGATTGCCCCCTGCATATTTTCAGACCACAATGCTTTGAAACTTGAACTCAATCACAAGAAGGAATTTGGAAGAAACTCAAACATGTGGAGGTTAAAGAGCATCCTGCTAAAAGATGAAAAGGTCAACCAGGAAATTAGAGAAGAGTTAAAAAGATTCATGGAAACTAATGAGAATGAAGATACAACCATTCAAAATCTTTGGGATACAGCAAAAGCAGTCCTAAGAGGGAAATACATTGCAATACAAGCATCCCTCAAAAAATTGGAAAAAACTCAAATACACAAGCTAACCTTGCACCTAAAGGAACTGGAGAAAGAACAGCAAATAAAACCTACACCAAGCAGAAGAAGAGAGTTAATAAAGATTCAAGCAGAACTCAATGAAGTAGAGACCAGAAGAACTATAGAACAGATCAACAAAACCAGGAGTTGGTTCTTTGAAAGAATTACTAAGATAGATAAACTATTAGCCAGCCTTCTTAAAAACAAAAGCGAAAAGACTCTAATTAATAAAATCACAAATGAAAAAGGAGAGATCACAACCAATACCAAGGAAATACAATTTTAAAAACTTATTATGATCAGCTATATGCCAATAAATTAGGCAATCTAGAAAAAAAATGGACGCATTTCTGGAAAACCACAAACTACCAAAACTGGAACAGGAAGAAATATTTTCAATGTTTGCATATGTATGTATACACACACACACAACAGGATGATCAATGAAAGATTCAGGCATAAAAGCAGGTTAAAAACCTATGGCATTGTGGAATAGAAATACAAGCTCAAAGAGATAAAGGAGTGATGGTTGAATGTCAGAATGAGCAAACCGAACAAACACACCCACTCTTCAACCTGTCCTGGAGACAACCTGTTCAATCTGTAGACATCCCAGACTGTGAGGAAGCTCTTTCTTATAAAAACGACTCAACGGCTGCTCCCTGGTCCTGATTTATTTACTCTGACAGTACAGAATGGATTCTAATGGCATTCGGATCCCAACTTACTAGCTTCTAAAATTTCATATATCTGAAACACAACTCTTGAATTCCCTCCAGAAGCTCACCTTCTCTTCTAGGCTTTCCATGTGGTAATGATACTTCCATCTACTTAGTATTTCAGGTCACAAAGTGTACGAGGCATCACGCTCCCACAGCCCATCATTTACTATTCAGGGTTCAATCAGAGACATGAGGCCACCAAAGATTCATGTACTCAAGGATTTGGGGGTTTTTTCGTTAAGATTTTATTTATTTATTCATGAGACACACACACACACACACACACACACAGAGGCAGAGGGAGAATCAGGCTCCGTGCAGGATGCCCACTGTGGGACTCAATCCCAGGACCCCGAAATCACATCCTGAGCTGAAGGCCGACACTCAACTGCTGAGCTATCCAGGTGTCCTTAGTCAAGGACGTGTTACAGGGATTTGATCCAACACTATGTGGGAGCTGATTGCACAATTTCTAGAAACAGTGTGATGCTGGAGCTTAAGGACAGCAAGGTGTGTCTTCAGAAAGCATGGGTGGGTGTGAAGTGGGGGAGAGCAAGGACAAGCTGGGACCCACAAGGATGAGCTAAAACCCATGAGAAGGGACTAGACCCCTGCAGTTGTGCTCAATGCCTCCAACCTTGATGATGTGAGTGTCCTGTAGGAGAAGCTGGTGCTCTTCCTCTCAGAGCTAAACACACATGTCCCAGGTGTGGGGAAAGCTGAAGGAGGAGCCAGCGAAGGGCAGAGCAGTTGAAGGTCCAAATGCTATTTCAGGCAAGTGAATTGAGCCTGCAGATAGGGGACGATGTGTCTGAGCCAACTAAATCATCTGTCCTGAGCATCTGCGTGTAAGAAAACACTAATGGCTGTGCTTCACTTCTACACTATCATTTCAAAAATGATATGACAAAAATACCTGAGACCTACCCTAATCAGAAACATCCAGATTGTTTGATCTTTTGAAAGCAACTTGTTGAATTAACTTAAAAGGTAACATGGGCATGCATTTGGCCAAACAACCCCTACTCCCAAGGACATTCAGCCTACAGAGAGAAGAGCAAGAATGTGGAAATGTGAGAATCTAAAGCAATTATTTAAGTAGATTTAGTGAAGTCTTGCTTATAAAGCACACAGTGGGATAAAGCTTTAAAAATCTATCACTATGGCTTAGTTGAAAGAACTATGGTGCATCCAAGTAAAGAATTTTATGCAACTATTATAAAGAATGTGACGGGGGCCTGGATCTCTGGGTCAGTTAATTTTATGCCTTGGGCTCAGGTCATAATCCCAGGGTCCTGGGATGTAGCCCTGCATTGGGCTTTCTGCTCAGCAAGGAGCCTGCTTCACCCTCTCCTTCTGCTGCCCTCTCCTGGTACTTATTCTCTCTCTCTCTCTCTCTCTCTCTCTCTCTCTCTCTCTCTCTCTGACTCAAGTAAATAAATAAAATCTGAAAAAAAAAAAAAAGGCCACAGATTTTTATGGATTGACTATAAAGATATTCATTATTTATTAGTAAATGAAAAAAGCAAGGTAAAGAACATTAAGTCCAATCCATTACTAGATTTTATTTTAATAAAACATGTGAGAGAATATACATTAGATATATGCATATAGAAAAAATAATTTCAGAAAAATGGGAGAACTACCATACGAAACTTCTAAGGGCCTTTTCCTCAAAGGATGGCATTAGTTATTTTAAAAAGTGAAATTTCAGTTTTAGTGTGTTTTTCAGTAGTTTCCAAAGGATAGTACTACAAAACCAGCCTAGAAATTATATACGATTATATCAATTGTGTACATATACGTATCAAAGAGAGCAGCTTTATAATTTGCTACAGCACGAATCAATGAATTGGCACAAAAAGAATTCTTTCTACCAGGAAAAATTTCCAAATGTGGGAAATGTAAATGTCAAATCTGGAGTTTAGTAGGAATCTTTTTTTTCTTTTCCTTGTGTGTGTGTGTGTGTGTGTGTGTGTGTGTGTGTGTCCAAAACCAGGTTATTCTTACTAGGCAAAAAAGAGGTAACTTACCTTTGGCAATGGCTTTCCCTCCTGGCAGTTGATGCCTCCAATGAAGACCATGTTGGGCATCACAGGTTTGGGATAGTCAAAAACAAAGTCAGTTCTTAACAGCCAAATCGACATATGGCTATAGAGATCATAAGGTGTGACAGCCTTTTGGAGGATCTCAGATGCAACTTCCAAAGCGGTTTTTAAAAAATAGTGGCAAAATAAATGTTCCTCCAGGTGGAAGATGTGATTCCTCACTCTCTCTCTGAAACTCATGACATCTGACAATATGGAGAAAGGTCTAGGAACATAAGAAGGAGAACTGGGGCACTGTGTGGCTTCTTCAAGATAATGGCAATACAATCTCCTTGTGAAGCCCACGGATGGGAGTGAAAAATACTTGGCTACAATTAAGCCACACACATCAAAAGGATCCAGAAACACTGCATCAAAAGAACTCTCCTTTATGTATTCTACTAATTTTGGATCACTAAACAAATTCTTACAATGTAAAAAAAGGTGTTCAAAAATGTCACTGGATGAATCGAAGAACATAGTAAGTAAACTTTGCTGCCGAATATTCCAGTGAGAGTCAGAGAAATTCTTGAACATCTGATTCAACTCCTCCAGATTGTAAGTTGTGGAATAAGTCTTCACCGTAAAATTGGAGGATTTTCCCAGTTGCCAACTCACCTCTGGTATGATTAAAACCAACTCATGCCCTCTTTGGATGAGTTGCTCCACAACCAAACGCATGGTAAACCAGTGGCTCCCATCCATGGGTACTACCAGCAGCTTGCCTGCCTCAGCAAAGCCAGATGTCAGCAGGAGACACACACACAACAGAGGAAAGCCGGTCAAAATTGTGGCAGCCATTGGAAACCTGCAGTCCAGGGCAATCCAGCTGGTTGGGTTCTGAGCTGGTGTAATAGAGTCAGTCCATGGAAGAAGTACAGGCACAAAGCCCGCCCCAGCAGAGGGCGTGTATTTACACATTCATGAAAAAAAAAAACTACACTTATTGCCAGTGATGCCCTCCTAAGAACGATAATGAATGGGTAGCATTTGCTGACAAACATGCTTCTAAATTTTCCAGACAGCAATACCATTTAATCTTTGCCTTGGACAAAGATCATGCACTGTATGGCATGTCGATGCTCTTTTGGAAACAGAAGTATTAGGCAATGTTTTGAGGACTCAGAGTGATAAAAAGGAAAGTAAATATCAATTAAAGTGATTTTTTCCATTTTTTTCCAAGGAAAGCTTGGGTTATCTTCAGGATACATAAGACAATTTTGCCCAGAAAGAGACTGGCATCCCAGTTTCCAAGGGGGACATGAAGTCACCTACCACTAGCGTCCTCATGGACAATGGAACTGTATTCACAAGAGCCTCTAAAAGCCTGGCATTGCCACCAGTTTATTCCATTTCCAAACCCTTTGTGGGCTACAAAAGGTTAAGAGTGCCAAATCCTGCCTCCATGGACCATTCTAGGGATTGACAGATGGAATAGGACTGTCCTCTATATTCAGTCACTTTCCCTACACGCATCACATGCAGTGGGTGGTCACTTGTCTGAAGCTTGCCAGAAGCACTCTGCTAGGCATCCTCTCTCTTTCCTCTGGGCTTCTGCATTCCTCTATCTAGACCTCTCTGCTGTGGGCTAACCTCAGTGGGCCTGCTACCCACCTTCAGAAATCTCTTTATCTGTCTCCCAAACTCTACCACACACTTGTTGAGGCCAGAAGATATATTTTCTCCATAGTTGCACTTTCCTTCTACAGGATCCATGCTATGCCTCACACAGAGAAAGCACACAAGGACCCTTTGATGCATTGGACTGAATTGCAGTACAGAAGTTTTATTGACACCTTTATGGGTGAGCTCAGTTGTGCAGTCAGATAACACCTAAGAATCATTTAGTGAGGGATTCTATAGCCACCTTGGGGCATAATATTTGTTAGGAACCTACATGGCTCCTTCTGAGATATCTGAACTATTACTAGACATTTGCGTCATCATCATTTACCTCAGTGACTGAGAGACATTCAGATGAATGTGTAAAAAATAAAATGGTGGCAAATGATCTACCTTTCCAGGAGGATCCTTCAGAATAGATATCAATAAAATAGAAAGTAGAAGAACAATAGAGAAAATCAATGAACCCAAAAGCTGGTTTCTTGAAAAGATTAATTAACCATATAAACTCTAACCAATCTGATCAGAAAAAAAAAAAGAGAGATAGAGAAGACGGGACCTGGGTGGCTCAATGGTTGAGCATCTGCCTTTGGCTCAGGTCATAATCCCAGGGTCCTGGGATCGAGTGCCACATCAGGCTCCCTGTGGGAAGCTGGCTTCTCCCTATGCCTACGTCTCAGCCTCTTTCTCTGGGTCTATTATGAATAAATAAATAAAATATTTTTTAAAAAGAGAGAGAGAGAAGAAAAAAATACCAATGTCAGGAATAAGAAAGGTGGCATCACTACAGACCCCACAGATGATAAAGGGATAATAAAGAATATCAAGAACGAATGTATGCCAATATATTCTACGACTTAGATGAAATGGACAAATTCCTCAAAAGATGCAGACTACTAGAGTTTAACAGTAAAGAAATATACATTGAATAAAAATACCTTGTATGTTTTAAGTTGAAGTTTGAATTCAGCTTTCTCACAAACAAAACTTTAAACCCAGATGACGTCACTGATACAAGCTACCAAACATTGGAGGAAATAAAACCAATTATTATTCCAGTATATATCCTAAAACGAGGAAATGTCATTTCCAGAGAACAGAATAACAGAGAAATTCCTAATCTTCCAATGAGACAACCGAATTTGTCTATGAGACCAGCATTGCCACATACCAAAACTAGATAAAGACATCATAAGAGAGAAAGAAAAATTTATAGACCAATACCCCCCATAAATATAATGCAAAAATTCTATATCGAATTTTAGCAAATCAAATTCAGTAATATAAATGTATGTAAAAATATAAAAGGTATATAATAATAGTAATAATAATAATAATAATAATAATAATAAACAAAAAGATAGTGGAACTTATCCCACAAATACAAGGATGATTTAACATTAGAAAATCAATCAAGAGCATTCACCATAAAAATAAACTGAAAAAGTACAACCCTATAATCATCTCCATAGGCACAGAAAAAGTATTTCACAAAATCCAACATCCATTCCTGATCAAAATTGTCAGAAAACAAGGTAAGAAGGGAACACTCTCTACCTAATAAAAGTATCTATGAAAACCCGTAACTAACAACATACTTAATGAGGAATGACTGAATGCCTTCCTCCTAATCACATACAAGTCAAGGATGACCATCCTACCACTCCTATTCATAGAAGTTCTGGAAATTCTAACCAATGCAGTCAGTCAGAAAAAATAAAAGGCATCCAGTTTGGAAAGAAAACTCTAACTGCCTTATTCATAGATAACGTGATCATCTCTGTAGAAACCCCAATGAAAGAGAAAGAAAAGAAAAGAAAAGAAAGAAAAGAAAAGAAAAGAAAAGAAAAAAAGAAAAGAAAAGAAAAGAAAGAAAAGAAAAGAAAAAAAGAAAGAAAGAAGAATCTACAGACTGTGAGGAAATATTTCTACAGCATATACCTGATAAAGAACTCATGCACAGAATATTTAAAGAACTCTTGAATCTCAATAATAAGGGAAAAAACTTCTTAAGTACTAAAGACTTGAACAGACATTTCACCTCAAGATAACAGAGATGGGAAACAGGCACATGGAAAGGTGCAAGGTGCTCCACATCATTGCTCCATAGAGACGTCAAGTTAAAATTACAATTTAATTAGCACACATCTTAGAATGGCTGATTGTGAAAGACAGACCACACCCATCGTGGGTGACTCTCTGGAAGGACTGGGCACTCATTTGCTGCTGGTGAGACCCTACCGTGGTTTGGCAGTTCCTTACAAACATAAACCTACACCTGCCACACAGCCCAAGGCTTCCCATTCCTAGGTATTCACCCAGGAGAAAAGAAACTGTACTTCCTGAATGGCTTATAGTTTTTATTTTCTGGTGAGGTTTTTACTGCTTACCTCTATTACTGCATCTGTGAGGTCTCTGGCTCATGTCGGCCCCTGGGTGTGGGGTCATCAACAGGTGTCATTCTGCATGACAGGAGGCCCTCCTGAAGACTCCCTGTGGGCAGCACCCAAAAGGAAGAGAAACATCCACCCAAACACAGAATCAGGAATCTTGGGGTTGGACAGTAAATCAATCAATCTGGTGTTCCCCGATCTGTGAAATAAAAATCAGACATGGGCCCCTGCCTGTCCCTTCCCTAACAACACCAGTTAAGGGTCAGAACTATCACCATATAAGTAGGTTCTATGCAAAAGCCCTGGGTACGACCATCTATCCAGCATTGTCCTCTAGATATACAACAGGAGTTACATAAATAGTTTAAAGTTTTTTACTAGCCATATGTAAAAAACAAAAGAAACAGGTATAATTAACTTAATAGTATATTTTATTTAACCCAATCTATGCAATACGTGATCATTTCAACATGAGATCAAATAGAAATGAGATGTTTCACGTTCCTTTTTTCATACTAAGTCTTCCAAACGCGGTCTGAATTTTACACTACAGTGCATCTCAGGACGAGCCACATTTCAAGTGCCCATAACCACAAGTACCTACCCAGTGGCTGCTGCCCTGGAGAAAGCACAGGCCTGGCCCATGGCAACTCAGAGGGCTCCTGAGACTAGCAGTGTAGGCATAACCTGAGGTTTTGTCAGGAATGCAGAATGTAGAGTCCCAGACCAAACCCCCTGATTCAGAGTCTGCATGAGAATAAGCTCCCTAGGTGATGCATTGATGTGTGAGAGGTCTGTGCCCCTCTCCCCCAGACTGAGCCTTGGGGAGCATCAGTCCTAAGTGGATGGATTTTCATTTCCCAATCTCCCGTTTGTTCTCTTCTAGAACCCATCGGCCTGAGAAAGCATTTGAGGGGAAGTGTCCCCTTGCCCAATCCAATTGCCCTTCCTCCCACTTTACCAAAGACAAGCATCTCTCTCTCCTTTTTATTCTAGGGCATGTATCGAAACATAAAACCCTTTCAACGAGTCACAATCTGAGTCAAGGTACCCACTATTCACCTTACTCATTAAAAGTTGCAGTCACAATAAAAATGTTTAATAATTATATATCAAAATTTTTGATAATGCATTTTTAAAATGCATTAACATATATTTATTTTTTCAATGCTTGCATATGTATGTACACACAGAGCAGAGTGAACTGAAACTTAGTATATCTGAAACGCAACTCTTGATTTGCCTCCAGGGTTCTTCTTTCTCTTCCAGGCTCTCCATCTCAGTAATGATATTTCCATCCACCTAGCATTTCAAATCAAGGAGTGTACAAGGCATCACTCTCCCACAGCCCCACCACTCACCATTCAGGGTTCAATCAGAGACGTGAAGCCACCAAAGGTTCATATAGTCAAGGAATTGTTACAGGGATTTGATCCAATACTATGTGGGAACCAATTGCAGGATTTCTGTATCACTCTGATGCTGGAGCTTAAGGACAGCAAGGTGTGTCTTCAGAAAGCATGGGTGGGTGTGAAGTGGGGGAGAGCAAGGACAAACTGGGACCCACAAGGATGAGCTAAAACCCATGAGAAGGGACTAGAACCCTGCAGTGTGCTCAGTGCCTCCAACCTTGATGATGTGAGTGTCCTGTAGGAGAAGCTGGTGCTCTTCCTCTCAGAGCTAAACACACCTGTCGCAGGTGTGGAAAAAGCAAAAGGAGGAGCCAGGGAAGGGCAGAGCAGTTGAAGGTCCAGATGTTCCTTCAGCAAATGAAGTGAGCCCGCAGATAGGTGGTAAGCTGTGAGAGCCACTACAGCATTTGTTCCGAGCATCTGCATGTAGGAAAACGCTAAAGGCTTGCGCTTCACTTCTACGCTGTATATACGTATATATATATATAAGTCTGTACATCCTACAGGCCAACAGATTCATGGTTCTCATTTGCTTGCAGTCATGCTAAATAAACCCATCATTATCATCTTAAATTTTATATTTAGGTGTGTGTATGTACTTAACCTGAGCACAATTTCCTCAGCTATGTGAAGATCCTGGTGCCTGTAGTAGGTGAGACAAGGTCAGCAGAGACCCCTTACAAAATGCTGTCCTCGCTACACATGGTTCAGGCTGTGAGTAGCCTTGAGTTATATAAGCAGCATGTCCACAACACAGACTTCCCGAGAGCGTGATCCATTCCTAGCCACTCCTTAGTTCAAAGGGGAAAATCGAGAGTCCCACTATATGACAAGATAAGACTTTACAAAATGTACTGAGCCTTGTAAGCAGCCAGATCAGTAGATAAAATGTATCATTTGTCCCTAATAAAATATTATTATTATTTATAACTGAAACATGCCACCAGATGCTTCATCCAGATTTAGTTGCAAGGTATTCACCAGAAATTTACTCTTGAATTTTTTAAGACCTCATCAATTGCAGTGACTGAACCTCAAATCAAATGGGCCAGACCAACTATTTAACATTATTCAGAACTATTGAATAATTGTTCTGAACTAATTGTTCAACAATGCTTTGAAGGTACATGCTCCAATAACTCAAAATAAGAAGCATGGATTCAGGGAAGCATTACTACTGGCAGATGATATTCTATATCAAAGAGTCTTACAAATTAATAAGAGAAATTTGGAATATGGCCAAATAGAAGATAAATGTGCAAAAACCACAGGTATATATTAATTACTAAAAATCACTTCAGATTACCAATGAAAAATACTCTGTTCACAATAGTTTCAAAAGTAATGATATGCGTAGGAATAAATTTTAATAAGAAAAGTGAAAGATATATGAAGCAAAATGCAAATGTTAATCAAAGGACATAAAGTAAGATTTGAATAAAGAAAGAGAAATATTACACCCTAAATGGGAAAACTTCAAAGCAATAAAATGCCAATCTTTCTCAAATTAATAAAAGTATTTTATGTCATATAAACAGAACCCTAATATTTTATTTTTACTTTTGGAAATAGACAAAACATTTTTCAATTTTGTGAAGGAGGGTAAATTACAAAAGTCACCAAGAAAACTTAGAAAAATAGTGAGTATGACGCTTACCTTACTACATATTAAAACTTGCACTAAAGCTACTACAATCAAAATATGATACTGGCACATGAGTAAATAAATAAATTGATGGAACAAAACTGAGAGTTCAAAGTACGTGCAAGCATATATGGAAATTTAAAATACAATAAAGACACATTTCAATTCCACACATAAAGAATGGATATTTTTATTACATGATATTGGGACAATGACTAACCATTTAGAAAAGTAACAAAGTTAGATCATTACACCATGTAAATTCTTCACCGTAAAAAGTATAACTCTTAACAATGGAGGAATTAAAAATACTAAGAAATAGCATAGAAAAAATATCTGTATATTTCTGGCTTGGAAAGACCTAAACAAGTTGAAACCCAGAAACCACCAGGAAAAACGTTAACAAGTTTGACTAACCAAAAATGAAAACCATATATGACAAAAGATGAAGAGCCAATGAGAAAATATTGACACTTCATAAAGAGTGTAATATTAATAGTCCTACTACTCAAGAGACTTAAAATCATCAGCTGTAAAAAAGACAAATGGCCCTGGAAAAACAATTAAGGATGTGAATACATAATTCCCAAAAGTTGAAATTAAGTGGACAATCTTTGAAAATTGAAGCAGCTATATAGAATTCTTTCTGCCAAAAGAATTTTAAAAATCTGACACCATCTGAAGCTGGAGAGGGTATGGAAAAACTAGAGCTCTCATTTATTGTTGACCAAAGTGTCAGATTGTTCAATCTTTTGAAAGCAATTTGTCGAATTAATTAAAAGGTAATATGCGTGTACCATTTGGCCCAGCAACCCCTACTCCTAAGGACATTCAGCCTACAGAGAGGAGAGCAAGAATGTGGAAATGTGAGCATGCAAACAAATTATTTAAGAATGTTTAGTGCAGTCTTGCTCATAAAGGACACAGTGGGGAAAAAGCTTCAATATCAGTATGGCTTGATTGAGTGAATTGTGGTGCATCCAAAGTAAAGAATTTATGCGCTATTAGAAAGAATGCGAAAGGGTCGCCTGGATGTCTCAGTCAGTTAAGTGTCTGTCTTGGGCTCAGGTCATGATCCCAGGGTCCTGGGATCTAGCCCTGCATTGAGCTCCCTGCTGAGTGAAGAGTCTGCTTCTCACTCTCCCTCTGCTGTCCCCCTGCTTGTGCTTGCACTCTCTTTCTCTCTCTCTCTCTCTCTAATGAATGAATGAATGAATGAATGAATGAATAAATAAATAAATAAATAAATAAATAAATAAAATCTTCAATAAAAGGAATGCGACAAATTTGTATGGATTGACTTTAAAGATGTTCGTAATATTTTAGTAAGTGGAAAACCCAAGATAAAGAACAATAGGTCCAATCCGTTATTAGATTTTATTTTAATAAACAGGCATGAGACTTTGCATTAGATATATGCTTATATATAAAATAATTTCAGAAAAATGGGACAAGTACCATACTAAACTTCTAAGGGCATTTTCCTATAAAGGATGGCATTAGATTAACAAAGAGGGAAATTTCATTTCTTACTGTGTTCTTTGGTAGTTTCACAAGGATAGTACTACAAAATGCAGGCTGGAAATTATGTACAATTATACAATTGTATACATGTGCATATCAAAGAGCACAGCTTTATAAGATTTGTTGACACATGATGCAATTAATTGGCAAAAAATAATTCATTTAATTAGAAAAAGATTTCCAAATGTGATGATTGTAAATGACAAATGACAGTTCAATAAGGAGTCTTTTTTTTTTTAATGTCCAAAGACAGATTATTCTTACTTCACAAAAGAGGAGGTAACTTACCTTTGGCAATGGCTTTCCCTCCTGGCAGTTGATGCCTCCAATGAAGACCATGTTGGGCATCACAGGTTTGGGATAGTCAAAAACAAAGTCAGTTCTTAACAACCAAATTGACGTATGGCTGTAGAGATCATATGGTGTGACAGCTGTTTGGAGAATCTCAGATGCAACTTCCAAAGCAGTTTTTAAAAAATAGTGGCAAAATAAATGTTCCTCCAAGTGGGAGATGTGATTCCTCACTCTCTCTCTGAAACTCATGGCATCTGGAAACCCTAAAAAAATTCTAGGAACATAAGAAGGAGGACTGGGGCACTGTGTGCTTTCTTCAAGAAAATGGCAAAATAATCCCCTGGTGAAGACCACAGATGGAAGTGAAAAATACTTGGCTACAATTAAGCCACACACATCAAAAGGATCCAGAAACACTGCATCAAAAGAACTCTCCTTTATGTATTCTACTAATTTTGGATCACTAAACAAATTCTTACAATGTAAAAAAAGGTGTTCAAAAAAGTCACTGGATGAATTTAAGACCATAGAAAGTATACTTTGTTGACGAATATTCCACTGAGAATCGGAGAAAGTCTTGAACTTCTGATTCAACTCCTCCAGATTGTAAGTTGTGGAATAAGTCTTCACCGTAAAATTGGAGGATTTTCCCAGTTGCCAACTCACCTCTGGTATGATTAAAACCAACTCATGCCCTCTTTGGATGAGTTGCTCCACAACCAAACGCATGGTAAACCAGTGGCTCCCATCCATGGGTACTACCAGCAGCTTGCCTGCCTCAGCAAAGCCAGATGTCAGCAGGAGACACACACACAACAGAGGAAAGCCGGTCAAAATTGTGGCAGCCATTGGAAACCTGCAGTCCAGGGCAATCCAGCTGCTTGGGTTCTGAGCTGGTGTAATAGAGTCAGTCCGTGGAAGAAGTACAGGCACAAAGCCCGCCCCAGCAGAGGGCGTGTATTTACACATTCATGAAAAAAAAAAAAAACTACACCTATTGCCAGTGATGCCCTCCTAAGAAAGATAATGAATGGGTAGCATTTGCTGACACACGTGCTTATACATTTTCCAGATAGCAATACCATTTGACCTTTGCCTTGGACAAAGATCATATGCTGTGTGGCACGCGATGTTCATTTGGAAGCGGAATTGGTAAGCAATGTTTTTGAGTACTCAGAGTAATAAAAAGGAAAGTAATCATCAATAAAAGTGATATTTTTGCAATTTATTCCTAGGTATCCTTTCTCTTTCCTCTGGGCTTCTGCATTCCTCTGTCTAGACCTCTCTGCTGTGGGCTTACCCCAGTCAGCCTCGTACCCACCTTCAGGAATCTTTGTATCTGCTTCCCACCCTTTACCTAGCATTTGTTGAGGCCAAGGGATATATCTTCTTCATATTTGCACCCTCTTCCCACAGGATCCATGCAATGCCTGACACAGAGAAAGCCCACAAGGACCCTTTGTTGCCTTGGACTGAATTGTACTATGTGAGTTTTCTAGACATCTTTATGGGTGACTTAGGTGGTGTATGTCAGGTAAGACCCTGAGAAACATTTACTGAGGGATTCTAGAGCTAACCTGGGGGCATAATCTTTTTTAGAACCAACATGGCTCCTTCTGAGATGCCCGAACTATTACTAAACATTTGCTTAGTCTTCATTTACCTTGGTTACTGAAAGACTTTCAGGTGAACGTCTGAAAAATAAAAATTGTGTCAGATGATCTACCTTCCCAGGAGGCTTACTTCAGAGTTGATATCAATAAATTAGAAATTAGAACAATAGAGAAAATCAATGAACCCAAAAGCTGGTTCTTTGAGAAGATGAATTAACCTGATGAAGCTCTAGCCAAACTGATCAGAAAAAAAGAGAGAGAAAAAATTACCAGTATCAGGAATAAGAAAGGTGGCATCACTACAGATTCCCCAGATATTAAAAGGATAATAAGAATATCAAGAACAAATTTATGCCAATATATTCTACAATTTAGATTAAATGGACAAATTCCTCCAAAGATACAAACTACTAGAGTTTAACAGAGAAATAATACATAAGTTGAGTAAAAATAACTTCTATGTTTTAAATGGAATTAAGTTTGAATTCACTTTCCCATAAATAAAACTTCAAGCCCAGATGGCTTCACTGATACAAACTACCAAACATTGAGGAAGAAATAAAACCAAATATTACTCCAGAATATATCCTGAAATGAGGAAATAATATATTCTAGAGAACAGAGGGATAGGGAACTTCCTAATCTTTCTGTAAGTCCACAGAATTTGTCTATGAGACCAGCATTGCCACATGTCAAAACTAGACATCATAAGAAAGAAAACTTTATAGACCAATACCACCCATAAATATTATGCAAAAATTCTATACCAAATTTTAGTACATCAAAGTTAATAATGTAAATGTATGTAAAAATATAAAAGATATATAATAATAATAAACAAAAAGATAATCGGACTTGTCCCACAAATATAAGGATGTTTTAAGGTTAGAAAATCAATCAAGGTAATTCATCATATAAATAAACTGGAAAAGTACAATCATATAATCATCTCCATAGGCACAGAAAAAGTATTTCACAAAATCCAACATCTATTCCTGATAAAAATTGTCAGAAAGCTAGGATAAGAAGGGAATATTCACGACCTAATAAGGAGTATCTATGAAAAACCCACAGCTAACATCATATTTAATGATGAATGACTGAATGCTTTACTCCTAATCAGATATAAGTCAAGGATGACTGTCTTATCACTTCTATTCATATTGTTTTGGAGATTCTGTCCAGTGCAGTCAGTCTGGAAAAATAGAAGGCATTCAGATTGGAAAGAAAACTCTAACTGCCTTATTCACAAACAACATGATCATCTCTGTAGAAATTCCAGTGGAATCTACAAAATATCCTAGAACAAATAAGTAAATTTAGCATAGTTGCAGGATATAAGATCATACTCAAAAATCAATTTATTTGGGAGTGCCTGGGTGGTTCATTTGATTAAGCAGGAGCTGGCTGCTCTTGATTTCAGCTCAAGTCATGATCTCACTGTCTTTGGATAGAGCCCCTCAATGCGGGGGAGGGGAGCCTGCACTCATCAGGGAGTCGGCTTCAGGATTTTCTCTCCCTCTGCCATTCCTCTCACTTGCTTGTACTCTCTCTCTCTCTCAAATAAATAAATAATTATTTAAAAAATTGTTTGTATTTCTATACAGTAGCAAGGAACAATTTGAAATTGGAATTTTAAAATGCCATTTGAATAGCATCAAAAATATGAAATACTTATGAGATAACTCTGACAAAAGATGTGAAACACTGTATCCCGAAAACTAAAACATTAATGAGAAAATTAAAGAAAATCTAAATAAATGAAAGGATAAACCATGTTCATGAATTGGAAGACCCAGAGTTGTTAAGATGTCAATTCTCTCCCAAATTGATCTATAAATAAATTCTATAAATAAAAATTCTATACAATCTCAATCAAAATCCAAGTAGGCTTTCTTTTGCAGACATTGGCAAAATGATTCAAAAATTTATATGGAAATATAAAAGATCTAAAATAGCCAAATTAACTTTAAAAAATTGGAGATGGCATGGACTGCATACATATATCTCCCTAACATTCATATGTTGAAACTCGACCCTAATGTGATGGTATAAGGCAGTGGGGTTTTGGGAGGTAATTAGAATTTTTTTTAATTAAAAAAAAAAACAAAAAACAAAAAACAAAAACAGGGCAGCCCGGGTGGCTCAGCGGTTTAGTGCCGCCTTCAGTCCAGGGCCTGATCCTGGAGACCTGGGATCGAGTCCCATGTCAGGGTCCCTGCATGGAGCCTGCTTCTCCCTCTGCCTGTGGTTCTGTCTCTCTCTCTCTCTCTCTCTCTCTCTCTTTCTCTCATGAATAAATAAAATCTTTTTAAAAAATAAATAAAAATAAAAAATAAGAAAAAAAAAATTTCCACCATCCTGCTGTCTATATCAACCAAGACCTTTTCTGGGATCTGATGAGCATTGGCATTAGGCGCCTAAACCAGTGTTCAGTTTATCCCACAGCACCAGTTCTGCTTACCAAAAGTGGCCCATTAGGCACTTGCCCTCCATGCCAGCAAGCCGGGCTTCTTACCCATTTAAAGTTTGAAAATAGGTTGAAATTGTTTGGGCCGATAATTAGGATTTAGATGAGGTAGTGGGGCCCCCATGAATGGAATCAGTGCTTTTATGGGCCAACAGAGACCTTGTTTTCTCTCTCCTCTCTGCCATGTGAGGATACAAGAAGTCATCAGACTGCAACCCAGAAAAGGGCTCTCACCAGAACCCAGCCATGGTAGTAACCTGATCTTGGAATTCCAAACTCTAGAAGTTGACCATAGTATTGTGTCATAGCAGCTGAACTGACTGAGACAGAGGGCTAACACTTCCTCATTTTAAGACTTCTTGTAAAGCTAGAGTAATCAGGTGTTTCATAAACAGATCATCGAAACAGATTAGAAAGTCCAGAAAGAAGTCTGTAGATATATGAACAACTAACCCTTTACAGAGATGCAAAGGCCATTCAGTAGAGAAAACATAGCCTTTTCAACAATCCAATATCCATAGGCAAGAAAGTAAGAAAAGACATCAGCTTTGTGGTATTCTTCTCAAAAATATCTACAAATCTGGTCTCATGATTTTTTAAAAAAATCGGACAAACTGAAATTGAGGGGCATTCTACAAAATACCTGACCAATACTTCTCAGAACTGTCAAGGTCATCAAAACAGGGAAGTCTGAGAAATTGTCACCATCTAGAGGAGACATTATAACTGCTTCTCCTCCTCCCTCTGCTGCTCCCCCTGTTTATGCTTTCTCTCTTTCTCTGTCAAATAAAATCTTTTTTAAAAAATAAAAAATATAAAAAAGGAGAATCCAGGGCACCTGGGTGGCTCAGTCAGTCAAGCACCTGACTTTTGGTTTCAGCTCAGGTCATGATCTCGGGGTCCTATGATCGAACCCCAAGTCAGGCTCCATACTCCGCAAGGAGTCTGCTTGAGATTCTTTCCCCTTCCCACTCCCTCTTCCTCTGCTCTTCCTCCTGCTCATGCTCTCTTTCTTTGTTTAAAATCAATCAATCAATTAAGCAATAAGGTAACTGTTCATAGTAGTCTCTTCTGGTCCTTCATATTTCTGTGACATCCATTGTAATACCTCCACTTTCATTTCTTATCTTGTTCACGTGAGACTTCTCTGCTTTTTTTCCTTAGTTCAGCTGAAAATTGGTCAATTTTGTTATCTAAAAACAACAACAAGTCTAGGTTCAGTGATCTTTTCAGTTGCCTCTTTAGTCTCTTTTCCCCCTATTTCTGGCCTGATCTTTGTTATTTCCTTCCCTCTGCTCATTCTGGGCTCAGTCTGTTCTTTTTCTAGTTGCTTGACGCATAAGTTAAACTCCTTATTTAAGATCTTTCTTTTTTCTTAATGTAGGTGTGTATTGCTATGAACTTCCCTCTCAGGACAGCCTTTGTTACATCCCGTACGTTTAGGCAGATTGTGTTTCCATTCTCATTTGTCTCTGACACTTTTTAAAAAAGATTTATTTATTTACTTATTTGAGAGAGAGAGAACAGGAGAGAGGGGCAGAAGAGAAGGGGAAAGAATCTCAAGCAGACTGCCTGACCAGTGTGGAGCCTAATGCAAGGCTCGATCTCACAACCTCTTAGGATGTATTATAACAAAGTCAAAATATAACAAGTATTGGAGAGGATGTAGGAAAAGTGAATGTATATTTGTACATTGTTGGTGCAAATATAAATTGTTATAGCCGTTAAAGAACACAGTATAGAAGTTCCTCAGAAAATTAAAAATAGAAGTACCATATGCCAGCAATCCCACTTCTGGGTATATACTTAAGGAAATGAAACCAGGATCTTGACAATGTGTCTTCATTCCCATGTTCATTGTAGCACTATTCACGGTAGCCAAGATATGAAAACAACCTAAATGCCCACTGATGGATGAATAAGTAAAGAAGATGTGGCTATAGATATAGACACAGATATACATGTGTGTCTGTGTCTCTGTCTCTGTGTACATATATGTGTGTGTATGCATATAGAATGGAATATTATTCAGTCTAAGAAAGGAGATCCTGCTATTTGCAACATGGATGGACCTGAAGGACAGTGTGCTAAATGAAATAAGCCAGATACAGAAAAACAAATATCACCTGATCTAATTGATATATGGAATATATATGCAGAGGGTCCTTGACTTAATGACAGTTCAACTTTTGATTTTTTGACTTTATGATGGTGTGAAAATGATATGCCTTCAATAAAAATCTTACTTTCAGTTTTGAATTTGGGTCTTTCTCAGGCTAGCAATATGTAGTATAATATTTCTTTCTCCTAATGCTGGATAGTGTCAGTGAGTCACAGCTCCCAGCCAGCCATATGAACACAAGGATAAACAGCCGATACACTGACAACCAATCTGCAGCCATATAACCACTCCGTTTTTCACTTTCAGTACAGTGTCCAATAAATTACATGAGATAAAAAAAAGAGATGATTAAAAAAAAATTACATGAGATATCCAACACTTAATTATAAGATATGCCTTGTGTCAGATGATTTTACCAAACTGGAAGCTAATGGAAGTATTCTGAGCACATTTAACGTGGTCTAGGCTAACCTACGGTGTTCAGTAGGTTAGGTGTACTAAATGCATTTTTGCGGGTTTTTTTTTTAAAGATTTTATTTATTTATTCATGAGAGACAGACAGAGAGAGAGAGAGAGAGAGGCAGAGACACAGGCAGAGGGAGAAGCAGGATCCCTGCAGGGAGCCCAATATGCCCAATATGGGACTCAATTCCGAGATGCCAGGATCACGCCCTGAACCAAAGGCATAGATGCTCAACCACTTAGCCACCCAGGTGTCCCTTAAATGCATTTTTGACTTATAATATTTATCAGGACATAACTCTATTGTAAATTGAGGAAGATCTTTATTTTTTTAAGACCTCATAGTAACAAAAATGATGGTTATGGTAAGCTTGAGTGTTGGAGTAAAGGGGTGATTTTTCAAAAAGTAGAATGGTGATTGTCAGGGGTTGGAGTTTGGGGGTTACGGTAAATTATTATTTAACGGGTATAGAGTTTGTTTTGCAAGATGAAGAGTTCTAGAGATGGATAATGATTATGGTTGCACAAAATACATTATATTTGATTTTTTAAAAATTTTAATTTAGCGTGTTAAAGTGTACATTACATAAGATTTAACATTTTAACTGTTTTGAGGTGTTCAATCCAGTGACATTAAGTACATTCACACTGTGCAACCCATTAACTCTCTATCCTCCCTTCCTCCTGGTTCCTGGAAACCATGTTCTATTTTCTAATTTTCTCAGTGTGTCTAATCTAGGTAGCTTATAATAAGTAGATCATACAGTATTTGTCCTTTTGTGTCCCTTTGGTAGTATGTATCAGCATTTTAAAAGGTGAATACTATTTCTTTACATGCATATACTACATTTTGTTTATCTGCTCATCCATGGAAGGACATTTGGCCCTGAATTTCAATCAGGAGAAAGTTAGATCCTGGTGAGTATTGCCTGATGCGTTCCTCCCCATTACTGTGAAGTGATAGGTTAGTCAACATCATCCACTTCTCTGGGGGAACTAACACTTTCTGCATCACTGGATTTGTGCTGCTTAACTTATATACAAATTCCACATGCAAGGAAAGACTATCACTCTGATGATACATCATATTTTTACTTTTTATCTCTCTCTTCTCTACCCACTTTGCCCTCCTAAAGGGTACTTCTTGTGTCCCAGTCAGGAATTATATTCAGCTTTGAACACCAGAGACACCACCACACAGTAACTTAAATGACACCACCACCATACTTTTGCTCTTGGAGAAAAGAAATCAAGAGATAAAAACTCAAGGACTGATAGGACATCAGTTATAATGTCATCATCAATCTAAGTTCCTTCTGTCTTTATACAGTCATCTGCATCCTCATTCTCTTAATGGCTGCCAGAGCCTCAACCATCACATCCACATCTCTAGCAGAAGAGAAGAAGGGACAAGGGCAAAACAATTATAGTCTCTTTTCAAAAAATTTTCCTGGAGGCCCCACCCAATGGCTTCTGCTGTTATAACACCTCACAGGATTATGGTAGACAATTAAATAAATTCATTGTAAAACAGAATAAAGAAAATCTTATTTAAAGTGGAGTCAGTTGAGGCACCTGGGTGGAGTAGAGTCAGTTAACCATCTGACTCTTGGTTTTTGCTCACGTCATGATCTCCATGCTGAGCATGGAGTCTGCTTTGGAGTCTCTCTTCCTCTCCCTCTACACCTCCTGCTCATGCCCTCTCTCAAATTAATTAATTAGAGACTGTTGACCAGAAGGGGGAGCTCTCCTGCTCACCCCAAATCATCAATCGCAGACCCCAACAGGAAGAGACAGTACCTTGCATTTCAAGCAGAAAGAAGCCTATGCATTACCACTCCAGTAGGAAGAAGAAGATTATTTCCTTGCCCAGCAACAGTGCAGCCAATGAGAGGCTGCCATAACTCAGCCAATGAAAAGTCACTGTACTTGGAAACTCCAGTTTATTCTCGTGGACTTCTTGTTTATAACAGCCCCTTCCAACTCCCCCCTTCCCTCTATGAAAGCACCGTTCCCCTCTTTTGTTCTCTACTTGCCTATGGTTTTGCCATAGCTTCCATGTCTGGAATAGAATATAATTTTCTGCTATTTCCAAATAAACCCATTTTTGCTGGTAAAATAACTGACAGTTTTTGTCTTTGAGGTTACCCAGACATAAACACACTTACTGCCATGTGTGCTATTGGTGCTGTGTAAGAGCTATCTATCATTATTACTCATTGGCTGGAAGTGTGTCCCATGATGACTCAGAAAGGGAGATCATGCCCCCTATAACATTGGGGGTCTGTTGGTATGGAAGAAGAAGAGAAACATATTGGACAGGCTGGTAACTGTGCTGCCACAATATCTGTCTCACTCTTTGTAATATCACCAGTGCTAGACACAGGGCAAGGGCTCATTAGTATTTGCAGAAGGAACGAAGGGAAGGAAGTAGAGAGGATGACAAACCAGCAAGCAGGTGACTGGCTTTAAAGAGGCAGTGTAGAACCAGTGGTTAAGAGTGCAAACCCTAGAGCCAGATCACCAGGACTCAAATCTTAGTTAGAGATTTACTGTGTAACTTTGTAGGAATTGTGCATCTCCCAGGACATCAGTCTCCTCCCCTATAGAATGGGAATGATATCAGTTCCCACCATGGGGCATCGTTATGAGAATTAAATGAGATAATGCATAGAAACTATCTGCAGTATAAATGCTCACAACTTTTTAAAAGCATCATTGGGCACCTGGGTGGTTCAGTTGGTTAAACATCTGCCTTCCGCTCAGGTCATGATCCCAGGGTCTTGGGATTTAGCCCCACATGGGGCTCCCTGCTCAGCAAACAGTCTGCTTCTCTCTCCCTGCCCCCAGTTGTGCTCTCTCTCTCTCTGTCAAATAAATAAAATCTTTAAAAATAAATAAATAAAAGTATCATTAACCTTTCTTGCACAGCACCTCACTTAGTTGAAATACTGGGTGAAACCTTCATGAGCCCAGAGTCTGGTCAATACTTTTATAGGTTCAACTCAAATTTTCTGGGGAGCAAATAAAGGATTTAAAATTTCACCATAAAGGAGTGCCTGGGTAGCTCAGTCAGTGAAGCATCCAACTATTGATTTCAGCTCAGGTCATGATCCCAGTGTCCTGGGATCAAGCCCAGCATCAGGCCTCCACTTTGGTATGGAGTCTGCTTGAGAATTCTCTCCCTCTCCCTTTGCCCCGCCTCCCATTCACATGCACTCACATGTGCTGTCTCTGTCATAAATAAAAAAATAAATCCCTAAAAAAAAATAAATAAATAAAATAAATAAATCCCTTAAAAATTCTGAAACTTCACCATAAACTACCAAACCATATATCAGTATTATTAATGATAATGCAACTAATATTTTTAATGTTAACTGCCATAGGGGCAACAGGACAGATAAGGTACAACCATCCCTGACTTGGAGATACTGACACAATGATCAGATGTGATTTTGCCAGATTTATGGGTTACAAGAGAGTTACATGTAATCCTGAAGTCTTAATGAAAGAAAAGGTCAGATCTTGTTTAGAGATCTGGAAAACTTTTATGGATGAGTTAGAATTGGAGACAGGCTTTCACTGAAGGCAAGGAAGGAAGGGTCTGGGAAGACAAACATCCCTCACAGAGAGGACAATGTGAATCAGGTCACAGAAGCAGGAAGGCAGATGGCACACTTGGAAACACGTTAACTAGAAAACAGAGAAGTGTTGAGAAATACAGCATGAAGAGTGTTGGGACCACAGTGGACTAAGAACATCAAAATGAGGAGTTTCTACAGTAGACACTGGGGTAACACTGAAGTTTCTGGGTAGAAAACGTGATCTCAGGATGGATCTCATAGTGATGTAGTATAGAGTGGGACAAATAAATGGGATTCCACTGAGAAGGCTGTCGTCCTAATGTAGCTGAGGCTCGGTAAGGGACTGATGGGCAGAGAGAGAAATGAAAGAAGCAGTGTCCAGGCCACACTTTGAGTCACAAATGGTTGACTTCATGCACAAAAGATTAAATTTCAAGTATAGCTGCAAGACTTTGATGCTGGATGAGGAGAAGGATGGTGATGTTAACAGGCCATTCACCCAACAAATATTTATTAAAAACCTATAAAGAGGGGCACCTGGGTGGCTCAGTCAGTTAAGCGTTGGCCTTGGGCTCAGGTCATGATCCCAGGGTCCTGGAATCAAGTCCTGTATTGGACTCCCTGCTTAGTGAAGAGCCTGCTTCTCCCTCTTCCTCTGCCCCTCCCCTTGCTTGTGCATTCTCTCTCTGTCGAATCAATCAATCAATCAATCAATGCAAGCCTGTAATGAGCCAGGAAGCGTTGAGGAGGCTGGGATACAGCTCTGTAGAACAGAGAGCCTGTGTCTTCCTGGAGCTAACCTTCTCACATTCATTCTTGGTCAGGGAATGGAAGGTTGAGGAAGATCTACTTTTAGGAAGAGAGGTATGAAGCACAGCAGGCAACGGAGAAGCAAAGGGTAGGATAGAATGCCAAGGAGCTGTGGGGCAGAGTCATAAAGAGGAGGCTGCCAAAGTACCCGAGGGATGACTGGTGATTAGTGGGAGCAGCCACCCCACAGTGGCTTCCTGTCCTCGACCAGGAGCCTCCTAGCTGGTCCTGTCCCCAGCACTTTCCCTACCAACACTTCCTTAACAGTGCAGCCATGAGAATCTCCCTAAAATCAATGGTCTAAGTACAAATCCCTGAGGATTCACCTGCCTTGCCACCGCATCTATGACCACAGCTGTTCTCAATCCCTCCAACCTTTCGCTGAAATAAAAACGATGCGTTCTCCCTGTTTTGCTCCTTCATTCCTGGATGGAGACTGGACTGGAACAGGGGAGATGCCAGAGTAGAACCTAAGGAGAAGCCCGTGAAATAGTTCACTAAAGGTGTTGAGGTGGGGCGAGAGGAAAACGTGAGGTTTTTATGGACTCCTGTGTAGGCTTCTCGGAGCTGCTGCAGACAAAAGAAACACTGAGGATGTTGCACAGGTTTAGGGGCACCTGGAACACGTTTCACTGGTGACACATTTGGAAAATGTCTTTGGAAGAGCGTGGCAAACTTGAAGCCCTACAGTTTCCAATGTTTAGGTTAACGTGCCAAGAGACAGTTTTGGAGGGCGAACAGTAGTGGGTATAAACTCTAAAATGTGGGCAGCCCGGTTTAGCGCTGCCTTCCGCCCAGGGTGTGATCCTGGAGTCGTGGGATCGAGTCCCGCGTCGGGCTCCCTGCATGGAGCCTGCTTCTCCCTTTGCCTGCGTCTGCCTCTTTCTCTCTTTCTCTGTGTCTATCATGAATAAATAAATAAATAAATTAATTAATTAAAATAAAATAAATCTAAAATAAAATAATAAAATAAAATAAAAATAAAATAAATAAAATAAAAAATAAAATAAAATAAAATAAATAAAAATAAAATAATAAAATAAAAAATATATAAATAAATAAATAAAATAAAATAAAATAATAAAATAAAATAAAATAAATAAAATAATAAAATAAAATAAAATAAAATAAAATAAATAAAATAAATAAAATAATAAAATAAAAATGAATGCGTGCGTCGCGGGCCGCCCGAGAGGACCCGCACCGAGCCCTCCCATCCCTGGACTCCCGAACTCTGCGGGCGAAAGAACTACATTGCCCACAAGGCCTCGCGCGGCGGGCCGGCGCTCCCGCCGGGCATCCTGGGAAACGTAGTGCGCGCCTTCCATAAATGGCCCCCGCCAGCATGGCTGCGCCCAGTTGGGGCGCGTATGTTTGTTTCGAACGTGGGGTTGGGCCGGCTCGTGGGGCTGGGCTGGAGGCAGTAAGTGGGGCTCGGCAGTGGGGCTCTCGGGGTGGGGCCGCGGGAGGCGCGGGGGCGCGGTGGGCGGCACGCCTGAGGACGGTGGGGCGAGGGGCTGCCTCGGGGGGTCGGGTCAGCTGTCCCCGGCCCGCGGACCCTGCGCCTCCTCGCGCCCCTGGGCCCCGTGGCGGCCTGCGGGGCTGCGGGGCTGGAGGGCCTGGGACGGGGGGAACCGCAATCCAGACCACGAACTCGAGGCCGGACTTCCAACCAACTTCCATTTTTTGTGCCTCCCGAGGAACGGGTTGCAAAGGAATATATTGCATTTCAGGGCTTCCTGTCCCTTAGGACCTGTGCTGGGCGCTTTGCATTTGCCGTCTCCCAGGGGCCCTCCTGCTCACGGGAGGGGGCGTGAGCGGCCGCCGTTGGCATCACCCCAGGCGTCACCCCAGGCCAGGCGGAGGCCCTTGAGGCTCCTGGGTTGTATCGGCATCCCCCACCCCCACCCCCACCCCCACCCCCACCCCGGGAACCTCTCCTTGGGGCTCTCCAGCTTCGGGATGCAGTACTCAGCTGCTGTAAAGAGGAGTTTGTTCCATTTCATCCCTTTGAGTGCCATAATCTGGTGCAAGAAGTGAGAAGCTGAGATTTCAGGATCTGATTGATGGTCCCCAAGCCCTTGTCAACAACCCTCAAGAGTCTAGGGTTTGGCTTTGCCACCCCGGCGGGACAGGACAGGAGGTGTAAAGAGGGGTTTTTTCTTTCTTTTTTTTTCACCAGGGATATATATCAATAGGATTTTTTTTTTTTTTTGGTAAAAGCAGCTGTTTATTATTATTATTATTATTATTATTATTATTGTGAGCCAAACCCTGTGCACCAAGTGCCTTTCTTAAAAAAAATAAATAAATAAAAGTCTCTTGTTGGGTTTAAATGACCCTGCATGGTAGGTCATTTAAACCCATTTGACCTATAAGAACAAAGGTTTAAGTGACTTGCCTGAGGTCACGCAGGGAGTGTGGAGCACAGATGAGAAAAATCGAGGTCTTGCGGTCTCCAAAGCCCAGACCTGATGAACTTTCTGATGGAAGCTCCCACATATAATATCGGGAGATGTGTGGAATGTTTGTAGGATGAGTGAATAAAGAAGATGTGGTCTATGTACACAGTGGAATGTGACTCAGCCATTAGAAACGACAAATACCCACCATTTGCTTCGACGTGGGTGGAACTGGAGGGTATTATGCTGAGTGAGATAAGTCAGTCAGAGAAGGATAAATGTTATATGGTCTCATTTGGGGAATATAAAAATAATGAAAGGGGGGCAGGCTGGGTGGCTCAGTGGTTTAGTGCTGCCTTCAACCCAGGGCGTGATCCTGGAGACCTGGGATCGAGTCCCACGTCGGCCTCCCTGCATGGAGCCTGCCTCTCCCTCTGCCTCTGCCTTTGCCTCTCTTTGTGTCTCTCATGAATAAATAAATAAAAATCTAAAAAAAAAAAAAAAAAAAATAGTGAAAGGGAATAAAGGGAAAGGAGAGAAAATGAGTGAAAATATCAGAAAGGGAGACAGAACATGAGAGAGACCTAACTCTGGGAAACGAACAAGGGGTGATGGAAGGGGAGGTGGGCGGGGGGTTGGAGTGACTGGGTGACGGGGACTGAGGGGGCACTTGATGGGATGAGCATTGGGTGTTATGCTAAATGTTGGCAAATTGAACTCCAATAAAAAAAATTTTTTTTAAAGCATTTAAATAACATGCCCTATTTTTTTTTAAGGGCACTGCTTAGTTTCACAATGTTTGGGGATCTGTTTGAAGAAGATTATTCCACTGTGTCAGATTTTCAGTATGGAAGGGAGAAGAAATTAAAGACCAAAGGGTTGGAGCCACCGGCTCCTAGAGAATTCACCAATTTAAGCGGAATTAGGAATCAGGGTGGAACCTGTTACCTTAATTCCCTTCTTCAGACTCTTCATTTCACACCTGAATTCAGAGGTATGCTGTGTTACATGCTTTTGATTAGTAATATGTACCCTTCTCTCTCCATGTAATCAATTATGCAAAGTTATAAATTATGTTAAAGGTGTGTCCCACGGTATGTGTTCATTGTTGCTAACGTAAGAAATAAATTGGTAATTCTCTCTGTAAGGGAATGCGAAGCTTACATTACCTTAAATATATTCTGTGCAATCACAGTAATTTGTAGTAACAAACAAATAAGGCAATGGATTTCTAATGCCTATAATTTCACATACAGCATAAAGAGTTTTGCCTGCCTTCGTTATCGTTATGCTATTTGTATTTCTGAGTTTTAAAATTTCTCTAAAGTAGTAAACGCTCCAGCCAGAGTTACCCAAAAGAATTCTATCCCGCCTTTTGGAGTGGGGATGGGGTGTCATTTATACAGTCCACAATCATTGATCAGCAATTCTGAAATCCAGGACATTGCAACATCCTGATCTGAACTTGTTTGGTGTTGGAACCTGACCTGATGTGAGGTTGTTTATCTCACTTAGGTGGATATTTATATGTTTATAATAGGAATATTAACTCTTTGATTAATGGATACTGTTTTTCCCAGTCTCTGCTAGGATGTAATGTTAACCTATATGACCCCTTCTTCATATTACCTTTCTAAAATCTTGAAATTCCAGAGACCAAGATGTTAGACGACGGACCGTGCATAAGGAACAGAAACACACTCATATTAGCTCAATTGAAAGGGGGATTTACTGTAAGAATATAGGGGAATCTCCTTGAAATCACCTATAGGAAGCCAGCCTGACCTCATGGAACCCTTGATTTCTTGCCCCTTTTTTTCTCTATATGTTTGTCTCATGCCTATCTCTGCAAACTAGCTTCCTCCACAAGGATCTTAGTCTCCGTGAGCCCTTGATTTCACTGTGAACATTATCTGCATAGGGCCCTGATTGGGGCCTTCAGCCACTAAGCTGCATGACTGGCTCAGCTCTCCACAGCATCTCCATATACTAAGGACAGACAATCTGGCTCATCCTGCATCCAGTATCTCATCCCTCTTCCCATCACTACCAAATTCAGCAAATATTCTGACATTTTCTGTTGCTTCTAAGCTTAGAAAGACTTCTCCAGAGATTTAGTAAATATTTACCATTGTCCCCTTCCCAGGGCCAATCTAATGGATTAAACGCATGTGGGATTTCATAATGGTGCTATTGGTCTAGGACCTCATCCTCTCTGTAAAAATACTCAGTTATTCCACCATTAGAAATTTTCAACATAAATTTCAAAAGATTCCTAGGGAGTGTAAAAGTTGTCCAAGTTTTCATATAGTAGAAAAGTAGCCTTAAAAAGAGACTGAGAGGGGTACCTGGGTGGCTCAGTCGGTTAAGCATCTGCCTTTCAGCTCAGGTCATGATCCCCATGTCCTGGGATTAAGCCCCAAGTCGGGCTCTCTGCTCCGTGGGAAGCCTGCTTCTCCCTCTCCCTCTTCCTGCCGGTTTGTCTACTTGTGCTCTCTCTCCTGCTTTTTGTCTCTCTGTCAAATAAGTAAATAAAATTTTTAAAAAGAGTAAAGAGAGACTGAGAAAGGTGTTTGGTGGACAAGCAGTTCAGGTCACAGAGAGGGCCACTGAGCGAGGATAGGGCTGAGTAGAGAGGTCACTGAGCAAGAGCCCAGGCCATCTTACTCTCAGCAAAGGAGATCGTTGGCCAGACATATGGGCTTGTATCTTAGTGTGGCCTATGCATTCCATGTGAGGCTACACATGAATCCTGATGCTTACTAAAGTGGAGATATAATTTAGAAAGGGTAAAAATTAGCGGATACTGGTGGGAAGAATTCTGAAACTTTTTTGGAAGGTATCTTGAGTCGGTAGGGCTGGATTGGGTTCCACTGTACTGGTTCAGGATGGGTAAGAGTAGTGGGAAATGATTATAAAAGTCCTTGTATGGTTTTATGCTTTAACCTTTATGTTTGTAGCTCATTTCTTCCCGGTTCCTGCCAGGAGCTCTAGGAGGAATATAACATTTACAGCAGTAATCATCAGGGTAGCAGTGGTTTTCAGAGGGAGACAGTACCTATCCCATCCCTTCTCTCCCTGGAGTAGGTCAAAGTTTCCTAGTAGGAGTTCCCATCTAGTTTGAGTACAAACTTCCCATAAGATTCACATATGTCGGGCAGCCCCAGTGGCGCAGCGGTTTAGCACCGCCTGCAGCCCAGGGCATGATCCTGGAGACCCAGGATCGAGTCCCACATCAGGCTCTCTGCGTGGAGCCTGCTTCTCCCTCTGCCTGTGTCTCTGCCTCTCTCTCTCTCTGTGTCTCTCTCATGAATAAATAAATAAAATCTTAAAAAAAAAAAAAAAGATTCACATATGTACCAGTGGGCAGCATGCCCAGATTTGGAAGTATAAAACAATTGTGGAGACTGGCCCTGGGTTACCAACTTATTTTTCCAGGTAAGGTCACTACCATCTGTTATTACCTTAACACAGAAATTCTTTTACCAAAAAAAGGAAGGGAGTGGGCTCAGGTTAAAGATGACCTTTTCTCTTGAAAGGAGGGTTGGAAACCTCACATGTGGCTTATAAATGAACACATGTGATACTGTTATATATTGTGTATTTCCTCATGTGGCTTTTGGGACCCACTGCCTTAGACAATGGGAAGCCATCAAAGATTTCTGATGTTTTTATTTTTATAAGCATAGTTTTCCTTTTATAGATCTTTGCTGAAAACTTAGCGTGCTACGTTATGGACTCAGTGGTTAAAAGTAATGTTATCAGGAAGTAAAATGTGTAGAGTAACTGTTTACTGCCACAATCATACTTCTGAATATTTAACAGATTTTATTTACTGGAGGCTTTGGCTTTCTAGAACAGTTTTTAAAAATGAAATAATGTCATTTATGTCTCTGATTCTATGTTTTGTTTAGAAGCTTTATTTTCCCTTGGCCCAGAAGAGCTTGGTTCATTTGAGGATAAGGATAAACCTGATGCAAAGGTATTAAATCTACGATTCACAAGGTCTTTTTGGGGGGGTATTGAAGAAACGTGTTTTTTTTAAGGAAGGAATTAAGTTCCTTAATCATAGAAATTCATAATTTTATCAATTACCGAATATTAATCTTTATTTTCAAAAAGTCACATGGCCTGTATACCGACTAGTAATAGAATCTTCCTTCCAAAAAGAATTACTTCAAATATAGTGCTGCTACTGCTTTATGGACCTAGGTTGGTCAAGAAGATATTTGCAGCTGACCCAACACTAGCCTACCAGAAAATCTTCATGCACGTATTTGTAACAACAGAAAGTAGAGACGGGTGTTCTTTCATTTTGGTATTCTGGAAATAAGCTGAGTGAGCAAATCGTATTTTAAGAACATCTCTAATCTTGTTCTTCCTGGCTTTGAATACCGTTAAGTTTATTGCTTTCAGGCTAAAATCTGCACTTCTTAATAGAAGTCTTCTGTAGTCCGGCCCAGCTCTTCTCAAACCACCTGTGTTGCAAAGAGCCAGTTTTTGAGTATTTCCTTTTGTTCCCAGTCTCTTGCAGATCATACTCTGCAAGATACGATAAAAAATGTGGTGGCAACGTCAAATTGCCGTAAAAGTATCTAAAGTCTTATTCTCACTTTAGCTACAAAAGTCCAGTCTGCCCACCAGGCTCTGAGCATCTTCTCTGCCTGCCCTAACCCTCCCCCTCCCCACACCAAGTAAGGCAGGAAGATGGTGAGGCAGGTGCAGCCAGCCCCGTTCCCCTGTGAGGTATCCAGACTCCACAGTGAGTAGAAGTCATGACCAGGAGATTCCTCACGGGGGTGTGTCTCTGAGAAGTTTCAGAGGAGAAGTGAACTAGGAGAGACTGAAATGACTGGCGGTAATGGATCATGGAGTCTCTTAGGGCCTATGTGGGTGCTCATATTGATCTGTACTGTGTCAAGGCAGAAAAATCCAGATCACTAAAACTTTTTTAGATTGAATTAGAATTTTTAAAAGAAAAGTGAGTCTTACTTCACCCTGTGTAATAGTTACAAACCGTTTCCTGATTGAACTGAATGAACTAGAAGAGAAGAGAAAACTCTTTTGCAGTTCTTTTGAAACATCCCAGGCAACACCAACATTTCATTTAGAAATGCATTTACCTTTCGTTCAGGTTCGGATCATACCTTTACAGTTACAACGGTTGTTTGCCCAACTTCTGCTCTTAGACCAGGATGCAGCATCCACAGCCGACCTCACAGACAGCTTCGGGTGGACCAGCAATGAGGTATGAAGGTCGGCTTCTCCAAGGAGCAAAGTTCTCAGCAACAGAGAGTAAACGCTGGCTTAATAACATTATCTAACCTCTAATTTTTGTCTTAGGATCTCAAGAAGTAGTTGAAATAGTTACTTCCCATGTTAAGTAACTACAAGCCAGAACTTGCTCTGTGCAGGATTTTATGGACGGGTATGATTTGGCATGGGAGAGAGGGTTGTGGGTGCAGGGAGAAGTAACAAGAGCTGGCTTTTACAGCTTCAACCCTTGATAAAGCCTAGTTGGGATACAACATCTGCTACAGAGAAACTGGCATGTATATAACAAACTGCTAATCAGCTCAAAAAGCTGACCGGCAATAATTCTGTCTGCCTTTATGACGTGCTTTTGTGTTTGAGTCTGGGTATCCTCACTGGAACACTTGCTTCAAGCGAAAGGTGCAAACGTTCTTGGCAGGTCTTTTCATTTTCCCTGTCCTGCTCCTCTCTGGACTCTCTTCACTTTGTTCCTGTATCCTCCTGTGTATGGATGCTCTCCCATTTTCCATTGGATGTTTCTAAAGGGTGCTTCACTCTATGCAAACACTGAACATGTCAGCAGTGAGTAAAGGTGCTTGTCAATACTGATAGGCTGCGATTTTTTTCATGGAACCGATGTGTTCTTGCAAAAGAGAGGTGTGGGAGACTATCACAGATATTAAAGAGGCAATGGCAAGAATAAATGTTATATTGCCTTCAAAAATAAAGTTTACACTCCGGTCTCCCTGCAGGGAAGACTCCTAAATCAGATGATGCTGTGGGCTTTGAAGAAAATGGGGTATCACACAGTTAAGTTTCTGGTGTGGAGGTGCTAAGGGTTAATTCTTCCCTTTAAAACAAGAAAGTGTTAAAAATGGCCACTCTGTTGAGATACGATTCACATACAAGAAGATTCACCCTTCAAGGTACAAGTCAGCAGTTTGGTGTATTCACAGAGTTGTTACAACCACCACAGAAATCGATTTTAGAACATTTCACACACCCCTCGAAAGAAGCCCCATACTCTTGGTAGTCACTGACCCCCAGACTCTGGCAACCACTCACCCCCTTTCTACCTTGACGGATTTGCCTGTTCTGGACATTTTGCAGAAATGGAATCATGGGATATGAGATCTTTTGAAACTGACTTCTTTCACTTGAAATCCTGTTTTCACAATTCAAGCCCCTTATATAGTATATGTCAGACTCCATTTTATTGTCAAGTAGTATCTTACTGGAGTGATGGCCACATTGTTTTTTTTAATCTTGTCATCAGCAGAAGGATTTGCCTTTTTGATCCTGAGCTTCCTTTGAGTCACTCATTTCGTACTCTTAGAGCAGTGAAAACCTTACTTATTTATTAATTCCTAAATAAAATCCCTCCAGAAACCTGCTAGGACTGGTAGAGAGGGACTCAGAAGCACCTTTTCCAAACTTAGAATTGTTCAGAAACAGCTTGAAAACTTGCACAAGTTCCCTCCAGAGCCAGTTATACTGGAGAAATTCACATCTTCCAGTGGCTTGTATGTTAACAAACAAGATCCCGAGGCCCACTTTTGCTCCGGATGTCATCCACTTCATCAGCTTTTTTTTCTGTGAAAGTTTTCATTAAAATTGTCCTCCCTTGTGGTCTATACTTCACCTTTCATTGCTACTCTACCTCCTTTCTACCTTTCCTGTCAAAGTTGCTCATTACCTCCACATTCCAGGTTCCTAGAGACACCTCTCTGCTCACCATGGGCTCTCAGGAGCACTCATGCCCCACTCAAAGCAGCAGCTCCCACCGGTTCCCATGACCTCGTCTCCTGGTTCCCCCCTCCCTCCCACTGCTCCCCTAACTCAGCTCTGCTTCTGAGTGTTGGTGGCCTCCCCCAGTTCCCATTTATCTGTCGTTCTGAAGGCGATCAGTCTCTTCTTCACACATAGTTGTGTGACTCATGATGGAGTGAAGCAGGTGCCATCAGAATTTTTCTCAGCTTTCTGTTAGTGGGTCTTTATGTGCGAGCAAAATTCTGGTTCTTCTCAAATGCTGCTCATTCAGATCCCCTGATGTGAGACTTCACCTACGCTGCCAGCTCTTAGAGACTACTCTTTGACCGTTGTGTTTCCCCCGTCCCCTGTGGCATGGCCACGTGCGTGGTGTCCCACACGCATAAAAGCACTTTCCTGTTTTCAAGCGAGTTCAGTTATATGTACACCCTGAATGCCACCTATTCGTATTTTCATTTTGGAGTGAAAATCAGAGTAGCAGTGATCTCTTAACATGGTCTCAGTTCATGTAGCTTAGTCATCCTTATTATTTGATTGAAGCTTGACCTTTGGATTTCTAGATAAGTCTTGTGTTGTTTTGTTTTTTTGTTTTTTTTTTTAACTAATACCACTTTAAAAATCTGTTTTTAAAAATCTGAAGCACCAAATTACATTTAAAAGTTACCTGTTTTATAGGAAATGAGGCAACATGATGTGCAGGAACTGAATCGAATTCTCTTTAGTGCTTTGGAAACCTCTTTAGTCGGGACCTCCGGCCATGACCTCATCAATCGTCTGTATCATGGAACCGTTGTTAACCAGGTTGTTTGTAAAGAGTGTAAGAATGTCAGTGAAAAGCAGGTGAATATGCAAGCGTGTTGTAGTAATAAGTTTTATTGTAAGTTGTAACACACGTACTTAAACCTTTGATCTGTAATACCACATAAGGAGTGAAGTGTTTGTTACTAGAAATAACCTTTTTACGTTTTTTTCTTTTACTGTAATTACACCTCAATCCTCAACTTACAGTCCAGCTTTCTTCATATAAACTGAAAGAAGCAAAGTACTCTGATATTAGAAAATATATTTGGGGCACGTTTATAAGTAGAGATCTATGCCCACATGAGAAAAGCCAAGATTATAGTTGGTGGGGTATTATAACAAAAGTTAATTAAGGAAGTAATAGAGAATACTAAGGGATGTTTACATTGATAAATGTCTATAATTAAATATTGGGTTTCATTAATTAACGTCCCTCAGAAAGTTTATCTGTACGTATGAGTTTATGTTGTCCATTTAATCTCATCGGAAATTAGATATTGGAAATTTGCTCATGACATAAAATAATCTCTGCTTGCTCTATAAATCTTGTACAGCGCCTGTTTGCATCACTGAACAGTTGTCCCTCAATAAAAATCTCTGTTTGTTATGGCAAGAGTTAGAGAAAATTGCTGTGTTTGACTGTATGAGTAAAAACCTATATGCCATTTTCTAAATTTTGCATTAATTGCTTTTTTGAGTATGTATACTTTTTCTATTTTCTATGAAAGAGTTGGGGATAAAAAATGCTTCCTGGTCCTTTTTGGTCCTTTTTGCCTGTTCTACTAGAAGGTTTGGTCAGCCTAGTTTGGAAATATTAAGATGTGTGTTTTTGGGTTACCACATGATTGACTTAACTATAATAATTCACAAAGAAATTTCAAGAAATCATATATATGAAGACACATATTTTCAACATTAATTTTTCATACATACATATTATACATTACATATAAGTGTTGCTTGTATTACTTTAGATTTCCACCATGAACTAGATAGAGTTTTATTATTTTACAGTCCCTGTAATAACTCCTTAGAGGAACGCTAAGCACACACATAAAACTGTGAATGATTTAAGCTTGTCAGATTTTAAGTGTGTATTACTATAAGTAAGTTGTAATTCAAATGTAGTTATAGTAGTGTCGCTAGACTCCTGTTTACAAAATACTCTCCTCTTAATTTTCATAAAAATACCTTTTTATCCTGGCTCAGAATAATTTTTTTCTTAGAACTTCCTTGGTATATCTTAAACCAGCGCTAGCAGAAGAGGAGGAAGCGGGGTTTACATTAATCCGCCCTGCCCATGCTGCTCTAGTCTAGAGACAACTAATAGGCACTGCACACTTGGGTCAGATGTGTGCCCAGTGGTTTGTTTTATTTCCCACTAAAATAGCTTTTATTATAGCTACAGGAACTTAGGAACTAGTTCCTGACCTATTTTAAGCCAAATTGTAATTAGATTTAAGGTAATTTTGTGTGATGAATTTCGCAGTATCTTTATCTTTAAACATACAGTGTTTTACGGAAAAGTTATCCGTTATTCCCAATATATGTAGGAGTTGGTGATATGTTTGTGAACTGCTGTGAGATTGCTTTTCCAATATTATATTCATGTGTATTTCAGGAAGACTTCCTAGATCTAACCGTAGCAGTCAAAAATGTGTCAAGTTTGGAAGATGCCCTCTGGAACATGTATGTAGAAGAGGAAGTTTTTGACTGTGACAACTTATACCACTGTGGGACTTGTGACAAGCTGGTTAAAGCTGCAAAGGTAAGGATAGATACCTGCTGCCTTTCAGGGGGCGCACACAGTCCTTGGTAGCATGAAGTGTTGTCACGTGAAGTCAGCTTGTATGAAAAAGTCTGGAAGATACACATGAAGCTCTTAATTGCAACTAAGGATTTAGACATTTAGACTTTAGACTAAGAAAAGACATTTACATTCTACATATCTGTATTTTAATTTTGTACTATCAAGAATTCTTTTAAGCTTTCAATCTAATAATTCTCTCAACTTTTTTTTCTCCAGGAAAAATTTATTTGTACCTCAGTGTTTCTTAAATATACCTTTTTAAAATAAACTCCCCGTATCCTTGCTTTTGGCAAAGTACCATTAGGAATAAGGTGATATGTTTTTATTTCTCCCAAGAAACTCGTTGAGCTTTCCTTTTTTTGCTTACTACTGCAAAAAAAGGGCTTCATTTTCTGCACATGAGATTATTTTACAATATTGATAGATACACCCTCCCTGACTTGCAAATCTAATATGCCCCAATCCCTTCCCCTAGTGGGAAATGCTCATCTTGCCAGTTAAAGGGCTAGACAGGGTACCTCTGGGTTTCTTACTATAAGGATGAAAGGAGGACAAGCCTTACTATTTCACTGCTGCCAGATGATGTGATGGGCTTTCTAGTCAGTGGTTACTGGGCACTGGCATATAGAGCTATCACATAAGATGAGTTTTTGCACTGACCTGCATGGCAGAGAGCACCATTCCTAGAGCTGACACTTACTGAATTTTGCGTCAAACAAAATGAGGACTGATTCAGATAACACACAATATTGATTTAGATCCTGGAGGTTGTGAGAATGTTTAAAAAAAAAAAAAAAAAAAAACTAAAAAAAAATTCCTCCATGCCGGTAGCTTTCCCAATAGGATTTGAAACCACAGGGTGAATTTTACATTGTTTAATATGTATTTCCATTCAGCCTTTGCCTATTTGTGACACACAAATAAAGAAGTTTATTTTTTGCTTATTTATTTTGTATTTCACCTTTGGTGTTACAATTATGATCTAACAAATCTAAAACTCAGCAGATGAAAATTCTTGGAAGGATACTTAAACGTGTTCTTAGTTTTATTGAACTTAATTTGCACATTGGTAAAACAACCTTTAGCTCAACAAAAGCAGTTCTTGCATGTACTTTTTATGTTTTGGTTTAATTTAATTCTTTTTCAGTGGAAATTTTTTCATCTCAGTACTTTTAAAATTGCACTCTAAATTTCCATGTGGTTGTGCTACCTAAATTAACATAGATTTTCTTATTCTGAGCAGTCTTTTCTCAGCCATAGTATAGATGAGATACTCAGAATTTTTAGATGTATTTTTTTTTAACTTGTTGGAAAATCTGCCATGTTATAATAGCTGTTTTTTCACTTAACTTTTTTTAACCCCCAATTTGTGGAATCATTTTAAATACATTTTTAGGAACATTAGATATATATATGTAAAGATAATATAATTAAGGACGACTTTACAGATGGAAAGGATTTTTTTGGCCACCCCCTACCCAGCATACCATTAGTGCTAGGAAGTTGGGGAAAGCTGATGACTTTTAAATAAAAAGCAGCTTAATTTAGTGTTTTGTTTTAAAGGAAGGAAATAAAAAATAACTTTTACTTGCTTTTAAGGACAGTCATTGTAAAACCCCAATCAATGGATCTTAACGTTTGGGGGGTGAGAGCCCTTTGAAAGTCGAATGAAAGCTGTGGATCTTCTCCCCACAAAAACACATTTGTGCAGACCATATAATATCAAAGGTTCAGATCCGCTGAAACCGGTCCATAGGTCCCAGGTGAAGAGCTGCAGTTCTTTGTGAATAAAGGGCATGCTGGGCAAAGTGGAGGCACCATGGAGGTAGGTGAAAGGCCAGAACTCACAGGGAAGGAGCTGTGTTAGCAGAGCGAGCACCAGTGACACATGCTCATCGGACACCTTTGATTTTAGGGTATCAACACTACAAACATAAATTTGGGTTGTACGTTTTTAGTTGTTAACATAAATGAGCAGTATCACCCTTAGTCCCATGAAATAGATGAATTCATATTAAGAGCTGACTTCAGTCCAAGGAGATGAATTTATATGATTGAAGGACACATTTCTCTTAAAACTGCATCACAGGTTGCTTTTTCATATCTTAAGAAACATTATGTATTCTTTTCTCTAACTCTGCTTTTAAAAAAAACTTTAAAATTTTTTCTTTCAACAGTCGGCCAAATTACGTAAGCTGCCTCCCTTTCTTACTGTTTCATTATTAAGATTTAATTTCGATTTTGTGAAGCGTGAACGATACAAGGAAACTAGCTGTTACACATTCCCTCTCCGGATCAATTTCAAGCCTTTCTGTGAACAGGTTTGAACAATTTTATTGTGAAATTCTTTCTTTTCTCCTCTCAAGATTGAATATTTAATTGACCTGGTTTCTGGTTGGCTTATTGCAGAATATTTCCACCTGGCACTGTTAATATTTTGAGTTGGGTAATTCTTTGCTGTGGGTGCTGTATTCCATACATTGTAGGATTTTAAGCTACATTCCTGGCCTCTGCCCACTGAATGACAGTAGCAACCCTGCCACACCACCCTCAGTAGTGACAAAAATATCCAGACTGTGCCAAATGTCCATGTCTCCTGGGGGAGGATATGGGTAAAAATCAGTGCCGGCTGAGAACTACTGGTTTATTACAGTCCTTTTGAATTTCCAAAGTATGAATTTTTTTCAGTTCTTTTTATTAAACTCTCCTTGAAAAAAATCTTAAAGGAAAAATTAAGAACAAAATAAGAAATAACCCTACATTAAGGAGAAATTACCATTAATTAAGTACTTTGCTATTTGGATTTAGTTTACATGAGATGCAATAATGAATTACACATCTAGAAAGTGAATAGATAATTGGAATTTCACTAGAATTTATAATCCTTGAATCACAGGAAAGTTTTGAAAACAAATTAATGATACAATCAACGTACGATTTTAAAATATTTAAAATGCCATTTTAAAGTATTTTCTAGGGCAGCCCCGGTGGCACAGCGGTTTGGCGCCACCTGCAGCCCAGGGTGTGATCCTGGAGACCCAAGATCGAGACCCATGTCGGGCTCCCTGCATGGAGCCTGCTTCTCTCTCTGCCTGTGTGTCTCTACCCCTCTCTCTCTCTGTCGCTAATAAATAAATAAAATCTTTAAAAAAAAAAAAAAAAAAAAAAACCTTAAGAAAAATAAAGTATTTTCTATATAATTGCAATAAATGCCAAGATCAGAGCCATGAAACTGTTGTATTTATTATAAATCATTATTTATATGTTTATCAAGACCAGAAGGAACATTTATTAACTAGCTATTGAGTTTCTGTGTATAAAAGTTATATTTCCTTTATTCTTAAATGGATGGGCCTTCCTCTTCTTCAAGCCTGATATCTGAGCTTTTTGGAGTTTTATTGGCATATACAGAATGAACAGTTTTTCCAGAGCAAGTTAATATACTTGCCTCACCTACTTTTACTGCCTGAATTAAACAGTTTTGGGGGGCGCCTGGGTGGCTCGGTTGGTTAAACATCTGACTCTTGATCTCAGCTCAGGCCTTAATCTCAGGGTCATGAGTTTAAGCCCCATGTTGGGCTCCATGCTGGGCATGAAGCCTACTTAAAAGTAATAATAATAATAATTTTTCAGGATAATTGAATTAATTCTTTTATAATTTTCCAATTTTATTATGAAATAATTGACAGACATCACTGAGTACATTTAAGGTAGACGGGATGATGGTTTGACTTACATGTATTACAAAATGACCACACTATAGTTAGTTAACATGCATCATCTCATATAGAAAAAATTTAGCCCTTTTAAAACAGTTTGTCACATTATTTTAACAAACTTGGAGATTACAAAATTGAAATAGGTAAAACATTGAGTACTAGTTAAGAAATTGACCATAATTTTACATTTTGATTTCTGTATCAATGAAAAAAATTGTCACTTTACATCGTTTATATCTCTCATCTTTTGCCTGAACCAGACATTGAAAAAAATTACTGTTTGCTTTATAATGTTTCAAACAAATAAGTTTCTCAGATAACTGGCACCCCTTCAAGTAACATATTCACATGCAAAGGATCTTTTAACCTAAAGTAGATTTTTTTTTTTTTTTTTAGATTTTTTTTTTTTAATGTCAGTGTAAGTGTTCACTGATCAGGTCAGTCATAATTATAGAGCACATTATTTATAAAAAAGATGGATCATAGAAGAAAGAACCTTTTCCTCCTACTAAACTGCCTCTGAACAAACAGCTAATATTGGTAATTGCTTAGTTTCCTGTGGTGCAGAGGATGATCATAGGTATGGCTCTGACTTGGAGGTGCATGACCATCTAGTTGGGATACAGGACCAATTCCACAGCTACAGAACACATTTCTAAAGCAGCATAGTAGATATGACACAAAAATAGTGTTCTCTTGCTAAAACTATCACAGACACATAGGGGAGCATGTTGTAATAGCATCTTGGTGCATGTGATCTTAGGCAAAGAACATAAAAATAATATTTTCTGTGTTTTCATGGTTAAGAGGCAGAATTTGCTTAGTTGTTGTGTGATAAGTGTTAGATGAATGATTGTTTTCAGTCTAAGAATTAAAAATTTTTAAATTTAAAGCCAATTGTTCAAATTTATATTAATTTATCCTTAAATAATAATAAGTCTCTTATTTTAAGAGTGAAATTCTTTCTTTCTGGTAATGTATCTTCCCATTTTACTTAAACCATCACCGTTTATGCTCTTTTTTTCTCATAGAGTGACACGGATGACTTGGAGTATGTATATGAGCTCTTCTCAGTCATAATACACAAAGGTGGCTGCTACGGAGGACATTACCACGTGTATATTAAAGATGTCGATCATCTGGGAAACTGGCAATTTCAAGTAAGCAAAGGGATTAGTTCTAGTCTTACTATTTTGGTGAGGATTATCTTTTGTCATTTATTATAGATAGTTACCCTAGAAAATCTTCATAGGCATAGAAAGTAAATACAGCTAGAAGTTTTAGATTATTTCTGAATAGTTTCATATTTAAAACAACCAGCATAGTAGAAACACCTATATATACTCTTCACCTGTGTCCATCAGTTGTTAACAATTTGTGCAAACAGATACACACAGTTCACATTATCTAATGAGTGCTGAGCCATCTTAAGGCAAGCTGAAGACACCAGGCTCCTTTCCTTCTAAATCCTTCAGTGTTTATCTCCTGAGAGCAAGGGTGTTCCCTTCCATAAGCATAGATCAAAATCAGAAACTTTAACATTGAAATGATATTACACTCTAATAGAGAGTTTATCTTCAGATTCTAACTGTTGACTCATCCAGATCCCTTACAGCATTTACATCCAGATCCTTTACAGCATTTTCTTCCCCTCTCTAGTGTCAAGTGCAGGGCCCTGCATTATATTGAGTTAGCATCTCTCTTAGGGCTCCTGTAATTAGTAACTGTTCCTCAGCCTCTCTTTGTCTTTCATGGCACCAGCCAAAGATGGTAACAATTTTCCTCCTATATGGTCTTCTAAAAGTTTTATAGTTTTGCCTTTTACATTAAAACTTCTCAGTCTTTCTGGAATGGTTTCCTATGAATGGTGTGTAATTTTTTTTTAACTCGGTTGCCCATTACCATTTATTGAATAGTTCTTTCTTTCCCCACCAATCCACAGTGCCAGTTCTATCAATTGTTTATGTATGACTCTTTTTTCTATTCCTAGGCCAATACCACATTGTTAATCTCTTGAAGCATCATAATAAGTCATGATACCTGGTAGAGCAAGTCTCCCTATATGGTGTTATTCTTCAGGAATCTTGGCCTTTTATTCTTCTGTGAACATTTCTAGAATTAGCTTGTCACACACATGCAACACCCATTCTCAGAAGTAGGAGAGTTTTGAACCTGCATATATAAGCCAGACATATCTTTTCATATTTTAGAGCTTACTATAAAAAAATTTTGATATTTTTCTTAAGAATTTGCAGATGTTCTGAGGGAGAGTGCTACCTGGAAGTCTAGTTCCAATTATTTGCAATGGGAAGAATCAAAGTGTGTCACTCAACAAATCCGAACTCTCAGTCAGTTTTCTAACATGTAACTAAAACCCAGTGAAATGTCCCAGTGAAATGTATGTTCAAACCATTGTGGTAGGATGTAGAATTTACAACATCTTCCTGATTGTCAGACAGTTGGTATTGTTAATGAATTGTTGCACCACATGTAGTAATACAGCCTCTCTTGGTGCCAGCAGTGTTCCAGATGCACTTTCTCTTTGTTGGCATCATCTGCTTTTCAGAACATCTGTCTGCATTTCTGATGCTCCATCCATTGTACTTTGATATTAAAAAGCATTTGGATAATAAAGAAGTCAGACTTGGTTTGTATATGTGCTGCCGAGGCGAGCACAAAGTCAGACTTGGTTTGATATTTATCAGGGAGATGTTGACTAGGGAGATGTTCTGTGGGGCTGTGTCTGAACTTTGTATTTTTTGGACTATTTGTGGCTAGTCTATGAAATGTAGTTACCATTAGTAACTACTATTATTGATTTTTATCAACCAGCCATCTTCCTAAACCCTCTTATGTTGCAGACATCTTTGGAGAAAGACTTGTTTCACTCTTTCCAGCCCTTTACCTTCCATTTCGTTCAGCTGAGAATGCCATACAAGCAACACTTTCAGATGCTTGTGCCACGTTTGCCAAGACAGTAGTTTGTGGGACACATTCTCAGTCAGATAAAGGGAAGATCTGCCCGCAGGGTTTCTGTGCCTAATTGGAGCTGATTCCTATAGTGCTGCCTTTTTTCGCTGCTTGCTTAGTTGCCAGGATCCTGTAGTAGAGAGCTCAGGTTCTCTAGAGCAGCCTCCTCGCCCCTCCTGCCCACCAATTATATTACTTTAATTTCATTCTCTCTATAAGATGATGTTGAAGGCTTTTTTTAGATTCTGATATAAGCTTGTGAACAGGTCTAATAAATATTTATCATGTGGCCCATTCCTTTTCTTTGCCTGGCCCACTATAGTCCTGGCTTCTTTTTTCCAGGTGTGCCTTCATCTGTGTAACCTTTCTTCCCAATGTTGCCCTGTCTCTTTAGTCTGGGAAAGTGCTCCCACTTTCTGCCCTGGTTTGCTTCCAGCTCGAGGAGTATGCCTCTGCTCTCCTAAGCACTTGCTGCTTTTGTTCAGCCACTGTACGATTTCCAGCACTTTTATAGTTAGATTTATCGTCAGTCTTTGATGCATAAAATAGTTATTTGCAGTTTCATTTTCCAGGTTATCATTGAGATCATGCACAGAGGAAGCCTTATACAGCAGTGAGGTCGTGTGTCTCAAGCGATGATCCTCCCTTCTATGTCTTTATTCTGGCTGGTGTTTCTTTGGACGTCTTTGCCCTTTCGTGTCCATTTCCTCAGAATCGATTCACTCTTTTCTGGCATCATCAGGCTCTTTTGGTTCTGGTGTGTGACTCAGGAGGGCAGACAGGCACTCTTTCATTGGTTTTACTCTCCACACTGCTCTGCTCTCGAAGCTCTGTTATATCAGCAAGGTCGTCCTCAGGGCTTAAATAATGATCAAAGGATAGCTTTCCATTGGTGTTTAGTATATTTTAATATTTTGCCTTCATGCCTTCTATGAAGCATCCTGTTTGTTACATTTTTTTTTCTGTTTGTTACATTTTTTTTCCTTCTTCCACAATCACTACTTTTTCATCCAGAGTTCTATGGTGTTCAAATAATGAGTAGTGCTTTACGGATTTCAACTTTAGTATGCATACCTGCTGGACCCTGCTTGTCTTTTTATTACCATTATCCTGAGAGATTTCTTGTGTCTAGAGACCTGGGATTCCAAATATTCTAAGCATAGCCAGATAGTGTTCTTTCTGCTTATAGTTTGGCAATTTCTTCTTCCCTTTCAAGGAGCTGTTCCCTGCATTCATGAAGTTCTTTAGTAGAAACCATCTGCAAAGAAACAATTTTCGTGACCAATCAGGTATCATTTTCCCTGGTTTAAAGGCAGCGTTTCAGGGCACCTGGCTGGCTTAGTTGGTAGAACATGCATCTCTTGATCTCAGGGTCATAAGTTTGAGCCCCATGTTAAGGGTAGAGTTTACTTAATAATAATAAAGGCAACATTTCAGTCTCTCTTTGTCTAGAAGAAGATGCCTTTCTTCTAGTATGGAGGCCTTTAACTATTCAAAATGTGACTCTAGATCTGGCTGTGAAAAGGAGACTGATCTTTGCTTTCTGCTTCCTGAGAGCCTTTTTACTTCATTGATGGTTGGTATCACTTTGAACATTATCTTGCACATTTGAAGAAGTGGGTGAGAGAAGGCTCCACAGCAACTCACAATAGGCAGCCCGGAACTAGTTCCTACTCTCCCAATAAGGCCAAGGTTGGGCACTGGCAGAGTGGAGGAGGACTGGGTCTAGGCTATTTGTCATCTGTACCAGCCTGTCAGATAAGGGGCAGTACTGGCATGCCTCTGCGCTTGCACCATTTTTAAATCTCTTATTCCTTAGTCATGTCTTTAAACATATTAAACATGCTATTTTATTAATCTTATAATCATAGTATCTGAAGACTTTGTAGGTCTTATTTGGATATCTGTTGATTTTATTTCCTTGTGATTTTGTTATTTTAGACTATAGCCTTGGTTGGTTGGTTTTTGTTTTTTAAGATTCTGTTTAGGGGCACCTGGGTAGCTCAGTGGTTGAGCATCTGCCTTTGGCTCAGGTCATGATCTTGGGGTCCTGGGATCAAGTTCCGCATCGGGCTCCGCACAAGAAGCCTGCTTCTCTCTCTGCCTATGTCTCTGCCTCTCTCTGTGTGTCTCTCATGAATAAATAAAGTCTTTTTTAAGAAAAAGACTTTATTTATTTGACGGCACAAGCAAGGGGAGTTGCAGGCAGAAGGAGAGGGGGAAGCAGTCACCCTGCTGAGCAAGGAGTCCAATGTGGGGCTCTATTCCAAGATCCTGGGTTTGAGACCTAAGCCGAAGGCAGATGCTTAACCAACTGAGCCACCCAAGCACCCCGGTTGGTTGGTTTTTTAAGAACATGATTTACTAAAGTAATTTGGGGGTTGAGTTGAAAGTGCCTTCCTCCAAGAAAGGCAAGTGTTTGTCTCTACCACATGCCTGGAGTCACTTCAGACCCTTAACTTGAAAATCAGATCTTAGGACTTAGTGGTTTTAGAGCCATGCATCTAGTATGAATTTGGACCACAAACACACATGGGCACATGAGAACCTACTTGTGAGTACAAATTATTAGAGATGGGTTTTTTTGGGTTTTTTGGTTGTTGTTTTTTTTTAATTTCAATTATTTATTCATGAGAGGCACAGAGAGAAAGAGAGAGAGAGGCAGAGACACAGGCAGAGGGAGAAGCAGGCTCCATGCAGGAAGCCCCATGTGGGACTTGATCCCGGGACTCCAGGATCATGCCCTGGGCTGAAGGCGGTGCTAAACCACTGAACCACGTGGGCTGCCCCAAGAGATGTTTTTCTACCTTCATCTAGTATCAAGGTCAAAGCAAGCCAGTTCCTCATTGTTCTTTATTGTGGCATAGATTTTTTTCTATGTCGAGTTTATACAGATAGTATAGCTCATTCCTTCTAGCTGTCTGCTGAAGTCTATTTTTGTGGTATAATTAAAAAGTATATACTTGGCACCTGGATGGCTCAGTCAGTTAAGTGTCCAACTCATTATTTCAGGTCAAGCCATGATGTCATGAGTCATAAGAGTGAGCCAGTCATCGGCCTCCACTCTCAGCAGGGAGTCTGCTTGAGATTCTCTCCCCCTCTCCCTCTGCCACTCCTGACCCCACTCTCTCTCTCTCTAAAATAAATACATCTTAAAAAAAAAAAGTATATACTTGGTCTTTGTCCCAAGTTCCTGGAATAGAGGTCCTTGAGGTTTCATAAGTGATAAGCATGTCTTTTGTTGTTCATAATGAATCCCTTTCAAGCATATTGAATTCATGCTAATGGATGACTTGATGGTGACCTAGATATCTTCAGAATGAGGGCTGGTCACCAAAAGAAACAACCATGTACAGAGGGTTGGTGATGTTAGCCACAGCTCCTGACCTGAGGAAGGAAGAGGGGCTGATGATCGAATTTAGTTAATCAGTCATGCCTGCATGTTGAAACTTTGATTAAAACTCTGAAACGAGATTAAGGGAGCTTCTGGGCTGGCAAACACATCCACATGCAGGAATGGTGGTCACCCTGGCTCCACAGGGACAGAGGCTCCTCTTGGGGCCTTTCTTGACCTCAGCCTATGTACATCTTCATCTGGCTATTCATTTATATCCTTTGTGCTAAACTATAGACATGTATATAAGTTTCTGGGTTCTCTAAGCATTACGGGAAATTACCAAACCTGAAATAGAGGTTGTAGGAACCATAAAATTTGTAATCACCCAGGCAGAAGTACAGATGGCCTGGGACCCCATTTGTGGCTATTGTCTGAAATGGGATCAGTTTTGCAGGACTGTGTGAAGTTAGTATCAGAACTGAACCAAATTGTGCCCCCCATATGGGTCAGAGGACTGGAGAACTGGTTGTTTGGAAAACCAATCATTTAACTCTATACTTTGGGATGTACTTGGGTTTTTGTCTCCCAAAACTCATCCTATATGAGCATCAAAGTGGAAACTGTCAGCAGGTTTCAGTGTCAGCTGTCATAGCTGGTGGCCTTAACTCTGGATTTCCTCCCTGAATTCCCATTTCCCTTGTTCTCTGAGGATTTCCCTGATATTCTCTTGCTAATTCAATGTGTATTTTAAAAAGATGCCTTTTTGTTTTGTTGTGTTTACTTTACCCAGCATTTTTGGTAATTGTTCAGTAGAATGGTTGTATTTAGTCTACCATTTTCTTTTGCTATTTCTTTTTATTTTTGTCTTGTGTTATTAGGTCTATTGTATTTATGGCTGTAAGCCAAATTAAAATACTTTTGCAAGATGAGATGTAAAAAAAAAAAATCAATAAAAATACCTTATTTTGACATGTTCCCGAGTAACTTCATACAGTAGGGTGCAGAGTTGGATGATAGGAAATAGAATCGAGCACTAAGCTGCACCTGCCAGGGACATATAACATGTCAGAATTCGTAGGGTGCAGCGGAAGTAACACTTACCAGCAACCTGTCAGGACCTACTGTATGTGTGTTGCCCTGGAAGTTTATCTTACAGTCCCATTCACAGATAATGCCAAAGAAGTTAAATATTTTGTCCAGGATTAGTCGCAGAGCTGGAATTCAAACCTGGTCTGCTGGACTCCAAAGTATACATAACTTATTACAGTGTTTTCATCATTTCTCCATCTTGAAACTTCCATGGCACAAACATTTCTATTTTATTTTATTTTATTTTATTTTTTTCTATTTTATTAATTACCTTTTAAGGAGTTAATGATAAAAACCTTTTATTGTTTTCCTTTCTAGGAGGAAAAAAGCAAACCAGGTATGAATTTAAAAGATCTCCAGAATGAAGAAGAGATTGATGATGATCCCTTGATAATTCTAAAAGCAATCTTACTACAGGTAAAGAAAGAGTTTATATTTATGTATGTTTGGTTCAGACATGCATGTAAAGTGTGAAAGTTCATTGATAGAACTGGGACTATATATAGTCTTTTTTTCTTTGGGACATTTTCTGTGCCTGTTTTTACATTTTGTTTATTGGAGACCTTCTGGTTATAAAAAAATTCATATTTGTAGTAGGAAATTTTGAGAAAAAATTAGGAAATATATAAAAAGTATAAAAGAATAAAAATATTAGTAAACCAAGTACCCAGTCACTGTTAACACTTTGATGTATATATAGTCTTTGCATTCTGTCTTTTGTTTATGTGCATATATTGGGATTGAGATATGGGGTTTTGGTATTACTATCCTTTTAAATAGAATTGGGATTTACCATACGTATTGTTTTGGCATTTGCTATTTCCCCATGTTTTCCTTCTACTGTCTGCTGTTCCTGAAGTTATGCCCCCTTTTTCATTCCTTATATTCATGTACTGATAATGCCTCAAGTGTATGACTTTCAATGTTTGCTTAGTGCTGTGTTGTAAAGGTGGTAGGTCTCCTTTCATGTGTTTATCCATTCTTTTTTTTTTTTAATTTTTATTTATTTATGATAGTCACAGAGAGAGAGAGAGGCAGAGACATAGGCAGAGGGAGAAGCAGGCTCCATGCACCAGGAGCCCAACGTGGGATTTGATCCCCGGTCTCCAGGATCGCGCCCTGGGCCAAAGGCAGGCGCTAAACCCCTGCGCCACCCAGGGATCCCTGTTTATCCATTCTTACAAAGAATTTTTCTTAACTCTATCCGACGAACCTAGACTGGTCTGTGGCCACTGTATCTGTGTGCTGGGGCTGTTGTCACTAAGGACCAAAGACTGGGGGGCTTAAGCCACAGAAATTTATTTTCTCATAGTTGTGGAGGCTGGAAGTCGAAAAATGAAGGTGCCAGCAGGTTTGTTCTCTCCTGAGGCCTCTCCTGGGCTGGCAGATGGCTACCTTCTCGCTTTGTGCTCATGTGGCCTTTCCTCTGTGCATCTGCATCCCTTGCATCTGTGTGTCTATATTTCTACTCCGTATAAGGACACAGTCAAAATGGACTGGGACCCACCCTGATGACCTCATTTTTAATGTAATCAATTCTTTAAAGGCCCAATCCAAATAGAGTCATAGTTGAAACCTTGAGGGTCAAAGAGTCAACACATAAATTTGGGGAGAGGGGGACAGACACATTTCAGCCCAAAACAGAAACTTACTCCCTTTTAGAACTTGTTTACATTTAGAATCATTCAGAAGAGATCTTGATAATTCTTTTTTTGCACTTAAATGTTTCTTGTAAAAATCCCACAAAATATCAGGAATTTACCAAACCTCAGAATACTCTTTGGGTTATTGCTCTTTAAATGTTTAAACTTGAGGCGCTTAAGTGGCTCAGTAGTTGAATGTCCAACTTTTGATTTTGGCTCAGGTCATGAGATCAAGCCCTGCCTTAGGCGCACTCAGTGGGAGTCTGCTTGAGATTCTTTCTCTCCTTTTCCCTCTGCCCCTCCTGTTCATGCCTGCACTCTCTAAAATAAATAAATCATTAAAAATAAATAAATGTTTTAACTTTGGTACAGGAAAGCACAATTCAAGTTTAAATCTACCTTTTTTTTTTTTTTTAAGATTTTATATTTATTTATTTATTTATTTACTTAACACAGGGAAAGAGAGGGGAGGGGAGAACACAAGCAGTGGGGGCGGCAGGCAGGAGAGGGAGAAGCAGACTCCCCCTGAGCAGGGAGCCCGATGTGGGGCTCGATCCCAGGACCCTAGGATCATGACCTGTGCTGAAGGCAGATGCTCAACCCACTGAGCCACCCCTGCTCCCCTTAATCTACTTTTTTGAAATTTATCTTGAAACAATTATGGTTGATCCACTTACATGTATGCTGTCTTAGGCACATTTAATTAGATATAATTCTGTTGGTCCCTTGAACTCATAAATGTTATGGTTTCATCTCCACTCATTTTCTTAAATGACTGGTTTTTTTTTTTTTTTTTTTTTTCCACAAGGAGGAGAGTAATCTAATTCCTGTTGATCAGTTGGGCCAGAAACTCTTGAAAAAGATAGGAATGTCTTGGAACAAGAAGTACAGAAAACAGTATGGACCACTGAGAAAGGTAATGCATGACATCTGTATGGGAGCTCCTGTCCAGGAAATTTTATTATGTGATCCCTTTGCAATGAAAATTAAGGTGAAAATAAAATCAGTATTTTTATTTAATGGTTAAAGTTAAGTTACTTATTAAGTGTTATTAAATAACTTATCGTAGAATCAAGAAGTAAGCCGGAAAAGGAGAAAGACTTGTAATATAAAGCAAAAAATGTCAAGATGTTCATACTCTAAAGCTCATCATTTTACTTACAGAAATGCCTTAGGGTGTTCCCACAATTTTCCCATGGTCTTTCTTTTACACATAATCCTGTTAAACTTGGTGTTTCGGAGGCTGTGAAATTAGATGCAAAAACTGAACACAAGTGAATAACTTGACTGAAAAACACAGTAACACTTAGTAAATATTTTGGAGCTATTTCTTAGAGGAGCAAAGAGCTCACACACTTCATTAAGTGTTTAAGTGCATCTTTTAATTAGACCACACTTCAGAAATGAATGTTTGGCTTAATGATTCTGAGACCATAGGTTTTAAGGTTTCATTTAAAGTGATTGGGTCACTCTCTCTATATTGTACTCTTAAATGTGATATTAGCTATGCAGGTTTTTAAAATATATATATATGCCTTTTATTATAAGTTTGAAGGAGTTAGCTTTTATTCATAGTTGATGGCTAGTTATCTTGAGTAGAGGTTGGGTTTTATCAAATGCTGACTGGTTTTTATTGTATACCTTTTATTATGTTAACGCAGTGAATTCCATCGACCTTTTCAATCTTGAGCAAATCTTAGACTTCTGAGACAAACTCCACTTGGTCAAGAAATTTTATGTATTGCTATATTCATTTGACTCATATTTAGAATTTTTGTTTCTACATTTTTGAGAGGTATTAGTCTGGCTCTTTTTTGTGGTTGTCAGATTTTAGCATCAGGGTTATATAGGACTCATAGGAGAAGTTGGGAAACACTCCCTTTTTTTATATCCTTGGGAAGAATTTAAGATTTTCTTTTCTTAAATGTTTGGTGAAGCTGTTGAGACTTGAAAATTTTTTTATTTTTAATTCCAGTGTAGTTAACATGCAGTGTTATATTAGTTTCAGTTGTAAAATGTAGAGACTCAGCAGTTCTGTATATTACTCAGTGCTAAGTGTCTTCTTAATCCCCTTCACCTACCTTCTCCATCTCCCACCCACCGCCCCCCTGGTAACCATCAGTTTGTTCTCTCTTGTTACGAGTATGTTACTTGGTCTGTCTCTTTTTTCCCCCCTTTGTTCATTTGTTTCTTTTTTAAATTCCACATATGAGTGAAATCACATGGTATTTGTGTTTCTCTGACTGGCTTATTCTAGCATAATACACTCCATCTCCATCCATGTTGTTGCAAATGGCAAGAGATCATTTTTGTTTTGTTTTGTTTTGTTTTGTTTTGTTTTATGGCTGAGTAATATCCATTATATATAAATACCATATCTTCTTTATCTATTCATCTATCGAGGGACACTTGGGCTGCTTCCATGGTTGGACTGTTATAAATAATGCTGCAATAAACACAGGGTTGCATGTATCCCTTCAAATTAGTGTTTTTGTATTCTTTGGGTAAATTCGGTAGTGTGATTACTGGATCATAGGGTAGTTCTATTTTTAACTTTTTGAGGACCCTCCGTACTGTTTTCCACAGTGGCTGAACTGCACCAACAGTACGAGGTTTCCTTTTTCTCCATATCTTTGCCAACACTTGTTTCTTATCTTTTTATTTTAGCCATTCTGACAGATGTGAGGTGATATTTTTTGAGGTTTTGATTTGCATTTCCCTGGTGCTGAGTGATGTTGAGCATCTTTTCATGAATCTCTTGGCCATCTGAGTGTCTTTTTGGGGGAAAATGTCTGTTCATGTTTTCTGTCCATTTTATAATTGGATTATTTTATTTTAGTGTTGCATTGTAGAGTTCTTTATATATTTTGGATACTAACCTTTTATTGGGTATATCATTTGCAAATATCTTCTCCCATTCAGTAGGTTGTCTTTTAGTTTTGTTATTTCCTTCACTGGCCAGAAGTTTTTTATTTTTAGGTTCCCTTCCCTCAGGAGACATATCTAGAAGGATGTTGCTACAACTAGTGTCAGAGAAATTTCTGCCTGTGGTCTCTCTTCTAGGGTTTTTAAGATTTCAGGTCTCACATTTAGGTCTTTAATCCATTTTGAATTTATTTTTGTGGTATGGTGTAAGAAAGTGGCCCAGTTTACCTCCTTTTCATGTAGCTGTCCAGTTTTCTCAGTACCATTTATTGAAGAGACCCTCTTTATCCCATTGCATGTTCTTGCCTCCTTTGTCAAAGATTAGTTGAGCCGTCAAGTTTTCTCAGTACAATTTATTGAAAAGACCCTCTTTGTCCCATTGCATATTCTTGCCTCCTTTGTCAAAGATTAGTTGATCGTGTAATTGTGGGTTTATTTCTGGGCTTTCTGTTCTATTGAGACCTGAAATTTTTTTGGAGTAAGGTTTTTTAATTATAGTTTAAATTTATTTGATTGTAGTATTATTTAGATTTTCTCTTCTTGGGTTATTTTGGAAAATTGTGGGGTTTTTTTAAGGAATTTGTTATTTTCTCTGTGATGTCAAATTTATTGGCATAAAGTTATTCACAATACTCCATATTCTCTGGTGTCTATAGTACCTGAAGTTATTTCCTGTTTCATTCTTAGTAATTCGTATTTTCTCACTTTTTTTTCATCAGTCTTTTTCTTGGTATTTATCAACTTTATTAAGCTTTTAAAAAACAAACTTTTGCCTCTGTTGGTTTTCTGTATTGCTCATCTATTTTTTTTTTAATTTTTTGAAAAATTTTTTATTTATGATAGTCACACACACAGAGAGAGAGAGAGAGAGAGAGAGAGAGAGGCAAAGACACAGGGAGAAGCAGGCTCCATGCACCCCGGGAGCCCGACGTGGGATTCGATCCCGGGTCTCCAGGATCGCACCCTGGGCCAAAGGCAGGCGCCAAACCGCTGAACCACCCAGGGATCCCTATTTTCTATCTCATTGATTTTTGCTCTTGTTTTTAATTATTTCCTTCCTTTTTCTTTCAGGGATTTAATTTGATCAACTTTTTTCTAGCTTCCTGAGTTGATGTTTCAATTGTTTTTGAACTTTTTTTTTTTTTTTTTAAGATTTTACTTATTTATTCATGAGAGACACAGAGAGAGACAGAGACACAGAGGGAGAAGCAAGCCCCGTGCGGGGAGCCTGATGTGGGACTCAATCCCAAGTCTCCAGGATCACACGCTGGGCTGAAGGTGGCGCCAAACCGCTGAGCCACCTGGGCTGCCCTTGAACATTTTTATTTTTATTTTTATTTATTTGTTTTTTAAAGATCTTATTTATTTATTCATAGAGACAGAGAGAGGCAGAGACACAGGCAGAGGGAGAAGCAGGCATCATACAGAGAGCCTGACGTGGGACTCGATCCAGGGTCTCCAGGATCACGCTGAGCCACCTGGGCTGCCCTTGAACCTTTTTAATATGAGCTTTTAAAGCTATAAATTTCCTTCTAAGTACTAACTTAGCTGCAGCCCAATTTGGCATGTTTTCATTATCATTCCACTCAAAATATTTTGTAATTTCCTTTGATTTTTTTTTGGAATTGTGTTGCTTAATTTCCAAATATTTTAGGATTTCTTTTTTCTTATGTCTGTAAGTCGATCTCTAGTTAATTTCATTGTACTCTGAGAACATACTGTCTGTGATTTTAGTTCTTTTGAATTTATTGAGACTTGTTTCACACTTCAGAATATGGTCTGTGTGGCTGTGTATTGTGTATTCACTGGAAAACTTATTTTCTGCAGTTGTTGGGTATATTGCTTTGTAAATGTCAACTATGTCCAGTTGGTTAATGGTGTTTGTATTTCTTCTCTGTACTTACTAATTTTTCCTTTTTTTTTTTTGGCTTTATCAATTACTAGGAGAGTGGTTTAAATCTCCAACTATAATTGTGGATTTGTCCCTCCCTTTACTTTGGACAATTTTGCTTCATGTGCAAAAAAGTTATATTATTAGAAGTTATATTATTAGATGCATACAACACATTTTTTATTTTTATGGCCTCCTGACATACAGTGCCCTCCTTTATCTCTGCTAGTATTCTTTGCCTTAAAAATTTACCTTGTCTGCTATTAATGTAACCCTGCAAGCTTTTGTATACAATTGTGTCTCTTGCAAACAGTATAGAGTTGGTTCTTAATTATTTTAGAAAATTGTGATTTTTAAGTAAATTGTTCTTTTATTTAAAGTAAAATTTGGGGCATCCCCGGTGGCTCAGTGGTTTAGTGCTGCCTTCAGCCCAGGGCCTGATCCTGGAGACCCAGGATCGAGTCCCACGTTGGGTGGAGCCTGCTTCTCCCTATGCCTGTGTCTCTGCCTCTCCTCTCTTTCTCTCTCTCTGTCTCTGAATAAATGAATAAAATCTCAAAAAAAAAAAATAAAGTAAAATTTGTTAGCATAAAGTTGTTTGAAATATCACCATATTACCATTATAAAGTCCATAGGAACAGATGTTATGTTCCTTCTTTCATTTTTGATATTGATCATTTATGTGTTTTAGCTTTCTTTTTCATCAGTCTTGCTAGAGGTTTATCACATCTATTAAACTCTTCAAAAAAGCAGCTTTGTATTTGTTGATTCTTTTCTACTGTTCATCTGTTTTCTGTGAGATAATAGTTTGATAGTTTCTTTAGGTTAAGATGTGTAGCCCACTTTTTTTTTTTTAAGATTTTATTTATTAATGAGAGACCGAGAGAGAAAGAGGCAGAGACACAGGCAGAGGGAGAAGCAGGCTCCATGCAGGGAGCCCGATGTGGGACTCAATCCCAGGACTCCAGGATCACGCTCTGGGCTGAAGGCAGGCTCTCAACCTCTGAGCCACCCAGGTGTCCCAGTCCATTTGTTTTTTTTTTTGTTTTGTTTTTTTGTTTTAAGATTTTATTTATTTATTCATGAGAGACACAGAGAGAGAGACACAGACAGACAGACACAGGCAGAGGGAAAAGCAGGCTCCGTGCAGGGAGCCCGACGTGGGACTTGATCCCGGGTCTCCAGGATCACACCCTGGGCCAAAGGCAGGCGCTTAACTGCTGAGCCACCCAGAGATTCCCTCCATTTGGTTTTAATGCAGTAATTAATATGGTTGATTTTGAATTTACTATTGAGGTATTTATTTTTTATTTGCCACCTGTTTTTTGCTCCTTCATTCTTCCTTGCCGTTTTGACTAACCAAGTGATTTTTAGTCTTTCATCTTAATCTCCTCTGTTGGCTAATATATTGCTATATTTCTTTAATATTTTTATTCCAGAAGTTATACTGTACATAAATCAATCTTACCACCTACAAATAATAGTATACCACTTTCTGAATAGTGTAAGATGCTCACAGTGGTAGAACTACATTTTCCTACTCTCATCCTATCTGCTGTTGCCTTATATTGTACCATTACATGTAAATTCCACTCTGTTATTTTTATTATTTTTTTTTACTTTAAACACTTAAGCAACTTTTAAAGAAATTAATGAAAAAATAATGTTTTCTATTTATATATTCTGGTATTCATTGCTGCTTCTCACACATTCACCGGTGCATCTAGTTGCATTTCCCTGCAGCCTAACAGAGCTTCAAGTCTTTACAGAATGACCATCTTAGAGTCTTGGTGAAAATATTCTCAGCTCTTGCTAGTTTGATTGAGATCTTTATTTTGGGTACGCCTGGGTGGCTCAGCGGTTGAGTGTCTGCCTTTGGCTCAGGTCATGATCCCGGGATCCTCGATCGAGTCCTACGTCGGGCTCCCTGCATGGAACATGCTTCTCCCTCTGCCTGTGTCTCTGCCTCTTTCTCATGAATAAATAAATTTAAAAATCTTTAAAATAAATAAATAAAAGTTTTTATTGTTTTCCTTTCAGCACCTTAAAGGTGTGTCCTTCCATTATGTTTTGGCTTACATTATTTTGGCTCAGAAGTGTAGTTTCACTTGAACATAATGTGTCTTTTTCTCTGCCTGCTTTTAAGATTTTTTCTTTTTCTTTGTTTTTTAACACTTTTACAATAATATGTCTCTGTATGTTATTTGCTTTGTATTTGCTAAGTTTTATATATTTATAGCTTGAAGTCTCTCTTCAGTTTTGACTATCATATTTTCAGTTTGTCCCATTTTCTCTTTCTTCTCTTTCTAGGACTACAGTTACATATAAATTAGACCATTCAGGATTTCCTCACAGATTATAAGTAACTGGGTTTTTTGTTTTGTTTTGTTTTGTTTCGTTTTCTGATTTTTCCCTCTCCTTCAACTTGGATAGTTTACATTCTTTTTTTTAATTTTTTTTTTTATTTTTTAATTTTTTTATTTTACTTTCTTTATCTTCAAGTTCATTGGTTCTTTCTTTGGATATAGCCAATCTTCCATTAAGTCCTGCTATAACTTCTTGTTTAGATGCTGTAGTTTTCGGCTATAGAATTTGCATTTAGCTCTAATTGAGAGTATCCATTTCTCTGCTGAAATTTCCTGTGTGAACCCACTGTGTTCATGAACCTTTCCTGTAAATTAATTTTTGAAGATTAATTGGCTTTATTAAGTTATATAAATTAAATATTTTTAATTAAATATTTTTAATAGCTGTTCACTATCATTTAGATTATTTCTGGGTCTCTTATTAACTTTTATTTCCTTTACGAATTGACTATATCCTTTTTTGATTATAAATCACATTGACCGGGATCCCTGGGTGGCGCAGCGGTTTGGCGCTTGCCTTTGGCCCGGGGCACGATCCTGGAGACCCGGGATCGAATCCCACATCGGGCTCCCGGTGCATGGAGCCTGCTTCTCCCTCTGCCTGTGTCTCTGCCTCTCTCTCTCTCTCTGATGACTATCATAAATAAATAAAAATTAAAAAAAAAATAAATAAATAAATAAATAAATCACATTGACCTGTTTGTGTGTCATTTAATTTTATATTGCCTACCAGACATTGTGGATTATATCATTGTTCTTTAAGGAGTTTTGCATTATGCTCTAACAGGATGTTGAATCTCCTTGATCCCACGGAAGCTTCATTTTGGGCTTTGTAGAGTGGGTCTGTTGTAGTAGCAAATGGTGGCCTGTGGGCAGAATATGGCCTGCTGCCGGTTTGGTTTTGTTTTGTTTTTGTTTTTGTTTTTGTTTTTGTTTTTGACAGCCCTGAGCTCTAAGAACTGTCTTTACATTTTTAAATGGTTATCTTTTTAAAAGTTATATAGGCACCTACATAATATCCTCAAGTTTGCCTCTTAAACTCACAAAGCCTATAATAGTTACTGTCTGGCCCTTTATAAACTTGCCAGTGATGGCCCTTCTAGGATTTCAGTAGAAAGCCTGAAATGTTTATCTATGCCTCTGTCTTGTCAGGACTTCAATTCCAAGTTCTTTCTACCCAGAAATCTCTGATCAAATCATGAATCTACCAGCTGTTGCTTTCCCTGGAGTTTCTTGGGTTTCAGGCTGTCCATGTACCCATCAGGAGTTAGCCAAGGATTTGAGGGTGATTTGGTATAGATTCAGGATTCCTTAATGTGACTCTTTCAATTTCTAGTCTCGCTGGAATTTTCAAATTGTTTCCTCAGCTCAGTAAGACTACTGCCCTTTGGGGCGCCTGGGTGGTTCAGTTAAGCATCTACCTTCAGCTCAGGTCACGATCTCGGGGTCCTGGGGCTTTCTCTCAAATAAATAAATAAAATATTTTAAAAAAATTTTTAAAAAAGACTGCTGCCCTTTGCTTGAAAACTCTTCAACCATGCACCACTATAAACTGGGAAGCAGTGGTTTAATGTAAAACTCACCTAGTTTACTTCCCTCTTGAAGGATTATATCCCCTCTGCCTTATGCCTGTTTTTGGTTATTCTCCAAACATTTGTTTTCATTATTTTGTCCAGAGTTTGTCATTTTTTATTAGAAAAGTTAGTACAATAAAAGTTCTCTGCCATTACGGGACCAGGCTATGGTAAATTTTGAGACTGAAAATTAATACTCATTTCTCAAACAACAGAAAAAAGGGCTAGTAGAGAGTTCATTAAAGTTTTCAAATCATTATTTGTACCTAAACAAATTAGCTATGAAACTGTTTTACCACCTTTTACACACAGTATTGTCTTTGAGGCATATACCTGTTTCCTGATACAGGTATAGGTGATAAAATAATAACTTTGATTAGAGAGTTGGTACTTTCCAAGTGAAAAATAAGAAAGTCACCTTTCCATATTGATTGATGGGCTAAGCAGATGTTGCATATGCCTCCCAAGTGATTTTCCAAATAAACTAAGTTTGTGCTGAGAGAAAAGTTGTTGCAGGGCCACTTAGCAATCAGAGAGTGAGAGGAACATAGGGATGGAAAGGGAGGGTAGGCAGTGAGGAAGAATGCTTTTTTCTTCCCAATCCTTCAGCTAGAACTTAAGAAATCATTTTTGGGATTAAGACATTAGCTTTCTGTGCTTTGATTTCTTGAGCTAACCTGCCAGCTTCCTGGACAGACAACCTACGGTTTAGTTAATGTTACATGACATTGGAGGCTTATAATTATTACTTTATTCCAACAGAGTTTGTCTGAGTCACTAGTTTTAAAATTCTCTTATGTAGTACTTCACTCTGTGACTGCTTTTGTTTTGTGCTCTGTATGTGTAGGTTGCTTAAACATCTTGGAAGTGTTTGTTCTAATCTGTTTTAGTAAACTACTTTTTAAAAATGGTGTTAGTAGAGTATAATGAAAATATTCTTTAGACTGTGGCATGGCAGCTTTCTCCCTTGATCTGACTTTCATTAAATGTTTTCTCATGACTCAAATGGATTTCTTTCCCCTCTTAGCTTGCTAGGCCAAAAATAAAGGTAAAGTACAAATATCTAGTCACAGAGAGGAAGATGTAGTTTTTTTATTGTGTCCAATTAAAAAAAAGTTATTAACCTCGTATTTGTTCTTTGTTTCTGTATAGTTCTTACAGCTTCATTCCCAGATATTTCTACTCAGTCCAGATGAAAGTACAGTTAGTCTATTAAAGAACGGTTCTCTCCAGGCTGAGTCTCATTTCCCAAGGAGTGATCAACACATTTTCAAGACACTAACTTCAGAATCCCCAGGACTAAATGATGGAACCTCCTGTCCCCACTGGTTTGATATAAATGATTCCAAAGTCCAACCAATCAAGGAAAAGGATATTGAACGGCAGTTTCAGGGAAAAGAAAGTGCCTACATGTTGTTTTATCGGAAATCTCAGTTGCAGAGACCCCCTGAAGGTATGGAAAGAGAAATGTGCCTATACATGATGTTAAAAAATAAATATTGAATGCTATTTGAATTTTTACCCTTTTAAAAGAAAGTTTACTCTTGGAACATTTTTAAGTATTTTCAGGCTAACAGTAAGAAATACATTATGCCAAAAGAAATCCAACAACCTGTTGTTTTATAATTATATATTTATTTTTTCCCTCTCTGATGATACGAGGCCATCCATGGTTGGTGTTTCAAAATTGGTTTTTCTTGGATTGCATAATGGTTTCTTGTTGTGTGGACCAACTTGCATACAATTGCCCTGTGCTTGACTTGGCTCTACCATTTGGGCATGTACTTGTTGCCTTTGAATTGTAAGTGTCCCTTGGTCTTGTTTTTGTATGTTTTCTTTTATTGCCCTCCTTTTTCCTTTCCCTCAAGATAATTAGTGTATTTTATGAGCAATTGAAATATCTTCTTTGTTAAATCTTCTAAGATGGCTTATACTAAACACTGAGACTCACAATGATTAATTTTTTAATGAAACCACTAACATGAATCAGTATGTAAGACTTTGGTCACTCCCCAAAGTCCACTCAAATAAAAAAATCCTCGGAGACATATCTGTAGTTATAAACAGGGTGCTGTTCTTAGGGAATGAGAATAGTAATCATTTTTATAAAGGATAAGAAGAGGAATACCTGGGTGGCTCAGTTACTAAGCATCTGCCTTGGGCTCAAGTCATGATCCTGGGATCCTGGGATTGAGTCCTTCATCAGGCTCCCCATAGGGAGCCTGCTTCTCCCTCTGCCTGTGTCTCTGCCTCTCCCTCTCTGTCTCTCATAAATAAATAAAATCTTTAAAAAAAATAAAACCATAAGAAGAAAGCAGTTACTAATTTGCATGTGAGTCAAAGGAAATTAACTTTCTGGTTTTAAGACAGTTACATAATTACTTGGTTTAACCAGGAATTCTAGGCTTTATTTTTCTGAGGGGGAAGAAACCTATAGTCATACTAATATTCTGAAGCAAAATTCACAGTTATAGAAATATATATCAACAAAAAAAGAATATGTTCAGATGGAGTCTTGCCTTTTTGTCTGAATTGGGATTTTAGTATGTGTATGACTTGACTATATACTGAATGATAGTTTTCTGCTTAGTTTAGGACTGAATAAAAGTCGGCAGATAAAGAGATGGAACTTGGCAAAATGATTCTAAAATTCATCTAGAGAGGTAAACATTAATGAAAAGTAGAGAAAGACTCACCGAACAGGATTCACTCCATCATTAAATACCTATTTGTAGAATTCCAGCAGTTCAGACAGTGCAGTGTTTATGCGGAGAGGTGGACAGGTCACTGGAGGAGAGCCAGCCCAGAAATCTGTCCAAGTATTTTTAAGATTTTAATCCACTGTAAGGTGACTTTTCAGATAAATGGGAGGAGAGTGACTTATTCAAATAGAGCTGGGAAGTTGGTTAGCTGCCAATCACTTGAATTAGCAGTGTAACCCAAGTGACTATAATCATCGCTTAAATGAAATTCTAGTTTCTTTAATATTTATGTTAAAAGAGAACCTTAAAATGTATAAAATATATTTTCTGATACTAAAGTAGAGGAGACTTCTTTAAGCTTAAATGCAAAAAAAGAAGAATTAAGGAAAAATGTTATAAACCTTAATATAAAAAGCAAATGACAAGTCTAATGGGAAACAGCAAAGTAGATGACAAATTTATTTCCCATCTATAGCGTGCTTTTACATATATTCCATTGTTCTTAGTAGAAAACTGGGAAAAGAACATAAATAGGCAATGTACAAAAGAAGAAATAGGAACAACCAACAAACTGGAAAAAAAAAATCAAGCGCACCTGTGTGGCTCAGTCAGTAAAGTATCTTCCTTCAACTCAAGTCATAATCCCAGGGGTCTTGGAATTGAGCCCTGTGTGAGGCTCCCTACTGTCAGTGGGGGAGTCTGCTTGTCCTTCTTCCTCTGCCAGTTGCCCTGCTCATGCTCTTGTCTCAAAAAAAAAAAAAAAAAAAAAAAATTATAAAAACAAAAAATTCAACCTAATTCATAATAAAAAAAATAGGAATTGAAACAGCAATGAGATGCCACTTTTTTCCTACCAAGTTAAACGTTTCTGTTAATCTTGCTCTCAACAGTTGGCACCTCCTCTACAGTTGGTAGGTAAATGAAATCTTATAACCAGTTTGATTATATGTATTTAAAAACCCTGAACCAGTAATTCTACTTTTACAAATTTGTTTTGAAATAATCAGAGCTGTGTATAAATATTCATGTTCAAAGATGTTTGTTATTCTCATTATTTTATAATGACTAGAAATCACCTATACCTAACAGATACAGATTGGTTAGATTAATTACGCTGTTTATAGAATGGGCTACTATGCAATCATTTAAAACTTTCACAAATATGAAATGAAAATCATGTTATGGATTTATTAAATAGAATCCCAGTTGCTTTAAATAACTGTGCACGTGTGTGTGTGTGTGTGTGCATGCATGTGCATGTGTGTGGGTACATGTGCATATACACATTGTGTAGGTATAGAGGAAAGACCAGAAGTACATATAACAGATTTGAGCTTGGGAATGGGATTACAGATAATAGCTATAAAAATATCTTCTATATTGTAAAAATAATTTCCAGAATTTTTATAGTGGCAATTACTGTATTTGTTACCAGGAAGAAAATAGTGGGTGTTCTTTTTAAAAAGTATATTTAAAGAAAATTAAAGAGATGGAATCCTTCTAGCTTGGCATAAAGAACTGTTTATCTTTCATTTGTTCTAATGTTCTCATTTTTCAAATGGGAAAATTGAGATGCTACAGGAAGTTAGCATACACAGATAGTAAAGGCTTCCTAGCTCCCAGCGCGTCCTTGCCAGATTCCCAGCAGCCAGATTCCATTTAGTCAGCCCAACTTAATGAAATGTTTTGTTCACAGCTCGAGCTAATCCAAGATACGGGGTTCCGTGTCATTTGCTGAATGAAATGGACGCAGCCAACATTGAACTGCAAACAAAAAGGTAATTTTAACTTACTTCTAGAGTTGGAATGTTTTTTTCCGGAGAACGAGGATCTCATTTAGGTCTTAAGTATTCAGTCAGGAAAATTAAAAAGGAAAAAAGCCAATTAATCAATGCCAGTGTCTGTGTAGCTGCTGAATTTTTGTAGGGAGAGTATCTTACTTTGAAACCTGTGAGAGTGAATGAAACAGTGTCACACACTTGGCCGTTGCTAAGTAGAGATGAAGCCTACAAAGCCTCTCGAAATCGGTGAACATGTAGAGCGTTAAGTGAATTGCGTCCTGGCCCGTCAGGTGATTCCCTAGGTGCAGGGAGAGCCTGCATGAAAGTCACCCCTTAGTAGTTAGGTAGTTGTGTAGAACCAGAACGCAGTGACTGAAGGCTCGAGGTACGTATAAGGAAGGAAGGAAAGGGTTCTGCAAATTCCCGGCCTTACTGCCAGTCCCAGCAGAAACCTCTCTCAGGTAATTACAGGCATAGTTTGTGAGAACTCGATGATCTCACGTACTCCTTTGAGGTCTCACCGTGGACCCTGAAGAACTGTATCTTTATTTGCTCTCTGACAGGGTCGGTGGGACACTGGGTTAGGGTAGTGGATGTTCTCGTGGCCTCCTTGTGGACCACCATGGCTGATTGATTATGTAGCCAGGATGTGTTCAACATTTGTATCATTGGCTTCAAAGTGGGGGAAGAAAGAACAGGTACGCTGAATGGCAAGCCAAGAAAGGAAATCAGGACACTAGAAATAGAAGAACTAGGGTAAAATATCTTAAACAGGAAAAATAACCTGCCTGAGTGGGTGCAGACCAGCAGTGGGTGTTCACGATGACAGCAGCAGCCGCTGAGGGGGTTTTGCCAGCCAACAGTAAACTTTTTTATGTGGCCATCAGAAAAGCTAGTACTGTCTTCGATCGCATTAACAGAATTGGGTCTGGAGTATCGGGGCAGGGGCAGGGCCGTCGTCCAGCCCTCCACGGGCCGGACTGCCCGCAGTGGCCACTGCTGAGGATGTTCCACCTCATAGAGTTGACTGGAGGACCACGAGATTCACTTTAAATATTTACAGAGTGTCCATGGGGTCTAGTAGAAGTGAGGATGAAAAAGAAGTTTGTAAATCTGGCAGTTAACACAATTACGGGAAGAGGTTCCCCCTTATTTGTAACTGTAATCTCAAGGTTGTAAGATTAATCAGAGTAGCCCTGCACGGTGTGGATTAAAATTCGTTTTCCTTGGAATTTGTGCTGGCAGAGCTGAGATTTTGCTGTTCATTGAAAAACTAAAATGAGTAAATTTTGGAGCATGGAAGAGAAGGACATTAATAATAATGTAGTTACTTAGGTAGGATAGAGAACTTATTTATATTGTAAATCAAGTATTTTTGGTTTGGGATGAAACTGTTATAAAAGCATAGCATTTACATATTTTTTTATGACTCTTTAAAGGGCAGAATGTGATTCTATAGACAATAATTTTGACTTGCATCTCCACCTGGGCCCTCATTATCATTTCCTCAATGGGGCTCTGCACCCAGTCGTCTCTCAAGCAGAAAGCACATGGGATTTAACCTTTGATAAAAGAAAAACTTTAGGAGATCTTCGACAATCAATATTTCAGGTAATTTAGCCTTGCTTCCTCTTAATTTAGACGTTAAGGTCCATCTCAAGCTGGAGTCTCCCTTTCAGAAATCCTATTTAGGATACAACTATTTATTTTCAAAGCACTTAAAATCCTGCATCTGCCTCTCGTCCTAAGAGTTGACCCAGATGTTCTCTTCTTACTTACACATCTTTTAGAGAGGCTTTTCTGCACAGGTGAGACCCACACTGTCCTGCCAGCAGGCTTTCAGGGGAGAATCAAGCCTGGCATATCTTATTTTGGAGAGTATAAAAAGAGTATAAGACTGTCTCTTTTTTGGAGAATAAAGAATAAAAGAAAATTATTTTTTGAAAGGAGTAAAAAGATAAAGATAAGCATGTTGCTGTGGCACCTAGGCGGCTCAGTAAACGTCTGCCTTTGGCTCAGGTCATGATCTCAGGGTCCTGGGATCGAGCCCCAGTCAGGCTCCCTGCTCAGCGCGTGTACACGGGTGTGTACACGTGTGTACTGCGTGTGTACACGGGTGCTCACTCGCAAATAAAATCATTTATTAAAAAAGAAGATAAGCATGTTGCCTAAATCCAAGAGCTAAATGAACAAAAGCAACTAATATTTCTCCCTTTCCTAAGTATAGAATAGCATGTTATATTTCATGAAATATATAAAATAGCATGTTATATTTCATGAAATAGATATTTCAGGGAAGGAAAATACTTTCTGTTGTGCAGCAAAAACAAGCATTATTATAAATCCTTGCCTCAGAGTAATTGATCCGAGTGTGTTTTAATGGCAGCAATGGTACTGTTCTTTTACTTCTAGTGCCTTCATATAAATTTTGTCCTTTGGTTCTTTAATCTCAGGGCAACCTAAAGGCAAGCTAATTTTAAAGGTGAAAAACTTGTGATGTAGAGAGATCTAGTGGCTTACCCGCAGTCAGACTTCTGGTTGTGGTAGGACTAGGCCTCAGCCCTGTCTTACTCTTTCCTTCCTTTTGATCACACTTCTTCACCTGTCACTACTTCTTCCTCTTCAAGGAAAAGGAAAAATAGAAGATGCAGGCTTTGGAGCCCTGGGTGGCTCAGTTAAGCATCCAACTCTTGATTTCAGCTCAGGTCATGATCCCAGGATCGTGAGATCAAGCCCTGAGTCAGACTCCAAGCTCAACGGGGAGTCTGGTTGAGATTCTCTTTCTCCCTTTGCACGTACCCCTAGTGCATGCATGCTTGCTCATGCTCGCTCATACTCTTTCTCTCTTTTTCTCTATCTCTCTCTCTCTCAAATAAATAAATCTTAGAAAATATAAGCTTTTGTTTTTTTCAGAAATAATTTTCTGGAAAATTCATATCAAGCCCCAAAATTAATAGCTTTATTTTTCTCTTGTACAAAGAAAAGCCAAGCCAGTTTCCTTTTTGACTTGAATATTTCAGTGTTTATATTAGTATCAGGATTTCTAAAATTTCCTAATGTTTCTGAATTTTTGCACTTTTAAAGTTCATTACTGAGCGGGTCCCGCAGTGTTGGGATAGGTGGTCTTGGGGAACTGACCCTGTCTAGAGAACCTTTCAAATGGAAGAGACCCATTCATCTTTGTAAGTTTTAGATTTGCTGCAGTCTGCTTTCTGGGGTTTGAAGTGCATATCTCTATTATCTTAGAAGTGAGCCGCTAGTGGGAGGCTATAAGATTGGTGTTGCTAACAAACCACTTATAAATAAGAAATTTCTTATTAAAGAACTATCTTGTGCTGTTATGGAGAGAGGTGTAATAGGACTGACTTTATGGGGGGTGTTATTCTGGTGTGATAACCAGTCCCCAGAGTCTTGGATCTAGAAATTTAAAAAACAAATCCGTGGTCACATACAAACTGGTAATGCCACTTTTTGAATTTATGGCATGAAACATTCCTTTCAAGTTCATGAGAATTTTGATGTGTGCTAGAGTCAATGCTGCTTTTCCATGAACAGTGCTAATTAAACAAATAATTTTTGCTCTTTTGGACAAAGATTTCTGGGCTGCCACATGGATCAGTTCACCTTCCAATAAAAGTGTGGTCTTTCCATAAATTAAGTACAATTGTTCTGGTGGTCATCATGTTTGTTGTGTATGCCAGCATTCTCCAGTCACTAACGGATGACATTAACCATTTTAGGATTTGGCTAATTTAGCAACAAGTGAAGTCTTCTTGCCACAGTTTGGTGTTGGGTGGGACGGGCGTACTCATTTGCCAGCTCCCTGTATCATCTAAACATACGGAAAATAGTACAGTGTTGTTCTTTCACCTGGAAATGTGACATTCATGTTACTTCTAATTGTTCTCTTTTCTTCCATTAATAATCTGTAGCTGTTAGAATTTTGGGAAGGAGATATGGTTCTTAGTGTGGCAAAACTTGTACCAGCAGGACTTCACGTTTACCAGATGCTTGATGGTAAGATAAATATTAAAACACTGCAACTCATTTCCTATATTTATATTTTATGGGGCTCATCAGTGATTTTCTGCTCTTAGCCAGTCTTTTCCTCTAACGACTACCTTTTTAACTAGGCTGTCATCACATGGTCTATTTTCAAACAATTTATCTGATTTCTGTAATATGTAGACTTTGCTAACAAATATTTTATATTTTTTGAAATTAAGGCTACCTCTCCATGAAAACAATTTTTTTAAAGGCTGTAGGGGTGCTTGAGTGGCACAGTCCATTAAGCATCCTACTCTTAGTTTCAGCTCAGGTCATAATCTCAGGATTGTGAAATCAAGCCCCATGTCAGGCTTTGAGCTCAGGGAGGAATCTGCTTAAGACTCTCTCTCTCTCTCACTCTCTCTCTCCCTCTCCCCTGCCCTCCTGCTCACACTTTCTCTCTCTCTCGCAAGTAAATAAATCTTTTGTGAAAATAATAAAAGTGAGGATCCCTGGGTGGCACAGCAGTTTAGCACCTGCCTTTGGCCCAGGGTGTGATCCTGGAGTCCCGGGATTGAGTCCCACATCGGGCTCCCTGTGTGGAGCCTGCTTCTCCCTCTGCCTGTCTCTCTGCCTGTCTCTCTGCCTCTCTCTTTCTCTCTCTCTCTCTTTTTCTCTCTTTCTCTGTGTCTCTCATGAATAAATAAATAAAATCTTTAAAAATAATAATAATAAAAGCCTGTGGAATTTTATTTGTTTGTTTGTTTAACCCAACTCTCAGCTTCAGGTTTTGTAGCAAAATGAAAGTACTTGGAGAGCTTAAAAGTATTTACTACCCGTGAATAACAGTAAAACAATAATAATAGTAGCAGCTCCCATAACATTTATTTTGCACTTCACTGCACCAAGTACAGAGATAAGTTTTATATAATTATCTCATTTGATCTTCACAAAATTCTTTTTTTTTTTTTTTTCTTCACAAAATTCTTTTACCTGATTTCCTAAACAAGAAAACTGAAGCTTGGCGATGAAGTACACAGGACAGACAGCTCATTCGTGCTGGGTCTGGGGCCACGTGCTGCCTGAGCCTGGCTCCTGCCTGCAGTGTCCAGGACAGTCAGTGCCTCCCCTGCTCTCATGCTCGTGGAGCTTATGTAACAACATGGGGAGATGCTTACATAAGGTGGAAAAGGAAAAAAACCTAAAGAGTGTGATGAGAACAATAAAGATAAAAATAATCTTAATACCAACATAATAAATATAATTACGCCTTTTTCTTTGCCTTTTTCTTAATTTTCCTTGATGAAAATGCTTTTTCAAACAAATATTTAAGTGTCTTGGCTCTGTCTTTAGTTCAGTTGTTTTTGGTGACCATGACACCTGGTCTCACTGATGGCCTCATCTTCTAGGAGATGACCTGACGCTGTGTGAACTGGAGATTGCAGACGGCGAAGACCTCTTTGTGTGGAATGGGGTGGAGGTAAGAACGGATTAAAGAAATATTCACGATGGTTTTTGAGTTTTTTTAAGTGTCATTGTAAGAAAACTTAATTCAGCATATGGGAAGGCAACTAGATGCTAAAAAACATCTGAAACATCTGACAAATTTTAAGTACAATCAGTGTTAGTCGTATGCAAAGGAGATGTTTATCAAGTGCATTGGCCGGGCCAGAGGCTCCATACGAAGGAACATGCAGTCTGCCCTTCAGGTGGTCCAGGTGTAAGTAATCATACTAACACAGGTGCTGCAGGTAGAGTTCTGCACATGCTCCCTGAGGGAGTTCAGAAGGGGGCAGGTGGCTGCCCTAAGTCAGGGGTGTGACCTATAGGAGCAGATACAGGGTTCTCCAAGTAAGGCAAGGAGCATCTCACCCACTCTGTGGTCTGTCCTTGGTCTGTCTCAGGTATTTCCAAGGCTTTCTTTCTTTCTTCCTTTCCTTCCTCTCTCCGCCCTGCCAGGACTTGTACATATCTGTCTCCACTCCACATTGCTCTCCTAGAAAATAAAAGATGGATAAAATAAGGTTTCAAAGGAAAAAATCTCAAGTTTTGATGCATACAAGACATTCGTGAAAACTTTATTTCGCTTGAAAAGAAAAGAAATAAGAATTCTTTAAGAGTAATCTCCTACGTGAATATGTTGACTTGATTTTGCCAAATAGAAACTATACTAATGGTTGTCTTACTATTATCATAGGTTGGTGGCATCCAGATTCCAACTGGTAGTGACTGTGAACCTCTGCTCTTAAATGTTCTTCATCTAGCAACAAGCAGCGAGGGGGGAAAGTGTCAGCAGTTGGTAGAGTCACCACATGTCTTTCCGTCCAATGCGGAAGTGGGCGCTGTGCTCACAGCTCTGGCGGTCCCCGTGGGTGTCCTCTTCATCAACACCACTGACCCTGCCGGGGAAGAGAACTGGGTTGCCATTCCCAAGGAGGACCTGAAGAAGACGTTCAGAGAGCAGGGCCTCAGAGACCGGAGCTCGGTTCTCGTGCAGGATTCCAGTGATGATAACAGGTACCCTGCTGAAACATAAGAGAATTCCTAGTTTAAGTTACTTTAATGATAGTTCTGTCCCTTAGAACTCTAAAGTTTTATTTTAATAATGATAGGAGTTCAGTATTTTTTTTTGTTCCCAAACTTTGTATCCCGTATATCGTATACAAGAGTGTTCTGGGTTTGGCAGCTTGGAGGAAGGTGATATTATAACGTGATTTTTTAAAATTTTTTGTTTATTGGTAAATGTGGTAACTAAATAATATAAGGATAGATGAGTTACAGTCTAGATTAGTTGTTTATAAAGCAGAATCCTGTCAGATGAATTCTGATTAGCACTCAGTACAAAACTGTAGGTACATTCTCACAAAGAAAGTTCCTGAATCTTTTCAGGAGGAGGAGATTAGGATGTAGCTAAATATATGTTTTGTCATAAGACTCCCAAAAGGGAATTCAGGTTTTCACTGTAATCCTTTTCCGGACTCTTGCGACCCTCCTAGCTGCCCACATAGGGCAGTTATGTAGGGAATCATTCTCTTGGTTCCCGCGAGTCCCACTGGAAGCTCAGAAGTGCTGCCCATCCGTGTTTGGTCATCCGCGTCTGTTATGATACATTCTGTCCTCAGTCTCTCCTACCCTGTAACCCTTTGGTTTCCATATATTGAGGGCTTGAGGTTGCAAGCCACAGACCCGTTCCCTGCTTGATCGGTGCTGTGAATATACTTAGGTTACAGAGTCTCCACGTTATCACTCATAGGGGCTGTGACACGGAGGCAGAGCACTTGAAACAGTCTTTATTTGGTATTTATCACTGTTGCTTTTCAGGACAAGTGTTTTCCAGGCACTTATTTCTGCACTTTGTTTAATTTAAAAGTTTATTATATGTCCCTTTATAAAAAGTAATACACGTGAGGCGCCTGGGTGGCTCAGTCAGTTGAGCATCCAACTCTTCCAGCTCAGGTCGTGATCTCGGGGTTGCGGGACTGAGCTCCATATCGGGCTCCACGCTCGCTGTGTAGCCTACTTAAGATTCTCTCCCTCTGCCTCTGCTCCTCCCTGTCAAAACTTAAATATAAAAACAAAGTAGTATAACACGTATTAGGACTTGGGAAATACAGAAGTGAAGACAGGAGGCCCAAAACAGTGTCCCTGTCATACCTGGGCAGTGGCAGTCACTGTTAGCTTTCCTGTTGCCCTGAGCTCAAATAATGGGCTTTTTGTTTTGAAGGTTTTTTTCCTTTTTCAATTTAATAATGATTATTTCAAAAAAAAAAAAATAATGATTATTTCATGGACAGTTATATCCTGCTCCCCACCACACCCCCGTGGTAGACACTTCATAAACCTCGTGGTGTGGCTCTGTCACAATCTCTGTTGCTGTAGTTTACCTAAACTGTGTTCCCGGGCTAGGCAGTCTGTGCAGGGGTGAGGACGAGGACCCGACCCGGCCCCCTAGGCTTGTTTACAGCTTTATCACTTCCTGACATAGTGACTGTGTGCAGGTCACCTCATCATCCTCCACTCAGTTTCTTCAGCAAAATGAGGATAAAAATTAGCAGCAGCTTCCTAGAACCGTAGGGTTCAGGAGTTCAGTGCTTATAGCATGTCTGAACATGGTAAAAGGTAGTGGTGTCATCACTGTCCTCATCCAGTCGTTCACCATTTCAGGATAGTCTTCAGGGAACATCTTTGTGCTTAAAATTTTGCTATGTTTAGGATTGCTAACTTAAGGGGTACTCCCAGGGTGGAAGAGCTGAAATAAAGAGTAGAATTGTGTTTGGGGCTCTGAGACACAGGCCCAAGAGGACTTCTGCCCCCCCTTGCAGGGCCTCTGTGTGAATTAGGAAGTCTCTCCTTCAAGATCCTTTCCTACTATGTGTAGGAAAATTTTGTTAGAACAAGACACCCTACCTGTTCTCTTAGGCCATCTGCTGTCGTAAAATAACACTGTAATAAAAATACACATGTTTGATGGAAATGATACCCCTTATATGTGGCACTTTTAAGCAGTGTCTGTCTACACAACTGTGTATGGCTGTCCTGTTATTAAACTGAATTTAAATCCTGTGGTTGGACTTCTGGCATCAATACTCTAAAAGCTCACCCAGTAATTCCAGTGTGCAGGCGAAAGTCCAATACAACACTTCTCTTTGAAAAAAAAAGTAAAAAAAAAAACAAAAAAACAAAAAAACAACACTTCTCTTTGAAAAGTGTGGCAACACAAAAAACAAAACAAAAAAAGTGACAACAAATTATTTGTATAAGTCAAAGAATACTTGGAGTCCTAAATATAGACTCCATGCACAACGGCCTAACACTGCCCTAAAAAGATAGCTTTCTTAAAACCAACTCAGGAGACCTTGGTCACCTTTCATTAGTCACATCAAAGGACACATACAGGATTTTGGAAGTGGTACCTAAGGAAAAGTGTTAATTTTCTGATCCCTTCTGAAAATCCATAGAAGCACTGTGTAAAGACATGTTTTTAAAATGTTTTTATTCCTACAGTCTGTTGCTCAAACAAGGGAAATGGTTCACTGGTATGAATGAGGTCAACTGGCTCCAAGTTCAAAACTTATGCGAATTAGGATCCGAAGAGAAGCAAGTTAAAATATCAGCAACTGTGAACACAGTGAGTAGATCATAGTTTTAAGTGTGGTGGACAGTTTTCCAGTTTACCAGAGTTTAATTTAGAAAGCAGTTCCTGAAATCTTCCAGAACGCTTGTCTCAGTGGGCTTCTAGATCTTAAAAATCCACTTCTTGGGTCGCCTGGACTGGCTCAATCCATAGAGCACGTGATCTCAAGGTCATGAGTTCAAGCCCCACATGGGGTGTAGAGCTTACTTTATGGGGGAGGGAATCATTTTATTGTTAACATTTGATTACTGCTTGTTTACCTGGATTAGCCCTCAGTGTATTTTAAGAAAATATATGCCTTTTTTCTACCCAAAGCCTACAATTAGAATGTAGGGTTTGCCTATTGAATTAGTTAATGGGATCCGCTAGCTTTGATAAATATAAAATACTATTTTCCCCACAATATTTTCTCTATTTTTTTAAACCAGGCATATATGTTTTGTTTTTGTGTGGTGTTTTTTTTGTTTTGTTTTGTTTTTAAGCTTATCTTAAATTGCTCTACATGGTACTCTGTGTTCTGTATAAAGCCAGCTGCTCTTAAAGGGAGTCCTTCAGTTCTCCACTTGAAGACTATGACCCTGGTCTCCTTAAACATCATTCTGGGAAACATCTTTTCATATTTATGTAGTCTCAATTCATTAAGGTTTTTTTTTTTTCTATAACATCAAAAGAAACCTGTTAAAATGTTTTCTATCAATATTATAATCTCCTAAGGTGCATGAGTATTTGTTTGTACAATAGAGGGCACACTATTAAGCCAGTGCTCTGGAGCTCAGGCGACTTGCCACCCTGACCCTAAGTGGGAGGCTCTGGTGAAGTCCTGGTTACTTCAGTCCTGTGTAGGACACTGCTGGGAGGGTCCAGTCTGTGGTCGCTGACATTACCTTTACCCCCAAATTTCCACAGTTTTACAGCCTAGAGGCAGTCTAAACTAAAAAGAAAGAAAACAGTCTACAAAGTGATTTAAACAAAAATTTTAAATAGTGCCCTTGGATTAGTGTTGTACATTTTTGTATTTTTTTAAATCCTCATTGGCCCTAAATTCATCATTCTTAACATAAAGAAATAGGATTAACTGCATCTTCTCTTGTTTGCTCTCATTAGAAATGTTAGTGTGGGTTTTCAGCTTTTTGCCTCTGTAGCTAGAACTGTTTCTTCAGCTTTGTGTCTTTCTGTTCTAGTTACCATCAGTTTGGTAAAGCCTTAGCTATTAAGATCCCAGTTTCTGTTGTTAACTGAGTAGAAGGTAGAAAATGAATGTCAGAGGTGGAAAAAAAATATTTTTTTCAAGTAGGCAGAAACTCTGTCCAGTAATTGGTAAGTCAGCTGAGCTGTGGATGCGCCCACTGATGACCCTCGTGCCCTCCTCTCCCATTGTTCTCACACACACAGAGTCACAAATTTATTTCTCTGTTTTAGGTGGTGTTTGATATTCGAATTAAAGCCATAAAGGAATTAAAATTAATGAAGGAACTAGGTAATCATTTATGTTTGCTCTCATTTTTTTTTGGTTTAATTCAGTTGCGTTTTGATTTTTGGTTAAAAAATATATATATGGGAGTACAAAAAATATTCGGGAAAATTCATGCACTCTGCCACCCAAAATGGACAAATGTTAACATTTTATCATGTTTTTATTGTTGTTTGAAGCATTGCGAATGAAGTTAAATTTCTCTACATTCTCCTCCTCAGACCTAGTCTCCCTCCCCAGATGCAACCAGTAGATCTGATTTGGGTGTGTATCTACTGTATGTGTTCATATTGTTCCGTTCACCTTATGCTTCCATATATAGGTGTATGTCTCTATTGTATTTTCACATTTAAATCTGTCATACTGAGTATAACGTTCTGAAACTCGCTTTTCACTCAGCACTAGGTTTTCTTTAACAGCTCTATTGAGATATAATTTACCCACTCTCCATCCACACAGTCCAGTTTTAGAATATTCCGTTGCTCCAAAAAGATTCCTCGTGCCCCTGTTGCATTCCCAGCCCCACCAGCCACTCATCTACTTTCTCTGTCTCTAGACTGACTTTTCTGGACATTTTAAGTAAATGGAACCTTATAGTATATACTCCCTTGCATCTAACTTCTTTCACTTAACATACTCTTTTTGAGGTTCATCCATGATTTAGGGTGTGTCAGGAATGTGTTCCTTTTTATTGCTGACTAGTATTCCATTGTATGGATGAATCACATTTTATTTCCCCACCACTTGATAGACATTTGGATTGTTTCTGCTTTGGGGATTTTATGAATAACGCTGCTATACACATTTGCATGTTAGTCTGTGGGTGGACATGTTTTCAGTTCTCTCAGATAGTTATGCAGGATGGTAATTGCTGGCTTGTATGGCAGGTTTGCATTTAACTTTATAAGAAACTGCCGTTCTACTTTCCAAAGTGGTTTGGCTGAATCATTTACGTCCCCACTGGCAGTGTGCGAGCAGTGTGCTTTCTCCACTGCCAGTATTTGTATCTATCTTCTTGACTATAGCCAAGCTAGTGGGTATGAGTGACTATCATTGTGTGTTTGATTGGCTTTCAAATGCAGTGGTAGTGAGCACTGTTGATGTGCCTACTGTCTATATATCTAAAGGATTCTATTAAAAAGCTACCAGAACTAGTGAGTTTAATAAGTCAAAATCAATACACAAAAATCCATTGTATGTTTACTAACAACAACAAAAAAAATGGGAAATGAAATTAGAACATTTATAATAGCATAAGATATGAAATACTTGGGGATAAATTTAATGAAGTATGTGCAAGATTTATGCACTGACAACAAAAAATATCCCTGTGAAAAGACAGAGAACATGTATGAATTTTTTTTTAAGATTTTATTTATTTATTTTTTCATGACAGACAGAGAGAGAGAGGCAGAGACACAGGCAGAGGGAGAAGCAGGCTCCATGCAGGGAGCCTGACGTGGGACTCGATCCCTGGTCTCCAAGATCACACCCTGGGCTGAAGGCGGCGGTAAACCTCTGGGCCACCGGGGCTTCCCGAGAACATGTAAATAAGGGGAATAATGCACCATGTTCTTGGATTGGAAAACATGACATTGGTAAAGAGTGGATTCCCCCCAAAATCAATTTGTAACTCAGTGCATCATCCTCACTCAGAATCCTGGCACTGTGTGTGCGTGTGTCTGTGTGAAAGAGAGAAATTGATGAGGTGATTCACTCTACATGGAAATGCAAAGAACCTACAGTATCCCTGAGGGGAGAGGGAACAAAGTTGGAAGAGTTACACTACCTGATTTCAAGACTTACTCTAAAGTTGTAGGCGTCAAGACGCTAGGTCCTGGGACAGGAGCTGATGTAAAGCAGGGGTCAGCAAGCTGTCTGGGCCTATGGGGAGGACACTACAAAAAACACCTACCTTCAGCATTTACCTACGGAAGACCAACAAGTTCAGGGAAAGATGCTTTTAGTGTCATTAACTATCAAACTGAATCCATGATGATACAGTGGAATGGTTAAAATTGAAGGACCAGCGAAACCAGTGTTAGTGAAGATGTGGAGCAGTTCCACATGTTGGTAGTAGGAGTGCAAAATGGTAGTCACTTTGGTAAAGGGTTAGCTTATTTCTTATGAATTTAAACATTCACTTAGCAATCCGAGGTGCTTACCCAAGAAAAATTAAACTATATTCTTACAAATACTGTATGTAAATGTTCATAATGAAAAAGTGGATACAATCCAAAAGTCCATGAGTCCACAAATGGGTGAACAGACTGTGTTGTATCCTTACAACAGGATGCTGTTCATCAACACAAGCTGCGAACTTCCACCACTTGCAAAACCCAGATGACTCTCAAGTGTGTGCAAAGCAGAAGAAGCTGGACACAAACGAGTACATACTCTTATGACTCCACTGGCATGAGATTTTCAAAACAGAAAACCTATGCTTTAGTTACAGGGGCAGAAAATTGGATTGGGGGGAGGTTGACCAGAGTGGCATGAAGGAGTTTTTGGGGGTGATGCGAATCCTATCTCGGTTTGGCGGCTTTTGCTCAGTGTTTAGATCAGACTCCATATACTTAAGCAGGATGTGTTTTATTGTAACTTACACCTCAAATTGATTGAAAGCGTATAGATTATCAGAATGAACAGTTCATCATCTTCCTGTGAAACAGCCTCCCTTTCACTCTTGCCATCCTCCAAACCATTCTTAAGGCAAGTGGTCTTCTTCCATCTTAAATGGATGCGAATCAGATCAGTGTCCTCGCACGCTGGCTCCTTCCTCACCCCAGCCTTCAAGGTCTGGCCTCATCTGACCACAGCCTCGCCACCTCCTTGTGGTCCCCTCTCCTGCTTATTCACAACACGCTTCCCACACTGGCTTTCAGAGGTTCTAGTGCACCAGCTCTCCCGCCACACCCCTCCATGCCCAACTTCTCAGGGCAGTCATCTCCCTAAACTCTGTCCCCTTCCCTCCTCTCTGCTAACTTCAGTCACTCAGTTGCCTGAGCTAAAATGTTACTTGCCATCATCCCTAAGCACTCAATCTCAGCTCACATCTGTTTTATTCTCCCAGAAACCTGTACTTTTCCTTCATCGTGCTCGCACCTAACTCCCCATGCTTCATGTGGGGAAGAAACACTTCCTCCATCAAACAAGGCTGTTTCAGGGCAGAGTCCGTGGCTGTTCTGCTTACTGCTGTGCTGTCCGCTTCTAGTGCAGCGCCTGGCACATAGAAGATACACAGTTTGTGAACTGAAAGGATACTTTAAGGAGGCGTTATTTAAAATGCCTTTTTTTTTTTTAATTGAAGAACTCTTCATAAACTGTTTCAGTGGTCAAGATATGTGTATTGGAATGGTTTGCTAGCTTCACAGGACTGCAGTGTAACATGTAGAACTCCAGAATCTCAGAGATTTGCTGTGGTCTGATAGAGTGCAGACCCAGAAGGGCCATGCCATTCTTGTCCTCCTAGAAGGCTTCACCCCTCGCCCAAACCCTCACTCATTCCTGCCTTTGTAAGGATTCCATTTTGACTCAAAACCTGGCATGCTCCTTCCTACAAAGCAGGAATCTTCGTATCTGCAAAAATGGGGCCCATGGGCCCCAATCCATTTAATAAGCATAAAAATCACCTAACATATTTTACATATAGGCAGTCTGCACGAAATTTCAGTTACATGACACCGGCCACCCACCAACGTGGTTCCAATGTCCTCTATACAGGATGTGAACTGAGCAGTTGCATAAAATACAAACTGTGCTACTAGCTCCTCGTTCCACAAATCACTACTTACAGATAGCAGATGTGCATCAGGGTGAGTGCAGATTACCTCACCCTAAAGTGTTGTAACCATTTCTGTCTGTCGTCCCCTTACTCCCATGGTAAGCCCACGTGACCTTTTGCAATAATGGTTCAGGTTCATCAAATGGTTTCACAAAGATGAAGGTGCAGCAGAGAAAGCACATGGAGGGATAGAAGAAACAGCTCATCATGGGAATGTTGACACTGCTGTCACTTGAAAGACTAGATATGCAGCCAGGGAACATTTAGTGAACATGAGGAAAGTGGTTGCGACAAAAAGAATGATGATATCCCAGAGGAGGTGATGCTGCAAAAACCCTCATGTTAAAGGAGCTCCTGGAGGTCCTTTGTGAGCTTAGAAGCACAAAATAGGAAATTTTGGAAGCAGATCCAACTTAGTGATGGTTTGCTCAGGGATAGGAAAGATGCTCATTCCATATTGCAAGCTCTCCAACAAGAAGCGAGCTCTTGTAACCTAATCTTGATTTTTACCAAAAAAAAAAATTCAGTGTTCCTTGTGTTCTAAATTACAGTGTAAATATTGATTTTACTGTTTTGTGAATTTCACTCTACCTGTATAACCGACAGAGATTTAAATGTTTGAACAACAGTGTTGAGAGGTGTTGAGATGCTGTGGTGTCCTCACGGTGACTAAGCCCGCCTCGGTGGTGTGGGTGTGGCAGGGCCTCACGCGGCCCCGCGCTCCTCTGACAACTGAGGGCTGCCTGTACTTGGGGTTTTTTTTGTTTTTGTTTTTGTTTTATTGATGGGGATTTTTTGTTTTGTAGCTCATTGTAGCTTTCTGCTAAATAACACGGGAGAGCATCTCTCTTTAGTTTTTTTGGTGCACTAACCAGCTTCTTTTTCTTCGTAGCTGAGAACAGCTGTTTGAGGCCTATTGATAGAAATGGGAAGCTGCTTTGTCCAGGTAAATCTTCACAGTAGCTTTCAAAAACTGACACACTCACGCCATCTGTCTTTCTTATTAACGCTTTTGCTTTAAATGATGGCTTCAGTACCTAATATACTCAAATTACCTTTTGCAAACTAATTTTATTGTCACAGTGCTGTCTTCATGTATTACCAGAAATTCAAATACTTCTGTTTTCTGAAGGAAAGCACTGGTCTTTCTGATGAGCTGATCCTCATTTTTGGCAATTTTTAAAAAATTTTTATTTATTATTCATGAGAGACGGAGAGAGAGAGAGAGAGAGAGAGAGAGAGAGGGAGAAGCAGGCTCCACACAGGGAACCCAATGTGGGACTCGATCCCGGGTCTCCAGGATCACACCCTGAGCTGAAGGCGGTACTAAACAGCTGAGCCACCTGGCCTGCCCTAGCAATTGTTTTTGATCGAGTAGTATCTTTTTAGATTCATTGTTTGTATTGCTCATGTTATTGCGATAACAGTTGTGGGACAGTCTTTGTTCTCACCTTTGTAACACATCCTGTCATTAGACTTCATTAACTAATGGTCATCACAGCAGCTTTGAATGTGGAAGAGGCTCGTCCATCATTCATAAATCAGTTCGGAATATCTAGCTTTTGATCTGTGTAAACAGCGGCTCTGTAATTTTTACTAAGTATGAATCCAGAACATTTGTAGCTGCCTCTTATTTCTTAGCATTGTTGTACAGCTAAGAATATATTTTAGAGTGTAGAAATTGAAAATTAAACATAACTGTAATATAGGTCATCTTTTTGCATGGAATACACCTCATATTTTTTTCTTTCTTGATATTCTTGATTTTCAAAGAAAGGCGGATTCCAATATATCATTTTGCCCAGGGAGGTAGGAATTAATAACATTCATCTTTTTATCCCATGTTCTTTGTAGTGCCAGACAGTTACACCTTGAAGGAAGCAGAACTGAAGATGGGGAGTTCACTGGGGCTATGTCCTGGGAAAGCACCAACTTCCTCCCAGGTAATATAGGGTCACCTGCTGGAACAAAATCAACCTCCCCAGAATTAGAGGTTCTTAACTACTGCACCAATAATCATTTTTCTTAGAAGTTTTTCTCTCTCTTAAACAATAAATTTCATGTTAGGCATACAAAGACCCATCTGGTTCTTTGTGTTTAAATAAAAAATATTAATGTCAGAGGATATTCATAAGGTTTTTTGTGAAAATTTTGTGGCTAAGGGGGACCTATAAAGTTGAGTGGCCACCTGTTTGAACCACCATGTTTATAAATTCTAAAAAGCACCCTTTTCTCCACATTTTGCCATCTATGAGGTTAGGATCCACCTTACAAACTGTGGCATCTGTGATTGCAGCTGGCACTGTTTTTCTTTCTTATAGCACAGAAAGTGATGAGGAACAACCAGTGATCTCTTAGGTTTAATGAAATAGAGCGTATTGATTTTGGACTGAATCACTCTCTGCGGTAATATAATCATCTCATAGCAGCTTTGTTTTTAATCAGTACTCATATTCTATCTGAAGTATGAGATCGACCTCTGCCAGGAACCCTACCTATTTAATAAACTTTCATTACAGTCCAAAAGTCACCATGTCCTTATTGGTAAAACTTTGTATCACAGGAAGCTGGACTACTGGCAGGGTCCCTGTGGTTCCTGGATCCACTTCATTCGTTTCCAAAATACCTCCTCTTTAATTTGTTCTTCCCCTGAACTTGAAAACATAGGAGTGCATGACAGAGTGGTAGGAGGAAAATGCGACAGGTGAGATTGAGTTAGAAAGGAAAAGGAAGGCTGTAAGGAGCTGAACTGACAGGTGATCAGATTCCCTGTACAGAAAATAAGATCACAACCAAGTGACACAGAGGAAAAAAACCCAATTTATGATTACAGCGTGTAGCACATTGCTTTGAGGAATGACCAAGAAAGAAATGAAGATCATAGTGGAATAAATAATATCTGTGAGAGAAAAACAATGACGTCACACCTGTGGGAATAAAAACACTGGCATGAAGCATCTTACACTTCTGGGTAGTTGAGATTATTGCTCGAATTGCAACAGTAAATTACCCAGCGTCCTTGTTTTTATATAATACGAGATTTTTATTAAAATTTCATGGACCACTGGCTTTTCTTTTTTGGAAGCAAGTAATACATTTGTAAAATTTTAAAATGTAGATTAAATTGCATTCATTTATCTGTTTAGCTGTTCCTGTTTTTCACTGTGGGGAGTGATGTTCAGCCCGGTACAGAGATGGAGATCATAGTAGAAGAAACGATGTCTGTGAGAGATGTAAGTAATTTTACTTTTTCTGGTGTGGGGAGAGGTCTGTGGGCATTTGGTATGGGGAACCATGGTAACCCATGTTCAGATTTTGAGTCTTAAAGCTAGTGTTCACATAATATACTTTAAAGAATTCTGTACATTCACTAAAAGAGTAGTTTGGGAAACTTGAAAATTGGTGAACCAACCCAAATTTTTAAAATGAGATTATTGTCTTTTTCTTTTCTGATTATCAGTAATACTTGTTTATTATAGGAATTTGGGCTATGTAAAAATGGATTAAGACAAAATTTAAACCCCTCATTATCCTTTATCCCATTGTTATTAACATTCCAGCATATCTCCTACTGGTGTTTTTAGTTTGTATACATACATAATCACACACATGGGCATGAGTGTGTGTGTGGGGGGGTAACAATTATGTTACAGTTAGGGTCACTGAGAACTAGGACTTCAAGAGAGACACATAACATGGGTGTAGTTGAGTAGAGCCTGTACTCCTGAATTTGAATCAGAAGAGGCAGAATGAACTTGGTGTTTGTTTTTAAAAAATTTTTTTCTAGCTATGTCCCCTGAACATAGTGACCAACCCGGTAGGAGTGAGCACCCCAGCACCCAGATTGTGGTTGCTAAATACCATTTCCTATTAGAAGGAATCAGGGCTTCTTGGAGTAGCGGCTGGTTCCGTATCCAGGTCAGGAACATGTCAGGTGAGCCTGGAGCATCTTGTCCTGACAGAAGCAGTAAAGCCAGCAGAGATCTGAGATCTGCAGAGAAACTCAGGAGCCAACTTAAGAGGCTCCTGCTGGTCACAGATGAGATAATTTGAACCTTTGTAGGAAGAGTAGTAAGACTGACTAGTAAGTATGCATACTTAAAATCCATGAGTTCGTAAGTGATCCTAAAAAGACATCTTCCTTGTTAATGCAGAGTGGATACTAGGGAAACTTCATGAGGAGAAGGGTCAATCATTTATCGTGCTTTTCTTTTGGAAAGTATACCACAGGGTAAACAAATAGATAATGAGGGGTTTTTTTATAGACATATCTCAGCTAATAACATGAAGAAAGAATTTTAGATTATCACAGTTTTTCACTCCTAATGAATTAATGGGTCTAAACAATTATCCTGAAAGACCACGAACAACCCAAGAAGAGTAACACTGAGACATTATAGAAGTTCAAAATGATACCCCTGCTTTTCTTGGCCATAAAACAAACAAACCCGGAAGTGGACCTGAGCTTCTAGATCTGTACTCTCTGAGAAGTACAGGAGAGCGGGATGCGTTACCGCAGCAGGGGACCACCATCTACGCAGAAGGGACTTAGGAGGAGCAGGTACAGCATGTGTACGTTATCTGGCTCTTGACACAAACCAGGAAAACTTTAGTAACAGTGTAAGAAAACTAAGGGAATGTGGGGGCGCCCGGCTGGCTCAGTGGGTGGAGCTTGCAACTCTTGATCTCAGGGTTGTGAGTTCAAGCCCCTACGTTTGGGCATAAAGATTACTTAAAAAAAAAAAAAGTGAATGTGGATACCAACTGGGTATTTGTTATAAAGGAGTTCTTAAGTTTTTCAGATGTCGTAATTGTTTTAAGCTTATGTTTTTTAAAAGAATTTTTATCTTTTTGAAATGAATACTAAATATTAATAAGTAACATGTTAGCTGACACTCTTGCATCAAAGACCCTGGGAGGCGAGACGGGAGGTCGGTGGGAGTGCTGACGGGCAGGATGGGTCACAGCAGTCACTGAGATCGATCGGGTCATGGTACCGGACGGTTCACGTGTACCACCCTCTGCATGGTCCGAAACTGGCCATGACAAAACATTTTTTAAATGATTTTTTTTATTTTAATTTTTTTTTAACTTTCTGTTACCTGATGTAAATATTTTCCTAGCTTTTCACTTGGCTTTGAGCTTTCTGGTGCTCTTCAATTTCAAAGAAAGGAGGACGCAGAACTTAGCAGAGGAGCGGCATGTCTGGCTGCCGTCTGCTTCTCTCTCAAACCCACAGCAGGCAGACTCGCTCTGCTCCACGTTGCTGTGTCTGGTGAGCGGTTCCCGGTCGTCCTCTTCCCACCCTCTGTGGCGTCCGACGCAATCGATGCCTCTCTGTGCCTTCAAATGCTTTGGTCACTCGCCTCAGGAAGACCACGGCTCTCCCCAGTGTCCTCTTCCCTCACAGGCCCGGCCCTCCGCAGTTTGCTCTGTGCTCTCCTCTCTCCCTGTGAGCACCCCAGGGCTCCCTTCTTAGATGGGACCTCGCCCCGGCCTTCTGTGCTTGCGTGTCCAGCTGCCACCTGGTTGTCTGATTGCCCCCGCCTCGTCCTCCCTCACACGCACCTCTCATTTCCCTCTTCGTCAGTCCGTCATGGAAGCGCTGTGTTCCTGCTTGCTCGGACCAGGACACCTTAGGGTCATCCTTGATTCTTTTCTGTGTCTCACATCAGGTTTTCAGAAAATCCTTTTGGTTCTACCATCAAGGTCCATGTAGGATCTGCCCACAGCTCATTCTCGCTGCTGCTTCACCCTGGTCACCTCTCATCTGGATTATTCCAGCAGCTTCCCAACTGATCTTTTTCTTTCCAGCCTGGCATTTCCCAGGGTCTATTCTTACAGAGACGTCGAGTGGTCCTTTCCCTGCTCTCACAGCCCTGCCCTGCTTCACCGTCTCTCTCTGAGCCCCAGCCAGAGGCCCCGAGTCCGAGTGCTCACTCCGCTGGGCCCCCGTGGCTCCATGCGCTTCCTCCCTAGAACACAGCTGAGGTGAATGCCCAACTGTTCGTTTTTCTTAAATCATAGAAGTTGTCTATGGTTGCAGCCTTTCTCCCTTTCCCTGTGTTTTAATATTTTGTACTCATTGCCATCCTTTCCTAAAGGATCTTTAGGTATATTTTAAAGTCTTTGTTTATTTTTAATCATGCAAGTAACTATGGACTTATTTTTTAAACTCCAGGGAAGGGGTGTAGCTAAAAATCCTCCTTGGTCACCAGCCTACCCTAGTCCCTCAGCCAGATTGGGGTGGCGTGACCTGATCGCACCTGTGAGTGTGTGTCCTTCCAGACCTTTCATGAAGGGGATGTGTCTGTGGGTACAAATGAGGAGCTTGCCTCATTCGTATGGGATCACACTGCATGTATTATACTAGAACTTTGTTTCACCCCAAATATTTGAAAGGTCCTTTAAGATTAGTATATAATCTATTATCCTTTAATTGTTTTAAGACTGTTCATAGTTAAGCTCCCCTGCTAATGGATATTCTGATCCTTTGTTCTTTTTCTTCTTCCAAGCGGTACAGTAGTGCTCTTCCCTACTCTTGTTTCCTTCTGGGCTAGAGTAGTAATTCAAGTTTTATTTACTCTTTTGCCATAGATTTATAGGTAGGCAAAAGAATAGGTTTTTCCCCTCAGGAAGTTGGGAGTTTCTGATTTTTATTATTGTTATTTAAGTTTCTGTTAATCGTGTCTCACTTGTTGCACTGTGCCATGGAGTTGCTGTCTGCACAGATCTTTCCTCGGGTGTTTATACATGACCAGTTGTATCTCTTGGCTGCTACATATAGGCTAATCCCTTTTATAGGATTCAGAGTGTAATGTGTATCTCTGAAATCAGCCTAATCAGTCCTATCCAGTCAGAACCACACTGTTGGCCCTGACAAGCAGAAAGTCATGCTGCAGACTTGGAAGTGGATGAGCCAAGTCTAAGTCTCAGACTTAGACCAGAAACTTTTTTCCCCCTCCTGGGTTGGCCCCACTGACCTCTTGGGAGGCAGAGCTTCTTTAAATCATCTTAATTGGGTCCATTTTTATCGCTTCAGGAATTATTAAACATAATAAGACAAATAGGTCCAGAGTCCAAAAGGGGCGTCTGTCCCAATACTGTGACTCAGAAGCAGAGAACCAATGAACTAACGAACGTGGTCTTTCTTTCTTTTCTTTCTTGTCTTTCTTGTCTTTCTTTTCTTTCTTTTTCTGAACAGTGTTTACAGCTCATGCTGGGGAAGTCTGGCCTACCGGGTAAGTTACAGACCATGACGATGCAATCTTACCTCTGACCTTACAATAAAGCATCTGTAAGCCTAAGGAAAGCTCTTCAAATGTTTTTTCCTCCAGGTCTGTCAGTTACACCTCTCACTTCTGCACGTACATAGGGAATTCTCTTGGTTCCTTTACCAGCTAACAGCTAGTTATGGGTTAGCTGCTGTGAGTACAGAGAACCTAGACAGAGTCCAGCACAGGCACAGAAAGGGCAGTGCTAGGACATATGGCCTCCCAAACTACGCAGGCCCTTTGTGGATTTTTTTCTTTTAAACCTCATTGAGAATTTCAGCGCTTTGTGTTTTGTGCCAGTATTTTTGTGGTGTACATTAGGGAATTAATACGACCAGAAAAAAATCCAAGTTATCTTAGAAGTAGCTCCCCGGGTGGAATCAGGTGAGTGGGCCCCCAGGGGTGTCACGTCGCTCTCATTAGAGGCATTGGCTGTCCTCAGACTTCGCTGAGGTGGAACCTGTGGCTCCATTAGCCAGAAGGGAGGTTAGAGGCCTGGCAGGCAGGGCTTTTCTAGGAGCTGACAGGCCTCCTGTGCAGGGGTCAGCACCCATCCCCATCTCATGGATGATGAAGACAGGCTGAGGATGGTTACGGGTTTACCCAGAGTCCTACAGCAAGTAGCTAAGTCTCTCGTTTCAGAACCCACATTTTTCCTTCCACGCTGTGCTTCGAAGGAATGGTGTTCACATCTAACTTATTGGTTGGGTTTGGTGGTTTTGTGTTTTTGTTTTTTTTTAATACGCTTAGAGGGGCGCATGTTTGGCTCAGTCAATTAAGCGTCTGCCCTGGGCTCAGGTCATGATCTCAGGGTCCTGGGATCGAGTGCCAAGTCAGGCCTCCTGCTCAGCGGAGAGTCTGCTTCTCCCTCTGCCCCTCCCCCCTGATTTTCGTTCTCTCTCTCTCTCTTTCTCTCCCTCTCTCAAATAAATAAATAAATAAATAAATAAATAAATAAATAAATAAATAAATAAATAATCTTTTAAGAACACACTCTTAGATTAAGTTAATTATTAATACAGTTCTTAATGTACTTAAAACTAGAACTAATGGCAAGAGACAGTCTACAAAGAACAGTATTCTAAAGGCTCAAAACCTGTGGCCTGTGCAGGTTCAGTATTAGAACTGTGTTTACTCCTTCGGCTGTAGCTTCTCTTTGTGGGTGGGGTGGCTGTTTTATAAGACATTGCTTTTTTTTTTTTTACTTTTTTTAATAACCAGAATTCCCAACTTTCACTCTGTTCAGCTTCCCTCTCTTCAAAAAACTTCCCATTTCATCAGTAAAGCAAGCAAATTGAGAGAAATCTAATCAAAGACTATTTAACATTCATAAATGTTCATTTATACCAAATTCATTAAAATGCTATTTCAAAAACACTGTTTTTTGTTAGATTAACTGATAATTGGATAGGAACAGTTTAGTTGTGCATATTATCAGTTGCTAAGAGGTATTAGCGTATACTTTCAACTAAGACTATGAGATAAAACAACTTCATGATGATTTTATTTTTTTTAAAGATTTTATTTATTCGTGAGAGACAGAGAGAGAGAGAGGCAGAGACACAGGCAGAGGGAGAAGCAGGCTCCACGCAGGTCCTGGGACTCCAAGATCATGCCCTGGGCGGAAGGCAAATGCTAAAGTGCTGAGCCACCTGGGCTGCCCTCATAATGATTTTAGAAGGGGTTTTATACCTATGTGTACAAATATCTGTACTCCTGTGGGATGTGTGTGCACATGTAAATAATAAAGGTAGAACATAAATATTGTGTAATAGTAGCAAGTGTTATTTGTTTGCAGGTGTGCAGATCTTGGTGGACTAGAGGGGAAATTAACCACATTGGAGGAACCATTTCATTTTTTTTCATGCTTGGAAGAGTGAATTTACTTTAAAAATTAGTTAAAAGTTATTTGATCAAATCCCATTTGATATTTGTTCATCCAAAAGGGTCATTACTGACCAACTCTTTAATACATTGTTAATTTTTTTTCATCCTGATTTTAATTCCTTCATAGGAGACAGGTGGCATTTACGAAAAATGGATTGGTGTTATGAAGCTGGAGAGCCTTTATGTGAAGAGGTAAGATTACTTTTATACATTCTGTTCTTAGAAATGATTGTGTTTATTTTGTGTTTCATATGGGATACCCACCCCACTTGTGAATAAATTCTAGAGAAAACTTTAATGTTTTTTAGGATACAAAAATCTGTGCATGGTCTACTTCCACTTCCTTACTGTAGGTCTTTGATAAAGTCAGAGGGAAAGTCTCTGCCTGGTGGGAACGTTTCTAACATCTGTGTTAAGTCTTCTTGACTTATGGGGCTTCTGGGTGGCTCAGCGGTTGAGCATCTGCCTTCAGCCCAGGGTGTGATCCCGGGATCGAGTCCCACATCGGGCTCCCTGTATGGAGCCTGCTTCTCCCTCTGCCTGTGTCTCTGCCTCTCTCTCTGTGTCTCTCATGAATAAATAAAGTCTTTGAAAAAAAAAAAAAAGTCTTCTTGACTTAAACTATGTCCCTAGAAATGTCCCCAGAAATAGTTCCTCACGAGGAGGCAGAGAACCTCAGAGAACAAAAGACCTTTGGACCAGGGAAAGAATGTGGAAATATACTCTGAATTTTGAAACCAATATTTTAATCTCCATTTCTCTGTGAGTTAATGATGGCAGAGTTCATCTTCCCAGCCCATCACGTAGGCTCTGATTGAAACTGCATCTTAGATCCAATGAAACTCTTCGGGTTGCCTTAGGAGCCATTTTACCCCAGGACAGTCGGAATCTGGTTAAGCATCTTATTGATCCAGATAGCGTCAGACCTGCCGGTCCACACCCATGGCCTTAGAAGTCCCAAGAGGAAGCCCAGTGAGAAGGCTTCCCTCAACCTTTCTACGTCTGCCAGCCAGTAGTAGCCCGTGGCATTGAACCTCAGCCGAAAGCTGGTCTGGGCGGGTGGCCTGGGGCCTTCGCCCGGAATGTTCTGCTGTATGGGGCTGAGAGAGTCGGCGCGGAGAGGCGGCCTGAGTCTCGGCCAGGACTCTGACTGCCCGGGTAGGAAGTAAACCACAGACAACCCGCAGGACATACGGTTTGGAGGTCAGAGAGCGTAGAGTCTAGTCATACGGTTTCCGTGTCTTCTCCATTAATTCCTGAATCAGTATCAGACAATTCACCTCAAAGCACACTTACTACCCTCAGGACTTCCTACCCTCTTTGCAGATACTCTCTGTTTCCCGGCCTGGTGTTTGCAGCTCGCAGTGCTGCTTCCCCTGCTCACCGGCGGCCTGCGTGTTTGCTCTCGTCTTTTCTCTTTTTGGCCTCTTTCCTAAATTAAACCAACTGGCCTCCCCAAGTCAGGTGCCCCCCACTTCAGTATACGGTGCGTGGAGCAGCCAGACTGGTCTTCAAAAACCTCTTCTCAGAAAAATTGAGTGGCTTTTGTTCAAAGGAGCTAAAAATTCCTTTATTTCTCGTTCACAGCCTTCCCATCTGTGACCCCCGTCTGACTGGCACTCTAGTCTGTCTCGTCTCCTTCCCCTTATTCCGGATTTGACCTTAACCCTGCTCTTCATGAGAACTCCTTCCCTGTTGCCTCTGGCTTTCCAAATCCGACATTTCATCCTCTGAGGCTCAGTCCTGCGTTTCTCAGCCCATCCGTCTCCCTCTCCCGAGCCTTTATGATACTCCCAGTTCATACCCTGTAATTCCAACCAGAATGAGATACCAGTATTTTATAGTCTTAGTTTACTTCCTGTCTCCCCGAGACCTGCTTTATTGTTTGTTTCTTTCTTTCTCGAAAGGAAATAGAGGTATAAGATTTAAAGAAAAGGTCCAGGGTCTGTTTGCTCCTGTCAGAAGTCATAAAGGAATTTCTGTTTCCCCAGGATGCAACCCTGAGAGAACTTATGATATGTTCTGGAGATACTTTACTTTTAATTGAAGGAAAACTTCCTCCTCCGGTAAGATTTTGCTTCTGAATTGAGTTTCTGTAAATAACAGTTATTGTTTTCTGATGACAAAGATGATATATTGTCATTGTGGGGAAGTACAACCAGGCGTGAAGAGGGTGCCAGGACCTGGGTAAGTGGTCTAATCCGACAGCTGCCGTCTTTTAGGTCTTTATAGATTTCCTTCTGATAAAATCAGTTGTGTGCACCATATTGTTTCCTACTTTTCTTATTTCATTTTTTAACCTGATTTGCAGAATCCAAAACCAATCATCGTATCCAGTGTGCGACTTACCACAGTTTAATTCACATACTCCCAGTTTGAAATTTAAATTTTTTGTTCTTTAAAACTTTTTTTTTTTTTAATTTTTATTTATTTATGATAGTCACACAGAGAGAGAGAGAGAGAGAGGTGGAGACATAGGCAGAGGGAAAAGCAGGCTCCATGCACCAGGAGCCCGATATGGGATTCGATCCCGGGTCTCCAGGATCGCGCCCTGGGCCAAAGGCAGGCGCTAAACTGCTGCGCCACCCAGGGATCCCAAATTTTTTGTTCTTATACATGATACTTAAATACTTAAATACTCCTCAAGACTTCCGTAGTCAAAATTAATAGGTCAGAAGGTATGACCGTTTCAAAGACTAGATGCTGACTCTGTATTGCCACGTTGTTTTCCCAGGAAGCTGCACCAGACCAATAGCCCTATCAGCTGCCTATGAGAGCACTCGCTTTACTGCTCTTAAATAAACTCTGTGGGCTACCACTTCATAAGACCATTATGTATGTATTAGGTTTTTTTCAATGTGGACAAATGTAAAGATGAAAATTTAAAAAATGACCCCAGATTCCAGCACTTAGATTAACCATTGGCTTATGATTTGGAAACTCAAAAGACATGGCAGGCTATAAAATGAAAAAAGTTTTTCCCATTTTTTTCTCTCCAAAGAGTCACAATTAACTTTCCCTTGTATATCCTCCCAAGAAAACAATTAGTCCTGTTTGTACAGGATGTTAGTGCAGAATGTAAATGTGTGCATGTCCCTTTGAAAGTTTACCTAAAGGGCATCGTAGTCCATATGTTCTTTTATACTTGTTGGCTGTTTATTTTTATTCACTTAATATATCTTGATCTCATATCTGCACACACAGGCCTCATATTCTTTTATATCACTTCATAGAATTGTATTTTATTCCATGATCTTTAAAGTTAACTTTTTAATTGGTAATATTTATAATACAAAATTTTAAGTGTATAAAAAGCTGGGTCAGGAAAAGTAAGTATCCCTCCTGCCCTCCGGCCACTCAGTGTCCTCCCACTATAAGCAGCCACTTTCCACTATACCCTTCCACAAGTATGTACTTTTTTAATGCACGTGTATACAGGGTTGTACATATACACATTTTTTCTATACAGAGAAGATCAGATGCTAGACATCCTATTCTCTTTTTTCATTAATATTTTATTCCCATATGTATATTATGTTAGAACACATATAGCTCTTTGATTCTATTTGATGGTTATTGAGTATTCCATTGTGTGGAGGTACCGTGATTTATCCAACTAGTCTCCTCAAGGATTTAGATGGTTTCCAGCCTTTTGTTGATACAAATAATACTGCAAAAAATACATGTGTGCCATTTTGCACGTATATATCCTAGAACTGAAATCACTTTGTCAGAAGTTGTGACCTACATAATATAACCCGTCTTCTAAAGAGGGGCCTTGAGGTTGGTTCATGGTCTTGGCTACCATAAACCGTGTGCATCTGTGGCTGTGTGTGTAGGGGGGCTAGTTGGTCAGGTTTATTTCATGTAGTTTGTATATAGGAATCCAACTTAGAGCAATGGCTTCTTCTTTATAAAGTTCTGTTAGGAATTTTAATGAGTGAAAACCGCTTCTCACTGGCGCGTTGTGCTAGAGGTGCCCTTACCAGGCCTGAAAATATGTTTTGATATTTTGTTTATATTTTTCATTGATTGTCATAAGATACTACAAGTAAGTATATTGACTAAGCTCCTTCTAAGCAAAGAACACGGAGTCCTAGTCAATCCCAAAGGCTAACTTTTATAACCTTAAACTTTTGGTTGTAAAAACAATAAATAGGGGCGCCGGGTGGCTCAGTCAGTGAAACATCTGCCTCCAGTTCAGGTTATGATCTTGGAGTCCCGGGATCGAGTCCTGCATCGGGCTCCCTGCAGGGAGCCTGCTTCTCCCTCTGCCTGTGTCTCTGCCTCTCCCTGTGTCTCATGAATAAATAAATAAAATCTTTAAAAAAATAAATAAGTAGCTATAGTGTATGGCAGTTAATAAGTCTAAAAAGAAAAATAACTTCAGGAACATTTGTTGTAACGAAGCTATTTCTCCGTGTGGAAGTAGAAATTCACTTACTCCGTGTACCTCACAGTGGTTAGAAGTGCTCTCTTCTTCAGGGTTTCCTGAAGGTGCCCCTCTGGTGGTACCAGCCTGGGGGTTCCCCGGGTCACTGGAAGAATCATCAGGACCAGAGGAACGGTGCCCCTTCTCCAGGTGGGGTCTGGAGAGCTGCTGCCACCCAAGGTGAGGACAGAACAGAATTGTAGCAGCCACCATGTCATAAGGGGAGTAGAATGACCGCCTTTGCTCTGAGAGGCAAATGAAGCACGTATCTGAAACGTAAGGTTGAAAATCAAAACCTGTTCATTCCATAAGAGCAGCCCCTATTTTCATCCAGGGCTCTGTAAGCTCTGTTGAGGGCTGTCTCTGTCTTTAATATTACACAACATATTAGAGTTTTTACATATCATCTTGCAAGATCCCCGTGCGGCGTGCCCCACTTCCCATGGTGGACTCGGAGACCGAGCCCTCCGTGCGTCGCAGGGGCTCCACTGAGGCAGGCCCGAGAGGCGGGCTGCAGTCCACACTGTGTGCCCCCCTCTCTCCACCACCACGACCCCAGGGGCTGCAGCCTGTGGGATGCTTCACCTCGTCTCTGACTTCTGAGGAGATACACAGCATACAGACCTACTGTTTGACTCTCGGTTCCTTCTCCACATTCAGATCCACACACATACACCTCAGGATGAGCAAGAAGTCTAGCAGTGAGTCTGAATTACCATTTGTAAAAAGTAGATTTTCACTTCATTGTAAAAAAACACAAAGTAATTTACTTTGTAACTAAATAGAACTCTTCGTATATTTTTCCCATTTATTATGTTTTACTTAACTAACTATTCAGCTATATCTAGCTTTTAGGTAAGAGAACATTTTGTTTTCACTTTTTAGGCACTAACCATCTGCTGGCCATTTACTGTGTGGCAGCCACTGTCCCAGGCACTGGGAGAGAAACAAGATAGATGGGCTGCCCTCTCTGGAAAAGAATACTGTTTTGGGGGAGACAGATTAGGAAAACTGTAGGTGCACACCTACACAGGAAAACAGCTAAAAGACTAACATGTTGGGATAAGTGTTAGGAGAGAAAGAAACAAGAGGGTAAAATAAAGAGCCAGGAGAGTCCTACCAGCATAGTCCTCTCTGGGGAAGGAGAAAATGTGAAGAGTATTCTGGGCGGAGAGCACAAGTGTGCAATTCCTCGAACCCACTGCAGTGAGAAACCAGTGCATCGTGCCCATGGCGTGCTGCCTGCCTGCTGACGTGCCAGGCATGGCTTCCTCCCCTCTGAGGTCACGAGGGACCCAATTCGAGGAACTCATGCCCCCAGTTTCTCGAATGGAGCTCTAAAATTTATGACCCGGTATGTATTTCAGAAATACAAAGGAGATAGAAAGTTCCTTCCTGACATCTGGCTCTGTTCGTGTAGGCGCTCCTGGTGACCTGCACGGGGAGGTGTCCCTCCGCTACTTGGGGGACCTGGAGATCTCAGAAGAGGCCACCGTGGCAGAGCTGAAGTCCCAGGTCAGACTTCTTCGTGTGGCGCATGGTAGTGGTGGCCTGGCTTCTTCCAGTGAGATATTAATACCTTCTTCTATTTCCTTTTCCCTCACTTACAGTCTGTTCTGATATGGCATGTGTTATATGCCATGTTCAGTGGTAAGTACCCACCAGGCACCCCCCCGTCCGGCTCCGACGGCGCTGGTGTTTGTTTCTGCCACTTGCCCTGTGGCTTTCATGTGTCCCCACTCTGACGGGCATGCTGTGTGCTTTCATTTGAATTGATCCTCAGTGACTTGCAGCTTATGTTCATTTTGATTTCTTAGGGAAACATGATTTATTGAAACATCTGTCAAGCATTCACTCTACCCCTTTATTTACATCGTTTTTGTCCCATTGTGATCCATGTGTTAAATGTTGTCAGGGTGCTCCGAGGTGGGATGTGTAACTAGATACCGTATCCTTTTCTTACCTATTAACATTCATAAAGCGAGTGTTGGGTCCAGATGGAAAGGCTGGGTTGAGGAGAACACGAAACGCTTAGGCATCTTCACTGTTGCCGGGCATCCCTTCGTCCTCTTAAAGGAAAAACTTCGGGACGCACAACAGAAGTACCAGCCATCCATACTGGATTTTCCTGTGTGCACTCAGCGTTTGGAAAAAAAAAAAGCAGCAAATGGTCTTACTGCCATGAAAACGAGAGACTTTTTTTTCTTGGATTGGATTGACAAATACAAAATTGCTGTTTTCATATCTAAAACAGCTAGTGTTCATTTTTCATATTACAACCCAAATCTATAAATAGGTATCTGCCCTGCAGAATTAGTACGGAAGGTTAGGCCTAGCATTTGCATCCACAGATTCTGGAACATTTCAAATAAAGCTCTTTCACTGACAGAGCAAACTTTGAAGAATTAGCCCTCAAGAAAGCGGAAGGTGAACCCCTGGCTTTCATGAGTGCTCTTGCGAATTATACTCACAGAAATTAACTTCTGAGTTTCACTTTCTGAAACATAATTTAAAAGGAGCTTTGGCTCATCAGCAGATTCACTTATCCCTCAAGCTGGCTTCCCTAGAGAGGAAGACAGAAGTGACTGGACTGACGTCACTGGGGAGATGCCCCGGGCTCGCCCTCCTCGACGTGCTCTTCCCTCAGGTGTCACTGTGTAGGCCCACTGACTTCCTACAGCAGGGTGTCCGCTAGCAGTACTTGTTCAAACCATTGGAGAACTATTTCTTTTCTAGGCCATGACCTTGTTCTCCTCCTCGGGGTTTGTCATCCCGTCCCCAGCCTTCCTCAGAGCCTGGACCGTGGAGAGGAAGCGCCTGGGCAGGCTTTTACGAATCAACCGCCAGCAGCTCAGGTGGGTCCCTCGTCGGGAGCCTGGTCTTCCTCTCCTCTGCCGTCTTCCCTCTCATCCTCCTCCTCCTCCACCACCACCACCACCACCGCTGGGCCGTGAGGGCCGGGGCAGGTCAGACAGCATGTTGTCAGCTGGGTGGCACTTCCAGTCAGAAACTCTGGGACTTTGTCTGTATTCAGCATAAAGGCAGCTCCACGTGTTTTTACTACGCTTCAGACATCATGAACAGAATTTTGAGCTTTTCTTCAAGCTTTACTAAGATCTAATTGACATACAGCCCTCCGTAAGTCTGAAATGATTGCCACCTTGGCACTGGCCAGCACCAACACCCGCAGCGCATCACATCATCACTGTTTCTTTTTCGTGGTAAGAACATTGAAGATCTAGCCTCTTAGCAACTTTCAAATCTGTGATACGGTATTGTTAACTGTACGCACTGTGCTGGACTTCAGAGGCGCCAGACTTACCTTATAACTGGAAGTTTGGCCTCTGACCAGCAGCTCCTCTTTCCCTCCACCTCGCAGCCCCCAGGAGCCACGATTGTACTCTCTCTTTCTGTGAGTCTGGATATTTTAGATTCCATGGTAGTGCTACCTCACAGGATTGGTCCTTCACTGTCACATTTCACTGTTAGCATCACACCCTCATGGTCATCCACGTTGTCACAAGTGACAGGATGTCCTCCTTTCTCATGGCTGAATGATACCCCGTTGCATACATATGGGGACGACTCCCTGAGGTCCATCCATCCATCCACAGGCACCTGGCTTGTTGCCGTGCCTTGGCTGCTGTGAACATGGGAGTGCAGATGTCTCTTGAGGTTCTGTTTTCATTTCCTTCGGATACAGACCCAGAAATGCTAGATCATATGGTTAGTTCTATTTTTAATTTTTTGAGGAACTTCCAAAAAATTGGCTTCACCAATTTACATTTCCACCAGCAGTGCACAAGGGTTCCCCTTTCCTCCACGTCCCCGCCAGCACTGATTGCGTCTTTTTGATGCTAGCCATTCTGACATGTGGAACAAGATATCTTACTGCGGGTGTGGTTTGCACTTTCTTGATGATGAGTAATGGTCAGCACCTTCTCAGGTACCTGGTGACCATCTGTAGATCTTTGGAAAAATGTCAGTTCCTCTGCCCATTTCTTGATTGGACTGTTTGGGTTTTTTTTGCTCTTGAGCTAGATGGGTTCTTTATTAATCCTCTATCACATTCATGATTTGCAGATTTATTCACCCATTTCATAGGTCATTTTTTCATTGCATTTTTCATTTCATTAATGGTTTCCTTTGCTATACAAGATCTTTTTAATATGATATAGTCTCACTTATTTTTGCTTTTTTTGTCTTTCCCTTTGGTATCAAATCCAAAAAAAGTCATTGCCAAGGACAGTGTCAGGGAGCTTATTACCTCCTGTGTTCTCTAGGAGTTTTGTAGCTTGGGGCCTTATGGTCAAGGCTTTTAATCTGTTTGAGTTGATTTTGGGGTACGGTAGAAGGTAGCTGTCCAGCTTCATTCTGTTGCACATGGCTGACCAGTTTTCCAGCACCATCTATGGAAAAGACTGTCCTTTTCCCTTGTGTGCTCCTTCATTATAAATCCCTTGGGTTTATTTCTGAGGTCCATTGATCTTTGTGTCGGTTTTTATGCCAATACCATAGTTTTTGTTTTTAAGATTTAAATTATTTATTCATGAGAGACACAGAGAGAGGCAGAGATACAGGCAGAGGGAGAAGCAGGCTCCCCTCAGGGATCCTAATGGGGGACTCAATCCTGGGACCCCAGAGCCGAAGGCAGACGCTCAACCGCTGAGCCACCCGGGTGTCCCTGCCATACTGTTTTGAATACTATAGTCTGAAATCAAGAAGGGGGATGCCTCCAAGTTTGTTCTACTTTCTCAAGGTTGCTGTGGCTCTTTGGGAGCTTTTGTGGTTCCATACAAATTTTAGGATTGGTTTTGTATTTAAATGAAAAATGTTGAAGTTTTGATAGAGATTACACAGAATCCGTAGCTCACTGTGGGTAACATAGACATTCTGACAGCATTCTTCCAGTTCGTGAACATGGAATATCTGTCACTTCTTCGTGTCTTCAGTTTCTTTCATCAATGTCTTACAGTGTCTTACAATGTCTTACAGATCTTCACCTCCTGGGTTAAGTTTATTTCTGCGTATTTTACCCTTTTTGATGGTCTTGTCAGACTTGTCAAGATGGAGTTTTCTTGATTTGTCTTACTGATAGCTCACTGTTAGTTTATAAAAACATCAAGCGATTTTTGTATCTTGATTTCGTATCCTGCAACTTCACCGAATTTATTTATTCTCACAGTTATTTGGTGTTTAGGGTTTTCTACATATAATGGCACGTCACCCATAGGGAGAGGCAGTTTTACCTCCTTTCTGATTTGATGCCTCTTATTTTCTTTTCCTTGTCTGATCGCTCTGGGTAGGGCTTCCAGTACCACACGGAGTAAGAGTGAGAGTGGGCATCCTTTTCTCCCTGATGGTGGGGGACATGAGCTGCCAGCTACTCATGTGTGGCCTTTACTGGGTTGAGTTAGGTTTCTTATCAACCCACTTTGTTGAGCAGAGTTATCATGAAAGGATGTAGAATTTTGTCATTTTTCCTTCATCTACTGAGATGATTTGATTTTTTTATCCTTCACTTTGTTAGTGTATCACATTGACTGATTTGCAAGTATTGGTCCAGCCTCGCATCCCTGGAATAGATCCTACTTGATGGTGTAAGATTCTTTTAATGTACATATTTTGCATCTTTGCCTCTGTTCAGCAAGGATGTTGGTCTGAACTTCTGTAGTATCCTCGTCTGGTTTTAGTATTGGGGTGATACTGGCCTTGTAAAAAAATCTTAAAAAATTAAAAAATATATCACTCGGTGTTATTTTGTTTCTTTTATCAGAGACTACAAACTGGGACGGAAAACTGAGATCTGCTTAGAGCCCCTTCAGGAAGAAGAAAACTTGGGGTAAGTCATCCTGTCCCATGTACGTGTCTCTTCATGGTGGCTAGTTTCCTGAAAAACCTAACGGTGGGATCAGTAGTAAAGGGTTTTTCCCCACTGCTTGAGTAGCATGGCAACTTAAACCAGATTGTGTCCTACAGGTGTGTTTGCATGCCTAGTGTCTGGAACTTGGAACTCATTTTGCCATGAAAACAGTGAGTCACAGATGCATATTGAATCCCTAATGATCTCAAAGTGTAAGCAGGATGCTCATTCCCAGCCCTATCAGTTGTCAGACTGACTTGCACAGCACCTGTCACTGTCCCCTTAGCCTACTTTTTCATCCTCACCCCACCTGACGTAGTAGATACTGAATTGTGTGTTACTTGTCTCCTACAACAGGTGTAAGTTTTGGGAGAACAAGTACTTTGGTCACTGCTCTGTCCCCAGTACCTAGAACAGTGCCTGTATCCTAATAATTCATTAGTGACTAAAGAAACACCCCACAGGGGTCTGTAATCAAAACTTCCTGGTTCTTTTTTCATTATAAAAAAATCTTTTCTAAGACCTCCTGTGAGTATCACCAGCAATAGGGTTGGTGATCGTCTGCCCGATGAGAATACCATTCCTGCTGCCATCCTGCTGCGTAGTAACGGGAGCTCCCCCTCAGCTGTGTCTACCCTTCATGCAACCCCACTGCTTTTATAAAAGTGCATTCTTACTGCAAACCGTAATACCAAGCGTGGTGTCCCGGAGGGGGATTTCTGGGTCAAATGGTATGAACGTTTTAAACATCTTACAGCAGTTAAATTCCTTTCCAGGTAAGTTATGCCAGTTTATGGTCCCACAAGCAGTGGTGATGAGTATTACTTCACCCTCAAACCAACATTGAATATTTTCATTGTTTAAACGTTTGCTAAATTGATCGCGGAGAAATGGTTATCTTGTCTCATTTGCTTCAGTGCTTTGATTGCTAGTAAGATTGGGCATTTTTCTCAAAGTCATTTTTTCCCCCCCAAAGTCTTATCATTTACAAGCCTTTTGCCTTTTCTGGGTGTGTGAATTCATTCATATATTGGGCGGGTTTTAGCAACGGGGTCTTAGGAGAAGTCTGATTTGTGAGAGCTCTTTCTTAAATACCGACACGGGCCCTTGGCACATTTGTTGTGAGTGGCGTCCATGTGAAAACCGTGCTGGGCACCAGGTGGCCTGTCCCAGCGGTTGCGTCCCTGACCAGCCTCCAGGGCTCCCCCTCTCCTCAGGGAGCCCTGTCACTCCTTGGCATCCACGCCTGCCAAGAGGTTCCATCTCCTTTCCAATCGGGCCTGCCCTCTCCCTGCACCTCCAGGTCCTTTGCTCCCATAGCGTCACCTTTCTTTTTGGTAAAAGCTCCCATACAACCAAAATCCAGCTGGTGCGGTCACAGGGCCTCACCGGCCTAGACACGGTTTCCCTCCCCCCACCTTCCGGCGGGCTCCACATCTGACTTTCTCCCCCGCCCCCTCCCAGCGCTCAGCCCCTGCTTCTCTGGCTGCCCCACTGTGACTTCACGTGCCTGTAGCGGAGCTTTTCCTGCCAACCTCTGGTTCTGAAATCAGCCCCTCCCGGGGCGCAGCTGCAGCCCTTGTCACACCGTCCCCGGAAGACACCGCTGGGGTCCAGGATGGGAGAAAACCAAAGTAGAGAAGAGGACTAGAGGGTTTGGGGATAAATCTGTCCTCCTAAAAACCAGAAGAGAGGAGAGGAAGCCTTGCCCATCACACTTCGCCATGGTTCCTGCGAACTTCTCATTCTTCTTATTTGTTTCCGGTGCAGCCCTCAGGACGTGGTACTGAGGACACGGATGCGCCTCCCGGGCGAGAGGGCGTACGCACCGTGCGTGGACTTGGTGTGGGACACCGCCCGAGGCTGGACTGCTGGCTCCCTGAGACAACGAGTTGCCCACTTCTGCTCTCTTCCCATGGAGAAAATTGAAATTGCCAAGTACTTCCCCGAAAAGTTTGAGTGGCTTCCGATATCTAGCTGGGTAAAGTTCCAGGGCTTTCTCAGAGAGATTGGGCCTTCCTGGTGTAGTGAATAGGTTAACTGCTGTTTTTCACAGATAGGGAACTTAGTAAGAATTTGAGTTTTCTGTATTCAGGATGCTTGATTTTTCTATAGAACCAGCAATTTACCAAGAGGAAAAAGAAGAAAAAGCAAGATAATTTGCAGGGGGCGCCTTATTACTTGAAAGATGGAGACACTATTGGTATTAAGGTAAGTTATTTATCAGCAAATTTACCACTTTAGTAAAACACCAGGATCAGTGATTTTTTTTTTTTGTAAGATTTTATTTATTTATAAGAGACAGAGGCAGAGACACAGGGAAAAGTGGGCTCCCTGCGGGGAGCCTGATGTGGGAGCAGATCCTGGGATCCTGGGACCCTGGGATCACACCCTGAGCCACCCAGGCATCCCAGGAGCAGTGATTTTTATAGAGAAGTTGTATCAGATCTTCAAGGCTCTGATAATCCTATGATGATCCTCTCTTACATACATTGGAAAATAGGGAAGGCCAGACCACTTATATCATGAGGCCAGAAGAACCTTAGTATCAAAACCTTAATCCTGGGTTGGATTTGTGTGAAAATGCTTCTGAAGTTTTATCATTAAGTGCATTGCTGCAGGTTTGGAATAGGTTCCTGTGTCAGGGGGAGATGTTTCCTTCCATTCCTAGTCCCTGTGAGCAATGTCCTATTAAATTCCCACTGTTTCTGCACCTGTTGAATAATCTGGTGTCGGGCAGCCCGGGTGGCTCAGCAGTTTAGCGTTTGCCTTTGGCCCAGGGTGTGATCCTGGAGTCTCAGGATCAAGTCCCATGTCGGGCTCCCTGCATGGAGCCTTCTCCCTCTCTCTCTCATGAATAAATAATAATCTTAAAAAAAAAAAGAATAATCTGGTATCAGTAAATGACAGAGGTATCCTCACCTGCCCTAGACAAATTTACTTTATCACAAAGTGATATTTTTAAGAATAACTTTAATCCTTGATTTAAGAATTTATTTGTGGATATCAAAATAAGGATTAAATTGCTAATCAATATTTTCACATCAAGGAATAAGCATTCCCTTAACCACCACTTCCACTCAGCATTGTGCTAACCAGGGTGGTATGAGCCTCCTCCTCCCCAAAGTTGAGAGAGAAATAAAGGACCTTCTAAAATGAAAGCACAAAACCATTCTTCATATGCAGTTCACCTAAAAGAAGATTCAAGAGACTATACAGGTACCATCAGATCTGGTAAGAGAGTTCAAAGGTTACAGGATCAGAATAAAACTACAAGATACCTAGGAATACATCCAGCAAAGAGATTTACAAGACCTTTCCAGAGAATATTCCCAAAATACTGAGTGGTATTAAAGCTTCGGTTAGATACAGAGCAACGTCGTGTTCTTGGAAGGAAGCCTCACACGATAGACCAGGAAACAAACATATAAATTCACATGGAGAAGCAACGGGCAGGGAGATTTTTAAACACCATGATGGGCGCTCCCTGGCCTGGTGCCAAGAGCGACCGGGCAGCTGTGTCAGCAGAGTAGCTTCGGGGGGGCGGATGGACGTCACGCCAGGAAACTTGACGGGTACTTGAGGCGACATTAAAAACTGATTATTCAGTAAATGGTGCTGGGGAAACTGGTTATTCGTGTAGGAGAAATTAGTTTCCAAGTTTATGTGCACCTCAGGCCCCAGGAAGTCTGCATCCAGTCTGCCCACACCGTGTACATCAATCTGAAAACTTAAAGGTGAAAGGCAGTCATTTCCAACCTTTAGATTTCAGAGGTCCTTCTTAAACAAAAAGCACAGACCATAAAAGGATGGCAAATGTGACCGCATTGGTTCGTCCGAACAAAGGATACCAAGTGTAAAGACAAGCCACAAACTCACAAAGATGGTCACCGGGTGTAGGTGTGGTCCTTACATCAATGCCAGGAGGACACCCTGATGGGAGGCGGGCCGAGACGAATACCCCCTCAGTTCTCAGGAGAAAAGTGGGGAGCCGAGAAGCAGGGGCTGGTGCTGCCAACCCCCCACCCCGCGGCCCTGGACACCATGTGGTGACGGTGATGGCGCTTGTGCGCAGCAGTGCTTGCGACTTTGCTCCTGGACAGCCCCTGGCACAGCTCGTGCGTTCACGTGAGGGGGTGTGCAGAATGTTCGCTGAAGGACTGGTTGTAACAGCGTAAACTGGAAAGGACAGTGACCCTCAGGAAGAGGACAGATGAAAAAAAAGTGTGGATATGGTGGCGTAGAACACAGCAGTGAATACACCGGAGCTCCGTGGGTCAATGTGGAAATTGGTCACAGTGGTCATCACCGGGAATGTGAAGCCCGTAAAATGCTGTGGATCAGTCGGTCACACACCTGGGGAGCCGTCCAGTCAGAGGGAAAGTGGGAACAATGTCCGGGGACATTGTCTCCAGTGGGCTGAGAGCCAGCGACTGAATCTGTGTTTTCCTTGAAAAATGATCTAAATATGGGCAGAGCTTACGACGGTTAACCGCTGGCTCGCGCTGAGCACTTTTCTTCTCCACCAGCCCCGTCCACGCGTGCATCGAGCTCTGGTTTTCCCAGGACAAGGGTAGGAGCAGGTGCCGTCTTGGGATGAGCCGGTCACGTCACTGGGGCACCTGGGCCCCCAGCCACTCGCCGGCAGCCCTGAGGACGTGGCTGTCGCCCCGTTACCCCTGTATTTCCTCTTTGTAGCGTTTGACAGTTTTTTAAAAAGCCCATCACGCACAGCTCGCTGGAATCCCACGTGTCCTCCACTTGCTGGAGTAGAGATCCGCGCGTTTGTTAGTTTTCTCCCCCGAGAGCAACGTGTATAGACAGCAGAACCCTCCTGCGGCTCCTCGCTGACCACTGTGGTCCTGAAGGGCGCTGGCGGGGCGCTGGCTACCTCTCCCCATGCCTGGCGTGGTGAGGAGCCGGGGGCGCTCACCGAGGCAGCCCGGGGCGGCCAGGGTTCGGGTGAATGACCCGCTGCGACCCCGGGGACCGTCGGGGCAGAGCTGCGCCCACAGCATCCGGGGAAGCCAGGGAGCTAAGGGACCAGGCGCACGGCGTCCCCGGGCTCGCGGGCAGCCGAGGAGGCGGCGGGTGGACGCGGCGACGGGCTCGGACAGCGGCTGCGCTCCCGGGGGCAGGGTCAGCTCCGCGGGGCACCCGGGCCAGGCTCCCCTCAGTTGTTTGGCTCGAGCCTCTTCAGCGGAGGCGAACCCCCTGGTCGCTCTCTTGAAACGCAGAATGTCCTGCTGGAGGACGACGGGGACTTCAGTACCGACGCGGACGACCTGGGGAGAGGGACGCCGAGGCGGCCGAGCAGGTACGGTGCGGCCGGGGCTCCCCGCAAGCCGCGCTGGGCCCCCTACCGGGGCTCCGGGGCCAGGGCCTGCCCCGGGGCCGCCTCCCTGCCCCCTCCGCCCCTCGCTGGGTCTTCTCTGGGGCCTCGGTCACCCCAACAGGTGAGCACGATGAGCACGCGGCGGGCTCCGCAGGGCCCCCCACCTTCCCCTCCTCCCTCCTCTCCCCTGGCCGCGGGCCTCCTGCCCCTACCGCGATCTACTGGAACATTCCACCTCCACGTGCTAGGACCCGGCTCTCCCCCTGTACCCGCATCCCCCTGCAGGCCCCACGGGGTGCCTCCATCCTCCTTACCTGCCCCCCATCTTAGTCCTCCGCTCCCGGCTGAGGGGGGCGGGGGTGCTCCCCGATGCACCTGCCGGCGCGGCCCCTCCCGGGGGGCCACGGGGAGCCGCACGAGGACGAGCGGGCCGGGGCGGTCGTGTCCGTCACCCGCGCACAGCAGCGGCGACTCGGCGCCGGACACGGAGGTCCCAGGGGCCCCCGCAGCCGGATAAACGCCGACCCGTGGTTTCCGCTCAGGTCATGAGCTCGGGGTCGTGAGATCAAATACTAGGGCGGGCCCCCCCCCCCCCCCCGCACGCGCTCTCAGAACCTTACCCTGCGGGGAGGCGCTGCCACCCAGCAGGTTGGAGGGTCCCCGGGGCCGGCCTGCCGCGTGGACCTGGGCCGCCGGGCTGGGGGTGTAAACACGTCCTCCGACTCCGCAGTCTGGGAACCCGTGTGCCGAGGCCACGCAGTGCCCGGGGCCTGCCGGCTCGGCCGTGACAGCCCCCGTGTCTCCCGCAGCCAGGACGCCCTTCGTGAGCGCAGCCGCGACCTCGGCTGCGGGGCCACGACGCCCGGCCGGCCCCGCGCACCAGAAGCTTCTCTTTCCATCCATGTGCGGAGCTTCAGGTAGCGCCTGCGCCCGCGGGACCCAGCAGGGCCGCGCCTCCTGCCCCGCGCCCTGGACGCCGCGGGTCGGGGTCGTGCTGTGGCGGCGGCAGGCGCTGGGGACGGCGCAGGGGCGGGGGCAGGAGCAGGAGCAGGGGCCAAGCTCGGAGCCCCCGCCCCCGCCCGGAGGGACGTCGAGGGCCTCACCGCAGGTCTGTCCTGCAGGAAGCACGAAGCGGACGCTCCCGCCCGAGCCCCACAGGGTCCGGGTCCGGGTCCGGGTCCGGGTCCGAAGCAGGATTCCCGGGGCCGGCAGGCGCTCGCCCTCTTGCCGCAGATGGGGCTGCGGGGCAGGAAGCTGGGCGGCCGCGGGCGGGGGCGGGCGCGGGGGTCGCCGCCGGACCTCGGAGCCCCCGGGGCGAGCTGGAGGCCGCCCCCTTCCTGCGGCGGAGGCCCTCGGTCACCCCTGCGCCCCGAGGGCCGGAGACGCTACCCTGACGACCCCGGGAGCTTTGCTTTGGAGAAAACGGAGGCCTCGCGGGGCCCCTCGACGTCCCTGTGCGCGGGCTCCACGTCCCTGTGCGCGGGCTCCGCGGGAAGAGACCCGCCTGGGGGGGGGGGGCTCCCCGAGCCTGCGGGCCCCGCGCTCCCCTGCGCTCAAGCGCGCTTCTCCTGCTCAATAAACGTTTATATTGAGAAATCACTGTCCGGGTGGTCCGGGGGCTGCCTCACACGTCACACGGAGCTTACATAGACGGGGGGGCGGGGGGGTATGGATTGTTCTGGAAGGAACTGTAAGTGGTCGGGCTTTCTTTTCCTCCAGGGAAAGACGTGGCGGTTGCATTACAGCAAACGGCTTCCCCTGGGATATTTTTCGGGGGGGGGGGGGGCCGTGCACGAGAATTTCGTGATGATCCAGAGTCACGGGGCAGCCCCGAGGGATCCGGCAAGGCCGGCAGCCCCCCACCTCCACCCCGCCCGCAGCGGCGCTTCGTCCCCACGCAGCTTGGGTCAGCAGCAGGCACCGCGCGTTTGCTGGGGGGTTCGAGCCCCGCCTCGGGCAAAGGGCTCCGAAGGGGACGGAGGGCTCTGGCTCCCCGCGGTCGCCCCATCTCCCTCTGCCCCCCCCCGCACCCACTCCCCGCGGTCGCCCCATCTCCCTCTGCCCCCCCCTGCACCCCGACAGCACCCACTCCCCGCGGTCGCCCCATCTCCCTCTGCCCCCCCGCACCCCGACAGCACCCACTCCCCGCGGTCGCCCCATCTCCCTCTGCCCCCTCCTGCACCCCGACAGCACCCACTCCCCGCGGTCGCCCCATCTCCCTCTGCCCCCCCGCACCCCGACAGCACCCACTCCCCGCGGTTGCCCCATCTCCCTCTGCCCCCTCCTGCACCCCGACAGCACCCACTCCCCGCGGTCGCCCCATCTCCCTCTGCCCCCCCGCACCCCGACAGCACCCACTCCCCGCGGTTGCCCCATCTCCCTCTGCCCCCTCCTGCACCCCGACAGCACCCACTCCCCGCGGTCGCCCCATCTCCCTCTGCCCCCCCGCACCCCGACAGCACCCACTCCGCGGTCGCCCCATCTCCCTCTGCCCCCCGCCCCCACTTACCCCATGAGCGCAGCCACTCACCACGGCCGCCGTGTTGCGGGCTGCAGAGCACGGCAGCCAGATGACCGAAGCCAGGCCCTCAGGGGGCTCCACGCACCCCAGGGGGGAGGGTACCGCGACTGTGGCCCAGGAGAGCTCCAGCGCATCACCCCAACACCCCAGCACCTCTGCCCCACAGAGGGGGCTCTGAAGTACGGGGTCCAGCGCCAAGAGGGCCTCCCAGCTCAGCGGCCAGTGCCTGAAAGACAGACGTCGTCAAGGCAGCCCCAGTGGCCCAGCGGTTTAGCGCAGCCTTCAGCCCAGGGCGTGATCCTGGAGACCCGGGATCCAGTCCCGGGTCGGGCTCCCTGCATGGAGCCTGCTTCTCCCTCTGCCTGTGTCTCTGTCTCTCTCTCTCACTCTCTCTCCCTGTGTTTCTCATGAATAAATAAAATCTTAAAAAAAAAAAAAAAAAGACATCATCAGAGCCATCGTGCACAGGCTGGGCTGGCAGGTCACAGCACCCCCCGCCTGCTGGGTGAGCAGCTCCTCCGTCCAGGCCCACCGTGGAGCTCTCGGACCACGGCTTCCCAGAGGCCTCCGGCACCAACACCTGCCCCACAGGTGCACTGCTCTTCTGCCCTGAAGTGTTCTTTGTGCCGGCTCACCCCTCCCCTCCCCTGGGGGTCCTGGCCTCTTTCTTCAGCCTCACACCTGTGTAATACATAGAACTCGCGTCTCTATTTGCTTTAGCTCTTGCCTTCCCAAATACAAATTTTTCTGGAAGGTCTGCTACGGGGATTAGGGTCAACTCAGAGACAAGACATGTAGTTCTCACTCATAAAAGAAGTGTGGTGGGAGGAGGCGGGGAGGTGTCAGGAAAATTCGTAGAGACCACAGAGATGCCAAGGAGTGGGCTTCTGTCTCTGCCACCCTGACTACGTGCCTGCATTCTCCCCGCCACCCCATGGCCCAGGCTGGCTCCTGGAGTGCCACCCATCACGTCCACCCTCCTCGCTAGCAGCAGGAGGAAAAAGAAAGGTAGCCCCATGTTTTAAAGGAAACTTTCTGAAAATCTCAGTTAATGCTTATGTTCTTTTGTCCAAAAGCTGGTGGCATCCCTAAGGTTGACCGCAGAGGCCACTGGAGGATGTGGTCACATTTGCAGGGGACTCGCTTGGGCACGCTGCCTTGCCCACGTGATGTGGGGATCTACAAGGGAGCAGGAGACAGAAGCCTCATGTTCACAGGCCTCAGGCGGTGGCCTCCACAAACGCCGAAGAGTCTGAGCCTCTAACGTTCCAAAGCAGACCGTGCAGCAGAGGGCCGGGCCTCGGGTAAGCGGAGGCCGTGGGCACAAAACTGGAAGGTGCCCCAAAACCTCAGCCATCAAGACAGATCAGTTTTGAATGATAGCTTTTTTTAGAAATGAAAATTAATGCAGAAAAATCCACGATGAATGAAATTCTAAGATTTTTAAACACGGGATCGGTACAAGTTAAAAAGTCCTGCCCGCCCAGGGGCCTGGGCCACTCTGTTGGTTCTGCGTCTGGCTCCTGAGTTCAGCTCCAGTCATGGTCTTGGGGTCGTGAGATGGGGCCGCGCTGGGCGTGGGACCTGAGGCTCCCTCACTCTCCCTTGCCCCCCCCCCCGCCCCCAACACACACACACGCTCTTAAAAAGCCCCGGCAGCCTAGAGATGATCTTTGGGAAAAAAACCTCAGTCCTCCCCGCACCCAGCGCTCTGGCCTACGGGCGCCCCCAGCAAGCCCCGGGCGCTGGGCTTCGGGGCCACGATGCCCGCGTGTTAGTCCAGGCCCGATTCTCTCACCTGTCGTGTGGGTGGAGCTTGGTGGCAGGCCCGGGACACCGGACAGGTCTGGTCCCACCTTTGCCCCATGCTGTGTGCCGTGCGACAAGCCGGGAACCTCTCAGCCTGTTCCGCCTGTTCCTCGTCTGTGGGACGCAGGGCTGTTGGGAGCGAGGACGGCGCTCACACCGCCGGGCAGGGCATGCTGCGAGTGTGTGAGCATCAGAGTCCTGCACGGCCCGCTCCTGTCACTGCCTGGTACAGTCGTGGGCTTGTCACGCAGTTCTGGACAATGAGACGTGACGGGGGAGGTCAGCGGCACCCAGGGCTCCTGAAAAGATTCCTTTTATTTTAGAAAGAAACACAGAAGAACCACCACGTGCTCACACACCTTACCCTGGGCTTGGGTGAAACGTGGGTGTGATGGGAGTGGTGGCCGCCACCTTGTACCATGAGGCGTGATCCCGGGTAAGCCCCCCGGGGGGAGCACACCACAGTAGGACTGGGGGTGAACGAGGGGCGGGACGGAGAGCTGCAGGGGCACCCAACACGTGCAAGGCCCACGCAGCACTCTGGCCCCCGGCCCTCCCCCCGGACAACGGGGAGATGATAGAGGGACCTGGAGCTCGGAGCGCTCCTGGCCTACAGCGTCACGGGGCAGATGTGGGAGGATGAGAGGCCCTGCCCCCGCCCCTCCCTCAGCAGGCGGTGCAGGCTGCGTGCGGTGGAGTCTGACCCCTGCCCCCCCCCCCGCCCCCCAGGCGGCCCGACCTCCTTGCTGAGTCTTTAATTCAACAGACCGTAAACCTGCGCCCACAAGGACAGTGGCTTTCCGTCTGCCCTCCAGCCAATTCACCCTACTTTTAGAGTGGCTGAAAACCATAATCCTAAATCCCGTTTGGAAAGATCTGGGCAGCTTTTACAGGAAAGCACGAAGGACGACGACAAGGAATGTGACAATGAAGATTTTATTTATACACAGAACCACCTATTTACAGCCCCAGGTCGGGTATGTACACGGCAATACAGGAGGCGTTTGCTTCCACGGCGGGCACTGTATAAATTAAGATCATAAATATGAGGGGTCAGCCCCACCCGAGGGCACAAAACCTTTTCTCCGAGACTCCCCAGGGCCCTCCCGCCCCCCTGCACCGAGGCCGGGGTCCCCGCGGGAGGAGTCGGGGCAGGCAGGGCAGCGGCCCGCGGCAGCCGCAGCGCCAGCCCCACACCGATGCACTTTCATGCGACACCACAGTTACGCCACTCACCTCTAACTTACTAGAATGGGTTTTTACGTAAACAGTGTTGTTTTAATCACTGACAACATACTAATTTTAAACACCATGCTTGTCCCAACCCTCAGCTTTCCTGAGGGGTGGCCCCGCGGCTCCAGCACCAGCCGCCGCCACTGCGCTTGTCCCGAGGACCCGGGACCCCACAGACGTGACCACGCAGACGCGGTTCCAGTACCACGGGCTCGGGTCCCCAGCCTCCTTCGTCAGCCTGTTCTACCTCAAAAGCCAGTGACTTCTGGTGGCCAGACGACCCCTCCGCCTTCCACGTCCCAAACGGCTGACTGCTGGCACCCAACTCGGGGGGGGGGGGCCACGCGCAGCCCCCCAGCCTACCTCGGATGGCGCAGCTGCACACCCTGTGGGGCACGGGTCACTTCGCCCCAAACCCAGTGCCGCCACTCCACCCTGGGACAGGAGCACCCCAAACCGGAGGCTGGGGCCTGGCTGGGCTCACAGGTGGGCCCACCGTGCACACCAGGAAGGGGGGAGGCACAGGGGCCTGCAGAGCGAGTGGCAGGTGGAGGCTGCAGTGGTGACTGACGGTGCCCTCGGCCCAGCACCCCCACACGGTCGCGGGGGGGGGGCACGAGCTACCGGGTAGGGGGTGGTACACTGCAGACACACGCCGTTCCCCCACCCGGGGCCCCAGAGGGCTGTGGACGAGGGCGAGCATAGCTCGAGACAGAGAGCCGACCGCCCACAGGGTCAGAGAGCGTGGGGACGCGGCGCGGGCCCAGCTTGGGCTCCCCAGCGCCCAGGAAGCGCGCCCTCCAGCCACGGCTCACGCACACGCGTCTTCTGCCTGCACAGGCAGGAGGCCTGGCAGCTCTGGGGCCGACGCGGCAGGTCCCCGGGCCAGCAGCTCCACAGAGGGTGCCAACTGGGACCAGGGACCAAAGGCAAACGGGGAGGGCATCTGTCGGCCCAAGGTCACAGCCACCCATGCACCTGGCGTCAGGAGGGCGAGTCGGGCCCCTCACGGCGCCGGTGAACATTGGGGGCGGGGGGCGGCAGCGCACCCCTGCCGCTCTCAAGCCAGGACGGGCAGGATCTCTGTGAAAGACTCAGCAGTCAATGGGGTGCAGCAGTGGGTGGCCTCACGGGGCTGCTGCAAAGATCCAGGCCAGCGGCACAGAACTTTCCAGTGCAGGAGGCTGCCTGCCAGCGGGGCCAGCATCTGCACGCCTGGGAGATGCCACATGGTGTAGGGTGACCAGGCTCGCAGGGAACCCCCAGGACAAGCGCGCGGCGCCCAGGAGGTCAGGCCTGGCCTGCGGTGCAGGTCAGCAAGAGCAGAGGTGGTGGTAGTTGCCCCACATGACGCCGGGCTGGACAAGGTGCTGTTTCAAAGGTAGCTATGTTGGTGTGTTCGAGACCCCGGAGCGGTCACAGAACGGGCGTCTGTGAGGCTTCCTGTCTGGAGCAGAGGGAGTAGCACCATGAGAAGGGGCAGGCGCTGCGCCGGGGCAGCATCCCCCCGGCCTCAGTTGCGGGGGGCGCGGAGGACGCAGGCCGACAGGGCCAGGGCTAGGCCTCGGTGGCAGGAGTGCTCCGGCTCAGCTCCTTGATGCCACACAGGATCCTCTTCATGTGGCCCACCTTGGTCACGCCGAGGTCCTGCAACGAGAGGACAGCGTCCTGACACCGGGAAGCAGGCCGGGCCCCCGCGGGCCTTCTACCCGGCGTTCTGAACACAAGGGAGGGGGAAGAGATGAAGACGGTGACACCAGATGGAGACGGCACACGCATGAACAGTGGCGCAGACACCCTACACCTCCCCGTGAGTCACCAAGTCCCCGCCGTCGTGCAGGACAGACACGGCCCACAGGCCCGGCGGCAGGTGGATGCAGTGACTCGAGCAGGCTGCTGGCCAGGACGTCCCCGGGGGCCCCTCAGCCCTCAGGACACCGCGCTGAGCTCCGGGGTCAGGCCGGTCCGAGCAGCCCGCCTGGTGGACCCGCCTCCAGCCCCGCTGCGGGCGCCCCCGCCTCACGCACGCACTGCACGCACCTCCCTGCGCGCCCCCCACGCTCCGGGCTGCCGGCAGCCTCGACAGCAGGTCTATCGGTGCCAGCTTCCCAGCAGCATTAGTTCAAGCCTCTGTACCACCGGTCGGTAATTCTCATGGTGTTTCAGACATTTTTGCTACTAGACCTGTTATGGTCCCGTGACCAGTGTTCAGAGCTCACTGACGCTCCTGACGGCTGGCAGTTTATAGCCATGAAGCGTTTCTTCATTAGGGAGGCACGGTTTGAGACAGAATGCTGCCGCACACCCAACAGCTGCAGCATAACGTAAGCGTGACCTTGGTGTGCACTGGGAAACCAAACAGCTCGTCTGACCCGCTTCCTCGCAGGGGTCTGGGCCGGACCCGTAGCATCTCCGGGGGGCGCCTGGATGGCAGCTCCAAAGGGACTGGGACCCGGGTGCTGGGGCCGCCACCGCACCGAGCTCTTGGGCTGACTGACTAGCAGAGCTGCATCCCCCAACAGGGTTGTTTTTTCTTTTAAGTGGGCTCCACCCCCAATGTGGGGCTTGAACCCACAACCCTGAGACACAGAGTTGCATGTTCTACCCTGAGCCAGCCAGGCACCCCCTTCAGTAGGATCTTTAATGTTAAAATATTTCACCTGTCCGATCAGGTTAAGAAAAGCAAGGCCACCCCCCTGATGCCCACTTTGGCTTTGTCTGGCTGTGGGGGATGGAGACATCACTGCCGGGGGGCAGGGGCGGCCTCTTGGCCACCGCCGTGCATCGCCCCAAGCCGTGCACGAGAGAGAAGCATGAGGAGAGCCCTGATGCTGGGCCATGGCCAGGTCAGAGGGAAGGGACAGAGGGAGCACAGGGAAGCCCAGGGCGGGTTCCCAGGAGACGCTATGGAAGTACCTTGAGGTCCCTCCGCTCCAGGTGCAGGAGCTCGGAGCCCCGGATGTCGTGCCGCGTGAAGATGTCCTTATACTCACAGAGACTGAGGTGCTCCAGCCAGGCAGCAACCTCCTCTGTCCCCCAGAGGTGAACTGTCAGAGACGGAAAAGCACGAATGCAGTGAGTGCCCAGAGCCCAGCGCGAGGCAGGTGGCAGCTGGCGCCTGAGACACCCCAGCAGCAACGTCCTAAGACATCCCAGCAGCCAGCACCCAGATGCCCCAGCAGCAGGTACCCCAGACACCCCAGCAGCCAGCACCCACATGCCCCCAACAGCTAGCACCCGAGACAGCCCAGCAGCCAGCACCCGAGACAGCTCAGCATCTGGCTCCTGGGATGCCCAGCTCCCCACATGCCCGCCAGTAGGGACCCCACACAGGCCCCCCGCAGCCACACGGCCGCCCAGCCACAGGCACCGCCCAAGCCACCCAGAAAGCAGCAGGAGAGCCTCCAGCTCCCAAGGGGCGTGAGCTACAGCAGGGGCTGCGGTCTGTTCCTGCCAGGACGGCCCTCAGCGTCCCTGGAGGGACTGGGCAAACACCCATGTGACTGTGCCGCTGAAGCCAGCCTGAAGCCAGCCTGCCGTCCTCTCTAGAGGCATCGCTTTGCTTCTGGTCCACGGCAGGAAGGGAAACAGGCAGAGATTTCATGGAGTCAGAGCCACCGTCATTAAAAGAAACCCAACTGCTGGACAAACATGCGAAGAAGAAAACTCTAACGGAGCGACCACTACCCCCAAATCCAAACCCGGGGCTGCCCGGCACCTGAGCGCACTGGAGACAGCCATGCTCAGAACCGGCCCTCTGGACAGAGATTTTAAGCCCCGATTTACAGACTCCCCCCAAAAATGTCGAGTGCCATTTTCTATCCAGGTCCTGGCCCACAGGCGCTGGTGGCCTGGGCACCAGCACGGGGCCTGGGTGCAGGAGCCAGCGGCTGGGGACCAGCAGCCCCTCCCAAAAGACAGGCCCAGGGGGGCCTGCACAAGACTCGAGTGTGAGCTCCGCGTCTCTGAGTGTCCTGTCACCTCTGCTGTCCCCCTCCCACCTCGCACCCCCCATCCAGGGCAGGCAGGCAGTGTGGGGTCAGTCCCCGGAGGCGGCACAGGGAGGGCCCTGGGGTGGGAGCGACAACGAGGGGCAGGAAGCCAAGGAGCAGTTCGGCAGCCACAGAGACACCGCGGCACAGGCCGCGACAGGGCTGGTGGTCGGGGACCACGGGAGAAAGCAGAGACCACGGGGCCCCCGCGGGCGGCGCGGGCAGCCAGAAGGACAGCGGGAGGGCAGGTACCCGGGGCTCCCAGGCTGCTGCGAGCTTCTCTGTTCTTGCTGTTTTTCTCTTTCTTAAACTTGGTCACCAGGCGGAACTTGCCACTGCGGCTGCGTTTTGAAAGCTCCAGCATCACATTCTGTGGGGAAAGCAGAGACAGCGTCAGGCCAGAAGAAGCTGGGTGGGATGGCTGGGGGTGGGGGGCGGGCTGGGGTCCCTGCTTACTCAGTCTGGCACCCCCTGGGGTTCTGTAACACCTTTCACAGGTGGTTTCACAGTGATCACTCAGTGTCTAATTTCACATCCCATTTCCTTCATTTTAGACCCTGTTTCTCATGTGATTAGAAAGCTCCATAAATACCAGTGCATTCTACCAAGATCGTCCAGTGGGTCACAGTCCCGCACAATACACGTGTGCACACGTACTCCCCCTGTATTCACAAACAAGCATAACTTCCGTACTTCCCAGGACTGCCCGTCTCGTCTTGCCCCTGAGGGCCAGGACTCTGCCCAGGCCCAGTCTACGACGTCCCCACACTGACCCACACAGACTCGACAGCTTTATGACACTTTCAGACCTGAAAGGGACATGTGGTCCCACTAAAAAAAATGCCACAGGGATTTTCATTAGAATCGCACCAAATCTCAAGTGGGGGAAGAGTACGTGTCCTCACGCTCGGGAACGTGTGTCATGCCTCCAACCCTCCCTGTGCCCGACAGGCCCCCTTGCGGGTTTCCCATCAGAGGCGTCTCAGGCTTCAGGTGAGAGACCTCTCACAATAGGATTTCTAACCGATGGCTGCCGTACTCCGGGAACTTACCTTCACAAATTTCTTATACTTTGCAAAATTACCAACCATCAATTCTAACAGCTGCTGCACGAAGACAGACCACTGGCTCCCAGGTGACGGGCTCTTCCGTGCAGACACTGGCAGGCGCCTGCCTCACTCCTCAGTGCTCCCGCAGGAGGGGCGCCCAGTGACCCGCAGTGACCCACAGCTGCCCTCCTGCATGGCCCAACAGCATCCTATGCCTGACTTTACAGTTTCTTTTATTAAATGCATATGAGGATTACATTTATTTCTAACTTTTAATGTATTTTCATCCGTTCATAAAATGGGATGACCAGCAGAATGAGGCTGATTATCAACATGTGATCTTACTCCATCTCCCCACCTTTTAAATTAAGCAAATTTCAGACATCAAACTACTCCCCGTCCCAAATACTTCAGTATGCAACCCTAAAACAGGAGCACTCTCTTAAAGCACCTAACCACAGCACCATCCTCACACCGTCACAAGTCATCTACATCTAAGAATGCTAAATCTCCCTGGCCGTTCAAAGGCTTATCCTCACAGCTGGTATGTTTGGATCAGGACCCTCACAAGGGCCACAAGGGACATTCAGGAAAACCAGCTGTCTATTATCCGGTAAGACGGTTCACGTTCTGACTCAGACCCACACAGACACGGGGCCAGCGTGGAGCTGCTCACTGGATCCAGACTCACACCTTCAGACATGACGAGGTCACCGGCAGCACCACAGGCTTGCGACTGCCTCCTGATCGGTGAGGCCTGCCGTCCACTTCCTGGGGTCAGTGACTTCTTCCACCACCCACCTACAACCCTCCGGAAGTACAGCGCTCATGGGGGCGGGGGGGGGGGGGGGACGCAGGGCACAAAATGGCCTTTCCATCCCTCTGCACTTTCCAGCTGGAAGTCTCTTATAAAGAACTACTTTTAATTGATTTAAAGAAACTGTTTTTATGGATCTACTGATAATATGCAATTTTGAGATCAGATGTGCTAGTTTAAAAAAAACTTTCAAAGTTCTGACGATTTGCTTCATGACATGTGAATATGCTCAACACTACTTGAACTGTACACTCAAAAACAACAGATATGGTAAATTCCATGAGTTTCTTATCATGACTTAAAACAGGAACTGAGATAATGTCCATCTTTTCCTAGCTTTGATGCTATTTCTCATATATGGAAATGACATATCCCTTGACATTTTTTATCTTTTCAAGTTGTCCTGTGGCTATTCTTCCTTAAACATCTTCAGACTTCACTCTGTATAAATTTTTTTCTGAAAATTCATCAGTTTCAGCAAGATTTTTAAATTAGCATTTCTTTGAAAATAGTATAATTGATTTATTCTCTTATCTATTGTTACCTGACCCTTACCACTTCGTGTTGTCCAATCTTTCCTTGATTATATGCCACAGAGTGATTTAATTTCTTGTACTTTACAGTTAACTTCTGAACAACATAGAAGTCAGGGATGCCATGAAGTTGAAAATCCATGTGTAACTTCTGACTCCCCAAAGAGCCTTACTGATAACATAAACAGTCACTGCATATTTGATATGTGTATCACATACTGTATTCTTACGGGAAAAAAAAAAAGCTACAGAAAATAAACCGTTAAGAAAATCCTATGAAAAAAATACATTTACAGTACTGGACCATATTTAATGGAAAGAAACCTGCATATAAATGGACTCACAGAGTTCAAACTGTATTGTTCAAGAGTCAGCTGTACTTGCTAAGAACTAACTCGCAGATTTGTCAGCTCTTTTTTTACTTTCAAATAAATAACTGTCCTATGTTTATTCTAGTAGAAATGTGGCACCATCCCCTTCACGCTTCCCTTTGCCCACTCTACGTCACCTCCATCTCTCCCCCTGTGTGGGCGAGACTGAGCCGGAGTCCCAGAGGCTGGGAGCGCTGAGCTGTGAGGCAGCCAACAGAAAGGGTGGAGAAGTCAGGAGCCCTGGGGAGCCCAGAAGGTCCCAGGAGCAAGTGTGGTTTTCCTTTCACTCCTGGGATGCCTGGGTGCAGTTTCTGGCCTTAGGTTCTCTGGGATGAACACCTACAAAAACACTAGCCCAGTCCCTGCTGGCTCTACCCTCTCTGGCTCCAGAGGGTTTCTGGTTTTGCAACTAACCTGCCACTGACACCACCTGTTATCCTGCACTGTCTCACCAGCCCACAGCTAGGAGCCCTAGAAACCAGGGCCACTATAAACATGGCTTGAAGGATTCCTTAAGTCAGATACCCAGGGGGGACTTGTGCTGATTTGTCTTTGCAGTGGCCATACATTTGGTGATATTTGTTTGAAAATATTTTTTGAAAAAAAAATATATTTTTTGGCTTAAAGTTTTGGAGCCACAATCCCTGAAACAGGAGCTTTTAGTACTAAGACCTGAAAAGTCCCAAACAAACCAAGTGGTCTGGTCACCCTGCAACCAGGCACCTGCCTGCAAGTCTCCCCGTGCAGCAGCTGCTACACTGGTCATGAACTGAGGAAAACCCTAGCCCTCCGCCCATCCTCAGAGGGAACCTGCATGCAGAAGGAAGCTACCCACCACGGGGAGCGCACGGGAGCACAGCGCCCACAGCTGACAGCTGGTACAACGTCTATTCTGAGTTGGTATCTGAGGTTTCCTGTGGCCCAGCACTGCACTGCTCAAACCACCCCTGGAAGGGAACCAACTGTAACAATTCCTCCGTAGTGGACTGATACTTTAACAAAATACAGTAAAATAAATCACTAAAAAAAAAAAAAAAAGAAAGAAAGAAACCAAAATGGGACGTATAAAATATAAGCCTCAATTTTTTATTATTTTCAGGAGAAATAATATTTTTCTGTAAGTTGCTTAAAAGTTTCTAAACTCTTCCTCTCAATTTCTATAACAAAGAGTTTTCTCATCAGTAGCACTTATCTAGAATATGATCCAATTTTGAAAATGTCCTGTGGGCAACAGGAAAAAATATATATATTCCCTCTTTACAGAGAATAAAATTATCTCTAGAGAGACATGATATACATATACACATATGCATATATATATATATATATATATACACACACACATAATTTTTCAATTTTCTTTTGTCTGTATACCATGATACAGTTTACTTCATTACTCATGGACTGACAGTGATGGTTTCTATCACTTTCTCTCATTTCAAGAAATTTTTGCTTTAAGGATTTTTATCTAAGTTAAAATTAAAACTTGGGGAGTGGTCACTAAATGAATAGACAGATAGTATGTATTTCCAAACTACTAGAAGAGACAAGGAGAGTTGTGTGTGGGAGGAAAGAGAGACTTAACAAATCAAAAAGGAGAAACTAAAACAAAAAAAAAGTGAAATAAATACTAAATACAAAATATGGCAAAATATACAGATAAATAGGTCAGTAATCATAACGAATATAGACTGAACTCTCCAGTTTTCCACAGACTGGATAAAAACTCAATTTGACAATATACTATTTGTAAGACACTCCACATGAAGCTAGAAAGAAAAAGTATGGAAATGAAAATACCAAACAAGAAACTTAAAAAGAATTACTAAGGGTCTTTACGTAATGATTAAAACCTACATGCAGCCAGTAACATAACCTTGAAACACAGAAAGCAAATACAAAACCACAAAGATATACTGAGATATCTACATTCATGGTCAGAGAGTTCAACAGTTAACGGATAGACCAAGAGGACAAAAATAAATTTTATGATCATAGAATTATTATATTTTACCAACATAAAATGATCTTATCATTTACTGAATTTCTATTTTTATGTTAATATTTACTTTAACATTTATGTATTTTCTTAAAATTGTTTTAATCTTTGTCAAAGTTTTAACTAGGAATAGGGAGAGAAAACTGGATTCTTGTGATTGTGTTAAAAAGGAAATCTAACAATATACCAACCATAATAATTTGCTTTTAAGAGGGGAAGCTATATCATTTTCTATTAATTTTACTTGTATGCTGTTAGTTACATCTTTTAAGTCCTTCTTTTTTTTTAATTTAAATTCTAGTTAGTTAACACGTCGTGTAATATTGTTTTCAGAAGTAGAATTTAGTGATTCATCACTTACATAGAATACCCAGTACTCATCACAACTAGTGCCCTTCTTAAGAGTCATTACTCATTTAGCTCATCCCCCCAATCTCCCCTCCAGTTCTCTGTAGTTAAGAGTCTTTTTATTTTTTGCTGTGGAAAAACTGATTTGGAGAACATAAATATTTTCAATTCTATTAGAAACCAGCCTTAAGATTTTTTTTTAAGTTTTTAAAGATATTATTAACTCTGCATTTCCCTAAGCATCAAAGTCAAGAACCTTTTTTAAAAGTTTCCACCTTTGGGACGCCTGGGTGGCTCAGCGGTTGAGCATCTGCCTTTGGCCCAGGGCATGACCCTGGAGTTCCGAGATCGAGTCCCACACCGGGCTCCCTGCATGGAACCTGCTTCTCCCTCCGCCTGTATATCTGCCTCCCTCTCTCTTTGTCTCTCACGAATAAATAAATAAAATCTTTAAAAATAAAAATAAAAATAAATAAAATTTTCCACCTTAATATGCCTTCATTCCTCTGTCCATATCTTCTTCCCAGCCTCCCCACCTCACTATTTCACAAGCTTTGATAACTTAATCTGGAAATAAAGAGCTATGTTACTGTTACATCTATTAATTATTTTATACTTTTAGTATAAAAGTATATTATTATTTTAGTTGTTATTATTATTATTATTATTATTATTATTTTAGTAATTATTTTAGTAATTCTCTTTCAAATGAAAACTTTATAGTTAACAAACTAATTTTGATGAGCTTGGCCAGGCCTTTTTAACCAAAATGTCCTCATACTTAAGCTGCTGAGTTTTGTTGTTTCACTGGAAGGCCTTGGAGTCAGTTTTCCATGCAGGGTTTGCATTTGTCAACCAATGCCTGCATACTCAGAGAAGAGTGGGATAGACTGCTGTAGCCTTCCTCTGTTCCCTTACCTTACTGCTGCCACAGCTTCTAACAAACAAAACTGGCAGTAGGAGTGCCAGATGTGTCATGTCTAACAGCTCTTTCTCTTGCAATACTGCAGTACCCTAACCTAGATGAACTTTTCTCCTGACCCACTTCTGTTCTATCCCTGAGAAAAAAAACAATCTATAGTTCACCTTTATCAAGACGCTGCCCACAAAACTGACCATCTAAACAGGCATCTCTCCTGGGTTCTTCACCTGCTGCAGGAAGCAACAATACCAGAGTGCAATATGCCCAGCATCCTATCTGTCCCTGCTAGAGGGAGTATGGCAAGCTGAAGACTCTAATACGTGCAAAAGAAAATTGTGAATGAGTGGAATATACCAGCTCTGTCCCTGTCAACAACAAAGAAGCTGCCATTTATCCAACCAATGTGTCTTGACACCAGGGACAAAAGTGTGGCTAGGCTCAGCCTTCCATCAACTTCTTAGCCAGCCCCGCCCATCTGTTTCTGAAGGCAACAAGGGCCCTAGTCATCAAGGACTGTGCTCGATACTAAGTCCCAACTCCTTCCTACCTGCCAGTCTTTTTCCATACCCCTGAGGCATTTTAACAGAGAAGTCTTGAGGAAGCCACCACAGGGGCTGCAAAATGAGACGCCACCTTAACCTCAAAGCCACACAGATCACAGTGATTACAGTACTGAAGGAAGAGGCACTACATGCAGGGATGCCCAAGCTGAAGCCCTGGGACCCACATACCTCTTCATCACCAGGCTCCATGGGCTGGCACAACCAGGGGGTGTCCGCCAGCTTCCTGAGCTGCTGGTCCATCTCTGTGAGAGCAGCCCCAAGTCGTTCTTTCTGAGGAGGATCCAACTGCTGCTCCAGGCAGGAAGGAAAGAGACACACAGCTGGTTATTAGCAGTGAGGAGTTAGGGACACAGCAAAGCCCCCACACAGGCACGCAATCTGTTCCAGGGGAAGCGATCTGTTTTTCAGAGAGTTCTTATAAAAAAATTCCTAAGGATGGGATGCCTGGGTGCCTCAGTGGCTGAGTGTCTGCCTTTGGCTCCAGTTGTGATCTCAGGGTCCCAAGATCGAGTCCCACATCAAGCTCCCTGCAGGGAACCTGCTTCTCCCTCTGCCTATGTCTCTGCCTCTTTCTCTGTATCTCTCATGAATAAATAAAATCTTGGGAAAAAAAATTCCTAAGGAAACTATGTCATACAGCACTGGATAAGGAGCCAAAGTCAGAACCTCCCCTTCTGAGCAGGATCAGGTGAGGCAATTAAAACTCTCCTTTCATAAATAATGGAATAAACCAAGCTTGTCTAAAAACTGAATTAGCAGAACTGACATCACACCTATTTCAGTTTAACCGGGGACCTCTACATCAGAGAGAGACAGGACCAGTCCACCTGCACCAGAGCGCAGGAAATGCTATGAGGTGGCAAAGGGGCAGCTGTCACATTCAGAAGAGCAGACTATTTTGAAATGAAGAACAGAGGACACGGAAACCTTTTGGAGTGGTTCTCCAGAAGTGTGATCTTCAAGTCACTCCATCTCCTTTATTTCCATGTCATTTTTTAAAATAATAAGGTTGGCCAGGCCATCCCTTGAGTTTTCCCTATTCTAGCTTCAACAATTTGGTGAAACCCCACCTGCATGCTTGCCGAGGGCTGACTCCTCAGCCAGGTTTGCAGGCCTGAGTGAGAAAGGATGACACACTGTGTGTCTGAGCGCAAGGCCCACCTGCCTGGTCACAGGCTGATAGCTCCATGCCTGCAGACTTCTAAAGCAGAATCCTGTGTGCGGCAACAAAGGTTCTGTCCTCTTGTTAGGAGTCTAACAAGCCTGAGATGACGTGCTTGAGATGTGGCCAGAGGGTTTGAGAGCCAATCATATGGCCAGATCAGATGACCTCCAAGGCCCCTTCCAGCACGGAGTCTGGAATTCTAAAGTGTGCTGCCCTCTGTACAACAATGGTCACTGCATGCGCACGAGAAGCCAGCCTCTCGTGGCTTCTGGTGGCTTACCAGGGCCATCTTCCCAGCCAGCAGCAGTTCCGTCTCACTGCGCAGAGCTTTGATGTTATTCACCATTTCCAGGACAAAGCTACAGTTCAGCCCCTGAGAGGAACCAGAATGACACCCATGTAAGAAGGCCTAAGGGCTACAGGACTCCAAAGGAGTTAAGACCCAAAAAGCACAGGCACCTCTGTAGTTCTGGGCTTGCCGTACACCCGGTCCATGGACTTGGAGCTGGCATTGACGGCGTGGGCAAGTTCCTGCTCCATGTCTTGATGGGACTGAGCTATCTCTCGGATACTAAAAGGAAAGAAACACAGCACTCATCAGACCAGGTGAAGGGGCAGTCTATAAGGTCACCTTGCTTGAACACAGGCCCAGGGTCAGCCCAGAGGGCCAATGCAGACACAGCTTAGCCAATGGCAAACAGACCAGGTCTTAACCAGGAGATGTGACATCAAAATCCAAGTTTTTCCAGCAACTTGACCAAGGAGAAACATGCCCAAAGTAAGACTCGGGCCCTGTACAACAGCAAGCTAACAGGTAGATGGTTTGCAGGCCTGCTGTGTGGAGACAGCTGATCAGTCCTGAAAGGAGACTTTGCCTCCTCACTCTATAAATGAGGATGACAGGACGCTTCTCAATGGGGACGACCCTGGATCAAAAGGCCCAGACGCCAGGACACGGCCCCAGGCAGTAGCCCCTTGCCCAAGGGACCCACATGAATATAGGGTGGTGACGGGGTCAGACACAGCAAGACCACCAGGGACAGAAGGAGCACACAGGTCAGGGAAGCTGCATGGGGACCACTTGTCCTTCCCTGGGGAAAACCAGAAGCTGGGTTTTAAATAAGACAATAGATGGCAAGCCCCGCTCTGTGGGGCCACCAGAGACTTTGAGGGGACGAGAACGAAGACAGAAGGAAGCTCAAAGCCTTTTATACAGCAAGGAACTGAGAAAAAATGTTAAGCAGTGAAGTCATCCAGCCGGGATACGGATTTGGCCGTGGGGGCGGGCGGTGGCAGAAATGGTGCCGGCCACTTGAGACAGAGGACACAGCACAGGACATGCTCTCGGGGGAGTGGACCCCGAAGGATCCATGGAACCAGAAGTGCCCACGAGAATCCTGGGAGAGCTCCCCACCCACAGACCGAGGGTCTGAGGCCTGGGGAAAGGGCAGGAGGAGAGCTGCCCAGGAAGGGCACACACAGCCCAGAACCTACAGGGCTGCGGTGCTTCTGGCGGGGGCAGAGGAGGAGGAAGCCACACAGCAGCACAGAGGCAAAGTCCAGGAGCACCAAGCCAGCGTGCAGCCTCAGGGGGTGACTGGGGAGAGGAAATATGGTTGAAAACCAGAACCAGTCAGCAGCTGAAGAGGGTCAGGGGATCTGGCAACTGAGAGGACAAAGGTCACCAGTCTGAATGACCCCTCCGGAGTGAGGCACGACGGCAGCCAGCACCTGGGGCAGGTAGAAGGGACAGTGGCAGAGCAGGACCACCGTCCTGGAAGGTCTTCCCCAGGAGCCACTTCTCAAAGGCAGAGTAAGAGAAGGAAATGCCTTTGGGTCTCAATTGTTTTGTTTTCTTTTAATAACTGTAAGATTTGTTTTTTAGTAACAAACCTGCTCTCTGGGATAAAGTATAAGAGGCAGTAGGTGGACTAGTCTGTGGAATCCAGGATAGGTTTTTAAATCTGTGGGCTGGCTCTGGAAACACCTGTGGATTTTAAGCTTCCATCCGAGCAATCTCCGAAAGCCAATTTGTGGAAATGAACCACAGGTAAGGGCCAGCAGAAACCCCAGCTGGGGGCCCTGGGATGGAGGCAGACTGGCACATAAGACGGGGGAAGAGGAACGCCACGCCTGCCCCCTGCGGCGAGCACGGAGCCCGGAGGCCATCAGGGGCCCAGGAGCTCCAGCAGGGAGGAGGCCAACGGGACAGGGAGGGCAAGGGCCCACCTGTGGATGAGGGCTCCTGCCGCCTGCCCGAACTGGTCCATCTGGGTGGCCTCTTCCTCAGACAGGATCTCCGGGTGCAAAGAGAAAGATGGGGGGCGAGGAAGCTCGCACTTCTGCTTGTCTTCCCAGGACTTCAGGGTGTTCTCAAATGCCTAGGGCACAGGACCGCACTATCACACCGTGCACCGCTCTCTCTCGAGAGGGGCAAGCACATGTCCAACAGCAAACACTGCTGCGACACTAGCTGAACAACAGCCAGAAAGGGAGAGCCAGAATTGTTTCACGCTGAGGAGGGGAAGGGTCCTGGAAATTACACCCCTGTTCACTTAATCTCTGTGTCTAACAAAAGTCAGTTCCTAGAATAAAACACTAGAAACTCCAGGCCTTCTTCGAGGAGGCACACAGGCGTGCCCCGCAGCCAAGCCCTGGGACTGGTCTGCTCTCTCCGGGGCCCCACAGGCAGCCTTTCTCACTTACCCTATCTCTGGTGAGTGTCTGCGCCCGGTTCTTGTGGATGATCCGAATGTATCCTGGAGGCTGGATCCAGGCTTCTCCGTCCACCTGCACAGGTACGCCCTCATCCCCCAGGATGGAAATCTTCACCGTGCGACACTGAGCAAACATCACAGCCATTAGCTGTACACCGCGCAGAACCAAGGAGCCTAGAGGCTGCATCTCAGCACCGTAGGGGCCTTCCTATCCTACACGCCCCTGCACACAGCAGCTGACGTATGGGGTGACACCACGCCTGCCACCAACCACCACCGCAATCAAGGCATCCCTGTCTGGGCCCAGCTTATGAAACCCAAGGGTGTCCCACCCCTGCCATCCCCAAACCCAGCACTGCATCTGTGACCACAGCGAGGAGACCTCAGGGGTCAGATACAAGCACAGGGCCCTGCACACATGCAAACACCTCCCAGAACAGGGTAAACCCTGTTAACGATGCACTGTTTCTCTTTTCAACAAAAAATCCTGCTTGAGAGATAAAGTCATAAAATTCAAACACCCCACCCTATATGGGTGCAGACCGAGGCCAGAAGGACTGGGAAGCGTTTGCCTGGGGTCCCAGTGGGCTAGGTTATCAGCCTCCCTGCTCCTTATGCATAAGAACACTGCCCTCCCCAAGCTGTCACCAGAAATAATAAGTACTAGGGGATCCCCTTCCTGCCTCCCCTCTCCAGCGGGGCTGGAGAGCAGCCAGGTGAGACCACACTTTCTCCATGGCTCACTGCTTGGCCTCATTCTCAAACTCAGGCTGCTGCTGCTGAAGCTGTTGCCATGGGCCGAGTTCAATAGGGCCTGTCTCATCTCATCCCACCTCGACAAGAGGGGGCAGGGGACAGGTGGCACCCACAAAGAAAACCAGAGCAGGGAGCTCAGACAGGATTCACGTTGGCCCCAACTGTGAAAGACTGTTAACTGTCAAATACAGTGGGTGAGGAAGGGCTCTGGGCCCGGAGGCAGGGAGGGCCGAGGGCGCTCCTAGAAGATCGCCCATTCTCTTGGGCTCTGTGTAGCAGGAATGCACTGATGGACACTGGTTCTGGGCCAGGCCCTGCCTCTCCAAACATGTATGAGCCAGACTGCCTCCCAGGGTCTTCCCACCTGCAGGACCACGGCCAGTACCTGGGCGATTCGGTGATGCTGCAGCTTAATGACACGAGAGACGGCCATCTGCATACTGCCAAACACAGCAACCACCTCCAGGATCTTATCATCAAACGACGGAGCTGCAAAAGTCTGCAAGGACCAGTGTTAAGAGCTGACCTCTGCTCCCGAACTTCCCTGCACACCCCTCTGTGCTCACTTTCTGGGCTGCTACTCTGCTTAGAGAGAGACAGGGGCACTGCCAGGGGGTGGTGTATCCTAGCTGAGAAGCAGCTGTGGGGTGGATGTGCTACTGAGGGGTTTTCTAGGAGAGGCCCTAACACCAGCTGCCAGGAATCAAATCTCTGAGCTGGACTAGTAGTGTGACCCCAAGCAAGTCACTTAATTTCTCTTGTCCTCGGTCCCCCCACCTGTGGAAGAACACTGGTACGCTCTAATGAGGACTGGGGTAATGTGGGCCTGGTGCTTAGAACGGCTCCCAGAGCCTCTCAAGGGTGTAGTTCATGTGAACTATTTTTGTTGGCTATTATGTATGAAGGAAGCCACACCCCTGGTTAAAGGCAATCAATGCCTCACACAGTTCTTAGCAGAAACTCCAAACTTCTTCCCCAGATTACACAACTGCACGTGGGCTCTAACTTGTCTGCATCCCACCCACTGCGCACTGTGCAAGAGAACTTTCTCCACACCACATCCTGTCTCACCACTAAGCCTTCTCATACGCTGTTCCAGCAATTCCCTGGAGCAGCCTCTCCAACCTGCACCCTCCCCTCACCTGACCTGCCAACCCCAAGTCTCCCTTCAGGTCTGTGTAGATGTCTCCCCGAGAGGCCTTCCCAGACTGCCCCACATTGGAGTCGGGCCTGGCTTCTACATCTATACCCCTGACCACATCTGTCCTACTCAGCTTCTCTTCTCGTGAGCAGGGGACCCTATCTGTCCTGTTCTCCACTGTACCCCCAACTGCCAGCACAAGGAAGGAGTTCTGTCCACACCTCTGCACCACCAGCAGAGCCCTAAGAGCTAGAATGCTCCACCGGGGCCTGAAGTGGTGGATACTCACACCCAGCTTGGGCCCATGCCACCCAGGACCCCAGTACGTACGTCATCTTCCTTGGTGCCCCCCCAGAAGTTGGTCCCTCCAGCATAGCTGGGAATGTTGAGGACGGCAATTCCCTGGAGACTGGGGAGTGGGATGGGTCGACCATCACACTGAGCAGTGGAAATCCCGGAAAAAGAAAAAGGGAGAGAGAGAGATGCACAGGATGGACCTGGTCCTTCTTCACTAGAAATCCTGCCTCCTGCCCACTCCTGGCCCAGACTGAGGGAGTCTCCACCCGGCCAGGAGAAGGGCTAACAGGAGGGCAGACGGGCCCCTGCCTGCCGCAGTCACAGGAGACCCCCCCCCACTCACTTCCAACAGGACCTTCTGCTCCAGGTTCTTGTAGGTTCTGTGTAGCAACTCTTTGGTCCCGAGAACTCCGTACCACATCATGTTCTTGGTCCGACTCCTGTGGGCGGAAAGCAAAGAACACATAGCATCTCAGCTCTGTTTCTACAGAGAACTACAGTCGCTGCTGAGAACTTCAGGAAGGCATCTGATCACACACCGGTCAGATGCAACAAGCACTCCCAGCACCAAGACTTCCCTCGTGACGTGTCTGTGAGCTATGCAGAAAGAAATACATCTGCTGATGGAAAATTCTGCTAAAAAATAACACTCCCCAGAAAGTAATTTCCAGACATTACAGAACCTCACAAAAAAAACTGATGATGAGCAGCTCGGGTGGCTCAGCGGTTTAGTGCCGCCTTCGGCCCAGGGCCTGATCCTGGAAACCGGGGAACAAGTCCTGCATCTGGCTCCTTGCATGGAGCCTGCTTCTCCCTCTACCTACGTCTCTACCTCTCTCTCTCTTTGTGTCTCTCATGAATAAATTAAAAAAACAAAAAATAAACAGATGTTTTTTCCAGCTGTAAAATTATGCTTATCACAGAAATTGATAAGTGCAGAAAAGCACAAAGGAATGAATAATCCTCATAATCCCCACATCTGTACGACTGGCAATAAAAAACTTCGCTGTATTCCCTCAACTTTTTCTAGGTATTTGACTTATGGGTACAACAGCCGTCTCCAGTCTCCTGCCTGACTCTGTGCACTTGGCCCTGCAGCCTGTGCCCCGAGGTGGGGCTGACCCCAGCGGGGTACCTCCCCACCATCGCTGCTCAGCCTCACCCCTCTGACTGGACCCAGCCAGTTCCCACTCCTGGGCTCTGTGTATTACATGGCACTGGTCCCTTTGCACAACACCTCTTCTCAAACATTTCCAGTTACTTCTTTAGGAAAGACTCATAGGTGGGGCGCCTGGGTGGCTCAGCAGTTGAGCATCCGCCTCTGGTTCAGGGCGTGATCCCAGGGTCTTGGGACAGAGTCCTGCATCAGACTCCCTGCAGGGAGCCTGTGTCTCTGCCTCCCTCTCTCTCTCTCTCATGAATAAATAAATAAAATATTTAAAAAAAAAAAAAAAAAGGATAGACTCATAGAATTGGAATTCCTCTTAGACCTTTTCAAAGCCCTTAATACAAACCCAGGGAGTGTCCTATCAGGGTCCCACAGCTCTAAGAATGTATTGTCTATTGTCCTCCTCACCTATTTTACTGTTAAATTGTATACATTTTAATTACTTTTTCAGTTATTCTTAAATGATTTGGACTCACCACCACGTGCTATATAACAGAGATGTCCCTGGGGGGCCTCTGAGGCCCCTTCCTCCACTCAAGAGCCCCAGAGCTCAAAGTTTCTTGAATTCTTATACTTGATTTTGTTTTCCCAGAAATTTCCAACCACACAGAACGTGGGTGATCACCAGAGCAGCTCCTCAGGTGTGTGACCCTCTCCCACCCAGCTCCCCCAGCCACCCCTCCAGGTGATAATGGCACCAAGCAAGCAGGGGCACACAGACCAGATGGAACAGCGAGCGAGTCTGCAGGCTCTCCAGCAAGGGGCCCCTCAACTCCTACGTCAATGGCTGTCTCTGTCCACACTCACGCCAGCTTCTCCCTCACTAGTTCTAGAATGTCAAAGCTGAATAGTCTCCTCCTCCAGGAGGGGTGAGGAGGGAGATGCTAACTCCTGCTTCACTTCTCATATTTCCACGGAGACAGAATCTCCACTTCAACCCAGGAGGAAACCTGCCCATTCTTCTCCATCCCCTCCCTAGGCCGGGAGGGGCGAGCAGATGTAATTTAGAGGAAGAAACTGAACGTCTCCAGGGACACCCCTCGGGCCTCTCATGTGGCTTTCTGTGGAGGGCGCCTTCTCCTGGGATTTGTGGGGAGCCAACCAGGCCGCCCAGGGCTGCCTGGTGGTGAGGAACATACAGACCCGCCACCAACGTTGCCAGGGCCTCTCAAGTCTGGCACAGTAACTTCTTAGCACACTGTACGTCGCTGGGCCCTTCACAGCATCACCACGGACTGTTGACTCTCCAGAGACTCGGACGAGGCCCTTCCAACTGACCACAGTCACTCATTTTCTCATGTGGAATTTGAGAGATGGAACCCTCCTCCAGGCTGCCCTCTTAGACTCCAACTTGCTCCCAGCCACATCTTGTAAAAGCACCTTCCTTCCGACAACAAGACATTTGGGCTTTACATATGCCTTCTGCCTTAGCACTGTGTGCCCTTTACCTTGCTGACTCCCGAAGTCCTCGCTTCCCGGAAGAAGAAGCGAGGAGGGTGCAAAGGGCAGGTGTGCACACAGGCCACCACCTACCTGCACTTCTCTGGGTGCTCATCACGCTTGTTGTTGAAGTCCAGGGAGATCTTCGCATCCAGGCCAATGCCAAAATAATTGTTCATGACGCACTTCTCTGTGTAATACTCTCTGCAAAGGGGGAGTCAGTCCAGTGAGAACAATCCTGGCTCATTTAGCAGCCTCTCAACCTCCAAGCATCTCTCACTGAGGGCAAAACTCATGGCTTGTTCTTCGGGAGCATCTTTATTGACACAGAACTCATCCCACCCGACATAACCATTTAAAATGTAGGACTTGGTGATCTTTAACATACTTGGTCACGTAACCGTCGCTACTATCCATTTTAAGACATCTCATCACCCCAAAAGCAAGCCCTTAGCCATCAGTCCCTAAACCCTCAACTCTGGCAACCACGAATCTGCTGTCTCTATGCTGTGCCTATTCTCAAGTTTCATACAAATGGAATCCAGAGTGTGAGCATCATGTTTTTGGGGCTCGTCGGGCTCAGGACCTCATCCCTCCTAATGGCTCCACGGCACTCCGCTGTAGATGTGTGAGCACCAGTACACATGCCGGAGTGAACACGGTTTCCCTCCTCCTGGGCGTGGCCCCAGATCATGCTGGGCCTCATGGACACTGGGTTTTGAGGTACCACCAGACTTTCCCAGAGCGGCTGCACCGTCTCACACTCCCCACCACGCTCTCAGGCAACATGAAACCTGACAATATCTATGGCACATATACTCACACACCTTCAACCATGGGTCTCAGAACGTGCCTCAAACACCCCCAGACCTGATCAAAGTCATCTCCAAATGTGAAAACGTCCATCCCAGCCCCTGCCTTCCCCGTGTCCACCATTGATGAGACTCATTTTACTCCAGCTTCTCAGCCCATCCCCTCCCCTCCGCAATCATCGTGGCTGCAGGGGTCACACTAGGGCTCTGTAGACCCTCCTCTCCCTCCAGGGCAGCTGGTGTAAAGGAGTCCCTGACCCTCTGCCTGGAGAAAGCAGCAAGGAGGGGACATGCCTGGCATTCCTGGTGGCGGCTCCCACACAAACTGCACAGAGAGTACTGTGTGGGTCAGAACTCTGCCACATTTAGGTTAACAGGCGTTTGAAGCCTGATTTGAGAAGCAATCACCACACGGACATGTTTTTATGACATATCTAATCCAAGTGCCTAAAAGCTTAGTGAGAGCAAAGCTCAAGTCAAAACTGTTTTCTGAGCAGAAGACCACATGCTGACCAGTATTTATAGGTCCTGGGAAAAGTGAAGGATCTGATCCAGAAAAACAGCTTGGGGACAAGGGAAGGAGAATGGAGAGACTGGGCACAGGGACCTGGGAAGTGGGAGGCGGCCAGGCCCCGGAGGTCCCGGCAGCATGACCATGAGTCTGGGGCCCCCCTGGCCATGGCCCTGGCGCGCCACCCTGCATGGACAGAGGACAGCAGCTTGTCTCCCCAGATGAGTCTCACCCCATGTGGACAAGAGGAAAAGACGATGCCTCCGCTGCCAGGTGTGGGACCTCACTGGTCTTAGGTGAAGGGAACAAAAGAAGTATCTAGCTCAGGAGGCCCTATTGAGTGCTGCTCATGGAAGGCTGCAGCCCCTACTGAGGAAAACAGTGTCAGGAGGGTCAGGACCCAAGCCCCAGAAGGGCCAGGGCAGCGGGTGAAAGGCAGGCAGACAGCAGTGTCAGGTCCGGGACAAGGACGCTGACGTGTCTATGCAGGCTAGCATCTGGCAGCAGATGTCTGAACCGAGGCCACTCTGCACACTTCTGGCTCTGCTCTCCAGAACCCCCAGAGTCTGCACAAAGCTGCACATTTCTGTCACCCTCCACCACGCCAGACACACATGGCACACATTCAACCAACTGCCACCAGCCACACTGCCCAGACCTTGCTACCAGCCAGCAGAAGGGAAACCCTAGAAGACCAGGTTTTCAAAATACCATCTGTTTCCACCATGGCCTGAATAAACTCCACTGACAGAGGCCTCGGTGCCTGAGAAACAGGGCAGAGGACATGGCAATGGCCCACAGAGCAGCCTGGGAGCCTTCTTCCCTGCGATCCCAAACCCAAGTATCTCCTAGATTTGGCCCCAGAGCCTAGGCCCCTGCAGGGCCAAAAGGGTAGAGCATGGGAAGAAGGGTGTCAGGACGAGGCACCAACGCAGGGCCAGCCAGGGTCCTGGAGAGTGACAAAGAACAAGGCGGGAGCTTCTGAACCCTCCGAAAACCTCAGATGTTGAAGGATGTTCGGGAGCCACTGACACAAGATGGGGAGCTGGGATGAGCCAGGACAGGCTACTCCCATCACAGAACTTTCCAGCCAGACGCTTAGCTGAGGCACCACAGTTTCTAGGTTTTCCTTCTCAGCTAACAAAGCTGGAGGAGGACCTCCTCGTCAACGGTACATGAACTCCTCTGGCCAATTCCAAACCGGCTTTCTGGGCTCCAACATTCTTTAGCAACCCGTGCACCCGCACCTGCTTTACCCCCATACTCACAGGTTTTCCGGTTCAGAGTTAAAGGGATCCGCGTTAATTAGTAAGCGACTGATGACAGAACCTCCAGGCAAGGAACCAGACATCCCAGCCCGAACATCTGGAGGGAGGGAACAGGGACAGACTGCAGGTCAGGATTCACTGGATTAGGAGACGCTCACGTCTTCTAGGCTGAGGGACACGTACTCTTTGACATGTTACTGTAATTAAACATCTCTCAATAATGTAGAAACAGATCCAAATGTTGACAATTAAGTGTTTCAGGCCAAAGATTACCACCATAAATCCATATTCATGGAGCAAAAACACACACACTGGGTGGCAGAGACCAACACCTAGAAGACGTGTCAAAGAACGGCTTACAAAGTCAGTTCCATCACAGGTAAGAAGCTCCACTTAACGATCCCTTAGTACAAGTCATCTTAGCATTCAGCCGCACGGCTTTGAGAGGCTAAGTTCAGGAGACGTAAATAGGGAACAGCCCAAGTGACCAGAACCCTCAAGGAATCTGCATTATAATTTGAAAATGTCAAGTCCTGAGCACCAGGGCAGAACTGGAGCCCCGCCAGTCCACCCATTCAGGGACATGTGTCTCTGATTAAACAAATACAGCTCATTGGCCTCATTGCCCAAGGGCTTCTGGAACTTTCTATTCAGCTGAGATTCACCTAGAAGTTGCCCAATCACTTATGGGAGCCGATGGTGTGACGTGCACTCTGCCAGGCCCAGGAGGACTCAGGAAGTCACCTGAAGCTGCTTAAGGGGCTCCTACTGGCCATCTCAGTCCCAGTGCTAACCCTTCCTTCTGCAGACACAGAGAACTGTTACTGCCCTCTGGAGGGACGGTTACCTCCACCCCTACCTGGGCAAAATGAAAGCAAACATAGGAAGGTGGACTGGCCCAACTCCGTGGCCATTTGTGCCCTCCTACAATCATGCTAGAAATGACAGGATGACTCAGCTGGCTCCCCACCACAACCTGCCCACCCCTCCCTCCTCACTCAGGATGACTCCTATTCATCCTTCAGGACCCAGCTCAACTATCGCCTCCTCAATGATGCCTTTCTGGGGCCTCTGGCAGCAATCTGGGGGCTGGCTGCCCCTTACAATAAATAAAAGCACTTTTCATGCCATAATATCACTTTGAAACCTAGTCTCTGTTTCCCACAGACCTAAATATAAACTCTTAAAGGACAGGAACTGGGTCTCATTCATTCCCACAGACTCCGTGCCAGGCAAAGCAGGAGGCCCCTGACCTCACTAGCTGGCAGGGTAGCACCCCACCTGCACTGGCCCACAGACACACACGGCCAACCTGTGGGGACACTCACTGGAGAACAGGATCTTGGTGTTCAGGGCTGGCAGGCCATCCCGGTTTCCTGACTGGGAAGGAAGAGAGGCAGAACTGCCCAGTGACAGACTTCCTTTGCTTATCAGCTTCTCACATGGGGATTTGGACACTACAAAAACAGAACAGAAACCCGTAAAACCATCCAAAATAGAACATTCCTGAAGCACTGGGAAAGGTCATTAGAGAAACAACTGCTGCTAAGGGCTGAGGGGAGTAGGGAATGGTCACCAGCCCTGGTCAGGCCCCAGCAGAGGGTACGAGACAAATCAAGAGTCCAGGAGAGAGGAGGTGACCTGGGAAGGGGCCGGAGAGGCAAGTGGGTCTGGACACCCTCTGGAGGCTGGGACAGGGGGGTGGGGCTGACTCCCAGTCACAGTGGGGGCTGTGGGCGCCCGTGGAGGGCAGAGTGGAGCTCAGAACAGTAATGATCATGGAGTAAACACTCAGGCAGACACCTCCCAGCGGGTTGCACAGGCTACAAGGAGGGGGCTACACAGTCAGTCGGAAGGTGGTGCCTCTCCACAGCAACAGCCTGGGCTGGGAGCTGTTCCAAAGGGATAAGGAGCTCCAGCGGACAGCCCGTAGGGCTAGGTGGTACCATAGCCAAAATGCCAGGTAGCCTGGCCTGCAACCACCTGCACAGGAATGCCTGAGCCCTGCTGCGCCTGGCGTGCATCGGCAGGTTCTGGGGAAAGCACACTCTTTCCTATGGGGTCCTGCAGGGACTTTCCCAGACAAGGGAGGTGGTGCACGGAAACAGGCCATGCATTCGTGACTTTTTATACTAAGAAGTCAAAGCAACTATGAGAAGGGAACCTAAACCTTCCTAGGGCCAGCTTTCTGACTATGGCAAACCCCAGAGGCCTGAGCACTGTGATGGGGTCATCAGGACTGGCTGGTACCTTTGCGGAGGCTCCTGCCCTTGGCAACCCCACAGCTCTCAGTGGGACACACTCTGTCATCCGACTTCAGGTCTTTTTTCTCCTCTGACTCAGAGAGACCTAAGGTGAAGCCCTCCTGTTCTTGGGTCTGGGCGTTCTGTTCGTCAACAGCTGTGCAAGGAAAGAACGACTGCAGTTGAGTGCATGGTGGTGAAGTACATGGATGGCACGTGGCCCAGAGCGCCTGCCCAACATAGGCTCCTCTCCCCATCTCCGTGAACTCTGTTTAGACATCCTCTCAGCTGAGGGCTCACAGCCCAAAGTGGCCAGCCCGTCCCCACTGTCCTCTGAGCCGTCCAAGAATGTCGGGCTCCGGGCATCTGCGTGGATGGGCTGGGGAGAAGGAGGAGAGCCAAGCGGCTGGAAGACGTGGAGAAGGGGAGTGGACTAAAGGCACATGGGGCCTCCACCTGACCATCAGCCAGAAGCAGGCCTGGCGCACACACACCAGCGGGGATCACAACCCCTGATTCTCACTGATGGACGAGGAGGCGGGTCTGCTGGGAAGGGTTTGGGGTGAGTGGGAGTGGGATGAAACGGTTTCTGAGAGTCGTGAGAGCACACAGATGGAGGACAATACAGCCCGAGGGAGGCTGGATGCCTGAAGTTCACAGGTCACACTGCATTTGCAGCATTCCCTTCAAAGCTTAGAAATCAAGTCTACAAAAAGGAAGCTACCAGCCAGTGAGTCTTTAATCCTACACAGTCCACCCACCCTCTGCCTGCAGGCTCATCATGGAGAGTTGGCAACCTGGCCCCCAGGCCCGGAACACCCTCCACACCGCAGCAAGGCCCCCCACTGCTCTAACCACCTCCCGCCCAGCCTCCCACCCTTCAACACACAGCAGTGCCCCGTGCCAGCCTCTCTTTCCATCCCACAGCTGATGGCCTCACCCACCACCCCCAGCCAGGCCCACCTCTCATAGGGTCCTCCTCTCAGGGTGTCCTCAGAGCTCCTAGTTCCACCTCCAGAGTGAGGTTCTCTTCAGAACACCCCCAGCCCCCGTGCAGCCCCTGTCCCCTCGGCAAGGTCCCTGCACACCCACCGCTAGCATCTGTTTCTGCCAAGCTGCACCCGAGGCCTGGCAGCTAGACAGGTCAGGCCCCTTGCAGGGAGTGGTCCCCCCAAGCAAGGACCGGTTCACACCCAGCTGGGGTCCCACCCTGCCCTGCCCTCCGCTTTCTGCTCCCTCTAATCCTTCCATCAGACACAAGTGTGGTGAGGAGGGCGGATGTGCCTTGGGGTGTCTGGCTGTGGCCCCAGAGGTGGATTCCTGTTTGTCTGCCACCACGTCTGGGGGGAAAACAGAGTGCCCAGTGCTTGCTGAAGAAAGCTACTTGATCGTTAAGAGACCCGTTACCTTTTTCTGTGTGTTCTATGATCTGACGGATGGCTTTCTTCAGGCTGTTGGCTCTGAGCATGAGCTGTTCCCGGGGACGAAATATCTGCGGCCGGGTGGGGCACGCCGACCCCACGGAGCGCTCCCCTGTGGAGCCGCAGCCGCTGCCCGCCCCGTCTCCATCTTCCGCCTCCTCGGCGATGGTGGGCGGAGGGGTGGGCAGGGAGGACGAGGCCTGGGACTCATCGTCCAGGGTCTTGAGGAGAGAGTCCAGCTTCTCTTTCAGGACAGAGCACTGGTGGAAAACGAAGGGAATGGGGTGGAGTGCTTCTCCGTCCGACACCCTCCCGCCCAGGAGCCCAGGCACGGACCTTCTTGGCCATGACCTCTGACTCCTCCGAGCTCTCGGTGGTCTTCTCGTAGGCTTTCCCCACCCGAGCCACGAAGTCCTTCACAGTCTCGCAGAGCACTCTGTGGGAGGAAACACGGAAAGACACTTCCAGAGAAAGTTCTGCCTGGGACCCAGGCACCCTGCGAGGTTGACCCCTGGCTCCTCCAAAGCCACCGGGCACTCACTTGGCCGACGAGATCACCACCGAGTGCTGGTCGGAGGTCAGGATTTTGGAAAGATGGGCTGCGACTGAGTCTTCATAGAAGAGAATTTGTTGCACCTACAGTTATCACGAGACAGGGTGGGGTGACTGAAAGGTCCCAGAGAGCTCCTCACCCACTTCCCCAGCCAGCCGGGGCCTCAGCTCACTTCACGCGCCAACCTGAGATCCGCCAGTGCTGGCTGAAAGGTTTCAAATGCTTCACCAAGCTGTGAACAGACAGGTCTTAACAAAAAAGACCGTGTCGATATGGCGCTACTTCAGTCTCACGGCCCGCCCCTGCATGTGCCAGGAAGTGCAGTCTCTAGTCCTGGCACCTTCTGGCAGCAAGGTCGACAGGCAGGGCTACTTCACTGAGCTTCCAGTCACAGCGGACCTATTTTTCTTCCTGGTTGAGACAGGGCCCTGGCCCCTCGGCTCCCGGCGTAAACGAGCCCCTCCCCACTCACCTCCACCTGCTGAAATGGGATTACTGTGTGGCCAACACAGGCTCCAGGGCCCGCCACCCAGCCAGTAAAGATCTTAGGCTTTGCACTCTGTGTTCTTTCTCTCTCAAAACATGCAAACCTTTGTTTGCTCATAGGCCAGGTCAAGGCCCAGGCAGACTGGAGCTGGGGGTCATCGTTTGCTGACCGCCACCCTAGCCCATTGTCCTGACCCTCCTGACAGGGAGACAGCCCGTAGCAGAGCCCTCTCTCCGCTCAGCCAGCAGCCAGGTCACCAGTGGGCATGAGCACAGCTACGTGCCGGGCACTGCATGAGCAGAGCCAAACCTAGGCCTAGGCCCTGGGGGACCAACAAGTCACAAAAGCAATTGTAAAATGAGAAGAACCAAACATTGGACACTCGACCAGCACAGGCTAAGCACAAGGGTGGCAGGATGGAGGGATTCTAGAGGAGTGGGACGAGAGAGGGAGCCTGGAGGCCACTGGGAACAACAGCAGTAGGGGCAGACCTTGGGAGTGCACAGTGCAAAAACAGGAAGTCGTAGGAGACCATCGTCACAAGGGACTCCAAGTCCTGGGGTCACCCCGGGAAGCCCCCAGAGGACCCCAAGGCCCACGAGATAGTTGGAATTCACTCAGCTCCCACGTGACCCTGGGCTGAGCCTGCACCTCTGCGGGCCCAACCTCAGGCAGGACGTTTAAGGAGCGGCTCATCAGCGAAGGGCTGGGGAGGTGGCGTGAACAATGCTAGGTGCGGGCAACAGCAGATACCTCAGAGCCCTCACTGAAGTCTTCGGTGCCCGTGGAAGAGGAGGCCTGCCGCGGGAGTTTGGTCTCGTAAGCCATGACGCTCCACCTGCACACATAAAGGCAGCCCTCAGCAAGTCGGCCCAGCCCTGGGCAATCTTACAGTCTGACTTCATCCGTAAGCCCTTTATCTCCACTCTGCGTCCCATAACTTGGCTCCTCACTGAGCTGAGAACAAACGTCACAACCAACAAGGCCCTGCAGGCCCCTGAGGGAGGGTAAAAGGGATCCCATGAATGAACACCTGGCTTCTGTGAGCGATGGGTTCCCCTTCTACAGAGTGCCAACACCCCCCAGCCAGCAGCCAGCTCCCCCAGAAAGGAGCATTTCACAGGCACCAAAGACAGGCACGGACACCTCCCTTAAAGGGAGAAGACGCGGCAGGGACAGCCAGAGTGCACCCAAAATCACACTGCCAATCACCACTGCAGGATCCTACCCAAGACCATGAAGCACTTGTCAGTGAGACCAATTTCCCACAGGCATGTGGTTAGTGGGATTCCCTACATCTAGCTCAGAACTAAAAGTAGTTCACTCAAAAAGGATGCCAAAGTATTTTTAAACCTATACAGAACAATTACCCAGAACTTAGCTTCTCCTGGGAACAGAGTATGGGGAAATGGGACCGCTCAGCCTTATGACAAGGATGACTCTGCTGGCGGGGGTCCGCCAGGGGCACCCCTCACCCAAGGCCTCGCCGCCACACTTGAACCACTCAAGGGCAGGTTGCTCACCCGTTCTGTTTATTTTAAACTTCTGCAGAATCTGATGAAAAGTTAGAAACTATCAAAAAATATCAAATATCAAAACCTGACCGTGCTCAGGTCCAATATTTTTTTCAACAAACACTAGTTGAATTGACCAAATGAATTAAACTCTCATCCCTCAACACCCCCACAAGGTAGCTGGGATTATTTTTCCCTTCCTGACGAGGAATCTAAGACTCAGTGAGACTGAGGAAAGTGCTCAAGTTCATGCAACTCTCAGTGACAGGGCAGGGATTTACATCTCAGATGCGTCTGACTGTCCTGTGTTTCTTTTTTTTTTTTTTCTGTGTTTCTTATTGAAGCATAATTAATGTCCAGTGTTATATTAGTTTCAGGCATATGACACAATGATTCAATAATTCTCAGTCAGGTCCAATCTCTACAAACAGCTGCACAGGACTTCTGTCGTCCTGGGAGCCCAGGCGGAGAACACCTGGTCGAGGTGCCCTGCCCTGTGTGGTGCGAGAATGCCCTCCACTCACCGGTCCAGCATCTTGGTGCTGGCTCGTTCCAGCTTTTCTAAGATCTGCGGGAGCTGGGTGTCATCGTCACAGGCTGAGCCCCAGCCTAACACGCGAGCCAGGTCGTTTCCTGTGCCGAGGGGCAGCACTCCCAGCTGGCACTGGCAGGACACAGAGGGAAGACATGACATTAAACACCCTCCCTGTTAACTGTGACAATAGCCAAGTTCAGCAAGAGGTCTCCGCTAAGACAGGGTGGCTCTCAGAGTCTAGGCAAAGCCCACCACACAGACGGAGGGTCTTTTAATCCAAGAGAAGATTCCAGAACTATGCCTGTTTCTCGTCTTGACACTTAATCCTCTAGGACCACCCTGATGTAGATTTCCAAAATCTCCTCCCTTCCCATTTTCACTGCTATGGCCACAATCCTGCCCCTTCCTGTGAGTATCTAGGAAGCCCCACCTCTCTGAGTCCCCACGACCTCTCCATCCACTACACCTTATTCACTAATGCCAAGATCATCTTTCAAAAACATCACTAGTGTCATTTCATTCCTGGCTTCTAAGTCCACCAGAAACAGGAGCCAGGACATGCACCTAACCTGAGCATGCCCCAGTGCTTGGCCTATAGCCTTCCACCTGACCCTCCCCAGAGCCACGGTGTGTGCTGCTCAGGCCCGGCCTCCACCTGGAACTCTCATCAGGCCAGTTCGGGCTCAGGAAGCTCCCCGATGCTGGATGCCGAAGAACTCAGCCTCCAGCGCTGCCATGCAGCGTGTGGAAGCGCTACCAGTCCTCCCCAAGCACAGCACGGCCTGGGACCACCCACCCCAACCACCCTCCCGGGGCCAGCAACTCAGCCAGAAAGCCCCGCCAGCCCAAGGATGAGGACAAGGAAACCCAGCACACCAGTCGGAGAGGACCCGGTGTTGGAGCCTTAAGAAAAGGGGCAGAGAGAGCACTAAAAGCACAACAGTGTTCCAGATGGAGAGGTGACCCACGTGCCAAGTCAGGAGACAGGAAGTCTGAGAAGCAGAGACAAAGGAGGAGCCACACAGGGGACTCTGATAAACTAAGTTTAAGTCTGGACTTTATCCTAAAGTCAACGAGCCACCAGAGAACACTCAGCAGAGTGGGTGAGTGAGCAAAACTGCCCATGGGGAACAGCCCCAGTGAGCAGCCTGGACAGAGTCCCCAGGGCAGCTGAGGTATACTCAGCAGCACACAGGACGTGGCCCAGACACTCTGGGGTGGCAGCTAACTGGAAATGAGGGAGGGCGAGGGAAGGATCCAGAATGATGTCTGGTAGATGATATTTTCAGGCTCCGTGGAAAAAAAACACAGGGTGGTGGGGCTGAGTGGGGGGCTCAGGGCCAAAAATGCCAGGCTTGAGGCACTATGGGCACGTAGACAGACCTGGGGCAGCCAGGAAGAAGAAAAACACAGAGAGAGGGTGAAGGTGGGGTCTCAGGGAAGCCGGGCAAGCAGGGGAGTGATCAGGACCAAGTGTGACGGAGAAGCCAAAGGAGATGAATGCTCGCTGGACTGAGCTGAATGGATGAAAACAAACGACTGGCCTCCCTGCCTGCCTGATTAGTGATGGTGAACTTGTAAATAATCCTGGAAGTCCACAGACTTAAATGAGGGCGCAAGTGTCCTGGCCCACCTCCACCACTAGGGGGCAGTGTGCGCCTGCGCTGAGCAGTTGGCGGGCACAGGCCAGTTCAGACCCGGTTCAGACAGGCGCCTCTCAGCATCATCACAGAGTCCAGGGCTAAACAGACAAGTCCCCCACCTACCAAGACCACCCACGCTAGCAGCCGGGAGAGAAGGCTAAGTCTCTGAAAAACATGCTCAAAGTCAGGTCAAAGATCTGGCAAATGTGTTGAAAGCAAATGACAAACCTAGAAAAATACGACCGACAGGAGTTGGTCCTAATATATAATAATATCCCTAATGTAACAATGATCCTTAGTATGTCTTAAAAAGGTAAATATTCTAATAGAAAACTAGGCCAAAAACATGGACACCTGATTCACCTAAAAATTCATAGTTAACGGAAATATTTGACTTGATCAGTATTAAATAAGAATCAAACATACTGTTCTCTACCTAGTTGGGCAAAAGAAAGATGATGAGCAAGAGACAGTGAAGGGGAAGGGTGTCTCTGCAGCCTCAGGAAGGCACACGGGCACAACCCCCCAGGGCAGGGAGGTGAGCCAACCTGTGCTGCACGGCTCCGCCCGGCAGAAAACCAGCACAGAGCTCTCCGTTTACTGGCGAGGATCACAAGGCAAAACACAGTAACTGGACAGCCTGGGGAATGTGGGTCTGTGTAAATTAAAACTGCATCATGTCTTATACATATATATATCTTGACCGGAGGTCTGAAAAATAGTTACGGCAGTGGTTAGCACTGGAGGGTGAGGAATGACGATGGAGCACAGTGGGAAATCAATGAACACTTTTTTGTTTTCCAATCAGGAAAATTTAAGAGAGAGAGAGAGACACGAAGTCCAATGAACCCTGTGACTTGACTTTCAAGTCTACGTCTGCCGCCCCACCACCACCACCACCACCACCACCACCACCAAGCAGGAGGCACCGGCAGCAGGGCCTAGCACTACCCAATAAAAGCTGGGGGGGCACCGTGGGATGGCAGCCCCACCCAACTTGTTCCTGGCCTGGGACCTCCAAGGAGTGGAAGGTTCTTTCATAGCTCCCTTCACTTCTAGCTGAAGTTCTCATTCCTACATCACAGCTCCTGGGCCCTGTGACACCTGCTCTTCCCTCCGAGACTTGAGCCGCACCCAGTTGAGAGGACAGGGAGATCACGGTACCACAGCATCGAGCTCCCCTGCCCGGGCCCCTCCACGTCCACGTACCTGTTTGTGAAGATTGAGGCTGTCGATTTCAGAGAGGACCCAGCCAACACTGCCATCCCCACCACAAACCAGAATCCGGAATGTATCAAACTTCTGGAATAAGCGTAAGCTGCAGAGAAATGAAAATGTCAGAGAAATGAGGTCCATTCTAAAGGCCAAATGATGGCCAGTGAGTCCTGGGCCAAAAAGTCCATCAGCACTCCTCGAGACTGAACTGTGCCCCTGCTGTGAATACGCTTCTGGGAGCAGAGCCCAGGTGTGCTCAGGCCCAGCCTGCAGGGCTGCCCACCCACACCTCTGTGCCCACTGGCCCTCACTCCCATAGCTCAGGAGCCCTAGGCTGTAGGAGTCTCCCTGCGCCCCTCCTTCCCAGGTGTGGGAGCCATCCCGGTCCCCTCAAATCTTATCTCCATTACCTCTCCCTCCTGTGATCCTCTTGATCACCTTGCTACATGAAATGTCCCTTCAGAACACCTTACAGCGTTCTGCTCATCCCTCACTCACCCTCCTGAGAGGCCTTATCCACATTTTGGCTTCAGGGACCACACGGATCCCAATGACCCTGCATGAGGCCCCCAGGCCTTCCTGAAGGACAACACTTGCACCCATCTACCAGAACGTGTCCCTCCATGTCTCATGGGCACCTCCTCATTCTAAGCTTCCTTCCTTGGAGAACTGCAGCACTATGAACCCAGTTACAGAGCCAGACTTCATCGTCCCCTTGGAGTACAGACCACCACAGCTTCTCTCCTAATCCCTACAAGGGCCTCATGTCTCCTCCGGGACTCCAATTAGTGCCACCAGCACAACCTTCCCAAAAGTTTCGAGTGTCTAGCTTTATTACGTTTTTAAGTACTTCATAACTAGTGCGGAGCCCAACACAGGACTTGAACTCACAACCCTGAAATCAAGACCTTAGCTGAGATCAAGAGTTGGATGCTTAACTGACTGAGCCAACCAGGCACCCTGAGTGTCCAGCTTGAGAAGTTGCCACCTGTCTCCAGGAAAGGTTCAAACCTCTCAGCCAGGAGCTGCCTGCCGGCTGCCCCAGCTCCACGCCCCCCCTCCCCCAGCCACCCCACTGTGTCCTCGCCTCTCTGCAGAGAGCATCCTCTGCCTAGGAGGCTGCTACCCATCTCTCTGCCATTAAAACACTAACTGTTCTCAAATGCTAGCTCAGCAGAGAGACTGAGAGTCTCCCCAGTTTAATCTGTATGCTCCTTTCCCTGGGTTCCTCAAGAACCTGTACATGCCCCGTCCATGTGACAGATCACTCTGCCTTGCGACCTCTATCCGTTCGTGTGCTGCACAATCTGAACACAAGGACCCCAAGCTACCTGGGCTTGCATCTGGCACAGAGTCCCGACCAGAGGAAGTCCGCAGAAAACAAACAGGGATGAGTGACACAGCTTGAAACTCGGGCTATCAGCAGGGCAGAGGTCCTGAAGCAGCAAGGTGGTACCTGACCTTCAGGTGCTAGAGAAATGGCCACGTGTGCTCCGCTGGGAACACTGGTCTCCCTCAGGCCTCCCTTCTCTGGAGAAGACGTGACACATCCAGGCTGGGAATCGGGAAAATGAAGCAGTATCTCCAAGTTCTGTGGTGAACTGCAGGAGGGCAAGGCTGCTGCCCAGAAACAGGAACTTCCTCAACCAACTCCACGGCCCTTCCATGGGGGCTTCCAAAACCAGCCCGTCCCCTGCTGCTAACTCCTCTGGCCGGTGGGGGTCTGTGTGCTCGCCCAGATGGGCACTCGGCTGCTCCCGGGTCATGTAGTGTGGCCAGCCGGTCCCACCCATCCCACGGCACCCACCTGACGACCCTGGTGCCCTACGGGGAAACAGCCCAGACCTGTGTGGGATACAAGGGCCTGTGATGACCCTGCCAGTGGTCCCTTTTTTCTTTTTTCTTTTTTTTTTAATAACTACCTATCAAGCCAACAGCAAATATGCTCCTGGGCACAGACCACCACTTCATTGGTGTCTCCGAAGAAACACAATGAACGCAACCTCTGAGGACCAGGCCAGCCCCAGCCCGTGACTGTTTTCCAACAGCGCCTTATGCCAGTGGGGAAAAGCGACATGCCAGATAGACGACCCCAGGCACCATTGGGCACGTTCCTCTCCTCTGCGGGGTACCCAGGCTCCTGTTCCAGCAACACCCTCCTCCAAAACAACACACTCCTGGGAGCCTCGGAGGCAAATACACCCCAGAGAACACTGTCTGCAAGCACCTTCCACAACAACCATCCTGGACAATCTCCCTTCCAAGCAAGGCTCCTACCTCAGAGCTCCTACGTTGAATTGGTGCTGCCAAGCAAGGAAGCTAAGAGTTCCTTCAAATGACACAATTTACAGCAGCAAATGTTCTCCACAAATGACACAATGTACAAAAGTAGAAAGAACACCCATCAGATGTCCAAATTACCCTGCCCCACACACACTGGGCTTCACATATCTGCATGTGTCACCGTACCTGCAAGTACAGAGTGCTCGCAGCGTACCTGTGAGGTAAGAGACCTCTAGTGCCCTCCCAAAATGAAGACTTGCCCTTGCGGCCCCCTTAGTACCACGCACCATTGAAAAAGAGGCTGATCTGTAATCACGGACATAAAAACATGTCTGTGCTGACACAGGCGCAAAGCAGAAGGCACGACAGGAGGTCCCAGTAGGTGACCTGATTTAAACGTGTCTGCACAAGTGAAATCCACATTCAAAAGCCAGAAAGACAGGCGACTCTATTCTGCTGTTAAGGGTGGGTGCCTTCGCTAATGGGATCTGGGGAGGGGATGGTTCAACAAAGACTTTCTACCCCCTATTTAGATGTTTCTGTATCTCTGAATCTTTTTGTTCATGAGCATGCATTATCTTCAGACAGCTTTAAAGTTCCAAGAAAGATCTATTTTGCTGGCTTCCTACCCGAGGTGTGGTCCTCCGTTCATGAGGTCAAAGACTTGGGCAGGGTTCAGCAGCTGTTTGAATCTTCTGAGGAACTTCACACCCTGGTTGTCCCCACTTTTGGAATTGACAAAGACCAGCAATGGGCTTGTGCAGGATGGAGGGCACGTGGCCTTCCAGAAGCCTGGACATGAGGGTGGAAAGGGAGAGGGGACAATGAGGAAGCTACCCCAAGAGCCCATTGCGGGGCTCAACCATAGAAAAAGCAGCTGACCCCTGCAAGAGACCTGTAACTTCCATGCACACACCCAGTCACCAACAAGATCTCGATAAACAGTCTTCTGCATCACCCTTCCCCACGGAGAAGAACGGGAGTCCCATCCAGTTGGACCTTGTGTTTAAGTGACTCGATTTCAGCAAGACCATGCGCCTCGCTGCTGTCCTTCCCTTCTACTCTCAATCTGGAGGAGCTACCTTCTGAGATCCGTGCCCCAGTTTCCCACCTCCTACCGACGCCTGTTAACACACACTGTCGTCTACCATCTGGACAGGTGAGCAGGTTCAGGTAAGCATGCTGCTCCACATCTGCTGCCAGATGAAAGCCAGCAGATGGAGCATGAGAGCACCAGCTCCCGTCCAAGTGTGCCCAATGGCCACAGGACTCCACTTAGCACCCCTGGGCTGTCTCCTCTCCCCAACCACATCCTCAAATCACCAGGGTAACCCCCTCTGGCATGGGGGAGGGGAGGATGCCCGGAGAAGGGAGGCTGAGGAAATGGGTGATCCAGGACAGCGTGAGGCACCCACCGTCAGAATCGATGCTGTTGAGTGCGGTGGGTGGGATGACAGACACCTTGCACAGGCCCAGTGGGCACTTGGTCTGTAAGGACTCCTTACAGGACGTGTGCACCTGGAATATATCACAAGGGGTCACTGGCATCCCCTGGAAGTCTCCCTGGCACTGTGGGAGTGGGCGCTTTGAGGGGGGCTGAGAATGTACTGGGGGCTGCACCCACTCACCATGGCCTTGCACCAGAGGCAGCGCCAGTCCTGCAGACGCAGCACGCTGCCACATGTCTTGTCGCACACTGTGCACTTGGCACTCACAGGCAGGTTTCCCTCCAGCCATTGGTGAGGCATGGCAATCTGCAAACCATAGAAGCCTGTGCACTAGGGACATCCCCAGAGCCCCCCACACAGGTGAAGAAGCCCTCACGCAAAAATGCCCTGGAATGAACTCAACCTAGACTTTCTCCTCAGTACAAGTGGGGGGGAGAGGAGGGGCAGGGTCTGCGGTGCACTGCCTGGCACCCCACTCCTTCTGCCCAGGTGGCACAGCACGACCCACGGGGGCTGGCCAGGCTGAGGTGCAGCGGCCAACACAGAGCTCCAAACACACAGTGGGAGCAAGGCAAACAAAAGCCTAGAGCCAGAGAAGCATGTGCAGGTCAACAGAGGCAGGGGGCCTCTTGCCCCAGTGGGAGCATGAAGTGAAGAGTGTCTAGGCAGGATGGCGGGCAGGCTCCCCCAGTGCATACCCCGTCCTCGTCCTCAATGATGTCCTTCCCGATGGAGGCCAGGGTGGTCCACTTGCAGTTGTTGGTGGCACGCACAGCACACCGTTTGTGTGCCTTAAATTTGCACACTGTGAGAGGACAGACAAGAGACTGTCAAGCCTCGACCTTTTCAAGCCTCGTTCAGGACAATGCTCCCCATGCTTGAGGAGCGGTCCAGCATGACCTGTCCTGCTCTTCTAGGACAGCTGGGAAGGAACATGGAGCACTCCCCATGTTGTCAACTACATAGCTAGGGAACACGCTGTCTGATCACAGTGAGACCAACATGCGGGATAGCAGGAGTCAGCTTCACGGGCCATACACAGGCCCTGACCCAATTCCTCAGCCCTGCCCAGAGGCATGAGTGCCACCATGGACCATGCTACATGTACGGTCACCAAAATTTAAAGACCACAAGGTTTCTATATCACAAAGTTGTTGTCTTCTTTTTTTCTCCACCACTTTTTTTTAAGACTTTATTTATTTAGGGGCGCCTGGGTAGCTTAGTTGGTTAAGCATCCAACTCTTGATTTCAGCTCAGGTCATGATCTCAGGGAGTCGGGCTCCCTGCTCAGTGAGGGTGTCTGCTTCTCCCTCTCTCTCTGTCTCACCCTCCCCCTGCTTACACTGTCACTCTCTCAAGAAAAAGATTTTCTTTTTTTATTCAAGAAAGAGGGAGAGAGAGAGTGCAAAAGCGGGGCTAGGCTGGGAGGGGTGGCAGCAACTGAGCAGGAGGGAGAGGTTATTAAGCAGACTTGCGCTGAGCGCCAAGCACAACGTGGGGCTCGATCTCCTGACCCTGAAATCATGACCTGAGCTGAAATCAAGAGAAGGATGCTTAACCAACTGAGCCTCCCGGGTGCCCCACACCATTTAAAATGTACAAACCATTCTTAATCTCACAGGCTATACAAAACCAGGCACTAGCCCGGGGTTCACAGCTTGTCCGCCTTTGCTCCCGCCCTCTGTTCTTGAGCAACCACTGTAACCCACTCTCCAGATCTGGGAGGTCATGTTTAATCTGTTTATTCACAGCCCAATTTACCCAGGAGGGTGTAACTACCCGGACTGACAGATTTTTAACCGCTTTCCCTATGTTCTTCACATTTCCTCTCTGTGTCTCCCTATTGCCACTTCCTTTTTTTACGTTGTTCCGTTACTGTACAAAATAATAATTTACCAGACTCCCTGGTAGGTAAAATAAACAAGCACAGAGTCCCAGAAATTCTTTATACTGACTGATTTGTGGTGACCATTCAAGGGTTTCTAAAGCTTTGTCAAGTGAAACCTCAAGCCATGTTTCCCAGCAGAGTAACACGCCATTCGTACCTTCACAGGACAGTCCGTGTGATGTGACCCCGGACAGAGCCTCTCGGCACACGTTGCAATAGGTCGGCCTTGCATGGGAACAGGCGTACCAATTGTGCATCCCTGAGAAATGGTCCATGCTGTACTGAGTAGGCTGGAAGAACAAAAGAAAGATGGCAAAGATAAGGTGTCCCTTTGACATCCCTGAATGTGGTAACTTGAACAAGATTCAAAAAATATCCAGGAGAGGAGAGGAGGAAGGGTCAGCCAAAAGGACGAGCAACGAGCCTTAATTTTATAAAGAACATCCTGAGAAAGTGAGTGCCAAGCTGCTCAGTCCAAATATGATTGATAATCGACAGCAGAGTTTCTACAAGAACAGACATTCCTCTTTCCGGACCTCAAAGTGCTCCCTGTTCTGGACGGTCTTCAGCGCTGCAATCCATTCTTCCATTTCTTTCCTGTTATCAGCACACAAGATGAGTTTCCTACATGGAGTGATGACCTACAAAGAAACAAGAAACACAAGCAATAAAGCAACGAACAAAAAACAAATGCTAACAACTATAAAAACTTTTTCAAAATCTACTTTCACTGTATCTATTTTTTTAATGAAAAGAGACTGATTCATTCAGAATCTCAAATGAACAGGATATTAAAATGCTCATCATGGTCATTAAAAACCAAGAAAAGTCTCAAACCAAAAACAAAAACAAAAACAAAAAAAAAAAAGGAATTTAGTTTATACATTCACCAAAAATCAACATAGTGGACATTCACCAACCACCTACCACTTAGACATGGTAATGAGCCATAGGAAAATTTTAAAAAGGAAAGAAAACACAGTTGCTATCACACTCCAACGAGTTCACGAATTGAGGTCCAGCACGTGAACAGTTTAGGGAAAGGTGGTCCAAGTTACTCTAAATATAATGTTAGCATTTCAAATGTATCATACATAATGTCCTTGTACAAAAATCTCATACCGTGGGACAAGAGAAAAACCACCAGCTACTACACTCAAGGGCCTGAACAACTTAACTGGAAATGAGGTCAGGAACCTGGTAATAATCAACAAATGAAAATTGTATCTACTACATATAACTAGTTTTTACAAATCAATAGAAAAAAATCTTCCTTACAAAAAAAAAGGCTATGAACTTGCATTTCAGAGAAGAAATACAGAAGGGCTAATAAACAAAAAGATAGTTAACTGCTCTAGTCATCAGGAAACACAAATGAAAACAGCCAACTATTTTCCACCCATCAGACTGGCAAAGTTTTGAAAGATGGTAATCCAGTGTTGGCAGAAGTATGGGAAAAAAGAGTCCTCCTCCAGTGCTGACAAGAGCTAGGTAGGGTATAAACTTTTTAGTGAAAAATTTGACATTATTTACCAAAATTGCAAAAGTCCTAATATTTTATGTACTTTTGTTTTATAATGATGTAAAATATCTACATGGTTCCAGAATCAAATCTACAAAATAGGTACAGTCAGAAGTCCAGCTTTTATTCATGTCCCCTCTACCCAGCTTCCCTCCTTTCCCCATAGGCAGCTTTAAAAAAAAAAAAAAAGAAGAAGAAGAAGAAAAAAAAATAAGAGTATGGTTTTTAAAAGACACAAACACATACATATATATTCCTATTCTCCCTTTTTAAAACAGTAGTATATCACACATATGTATCTCCACGTTTGCTTTCTCATTTAATTCCCTATTCTGCGTACCTCTCCTTAGCAACACGGAGCATTTCCTTGCTCTTTCTTATAGCTGCAACAGAGCTCCCTGGACAGAAACACCAAAATCTATTCAACCAGGTCCCTATTAATAGAAATTTACGTTGTTGAACATCCTTTTCTATCTCCAACAGTGCCGCAATGAGCAGCCTTTTCACTGACCTCATATGCTTCCCAGTGTATCTGGGGGAGAAGTTCCTAGAAGCAGAACCACCCTGACAAAGAGTAAGCTCCTGTCATTTTGCTGCCAAACTCCCTCCCCAGGGCTTGTGCATTGCAACCAGCAGTGTCAGGAAAATACCTGCTTCCCAAGGATTCACCTATAAAACATGTTACTTAACTTTTGGATTTCTGCCCATCTTATAGCTTTAATTTAAAATTAGCAACACCCAGTTTAAATTATTAGATGATCATGTTTCTGGTTCAGAAATATTAGAAATGGTGTTTTATAAACTATCTCTAGTGATTTCTATGACCACCTATAAAGCTTAATCACAGAAGGGGATAATTAGAACTGGGTCACAAATGCATAGTTCATTTTTTCATGTCACCAGGATAACCACACATAGGGGCCAGATTGGGGAGGGAGGGGAGCGGGAGGAGGCTGGAGGACAGATGACAGAGGATGGGAGAAGCTCGGTGCCCTCCTGAGGGTGGGGGTACAGGGGGCAGCCACTCTCCTTTATACATGGAGAGTACCAAGAATAGCCCATATCCCAGCATCTGCCCAGCAAGCACATGCTGAGTGTCTGCTCTAGACCTGAGATTCCAAGACTATGACAGGCAAGGTTCCTACTCACATACAACTTACAGTGGGGAGAGACAGAAAAACAAGAAAACAATTTCAGACACTGACAAGGCCCTGAAAACAAAGTGGGCACGTGAATGGGGCTGGTGAGTGCTTTGTACAGTCAGGGAAGCCCATGGGAGAGCTGGCCACTGCCAATGGCCTGGGGTCTGTGCTTTAAGAAATTTTCATCAGCAACTGTCTATAAAATATCAGCAAACATTTCTTTATTATTCATCCTGGGGTGAGTTTTAATATTAAATAAAAATTTTAAAATTCAAATTTTTATCAGTGTAATAAATACAGTTCAAGAACTCAGGGTTCCGAGTTAAGAGTTATGCAATATGATAGTTAACAGAAGAGAACAATGACATTTTTTATGTCCATTCTATTTTAGGTCTTGTTTCTGCTGCTCCTGTGACAACCGTTACAAGATGAAGTGCCCACGTTATTCCAGAACTCAGCTATGTTGTCCGAGAAGATGGATCTTTGGGCCCATCATCTTCTACATGCCAAAAGAGAGGGGTTTCATGGAATAGCTTCGTGAGTACTGGGCACCACAGGGCGGCAAGTTATACACAAAACTGTTGTGTTTAAAGGGAGCTAATATGAAACAAATGATAGATGACCTCACTTCCTCAATCTGTGTGATTGTTTACAGGGAGGAAACATGGACAGATAAATGTCCAAAAACCTGATTTAAGTCGTTTTAAAAAAATTCTTACTTGTGTAGCAGGTTTGAAGAAGCCTCAGACAGACTCAGAGCTGAACCCTACCCCACCACCGAGTGGCCAGGATACGTGGGCAGACTGTCCGTGTTTCCATTCTGGAAATCGAGGATGACAGGAGTTCACTACCTGAGTTGTCAGGAGACTGAAAGGGACCAGTGTGCACAGGACTTGCACAGCCAGACACGTGGCTTCTAGGATACTCCTCCAGGTCTGAAGCCCTGACGGGCTGTGTAACTGGGAGCAGCTACATCCCCTCCCTGTGCCTCCACATGCCCCTCTGAAGGCTGAGGCTGTAACATCGATGCCACATCCCAGCGTCACACTAGCACGGAAGCACGCTCTCACACACAGCAGCCACCCCGACTCTCTGCGCTACTTCAGTCTCTAGCCTGATCTTAGGGCATTATCTCTTTGATAGGGCCATGTGACACCTCCCCACCCCTCCAGACTATCCTAGTACCAACAGTCCATGTCCCAGATCATGAGAATTGTCACAGAAGACTCCCACAGAGGACTCCCACCATGTTCTGTCATCTTTGAGACAGAATCCATATTTCTTAGCAGTCCACAAGACTGGTCATGACTCCCAACTCCTTGAAAGACTCCTCTTCACCCTGGTTTCCCCGGCAAGGTCCTCAATAGCCTCTGGCCCTGAGGAAGCTTCCAAACACCAACCAGCAGTACCTCACACCCCAACAAAGGCTTCTTTGTTTCCTTAACACCAGCCTGGAGCCAATGAGAGACGGATGAGAGACGTGAGGACAAAGGGGCCTCCTCAGAAGAAAAGGAAAACGAGTGGGTGCTAATAAAAGAGCAGTCTTGGATAAGGCTTCTTATTATTCAATTCCTTGATTTTGGAGACAGAGTGGGCAGGACAGGCCCCAGGACAGAAGCAGGTACTGGATGAGACCGCTCTTGGCTGCTCATGCAGCTCACCAGGACAGGAAGAAGGCGCAGGAAGAGATATTCCTAGAAATAATAAAACTGTCCCTCTGGACTGCAGCCAAGACCATAACTCTTAGACACCAAGGAATGATGCAAAAAAGGTGAAACTGTTCCCAAAATCCAGCCTTTACACCGGAAAGACTTTAGAGACCAAAATGCTCTGTATTTTTCAAGCAAAGAAATGACTCACATAACTACATCAACGAAATGCATTTACCATTCATGTAAATGCATTACCATTACCATTGGTATGACCTTACCAAGTAAGGTCATACATGAATCAGTGACATCACAGAGATTCAGTGGGCCGGGATCCATGACTGGAATAAGCAGACTTGGTACCAAGGGAGACTAATACTACAGAGCAAGATGACAGACCACGACACAAAAACCCACTAACTGGAAAGTGAGAGCACACTACAGACCTTGGAGCCGGCAGGACAAGAGAGACTAAAAGATAAAGGGTATCACAGAGAACATGGCAGAAGCAGTTCTCTCCTAGTCTGCAGAGGCAGGCCACGAAAGCAATAAACAGAGGTGAATCTTCAGACACTTACTGAAATTCTCCTGAGGGTAAGAGAGCTTAAAAACCACCAAGAAAAGGGGTACCTGGGTGGCTCAGTAAGTTACCAAGGGGTGCTTGGTTTTGGCTCAGGTCATGATCTTCAGGGTCATGGGATCAGGCCTTGCATCAGGCTCCCGGCTCAGCATGGAGTTCGCTTGAGATCTGCTTGCTTTCTCTCTCTCTCTCTCTCTCTCTCTCTCTTTCTCCTGCCACTACCCCCATGTTCTCTAATAACTAAAATCTTTTTTAAAAACTAATTAAAAAATAAAAAACAATCAGTAAGAAAATAGACCAACTAATCAAAAAATGGACAAAAGACTCAAATACCTATTACACAAACGACCAATAAGGCATATGAAAATGGACCCAATCTTGTTAGTGATCTGGCAAGTGGCATTAAAATCCCAGCATGGGGATCCCTGCCTGGGTGGCTCAGCGGTTAAGCGTCTGCCTGTCGAGTCCTGCGTCGGGCTCCCCGCAGGGAGCCTGCTTCTCCCTCTGCCTGTGTCTCCACCTCTATCTCTGTGTCTCTCATGAATAAATAAATAAAATCTTTAATTAATTAATTAATTATTAATTAATTAATTAATAGAAAATCCCAGCATGGAGTAGCTTTCATGGTGGCTGAACTGAAAAGGATGGCCAATACCAAGTATCGGTGAGGATGATTGACTAGAATACCCATACAGTGCTGGTAGGAAGATAATTTGGTGCAACTACTTTGGAAAACAGTAAAGTTGGACTCATGTATACCCTATACCTCAGCAATTCCACCCAAACACTTCCCATCAAGACACAGACAAATATTTATGGCATCACTACTGTTAATAGGCATACAGTGAATACAACCCAAACAATCAGCATTGGTAGAGTGGATACATACACTGTAACATATCAGTATAGTGGAAAACCACAGAACAATGAGAACAAACCATCTATTGCTAATAACAATGTATTTTACAATACTGAAATAAAGAAGCCAGACACAAAAGAACATTTATTGTTCATATAATTTTATTGGCATATATAAAGTTAAGATAAACCAAGCAAAGTTAATTGATGGTGCTGGAAGCTAGCTGCTTCCTGTAGTTGTCTTGTAGTTGTTCTTGGGGAACAAGGGTCCACAGGAGAGCTACTAGAGCCTATTGATGTTCTATTCCTTAATCTGGAACATCTATTAAGCTGTGCACTTGTAGTAAGTGTACTTTTCCGTATATATGCTATATTTGAGTAAAAAGGATACAGAACTTGGAATAAAACCAACCACATAACTGAGTCAAAAGAAAAATGGCATAGCTGCCCAGACTCTTGAACAAAGTCTGGCTAGAAACCCAAATGTACAAGAAATAGGCAAAAGAAGATGGAACTGTGTGAATGAACATGAGAGACTGACAGAGCTATACTAAAATAGTGTTAGAAATGGATCCAAAGGCATCCGACTGGCTCAGCTGGTTAAGGATCCAACTCTTGATTTTGGCTCAGGTCATGATCTTAGGGTCATGAGATCGAGCCTTGCCACTGGCTCCACACTCAGCACTGAATCTGCTTGTCCCTCTCCCCATCACTCTGCCCCGGCCCATACACATGCTCTCTCTCAAATAAATAAATAAATAAATAAATAAATAAATAAATAAATAGGAAGGAAGGAAGGAAGGAAGGAAGGAAGGAAGGAAGGAAGGAAGGAAGGAAGGAAGGAAGGAAGATAGATGGATCCAACACGGGAAAATGTTTAGTCTTACTCGTTAGATAAATGCAAATTAAAATTACGAGAAATACTTAACCTACTGTATTCATAGAGATCAAAAGTTTGATACTATGCCATCAACTCCCATATGTTACAGTATAAATTAGTACAGCTCCTATGGGGAACATTGGTGAAATCTAGCAATTTTTTTTTTTTAAGATTTATCTATTTATTTGAGAGAAAAGGAACACATGAGTAAGCATGAGTGGGAGGCAGGGGGCAGAGGGAGAGAATCTTCAAGCAGACTCCCAGCTGAGTGCAGAGCTTGACACTGGGCTCTATTCTCCTGACCCATGAGAGCCTGACCTGAGCCGAAACAGTCTGATGTTTAGCCAACTGAGCCACCCAGGCGCCCCAATCTAGCAAACTTTAAAATATACATCTTTTGTCTTAGCAATAGTGCTTCTATAAATTTAACCAACAAATATATCTTCATGAGAACTGCCATTCACAGTATATACAGGGTTATTCAGGGCAGCATTCATTATAAGGACAGTAAGAAAAAAAAAAGAAAAAGGACAGTAAGAGTGTAAATAATTCAAATACTGATCGAGGTAAGCCTGACAGAGACTAGCTCCATAAATTGTGGTGCATTCACACAAAGGAGTACTACACAGTCATTGAAGAGATTGAAGCTACTTCTTAACGCACTTTCAGGGAACAAGTGCTCAAGTAACAATGTGGGTACAAAAGGAAAAAAGACTAGTGGCCTCTAATAAGGGAACCTCTGAGAACCTGGAAATTTCCTGCATAAACCTTTTTTCCTTTCAATTTCTGTACCATGTACAGGCAGGAATTCTTATTTAAAAATATAATTATTAGGGGATACCTGGGTGGCTTAGCGGTTTAGCGCCTGCCTTTGGCCCAGGGTACGATCCTGGAGTCCCGGGATCGAGTCCCACATCGGGCTCCCTGCATGGAGCCTGCTTCTCCCTCCTCCTGTGTCTCTGCCTTTCTCTCTCTCTGTGTGCGTCTATCATAAATAAATAAATAAATAAATAAATAAATAAATAAACAAACAAACAAACAAACAGATAAAACTTTAGAAATAATAATAATTATTATTATTATTAAAACAAACAAAGCCTCGTGACTCATCTCTAGTTTCACAGCACTGTGGTCAGAAGAGATGCACAGAATGACTTCAATTTTTTTTGCATTTGTTGAGATTTGTTTTGTTTTGCCTAGTATCTCATCTATTCTGGACAATGTCCCATGTGCACTTGAAAAAATGTGTATTCTGCTCTTTTAGGATGGAAGGTTATAAATATGTCTATTAAATCCATTGGGTCCAGTGTGGAAATTTGGCAAGACCATAAATACATGGAGGTTAAACAACATGCTACTCAACAATGAATGGGTCAACCAAGAAGTCAAAAATTACACGGAAACAAATGAAAATGAAAACACAATAGTCCAAAATCTTTGGGAGACAGCAAAAGTGGGTTCTAAGAGGGCAGTCTATAGCAATACAAGCCTATCTCAAAAAACAAGAAAAATCTCAAATAAACAACCCAACCTCACACCTAAAGGAGACAGAAAAAGAACAATCAGAACCCAAACCCTGCAAAAGGAAGGAAATCATAAAGATTGGAGCAGAAATAAATGATAAACAAACAAACAAACAAAAAAAAAACAGATCAATGAAACCAGGAGATGATTCTTTGAAAAGATCAGCAAAATTGATAAACCTCTCGCCAGATTTATCAAGACAGGGGGCAAAGAGAAGCCTCAAACAAAATCACTAATGAAAGAGGAGAAATAACAGCCAACACCACAGAAATACAAACAATTATAACAGAATATTATGAAAACCTATATGCCAACAAATTTGGACAACTTAGAAGAAAAGCATAAATTCCTAGAAACATAACTACTAAAACTAAAGCAGGAAGAAAAGAAAACTTGAACAGACCAGTTACCAGCAATGAAATTGAATCAGTAATCAAAAAACTCCCAAAAACACAAAAGCCCAGGACCAGAAGGCTTCACAGGCAAATTCTACTAAACATTTAAAGAAGAATTAATACCTATTCTTCTCAAACTATTACAAAAAATAGAAGAGGAAGGGAAGCTTCCAAATTTATTCTATGAGGCCAGTATCAACCCTGATAACCAAAACCAGATAAAAACACAAAAAAAGAGAACTACAGTCCAATCTCTCTCATGAATAAAGATGCAAAAATCCTCAACAAAATACTAGCAAACCTAATCTGAAAGTATGTTTAAAAAAATAAAACAATCAAGTGGGATTTATTCCCAGGATGCAAGGGTAATTAAATATTTGCAAAACAATCAATGTGGTATGTCACATCAATAAGAGGATAAAAACCATATGATCAATTCGACAGAAAAATGCAGAAAAAGCATTTGACAAAGCACAACATCCACTCATGATAAAAACCCTCTGCAAAGTAGGTCTTGAGGGACCTACTCAACATATCTCAACATAATAAAGTCCATATATGAAAAACTCACAGCCAACATCATCCTACCCTCAAAAACACTCAAGAGCTTTCCACCTGGGGTCAGGAAGACGACAAGGATGTCTACCCTTAAGATTTTTATTCAACATAATATTGGAAGTCCTAGCCACAGCAATCAGACAACATAAAGAAATAAAAGGCATCCAAATTGGCAAAGAAAAAGTAAAGCTCTCGGTATTTGCAGATGACATGATACTATATATAGAAAACCCTAAAAGCTCCACCAAAAAACTACAACTGATAAATGAATTCAATAAAGTCTAAGAATACAAAATCAATGTACAGAAAACTGTTGCATTCCTATACACTAAGAATGAAGCAGCAGAAAGTGAAATTAAGAAAACAGTCCCAGGGACACCTGGGTGGCTCAGCAGTTGAGCGACTGCCTTTGGATCAGGGCGTGATCCTGGAGTTTCGGGATCAAGTCCTGCATCGGGCTCTTTACAGGGAGCCTGCTTCTTCCTCTGCCTGTGTCTCTGCCTCTCTCTCTCTGTTTCCCATGAATAAATAAATAAAATCTTAAAAAAAAAAGTCCCATTTACAATTACATCAAAAACAATAAAATATCTGGGAATAAGCTTAACCATAGAGGTGAAAGAGCTGTACTCTGAAATCTATAAAACAGTAATGAAAGAAATTTAAGACAATGCAAAGAAATGGAAAGACACTGCATGCTCTCACGTTGGAAGAACAAATATTGCTAAAATGTCTATACTACCCAAAGCAATCTACAGATTGAATGCAATCCCCATCAAAATCCCAATGGCATTTTTAATAGGACTAGTATAAACCAATGCTAAAATTTGTATGGAACCACAAAATACCTCAAATAGCCAAAGCAATCTTTAGAAACAAAACTGGAGGTATCACAACTCCAGACTTCAATTTATACTACAAAGCCATAGTGATCAAAACAGTATGTACTAGCCTAAAACAGACACAAAGATCAATAAAACAAAATAGAAAACACAGAAATAAACCCACAATTATATAGTCAATTAGTCTTCAACAAAGGAGGCAATATGCAATGGGAAAAAGACAGTCTCTTCAACAAATGATACTGGGAAAACTGGCCAGCTACATGCAAAAGAATGAAACTGGACCACTTCTTTTCACCATATACAAAAATAAAATCAAAATGAATTATATCTAAATGTAAGATCTGAAACCATAAAAATCTTTGAAGAGAGCACAGGTAGTAATTTCCCTTGACTTTGGCTGTGGCAACATTTTTCGAGATTTGTGTCCTGAGGCAAGGGAAATAAAAGCAAAAATAAACTATGAAGACATCAAAATAAAAAGCTCCTGCACAGTAAAGGAAACAATCAACAAAACTAAAGGGCAGCCTACTGAATAGGAGAAGATATTTGCAAATGACATATTTGATAAGGGTTAGTATCCAAAATATACAAGGAACTGATACAATTTATAAAAAAAAAAAAAAAAACTCCAAATAATCCAATTTTAAAATGGGCAGAAGAATAGACATTTTTCCATTGAAGACCTACAGATGGCTAACAGACACACGAAAAGATGCTTGACATCACTCATCATCAGGGAAATACATGTTAAAACTACAGTGAGGTATCACCTCACACCTGTCAGAAGAGCTAAAATCAACAACATAAGAAACAACAGGTGTTGGCAAGGATGAGGAGAAAGGGGAACCCTTCCTGCACTGTTGGTGGGAATGCAAGCTGGTGCAGCCACTGTGGAAAACAATATGGAGGTTCCTCAAAAAATTAAAAACAGAACTACCCCAAGATCCAGTAATCACACTACTAGGAATTTACCCAAAGAATACAAAAATATTCATTCAGAGGGATCCATGCACCCCTATGTTTACTGCAGTATTATTTACAACAGCCAAACTATAGAAGCAGCCCATGTCCACTGATAGATGAATGAATAAAGAAGATGTAGTGTGTGTGTAAAAATACATATATTATAGAGTATTACTCAGCCATAGAAAAGAATGAAATCTTGCCATTTGCAACAACACGGATGGAGCTAGAGTATAATGCTAAGCGAAATAAATCAGAGAAAGACACATACCATTATGATTTCACTCATGTGGAATTTAAGAAAACATGAACAAAGGAAAAAGAGAGAGAGGCAAACTAAGAAACAGGCTCTATAGAGAATCAGAGGGGAGGTGGGTGGGGGAAAGACAGAAAGAGGTGATGGGGATTAAAGAGTACACTTATCATGATGAAAAATAAAACAAAATAAAACCTTAAGTTTATAATATATGCTAAAGGCTCCAAAAAAGAGCTTTAGAAGTTTTATTTGAAATGAGAACTTTTGCTTCCATCCTTTCATACAAATGATCTTACAGGAGGTATGAGGGAACACCCAGCTCCTCCAAACAAGTCTAAGACACCCCAGCCAGACAAATATCGTCCAGTGTCCTGGGAAGAATTAGCCAAGGAGGTTATTAAAGTACAGGCAATGATCTCTGGGAGACCAAGGGGAACAGGGCGCCAGGCCAGAGACCTGCAGAAGTGGTGTTTAAATAAAGAACATGCACTTGAAGCTCACACACACTAGCTCCTATGACAGGGACAGAAACAGAGTGTCAGACGACAGTGGCAGCACCACAGTCAGGCACGGAGTAGTCTCGGGAAATCTGCTGCGTGTTTACGGATATCTGCACACTACATCTTCTCCACAACCTAATAAAGTAGATGTTGGGAGAGGAAACTGAGGCCCTACATCCCTGGGCTGAGGAAGCAGGGGCCAGAACACCAGGCAGGCTGGCTCCTGACCTCTCCCCAAGAGCGGCATCCCACCTGGATTCCCGGCAAGACCGCACCAGGAATACGTCCAGGCACGGAGGGCCTGAGGTAGGGGAGGAACCAGCACTCGCCAAGAGTCCTCCTGCACTCTCAGACTCGCAGTGTCTGGCACGGAGCATTTCCTTTTTGGCAGGGGCACTGGGCTGGAGCATCGGGGCAAGGACGACAGGGACATCTCACTGAGTCATCTGCCCACTGCCCCGCCCACTCTGACCAGGTTCCCCAGGAGTGTTCAATGAGAACAGAAAGAAAGGAGGTCTGGAGGAGGATGACGAGGGCAGTCCCTGACTCACTAGCCACATCCTGTCCAGCAATTTCTAATCACAGATTTATCTGGATGTGCCTCTCCTTCGTAAATGTGACCTTAAATGACAAAAAGATCAAGATCCCGCAAATTGTCATGCTGGAACCACAGGCCAAACCAAACAAGCTGAACAGCAATAAACATGAGGCTCTGGGCCTGAGATGGGCCCAAAGCCACGATGAGCAGCGGGGACAGACATGCAGCCGGGACGGGACTGAGGGCCACTCACACTCCTCAGATCTGCAGGTCCAGAAAATAGATACAAGTAACAAGCAGACTTCTGCTTCCAGGAAGAAGCTGAGAGGTACTTTTTCCTATTCTTCTGGTTAAGTGCAACTAAAACCCTGGATGTGAGACATTTTTTAAATGTGAGAAGACTGTGAAAGGTGGAGAGAGGAAGGCCCCAACAGACTAGGGGCCCTCGGGGCCTCAGATGGACTTGCAGCAGAGCTCCCTGGATCTCTGTTGGCCTCATGCATGCAAGAGCGGAGCTGAGGAAGCCAGCAGCCAGAAAGAGTTAAAAAGCCTGCTCTCTAGCCATGGGACCAAGAAAGGAACAGCCTAACAAGACAGAAATCAATAGTAGTGTTGCCAATAACCACTCTACTCCAACCAAACACCACAGAAAACACAGTGGCCCTCACCCCCAACAGCACCAGGCAGAAACGAGGTGCTCCAGCACCCCAAGAAGGCTAAGTAGAAACATCCATCCCTGCAGGCCACACCCTGATGGTGTCAGGGGATGAACGGAGGCAAATAAGCATAACAACAAGTATTCCACCCCATTAGCCAGTAAGGAAATGCTGATTAAAATCACAATGCACTATTACTATACACCTGCTAAATGGCTAAATAAGAAACAGTAACAACACCAAATGCTGGAGAGGATGTGGAGAAACTAGCTCATATTGTTGGTGAGCAAGTAAAATCACACAGCCACTCAGCCAAACAGTTTGGCAATTTCTTAAAGAACCAAACATGCAGTTACCACGTGACCCAGCAATTCTATTCCTGGGAATTTATCCCAAAGAAATGAAGACTTGTGTTCACACAAAAACCTGCCCATGAATGTTCATAGCAGCTTTATCTGCAATCACCAAAAACTGGAAACGAGCCAGGTGTCCTTGAGTGGTAAATGATTAAACACACTGTGGCACACCCATTCCATGGAATACTACTCAGTAATAAAAAGCAACAACTATCATAGGACAACAACCCGGGTGGAGCTCCAGGGAGCTATGCTAAGTGAAAAAAGCCCATCCCCAAAGGGTACATACTATATGTTCCCATTTTTGCAGCATTCTTGAGATGACAAAATTACAGAAATGAAGAACAGATTGGTAGTGGCAGAGGTTAAAGGGAGTGGGTGTCTTTCAACCACTTTCAAAGGCAACCCAGAGATCCTGGTAGAGATGGAAACATTCTGGTGCTTGACTGTATCATTGTCAACATCCTGGTTGTGATGTTGTACTACAGTTTCCCAAGGCATTACCACTGAGGGAGACTAGAGAGAGAACACAAAGGATCTTTGTATTATTTCAATTCCATGTCAATCTACAAATGATCTCAAAGGCTTAATTAAAAATAAGTAACCGGGGATCCCTGGGTGGCTCAGCGGTTTAGCGCTTGCCTTTGACCCAGAGCGTGATCCTGGAGTCCGGGGATCGAGTCCTGGGTCGGGCTCCTGGCATGGAGCCTGCTTCTCCCTCTGCCTGTGTCTCTGCCTCTCTCTGCCTCTCTCTCTCTCTCTCTCTCATGAATAAATAAATCTTTTAAAAATAAATAAATAAAAATAAGTAACCGAAATCAACTTTCTAATATCTAATATGTTTAAATTGGGAAAATAGGGAGTAACTCCAGAACAATGCTGTATTTCTTAAGGACAAGGGCATCTATGGTCTCCCTTGGCACAAATTAGAAATGTAATCTTATCTTGTTAAAGTCATTTGTAGGTAGTGCAAACTCATGAAATGTCGGACCCGCCAAGGAAATATGGGGACACACCTTTGGTGCACATTCTCTAAGAAATCCAAATCTAGTCCTCTGCATATGCTGAGTCCAAGTAAGAACACGTGAGGGTCACAGAGCTCTGTTATCCAGCTGTGACATGTGGCTTGGTCCTTGAGGCTGCACAAGAGAGTGCACCGGAAATGGCAGGACTCATTTCTACACACAACAGTGCTTCAAAAGTCAATGAAGCTGTGTCTCGTGTCAGCCTAGAAGGGAGGATGTCAGAACCACAGGTCCTGCCCTCACACGGCACTGCACTTCCTGGATGGGCCAAGCCCAGCAGCCCCACCTCTACTGCAGGTGCACTCAGGAGTGACCCAAAACACATGTATGACAAGCTGCCCCCCAGCTCCAGACCCACAGATCCCACTGCCAACCAGGCAGGCCTCTTAGGGTTCCTGCTCCCACATTTAGACATGTCCTTCTGCCAACACTTCCCCCACAGGCCAGCTTCACCACCTCTCCCACACTCAATCCTCATGTTTGGGCTCCAAATTCTTCCTTTCTTCTCAGAAATAAATTCAAGCAGCTTTCACTTGAACAAACAGACAAGACCCCTGCTCCCATGGAGCTTTCATTCAAACATAGACAGGAAATAAATACTAAATACTACCATAAAGTAAACTACATAGTATGGAGAGTATGGTGACAATTCCATAGTATGGAGTGACTGGTGACAAGTCTATGGAAAAAAGAGAGATCAGAGAAAGGTCAGGGTCAACAGAGGTCTCACTGGAAAAGACTGGAAGGACAAGGAATGGGCCACAGCCTGAAGCAGGAGGACCACAGCTAGTGGCAAGAGCCAAGTGAACCAGGGGAGAGGAGCTGGGGATGAACAGGACGCAGAGCATCACACAGGCACTTCTAAGGCCTTTACACCAAGCACTGTGGCACTTTTTGAGCAGAAGGCCAACATTTGACTTAAGTTTAAAAAGCAACATTCTGGTTGCTTTACTAAAAACAGAACATAAGGGGCAGGGCAGAAGTCAGGACCCTTTGGGGAGGGTGCTCAGCAATCCTATTGAGAGAGAAGGGAAGGGGAGCGGCCGTGCCCTCAGGTGTCCTGAAGGTAACAGGGTTTCTGGACAGACCTGATGGGGTATGGAACAAAGAGGAGCCAACAACTACCCCCTTGAACAGCTGGAGATGGAGCTGCCATTCTGAGATGAAGAAGGCTGTGACCAGGCCTTGCAGTTTTAGAGAGCAATGAACAATATTTCATCACGCTGAAGATGTTCATACCTGACAATTCTACCCTTAGAAACACATTCCAGAGAAACTCATGCCCCTGTGCCCAGGAAGGCGAGTCTAAGAATGGTAATGCTGTTTATAATGGCCAAAGCTGGGAAATCCAAGCCAAGAGTGGGACACTCTGGACACTGGACCACTATGTAAGCCACCAACTAACAACTAAGCACTATGATCCTTTGACAAGGGCGGTATTTGTAAAAAGTTCTCAGGCCCGTGGGATGCCTGGGTGGCTCAGTGGTTGAACATCTGTCTTCAGCTCAGGTCGTGATCTCTGGGTCCTGGGATCAAATCCCGCATCAGGCTTCCTCCAGGAAGCCAGCTTCTCCCTCTACCTGTGTCTCTGCCTCTCTCTGGGTGTCTCTAATAAATACATAAATAAAAATTTAAAAAAAAAAAAAAAGTTCTGAGGTTCATGCCCCACTTCCCAGAAACCCTGATTTAATTCCAGGAATCCGGAATCCGTCATGTTAAACCTTGAATCATTTAACTGAAGGCAGACGTATCCACACAGATCGACCTTGAAAACACAACCCTGGGTGAAAAGAGCAAGTTGTGGGAGCTGATAGTATGACACCATTTACTTACAACTGAAACCTGGCCAAATACTATATGCTACTTATACCTACATATGGGAGAAGAGAAAGGATTAAAGTGTGTGCGCGCATGCACACACACACACACACACACACACACACACAAATGATAAATAACAAACTCAGAACTGGGATGACTCTGGGGAGAGGGCAAGAGGGGTAGGTAGGATCCAGAATATAAATGACTTCAAGTACATCCACACTGTTTCGTTCTCAGGCTGAGAAGGATTCATAGTTGTCCATTGTGTTACTTTTTGAATGCCTGAAATATTTAATAATTTTTTAAATGTTAAACATTTTGGCACAAAAATATGCTAACATACCCAAGTCAGAGCTTGAGACACACACAGTATGTCCTATATTTATAGTTAATAGTTTACTGTATGTATACAGATGAAAATACACAGTAGGTACAGTTTACAGTACTTATAGTTTATAGTCTAGCCTTAGAGAAGGGAGTGGGTCAGCCCGAAACCATGTCTGCAGATGGATTCTGCTGGTCAAATGGGGGGACCGCCAGGGAGCCTGAACGTGGTGTGGTGTTCACGCATGCGTTCACTCAGCCACAGAATGCCCTCCTCCAGGGGCTCTTGTGGCTGCTGCACGCCCAGCCGCCTCCACAGGCTACTGGGCATTTCAAGGCAGTCACACGTTATTCCTAATTGGCCTCTCCAATTTCTCATCCTGTAGTAGGCTCCTGCTAAAGAACTGGCTGAGTGTGTGAAAATAAGGCTGATGGCTTCTGAAGGGAGGAAGGGCAAGGTACTGGCCGGACTGCTCAAAGGGAAGCTACTAGAGATCAACAAAGAAACCTTTCCAACACACCCCTTTCCGTGAACATTAGGGTGGCAGCCGCCGGAAGCTAATATCAAACCATAGAAACTTCCTTTCTGAGGATTATCAAAGCAGGCAGAGATACACGTCCCACTGCTCAAGAGCAAGCCAGCTCCCTAAGCCTCAGTGAGGGTAAAGGGCATGGCAGAGACAGCACAGCAGTTACGACAGAGAGAGAGAGTCACTGGTGCAAATGACTTGTCTCTAGGCCTCAGCTTCTTAATCTCCAAAACAGGTACCAGCGCCTGTCCCTCGGGGTCATTCTGAAGGTGCACAAGGAAGGCCATTATTGCTGCTGGCGGCAGGACGGTGCTGGCTGGTCCACAGGACAGCACAGATCAGAGCACACAAGGCGATGCAGGACATGAGAGCCAAGGGTTGGCTCCCCAACTGCTCTTACAGCGAGCTGGCACAGTCACAGCGGACAGCGGGGAGCAGGGGACACCGAGCAGCCCATGTGGGCATCTGGTCAGCAGCTGCCTGAAGTACTATCCAACACCACTGGGGGAAAAAAATCACTTGTCTACGACACTTCAAATAAGGAGTGAGACTATTTCCAGGCTCCACAGTGCCTTGTCTTGGGGATGGTGGGCTGAAACTTCTCCTGTGACAAAGTTCAGACAATGAAAATTCATCACAGAGAAGTTTAGCTGACCCGCAGGCTTTCTGTTTGACCAGGTGGGAACCAAAGATGTTTCTAGCATGTGGGTGAAGTCACAACACCAAGTCTGTGGCTTTAAAAACCCCAGCCTGTTGGGACGCCTGAGTGGCTCAGCAGTTGAGAGTCTCCCTTCAGCTCAGGGCGTCATCCTAGAGTCCCGGGATCAAGTTCCACATTGGGCTCCCTGCATGGAGCCTGCTTCTCTTTCTACCTGTGTCTCTGCCTCTCATGAATAAATAAAATCTTTAAAAAAAAGAAATCCCAGCCTTCCACCTCTAAGAAATACAAGACAAAAATCAACCCTCTGGAGATGCTTACAGTCATCTTCAATTCCTTCCACTCATTTCATTTTAAATCCTTACATTTCCACTGCTTTCCCATACAGCTTCACACAGTTTTACTGCCAATACCTGTAGCTCTTACCTGCCGCTCTCCCCGCTTGCAGAACATTTCCCAACTGCTCAAATGGGTCAATACGGAAGTGGCCCAGCAAAAACAAAAACTGAATTTTAAAATCGACGTACAAGACCCCGTGGCTCACTGAAGGAGACCAGAGACGCTGGAATAACAAATCAGAGCCTCGAAGTTCAGCCACTGACCAAAGGAGGAGCAAAGGGACAGCGTCCGGGCAGGAATGGGAACCTGGAAATACTGTGCTAATTATAGTTCCTCAGCCCGAGGGACTCGGAAAGGTGGCCAAGAATAAGTATCTGGCGCATTTGGTAATTTCTGTCACTTCCTGTTACTCACATCCTGCTGTTCCAATGCTGCCCAAAATGCTGGATTCGCCATACACAAATCCCTACCTTGAAGCCCCCTGAGACCCAGACTATTCAAAACAGCTGGGATGTGCGTAGACAACAGACTTCCTCAAGGAGCGCCATACCAAACACAAAAATAGCACCATGCAAACAAGCACCAGGAGGTCCCTGGGCGAAAGCAGCCCCAGAATGCAGGTTCAGACGCCCCAGGTACCCAACAGCATGGGGCCCGACCTCCAAAGGAGCCTAGGTATGAACTGCTAGCAGAGTACTTGTTCTCTAAAGCTCTGCTCATGTCTAGTCTCAGGGCAGCTCTGAGGGCAGAAGGGGATCCCCATCACCACAATTCTTACACCTGCCCAGGGGCCCACAGCACACAGTATAAGCACCCTCCGCCACACTCAAGCTTTCAACCCTCCTGAGGACACCAGTCCCCAGGAACACAGGACACTCGGGTAGGAGCAAAGCCAACTGGGCCAGAGGCCAAAATTGCTTTTAATCCATCAGAGAACAGATTTTTTTAAAAGAAGAAAAAGCAAGATGAAGCAAAAAGGAAAGATTATACCTAAAACTGAAATGCAACAAAAATATGTTGGGGTTATTGATCAATATAGTATTTCTACAGCTCTTTATTAAGCTTTGAAATGTCGTGCTTATGTGTGGAAAACTTTAGAGACTACAGGTGGCCCTAAGTAGGGTGCTGGAGGCAGACAGCCCCCCCGCGGGTACCCCACACATCCCCTCCCCCCCCACAGCAAGCAGGAAGCAAGAAGCTGATATACAGAAGGCAAAACACAAACAAACCACCCTACCATGCCTCCAACAACGAAGCACTATGAATATCCTAAATCTCCAAAAACTTATGCTGTGACCACACAGTGGAATACCATACAGCGAAGTTTCACAAGTGCAATGTGAGCATGTATTCATGGACACAGATGTTCATAATATAATGCATTGTTTTGATTTCCCTTTTTTTTTTTTTTAACGTAGGCTTCACGTCCAATGTGGAGCCCGGCGGAGGGTTTGAACTCACAACCCTGAGATTATGACCTGAGCTGAGATCAAGGGTCAGATGCTGGGCAGCCCAGGTGGCTCAGCGGTTTAGCGCCACCTTCAACCCAGGGCGTGATCCTGGAGACCCGGGATTGAGTCCTACATCAGGCTCCCTGCATGGAGCCTGCTTCTCCCTCTGCCTGTGTCTCTGCCTCTCTCTGTCTCTCATGAATAAATAAAATCTTTACCAAAAAAATCAATCAGCCAGATGCTTAACTGGCTGAGTCACTCAGGTGCCCCATAATATAATGTATTTCTTAGTTTTATTTATTTATTCATGAGAAACACAGAGGGAGAGGCAGAGACACAGGGAGAGGGAGAAGCAGGCTCCATGCAGGGAGCCCAACGTGGGACCTCATCCCGGGATCCCATGACCACGCCCTGGGCCAAAGGCAGGCACCAAACCATTGAGCCACCCAGGGATCCCATATTTTCCACACTTTCTAAAGTAAAACGTGTTTAAAATACATCTATGCCTTTTTCTTTTCTTTTTTTTTTTTTTACCAACAAACTCATTATCTGGGACAAAAAAACTATCAACTGCCTACGCAATTAGCTTCGTGCCCTTCTACATTCCAGAATGGCCCTGCTGTTCCTAGTAGCCTCCCGCTCAGCCTGGCTACCAGCACATTTCCCACCTTCCCTACAGGAACAGCACTGGGGGAGCTCCCAGGAAAGCTCTTTGAAGAGATGAAAAGGTGGGGGCCGCCCCAGTCCTGGCCCAAGCCCCTTCTGCAGCTCCTGCAGCAGGCATCTAGCCACACAAAAGGACCCTCAGAGTGGAAGTTGGGTCTCTGGCGACTATCGGGCTCCACACTGGCCCCAGACTGCTGGCCCCTGGTCTTTTCTAGGGAGAGAAACAAACCTCTACCGTATTTAAACCACTGCTAGCTGTGCTTCCTCTTCAATACCCCCAAACCTAACCTGAGACACCACCCTCATCATCACAGACCAAGGCACAGAAATGGAATCTCCTTTCTCCTCCAGGTTAATAACATGATTTCTCGTTAAGTAAAACTGAAAATTCTCAACTCAAATGGACAGCAACACCAAGGGAGCCTAATTTAACAGAGTCACAGTAAGGCTGAAATAATAACACTGAAAATCAAATCTGAGGACACAAGTCAGGGCCAGGCAAACTACAGCGCACCACCTGTTCTTTTTAAAGAAAGTTTTACAGGAACACAGTCATTCCTGTTTATTTACATATTGTCTCCGACTGCTACATATGGCCAGAGACCCTATAGCTCACAAAGCCTATAATATCTGGTCTGCTATAGAAGTCTGCTGCTAACCTCAGATATATAAATTGCTCACATGTGTCTCAGGAGGAGCATAAAAAGAATTTGGTGTGGAGGGGTTAAATGCAATTTGTTGCAAAAAAAAAAAAAAAAAAGATGGAATTTCCACCTTGTCCCTTCTCTCTGCCTCTGGATCCACAAAGGAGGAGTCTCCATCCTGCTCCCTGAGGAACCCCTGAGTACCTGGCAGGTAGTACATGCTCAATAAATACAGAACTGAACACATCCCATCTACATGAAGGTCACTCACTGAGCAATTTAGGCTGAAAACCCTTCTGACTGTGGAACACAGTGATGTATCCTTGAGCTTAACTCCCCTGATGCACCCTATCCCCACCTCACGGAGAACATTTCCAGGTGGTTTACCCTACACAGTGAGGAGTCCCATGTTCCCCCACTTTCCTGTGATTCAGTCCGGGAACCTCGCTGTCTGGGAAGAGACCCATGCTGAGGCCGCGTGGCAACCTGTGTGAGGACGTGCTCAAATCGGCAAAGCACAAGGCCAGCAGGAGCAGAATCGGAGGTGTGGATCCTAGCCACCCCTTACCCTGTCCCTCACGTCCCTCCCCTCCCGGGCAATCCACACACAAGATGCAAGGGGCAGCCATCTCCTCTTCTCCAGGATGAACTCTGAGGAAAACAGCTTCAGACGTGTCACCAACACCACAAAATGAAGGTTTCAAATCTGCTGGTCATGATGCAAAACTGGAGAAGAAGGAGACAAAGATGCTGGATGGGAGCCCTTGCTCTTCATGTGGCCCTGCTGAGGTTCAGCCGGAAGCTGAAGTCACAGACTCACGCGCACGCCCATGACTGGATGACCACGTGTCCCAACCCTGTTTCACACGCTTAGGAAACAAATACCCAGAGAGCACAGATGACTCCTCAGGGCCACACTGCTTGTAGGAGGCAGAGTGGGGGCCACAAGACAGTTGGCCAATGGTCACATCCAGAGCATGATGTGACCTGTGGAGCTCCCTCCTGGAAGGATGGAGTAGCTGACCCACATGGTCTAGGGGAGCTGCTGAGTGTCAGCTCCCATGCCTAATCTCTGCAGCTGTTGAAGGTACAAAGAACCAGCCTCTGAGACACAAAGGTGGGAGGGGGCACTAAACCCCTCTAGATGCCAGGGACCTGAACAGAGTCATATTCTCTCAGAGATGCCCGGTCCAAATCACACTGTCCTTTCTAACTCTCCAAGTGACTAATGCACTTGGTCCGCAGCAGTCATGTATAAGTAATCCAGGAAAAGGACATCTCAGACCACATTCCCAGTAAGGCAGGTAAATCACACACAACGTCAATTGCCGTTAGGGATAATCTTGCCCCATGTATAACCCCCTCTTCCTAACTTTAAACAATTTATCCCTCTCCTCTGACCATGCTTCCTGTATTCCTCTGGTATTTCAAGTATATTTCAAAACTGAAAAGAAGTCCGACCACAAGATTTAACATTTTAAAAAACCGAAACAGAAAAAGGTTGAAAATATATTTTTCTCCTTGGCAAGTCCTGATTCAGAGGGTCTGTCTACCAGGGCTGTGGAGGCATCACTGGGTATTTGAAAAGCCACCATGAGACAGCATGGCATGTGGGTTGGCTGAGGCCAGCTGGCCTGACTCAGGACCCATCTCCCTTTGTCATGGCACAGCTCTGACACAGTCCCACGCGGATGGAAAAGACAGGAAAGCGTCCCAGGGATGCCAAGTGACAGAAATACAGCAACAACAAACCAGCTAACCCAACAGATATTTATAGAATGCCTACTTTGTGCCAGGCATGGCTCTGGGGCGCTGGAATAGAGAGTGAGTCAATAAGCCCCAGGACATCCCTTTTCTCTTAAAGTTTACACCTCTCCCTCCAACAAACAAATTAGAGGGGGGAAAGAAAGGGTGCATATAATGTTACTGCTGACACAAGAAACAGAATTATATACATTAAAAACTTTAACTTATGGGAGTGCCTCAGTTGGGCATCCAACTCTTGATCTCAGCTCAGATCTTTTTTTTTTTTTTTTTTTTTTCCAGCTCAGATCTTGATCTCAGGGTTGTGAATTCAAGCCCCGCACTGGGTTTTAAGCTGGGTGCGAAGCTTATTTAGAAAAAAAAAAATTTAATCTGTGATAAAAAATGTCAAAAGATACTACCAAAAACCTTCCCCAAAAGAAAACTCCACACCAAGTGTTACTGGGAAATTCTAGCAAGAATTTAAGAAAGAAATAATAAACTTTATCAAAAAAACAGAGGGGGTAACAATGATATCCCCCCCTTCTGTTATGATGCTAGTTTATATGTTTTATAAAGCCAGCTTAACCTAAGTATCAAAACCTGACAAAGGTAAAAGAGAAAATTACAAACCAATATTATTCATGGATATAGATGCAAAAATCACTAACAAAATAAGAGCAAGTTGAATTTAACAATAAATAAAAAGGATAATACATCATGAGGATTCAAGGTTTGTCTCAGGAATACAAGGTTGGTTTACCATTCAAAAATCAATTTCATTTGCCCTTTTAAGAAAATTAAGGGGAGGGCAGCCCTGGTGGCTCAGCGGTTTAGTGCTGCCTTCAGCCCGGGGCCTGATCCTGGGGACCCGGGATCGAGTCCCATGTCGGGCTCCCTGCGTGGAGCCTGCTTCTCCCTCTGCCTGTGTCTCTGCCTCTCTCTGTGTGTCTCTCATAAATAAATAAATTAAATATTTTTTAAAAAAAGAAAATTAAGGGGAAAGCAAACATATGATCACTTCAGTAGAAGCAGAAAAACATCTGATAGCATTCAACACTCATTCACAATGAACATTCTCAGCAAATAAGAAAATCCTCAAACTGAAAAAGGGCACCTACAAAAAGCCTACAGCTAACATCATACCCAATAATAAAAAGCTGAATTGTTTCCTAGTAAGATTAGAAGAAATGAAAATACTCCTGCATACACTACTTGTATTCAACATTATACCAGCAGTCCTAACTTTTTCAACAAGGCAAGAAAAAAAAAAAATACAAGGCATCTGGGCAAGATAGAAATACAGAAATACAGTGGTCCCTATTTGTAGATGATACAACTATTGATATAGATATTTCTGAAGAATCTACAAACCAACTACTAGAATTAATAAGTTGTTTTCCAAGGTCACAAAATCCATTATATTCTTATATATCTGCAATAAACTATGAAACATATTTTTAAATTTCATTTAATAGGAACAAAAAAAATACACTACATAGGAATGAATCTAACAAAAGACATTAAAAATATCTACCCTGAAAAAACACAAAACTGTGCCAAGAGAAATTAAAGACCTAAATAAATACGGAGTTCATGGGAATACCTAAATATATAAATATGTTCATGAGAAAATTCAATGTCATTAAGATACCGATTCTCCCCAAATTGATATAGATTTGATGCAATTTCTTTTTTTTAAGATTTATTTATTTATTTATGATAGAGAGAGAGAGAGAGAGAGAGAGAGAGAGAGAGAGGCAGAGACACAGGAGGAGGGAGAAATAGGCTCCGTGCCAGGAGCCCGATGTGGAACTCGATCCCGGGACTCCAGGATTGCGCCCTGGGCCAAAGGCAGGCACTAAACCACTGAGCCACCCAGGGATCTCCTAGATTTGATGCAATTTCAATCAAGAGTCCAGCAGGCTGAAGCACCCTGATCTCAGGGTTGTGAGTTCAAGCCCCACGCTAGGTATAGAGATTACTTAAAAATAAAATCTTAAGAAAAAAAAAAATTCTAGCAAGCTTATTTTGTAGAAATGGACTATTTTTAAAATTTACACGAAAATGGAAAGGACTTAGAAAGAACCAAAGCAATTTTAAGAACAAAAGTTACAGGACTTGCCCTGTCTGATTTCAACACCTACTGCAAAGTTATAACAATCAAGAAATTGTGGTATTTGGGTAAGGTTAGACATATAGATCAATGGAACAGGACAGGAAGTCTGGAAAAGAGATTCACAAACATATGGTCAATTGATTTACAGCAAAGATGTCAAGGTGATTCAATGAGAAAAGAAACATCTCTTCAACAATGCTACTGAAAAAACTGAGCATCCATAAGGAAAAAATGAGCATCAACTCCTACCTCACATTATGCACAAAATTAACTACACTAGTCACAATCCTAACTTCTAGAAAAAAACCTTTGTGATATGGAGGCAGAAAAAGGTTTCTTGGATTGAAAAACACGCAGCATGAACCATAAAGAAAAAAAACTGATGAATTCAATTTCACCAAAAAGAATGACATTGTCCTTCTAAAGATGTCCACACAAAAAAGGCAAGCCACAGATTGGAAAAAACATTCATAACACATGTCACACAAAGATTTATATCCAAAATATACAAAGAACTCTTACAACTCACTAACAAGACAACCGATTCAACACAAAAATAGACAAATGATTCTACTACACACTTCACAAAGACAGACAAACGGCCAACAGGCACATGAAAAGATGCTGACATTATTTGTCATCAGGAAAATGGAAATTAAGACACAATAAGATACCACTACGCATCTATCAGGAAACATAAAATAAAAGACTGACAACACCATGTGCTGGTGGCTGCCGAACAACTGGACCTCCCTGCACTGCAGGTGGCCACGTAAAATCCCAAGCACCTTGGAAAAGAGTTGAGCAGTTTCTTAAAAAGTTAAGCATGGGGGAAATCCCTGGGTGGCTCAGTGGTTGAGCTCCTGCCTTCAGCCCAGGGCATGATCCTGCAGTCCCGGGATCGAGTCCCACGTCAGGCTCCGGGCATAGGGCCTGCTTCTCCCTCTGCCTGTGTCTCTGCCTCTCTCTGTGTGTCTCCCATGAATAAATAAATAAAATCTTAAAAAAAAAAAAAAGTTAAACATACACCTAGTGTATGACCCAGCAATTCTACTAGGTATTTACCAAGGGAAACAAAAACATATGTCCACACAAAGACTTGTATACAAATGTTCATGGTAGGGCAGCCCCAGTGGCTCAGCGGTTTAGCGCCGCCTTCAGCCCAGGGTGTGATCCTGGAGACCCAGGATCAAGTCCCACGTCAGGCTCCCTGCATGGGGCCTGCTTCGCCCTCTGCCTGTGTCTCTGCCTCCCCCCCACCTCTGTGTCTCTCACGAATAAATAAAATCTTAAAAAAAAATGTTCATGGTAGCTTTATTTGTAATAACTCAAAACTGGAAATGGCTCAAATGAACAACAACAGGTAAATGGATCAGCAAATTGGGGTAAAAGAATAAACTGAAAAAAAAAAAAAAAAGAATAAACTGTCAATATTCCCAAAAAGGGAAAGTTTCAAAATCATTATATTGAGCCAAAGATGCCATAATAAGGGGGATACACTTTCAATTTATATTGAATTATTATTCAATTTACAATGAATTATTCAATTTATACAGAATTCTAAGAAAAGAAAGCAAAATAATCTTAAAGACAGGGAGGGTGCAGAGAAAGGACGGCTCACGAGGAAACTTTCAGGGGATGGAAATGTTTGTCACCCTGTCTGGTGACAGTTTCAGCAGGAGCGGGGGTGAGGGAGTGACAACTCAACAAGCTGTACACTTTATTAAACAGTGCGGTTCATTGTACAGCAATTCTACCTCAAATGAGTTATAAAAATAACATCAACCTATCTCAGTGCACTGGAATATGCTCTAAAGGACAGGGTGAACCTTTCTCTGAATGGCTGGTATGACCATATAGTTTTATCATCCACAGCCAGGAAATTTCTGCAAGTCAAGTGGGTGCTAAAAATGATTAACGGTATTATCTCCTGTACGACAGGGTGTGTGAACTGGCAGTGCCCCGTACAAAGCAGCACTCACAGCTTTGGAAACAACCAATCCCCAACCTATCCCTTGGTGCGATTCGATATTTGCTGCATAAAGCAAACCGAAATGTTCATTCCTCAGAAGACAGCCATCCGGAGCGGGCAGTGCTGGAGGGCCAGCGTGGCCTGGGCCCCTGCCTCCCAGTCATGGAAGCGGTCCTGGTCCTCCGTGTCCGGGGCAGGACAGATGCCAAGGCTCCTGCATCAAGGTCAGCATCCCTCTGGCCCCACCAAGGACGGGGTGGGGACCAACCCCACTGCTCACTATTCTCCAAATGTGCAATTACTCTGACCCACCATCTTTGGACTTTTGCAGCCAGCAAACATGAGGCAGCAGTGAGGAACAGGGCCCCTGAACCGGACCAGCTTTTCCAATGAAGGTCCAGCAGGGGGCGCCCAGCGGGCTCAGTCAGTGCAGCCTGAGACTAGATCTGAGTCGTCAGTTCCAACCCCACTTGGGCCACAGGGCCTACTTTAAGAAGGAAAAAAAAAAAGCCAGCAGGCACGGAGGCCGGTGCTGTGCAGGAGACTTATGTGAGCCTTACGTGAGCACCTCAACACCAGGCTGAGGTCTGGAGGTTTAGTTAAACATCCTGTACAGAACTGGTACAGTAGCTCCTAACGTCCTCCTCCTGACTTAAAGGGGGGGAGGGGCCGGAATCACATGTTTCATTTCTGAGTTTACATTTCAAAGCAGGTGCTTCAGCTGTGGAAGGGGAGAGATTATTGAGTCAATAAACAGCAACCTCCCTGCCACAGAACAGCGAATTATCTTAATTTGATAACAAGTTGTTTCAAGGAAATAAAAAGCTCCTACTCACTCCTCTACCTACTCTGAAATACTAAGTAATTCCGGGACAGGAAAGCGGGGTTTTTTAAACATGATCTCCTAAAGAATGATTATCATTTTCCTAACTTTCAAGGAAAGAAACAAGACAGGACTTGGCTCTATCATATCCCTGGCACAATGACCAAAGAACACTGGGTAAAGGAGGACTAAAGTTAATTTCCTAGACACCCTAAGAAAAAACTCAATAATATCCACATACCTTCTCCACTGTTTCTTTTCCCAAAGAACTCTTTACTTTATAAAAGTTAAGGGATCCCTGGGTGGCGCAGCAGTTTAGCGCCTGCCTTTGGCCCAGGGCGTGATCCTCGAGACCAGGGATCAAATCCCACGTCGGGCTCCCGGTGCATGGAGCCTGCTTCTCCCTCTGCCTGTGTCTTTGCCTCTCTCTCTCTCTCTCTCTCTGTGACTATCATAAATAAATAAATAAATAAATAAATAAATAAATAAATAAATAAATAAATGTTATACTATAGTCTTTAAACTGTCCATTTTGGTTTTTGTTTCTTCTATCATTTGTAAATAAAAACAATTAGAAGTATTAACATTTCACACACACGTACTGTAAAAACGGCTTAGATTTCACAAGCAACCTCTACTCGATAACACGCACAGCCCAGACAAGCGAGAGTCCTTCCCCACCCTGAATCCTAAATACACGTAACAGACACCCACCACTGGCCCCAGCACTCACCAGAAGGCTGCCAGAAGACAGTGCCTCCTCCCTCCGCCTGCTTGGAACAACTGAAAGAACAGAATCCTAAGGAATCCTAAGCCCTCGTGTGGAGTACCTGGCTCTCAGGACCCAGAGGCAGGTGAAGCCTTCAGCAAAACCCCACACTTAGCAAACACACACTACCAATTTGGCTCAACGCCTGCTTCTTCCTACTTCTTGAAACTGAGAACACAGAGTGGATTATGAAGCAGAGAATTCACTGGATTCACTTCCTCCTGCAGCTGCTCACCTAGTCCTGCTTGCCCTGTCCAAAGGGTGTTTTAACGATCATAGCCTTTAATCAACTAAGCACCTACTATGTGCTGAGCGCTTGCCCACACCACCGTGAGTGAGGTAGTGGTGCCCCTATTCTGCCAATGGGAGGATGAAGCCACAGGTGTTAAGATGTGGAGATCCCCAGCTGACAGCTGGCACAGCCAGGACGTGAGGTCAGTTCTCCTGGAGCCCTGCGTTTCAACAGGAACCACGGTGGGCTTGCTCATGGCAGTGAGCCCAGGCAGCAGGAGCTGCTATCCTAAATATGTAGGGCTTCCCGTCTGGCAGGTCTTCTAGCTTCAGAGGACTCATGGGACACCCTCTGCCCATGAGGACAACTTTCCCCACCCCAGCTCCAGGCCTGCAGTCACAGAAACTGGGAAGAGTTTCCATGAAGGAAATCTGCCAATTATATATATAGCTTTTCCTTTCTCTAAGCCAAAGTGACCGGCACAGGGGTTTTGCCCAGGAAATATCTGAGTTCCAAACAAGCTGAGAAGGAAAACTGATGTTGAAATCTGGATAAAGGTCATGGTTCCTCACCAAAGGAGCAGCACTGACCACCCCACAGGCTGACGTCTGCTGGAAACAGCTGAGAAAGACAGGTCCAGGGCTCCACCCTATGCAGTTCCACTAAGGAGTTCATTCATTCAACAAGCGTGAATGACAGAGGAGATTTAAAACAACTAAAAATATTACTTAAATCCATTACATAGCTTCCTTTTTATTTAGCGTTATTGGGCAATAATTACTAAAAACAGGAAAAGTAAAAGGTTAAGGAAAACCAAAGTTTTTCTCCTGTTTTTAGTAGTTTTGGCCGCTAGCTCTAAGGAAAGTAACTCTCCCGATATCTACTCTTCATTTTTTTTTTAACATTTTTATTTATTTATGATAGTCACAGAGAGAGAGAGAGGCAGAGACATAGGCAGAGGGAGAAGCAGGCTCCATGCACCGAGAGCCCGACGTGGGATTCGATCCCGGGTCTCCAGGATCGCGCCCTGGGCCAAAGGCAGGCGCCAAACCGCTGCGCCACCCAGGGATCCCCCGGTATCTACTCTTCAGCTCCAGATGCTATCTTTCTACACTCTCTGGACCTCATCTGAAATCCTCTGAAACTCCTGTACCTCGGAATAACTGCTAAGTGTGGCAAGTTGAACTTCTACCCTCACTGACGAGTCGTGGTGCAGGTAAAAACCAGGAAACCTTCAGGGGGCACTTTTCTGCCAACCCAGTGACCTATTTCACAGATGAAAAAAGAGAGTCATGACAGCTAACAAAGCCACCTTTATAATAGACCTCGTAAAACCTCTGGATACCATTAAATACTTCAACAGTATTCTTTGGGGAAAAGGAAGTTATAAATACAGTCACAACAAATCACTCCTTGTTTTGTATGGGATGGCTATTCTGACACAATCACTTTAGGGCAATCATTAGGATGATGCTACGAGGAAAAAGCCAACTACATCAATCCCTACCCCAGTAAGCTACATGGTATGGACACACAACTAAGCAGAGGTGCCACATCCTACTTTGGGACAGTTGTGTGAGACTTCAATATGGCATTCCGCAGAAGCAGCCCCCTAAACACGTATATGAGTGAGGAAATACAGATTAAGTGATCAACTATGCGACATCTACAAAATATCCCACCGATAAAGGTGATCAGTTAGAGACTCATGCTGTGCAAGTGTTTACAATGAAAATATAAAATTACACACATATTGATGTGTGAAAAATGTGTGAAATGTAACATACGCCTCTGACATGTGATTGAAGGGGACCCAAAGAAAGCAGCTGCTGAGCTGCTGTGACCTTTCCGCCCCGACCTGAAATCTCCTCCAAAATCATTATTACCATGTACACACTCTACAAAATAAATGGATAAGCTGCCCTGCACACGGTTCCAATCCTGGGACCCTCCTGGACCCCACTCCAGAGCCCATGCACACGCCCCTTCTCCGTGGCCACGTCCAGACCCCAGGCACACACAGATGCTTCTGTCCCCGAGCACGCACTGTGTTCTGCACCCTCCTCTGCAATACTTGTCACCCGGCACTATATTCTCTTCTTCTCATGTCTAACAGGCTCTGAGAAGTCCCTGAATGCAGGCAGCATGGTTGTCCACCTCCGTCTGCCCTCAGGCACCCAGTGGAGACTGTGCCACCACACTGAGTGGTTGAAAGAAGGAAAAATGAGTCTTTCCAAAACATGCATCTTTTCCAACTGGTTTCTATTTGATTTCAGAAATCAGACTGCCCAGGTAAGACGGTGCTGTTGCCAAATTATTCCTGTATTCCTCAGAGGTAAACAAGAAGTTTTCAAACTGTCAAACTTGCTGGAAACACACACACACACCACAGGGATGACACACACACCCGGACACACTTACACATGGACACACACACAAACAGAAAGAAGCCAGCCCAACCCAAAGCTGCTCACCCGAATCCAGAGACACAGCTTCTGGGAAGCTCCTCGGCCCAGCACTCAGAGCATTTGTATGAGGGTAAGGGCAAGAGGAAGGGGCCTGGCCCACAGAATTGTCTACAATGACGAATGTTTGTTCTGTAGGACTTCAAAAATATCCTCTCTGAACAGAAAGGAGCAATGAAACCTACTTCCTGGCTCACGGTCGCTGGCACAGCCAGGTGTGTATCCTGCACTGAGGACAGCAAGCCTCAAAGAGAACCCCTGGCCTCAAGTCAAGACCCAAGAAGGTGTAACCAAGAGTGCAGATTACCAAGGAGCCTGTGCTCATCTGGCATCACAAGTGTGGGTCCCAAATGAGGCTGCACCTCAAAATCAGGGAAAGCTCTAAAACCTCACCCAATTTTCAAATCAGAATCTCAGGGGATGGTGCCAGAAACTTTTTTTTGTTTCCCCCAAAGTGTCCTCAGGCACAGCCAAGTTTGGGAGCCACCACCCTGAAGGAGATGTCAGCGTGTTCCCTCTGACCACAGAAAGACCCTATAGAAGAGAGAGTTCTCACCCTACCTGAGGAACGGACAGGGGCTACAGAGCGAGCTTGGGGAGACGGCCTTCAGACTGAGGCGCCCCACCAAGACCAGGGTGACCTGGACACTGGGCATTTGGTCCCTACAAAGAACAGGTTGGCAGGAGCAGGTCTGTGGTGAGGCAAGAGGCTGGGACAGCTGGGGAGCGCCAGGTCCCCTGGACCGTAAGAGCTAAGAACAGAGGTGGCACTCAGTGATTTATACCACATTTAGAAATGGGCAGAATGTGACTCTTTTTTAATGGTTTTATATTTCAGGTATATTCCAGTCAAACTTGTCTTTCCTCTTCAAGGTCCAGCTCAAAAGCAGTTGCTGCCAGGACCCCAGGGATAAGGGTAAAACATCAGACTGCTTTAGGTCCAATAAAGTCTAGAATAATCCACAGTAACTTTAATTAGAAGTTACTATTCAGCAAACACAGAAGGTATGAAACATTTCACTTAAGAAAGTAAGTAAGCAAGGGTGGCTCAGCAGTTGAGCATCTGCCTTCAGCTCAAGGTGTAATCCCAGAGTTCCAGGATCAAGTCCCACATCGGGCTCCCTGCATAGAGCCTGCTTCTGTCTCTGCCTGTGTCTCTGCCTCTCTCTGTGTGTCCCTCATGGATAAATAAATAAAATCTTAAAAAAAAAAAAAAAAAAAAAGGTAAGCCAAACTAAAAGAGAAATGTCTAATTAAGTATCAAATGACATCATAAATTAATTTGTTTCATTTTCAATTCACCCATTGAATAGATAGGCACTGAGTGCCTACAACCATACTATTAATAGCAGCAAACACTTACATCATGCCTACATTGTATTAACTCATTTAATCCTCACAGCAACCCAACAGTAGGTAATGTTACTATTCCCCACTTCTCAGATGAGGAAACTAAGGCTCTGAGTGGTTTAGTGACTTGATCAGGGCCACTCAGCTAGTGAGAAGCCAAACTGGGATTTGTGGCCAGGCCTCCCAGTCCTTGTCCCGGAGCCCTGGCACAGAACAAGGACCCATGGCGGGTACGGTCAACAATAAAGAAAGGAATATAACCTAGTCCTAGTCTAGGCCCTAACACTTGAGGAAACATAAATCCTGGCTATTCAAAGACATAGTCCCTTGCTTCCTCTGGGAAAACTAAAACATGGAAATACCACTAAATTTTCCCCATAAATGAAGTAAAAAAGTAACTGAAAATGTTACAGCATGAGTCCCTAACACACAAGCAGCGTAACTCATAAAGCACGATCCTTCCCTCGGGCTCCTGTTCCCCCACAGTATGGGCTTTCTGGATCCCTGCTGAGAACTGCCCTAATCCCTGCCCTCCGGGTGCTCAGGGGAGACCCAGAGCCCCAGTGAGGGAGGGTGTTGTGAGCACCCACCCACCTGCCCGGGGAACTGGATGTGTGCCTCGACAAAATCAGAGCCAGCTGCTGCTCCCAGGGCCAAGGTACCACCCAGCGCCAGCACAACCCGAGGAGTTGGAGGAAAAGGGCTCAGGCAAAAGCCCGAGGGCCATGAGCACAGGACACTGTGATAGGAGGTGACGTCCCTGACAGGGGTGAAGGGCTCCAGGCAGTGAAACTTCCAGAGAGGCACCGTCCTCTCCCAGGCAACATAGGCACAAATGCCTCGCAATCCCCCATGCTCCGGGCTCTTTGCCATCCGAGGCCCCGGGCCAGTACTCACCCCACACCCTGCCTGCAGGTGGCCCTCGTCCTGCTTCCCGCTATCCAGCAGTAGCACCTGTGTCCACCTGCCATGAGTCCCTTTGTCCTACATATTTTAGAAAATTTTCACTAAATTCAATTCAGCTGATTCTGCTTCCCTCAAAAGGGACAGTGCCTCTGACATTAGCAACCATGAAGTCAATCTCTCAGGTGAAATTTCTAGAACTGGAGGGGCCAGTAATGTGCCCTGGTAAGGGGAGGGTGTCCAGAGCCACTTGAGTTTGGCCCTGCACATGTGAGGTGACTGTGGGGCCTTGTGCAGAGCGGCTTTCTGGGAAGCAGTGATTACCGACTGCTCAAAACCCCATTTTTGCTTACCACCCTACTGAATTCCCAAGTCATGTAAAACAAGGGATGGCACTGGTAAAGAGCAGTGAGTGTTTAACCAAAGCGCCTGCAGCTCTGCTCCCCATTTAGCCCTTTCTCTCCACTGTGGCTCCATACCTCCCACCAGATCACAGCAAAGGCCACCCCACCCGCCTGACCTCCTCACATCCATTCTGGCCACCTCCTCCTGGAAGATCTAGTCTTTGGCAGCAGCCAGATCTGTAACAAAAACTGTTATCACCTCTCAGCTTTCAAAATCTTTTTTTTTTTTAAAGATTTTATTTATTTTATTCATAGAGACACACAGAGAGAGAAGGAGAGAGAGAGACAGGCAGAGGGAGAAGCAGGCTCCACGCAGGGAGCCCGACATGGGACTGGATCCCGGGTCTCCAGGATCACACCCCTGGCTGCAGGCGGCGCCAAACCACTGCACCACTGGGGCTGCCCAGCTTTCAAAATCTTAATGGCTTCCCAGTACCCAATGGCAAAAAAAGTTCAAACTCCGCACAGCCTGAAAAGCATTTTACCTCTGACCTCTGCCCATGTCACCACCCTCACACACTCTGCCCCACTGGGCAGAAACCACTCCTACCCTCGGACACTCACACTTGTTGGCCACGGTTCCCTCTCGGCCTCAGGCCTCCAAGCCTCTCATCCCTGACACCTGCCTCCCACTGCAGCCCTGAGCCAGTTCCTCCCTGGCCTGCTGTTTCTGGGAATGCCCAGCCCCACTGCACCCAAGGGGCTGCACACTGCATGAGGGAGGACCTGCATGGCTCCCCAGATTGCAGCCCACTGGAAGCACTCTACTGAGTGAGATCAGTGAGGGGAACAGGACCCAAGTCATCCTGGAATTAGCGGCAATCAAGTCACTTCTCAACAAATGCTCTGTGCTCTTGGGTAAAGCAGTGAACAGAACAAACAAAAACCCTTGCTCTCATGCAGCATACACTACAGCACTGGAACAAATAAAACTGAATGGACTTAAAGGAGGGACTGTAAGGCACGGATTGGGTGGAAGCATGAGAACAGAGGTGTGCTGTGCCCCACTGCTTCAACTTGTTTTTGCTGCATTATGACACTAAAGGAGGTGATGAAATTTCATCACATCTTTATTAAAATAGGACAAAAACTGAAGATGATGAAAACAATGACTTCAGAAATAAATCAGTAAAAGCACTAAACTCTGATGGCCCTGTGGGGCCTGGCACACTCTATAGTTCCAAGTTGCTACAGGAAGCTCATGGAAGAAGCCAGCACAGAACTGGAAGACAACTAAAATCATTACAGAACTCAAAGATGAATATCTCAGGCAGGGGGGAATATCCAAGTTAACTAAAACATTTGGAAACCCAAAAGAATATGGAAAATCTTTCCCTGAAGCAGAAAATGACCATATTAAACAAAGTATTTTTAAAATACCACTCTATCAAACAAGAAATAGCCAGGATAAAAACAAACTAAAAAGAACATGAAAGAGGGCAGCTCTGGTGGCCCAGCGTTTTAGTGCCGCCTTTGGCCCAGGGTGTGATCCTGGAGTTCCAGGATCGAGTCCCACGTCGGGCTCCCTGCATGGAGCCTGCTTCTCCCTCTGCCTGTGTCTCTGCCTCTCTCTCTATCTCTCATGAACAAATAAATAAAATCAAGGAAAAAAAAAAAAAAAGAAGAAGAAGAAAGAAAGAAAGCACAACATGGTCAGCCACTAAATGCGGTAGTCCGATGTACAAAAATCCTGACAAGCAGAAAATGTCTCAAGTTCACTGTTACAAAGAGTTTCAGGGTGAGGTTAAAAAAACTTCTAACAATATATTGCTTATAAGAATGAAATCTAAAAGAGCTATAAAAAAACTGAAGATAAAAGTGAGGGTGGAAGACAGAAGTATGCATTATCAACAAATTCTGAACAAGGAAACATAGCAATATTAGTATCAGAGTACAGTTAGGGGTAAAGTCTGTTCAGCTAAAAAAGATGTAACCTTGTTGACAAATAATTACTCCGTAACGAGGATACTAACATTTATGTGTTTAAAAGAGCTTCAAAAATGGTGGTGAAAAGTGTTGCAAATATAGGAATAAAATGACAAATATAATTGTCCTGAAACACAGTAATTCCTCATCAGTCTCTGGAAGATTAAGTAAATTTAAAAAAGGATCATAAGATCTAAACAACAAATTTCATAAATTGTGACATAGACCAAACTTTATTCCCTTTAGTAAATAGATTATCCTTCAAGTAAATGGTAAATGGTATCTAACATTTCTCACATTTTATAAAAAGTGATCTTAATGTCCGATATCATTGAGTGACAAGATACAGAAAAAATTAAACTAGCAACAATTGCCAATTCATCCATTAAGTGGAAGAGGCTGAGAGGCTCTGGCAGTACCACAGGACTGGTGGGGAAAAACAAATTCAGAGCCCAACAGAGAATGAATACCTCAATTTACAGCTGAGAGTCTTAAAGGAGTAGCCATGAAAGCAGGACAGCAATCAAAAGGAATGAAATCTTGCATGGAACTAGAGTGTATTACACTAAGACAAATACCATATGATTTCACTCATATGCAGAATTTAAGAAACAAAACAGATAAACAGAGGAAGGGAAGGAAAAATAAAGTAAGATAAAAATAGAGGGAGAGGCAAACCATAAGAGACTCTTAACTATAGGAAACAAACTAAGGGTTGGGGGGGCAAGGGGAGAAGCTTGGAAGGCACTTGAGGTTATAAGCACTGGGTGTTATATGCAACTGATGAATCCACTAAACTCTACCCTGAACCTAAAGACACACTATATGTTAACTAACTTGACTTTAAAAGGGGGGGAGGGGCAGAGAGAATAAAAAGAGACCAGCCAATGGAAAAAGTAAAGCCCATATTCAAATTAGCTCTATCACAAACTGGATTTAAGACAATCTGCTAAAAAAAATAAAAATAAAAATAAAAAATAAAAAAGAAAGACAATCTGCTGCTACTCTGCCTACCTACCAGAAGCAAAAGTAAATGCCAGCAGAAGACATCATCATCTCAGCATAAAATTATCTTGACAATTTTTCCAACAATGCCTGTCGACCAAAATTAACAGACATACCAGGAAAAAAGACTAAAGGAACAAAAGCCAAGAGAAAAACTAGACAATAGAAAAAGACCCATAAAAGAACCAGATATTTGAGTTTTCAAAGACTTTAAAATAAATATGCTTAATATAGGGACTTTGGCAGGTAACTAGAAACCTTTTTTAAAAAATCAAATGAAAATTCTCAAGCTGAAAGAATAAAGTAACTGAAAGTGAAAACTCAATAGATTTAATAACAGACAAACCTGAAGAACATCAGAAGATAATAATGATAATAAAGCATCCAGAGTGAAAAGAATAGAAAATATTTTTTTAAAGAATGTAAGAAACAGGGCAGCCTGGTAGCTCAGCGGTTTGGCGCTGCCTTCGGCCCAGGGTGTGATCCTGGAGACCCCGGATCAAATCCTACATTAGGCTCCATGCATGGAGCCTGCCTCTCCTGCGTCTCCCACTTCTCCCTTTGCCTGTGTCTCTGCCTCTCTCTCTCTCTCTCTCATGAATAAATAAAATCTTAAAAAAAAAAAAAAAGAATATAAGAAACATATGGAAGACAGTGAAAAGACCTAACATACAAGCCCCAGAATAAAGGGGAAAAAATTGGATAGAAGCAATACTTTAATAAATAATAACCAAGCGTTTGCCCAAACTGACAAGAGAAGGAATGTAAATCCACAGATTTCAGAAGTGCTAGGAATGCTAAGAAAGATAAATACAAAGAAACATGCCTGGAAAAATCATAATAAAACATAACAAAAATCTTAAAAGTAGTAGACAATAGGAAGAAAGGTATATTACCCTCCAAAGAGCAACAGTAAGACTGATATATTACTTCTAACAGAAGTAATGGAAGCTAAAATACAATGACTTTTTTTTTTAAATGTAAGCCCTCTATCCAATGTGGGGCTTGAACTTACAACCCCAAGATCAAGAGTCACATGCTGCCCTGACTGAGCCAGCCAGGTGTCCCTACAAGAACATTTTTAGATTGCTGAAGAAAATCCCTGCCAAGCTGGAATTGTAGAACAAGCAAAACTATCCTTCAAAAAAGTGAAATAGGGCAGCCCCAGTGGCTCAGCGGTTTGGCACCACCTTCAGCCCAGGGCGTGATCCTGGAGACCCAGGATCGAGTCCCACATCAGGCTCCCTGCATGGAGCCTGCTTCTCCCTCTGCCTGTGTCTCTGCCTCTCTATGTGTGTGTGTCTCTCATGAATAAATAAATAAAAATCTTTAAAAAAAGAAAGTGAAATAAAATATTTTCAAGCAAAAATAGGAACCCCTACAAAAGAAATACTGAAGGGAGTTTTCCCAGACAGAAGGAATATTACCCTAAATGGATGAGAGAAATACAAAAAGAAATGAAGAGCAACAGAAAGGGCAAATAACCATTATAAATCTAAATGACCACAGACTATATAATAATGACCTATGAGTTTTCAAATATTTGTTAAGATTAAATAAACAATAAACAGAAAGGCAAGAAGAGAGCATAGAGGTTTGTTGTTTTTTTAACTACCACAAATTAACTGTAATTTCAATTATAATTTCAGTAGCAATGAAGAGTATAGAGAGTACAAACACTCTGAGATCCCTGCATTATCAGGGAAGCTCTAAAAAAAGTACTAACCATATTACAATTTAATAAATCAAGGATATATTTTATAATCTGTAGAATATCCACTAAAATAATGTATATGAAACAAGCTACTAGAAAAGGGAAACTGAAATAAGTAATCCATTTAAGAAAGGAAGAAATGTGTGAAAAAAATATAAAAAGACAAAGAGAAAACAAGTAACATTTTAGATTTATACCCAAGTACAAGAGTATCTAAAGTATAGATTAAACATAATCCAATCCCATCAAAAACACTGGTCCATTTCAAAATTAAATAATACAATGGTCAATCTTAAAAACCACACAACCATGTGCTGCTGATAAAAGATACACCTTAAATATAAACAAAAAGGCTGCAAGCAAAAGAAAATTATATATAATTACTTACAAAACAATTACCAACCAAAATAAAGCTACTGCAGCTATAGTAACTCAAACTTTAAGGCAAAAAAAATATAAAGAGAACAGAGAGTTATTTCATAAAAGATTCAATCTAGTAAGAATATAAAATAACCTTAAATCTATATGCACTTAAATATAACCCTCTAAATACATAAATCAAAACTAACAGAATGAAAACAAACAAACAACAAAAAAAAAAAAAAAAACAGGGAAGTCCACAATCACAGTAGGAGATTTTAATAAGTCTTACTCAATAACTAATAAGACAAGCAGAAAAAACAAATCAGTAGGTTATAAAGTATTTGAGAAAAATAACTAATCCTTTGTCCTAATCAAATGCATACAGGAACTACTGAATCCAATGTTATGTTCAAATGCACATGGAACTTTTATGAAAACTGGTGGGTCATAAAAAGTCTCAACAAGGGATGCCTAGGTGGCTCAGGGGTTGAGCATCTGCCTTCAGCTCAGGGCGTGATCCATGGTCTGGGGAGCAAGTCCCATGTCAGGTCCCCGTGGGGAGCCTGCTTCTCCCTCTGCCTGTCTTTGCCTCTCTGTGTTTCTCATAAGTAAGTAAAATAAAATCTTTAAAAAAAAAATCTCAACAATTCTGAAGAATTAAAATCAAAACGTTTATTTTCTGATCATAGTAGAATGAAGCTAGAAATCAATAACAATACAAATAGAAAAATCCCCCAAGTGCCATATTAGGAACTGCACAGATCACAAATAGACACAAAATAGGGCAGCCCCGGTGGCTCAGCGGTTTAGCGCCGCCTTCAGTCCAGGACATGATCCTGGAGACCTGGGATCGAGTCCCACGTCAAGCTCCTTACATGGAGCCTGCTTCTCCCTCTGCCTGTGTCTCTGCCTCTCTCTCTCTATGTGTGTCTCTCATGAATAAATAAATAAAATCTTAAAAAAAAATAGACACAAAATAATATACATTATGGGTCCATTTATATCAAATAACTAAAAGTCAAAACTAATAATCTAATAATGTTGAAGGTCAGGATAGTGGTGAAAAAAATATAAAAAGACAAAGAAAAAACAAGTAATATGTTAGAAAAAAACATATTTGTTGAGGAGGGCAACAGATCATGAGGGGAGACTTTCTGGACCTGGAGATGTTCTATCACTCGATCTGAGTGGTCATTACACATCAAGCTTGTACTTATATTTGTGTATTTTTTGGTATGTAAATCGTTTTTCAATCTAAAAACTTATTTAAAATATGTAAGTTCCAGTAAAACAGAAATTCTGCTTTGACAAACTCCTTTGGAAAGTTACAGTAGTAAAAATATACCTTCAGTACAAATATGTAATTTTGTGATCATAAAGCTGAAAATAATCTTAAAACATGTTAGAAAATGGAAAGAAGCATAAAGGAAAAATGAACAGCATTTTTACCAGTAACCTCAGCCCCCACTACTAGTGTATGAAATATATTTAAAAAAAAAAAAAGATAAAGCACTAAAACTATCACAACCAATGAAGGCAGATTTAGAAAGAGAGTGAGGTAATTTTGAGCTCTAAAGCCACAATCTATCTGAAAGCATATGAAGAAATCAATTCACAAAGTGAGAAATTCAATGGTCAATGCTCAACCTCACTTTGATAGTCAAAGAAACAAATCAAAACAAATTACCATTTTTAAACTATCCAAGTGGCAAAGATATTCTAAAATGTTAACTCATGTTGTTTGTAAAAGGATAGAGCAAAAGAACTTGCATGAAGTCCTGTTGACATAAGTTCTAAGGGCAAGGGGCAATGAGATAGCAGAATCGTTAAGTTTTCACTGATTAGTATTAACATGTTCAATCATCAAAAACATACAATTTGGGACGCCTGGGTGGCTCAGTGGCTGAGGCACTGCCTTCAGCTCAGGGTGTGATTCCTGGGGTCCTGGGATGGAGTCCCACGTCGGGCTCCCTGCATGGAGCCTGCTTCTCCCTCTGCCTATGTCTCTGCCTCTCTCTGGGTGTCTCGCATGAATAAATAAAAGCGTTTTTAAAAAAATACAATTTCATGTTATTACAGAGGCTGGAATCTAAAGCTGGAAAATCCCTTTTCTCTTCATGTCGCTCTGTTCTTTGGCCTTGTGAGGGGTGGCCACTCAAAGGTGAGAAGGCAGGAACACTGTCAGCTCTCCTACCCATCTTCTGAAAGCTCCCACCGCCGCCACACCACCTATGAGGACTCTAAAGGCAATCTGTCTTTAGCTTCACCCCAGCTTCACTTTGTTCTTAAAGAAGAGAAGACAAGCAGACTCCTCTCTAGCATAAGTCTCCTTTGCTCCACCTCTTCCATCCACCCTGTCTAAAAATCTCTCCTCTCCCAAATATCTCCACCCATCTCCCTTGAAATCTCTTGTCCAACAGGTCCCCATCTCTTTACAGTACAGTTCTCTGGCCATTTGGAGGAGGAATAAAAATGGGAGACTTTTGTACCGTGCAATAAATGTATTCCTACTTTTCCAGCTACGAAAGGTCCACAACCATTAGTTGATTCACAATAATAGCAGCTTTCGCTGATTGGTTGTTTGTATCAGGCATGCAATTTTAGTAGAAATTGTGAAACTGGAAAATTACTACCAGAATAGCTGGATAACCAAAGATGTCCCAGGAAATGTAGAAGCTTCTGGGCAAATACATTTGTTCATTCTGCACTTGCTCCTTGAGCACATGTGCCAGTCACTGGCAAAGTCCATGAGGGAGACACGCACAGAGACTCCAGCAGTTCACTGTATGGTACACAACCAGTTCAGGGTCCAGACAGTAAATACCACAGGGGTTAGTGAAATGGACAATCATTAAGTGTGAATTTTAAGCAAAGAAAATATTTCTATCACCTGCAGCCCTAGAACTGACGGAAACATGACTACAGAAACATGACTGGGAGGAACTGGACCACAAGCTCTCCCCAGTTATCTCCATATTCCATATGCCATCAAGAATCACTCAGGGGATGAGCTTCCTTATCTTGGAATGTTTCTGCGGAACCTCAGTATTAATCTTTCTCTGGTCCTTTCAGCACATTCTCAGATGAAAAGGCAGTTTTTAAAGCACCAAAGAAATGGAAAATAAATGTGAAAGAATCAGTGCCTCTGCCCTGAAGGCTGGGAATCATCCACAACTACCTGACAGAGATGGAGTTCCAGAGGTCTCTCCAACACAAAAAGTCTCTACATCTGGAAGTCAAGTGTTTGGCACTCTGAACACATTTTCTCATAGAGACAATGTATGAATCAGGGTTCATTCTCAGATTGGGCTGACAAAGCTCCATACTAAGTCACATAGTACCTAAAGCCATAATACCATCCTATTTCTTCCACAACATTTTTACTGAGATACAATGTCCACAATTCACCCTTTTAGAATATACAAATCAGTGGTTTTTAGCATATCATAAAGTTGTGCAACCATCACCTGTATCTAATTTTAGAACATTTGTCACCGACTCAGAAAATCCTGGACCTCAGGGCAGTCATTCCTCTCTCCTCCACAGCCCCTCCCAGCCACTCATCCACTTTCTGTCTTGATAGATTTGCCTATTGTGGCTTTCATATCAATGGAATCACACAATATGTGGCCTTTTGTGTCTGGCTTCTCTCAGTCAGCATCATGTGTTCAAGGCTCATAAGTTGTAACATGTATTCAGTACCTCATTTATTTTTCAAAAGCCTTTTAAAAGTTCATACTTTGGGGATCCCTGGGGGGCTCAGCAGTTTAGCGCCTGCCTTCGGCCCAGGGTGTGATTCTGGAGACCCAGGATCGAGTCCCACGTCGGGCTCCCTGCATGGAGCCTGCTTCTCCCTCTGCCTATGTCTCTGCCTCTCTCTCTCTGTCTCTCATGAATAAATGAATAAAAATCTTAAAAATAAATAAATAAATAAAAATAAAAGTTTATACTTTGTACCTCAAATGGAATTCCATTTCTAAGAATTTATAGAAATAATTAGAAATGCACCAAAGAATCTGTGTGCAAGTATATATTACAATATTATTTATGATGGGGAAAAATGTAACATTCACTATAGGGATTGGTTAAATAAACTTACACATTTATATGACAGAATACAATGCAACATTAGTAGTATATTATAGTACAATGCAACAAGATTTTTTTTTTAAGATTTTATTTACTGGGAAGACTGGATGGCTCATCCTCATCGGTTGACTGCCTGCCTTTGGCCCAGGGCATGATCCTGGAGTACCAGGATCGAGTCCCGCGTCGGGCTCCCTGCATGGAGCCTGCTTCTCCTTCTGCCTATGTCTCTGCTGTGCTCTCTCCCTATTTCTCATGAATAAATAAATAAATCTTTTTTTAAAAAAATATTTTATTTACTTATTCATGAGAGACACAGAGAGAGGCAGAGAGAGAGGCATTGACAGGAGAAGCAGGCTCCATGCAAGGAGCCCAAAATGGGACTGGATCCCAGGACTCTGGGATCACTCCCTGAGCCGAAGGCAGACGCTCAACCGCTGAGCCACCCAGGCATCCCAGTAAACAAGATTTTAAAGGATATTATGAGAGGAAAAGCTCATTGTTAACTAAAGAAAGAAGGTTAAAAACTGTATTTTATAAAATGTATTTGTAGGATGACATCAACCAAAATATATTATGAGGTATCTTTGAGTAATAGCAATATGGATGGTTCTAAATTTCCTATTTACATACTTCAAAATTTTCTTCAACAACTTGAATGATCAGTAAAGTAATTTGTCTTTAATAACACTTTTCTAGGGGATCCCTGGGTGGCGCAGCGGTTTGGTGCCTGCCTTTGGCCCAAGGCGCGATCCTGGAGACCCGGGATCGAGTCCCGCGTCGGGCTCCCGGTGCATGGAGCCTGCTTCTCCCTCTGCCTATGTCTCTGCCTCTCTCTCTCTCTCTCTCTCTCTGTGTATGACTATCATAAATAAATTTTAAAAATTTAAAAAAAAAATAACACTTTTCTACTGGGAGAACAAAAAACAACTTTTGGAATGTGAACAGAATTGAACTCAGAGTTCAATTCAGAGTCCCTCATGTTTTCATTATAGAGAAAATTTTATTGCCTATGTAATTATATACACACACATACACACAACGGAAATAAGTATAAGCTAATCAGTCCATTTTTAAAAGTTGTGAAAAGCAGAAAAGAGACAATAAATATAAATGCAGAAATTGAATTAGGTACCAGAAAAATGGAACTGATCAATAATCCAAGAACTGGTTCCTTTACAAAAACAACAAAAGGGATGGAGTTTAAGAAATCAGACAAGAAAAACAAAAGCTAAACAAATAAAATTAGAAATGCAAAAGGATGATACAACCAGAGACACTGAAGTTTAAAAGTGCAAATAATATATGCTACTAAATTTGAAGGTGGGGTTAAGTGGGAGGTAAATTACAAAAATGGAGTCAAGAAGTCAAAATGCAGGGGTGCCTGGGTGGCTCAGACAGTTAGGCAGCTGATTTCAGCCCAGGTCATGACCCCAGTCAGGGTCCTGGGGTCAAGCAGGGCATTCACTCAGCAGGGAGTCTGTTTCTCCCTCTCTCTCCCTCTGCACCGGCCCCACTCATGCTCTCTCTCTCTCTCAAAAAAATAAATGATCTTTAAAACAAACAAACAAACAAAAAGGGTAAATAAGCTCAACTGATCAGAAAGCAAAAATAAACCTCTTCACAGCTTTACCTCCCTTTCTCATACTTTCAAGAAACCATCAGTTCTAAAGCCATGTAAAGTGTTCTAGAACACATAAGGTTATGGAAAATTACTAAATGAGTTTTATGGGGCTAGTTTAACTCTGAGATAAAAACACAACAAAAGTTACCTCCTACCCCAAAGGAAATATCCATCCATACACATTAGATAGGAACATTCTAAACCCAAAATTAGGTTGCAAAATTTAACATTACTAAGAACAATTTATTATTAGGAAATGTACAAATATGTAAAACCAATGCAATCAACTAAATTAAAGCTCAAAAACACCCCAATAAAATACCTATTCCTATTAAAAACTCTAAAAGCATGGAATCCCTGGGTGGCTCAGCGGTGTAGTGTCTGCCTTTGGCCCAGGGCGAGATCCTGGAGTCCCAGGATCAAGTCCCGCATCAGGCTCCCTTCATGGAGCCTGTTTCTCCCTCTGCCTGTGTCTCTGCCTCTCTCCCTCTCTGTGTCTTTCATGAATAAATGAATAAAATCTTTAAAAAAAAAAAACTCTAAAGCCACAAATCACAAAATAATCCACTTACAGTTTTAGAAGTTTCTCCTCAGCCAGTAAGTAAACAGTAAAACTAACAGAGTAAAAATAAAAATATTCCAAGTAAAATGAAGGAAAAAATAAGAGAGACCACCAAGAAAGCCTGACTAATTCGATATGCCACAAACCAAAACCAAAAGCAGTTAGTTTTATCAAAACAAAATAAGTTTAAATGGAGGAAAGAAAAATCCCATTTGCATCAGCCACATCACTAATCAGCCCATAAATAAGATAAAACAAAACCTGAAAGTATCTGAAACTAACACTAACCCAAAATGTCAGAACTTAAATGTAAAGAAAGCTATCCCCATTGACCATGTTGCATTATAAAAGAATTGAGGGGAAAAAAAAAAATCAGGGAGCACACTTTACTTCTAGATTATCTAGCTTAATAATACAGAGAAACATACTTTTAAATATTCCATTCCTGCCATTAGAGTCATACTCTATACAGATAGATTTTAAAGTCAGCCCCTGAAACCAAAATTGTAGTCATACCAGAAATGCTATCTATATAGCCATTAAAACATATGAGGAACATTTTGATCAATCGACATGGAAAAATGTCCAGCATAATTTGTCAAGAGGAAATAAAAAGGATAAAATAAAAGGATCATAATAATGTCATGGGGTATGTGGGGGAAGGCACAGGTATTTAGAAATAAAGATGAACACTCTCGAGTGTGCACTTTAGCTACCTCTGAGTGGTGAGGTGGCATGATTTTAGGCACTGGGAACTTTTGCAAAGAGTACAATGTAACTTCTGTAAATTTGGAGGTAGGGAGGGGAACAGTTTAAAAGTAAAGAAAAAAAGAAATACACCAAAACATAAACAGCATATGTTTTCAGGTCACTGTATTATGGTTGTTTAGTTGCTTCAACATATTTTCCTGTGTTTTCCAAATTTTCTATAATAATCATAAAAAACAAACCTCTGTGCAAAACTGTTAGAGAAATGTAAACAACATGTTCAAAAAACTCACTTGGAAAAAAAAAAAAACTCACTTGAACCCACTCTTGTTCTTTTGAGCTTACATGGGCCAAATTCTCATTTTTTTCTCCAACCACTCTATTATTTTCAACATTAAATTCAAAATTTGCCAGGAAGCATTCCAATCAGAAAAAAAGAATAAGAAGCCTGAACTGCTCATACACACTTGTCCAAATTAAAAAGGAAAGCAAAGTGTGGTGAGGGATCAAGGTGTGGTCCAGAGTCTTACCGTGAAACTGTTGTTGACGTTCTTGGTGCTGGATTCAGCCACGCTGGCATCTGTCAGGTCCACCTCATCAAATATGATCGACTGGAGAGAAACACAGGCGCTGTAGTCAGTGTGGGGCCAAGACACCCCGGCCGAGCAGTGCCCCCCACTCTCCCTCGACCCCAACCAAGTGCCCACAAACACCCCAGTGCCTTGAACCTTGAACACTTGGTAACTACACGAATACTGACTGCGTCCACCCCACCTGCGCCTAACGAAGAGCACAGAGCTCAGAGGTAGAGCTCCAGGTGTTTTTTAAGCCAGGCATTCATTAGCGATTGCATTCATGGAGAACAACAAAACAAAACATCCCTGGGATTTCTGTATTTATTTCTTGTAATCAGCATTTCACTTTTACATGTGATAATATGCCCTCACACAGAGTCCACCTCAGGGAGCAGGGCTCCAAATTATGGATCTTCTGTCCTTCCAGCTAGCACACTTAAAGGGAAAGATCCTGGCTAAAATAAATGATCCTAGGAAGAGAGACCAACCCAAATAGAAGGGATCTGGCCATGGGAAAAAAAAAAAAAAAAGAGGGAACAGAGCAGAAGGAATCTAGACCTGAAGAGACAGACAGCCAAGCTCCAGAAGGAGGACTGGGAATTACACCTGGGACTTTCCTCCCAACCTATTTTCCTCTCCACTCTCCCCCAAATCCCCTCGGCACAGTCCGCATCTCCTGTTTACCTTACTGTGCCCTCTAAGAAGACTCCGTTGGGAATCCCTGGAGGAAATACTAATGACTTAGAAAAGAGACTCAGCCTTTTAAGTAATGAACCTCCTACCCCGTGCCCCCCCCCCCCCCACACACACACACAGAACTAAAATAACTTATAAGCAGTCTGTTGCCTTTTTTTTTTTTTAAATGAGGGATGTGGTCAGAACCCTCTCTAAACAAGTCGCTCTGTTCAATTTCAAAGTTTAATGCACTCTCTAGGGATACATCTCAAAAAAATCTGGAATCTGAATCACTGACATTTTAACACCAAAATATCAGTATTGACAACAGTGGTATTCAAAATACCAAAAGCTAGCTTTGCCACCACACCACATTCATTTAAACACAACGGTAACTGAGTGGCTTTCGCTGGCTCCCTGTCTTCCACTAGAGCTGCCCGGTGACTCGCTGCAAAGCTTACACACAGGCCAGCATAGAGGAAGGAGGAGCTCGTCTAGGGGCCTCGAGACAGAATGTCACAGTCCTGTTCACACACCAACAAGCCCAATAAGCTCCAAAAACAGCTTCGATTAGTTTCTCAGCTATGTACTACTTATCTCCAAACTCATTAAGTTGTACACACTAAATATTTATAGCTTTTTGCTTGCCAATTATAACTCAATAAAGTGCTTTTAAAGAAAAAAAAATCTATTTTAGCCCATAATAAGATTTATAAGCCTGCGACACTCTCCCACCCCCCCACCCACCCCAGAGAAAGATCTCTAACCGTAATTTGGTTATTTCTGTGAGACTTCCCCCCTTTCCCACTGGTGACATAGGACACTAAAGAAAAAGAAAGTGAGTCGAAGTCAACATTTATGAGAAACCAAAGTGCTCTAAGACAAATTAAAGCTAACACTCCAGAGCATTAGCAAGCCCACTGGAAAGAACAGATCCTAGCGGTAGAAGTCTGTCCCAGGATGTGGACTAGGCATAGAACCTGTCCCGTCGTCCCCTCACCCCACAGCTCCTCCTGAGTCTGTTCTCAGGTGGTCTCCACTGCACCTCACCTTTGCGGTTTTTGCATAGTACAGCGTTCGCCCCCGCAGCTTAAAGTATCTCCTTTTTGATCGCTGGAATGAATTGTTCTGTTTGGTCAGCATCCCCTCTTTGATGACAGTCTGAAAGCACAGAAACGATTCATGAGCAAGCGCCTGCACGATGCCCTCGAACCTGTCCCGCGGAACTGCACACCAACGGGCCGGGAACCTAACTGAAGTACTTCTCGCATTCTCCCTAGACCCTGGCCTATGGACAGGCCGAGCGCACTGCCTGCGAGGGCTACATAATTCTCCAAGGGCCGATGGCATGCCTGAGGGCTGAGGGTACCCTGGGCCCAAGGTGTGCTGGGCCATGCCCAGGGGATCAGCAGGAGGGAACATGAAAACTCGCAGGGCCACAGTAAGCAGCAAGGGGCCAGAGCATTCTCCAACTTCAGCATTTGGTATTCTTCAGCTATTCTTGGCCTTGTCTCCGTGTTCTCTGGCCTCCTGCCATTTCTCAGGATCCTGTTGCCAAAATTGTCGACGTAGGTTGCTGTGGGGTTCAGCACAGATCAAGGCCTGCGCCCCACTCAACCCTCACCCCAATTCACAAGCTAGGCATGTGCCTCTGCCCACACCGTCAAGGGAAGTGCCACAACCAAAGTCACTAAAACTCCTCTCATCCTGTAAACCTCATCAGTCCACCATGAAACTGGAGTTCCCTTAAGAAACAAGGTGGACAGCAGGCCACTTACCTTGGCTCAATTAAAGCCAAGAATAGGGCACGGCTTTTTCTGGAGCTGATTCCCCTCTTGTGCTGTCCCCGGGGGCTGGTCTAATAGGACAAGGGAGGCCACTTAGAAGTTATATGCTCAAAGAACTACTTGATCATTAGAGGTCTGAACCACTGGGAGCCACTAACGGGCAAAATGAATAAACAACGTGCGTGGCTCTCCACATGGGCATACCTGGTTTTCCCCAGCTAACAGAAACGGCCGTTCTACATGGAGTCTCACCATGGAATCCAGCAGAATGCACAAAAACTCTGCTCAAGTACACAAATACTGGCTCAGACAAGTTTTGGATGAATTACCTAATCCTGTATAACTTTGCACTTTAACCTTTTAAAGAAAGTATCTATCCCAAGCACTTGAGTACCTGTGGCCACTCAGCACAACAGAATATGAAACCAAGACACCCCATGTAACCTAAACACGTCAGAAGACAAGAGCAGAACACCAGCGCGGTCTGGTCCCTCCATCGGCCAACTCCAAACAGAGGGAGGGCACTCGGGATGCTGTTAACCCCCCCTGCCCCCGAGAAGAACACCAAAGCAAGCCCCCCCGGTCCCGTACGCACCACCAACACGGGGCCACGCACCAGGAGCCCCGCCCGAGCAGCACAGTACCCAGGGGTCCTGGGAAGGCACACGGCTGCTTTCCGCCTTATCACCGCCACAGGACATCCTCTCTGTGAGCTCCCTGGGCAGGGGGAGCCACACGTGCCAGCCCGTGACCAGGCGCCAGGTCAGGCCGGCCTCGCAGAGAGCAATGTGCTCCAACTCCCAGAGGCAAACTCCTGAGGGATCTCCCTCCTCATTCTGTGGCACATGCCTTGGCCTTTCCTTCTGAGGACATCACCGCCGGCTCTCCCAGGTAATTAAAGAGTGCCAAGCAGGAGAGACAAGAATACAACGTCACCCAAAGAACAACGGAACAGACATGCCAACCCCCGTCCCAGAATCTGAAACTGCCATCGTTAACTAAACGAAGGTGCTGGCTCTTCTGAGGAGCGGGAACGTGCTGAACCAGGGGCCGATCCAAGGTGAGAGCAAGGCCCACCTCTGATGGCAGCAGCTGCAGGGAGAAACCATCCCCAATACAGGACTACCAGGCTGCTTCCTAACATTCTTTTCAGAGCCCAGTACACACGGACACTTGTGTCAACGTGCTCCTCAGAGACCCAGAGCACGCCCGTGTGCGCACAGCGATGGGACCACGGGCGCCAGGGCTGTGCTCCAGGACAGCCTCCTCCTTGACCTCACAGGACTTGCTCACAGATGAAGGCACCTCTCCTCGCCCCCACGCGTCTTCCTTACCTCTGCAGGGGAAGTCACCACTTCCATCTCTTTCCTAAATGCAAATTTAAAAACAAAACAAACCAAAAAAAGACGACGACAAAACCAACAAGCCCAGACCCAGAAAAGTTAAAATAAGTATCTTTAAAGGATAAACGCTAGAGTATTTTTTCTTGCATCTCCCGCCACACATCTCACACATAAAAGAAAAGCAAAATTAAGACATAATCCACTCCACCACACACACACAAATCTTTCAGAAAGCGGATGAGAGCTGCGATCTTGGGCTACCCAAGGAGGGCCGCTGTTCTATTTATAGAACAAGAGCACTCAGAAAAAGACTCTGGTGGGTTTCAGCGGAAAAGGCTGGGGGAAAGATAAAGACCAGCATTTCTTTGAAGCTTTCTCAGAAACTGCGTTTCTTCTCCTGATTCGCTGCTCAAGAATACTATAGATATGCTGCAGAATATTTTTAAACACTCAGTCAAAAGCAATGAACTAAAAGTGGTCAAGAAAATAACACCCCTGAATAATCTGCTGTGTTTTGCATTTGGCAGCTTGTAAATGGCACCCACAGGAAACACTGCTCAGCTGGCAGGGCTCCTCCTCATGCCCAATGGAGCAGAGAACCAGAAGTCAAAAACCCAGACTCAAGCACAGCTCGATCAGGACAGGCTGGACAGCCAGGCTCTTAGAACCATTTTGTCAAGTTCTCTGCACAAACCAAAGGGCCCACCCACTCTGTCCTTCAAGCAATCCAGGGCACCTTCATTACCATGGGGAACAAGAAAGAAGAGACTGGAAACCCGTGCAGGCACCGAGAATCAGAGCGGCAAAAGTGAGCCCCACGGCCACCTCCAGAGAGGAAGTAAATCCCCAACCTGGACTCCAGGGACAAAACCAGCAGGCAGTCTTCAGCCTGAGCCTAAGCGTGGCTCTGGGTGCCACAGCCACCCACGGTGAGCACAGAGAGCACCTGGCCCACGGGGGCGAGACTGGGCACCTGTTGTGGGGGAAACTCAAGTCTCTAAGTCATCCTGCTCAGAAACAAAGGACTGAGGAAGGTAGCTCTGGAAATGCCCTTAAAAAGGCTTCAAACGAGGGGCGCCTGGGTGACGCAGTCGGTCAAGTACCCGACTCTTGGTTTCGTCTCCGGTCGTGATCTCAGTGATGTGGGATCGAGCCCTGCATACAGGCTGTGTGCTCAGCGCAGAATGTGCTTAAGATTCTCTCTCCCTGCCCTTCCAGCTTGTGTGTGCGCGCGCTCGCTCTCTCTCAAATGAAAAAATAAAATCTTTGGCGGAGGAGAGAAAGGCTTCAAACCAGTGGGCAGGAAAAGGAAAGAGCAGGCCCCTCGAGCCTTGGTCAAACCCGCCCAGATCATTGACAGCCAGGCCTATGGGTCTCAGGCCCTCATGTACACTTTGGAAAGATGGTTTTGGCCACAGTCTGGACGAAAGGGAGAGGGAAACCCGGAGGCACAAAGAACACTTCAGAAACTCTTGTGAGAGGGCGGCCAGGAACACTGAGCCTCTGGGAGAGAGGGGCATAGACATGAGCGTGCTCAGGAAGACCACCACCACAGATGGAGGCGAGGAGGACTCTGGTTTCGCGGGGGAGGCTGGGGGCTTCATTTGGGACATGCCCGTGAGGTCCTCAAGGGTGCCGGGGGAGCTGAGCAGAGAGACAGCAGCAGACAGGAGGTCAGGCTGTGAGAGGAGGTTTAACAGGGGAGACACCTTGGTACGGTCTCTATGGAAAAGGAGCGAAGGAGAGAGGCACAGGGAACCAGGAACCCCGGGACACCAAGCTCGGGTACAGAGAGGCGGGAACCCAAAGGAGGACAGGAGAAAGTGGGCACAAGGCCAGGGGTGAGGAGAAAGCACCCAGGCGGCCACACTGATGATGCCAACTGGGAGGAATCCGAAGAGAACATGCCAGGGTGAAGCCAGAGCACAGAGCACCAAATGTGACCGGAATGGAAGGAAGCAAAGATGGGAGGTGGGTTTTTTTAACCTGCATGTTTCTTAACTTTCTATAAACATAGAATCATAGTGCACGTACCATCCTTTAAGTTCCTATTTTTTCTGTCATGATACATGTCAACACCCTTCCCTATTAGTGAATATATCTTTGTCGGCCACAGTTTTTCCGTGTACCGAGGTGCCTGTGTCACTCAACTCACTCGCGCAGCTGGAACATATGGGATGCTTCTCGCTCAATACTATCAACAGCGCTTCAAAGAATATCCTACAACAAAGCATCTGTACCTGTCCTGGACCATTCCTTAAAGAAAATGACAAGAAGCAGCATTTGGGGCTCAGTACAGCCCAGAAATAGCTGCTTGCAGATGTGAAAGCATGACGTGTGACAGCAGCAGCTTCTCCAGCTGGGGACGAGGAGGGACCAGTCAGTGGCCGGGCCTAACACAACAGGTTATCTGAGGGCAAAGATGCCCTTAAGGCCCCCCACCTCACACACCACAGACACAAGCCAGCTCCAAGTGCGCTACTGACGCAATGCAAAAGGCAGAATTTTAAAAGGTTCATCAGACAATATAGGAAAATTGCCTTATAACCTTGGAACTGGCGGGCACGGGTCTTAAATAGGATTGAAAAAATACTAAACACAATCTATAAAACTGCTAAAGCCTACTATATTCCAACTGAGAACTGTTGATCAAAGATACCTTACAAAGAAAGGGAAAAGGGAAGCCACAGTCTGGGAGATGATACACACAATACTGCCAACGGCCAGAGCCAGCATCCAGAGCATTCTAAGAAGGCCTACAGAACAGTAACAGGAAATAGAAACTACTAAATGGAAAACTGGAAGAAGGCATGAACCAGAGTAAGTCCAATGGTGACTAGGAGATGCTGAAGGGCAGTGGGCTGGACAGGACGGCTCCCTGGAGGCGACATCCTGATGCTCTGCTGGATTCACACACGCAGTTTATTATGCACGTTTCTGTTGCATTGGCATTTATGTGTGTGTTATGCAGTATGTGAAAAGAAAGGGGAAAACAAAGCTAGTCAATAAAGGAATAGAAGTAAAATCTCAGAGCTCTGCTGGTGCCAGGAGTGTCTGGTGTGTGTAAGTGTGAGGATTTGCACGTGTTCCTGACGGTCAGCCTGCCTACACCAGCAGACAGGGCTAGGGGCTGCACACAGGCCAGGAAATAACGGGGCGGGAGGAAGATACAGGAGAAGACAGAAGTGAAAACCTAGCCCAGTGTTCACATCAGCGATCTGCCTGTCCTTCAACAAAAACCTGCATAAGCCTGATTACGTTAGTCCACATCATCCAAACTCACCAAGTTCCAAAAACGTGGGGATATTAGCATAAAAGTTAATGCACAAAAGAATTATTAAAATGTTTCTGAGGAAAAAAAAGCTGGTAAAACTTATGACCTTAAATTTGCATATAACTTGAAATTTTCATGAGCATTTTTACATCTGCTTGCCTTAATAGGACAAATACGTGCTAATATTCCAACTGACAAATAAGAAAACCCAGCACTGAGAGACTGAGAAACCTGCCCACGGTTAAACAGCTAATAAAAGACCACAAAGACATATGAGGCCCCCTTCACTCTTATCTTGAACCTTCTACGGTTTATAGTACATGAATACCATAAACAGTATGGTTTGCTCACAGAAGGCAGGCATGTAGGACATAGCCAAAGACCCAGAGGTTACTGTATTTTTTTCAAAGATTTTATTTATTTATTCATAGACACAGAGAGAGAGAGAGGCAGAGACACAGACAGAGGGAGAAGCAGGCTCCATGCAGGGAGCCCGATGCAGGACTCCATCCCGGGTCTCCAGGATCACACCCCAGGCTGCAGGCGGCGCCAAACCGCTGCACCACCGGGGCTGCCCGAGGTTACTGTAAATGCTTACTGAGTACCCATCACATCTACTAGATACCTATGAGGCATTTTTATCTTTTAACCTTCCATCAACTTCGGAGTTATGAAGTAATACTCCCATTTTACAGATTAGGGAACTGAGGATCCGAAGAATTAAGTTAAGTCACTCAAGGCCACACAACTAGTAAAAAGACCCAGAATTCAAACCTAGGGTCTAGACAGCAGGCCAAAAATATCTGTTGGCAAAATGAATCATAAAAATCTACTGATAACTGATTTAAATAAATTAAGCGAGGGTAGCTTCTTCCATCAGTTCAAAACATCACCCACAAATTCCTCCCAATTCATCCTGATTCAGAACTACCTGCAGCTTACCTACAACTCCCCTACCTATCACCACCTGGTCTTACCCCATCCTATGAGAATCTGAGAAGTCCGCACACCTCAGGCCACAACCGAACATCACACACATTAGTGTCTCCACAGCACCAACAACCAGCAGGAGCAAGAGACCAGGGGCACACGTGGGTTACTGCTATGCTGGAGGATTCCTCTCAACTCTGAAGAGCCAGATACTGTATCTGGTGCCACCAATCCAACACAGAGGTGCCCCACATGAATTTTTTTCCCTTAAAGACCCCCAAAAATGTTAACTCACGAATAAAGGACAGCCATTCTTTTCTTACCAATCAAGAGAACCCAACTTCCCCTTTGTCACTAGCCTGCAAGACTGAAAGCAGCCATGTCCCAAAGCCCCTATGTCACAAGAGGTTCTGCTGTTAGGGAGATGTCCCATTCCTGTTCCACTAATATGAGGCAGGACCAAAGCAGAAAAGCCAAAAAATGTCCCCAAAGTGTAATGCCCAAATTCCCCAAAAGAGCTGCTCCTTGACCTGCCCTTCATTTGGAGTTCACACCCACTTTCCCTAAAACTGAGGGCCCTCCTATGACCATGTATGATCCGACTGACTCCCCCACCTCTTTGCTAAGGCACTCTCAATTCTGAGTGGGCTGGTTGTACCACGTGTAGCCAACATCACAACACTGATCACACTTTCCCAACCCTAGCCACATGGTTCAGACTTGGTCACAGAAACCTACATGAATGTCCTGCCAGGACCAGGGAAGCAAGGGAGTTGCTTTACTAATGTGTGAGAACACATGTGGCTTCAACTCCCGCCACACATTCCACCTTCAGTCCCCCATTCCTAACCGGTCGTTACCAGGGTGGACTTCACTTTAAAGTCACTCAAGATTCTGCTCCATCTTCAGGCCCTCTGCCATCAGCTTAGTTCAGATCCCTACCTTGGGCTTAAATTATTCTGTCTCCCGCCTCAGTGTCTCCCAAGGGTGACCCAGGCCACCACCACCAGAACCCCTGGAACACTTGTAACAGTAATCCACTACTCCCTAATCCTGAGAATGTGAATTTCTGACCAGAGCCCCACACTGAAGTCAGGGAACCTGGGTCCTTTATTCTCCACTATGCTCCCTCCAACCTGCAGCCAGTACTCCGCTGGCACTCAACTCGCACTGCCAGGAGCATCACCTAGCACGTTCTGAAACTGCCAGCCGCCCCCCAACAGGTGCCCAGGGAGCCACAGAGTTTAAAAGTTCCCCTGAGGAGCTGAATAGGCACCCTGCCCTAAGCAAAGTGCTGGGGCCCACTCACAAACATCCCCTTGCTTTCCTGCATCTTGGAAGGAAGCCAACTGTGGCCTTCAGGGTTCCTTCCAACCCGGACAGGCCCCTCTCACATGCATTCCAGGGTCTACTACCTCAGCTCCAGAACCATCTGACCCAAACACACTGACTTCTTTCTAGCCTCTGCTTTTGGAGAGATCTTTCCTCTACCTGGAATCTTATTATGGACAGAAAACTCCTATGCCTGAGACCCAACTCAAATGCCACCACCTCCAGGAGCCTTTCCAACTCCCCAGGCAGAGCCAGCTGTCAATGCTTTACAAATCTATGACCCTCTATCATGTGGCTGACTCCCTGGCCAGATCAAGGGATCCTAAGGGCTGAGGCTGTATTAGTGATCTCAATCACCCCAGCACCCTAGCACAGCGCATTCTGAGGAAACTTTCTGCAAAATATCATAAAGGGCTAATCTCCCTATCTGTAAGAGCTTCTAAAATTTGAGAACAAACTAATATCTGGTAGGAAAATGAGCAAAAAATAAAAGAATCCATTCACAAAAAAAATAAATAAAAATGGTCCTTAAAAACACTCAAGCTACCTCATTTAAAAAAAAATACTAAACTAAAATATATTATCATCATTAGATTGACAGAAAAAAACAAACAGGCACTGTGGTCGAGGCCCTGAGGAACTTTTCAGCACCACTAATACAATGGGACATGAGGTGAGCCCTGAGGACGGGGACCTGCCAAAACCTAGCAAACCCATGCATCTACCCTTTTACCCTGCACATCTACTCCAAGAAGCCCACCCATAGATACTCTGGCGAGGAGCATAAAATCAAGTCTGTACAAGGCTATCTGCTGCAAAATATTACAGCAAAAGACTGAAAATGATGCAAGCAGTTGAATAAGCTATGGTATGTTTAAAAAAAAAAAACAGACTACTTATGATTGTGAAAGAATGAGGAAGATTTTTATACAGCTATGGAATGATCCCTGGACTCTATTAAGTGAAAAAAAGGTGCAGAACATGTATGGAGCATGCTACCTCTCGTGTAAAGAGGGTATTTGTGTGTGTGTGTGTGTGTGTGTGTGTGTGTGTGTGCAGAGATAAAACTCAAAAGCAACTATGTGCATTTATTATTTTTAAATTTTCAAACAGGAACAATGGAAGAATTAACCAAATAAAGTAATAAAAATGGCTGAATGGTTCCCTCTGGGCGGGGGAGGGACACAGCAGACGAGACAGGGAAGGAAATCAGCCCCCTGGAAGGTACAAAACTGTAAAAGGACTCCCACGGAAGGGAGGTCACAGCCGGGCGCAGCACACAGGACAGCCCCCAGCTAAGGGCTCCCACAGATGATCCCACTTCATCTACACAACAAGCCGCCTCAGAGAGACACTGCGTATTCTCATTCCTCACACACACAGGCAGGGAGAAGACAAGAGTCCGTGTTTACACAGGGCCCACTCTGCAGCAGAAAAGGATAGTGTTAGGATCTCATATAATCTTCACCACTGTAATGAATTCCTATCCCATTTCCTTTATGAAGAAACTGAGATCCAGAGAGGACCTATGTCCACAGAGAAGGGACAGACGTGGGGTTCAAACCCAAGTCTGACATCAACTTTTTCCACATTTCGACATCAAGTGGAAACATGAAGTATGCGTGATGATAGGTTTTCTTTGTTTGTTCTTACAAGTGAGACTAAAGCCACAGTCAAAACTACTCCCCCACTTCTCTGGGGTGAACACAGGGACAGATGTGCACTGCCCACCACGTGGGCGAACCCAACAGCGGGCAGCAGGAGTGACTTCCAAGTACATGCACGCTGTGGTGCAGTCAAGGCACCAGAGCCTCACCCGGCTGCTGGGAGCCTACAGAGCGCGATCCATCTCCCCACGGACCTGCAGAGTGAAACGCACTCTGGGTTTCAACAAATATTTATCGAACACTTAAGTGCAAGTGTGGCTGGGAATATGATGATGAAAGAGACAGGACCCTTGACCCTTAAGGAAATTGTGCAGTGATAGAGGGATACTTTAACAAAGTAAAAGGTATCATAGGAATTCGCTTTGTTTTTTTTTTTTTTTTTTTTTTTTTTTTAATCTTTTTTATTTATTTATGATAGTTACAGAGAGAGAGAGAGAGGCAGAGACACAGGCAGAGGGAGAAGCAGGCTCCATGCACTGGGAGCCCGATGTGGGATTCGATCCCAGGTCTCCAGGATCGCGCCCTGGGCCAAAGGCAGGCGCCAAACCGCTGCGCCACCCAGGGATCCCGAGGAATTCGCTTTGAATACTAAGAAGAAAGTGAGACTTGGGGCTGGGGATAGAGGAAACAAGAAAGACACAATGTTGATGACTGTTTAGACTGGGTGACTGATGAAAACTCCTCTGCCTATTTTTGTGTACATTTGGAAATTTCCATCAGAGGTACAGGCAGGGTGCCCTGGAAACTCAAAAGTGAATGAAACACACCAGAGGCCTCAATGCAAGGCCCAGAGCTGCTACCACTGTGGCTAAAGGCAGCTTACTGCCCTACACCCCAGTTCCTGACCTGGCAATCCCACCCCAGGGGGGGCTGCCCAGAGCAGGAAATGCCCAGGGAAAGCAGCTCACATGCACTGCAAAGCAGTGTCATAACCCCCGGTACTCAAATGCCTCCTCCCTGGGTTCTACTGCCCCCTTGCCCGTTTTCAGACAGAAGGCAGAAATAAAGTCCTGTATTAAGCAGCAGCCTCTGGGCTGCCGTGCTTACGGGAAGTGCTTTTTCTTCACTTGAGAACACTCAGTCCAGCCACTGCTAGCACCTGCCACTGACATCCTGCGATAACATCCTTCCAGTGTGTTCTCAGTGCGTAAATAAAACAGAAAAGTGGGGTTATGTAATATACAAATTATTTAATAACCTGCTATTCTAAATTTATTGTGACCAGATCTGGTTTTGGGGGTTTTGTTTCTCTATAGCCTATTTCCGGTTCATCTTTTCAAATGCTTAAGGACACTGAAATTATTATGAGCAAATCTAAGAAACTGACAGCATTTCATGTATGCAATAGTTTCAGCGTCAGGCTAAAATATATCTTTCCAAAAAAAGTGTATCTTATTTATATCAAGACCTTGAACTCTGCTTAGATAAATTTAGCATTATTTTCAACACAGGAGTTAAACATTTAAACAAGGGGAACATAACTAAGATACTGCATATAATGTATTCATTTATTAGGATACTATGAAGTTTAAATCCTATGTTTTTACTAGTGATGCCCTTTTGTATATCTGGCTCCTTAAACTTCCTCTGTTTTGATCTGACAGTTGGAACTGTTTCAGAACATTCCAGAGAACAGACTAAGGGCAGACTTCTGCATCTTCTACTACCAGAGCACTGCATCCTATACTATCCATATCAGGAATCCTCAAGTGAAGGATAGCATGTTAAGCTTTTGTTTTTGTTTTCTTTAGCATACAATAATGCTTATTTTAGAAAATTCAGAAAAGTAGGGCAGCCCAGGTGGCTCAGCAGTTGAGTGCCACCTTCAGCCCAGGGCCTGATCCTGGAGACTTGGGAATTGAGTCCCCACATCAGGGTCCCTGCATAGAGCCTGCTTCTCCCTCTGCCTGTGTCTGCCTTTCTCTCACTTTCGCTCCCTGTGTGTCTCTCATGAATAAATAAATAAAATCTTCAAAAAAAAAAATTTCATAAAAGTAGAAATAAGAATAATCCAAATTGTACCACCCCTGGTATCAGGGCACAATCCCTGACATCAGTTTGAAAACTTTCCTCGTCTTACTTCCTATGCGCGGTGTTTTGCACACAGCTGAATGGCATTCTGTACACACTGCCTCTCTGTTTCCCCAACATCAAAAAGTACTGTCCTCATTACTGCCTTCCTCAGTCACCGAAATGGCTGCAGCAGGCACAAGAGAGCAGTAACTCCCTCTGCCACCTCCCAGTTCTGTGGCCTGGGCACTCAGCCACCTCATGGCAACATCCGCGCACTCGTGAAAGTGAATTAAGACCACCCGTGCATGGTGCCTGATGCCAGCATGAAAGAGCTATGTCAGCTCTGGTCATTAATCCACTGAGTTGTTCCACTGGAGTGTCTTAGAGTTTGCATTTTTATATTTAATGCTGCAATGAACATAATGTCATTGTATTTTTTCATATTTAAGATTATTTCCTCAGCATATGATCCCACCAGTGGAATTACTGAGTCAAGAGTATGGACTTTTGGGATGCCTGGGTGGCTCAGCGGTTGAGTGTCTGCCTTTGGCTCAGGGCGTGATCCCAGAGTGCCAGGATCAAGTCCCACATCAGGCTCCCTGCGTGGAGCCTGCTTCTCCCTCTACCTGTGTCTCTGCCTCTCTCTCTCCATGTCTCTCATGAATGAATGAATGAATGAATGAATGAGTGGAATAAATAAATAAATAAATAAATAAATCTTTAAAAAAGAAAAAAAAGAGTATGGGCTTTCCTGTTTTTCAAACATGCCATCAAATCATTTCCCCAAATGGTTGTACCCATATGTGCTGATGGAGACTGAAGAAGCTACAGGGTTTCTATAAACAGCAAAATCCAGCTCATGCACAATACTGGCTAGATATAAAAATACGCTTAGACAATTATGACTAGTACACAGTAAAAATACACTTGGACAATCAGATTCCTAACTCAGTATTGGGTTTTACAAAACTGGGTTTTACTTGCCCTCTTAAAGTACCTGAAAACATAGAGAAAAGAGATAAAGAACAATTTCTTAGACTTTCTTTTTGCTCAGTTTCTGAGTATCAATCCATCTTTATCAAAGAGTTCAAATACAAAGACCACCAAGTGGGATTAGATGTACAAGAGGAATAATTTATTTCAAATTTTCCCAAACTATCAAAAGAAGTAAACCAAGTCCACACCCCCCAACTTGAAATATAGGAGAGTTCTAGGATGACAGAAAGTCAGAAATACAGGGATCCCTGGGTGGCACAGCAGTTTGGCGCCTGCCTTTGGCCCAGGGCGTGATCCTGGAGACCCAGGATCGAGTCCCAGGTCGGGCTCCCCGTGCATGGAGCCTGCTCTCCTTCTGCCTGTGTCTCTGCCTCTCTCTCTTTCTCTCTCTGTGTGACTATCATAAATAAAAAAAAATTAAAAAAATAAAAGTCAGAAATACAATTGTTTCTGTTCAAACCCTTCAAATGTGTAACTGTCTCACAACCATCCACAGGAATGATGCTATTATGAATCCCTCTGTGAACTCCACTGAGGCCACTCCAAAATGGTCAAGATTACCAACCAATTCTGAGAAACTCATAGCTGATTTTAAGTATCACAGGATATGTAGCTTGAGAGGCTGAATCCCACTGGAAAAAAAGGTAGCTTTCTTCAACAGTGCTGGGACATCCAAATGCAAAAGACTGAAAACTGGACCATTACCTCACACCATCTACAAAAATTAACAGAAAAAGAGCTAAAACCATAAAACTCCTAGAAGAAAACATTAAAGTACATCTTCATGACCTTGGATTCAGTAATGGCTTTTCAAATAGGACACCAAAAGCATAAGTAAGAAAAACGTAGATAAAACTGGACTTCGTCAAAATTTAAAACTTTTGTGCATCAAAAAACACTATCAAGACAGTGAAAAGAGAGGCGCTTGGGGAGCTCAGTCAGTTAAGTGTCCTATTCTTGGTTTCTGCTCAGGTCATGATCTCAGCGTCATGAGATCAATGGCTCCATACAGAGTATGCCTGGGATTCTTTCCCTCTCCCTCTTGCTCTTTCTGCCCCTCCCCCCATTGGCATGCATTCTCTCTCCCTAAAATAAATAAAGTCTTTTTTTTAAAAAAGACAGTGAAAAGAGAACCCACAGAATGGGAGAAAATTTGTTGATCTGATAAGGGTCAGAATACCCAGATAAGGGTATTCAGGATATATAAAGAACCCCTCAACTCAAGAACAAAAAGATAACCCAACTTAAAAATGGGTAAAGGATTGAAATAGACACTTCTCCAAAGAGACACAAGTGGCCAAAAAGCACAGGAAAAAATGTTTAAAATTATTAGTTACCAGAGAAATGCAAATCAATACCAGGAGATACCGCTTCACACCCACCAGGATGGACATAACATATTAAAAAAAGAAAAAAACAACCAAACGTTGGCAAGTGTGTTGAAACTGGAACCTCCTACATCGCTGTCGTGCTGTTGGAAATATAAGAGTGCATGGCCATTGTGACAAACAATTTAGAGGGTCCTCAATAATGTAAACACAGAACTACCCCACAATTCCACTCCTTGGGTAAATACCCAAAAGAATTGGAAACAGGCTTTCAAATAATAACTTGTTCACAGCAGCTCTATTCAAAACAGCCAAATAATAGGAGCAATTTGAATATATATTAGATGAAGGGATAAACAAAATGTGGTATATCCATACAATGGCATACTATTCAGCCATAAAAAGGAACAAAGTGCTGACACACGCACAACATGGATGAACCCTGAAAACATGATGCTAAGGGAAAGATGCCAGACACAAAAGGCCACATGCCGTGTGATTCCACTGATATGAAATGTCCAGAAGAGGCAAACCCACAGAGACAGCACATGAGTGGCTTGGGGGGTAGGGAACAAGGAGTGACTACTTAACGGAGAAGAGGTTTCTCTGCAGGGGATAAAAAAGTTCTGCAACTAAATACTGGTGACAGATGCACCACCGTGGTAATGTACCTAACAGCACTGAACTGTATACATTTAAAATGGTTATGGGGATCCCTGGGTGGCTCAGCGGTTTGGCACCTGCCTTCGGCCCAGGGTGTGATCCTGAGGTCCCGGGATCAAGTCTCGCACCAGGCTCTGTGCATGGAGCCTGCTTCTCCCTCTGCCTGTGTCTCTGCCTCTCTCTGTGTCTCTCATGAATAAATAATACTTTTTAAAAAAATAAATAAAACAAAATAGTTAAAATGAGGGGGCACCTGGCTGGCTCAGCAGTAAAATGTGTGACACTTGATCTGAGGATCATGAGTTCAAGCCCCACGTTGGGCGTGGAACCTACTTGAAAATAAGTAAAAAATTTTTAAAAATAAAATTGGTTAAGGGACACCTGGGTGGTTCAGTGGTTGAGCATCTGTCTTCAGTTCAGGGCGTGATCCCAGGGTCCTGGGATCAAGTCCCATATCGGGCTCCTTGTATGGAGCCTGCTTCCCCTGTCTCTGCCTCTCTCTCTGTGTGTCTCTCATGAATAAATAAATAAAATCTTTTAAAAATAAATAAATAAAATGGTTACAATGGTAAATAAAGAAAAAGAACAAGTGTGCCCCTCTTCCATTTTGCTACAATGGACAAGGCACCACTCTACCTGGATCCTGGGGTGTACTTCACCATCGTAGGGCCAGAGGAGCCAGGCTCAGGAAAACCACCACAACCCAGGTACCGTGACATTCAGATGCAGAAGAGCAAAGCCAGCCAGAAGCAGGTGGCAGGGCACCCAAAGCACCACACTACTCAGACTACTCAGAGGTGGTGGGAAGAGCCGGCCCAGAGCAGCACAAGCTCAGCACTGGATGTGGGGCCAATCTCAGGCGGGACTCACACTCCCTGTTTGAACAGCAATTCAAACCAACAGACCAACAAACATTCCAGGACTGATAAATCAAAACAAGAAAGTTAGAGGTAGGAGGGTAAAGATACACCATAAAACACAGGCATAAATCTGAATTAATATATTACAGAAACCAGAAAACCATCTTAGCAAATACGTGTTTCTTGTTGTAGGATTACAAGACACTGACTCTACTGAAAAATTAAAGTTTTTTCAAGGACAAGGAGCACCAAAATGAGAACAGGATGAAATTAAAGTACAACAAGCTGCGATACAGGCCATGATTAGAAAAGGAAGCAAAAACAATCACGCCCCAGCAGAATTAAAATCCACATGTAAGGGGCTAGAGGGAAAAATGTACACTGCAGAAAATGTCATAGATCGTGTACAAGACAAAACCAAGACCAAACTGAGAGCTACAGGATATAGTGGAGAGAACACAAGACTGGAAAGAGCTCACGTACAGAGGGGTGAAGAGACAGATACATCTACGAATATTAAGAACCACAGAAAAGGAACACAAAATAAATGGAGATGCAAAAGTCAGAGATACAACCCCCAAAAAAGAAAGCAAAGACCTGCCAGGTGGATGTGCTGAAATCACTGGGCGCTGCATGTCCCAGGCAGCACGGAGAGGAGGGCAGCACGGCTCATGGGCCTGGGCCAGCAGCCTCAGCCCCAGGACACCGTGCCCCACATCCCCACCACGGGGTTCCATCCCGAAAGTTAAACAACAGATGGCGATCCAGCAAGCAAATGCTCCAAGGCCAAAGAGCCAGCTTGTAGGGGCTCTCCTGGGAAAAAGTGAACAATGTGGGCATCAAAAGGAATGACTGTGACCGACTGTAAAACACTGGATAAAAATAGTGAACCTCTGGTGACAGAAAGGGAGAGAAGAAGGGGAACATTTGCCTCTGCCGGGGATGACTTTCCTACCAAATCTTGACTTTGAAAATTGGTAATTAAACAGAAAGAATCCAGCAATTACCCTGCCCTTTTTTTTTTTTTTTTTAAAGATAAATTGTAGTCCTTCCCCAGTGGAAGTGGGGAAAATTTACAGAAGAATACCAACAGATAAACATGGATGAAGTGAGTGACGGGGGGGGGGGGGGGGGGGGGGGGGGGGGGGGGGGGGATATCTCCATTTTGCAAACTCGTTAATTGATTTGGGCAAGTCTTAGGAAGGAATGCTGAAAACCGCTGAAGAGAAGGATATTTGCATAGTGCCCAGGAAGCACCTCACAGGTTACCTCCTGACTGCAAAGAGGGAAATGTACATTTCTGATGGAAAGATCTAGCATCTCCGCATAAAACAAATGATGACACAGCAGAGGGAACAGGCTGAAGGACACTGAGCATCCAGATGGAGGAGATCTGCCCAAAACATCAACCTGAATGTAATTGACTCTTCAAACCACTCGTTTCCAGTTTACAGCCCATAAAAGGATCAAAGAAACCACAAGGAAACAATCAGACAAATCCAGACACAGATTTTACAAGACCACTGCCCCTGTCTCTTCAAAAAGTCAATGTCATAGTGGGGAGGGGAGGGAGAAGGTGCCCATAGGGAGCTGTATAAGCTGAGAGACTCCTGAAAAGGTACAACAAAATATAATGCATGAATTTTGATTGGTATATGGTCCCCCGAGGGAGGCTAATAAAAGACATTTTTGGTTCAACTGGAGGAATTTAAAAATGATGTGCTTATTAGATATTAGAAAATTACAATTAATTTTTAGGTGTAGGAACGCCTGGGTGGCTCAGTCAGTTAAGTGTCCGCCTTTGACTCAGGTCATGATCTCAGAGTCCCAGAGTCTGCTTCTCCTTCTGCTCCTCACCTTGCTTGTGCTCGCATGCTCTCTCAAATAAATAAAAATATTTAATAAATAAATAAAACTTTTAGGTGTAATAATGGTACACAGGAAAATATCCTTATTTTTAGGAGTCCTTATTTTTAGGAGCTTAGATAGAATAATGGTATTTTTAAAATGTCATTTTTAGGAGGTGCATGCTGAGCTATTTAGGGTTAAAGTGTTGTGATGTCTACAAACTACTTTCAATGGTTTATCAGATGATTTATATTCAATACATATAGATAAGGCATTCTTGGCAATATGCAAACAATTACTGATTCTTGGTAGTAAGTTATTAAGCACACACTGTACTATTATTTTTAAATTTTTCATAATTAAACACTGAAAAAGAGCTTTCCTTGCAAAGATATTCTTCACAGAATATATGGTACAATGCCCATAAAATTCAAGTGAAAACTTACATATACTTTCATTCCAACTCAGTTATACATACCCAGAAAAATGGTCTAGAAAGAAATATAAAAGTAACAGTAATGATAGTGCAGGTGGGCCTCCAGGTGCTGAAATCAGGAACTTACCTTCTTCCCTTTCTTTCCCTCCCTCCCCTCCTCTCCCCCCACCTCCCCAGCTTCACCCACTTCCTTCTCTGACTGGTCCCCTGCTCTGCCCACATCCTAAAGCCAGTGGCTGAGTTCCCACATTCAGACAATCTCTAAATGGGAGAGAGCGGGCCTCTCTCCCACGGTGCTGCTGTTCCCTCTCTGGCTCCAGGAACCACTCCCACTGTTGCCACAGGACCATCAAGGGGCTGGGAAGGATCCAGTAGGAAGAGGTGCAATCTGGAAATCTATGAGGCTTGGGTGGCTTCATGGCATGCTGGCAAGCTACCTAACTGCTCTGAGTCTGTACCCCTCCTCTGTGAAGTTGGGATAGTTGAGAATATGAGGATCCAGGGTACCACTGCAGCAAAATCCCAGAGCTGGTCCTCACGTAGAACTCCAGAGAAGTGCTCCAGTATCCAGTCAAGGGAACCACAAGCCACCTCTTCCCAATCCCCACAACAAACCATCATTAAGTTCTCACAATGTCAAATCCAACTAACTCTTATCACCACCACCCCAACACTGGCCTAGGCTACCTGCACCCACTCAGGTGGCCACAACAGAGCCGGAGAAATCCTTTCAACATAGATCAGATTATGTCTCACTCCTTCCTAAAAGCAGGGACAGTTGGCTAGCTCAGTTGGTAGAGCATGTGACTCTTAGTCTGGGTGGTGAGTTTAAGACCCATGTTGGATATAGAGATTGCTAAAAAAAATAAAATAAAATCTTAAAGCAACAGCACCCCACTCCTACAGAGCCCCCTAACACAGCCTCCTACCCAGCCCCCCCAGCCTCATGTCCCTGTCAAGGACACCTTAAGTCTTGCCAACTCTATCCACACCAGCTTTCTTTCAGGCCCTTGACTTTCCCAAGCATCCTCTCTGGCCACAGAGCCTTTGCACACCTCTTTGACCAACTACATCTTCCTCATTCTTTTATTAATCCTTTAAAAAATGTTTTTCATTATAAAATAGCACACATAAATATAAGCCCACAGAACAAAAGTGCATATAATTACCACAAATTGAGAACCCACTATCTAGGTCAAGAAACAGAACACTCTGGAAGCTTCCTCTCTCATGGAGCACCCAAACCTACCCAGATTTTTCCATCATCCAGACATCTCTGATAATCATTTCTTTGCATGCAAGCTTAAAGACACAAGCCGGCAAGACTAAACACCTAAGTGCCCTATCTATTCTGTACACAACTTTCTTTCATGTCTGGCTTTTTTGGCCAGACTACATCAATGCTGTGATTAATCCTTAAATCAGCAGGTAGCAGCAGTTCGTTTTCACTGATGCAGAATATTCTCTTGAAAGAACATACCATAAGTTATTTATCCATTCTACTGCTGACTAATGTTTGGGTTCCCTCCACTTTTGAGCTATTAAAAAAAATACACTAGTAATACTCTTGTACATGCCTCTTGGAGTACGGTAGCTTAGCCATTAGATACACACACCTAGAAGTAGAACTGCCGAAACATAGGATATACATTTCTTTAACTTTAATAGACACTAGCGAAATGTCTTCTAATGTGGTGTCGCCGACATAATATTCCCACTAACTGTGGTGAGCTTTCCCTTGCTCCACCTCCTTCCTAGCACCCAGAAAGAGACACCAAATGAAGAGAGATGCACAGGGCAAGGTATAGGAGTGGTAAGGAGCAGAGAATGTCCATGCCCTCTCTGGGCATGCCAACACACACACACACACACACACACACACACACACACACACACACGTGTTCGCCAACCCAGAAACTCCTTGAATCTCCTTGTTAAAAGAGTTTTTATAACTCAATCTCCAAGCCCCCTCCACTCCTACGAAGTCGGAGGTAAATGCTGAAAGTTTACACTTCTAATCACTTGTTTGGTCTTTCTGGTAACCACCTCCCATCATGAGTCACCCCGTTAGCATAAATTCAGATGTAGCCAAAAGGAGTTCGTTATGAATAAAAGAAGACAATCTTATCACTCACGTTCCAAGTGAACATGAATTTTAGGGGAACACTATTCCAACTATTACTGACTCCAAGGTAAAAAGCAGTCAGCCCTAGATGCCAGCTCACTTCCACAGACCTTCGTCATCCTGTTTCTAGCCCTGTAATTCTGCAGTATCTTATCAACTGCCTCCTATTAGGCGACGGTGCTTAGCAGAATGGCTGGTCAGTTACTCAGCCCACCACTAATAGAAGCAGAAGTCACTTTCCCCTACTCACCTCCCCCTACCGCCCCCCCTTCCCAGTATCAGGTCAAAATCACTGATTACATCCTCCCAAAGCACTCTGGCTGTCACCTGCTTAACGCTCATCCCCAATCACAGTGCCACGCTAACTGTGTGATCACCTTACTAATGTCTGTCTTCTCTTCAGACTATTAGCTCCAGGGGTGTTTATGGTTGTCGTTCAGTAAGGTACACCAAGAGCCTAGTACACTTAACAATATTTGCTGAGTTAAAATGAATCTGTGAAACAAGAAAAATAATGACCAGTCCATGGTATTCCCACTCATATTCAATAAATTAACATTTTAAAAAGATTTTCATTGCTAATTATCTGCCAGATTCATTTTTATTTGCTCTTCTGGCTGCTAGAGATGAAGAATCAGCCAGCCCAAGCTAGGGAAGGAGAGGTTCAGAGAGAATGACTAAAAAGACAGAAGTAGGGCAGCCTGGGTGGTTCAGCGGTTTAGCGCCACCTTCGGCCCAGGATGTGATCCTGGGGACCCGGGATCGAGTCCCACATCAGGCTCCCTGCGTGGAGCCTGCTTCTCCCTCTGCCTGTGTCTCTGCCTCTCTCTCTGTCTCTCAGGAATAAATAAATAAAACCTTAAAAAAAAAAAAAAAAAGACAGAAGTAATCATAAAAGAAACCATTTACTAAAGGCTGATAATATGCCAGGCCCTATGCTAAATGTACGTAGATTGTTCCATTAACTTCTATGACTTAACATCATTTCTATTTTAAGGATCTGACAACTAGTATTATCCTTCCTATTTTGCAGATGTAGTGCTCGCTTCAGCAGCACATATACTATTTTGCAGATGTGGAAATTGAGGCTCAAGAATACATTTATTGTCATTACTGACAACCCAGGAACTGGTATTTTCCCTGTTTCAGATCAGGAAACCAAGTCTTAAGTGGGAGTAGAATGTGAATCAATTTGTTTAACAACAAAGTTTAGACTCTTAAATATGCACATGAGCTTTAAAAACCGTTCATACCACTACACACCTGCTAGGATGGCTATAATTGAAAGACGTAATAACTGAAAACATGGAGAAACTAGAACCCTCACACAGTGCTGGAGAAAATAAATGTAAAATGGTACAGCCACTCTGGAAAACAGTCCAGCAGTTTCTCAAAGGTCAAGCACAGAGTTGCCATGTGACCCAGCAAACCTACTGCTAAGCAGACACTCATGAGAAATGACACACCACATATGTCCACACAGAAACAGGTACGTGAATGTTCACAGCGGCCTCATCCAGAATGGCCAAAAAGTGGGATTAACCCAAATGTGCAGGTGCCAACATGGGTAACCTCTGAATGCTAATGCTAAGTGAAAGAAGCCAAACACAAAAGGCAGACATACTGCATGATTCTATGTATGTGAAATGTCCAGAATCGGCAAATCCTCAAGACAGAAAGTAGATCAGCAGTTGTTGAGGCTGGGAGAGTTAGAAGGAATGAGGAACGGATGCTAACGGTTATGGGGTTTCTCTTGGGGGTGATGAAAACATTCTAAAATTGACTGTGGTGATGGTTGCACAACTGTGCATACATAAAAACCACTGAACTACATACTTTAAAGGAGTTAACTGTACGGTATGTGAATTATATCTTTATAAAGCTATTTTTTCAGTATTTTACAACTTAAACATTTTGCCTAATTTCTACTAGCCTTCATTTCACAATGAGAAAAATGCTTTGTTTAAATTTGAAATCAGGAATATGAACATTTTTCTGCACAAAGCCAAAAATGTTGGCTTTTTAAAAACTTTGAAATAGATTAAACTCTATCTTAACTGAGATGCTTTACAGAATCACACTGCTCTTTATTCAAATTTTAAAATGCCTTATAATGTGCTAGTGAATTAATTTACCAGTGTATTAGCCTATCTTCCCTTTTCACACTAACTATGAGGTCCTATAGAGTCAGTATTGTGTGCCATGGTTAGGAAATACAAATGAAGTAATGGGCTTCCCAGGGGCAGCTGGAATTTGGGAGAATATCAGACATGCATGACATGCTAAACTTCTAAATGACCATCTCAAATCTCCACTCATCAAGTTTTCAGTAACGCTAAAGGCTTGGGGGAAAATTTTAAAAGAACCTCTTAAACTACAGATTTCTTTGGAGTTTGGGAAAGCTTCTCTCGACACATATGTCATAAGGACTTGTTTCTCAAAGTCTGGTCCATGGACCAACAGCAGCATCTCCTGAGAGCTGATTAAAATGTAGACTCTCAGACCTACACCCCGGACCTACTCAACCAGAATCTGCTGTTAAACAAGATCCCCAGGGTATGTGCCTGCACAATAAAATCTAAGAAGCACTGTCATAAGATACTTCCCTTCCTTTTTCCATTAAGACAGCTCTTACCTCGCACTGGACTGGTATTTCAAAAACTTGACATGCACACACCTCTAGTACCTGGGCCAGCGTGTCCTCAGTTCCATTCCTTGATCTTCTGCTCTATTCCAAATTGCAGAGGGGCTGATCCCTAACAGGCTGGGTTTCCCAAGCAAGAAGGGGATGGGGTTAAGACTCCAGCAGCAGCTGTGCCCCCTGAAAGGCACCAGGGCCCCCCAGACAACCGACAACCCCAGGCAGTTCAGCCTCTTGGCAGGTGGAAGCTGCTCCTGGGGTCTAAAACGCCACCTCCTCCCTGTCCTCCAGCTCAGGGGTGACAGTGGTTTCCTATCTGTTGCCTCATCTCAGGGTTGCTTCACTGGCCACTGTTTGCATCCTCAGTTCTTTTATCATCTGTGCAACCACTCCCCTACATTAAATTCCCTCTGTTTTAAATACTTCAAGTGGTTTCAGCTTTCCCATTTAGAATCAGAATGATACTCCTATCATTTCAGAGATTTCTCTTATGCACCACATACACCACAGCAATTTTCTGAATGGCTTATATGCTTTAAAAATGGGGGGGGGGAGCTACTGCACACAGAAAACCTCACACTTCCCACATTCAGACAATCTCTAACAACACGAAAGAAAAATTAGCCTTAAGCTATCTGTACAGCAGATGTGACTGTATTCAGCAACTCAAGTCCTCAGGGTGTATTTTTAACACTCTACCCATCACTCCTCCTCAACCAGAACAGCTGGTAGGTACAGCAGCTATTGTTTTCTTTGTTTTTTTTTTTTGTTGTTGTTGTTTGTTTGTTTTTGAGGTGGGGGAAGCCTCCTAAGGAACAGAATTCTGGACAAATACTGGAATCTCTGAGAGATCTAATCTTTTTTTTTTTGTTGTTTTAGGTTTTTTTTATTTATTTATTTATTCATGAGAGACAGAGAGAGACAGAGAGAGAGAGAGAGAGAGAGAGGGAGAGGCAGAGACCTAGGCAGAGGGAGAAGCAGGCTCCATGCAGGGAGCCCGATGTGGGATTTGATCCTGGGACTCCAGAATCACGCCCTGGGCCAATGGCAGGCGCTAAACCGCTGAGCCACCCAGGGATCCCGAGAGATCTAATCTTAATCACACTTGTAAATCACATGATCCACCCCACACTGGGCACATACCATGCTCCAGGACCAAACAACAGGGGGGAGCAACTCTTATCAGTATCCTTTAGGGCTACTTGGAGATCTTCCTAAAAGCACATCTTGACTGGTCACTCCCATGCTCTGAATAACCCTCAGTGGTTCCCTCTCGCCCAAGGCCAAAAACCCAACTCCACAGCTGGCCCTTTAAAATCCAACCCAATCTACCTTTCCAGCCTCTTCCTAATTCTTCTCCACCTGACCCACTCACCTTCTGACCATTCCCAGGGGTGCCTAAACCTTTCGATACAATACGTGTGGATATGCATCAACTATGTGCAAAGCCCGTCCTTCCCCAGTTAGCCTGGCAAGCTCTTTCCCTCCAGATTTGTTTTAAAGGGGATGTCCCCTCCCTGCCTGCCAGGGTAGCTGGATTCTCTGCCCCCTGAGCTTCCACAGGACTTACTATGTCTTACTGTCCCATGCACAGGCGTCCATCTCCTACAGACTAGGATCCAGACTCCTACTGTCCATCTTGGGATCCTGACCACAGTTCAGATCCAGATCCACCTCTACAACCTGTGACGCCCTGAGCAAGTCACTTAACCTCTCTACCTCGATTTCCAATCCCATGTAGATGGGGGCTGATAGACAACAGCCGACTCAATGGGTTCTCACTAGCACTAAATGAGTTAACCCGTGTAGACTGCTGCACAGTTAACCCAAGAAAAGTGCCTGGCACACTGCCTGGTAAGCAAAGAAGAACTGCTACCATTACAGTTATGACCATACCGCTATGCCTGGAACAAAGGAGGCGTTCGATACCTATCTGCTGAACAACTGGAACGCTTCTCAGTTAAACTTGTTTGTAACACGTTCAGACCAAAGATTAGCCCCAGCACAAGGATCCAAGGCTGACAGAAGGCAGAGCAAGAAATGGCTCCCACAGTGAAAGTACCAGCGGAACCTCACTGGCCCCGGAGGAAAAGCGCAGTGCAGCAGGATGAGCGCCTGTGCCAGCTGGAGCGGCCGGGGCTGCCCACAGACCAGACCCAGCGTGCCCTCAGCCACCTGTGCGGCCACCTGCCTGGGGCAGCCGTGTTCTAACAGAGACGGCTCACCTGTGGCGAAAACCATAAGCAGCCTTCAACGGGAACCGCCATGGGAAAACAAAGGGCTCAACTTTCCTCCCGCAGAAAGGAAATGCGTCTTTCTCGCAGCGAATCTTCAGCCGTCGGGAGTTCTCCGGCCGGCGAGAGTTCGGTGGCCAGCGGGGGCGCGGCCAGGATAAGCCCCCCCGCCCCGACTCCCGGCTTTCCCCAGGGACCGCGCATCCCTGCCTCTCGGGGCACGGAAACGCGCGCGAGTCCGGGAAGAGCCCCCACGCCCCGGGCCAGCTGGGTGTCCCCGGGGACCGCAGGCGGGTCTGCGGAGCACCCCGCGGGCAAGCACCCGGCCAGCCCTCGGCGGCGCGCGGAGCCCGGGGCTCGGGGGCGTCCGTCTGCGGGGCGCAGCCGGCACCCCTGCTCCCGGAGCGCCCGCCCCGCGCCTCTGGGCCTGCGTCCTCCCGGCCCTCGCCGCGCAGCCCCCCCCGCCGCGGGCGCCCCCGGCCCGGCGCCCCGCCCCGCCCGCCCGCCCGGCCCCGCGCGGCGCCCACCTGCGCCCCCTGCGCCCCCCGCCCGGGTCCCGGCCGCCGCCCCGCAGGGAGGGCGCGCTCCCCCGGGGCGCGGGGCGGGGCGGCCGGCCCGTTACCCCGCGGGGCGCGCTCCGCCCGGCCCCCGGCGCCCGCGGGACCCCGGGCCGGGCTGGGCCGGGCCTGGGCGGCTCTCGGGCCGGGCCGCGGGCCTCACGGGGCTCCCGCGGCGTGAGGGGCGCGCGCCCGGGCCGCCGCCGCGGCTCACCTTCTGCCGGATCTGGCCCGACGTGGACACCTTGCGGATGAGCTTCTGCGGGGAGCCGGGCTCCGCCTCGGGCTCGCTGTCGGACGACTCCTCGGGCGGCGGCGGCGGAGGAGGCTGCGGCGGACCCGGCGGAGGGGCGCCCGCCGCCGCCGCCATGCTGCCGGGCCAGCGCGCGCACAGCGGCCGGGGGCGGGGCCGGGGGCGGGGCCCGGAGGGGCGGGGCCTGGAGGGGCGGGGCCGGGGCGGGGCGCCGCGCCCCCTGCCGGCCGCGCGCGCAGCCGCAGACGGAGCCGCGCTCGGGCCCCTCCGCCTCCACCCCCGGGGGTGGAAGCGCGGGGAGGCGGGGAGGGGGTGGAAGGGGGGGGGGGTCTTAGCGTCTGTTTATTTTCTTTTTTCTTTCTCTTATTTATTTTTTTGATTTTCTGTCTAGGACACAATTTGTGTGGTTTTTGTTCCATGTTCACTTTTTTTTTTTTTTTTTTTTTTTAGTCTTCCAGTTCAAGAATGTTAAGTGATGGGGCAGCCTTCAGCCCAGGGCGTGATCCTGGAGATCCAGGATCGAGTCCCGCGTCGGGCTCCCTGCGTGGAGCCTGCTTCTCCCTCTGCCTGTGTCTCTGCCTCACTCTCTCTCTGTGTCTCTCATGAATGAATAAATTAAAAATCTTAAAAAAAAAATGTTAAGTGATCTCCGGGAGGCTTGGGACCGTGTCCCGTCTGGCCCTGCATTGTGTCGCGTCTATAGCAGCGTCTGGTATTTAGTAGTTAGTTGCACCACAAGCAGCTGGGAGTGGATGGCTGCATGCGTGAATGCAAGAAAGAAAGAAGAAAGTACTGGCCTCTGGGGATGCCAGAAGAGGGACAAGTGATTCCATCTGAGAAGGGTTCCTGGAGAAAAGCTCCCTGAGTTAGAAGGAACGGGTAGCAGGAGTTACCACTCCAGGGGACGGGGTGAATTGTGTTCTAGGAGGAGGCACCCGATTGTGCAAAGGCCCAGAGGCCAGAAAGAACAAGTGGAGCAGGGAGTTGTGGCCTAAAGGGAAGAAAATAATGGGAAGAGCTGTGCCTGGGAGTGGGCAGGTCAGATAGGGCTTTGTAAACCTGATAAAGGGGTTAGTCCCGAGTGCAACAGGAAGCCCTTGAGGGATTTTAACCCTGGGCGGGGCTGAGTCACAAAGCTGGGGCCCGTGAATTAGGCTTTGAAGTAATCAGGCCAAGTGGCTGCCCTGGGTCATTGGGAGGGGCTGCAGAGATAGAGAAGTGGACTCAAGATGGGAGGGATTTGTAGGTGGAGGCAGGAGGCACAGGTAACTGGGATGAGGCCCAGGGTGCTGGCCAGGACTGTGGGATGGCAGATGGGTAGGTGGGACCATTCACCTGAGGGCACAAGAGAGTGCACTTGTTTGTTTTGCTGCCATACAGCTGAGAAGGGCACCTCCTTAGAAGGTTGCATGACTTCCCCTTGCCCTTTCGGAAGGCTGCTGCTAGAGACTTAGTGGCCCCTGGCCTGCCTGCCAGTCAGCATGTTTTGGTGCCCCCACCACGCTGGGTGATACTTTCCAAAGGCAAAACAAGTGAACCCTCCCCGAGGGGACACAGAATAGCATCTAGCACGGGGACATGGCCAGGGGAATGGACTCACTGCCAGGACACAGCGCGTCAGGGCCTAATGCAGGAACACTCTGACAGCCCCAGAGCCCCTGGGACATTGCCCAGTGCTATAGCCACTAGGCACATGGGGCTTCTTCCATTTTAATTCCAATTAATTAAAAATAAATGTTCAGTTCCTCACACCAGCCACATTCCAGGTGCACAATAGCCATGTGTGGCTTAGCAATTACTACAGGAGACAGGACAGATACAGCACATTTCCATCATCACAGTAAGTTCTGCAATGCACGAAGGTAGTGACGGCTCTCAAGCCGACCACCTGGCACGCACGCCGAACACTTGACCAGTGATTCTAATCCTCACACCAGCCCCACAGAGCAAGCTCACTGGGCTCACTCTGGAGATAAAGACTGCAGGGGATCCCTGTGTAGCGCAGCGGTTTGGTGCCTGCCTTTGGCCCAGGGCGCGATCCTGGAGACCCAGGATCGAATCCCACATCGGGCTCCCGGTGCATGGAGCCTGCTTCTCCCTCTGCCTATGTCTCTACCTCTCTCTCTCTCTGTGACTATCATAAATAAATTAAAAAAAAAAAAAAAAAAAAAAAGACTGCAGCCTGGTTCTGATACGTCTCCCAAGGAGGGGAAAAGAGACAGAGTTTGGACCGGGACCATGTGACTCCACCGTTCTTGATGCTTCTAGGCTAACTCTCCCAGGAAGCTGGCCCTGGAGTAGCTTGTAGGAAGCAAGAGCAGAGGAGGGCCTGTTATGGGCTGAACTGTGCCCCGACCCGTACATGCGCCCCCCCCACCCCAACATTCACACATTGAAGTCCTAACAAACCCTCAGATGTTATTCCTAACATCTTAATGTGACTGTGTTGAAGGTGGGGCCTTTAGAGAAGTAATCAAGTTAAAAGGAGGCCATGAGGATGGGCCTTCATCCGGTATGATTGGTGTCCTGATAAGAGGTAGGAAATTGGTCACACACGGGCTCAGAGGGAAAACCACGTGAAGATATATACAGAGATGCCATCTCCAAGCCAAGGAGAGAGACCTCAGCATAAAAGGACTGCCAACCTTGATTTCAGACTTCAGGCCTCCAGATCTGTGAGCAACATTTCTGTTGAAACCCAACCCCCACCCCACGCCCCAGTCTGTGGTCTTTTGCTATGACAGCCAGAGCTCACTAATGTGGTGTCCTGCATCCCTGCGGAGGTTGGTCATATTGCATCAATTAATTACAAATGGTGTGATATGTAAGTGCGAAATGTAGGGGAACTAAGTTAATTCTGTCAAGGATGTTGGGAGGCTCTACAGAGGAGGGGTGACTCTAAACCTGGAGATTTGAGTAGAAAGGTAAGAGGATGGAGGAGTTTTCCAGGAAAACACAACAAGGCAAGAGGCTCCGGGGCAAGTTTGTTGTTGAGCCAAGGACGAGGGGAGAAGGCCTGAGCACCTCCTGTGCTGCACTCAGGAGCAAGGGCTGCACCCCTCTGGCACAGGGGCCACTGAAGGGTGTTTGTTTGTTTAAGATTTCATTTATTCATGAGAGACACAAAGAGAGAGGCAGAGACATTGGCAGAGGGAGAAGCAGGCTCCCTGCGGGGAACCCAATACAGGACTGGATCCCAGGACCCTGGGATCACACTCTGAGCCGAAGGCAGACACTCAAACACTGAACCACCCAGGCGTTGAAGGGTGTTTAAAGCAGAGGAACCCATGTATCTGGGCAGAGAATGATCAGAGGGGAAAAAAAAGACTAGAAATAGGGCATTACAAAGTAATTCACCAATCCAGTCAATGCTTGATTTGGGGCAGAACCAAGGCAGTGGTCACGGCAGTTAGAGAGAGGAGGTGACCGGTGGGAGACTCAGCAGAGGTGGGAAGAAAAGGGACCAGCTGCTCCTGTTGGGAGATTAAGGAACAGGATAAATCTGGATGCCTCTGGGGAATATGGGTTTCAAGAAGGATGCCGCCCCAGTGACCACAAGTAGACCTAATGGAGATGGAGATGAACTTGGTTTTGAACAAACTGAGTTTAAGGTGCTTGAGGGAGCTGTCGACTACACCCAACCGAAGCTCAGGGGACGTCCGGGCTCTAGAATCCCTCATTTTAGAGGCAAAAAGCCACAGACATGAACGTGAGTTGAAAGGCAGCAGCTGCGGCTGGAAAGGAGCATATAGCAATTATGAAAAAGAACTATAAATTGTCCCAGCCAAGAGGAGCCCAAGGAGACGTGATGACTAAATGTCATGGGGATCCTGGAACATAAAAAGGACATTAGGTAAAAACTAAGGAACTCTGAATAAAGAATGGGCTTCAGGGGCACCTGGATAGCTCAGCAGGTTAAGCGTCTTCCTTCGGCTTACGTCATGATCCCGGGGTCCTGGGATAGAGCCCCACATTGGGCTCCCTGCTCAGTGGGGAGCCTGCTTCTCCCTCTCCTGCTCCCTCTCCCCCTGCTATCTCTCTCTCAAATAAATCAAATATTTTTTAAAAATAAAGAATGGGGGACACCTGGGTGGCTCAGCGGTTGAGCATCTGCCTTTGGCTCGGGGCCTGATCCCGGATTCCCAGGATTGAGTCCCACATCGGGCTCGTTGCATGAAGCCTGCTTCTCTTCCCTCTGCCTGTGTCGCTGCCTCTCTTTCGGTGTCTTTCATGAATAAATAAATAAAATCTTTAAAAAAGTAAAGAATGGGCTTTAGTTTAATAATAACATGCCAGTATAGATTCATTATATGCGGTGCATGTGCCATCCTAGTTAGTGTACGAGGTTCCTAACAAGAGAAGCCGGGTGTGGGGGAGTTCACTGTCCTAACGGTGCAGCTTTCCTGTAGATCTCAAAGTACTTGAAAATAAAAAGTGCGTTTTTGAAAAGAGCATTAGGCTCATTAAGACTCGTTATGTTCCTCAATCAGAGCAACACAACTCTAGCACATTTTCTCTGATGAGCGCAGAAGCCTTTGTGTGGTGGTGTGCCCGCCGAGCGCTGTTCCCTTGGCGATCTCCCCCGAAGCCGCTTGCCTGTGAGAGCACATTCCCTCTTTACAGAATGAGTCACGCTGTGAATCATCTCTAACAATGTGCGCCTCCCCGAATTCACCCCACCTTCAGGGCACATCAAGGTGGCAGTAATAACACACTTCACATCCAACCTAATCCTTCTCCATTTGTCAATGTAAAAGTGCACGCACCTCCTGTCAAAAAACAAAACAAAACAAAAAGCCACTTCATATTAGAATGCACGCTGCACTTCAAAAAACATGGGAATGATCTTATTTTACCCTGAACCAGGGTTATGATTGACATTTGGAGCAGGACGTTTCTTCACCGCGTTTGACATATGATTTCCCTGGCTCCCATGCATCGTGACAACCCAAAACCACCCCCACACATCTCCAACCAAGCCAAGGGTGGGGGGGACCCATGTGCCGCATCCCCCCAGGGATTAGTGAGGTTAACCCACGGAGACAGTGGTCTTACACTGGGACCTGGGTCGGGAGCAATGGGAAGTGTTACAGGGAGAGGAAAACAGACTCTCTGAAAGGAAGTTAACTAGCAACGCACGTGATAAAACTGTAGTTCACTAAATACACACAAGAGTGCAACTGGAAAAATGAGAAGCAGATGGGTGGACTGTACCAGTGTCAACGTCCCGGTTGTGATAGCATGCCACGGTTTTGCAAGATGTTGTTAGCCTTGGGGAAAATACAGGATCTCTTTGTATTGTCTCTTACAACTGTATGTGAATCTACAATTATCTCCTTAATGTTTCGATTTTAAAAAAAGAACTTAAGGGCAGACATTGCTGAATCAGGAGAGCTAACCCTCCCTCTCTGAGCCTCCCAAAGTCTCAGCATCAGACAGCGAGCAGAGGGGCTGAGTAACAGACTCAGGGAAACCAGAGTCCCAAGTCTTGATTCTGACTCTCACCAGCTGTGTGACCTTGGGTAAGGTGCATCACGTCTCTGAACCGTGCTTTCCTCATCTAACAAGTGGGAATGATGGGGCCCACTTAACAAGCATGGCTGGAATGAGGAGATGCAAGGTGTTTTAGCACAAGGCAGGTGCTCGATAAGTAGCAGGGATTCCAGCTCTCCAGCCCTTTGCTGGCTTGCAGAGCTCTGTCCCACGTTCCCAGCCACCACTCTCTCCGCGTAGCTCTCTCAATTCTGTTGTGCCCTGTTTCTTCCGATGCACCTACCTGGGAAACCCTGGGCCACACCTCCGTTGCGCTCTGTTTCTTCCGATGCACCTACCTGGGAAACCCTGGGCCACACATCAAACCTGCACGTGAACGTCCTGCCTCCTGACAACATGCCAGCGGACACTGGAGCGAGCGCAGGCCCAGCTCAGGCAAGGCTCTGCATCCATCCCATTCGGAGCAGCTGGCTGCTGGCTTCCTGCTCCACCCCCACACCCTCCCCAGGGTGGCCAGCTGCAGGCTATATTCTAGCCAGCACCTGGAAGTCTGTGAGTTGGACCATTTGGTACCAAAATAACCTAGAGGGCGAGGGCCTTTCGGGTCTCTGGTGTGCTGGATTGGCCTTCCAGCTCTAACCCACACAGTGCCAAAGGTCAGGCCCGCTAATATCCACACTGACTTAGGATGTCCTGGGGTCAAGCAATGCAGGAACTGTCGGGCTGGTCCTCTCACCAGGCACTGCTGGGCGGACTCCCGGGTGCCCAGCTTGCTTAGGATCTCCGGCGGGAGCCAACCACAGCTGGCCTGTGAGCTTGGGCGGAAACAGAGGAAGGGCTCAGATCCCCAGAGCGGCAGGCCGCCCCTGATCCTTCCTGAGTATCCTGAGAGGGGGCGTGGGCTGGAGGGTGCTGTTCCTTGGAATCGGAGAAAACACGAAGGAGAAATTGTGTCTGACCCTGCAAACCCACAGGCCAAAGGCCCAGTCTTCTGCCTTTTGTATTATTATTATGATGATTTTATGATTAATCCATCTCTAGAAATGAATCCTCATCCCTGTCAATATCAGGATACCTAAAACTCAACACCTGAGTCCACACCTTGCTTTGTGTATGTGGGATCCTGTCCAAGGTTCCCAAGTGGAGCCTCCAGACTGGATCCCAGTCCTCAGGACACAAGCCAGCCTGTCCTGCTGAACAACCCCAGATGTGGGAGCCTTTGTGTGCATGGAGCCCATGCTAAGGTCCTGCCCTCTGCCACGGCTCCTGGTCCTGGGGACCTGACCCCACCCATGTGTCCCTTCCCATTCACCCTCCTACCTTCTGTGAGGGCTCTGACCTGTGCAGAACTCTGCAAACCCCTTTGATCCTACTCCCCTGAAGCATAGACCAGAGCCTGCACTTCCCCCAGCCCCTCCCTGGCCCTTGGCAGCAGCCCCTCAGAGTGGTGTGTGCCCCGAGCCAGGAAGGGGACTCAAGGACAGAGCCCTGGCACCTCCTCCACCATCCCATCTCCACATAACTCCACCTCCCTCCCAGACACAGAGCAGCCTTTCCCCTCCCCCAGCCTCCATGAAGACACTCTAACAAGCCCCCTCCTCCAGGACAAAGGGTCCCTAGGGCTGGTGCTGCCATCACTGGCCACAGGGCCTTGATCTACCTGACCAAAGCTGGGTGGGCCAGATTCTCCTGCCCAGGACCTGCACACTGAAACCTGAGCCCCAGAGACTGAGGGCGCCATTCTGTGACAAATCTGCCTGGAGGGCAGGACCCTGAGGCCCTGGGCAGCCCGGGGAGCTTCTGATTCCTGCGCACCTGGCGTGGGTACTCAGATTCTTCCTTTAGTCCCGTTCCCCGAACCCCTCCAAGGCCCTCCCAGTGCATTTCCTGTTTCCCCTTAAACTAGCCAAATCTGACTCTGTTGCTTGCTCTCAAGAGAGACTTAACCAACCAACAGGGACTCAAACAGGGACTTGGACCGAACGTCAAATTAGTGATGAAGAGTGTTTTGGCCACACTTGTCCTTTGCCTTGTTTATCTCAGGAGGCTCTTGTGGGGGGAGGCATGGAGCTTGGCCAGGTCACTTGAAACACTGCTCCCCCCTGCCCCCATATGTTTCCAGGGAAGCAGTTTATCCCCAGGACTCCTGGAGAAAGTACCAGGCTCCACTGGGTGAGCACACCAAACCTGGGACGTGTTCTCGCCTCAATGAGCCAGCGCTTCCTTTCTAGATCCTTCCCTCCCCCACCTGAGACACAAAGACCCGGAGGGCTGCAGCTCCCAGGAGTCAGTGACATCACTCAGCCGCAGCAACAAGCCAGCCGGAATCAGATCACAGCTGAACAGACAAACTTTATTTCTATGAAGAAGACTCACACTTTGGTATTTAGCCTAACTAAAGGGCTAACTGTAGCGTTTGGCTTATCCTGCGTGAACTACTGTTTCCCAGCGTCCAGGTCGACCGACCTCTTCACTCATCCATGGCCTCCCGGTCTTTCTTCCCCTCCTCAGCAAAGTCTTTCAGATTTTGGCGAGCAAACTCCTCGAAAACCAAATTTTCATCCTGAAAACTAAAAGAGAACAAGGAACATTTTGGTCATGGCACGCTCTTTGAAGCTTGCAGTGAAATCTCAAGCAAAGCAAGATCCTTGGTCTTCCTTTTGCAACAGAGGGACTGATCAGGATTCTCCTACATGATGGAGCATGGACCAAGCCGCTCTCCTCACAGCTTTCCATGTAAAGTCTCTTTAACAAACACAAGGGAGAGAAAATGAAGGAACCCACAGAGCAGACATGCATACCGGCATAACCGAGGGTGCAGGTGTGTGTACGCGGGCATGTGTGTGCACGTGCAAGCCGAAGTACTGGGAGCACAAGGAAAACGAGAGCCTGAGGCGGTGTTCAGAGCATGCGGTGTGTACAAAAAGGCCCCAAAGGGGGTTTGTGTGTGCGGAGGAAGTCACAGGACACAGGGAAGCTCGGGGCAGGGGCTCACCTTTCCTTTGCCGTAGCTGTAAGCGTGAAATAAAGAGAAAGAATTATCAGCATAAATTCTTTTTTTTTTCTTTTTAGAGAGTGAAAGAGAATCGTGAGCAGGGGGAGGGGCAGAGGGAAAGGAAGAGAGAGAGAGAGAATCTTTTTTTTTTTTTTTTTGAGAGAGAGAATCTCAAGCTGCCTTCCTGCTGAGCACAGAGCCCAAAGTGGGGCTCCAACTCAGGACCCTGAGATCATGACCTGAGCCGAAATCAGGAGTCAGAGGCTGAACTGACTGAGCCACCCAGGCGCCCCTATCAGCATAAATTCTGCATAATAGCTGCACCTTGAAAATTTCTCCCTTATTTTGGTGACTATATAGTTGGAGGGAAAAGAAGCCTAGATACATGCATTTCACAACAACCACGTGTCACCCCTGCCCTTTGCCTTTGCCAGCTGCCAGAGCCTCTCTCCCTGCACATCTGAACCATGGCCTCTGTGTCAGAGTGTCTTGCCTTCACCTCCTTAACCAGGAGAAGCCCCACCCTCACCTCTGGGATGCTTTCTTTTTTCAAAGCTTTTCTCCCTTCGTGTCCTTTGGACTCCGTGGAGAGAGCACAGTCCTGGTGCTGTTACAACCCACCCTCCGGACCCATCTGACACCAGCACGTCGGCTTGTCCGGCTCACAAAGGGTGAGTTCTGGGACCGGATGTCTAAACAGCCCCACCCGTGGTTGGGGGTGTGCGCTGGAGCTTGGGAACCACTCCTGGGCCCCTCAGGGTCTGGTTTCTCTGCGAACACATTGATCACTTTGTGGTTGGATTATATTTTCAGATGTGTTTTGCAGTCCCTGATTAACTGCTATTCATTTGAACGGTTCTTTGCTGTTCGTGTGTTCGTTTAGTTTTCTGTCCGCCTGGTAAAGTACGGTAACCCTCAGTGGAGAGCCCGCAAGAGCTAGGTGATCAACGCCAGAGGACTTTTCGGGAGCACCACAGTGGAGCCACTGCTCTTGTCTCTCAGGCGCTGGGAGGGAAGTGTCTATGTGGGCTGCTAACCACAGGAGACGGAGGGAGGCCCCTGGGCAGGAACCGTCCTGGGCCCCCATGTGCTAGCATAATTATGCTAACTGGGACCATCAGCCTGAAAGAGAATCACATCAACACCTGCCTTCCATTGTGGACGCTTTTGCAGGGATAATGAAAACTTGGTAGCATTTCCTTCGTCCCTAGTAGGTATAAATTGCTCGGTCCCTGGTCCTGGCAGAGCTTCTGAGCCACAACTTAATGCTTGTTCTGCTTTGTCTACCTGTGTAGACTCAGAACCAGCAACGAGGCATGTAAGACGTGAGCACTCCTGTGGATGGAAGTCCTGCAACTCGAAGCTCTAGAAGTCAGAATTTTGAGGCCACGGGGTAATCTGTCCTTTCTCCCTGAAATCTCACAGTACAAAAGATTATTGTTTAGTCTTGACATGGTGGTATGTTCAATGTAAGGGCCATAATGACTGGAACATGAAAATGTCATCATACCCAGAAAAGGAAGAGCCCCACTTCCCCCTCCAAGTGAAGTCGAAAAGTCTGTTCACAGCTCCAGAAAACAATCTGGCATAAACGATGGCATCCCCTCAGGTCATAGTTTTAAAATATTCTTTTAAAATGTCCTTGAAAGGGACCAGAATGCCTTTCAATCTCACATAGTTAAAAAAAAAAAAAAGTATCTGAATGGTACCAGCAGATATGAATTTAAAAAAATGTGGCCAGACTACTTTTTCCCCAAAGTACATGGACTATTTGAATCCAAAATATTTGGAAAAATACTTTGAGACAAACTATTTTCGAGACAAATCCAAAACGAATAGGGGGGATCATTCTAGTGTTTAAAGATTATTTCATAATCAAGATACAAAAAGCTATAAAGTATAAGAAAAATAAATCTTGCTTATTTATACCACCTTAAAAAAATAATAACAATCTCTATGCCCAATGTGGGGCTGAAATTCAGTCTTGAGATCAAGACACATGCTCTTCCAACTGAACCAGCCAGGTGCCCCATTTTAGCACTTTTACTAGAAATATTCTTTGTTACTATAACTATGGAGGGTTCTCATTCACACAAGTCCAATTTCCTTTCCTGTCAACAAAGCCACTTTAACGTGAACACAGTGAATTTCCCCCCAGAATTTCTGGGATTGCACTACATTACTTTGCTGCTCCATTTACTTTCTTTAAAAGAGCCATATGGCTGGGTGCCTGGGTGGCTCAGTCAGTGGAGTATATGACTCTTCATTTCAGCTCTGGTCCTGGTCTCGAGGTCATGAGATTAAGCCTCACATGGGGCTCCTCGCTCAGCACAGAGTCTGCTTGTCCACCTCCCTCTGCTCTTCCCTCTGCTCTCACTCTCTCTCCCAAATAAATAAATAAGAATCTTTAAAAACACATATTTAAGGGGTGCTTGGGTGGCTCAGTCAGTTAAGCATCTGCCTTCAGCTCAGGTCATGATCCCAGGGTCCTGGAATCAAGCCCTGCATTGGGTTCCCTGCTCAGCGAGGGGTCTGCTTCTCCCTCTCCCTCTGCTCATGCTTTCACATTCTGTCTCAATAAATAAAATCTTAAAAAAATACATATTTAAAAAAGCCATATCGAGATCTAATTCATATACCACACTACTTACTACTGACATACACAGTCCAGTGGTTTACTCTTTATTTACAGTCAAACAACCTTCCCTTCATTTACTTCGGACATCCATACAAGAGCCAATGGATTTGCAATTCAAAGGAGCCAAGGAACCTGACCTGACACTTCTTTTTTTTTTTTTAATTTTTTAAAAGATTTTATTTATTAATGAGACAGAGAGAGAGAGAGGCAGAGACACAGGCAGAGGGAGAAGCAGGGAGCCCGACATGGGACTCGATTTCAGGTCTCCAGGATCCTGACCACAGGATCCTGACCTGGGCTGAAGGCGGCGCTAAACCACTGAGCCACCTGGGCTGCCCACGACCTGACACTTCTTTCTAGTATTTTCTGTACTCTCATCACAATCATCACTGTCAAAAAATACTCATCTTCTGAATGCCTGTTAATGATTCCAAATGAAAGGCAAAAGCCTCAGCCTCTCAAATATATATTTCACTTAAATTCTCTTTAAATTTCAATCCAATTCAACACCAAGAGCTTCTGCTTCTAAGTCATCAACCCTGATAAGACTAATCAAGAAACTCCATGTTCAAGGTTGGGGATGCTCTGTCCCCAACATGCTAAATGAGTGGACAAGCCATGGCTCATGGCAAAGGAGATGATCATGCCTCTGGGGGCTGGTCCAGGGCAGCATTTGAGGATGACAAGCAATCACCTGGTGGTGTCCAGACCCAGGGCCGTGCTCAGGGACCACTAGCAATGAATAAATAAGAAATCTGCATGGAGGAAATGACTAGAGAAAGCTGAGACAATGTGCGACTGACCTGGGTCCTCGGGCTGGGGGTGCATGAGGCGGAAAGGCACCTCAGTTGCCACTTCACTGGAAAAAAAAAAAAAAAGAATGCACATGGATGAGAACACGTTCAAGATTGTATAAAGCACACAGAGAAGGGCTGTGGCTGCAGAGACTCAACGCTGCTCAAGAGGATTCAGCGAGATTCAAAACAAAACAAACCAGAAATCAGGAAGTGGTCAAGGAGGAATTTTAAATGTATTCCCTGAAATGTGGTCCAGAAACTTCACTTCAGCATGGCGGAGGCAGCTAGGTTTGGTAGGTTCCCCTTCTCCTGGTTATTAGGTCCAGAGACATGCTATTGTGGGTCAAGGAGGGGTGAAATCCTGGAGAGAGGATAGTTTCGGAGAAAAAAAAATAAAACTTGCAAAAATGTACACGACTTTTTATATGTGAACTCTATGTTAACAGTCACATGGTCGCTTGCTAGGGAGCAGAAGAGGAATGAGCAGCACCCGCCAAATTCCAGAAGCAGAAGGGCGTCAGGGTGCCTTGCAATTTCTAGAAAAAGGAGGAAGGGAAGGAGTCGGGAAGGAGAACAGAAGGCAAATCTGGACCAAGGAAGAATGAAAAGAAGTTGTAAAAAAGCAAGGGTCTCTCCTCACTTCACCCAGGACCCACCGCCTCCTACACGGTTACAGCTTTGGTCAAACCCCAGTGCAGGTGGGGCCTGGCTTCCATGTGAGGGAAGGAGATGGTAAGAGGCAGAGTGAAGGAGTATGTGAGGTCAGGGCCTGCCTCAAACACTAATTTGGGCCTGCCGCTTTGGGCATGATTTGAGAAACGTAGCTGTTACCATTCATAGTAGCCCAAACGTCCACCAGTGGATGAATGGAGGACCCAAATGTGGTCACTCTGTGTACCATGGAGTATTCCTCAGCCATAAAAAGGAATGAAAAACTGACACATGCTATAACACAGATGAACCTGGAAAACACGACACTCAGGGGAAAAAGCTGGTTACCCAGGGACACATCCTGTGATTCCCTTTATGAAATATCCAGAATAGGCAAATCCGTAGAGATAGAAAGATTAATGGTGGCCAGGGACTAGGAAAAGGGGAGAATGGCAGAGACCACTTAATAGGTATAGGGTTTCCTTTTGGGGTGGTAAAAACACAAAGGAACCAGACAGTGGTGATCGTTATGCAACATTTTAAATGTCTCCTTGATGCCACTATATTGTACATTTTTAAATGGTTCAGAATGTGAGCTTCATGTTAGACATGGACACAAAGGCTGCTGCCTGGAGCATGCCAGTTTTCTGAGTGTGCGTGTGTGCGTGTGTCCTCCCCAGGGGAGGCTCAGCTTTGGTCTCGAAGAAACATCCCCAGCCTCACACAACATTTGCATGATGCATCCAGAAGGCAGTGGGCATCGTTTCATAACACCTCTGAGCTACTATTTTCAACCCCGGACTGGTTCCCTGTGATACCTTGGGAATCAAGCAGAGAAGGAAGGTGACAAGGCTTACCTGGAGGTGAGCTCTCCCAGAAAGCTAGGAAACAAAAGCAAACAGTGCTGGTGACTGTCCCAATGGTTACACAACTCTATTTCCCATTATTCAGAGGTGGACATGTCCCAAGCATGCTCTGCACTCACAGCTCACGGGATCTTTGCATCCCATCTCATTCAACTGGACTATTCCTCTCCATTTGTGATTTCATCTCTTTCTCAAGTGGATTAGCTAAAAGGAAGAAATCACTTAGGTCTGAGCCCTGATGTTCAAGAATGAACAATAAAGGTCATTGTGGAATACCTGCTATTCACTTACCTTGACCCCTACTGTCCTAGATCCTCTCAGAGAAACTCAAAGGTAATCTACGCACTTTGGAAGACCCTACAACTACAAACACTATGGTAACACAATTTGTAAAATCTACCCGTGCTCTACTTTGTTGTCCCAACCAAAACTAGGGGAGCTCTTGATTGTGCGTGGCTCACGGAATATGTGCGTGGACTTGCCTTTGATGGTTCGTCGAAGTAAAAGGCCAGAAACTTTGGCAGTGGGATTTGAGAGGAAAATGAGAATTCAAGTTTTTTTTCCCCTAGGATGCAAAAAATGAAGATCTACCGAGAATTCGTTAGGCGGCAGCCATTCTTTCCTGAAGTGAGATGTAGCAATAAACTGACTTCCCTTCTTTGTGTATCAACTTACAGTGCATGAGCAAACACACACTCACTTTTCCCAAGTAGTACTAACTTATTTTGTAGTTTGCTCTTTGACTGTTTTCCCCATGTGAAGTCATATCAAACAGAACTGATGAGATAAATAGGATCTCGCCAAAACTCTAGTTGGTCATCCATAGAATTTGTAGATCTTTCTTCTTTCTGGCTCCCAATCATTCAGGAAAGGAAGGGGAGAGGCCAAGACAGAGCCCATGGTGTTGGCTCTTGGACACTCACCCTGACACCGTGAGCTTCACCTTGATATGGTAAGACACCAGGATGCCCAGGACAGTCCGGTCTATGCCCTCCTTTATTCTGCTCAAAAAGAAAAGAAAAGCAGAAGAATTCAGAGGAGCAGCAGTGAGCAAAGACTAGATGAACACATCCCTCACCTCCAGACAAGCCTATCACAATGTGGGCATCTTCTTAAGGAACTCGTAAATTCAACCACACTGTCAAAGTCCTAGAAGTTTCCATAGTCAGGAAGGGGGATTCCTTTCCTGCATTGTAGCTTGGGATTTCCCCCCCCTGCAAGTTCAGAAGGCAGAGGGTGCTTCCTGGTTCTTCTTGCTCTGCCTCCACTGATGTTCATCCACCTGCCAGATGGTGGTTCCAGAAACCAACCCCTGCCCCCCCTACCCCGCCATCTTCCTTGGCTCCTTCCTCTGCCCCACCTGCCATCCCTGGCCAACCACTGAGTCCTCCATAGGCTTTTCCTGCCTATATTATCTCAGTAACTTATCTCCCACAGGCCTGGCCCCTTCCCGGAGCTCTCAGACACTGCAGCCAGAGAGCTTTCCTAGGGTCAAGCCTCAGCATGGCCTGGCAGGCAATCTATGAACTGACCTTTGCCTGCCTTTGCCATCTCATGCCCCACTATGCCCCAGCATCTCCCGTGTGCCAGGCTTGCCAAACACAAGCCTTCCCTGGAATGCCTCCCTCCTTGGTTCTCTTAAGACCTCAAGCTGAAGCTGACCTTCCTTTGTGAAGCCTTCCTGGACACCTGCCATCAGCATGCGTCTCCCTCCTTTGCGCTCTGGCCCTGCGTCCCCAGCAACCAGCATCATGTTGAAGTGAATGAACGTGGTGCATGAGGCCATCGCCTGTGCCCCCAAAGAGAGTGCTAACTTTCCCCAATAGTGACTCCATTCCAGGTTCTACTGTCTGACAGGCACCATGCTGGGCATTGTAACACAGATTATTATCTCATTCGTGGTGGTCCGTTGCAAGGACATGAAGTATTTCAGGATGCCCAGTCACAGGAGTTAAGGTCTGAAAAACGTCGTGACATGCTAGCTAGAACAATGTGAATGACAACAGACCACATGGCCAAGAAAGCTGAAGGCTTAAGGAAGGCAGGCCATGACAGGTCTGAGGAGGGGCTGAGAATGCAGGGCAGGTTGCAGGCCCACAGACTCCAGCCCAGGGACCCCCCCGCCATGAGAGGCCCATTGGACCTTGCCCCCAGGGCTGTGACGCCCTCCAAAAACTCCACTGGCTCATCAGTGCCTGGAGCTCTTGTGGAGGGCAAATACCTGTATCTGGAATCATGGAATGTAGACAGTCCATCAAGAGAGATTGCCACCAAAGGGGACAAAGAGGGGGTTGCAAGTCTGAGACCCCACCCCGTTGCTGGACTGTCTGTCTGACTTAACAGCTGAAGGAAAGGAGGTGCTTCATCCCATGCCTGAGTATGCCCTGCAAGCTTTCTCCTCTGCCATCTTCCTTGAATGCGAGAGTCTCTCTGTAGTCCCCACTCACTCTCTCTCAATCTCTCTCTCTCTCTCTCTCTCTCTCTCTCTCTCTCTCTCACACACACACACACACACACACACACACACACACAGATTGGTTAATCTAGGTTCTGCTGTGATGGTCACTTTCTAGAACCCTGGAAGGCAGCCCTGAAGCTGGGGGTAAATGAGGGACTCAGGTAATGAGGAGCGGACTTTGCTCTGTCATTAACTGATCAGGTGACCTTAGTCAAGCCTCTCCTGGCTGAACTTCAATTCCCTTATTCATAAAATGAGTATAAATTCACCTTCCTCACAAAAGGCTTACATGTTTGCAAAATAGTCCACAGATCGTACAACGTTTTTACAAACATACTGTTGATGTCGTGATTGCCATGAACCTGGTCTGGTGTCCCTCAATCACTCTCCAGACCTCCACCAAAGTGCCTTAGAATCGAACATATAAACTTGGCAAATTATCCTCAAAAAATCCTTGGACTCCCATGATTCTGCCTTCTGCCAAATGTTTGGGACCCCCACTATTGTATCTGAGAAGACGTGCTACTGAGCTATGGGGTCATGGAGGTCAAATAGGAGAGCCTCTTCCAGATGGCATCACCTTGGAGGAGGCTACCGGACCACTGAGGGAGCCGCCCGAGCATCACACAGGGGATGGCTGGCAGTGGGCTTTGGGCCTGGGGTATGGCTCTCCCCCAAACACTCAGCACTCACCAACAGACATGCTCTGGAATGGAAGCCTCAAAGGATGGCGAGAAGTGGCAGTGGATAGTTGACCTTGACGCCTCACTCTAGTTTGTGCTGAATCTGCTGGCTAAATTCAGCCAGCGGTTCTTTGAGTTGGGGCCAGCAGATCAGGGCTTAGCTTCATTGATATTTAATTGACACCAGCAGCTCTCAGAACCTCCTGTTCTTTACCTTTGCTGGTGGAAATGAATAAATGGTATTTCCATTATTCATGCAGCTACCTGCATTACTTGGTTTATTTTTTTATTCTTATTTTTTAAGTAGGCTCCATGCCTAACCATGGGGCTCGAACCCCTGACCCTGAGATCAAGAGCTGTGTGATCTACTGACTGGGCCAGCTAGGTGCCCCTGCATTACTCAGTTTATATGCTTAGGGTACCTATACTTGCTAATGATATTATTAGAAGGTCATGGCTGACATTGCTGGAGTGCTCACTGTGTACCAAGCACCACATTTTACATGGATTGTCATTGCCCATAATCCTTATAACCCTCTCCATGAGAAAAAGCAGCACCCCCACTGTACAGACAGGAAAACTGAGGTTCTCAAACAGCCCAAGTAATTTGCCCAGAGTAGCCCACCTGTAAGCAGTGGAGCAGGGGTTTGGCATGAGGCTGCCCCCAGAGCCCATTCCTGTAACCACCACGTCACATCAGGGGTGGGAGTGTGGGGCCTCCTTGGATCACTGAATCAGCACTCTGTGCCTGGAGTGACAGCCATCATGCTACATAGGGAGCCTGTGAGCCTGGGGGGCAGGGGGTGAGACGAGAAGGGGAGCAGACCAGCACCTCCTCTGCACTGAGTCTTGGGTGCCCATCTCCTGAGTTACAAGGACTCACATGGTGCTCGAAGCAAGGTTCGTGTCCTCATGCTTAATCTTCCCATCCAGGGCGATGCCCCTTCTTTCACGGTTGTTGGCCAGCAAGGGCACCAGCGTCAGCGTCGTGGTCAGAGTGCTGTTCGGTGGCACTTTTTCTCTGTAGGAAGAGGAACAGGCTATTTCGCTAACGATTCTTATGGCCATAAAGCCACCATCAGTCCCACGAGACCCTATCTGCCATCAAGCATTTTCCAGGGGGAAGATAGTTTAGGTTATCTGTGCACTTGCCTTACAAGAAACATTAGTGACATCTCAAAACAGGCTGGCGGCAACATTAAGACATTCCCTCAAGTCCCTGCTCCTCTGAGTCACTGAATTTCTAGAGTATTCTGTGGGGTTAACTGAGACTGACTAGCATAAAGGTCAGTCTCCTCCTGAGACTTCAGGACCATATGGTGGGCTGCAGGCCATGTGGCCAGTGCCTGCAATAAGCCTAGGCTGGAAGTCGCCTGTCACCCAGAGCTGTTGCAATCAGGAGGATGGGCATGTGCCCAAGGGAGTGGGCTGTTGAGGAGGGTGTGGTGGGGCCCTCTGTGAGCCAGGAGGACTGGATTGGTTTGGTTCAAGCACATGTGCTCTGTCTCTCCTAGCTCTTCCCTGTCACTGGATCACTGGGTCACTGGTCAGGTGGTGGGTGTCTCAGCCTCTGACAGACACAGGGAATCCATGCCAAACCATGGGTCTGCAGATCGGGGATAGAGCTGGGGACACAACAGTGAGGGTTTCTCCAGGACTAGAGCATCCCTGGCTCATGGAATGGCATCTGAGGCTGTAGAGGTGGCTCTGCCATTCACTGGTGTGCTCGTACCACACCTGTGCCCAGAAGCATCCATGCAGCCAGCCGACAGCCCATGTCACCCCTCCTGACACATCCTCCTTCCTGGTGCCCAGCCAGGAGAAGGCAGGGAGTGGCCCTGAAAACACCACCCAGGAGTCAGCCCCAGGGTTCAAGGACAATGACTCAGGCTCTGCAGCCTTCTGAGTGGCTTCTGGTCTGAGACCTGTGAGCACGATCTAGCTCAGCTTTCAGGCTCCCTTGCGGGGACCCTACAACAGTCGCCAGTTTCCTGGGAATCATTTGGTCCAAAATGCACTGAATTGCTGAAAAGAAGGCCAGATAATGGGCTTTAAGAGGGAAAAACTCAGCCAGGGAGCAATTTTCTCCTTTCATCATTGAGCCTATGCCAAAAAGCGAGCCAAGGAGACCCCGGGACACGAGGACGTGTGAGGATGCACCTGCAGGGGAGAACAGACCCGGGCCAGCACCAAGGGAGCAGCCAGTGAGCTGCGGCTCTTTCCTGTCTCCCTCCCCTCTGGACCTATATTTAAACTTGGGTCCAGCTCTGCATTGAGTAAGTTTATTCCAAATTTGTCTTTTAAGGTTTACGTCATGTTCTCCTGCTGAATCAGTTTGTCTTTCATCACCAGTCCCCTTCCTGTTGCTCTGGTAATATTTTTTGTATACAACAGTGCTGCGACACATCCGTGAGACAAAGAGAAAAGGACCTGCCCAAGTGACCCTCTCTGGAGGAGGCGTCACCCCAGTAACCTGTGTGTGAATGAATAGCGTGGAGCAAGACTCAGCAGGTGTCTGGCTCCAGCACGAAGACACCATCACAGGATACTCATCTGCTTTTGATTCTAATGAAGGGAGAGAAATGATTCATGATGCCAGGCTCAGAATTGACATATCATTGGAATCTGGCTGTCGTTGGTACCACATTTGCAAATTGAGTTGCAGATCAAAAGACCGAGAACACTCGCCTGGGATGACAGATCATTTGCTTGTCTGCTCTAGGGGGCAGAAATAGTATCAAATTCCTACCGACTTATTCCAAGGAGCAACAGAAAGTTCCAGCTGTTCCCACTGTGCCATTTCAATCTTTGTTTCTCTCCTTTCCATCATTCCCTGTGAGTGAGAGCTCTCAGAACTCTTGTGAGTGAGAACACAACTGAGATGCTAACTTTCTTTGCAGCCCTTGAAGTGAGAAAAGGGGAAGGAAGCCAAGCATCCTACTTCCCCCTTCAGGGTGAACGAAAGGGGAACTTGACAAGGAAGCCTGAGCCACCCAGGAAATACAAACCCAACCAGCTACTCACTGTGTTTCCTCCTGGGCCACTGGCTTGGTATAATAATCACTCGAGTAGAGAACCACGTTGGCCACTTGTTCTACTGCAGAGGGAAGACAGGGGTGAGTGATCCAATGTGGGGTCCTCCACGCATGTGCATGGTGCCTGCCAGGGACATGGTTGGTCTTCCCTGTCTAATGGCTGTTGGAGTGTACTTCTCAGGCTTGGCTTTAAGGCTGGGGTTTCTGAGTCCTGTCCTCAGGCCACTCCTGTTCACCAATAACCTGCTCTGGGCAGCTCACACCTATGAGCCAGCCTCCCTAAAACTGCACCACCTAGGAGACTCCTCTCTGCTGAGTCCACACCATACCTACCCTTGCATATCCTTCCAAGTGTACTTGAACTCACCATTTGTGCTTTCTCCAAACCTGCCCCCTTATACCACTATATTATTTTATGAGCACCTCCTTCCAATTATCCAAGCAAGAAACCACCTACTGGCAGCATAGACCTGACTTGTGCATGTGGATAGGAAGGTGGACTCCCATGGGACACCTGGGTGGCTCAGTGGTTGAGTGTCCACCTTCTGTCGAGGGCATGATCCTGGAGTTCTGGGATCGAGCCTCACATCGGGCTCCCTGCATGGAGTCGGCTTCTCTCTCTGCCTGTGTTTCTCCTTCTCTCTCTCTCTGTCTCTTATGAATGAATGAATGAATGAATGAATGAATGAATGAAACTTAAAAAAAAAAAAAGGTGGACTCCCTGGGCTCAAATACCAGCTTAGCTGCCAGCCATGGGGTGAATCGCACAGCTCTTCTATGCCTCAATTTCCCCATCAGCAAAATGAATGACAATTCAGCTAACTTAATGGTTGTTGTGATGATCAAAAAACTAATTTTTTAAAAGATTTTATTTATTTATTCATGAGAGACATACACAGAGAGAGGCAGACAGACAGGCAGAGGGAGAAGCAGGCTCCATGCAGGGAGCCCGATGTGGGACTCGATCTCGGGTCTCCAGGATCACACCCTGAGCCAAGGGCAGCCGCCCAACCACTGAGCCACCCAGGCGTCCCAAAAGACTAATTTTTAATCTCTCTTAAAATCAAATTTGAAGGTTAAAAGAAACAACTTATGTGAAGCACTCAGCACAGTGCTCAGCCTATAAAAAGCTACTAACATCTTGCTTCTGAAAGTTTGACAAATTCTTTCACATTTTAATGGCTTTGATGTGAGAACTCATAAAACTTTGAGAAATAATTTAAAAATCAAAGTATCAAATGATACTTCCTCAATCCTGTTACTTTGTGGAACACTGTATTGGATACTACATTTAACATGCTAAATAATACCAGGTCCTACAAAGATCGAAAGCAGATGAACTACACCAACATAAAACAAAGCTATAAGCATTCATATCAGCATCAGGAAAACCCTCTAATAATTCTTAGGTATGCATGCATCAAAACTCCTGAACCTTATCTTTTTTTAATTTTTTAATTAATTTTTATTTTTTTATTTTATTTATTTATGATAGTCACAGAGAGAGAGAGAGAGAGGCAGAGACACAGGCAGAGGGAGAAGCAGGCTCCACGCACCGGGAGCCTGATGTGGGACTCGATCCCGGGTCTCCAGGATCGCGCCCTGGGCCAAAGGCAGGTGCCAAACCACTGCGCCACCCAGGGATCCCTCCTGAACCTTATTTATGATGCACACACACAAGGAAGAGGAAAGTGGTGTGTGAAACAAGTGACCAACCATCTTGATTTGCCTGGAACTAGCCCATTTTAGCACTGAAAATCCTGGTCAAGGGTCACCTGGCTGGCTCAGTCAGAAGAGCATGCAACTCTTGATCTCAGGGATCATGAGTTCAAGTTCCACGTTGGACGTAGAGATTACTTAAAACAAACAAACAAAAACTTAAAAAGAAAAAAAAAAAAAGGAAAAAGAAAAAGAAAATCCTAGTCCAGCCAGGATAGTTGGTCACCATCACAAACTATGAGTCTGACTTTGTCTTAGTCATTGAGTGAGTTAGTGGTGAACGTAGAGGTCACCCTCCCTGGTTGTGTCTTTTTCATGTAGCCCCTATAAGACCATGACATCTGACCATCCCCTGTACCTCGATGCCCTCTGAGCCGAAGAAATGGAAATATGTGTAGAACAGCAGGCAGGACATGCGTTGAGTGTAATATCAGGCAAGGCTTGGCCATCACACCGTACTAACGCAACAGCACCAGAGACAGGAGGGCTTAATCATTTATAAAAGCACTCTAATCCCTGGAGCTTCACAAAAATCCAGGAAGGTAGACCAGGAACCAGTGCTGTGGATGTCAACTGGGATTCACACAGCATGAGCCCACAATTAGGCCCACTGTGCTCATTCTAGCGCTTTTCCCACTACACTGTGCTGCCTCTGTCAACAAAAATTAATTCTGGTCTAAGAATGAAAACTCCTCATGTGGCTCCCCCCGGGATCCAGCAAGGGGCTCCTCCAGGAAGGCACGGCATGGAATAATGGAGGATCGCCTGTCAGAGATGTCGTTTCAAGACAACAGACAGCTCCCCTAAGCTGGCCAGGAGGTTGCATGAGGTGACACTTGAAACACTTTCCTCCTGTAAGTTCCTGCTCTCCATGACAACACAGATAAACAGGCAGTTCCAAAGACCCAGGAGGGCCTTATATGCCCAGAGGAGAGACCCTGGGGAAATACGACCAGACTGAGAAATTCTAGAAGACTCTGCCTTCCTCTTTTGAGAAGTTCCTACCTAATGCTTTAATCTTCTTCACAGTCTTCTCTGTGTTATTGGTCACAGTCACAGTCACAGTAATGGGCTCCCCATGGAAATAGATCTGAAAAAGTTAGCAGGGAAGTCAGAAAAGAGGAACAGAGTGTGGTGGTATCTTTAATCTCATGGCTTTCTAGGTTTACCCCCACCCTCCAAGTGTGGCTGAATTCCCACACCTCAAAGGAAGATAAAGCGATAGCAACAGGCTTCCTTTAGCGAGGGGTCCGGAACATGGTCCACCTCGTCTGTGGCATGCCGAGGAGGACAGCGGTGACCAGCGCAGAGGGGAGCAAGAGTGCTCCCACCTGGAACACCCAGTCCTGACGGTCATGACAGAGGTAGCCATGGGGGTCCTGGGTGGAACCACAAGGCCGTGTGGGGCAGAGTGAGTGCAGTGAGGGGGAATGAGTGGGGAGCTCTGCCCCAGGAGGGCATGTGACCTAGGCCCAGGCGGGCATGTGTGCACACACAGGCATGCATACACACACGGTCGGTATGTTGAGACTTTGCCAACACATGTGCACAACTCTCAGTGACCAAGACAGCCTCGGCCAGTGGTTCTTCATATGAAGAAATGACATATGAAGAAATGACATCCACGGGTGACTCAGCCACCCCTTCACCACTACATTGAAACTGACATTTTCTAGGGAAGTAAACAATTCGCAAGACCACACCCATCAGTACATGAGACCCAAGGGGCCGGGTGAGGAGGGGGGGGAACCGCCTGTGTCAGAGGTACGAGGAAACCACCACACTCCTCCCTAGTTGCTCAGGACTGGCAGTGCAGTGACCTAGTCTGAGGGTCATCTTTACTCAGTCCAAGTTATGAGAAAAGCCAATTGTTCACAAGCGTTGGTGCTTTAACTATGCCCAGACACAACATGGCTTGCAGCACCCACAGCAGATTGCCCCGGGCCTGCTCGCAATAGGGGCACAGCACCAGCCAGTGGCTCACCTCTTTGCTGAGGGAGACAGCCAGGTGCAAGGGCTTGTCGGACATGAAGAACTGCCAGGCGGCCTCAGCTCGGGGCTGGGGACCCATCTTCGATGGCGCATGCTGTACTTTCCGGATCAGTAAACGCACGGAGCTCCTGCAGATGAAAAGTGCAGACAGTTCTGGGGTTACCGCCAGGCCTCCTCGGGGGGCTTCTAGATCTCTCTCCCCGTACTCACGCTGTGATGCTTCAGGAATGCTCCCAAGGGATAATGGGTGAGCCAGAAGAGGAAGGACCCCATGTTGGGGTGGGAGAGGGCCCCAAGGACCTGTTTTCTGGTCCCTTCTCTGAGGTTTCACCAGCTGGGTGGCATGGGGCTGGTGGGCCTGCTCCGGGTCACTCTCGGCTTCAGCTCTCAGGGCACAGCCCGGGGTGGGGGTAGGGGGTTGAGTGCCCTACGTGACATGCCTCCAGCTCTCCGTCACTGTGACTTACTGCAACAGCAAGCCTCCACGGGTGTGTGCGTGTTGAGTGTGAGGAAAAAGTGTGGAGGGCACGATCGAGGGCCTTGTTCAGGTACAAGAAGACAACTGAACAGCGGGGCCTGGGAAGGCAGAAGAGCCAGGAGTCACTGCCTGCTGGGGAGAGAGCCTCTGTCCAGGGTGATGAAACATGCTGGGTGTAGACAGTGTGGGGTGCAGAGAGTGGCTATGCTGTAACTACGGCTGTGCAACACAGTGCATGTACTAATGCCTCCGAAGTTCACACTCAGAAATGGTTAAAATGGTAAACCTCATGTTGTGTGTATTTTATCACAGCAGAGGAGTTACTGAAGAAGAAGCAAACTGGAGAGGGAGAGAATCCGGGGGCTGCTAGAGGCTTACGTGAACCTTGAGCTTGCTAGCTCCTCTGCCATTTTGCCTCCCCCAAATGGTGAGCCACTGCCCCTGCCCGTGTGTAGACATCCTTCCGTCCTGGCTGCCTGGGCGGGGCAGGCCCCATCCCCCTGGCCTCGCAGGCCACAGAGCGAGAAGTGAGGGGCAGCCTCCCACCCCAGCTCCTGACCCCCCACCCCCACCCCGGGGGCCACCCCTTTTCCTGCAGCTGTACTCTTACTTCTTGGGCACTTTGTCCTCTTCATCCTCTGTGCTGTCTCTGGCGAATGCCTTGACCTCAAAGTCGACCCCACAGCACTGCAGTGGAGCAAGAGAAGAGACAAGGCTTCAGTCAGCACCTCCCTTCCCGGGAGCTGGAATGGGGTCACACCTCCCATGTTACGTGGCACCTTGTCTTTTTGTCTTAGCCCTGTCCTTTTTAGGGCCACCCCATTAAGGCTAGGTTTGCTGAGTGAGGAAAGAATGACATCCAGACGAGGAGTGCACTGTGGCCCCAAGCTCCCAGGGAGATCATGTATGGTGTCTAGCTCTGCCTCCATTTAGTTGTCCCTCTAGATGTGACCCCATCTGTATGTATCTCTGACGTTGCACTGCTTACAGCAGGGGATAGACGCAGGTGCTCACAGGGCTAGCAGGGGGTCCACGACCGAGCACACTGGCTGCCAGCGCCGGGCCCTGGGGTGGCGAGGCTGGAATGGGGTCCCCTGCACTGGCAGCAATTCCAACTTTTTCAAAGAAGCTGGAAGTGGGGGGTACCTGGGTGGCTCAGTTGGTTAAGTGTCTCCCTTCAGCTCAGATCATGATCTCAGGGTCCTGGGATAAAAAATAACACTGTTCCTTCTGCCTGAGGGCTTCATGCTTCTCTGTCTCCCTCTATTTTGTATTTGACAAACTCCTTCGTGTCCTCTCTGCCCCAGCTCCAGGGTCTACTCAGCTTGTAAGGGTCTGAGGCCTCCGGGCTTCTGGCCAGTCCCCTCCTAGGCCCCTGAGGGCCCAGGTCAGGCCCCCTTTCCTGCAGCTACTCCTCTCTTGGGACGGAGGAAAGAGAGCACCCGGGCTGGCCCAACATGGCCTTGTCCTCCTCCGGCTCGGCCACCCTCAGCTCACCTGCATTTTCCTGGACCAGGCCATCAACCACAGGAAGGAGCCAGGTTTATCATGCGGCCCCGTAAGCAGACACACGTGTGTGCAACAGCTCTCGTGAAGCAACACTGAGTCTTGCTATGGGCGACACATTCTGAGATTTCCCATCTTATTCTATTTCATTCTATGCCATGTTTCTCCGATACCACTCCTGATCCACCACACTGACTTCACAAACCACCAACGGGACAAGACCCCCACACTGGAAGTCACTGCCCAGACTGTGGCTTCTGGCCTACACCCCTTGGTACTTCTGAGGCAGCCCCGCCACTCTCTGCCCTCCCCTTTTGGGGGCCTGTGATCAATCCTGGGTCCTGGCACCTTTACCCTCTCCCCCTGTTCCTCACCGCCCTTCTTCATGGCTTAGAGTCCCCTGCCCACCATGGCCACTCCTCCTTGTGCACACTCAGCCCCTTCGCTTTTCCCCGCCTTGGGAGCTCATGCTTGGCCCACCCAACCCTTCTCAGTGCAGTGATCAGGGTGCCCCTGGGAAGCCTAGGTCAGCACCTATCGTTCAGAGCCCTGTAGGCTCCCATCTCACTGAAAGTCTACACGGCCTGCACCTCCCCATGCCTCTGACCCACTCTTGCCATTTCCCTCTGCTCCTCCAGCCCTGGCACACCATGCACCATGTCCCCTCTGCCTGGGGGGCTCTCCCTTGGGATAGTGGCTCCTCCTTTACCCTCCTGGGGAGGCCTTCTTTAAACCTCCTGAACAACCACCCCACCAGACTCTCCCTTTGCCTCTTGCTAGCCTCGTGTTCTCCAGAGTGCCTGCCATCCTTGGATGGGCCCCGTAGACACTTGTTATTTGGTTTTTGCCTGATTTCTGTGGGACCCACCAAGGGTAGGCCTACTACTCTGTCCATGGGCTCCGTCCTGGCTAACAGCTGCTGAAGACAAGTGACGGGTTCATTATAATGCCTCTCTACTTTTGTGCACATTTGAAATTTTCCCCAGAGAAAAGGCTATTTTGAAAAGTCATTTGAAGGCATGAATTAGTCCCTGGCCTTTCTTTTTGCACTAACCTTCCCCATGTCTTGCGGAGCTGGCTGCAGCATCACCGAGCAGGGTAAGTAATCAGGGAACTGTGGGAAGAAACAAGTCATTTCTTTCAGAGGCACTATTCCACATGCAATATGCACTCAGTGTGTAAAACTTGGAAAAGGAAGATGAGAAGTGAGCGAGCAAGCAAAACAAAACAAAATGAAACAACAAAAAACCCACCACATTCACCCATGTTGCCAACATCTAGAATAACATTATGAACATGGACTTCCAAGTGTCCTAGGGGCTCCCTCACACGTGAATATGTACGTAGATGTATGTGTTTTACAGAAATGAGACTCAACGATGCATATGTCCTGTCGTCTGCTTGGCTCACATTACCGCCCCAACCCTACTCAGAATGCATCAGGACCATTTTTCTACACCATGAGTTCTCCATCACTGTTCTTTGGCCTTCGTTAACCCCGCATTTAATTTAGCCAGTGCCCTGTGTTGGCTGACCCTTCATTAAATGGTACTTTGCTTTTTTTGCCATGATCAACAATGCTGCGATTGACCTTCTTCATCCACCTTAGCGCAGTTTTATCCAAACAAGTCCACAGGCTATGCTTCTGGAAAGGGAACTGTAGATCAAAACCACATTCTTAAGGTTTTTGATATGTCCTGGCATGTTAGCTCTAAAAGGGTTATATCACTTCAAACTCCCAATGCCAGGTCATGAGAACATGCAGGACCACGAAATGGTTTTTTTGTGTGTGTGATTAAAAAAAAAAAAAGTTTACAATTTTTTTAATCACTAAAAAAAATGTTATAAAGTATGCATCACAAAAACTGACATTTTCAGCATACAATTTAGTGACCTGAAGGATGTTCACGTAGTTCTGCAATGATCCCCACCACGCGTCCCACACTGAAGCTCTGTCCCCAGTCAACACTGACTCTCCGACCACTGCTCTATACTCTGTGTCTACAAGCCTGGTGGCTCCGGGTCCCCACATAAGTGGAATCACACACTGTCCTTTTGTGTCTGCTCCTGTGACTCAGTCTAGTGTTCTCCTCATTCGTGTTGCGGAGTAGATGGCAAAATTTCCTTCTCTTAAGGCTGAACCATGTAACTTTGGAGAAATATATCATCTTAAGACACATAGCCACACTGGTAACAAGGATTGGTAGCAGCATTCCCCAGCCTGAGTTCGTGCCGCCCAAGTCTTTGGGAGGCATAGACGCTGGCACCGTGGGTGGCCAGGATCCCCCCAGCAGGAGAGGGCCTCTGGAGAGATGCAGCCGTTTATGACCCACGGCCCTGCCGGCCCTGCCGTCGAGGCTACAGACGACTTCTGACTGCGGCACGATCTCCTGTCCTGCAGGGAGCTCTTTCATGGGCCGAGCTCGTCCGGGCCAACCGAGGGGCACTTCTTTCTTTTTATAGATGAGCGAGTGAAGGAATAACATGCCCGTATAATTAGGTGGTCAGATGAAGGGAAATATTTAAACCGTAGGTTGAAGTGGTGCCTTCAAAGGCTGAGAGGCTATTTTCAAGGACTTAAAAAAAGACAATCACAGCCCGTGCAATGTAGAATTTCCTCCAAGGATGCAATTTGAAGGCCCACAAATGTGAAGTCATTGCTCTGTCCCCTCTCCTTCACTCCTGGTCACACTGCAAGGTGCTGAGGGTGAAGGAACCAGGGCAGGGACATGGGGGGAGTCACCCACCGTGAGCAGGAAGGGGTACGTGTTGCCCCCCAGCTTCTTCATCAGGCTCTCCTGCAGCTTCGTGGGGGCGCCTGCAGCCTCTACGGGTGGGAACACCTGGACCTGAGAGAAGTATAGGTCCCTGCGGAAGCTCAGGCCAATCACGTCGATGTCTTCCTGGCCGTAGCGGAAGGCGCAGGTCAGAGAGACATACACTGGAGGGGTGACAAGAAGGGGGCAGGTTTGTCCCATTGGCATGGCACCCCCGTCTGGCCAAGTGAACATGGGGTAACCGCTGACACTGCCCCCCCCGCCCCGCCCCCCATCCAACCATCAACGTCCAAAGGGGATGGGGTTTGAGAACCATAGCACCAAAAAAAAAAAAAAAAAAAAAAAAGAGAACCACAGCACCGAGGCAGCCCACACCCTTCTGGAGATCCAGCACCTTCCCCAGGGCTTGTGTTAATTACTCTAAATGGGTTTGTGAGTCAGGGGACAGGGGACAAGAAGATAGTCACATGAACCACATATTTTGCCCACAGATTCTCCTGTGTCCTCCATCCTACCACCCCCTTCTCTCCACCCACCTGCTCGGGGACCTCAGGAGGCTTTTAACAGAGAATGAAGGTGATAAGCAGAGGGACACAGTGCTAGGGAGCAAGATGGACCTGCACCAGACAGGGGTCTGCCAGAGGAGCTGGACAGGGGCTCACGGACCAGGAGGGGAGATGAAACCAAACCCCAGAAACGCTTCCTTCACATTGCTCAGAAACTTATCAGGCATTCTCTGAAACTCTGAAAACTCAATTTGATTAAACAGAAACAATCTATGCCTCTAGTGGACCAAAAGGATTGCATGAAACTATACGTTTTGAGGGCAGACAATTTACAACAGTCTTTTATGGGGTAAATAAAAGCACATAAAGTGCATTATCCTTGAACAGAAAGCATCTCAGAAGTCATCTAAGATGTCCTTAGAAGTCATTGGTGGTGGATCTTGTCTGTGTCTTCACCACAAAGCTCAGAAGAGCCACTGACCAATTGCCTGTCCCTCACCCAATGTTTGTTAAGAGGATGGTGCCCAGAGATGACCTGGCCTTATGCCTCCCTTGCTGGCCAGTGCTTTCCCTCAGAGCAGGTGCCCTCCTCCAGCCAAGGGCATAGGCTTTCAGGGCTCAAACCAGGTGCCTCCAAGTGCCACAGAGAAGCGGGACACCCAGGAGAAGATCAGAGACAACAGAAGAGGTGGTTTTCAGCCCCATTTCTGCCATGCCCCCCTCAGTGCTGAGGCCCACATCTGATGTGCTCCCAAGGACACATCCCGGGGTGAAAAAAACTCCTTGTTGTTGCCAGTAGCAACCACTCCGAAAGGCATACTTGGAATGGAACTGAGTCAGTGACATCTTCATAAGGATAGCTCGGGTCTGCCCTAATGTAGTTTACACGACTGTTATTAGCACCAAATTACTCGCCAGATATCACAGCTGCCAGAGATCTTCAAGGATGCTCTGATGCTGTGGTTCAGAACCACCACGGTCAGGATTTAAAAAAAAAAAAAAAAAGTGAGACTTCCAGCATGCTTGATTGCCCCGTTTTGGGATAAATACACCAAGGAGCCCTCCTGAGTTCTGCCGCTGGTGTGGAACTACATGACACAGGGCAAGCGCACACCTGATAGAGCCCACAGACATGCGCTCCACCCTGGACAAGTAAGTAGCTCCCTTGGGTCTTTACCTTCATCTGAGAAACGGGGACAATGAGCTCTGATGTGAACAGGACAATGTCCCAAAGATTATACGAGGGAATGTGGGGGACAGGGCCTGGTAGGGGTGGGTGTGCAAGACAGCACCAGCTGTTTCCTAGAAACTTCTTTCCTAGCACTAAGACCAGACCAGACCAGGTCCTGGGAAGACAAGAAGCCTGTCTTACCTTTCTTTCCCTTCACAAGCTCGGGATCCACCAACACGATACCATCTAAACCAAAATGGAGAGAGCAATGAGGTGGGGAAGACGAAAGAGACCACAGGCCTTCTTCATATATTTATCTGCAGTTTTTTGTTTTGTTTTTAAGGAGGTTCCACGTTCAGCATGCCTGAAGCAGGACTTGAACTCATGACCCTGAGATCAGGACCTAAGCTGAGATCAAGAGTCAGATGCTTAACCAACTGAGCCACCCCAGCGCCCCTCCCTGTAGTTTATAATTACACAAGTAATCCATGTTCATTATAGGAAAATTAGAAAGGGAAGTTAAGCAAAGAGAAGACAAAGTCACTCAAATACCCACCACTCAGAGATACCCAGTGTCAAGACACCGGCACAGAATTTTTTTTCTAGATGCGTATATATTTACATGGATGTTTTTACTAAAAAAATGAGATCCCACAATACATATTGTTCAGTTAATGGCTTTTCTCACACAACTATATATTCCAAGTGTCTATTTTTATACACACACACTCCCCCCCACACACACACATAATATGTACTCAATATTTTTTTTTTTTAATTTATGATAGTCACACAGAGAGAGAGAGAGAGAGGCAGAGACACAGGCAGAGGGAGAAGCAGGCTCCATGCACTGGGAGCCCGATGTGGGATTTGATCCCGGGTCTCCAGGATCGCGCCCTGGGCCAAAGGCAGGCGCCAAACCGCTGCGCCACCCAGGGATCCCTGTACTCATCATTTTAATGGCCACACACGGCATCTTTGAATGGATGTACCATGAATTATTTAATCAACTCCCTTTAGTCAGGACATTTAAGTTATTTCCAATTTCCCCCTTATCATGAATATTGTGATGAACATCCTTACAGATACATCTTTGTGTTCCTCAAATGTAGAACAGGATTTGTTTTTTGTTTTTTTTTTTAAGATTTTATTTATTTACTCATGAGAGACACAGAAAGAGGGGCACAGACACAGGCAGAGGGAGAAGCAGGCTCCATGTAGGGAGCCCGACACCGGACTCGTTCCCGGGTCTCCAGGATCACGCCCTGGGGGCGCTAAACCACTGAGCCACCCGGGCTGCCCAGGATTTGGGTTTTGATGACATTTGAGGACATACTGCCAAATGACCTTCCAGAAACTGTTCTGCTGAGGGACATTCTCATCATCAAGTGCCTAGAAATGCCACGTTTTTTTTTTTTTTTTACACTCTCTCTTTTTTAAAATAGCTATCTTAGTTGAAATAATTATAGATTCACAGGAAGTTGCAAAGATAGTACAGAGAAGTCCCTGTGTGTCTTTCATTCAGTTTCTTACAGTGGTTACATCTTAGATAACTGTAGTACAGTATCCAAACCAGGAGGCGGACATGGTACAGTGTGTGTACAGTTCTAAGCCACTTTATCTCCTGTGGAGCTTGACGGTTTCCTCACTGAAGAGTCATCTCTCAAGTCATCCCCTCCCCACAGCTCCATCCTTAGCTCCCTGAGCAGCTACTGGTCAGTTTACCATTTCTATAATTTTATCAACCTTAGACTGTTGTATAAGTGAAATCATACAGTAAATGGCCTTTTGAAATCGGCTCTTTCCACTCAGCATCATGCCCTTGAGAGACACATGCCATTGTGTGTATCAGTGACGTGTTCTTTTTTATTGCTGAGTAGAATTTCATGGGATGGATGTGCCACACAGTATATTTAAACTGATCCACTGGGGCAGCCTGGATGGCTCAGCGGTTTAGCACCGCCTTCAGTCCAGGGCGTGATCCTGGAGACTCGGAAGTCCCACTCGGGCTCCCTGCGTGGAGCCTGCTTCTCCCTCTACCTCTGTCTCTGCCTCTCCCTCCCTCTCTCTGTGTCTCTCATGAATAAATAAATAAACAAATAAAAATCTTTTTTTTTTAAATTTTTTTAAAATTTTTTTTTATTTATTTATTTGTGATAGTCACAGAGAGAGAGAGAGAGAATGAGGCAGAGACACAGGCAGAGGGAGAAGCAGGCTCCATGCACCGGGAGCCCGACGTGGGATTTGATCCCGGGTCTCCAGGATCGCGCCCTGGGCCAAAAAAGGCAGGCGCCAAACCGCTGCGCCACCCAGGGATCCCAAATAAATAAAAATCTTAAAAATAAATAAATAAACTGATCCACCTATTGAGAGACATTTGGGTTCTCTCTAATGTGGAGCTGTCACAAATAAAGCTGCCATAAACAATCACGTACCCATTTTTGAAAGAAACTATTTTCCAGAGTAGGTGTTCCATTTTACATTCCCACCAGCAATGTATGAGTGATCCAGTTTCTCAACACCCTCACCACCTTTTGGTATTGTCATCATTTTTAATTTTAGCCATTCTGGCAGGTGTATAATGATATTTCAATCCATTGTGGTTTAATCTGCATTTCCCTAATGGCTAATGATACCATTTTAACATGGCTTTCTTTGACATCCATATATTTTCTTTGAATTGCTTTTATTTTTGTTTTTATTTTTTAGATTTTATTTATTTATCCATGAGAGACACACAGAGATAGGCAGAGACACAGGCAGAGGAGAAGCAGGCTCCCTATAGGGAGTCTGATGAGGGACTTGATACCAGGACCCCAGGATCACGCCCTAAGCCAAAGGCAGACACTAAACTACTGAGCCCCCCAGGCGCCCCTAATGAACTGCTTTTGATATTTTTTGTGTGTTTTCTAATTGGATTTTGTCTTAATTACTGCGGAGTTTCTTTATATATTCCAGAAACGAGTCCCTTGTCTCCCCCATGCTCTGAAATTGTTTTCCAATCAGCCAGTGGCTGCCTCACTGATGTTTTAATTTGCATTTTTTTTTTAATTTGCATTTTTGATTAGACTATCAGCAAAGCTGATTTGAAAAAAATAACAAAGTAGCAGCTGTCTGATGACCTTAAGGAAAACCAGCATTAAAATGAAAATCTTACTCCAAATTCAACTTACCCACAGGCTCTACTTGTTCAACATGGTCTATATAGTCTCTCTTCCCCAAGTAGATGGTCACCTATAGGAAGAACAGATGTAGATGCTAAGTGGCCAAAGAACACTAGAATATTCACGTTAGAAGTCAGTATTAGATAAAAACATTCATGTTAGAAAAAAACACCACACACACACACACACACACACACACACACAAATCCTCATACCTAGCGACAACTGACACATTTTTTTTTTTCACATTTTGATTAGTCTTTTTTTGTTGCTTTTCTTTAAAAAAAATATATTGTATTTATTTGAAAGAGAGAAAGGAGAGCACACAAGCCAGGGGGAGGGGCAGAGGGAGAAAGAGAAGCTGAGTAGGGAACCTGTTGTGGGCACGGTCTCTGGACCCCGAGATCATGACTTGTGCCAAAGGCAGATGCTTAACCAACTGGCCACCCAGCACCTCTTGATTAGTCTTGAGAAGCCTTGCCACTCAGCTCTGTAGCTTGCCCATCACCTCCTCTCTTCCTGTTTGGCTGTAGGCAGAGACCATGGATTACAAATTGTCCTCTCTGCTCAGCTCCATAAATCTGCTCCAAGAAATTCTCACCTCTTCGGATGGCCCTGTTCTCCCACCTTTCCCATCAAGCCCAGGTCTGACATTAACTCTGTAATCTTGCTGAATTCACTGATAATACTTCAGTGGAAAGTTATACTTATGCAAATAAGGATCCTCTCAACATTTAAGCCTCTTATTTCTGGCTGTGAATGAAAGGTTTCCCCGCTTCATTAGAAGAATTTCTGGGGACACCTGGGTGGCTCAGTGGTTGAGCATCCGCCTTCAGCTCAAGGTGTAATCCCAGGGTCCAGGAATGGAGTCTTGCATCGGGCTCCCTGTGGGGAGCCTGCTTCTCCCTCTGTCTGTGTCTCTCATGAATAAATAAATAAAATAAAAAAAAAAGAAGAATTTCTGAACTGAGCAAAGAGGCAGGAGTTCTGGAGTCCCTGAAATCCTACCAGATGAGCTTCTGTACAGTTATACCTGAATTCATGCTCTAAAGAAGAAGGGCAGGAGAATTGGGGGGGCAATGACCTGTTTCGGTCCTCCTCCAGTCTATTTCCATGCCCCTGGCACTGAAGGTCTCCGCCAGCCCCCTTTGTGGAAGAGCATGGGTCTCATTCACCATCACTCACTGCTCTAAGCCACAGGACTGTGAGTGCCTTGATGCTAAGAATTCTTTCATCTTTTGGCCATCAAGTTGCTACCACAGTACCTGGTGCACAACAGGACTTTAATCCACATTTGCTAAGTGCATCAACGAGTGAGTACACCCTCCCTAGTCCCCTTCTTCCCTAAGCCTCTTAAATTCATATTCTTATGTCCATGAACTCCCAGAATCATTCTGTTGGCATTCAATCATCTCCTATTTCTACCCCCTGGTATCAGATATCCTGGAGTAAATCCCTATGCCTTCAAGGTTATTTGTAGTTTTGATGTTGAAGCATCTGAAAGACTGCATAGTCAGGTGGCTGGGAAGGAGGTGGGTGTTGGATGGTTTGAGAATCTTTTCTGGACCAAAATATATATATATATCAGTGAATACAAAGCCCAGAACTAAGAGAAGAGAATACTTCTGGAACCAATGGCTTCATCTTCTGGCAAATGGCCACTAAATGGGGATGTAGGTGAATGCCAAAAAGAGTTTAGAGGACCCAACCTTAAAGACTCTAGGAAGATGTTGAAGCATTTTAAGCAGGATGAAAGACTTGCAGCTGAATAGCATTTAGAGTGCTTACCATATCCTGGGCACTAAGCTCAGCCTTGACTACTTTATTTCACCAAATCCCCACAACTACTCTGTGAGATAGGAATCGACCTCATTTTATAGGGGAGATGACATTGACAGCAAAGGGGAGAATGGACAGACAAGGGGAAAGCCAGTTAGGTAGCTAATTGACATGGGGAGTAAGGAAGACCGAAGGTAGGTGGAGAGTGTGTTTTCTTCTTTTTAAAGCTTTAGCTGCAGTGGAAGAGGAACTGGAAAGGCAATAGGGTCAAGGGGAGCTTGTTGGTTGTTGTCTCTAAGATGCATGAGGTCCGTACTTCTTTTTATGCTCAAAGTACTGGTAGGGAGGGAGAGGCTGCTCATAAGCCCAGGAGGGAGGCTGATAGTAGAGGCTGGTAGTCCCTGGGGAAGTGGACCCTGAGATCCAGGCATAAATAGCATGAACCTCAAGATGGGAGCAAAGGCATGTCTTCTGCTGCAATTAGAAGTGGCAGGAGCAGGAAGAGAGGTGAAGGAAGGCTGAACAATGTGGGACTGTGGCCCACCTGCTGCTTGCTCAACCAACGAGCCATGCGCACCCTTCTTGGATACAAGTTGCCAATTATGTTCAGGGTTCACCATCCACCATGGGGTCCCTTGCTAAGAGGAGGCCAGCCCCAAAGGACGATTTTTGATTGGCCTGATCCAATTATGATTTTCCAATTCCTTTGGCTCAGGACCGGTTTAGGGTGGGTATGTGACCTAATTTTGACCAATGAGATATGAGGGAAGGCTGCTGGAGGGCTGCTGGGAAAATATTTTCCCACTCTTAAGAAGAGGAAATACTAGGAAGCAAGAGCCTCTTCCTTCTTTGGGAAGGAAGAGAGGGTAAGACACCTGGAGCTAGGGCAGCCATCCTGCCACCAGCTGAAGGATAAAGATCACAGATGAGGGTAGAGTGGGGAGAATCATGGAGAAATGGGCTCCTGGTACACGATGCCTGGAGCCATACAGAGGTTGCAACTAGAATAATCCTGATATGCAAGACATTAATTGATGGATTTTCCCCATATATGAAAATTCTAAATTTCTTGGTTCAAATGATGTCTATCTAGACATGAGGAAGAAAAAAGTGGGAAAATGATATAGGCCAGCAGGAGTAGGTTTCTCTCTTCTTCTGCCAGAAGTCAAGACAAAGCATGCTGGGAAGACACAGTTGGGAAAGAGTTTGGGGAATGAACGGTTGGTTGAAGGGTTCCTAAATTATCACCGGAAAGTAGAGTTCCTCAGCTGGGAGCAGAAAGGGCAGAGAGTGCCCAGTGTAAACCTGATTCTCTTGTGTTGCACTGTGAGCATCAGAGTTTCCTTTGGGCCCAATTATCAGCTTAAAATTTGAGAAACCCTAAAGGAAAAATCCAAAGTTCAGTTTTACAAAGCACAGAAAATAGAATTCTGAGAAGTCCCTGATTACCAGCTTTCAGAACTGGATGTGCTGGGTAAGTGTCTGATTGGGGTGATGATGACAGTTCTCTGTGTCCTGCACCTTGACTCAGTGTCAGAAACAGTCCCCAGGTCTAAACTGCTTGAGTAGAGAGTGGGCTAATCCAACTGTATAAAGAGCCTTTGAAAGCAAAATTCTCAACCGCTGCTGCAGGAAGGTCTCAGAAGTCAACTAGAAGAATGATCTAGGTCCACACTGTCCAGTACAGTACCAAGTAGTTACAGGTGGTTTCTGGACACTTGAAATATGGCCATTCTGAACTGACATGTGCTATAAATGTAGACTACACACCAGACTTCAAAGACTTAGAAGATAAACATAAAAGATCAACAATAATTTTTATATCATTTGTATATTGAAATGATAGTTTTTTTGATATATTGGGTTAAATAAAATATATGTTCAAATAAATTCCACCTGTTTCCTTTTTGATGTGGCTGCTACACGCTTTAAAATAACATTTGCTGGGACGTCTGGGTGGCTCTGCCTATGTCTCTGCTTCTCTCTCTCTGTGTCTCTCATGAATAAATAAATAAAATCTTAAAAAAAAAAAAAAAAACATTTGTAACTAGCCTGTCGGCCCCTAAGAAGCCATTGAGTGGAGTAAGAAGACCCCATCCATGCAGGCTATGGGGTGGACCTTCTGTCAGGCCTCCCCTGTCAGAAGTTCACGGGCACATCTAGACTGTCTAATGTGCACCCAGTGGAGCCAACAGTGGCATCATCTCTGCTGAGTACGTGAGTTGCCAAGATATTGGTGGGCATGCAGCCATAGTGCAGAGAAGCTGGGACGTGTTCCCTTACCCAGTGGCCCTGAGGCCAAATGAGGATTGAGGGCATGGTGGCTGGGGTAGGCACACGGAAGACAGAGCTGCCTTGGTCCAGCAATGGGGCTTTCCCCAGGCAGGCAGCGAGATGACAAAGGGCCAGGTGAGTTAGTATCGACAAAACAGTTCAAGGCCAGCTAGGAAAAGAAGTAAAATTGGAAGTAAGGGGGTGAGGACTGAGAGATAAGGAGGACATTAAGGGTCTCAGGGTTGAGTTCTTTAGGAGACTGAAAAATTCATTTTGTGCAATTCATTCATTCCTTTCTCATTTATCATTCATTTCAAATAGGGAAAACAGACACAGAGCTTCTCCCCTCAACCTCACAGGATTTTGGTGTTGATCATGGCTATTTCTTTCTTTCTTCCCTTCCCTTCCCTTCCCTTCACGGGGAAGGAAGGAGAAAGGAAGGGGAAAGGTGAGGGAAGGGGGCGGGAGGTGGGGGGGGAGGGAGGGAGGGAGGGGGCGGGAGGGAGGGAGGGAGGAGGGCGGGCAGGAGGAGGGAGTGGAGGGGCGTTTGGAATGCCGTAGTCATTTTTCCGCGGCCGGCCGGAAGGTTAGTCCGTATGTCGATCTTTCTTCGGAGTGGATTTATGATTTCTTGGTCTGTCGTATTTTCTCCTGTCATGTCCAGGGCTTCCTTGCTTCTTTCTTTTTCTTTTCTTTTCTTTTTCTTTCTTTTCTTTTCTTTTCTTTTCTTTTCTTTTCTTTTCTTTTCTTTTCTTTTCTTTTCTTTTCTTTTCTTTTCTTTTCTTCTCTACACCCAACATGAGGCTTGAACCCATGAGACCAAGAGTTGCATGCTCAGCCAGGCACCCCATGTCTATTCTTGAAAAAGCTCCTTTAAAAAAAATTTTTTTTTCTGTTAAGCCACTCACTTCTGTACCACTTACCGACTTGTCCCGGGAAATCTTCTTGAAGATCACATGGTTTGATGCAGACTTGCTGGTCTTCCCGCTGGCTGCCATGTTATGTGTCCCTGGTAGCTTCTTTCAACCCTGGGGTCTGTGTCAGCTGTTAGCAAGCTGGGGAAAGGTAAAAATGATGCTGAATGTGCAGGCAAGAATGTTCTTTGTATAAAACCTACTCATGAGATGCTGTGTGCCCATTAGACATTTCCTTGCATCTGCTTGAATATCGATGTTTGACGAAATAAGGCCATGGTCTAGTTTGTATGACACCGAGGTGGGCTTTTTTTAGAACATGTGTTTTCTTTTTCTCGATAAGGCTCAAATACTTCTTAGTAAACCTCACCTGGAAGGTTTTACTCCCTCACTGGCCTTTGGCTTCATCACACTGAGCCGGGTTAGATTTAAAATTCTATCATGACGGGACGCCTGGGTGGCTCAGTGGTTGAGTGTCTGCCTTCAGCTCAGGGCATGATCCTGGGGTCCGGAATCGAGTCCCACATTGGCTCCTTGCAGGGAGCCTACTTCTCCGCCTATGTCTCTCTCTGTCTCTGTCTCTCTCTGTGTGTCTCTTATGAATAAATAAAATCTTAAAAGTAAATAAATAAATAAAATTCTATCATGACAATGTCCTACAGTAATTGGAATAGAAAACGCTCCTGAAAACCATAACTGCTTTGCAAATATCATTTTCAAAATATGTTAAATCCCTAGAAGTTCTGTCCAGCGGCCCATACTCAGCTGTGCCTTCCTGTCCTGCTCTCCCACCACTCCCCAGCATCACACACAGTGGGAGGGCTGTCTTGGGTGTCTGGACCTCAGCACACCCTGAGTCTTGCTAACAAGCAAGGTCCATGAAACCACACAGAAAAGGCATAACTGGGACAGACCACAGTAAAACACCCGTCATCCTGGCCCGGGTTCTGAGAAGCCTTGTGCTCGGGGGAGGTCATGTACCTTGTGCAGCCAGCCAGACAGGCCCAGGAGGTGAGGCGAGGGGCTCCGTCCCTCCGGGGTGAGCGGCCGGCCCCTGCTCTGTGTGCCCAGATGACCCCACCGAGGGCACTGGCTGGCGTGCGTGTGTGGGGGAATTTGTAGGGGACCTGGACAGGGTGCCCACACCCACGTCTCAATGTCTAGAAGCCAAATCCCATTTAAGGAGCAGAGTGGAAATGGGATTAGTGTTGAGATGGGTGAACTGGTGGTTTCAGCAGTTCTAGGCATTAGGCAAAGGCCTCTGGTCTCCTTCTAGAGGCGCTCGCAGATGCGGGAGCTCCAGTGGGGACGACGTGGTGGGACGGACGAGGGCTAAAGAAAAGCTGCTGTTTATCCTAACCCTCTTTGGGTTCTGGAAATAGACTGATTATCCCTTGGCTCCCAGTATCACCAGGACAGGGGATTTTCAAGTGCTCAACAAACTTGATTAAACTCAGCAGGCAGCTAATGCAACCTTGGGGGTGGGGCTGGAAACAAAAAGGTCAAGGAGAAATGCCAACCTCAAGAACCCTGGTGTTATACAAGCCCAACTGAGGTGGGAAGCAAAGGCAGAAGGAAATGTAGATAAAATTAACTGTCCTTGTGACCTGCAGCCCATTGACAAATACTCGAGGCAGGCAGAGTCTATAATGTTCCTCCAGGATGCTCCTGTCTTAATGTTACTGCCTTGCTAGAGAGAAAAGCTACCTTAGCTTGACAGCAGCCAGGCCTCCAGGATCCTGGGAGTCTTCTTCAGCATAGGAGAATCCTCTGTCTTTACTTCCCCCAACCCCAAAAGTACATAATCAGTTGTTCCTCACAATCCTGGGGCAACAGCTCTTTCTGCCCACAGGTCCTGTCCCCGTGCTTTAGCAAAACCACTTTTTTTTGCACCAAAAGAATGTCTCAGTTCTTTCTTGACCGTGGGCTCTGGACCCCAACAACACTACTCCACAATCACATCACAACTAGATGGGGTCCTCTCCTCCACTCCCATGCCCTGTTGATTGTGGTGACCGGTCTCTCGCCTCCCCAGTGTCCACAACTTCTCATCTGCAGAGCTTCCTCCTGGGTCCAAAGCACCCCCTTTGCTTTCCTGGACCATAATGTCTCCTGCAGTCTATCCACCTCCAGCCTCCAGGCCCTTCTCCACAGGGGAAGAGGGGCCTTCCAAGCCCTGATCTGTCCTCTCCTGCTTAGTGTCTCCCACTGCTCTCAGGAAGGACATGGGCATCTGCTTTCACATTGTCCTCCATCATATCCCATCCCCAGCTCCCCACACTGTTCTTTTAGCCTAGAACAATCCTCTTCTCTCCTCAATGTGTTTTCAGGCTCCAGATGCTGGAAGACAGGAGTCCCATCCTCAGGGGGAACCTTCCCCAACCTCCTGGGCTGGGGTGGAGGCACAGTTGCATTTGACACTTGTGTGGGAGGTTATCATGGTCTTTCTTCCCTTACTTGACTCCATGACTCCAGGTCCCAGGAGGGCAGGGGCCCCTCCTGTTGTTTCTGTCACCATTGCATTTAACAGCTTCTTCCAAGAACCTCAGAAAAAACGGATGGGACACTGTGGCCATTAACACATCTACATACTGGACTTGACATGATGTCTGGGAATGTGGCAAGTCTAAGCAAAAAGCTTATTCTGGGGATCCCTGGGTGGCTCAGCGGTTTAGTGCCTGCCTTTGGCCCGGGGCATGATCCTGGAGACCCGGGATCGAGTCCCGCATCGGGCTCCCAGAATGGAGCCTGCTTCTCCCTCTGCCTATGTCTCTGCCTCTCTCTCTCTCTCTATGTCTATCATGAATAAATAAATAAAAATCTAAAAAAAAAAAAAAAAAAGCTTGTTCTAACATTTGAGATGTTAGCATCCGTGGAAACATTCCAGTAACTTCCTTCCTGCCTGACAATGTCTTCAAGGCCCTCCAAGATTTGCTCCCCTGTTAACTCTGACCTCTTTTCTTTTTCGTCTTTTTTCTTCCTTCTTTGCTTCCTTCCTTTTTCTTTTCTTTCTTTCTTTCTTTCTTTCTTTCTTTCTTTCTTTCTTTCTTTCTTTCTTTCTTCTTTTTCTTTCTTTCTTTCTTTCTTCTTTCTCTTTCTTTCTTTCTTTCTTCTTTCTTTCTCTTTCTTTCTTTCTTTCTTTCTTTCTTTCTTTCTTTCTTTCTTTCTTTCTTTCTTCCTTCCTTCCTTCCTTCCTTCCTTCCTTCCTTCCTTCCTTCCTTCTTTCTTCTTTCTCTTTCTTTTCTTTCTTTTTTTTTTTTTAAAGTAGGCTTCATGCCTAGCATGGGGCTTAATGCAGGGCTTGAACCCACGTCCCTGAGATCAAGACCTGAGCTGAAATCAAGAGTCAGACACTTAACCGACTAAGCCACCCAGGCATGCCCAACCTCAGTTCTCACTACCTCACCCACTTTGCTCCAGCCCACTGGTCTCTGCTTTTCTTCAAACCTGCCTCAACTCCTTTGCACTGAACTGTTTCCCCTTCTGGAACACTCTTCCCACAGAGAGTCACTTGGTTTGCTTAATTCCTTTGGGTCTTTAATTCAATGGGACCCCATTCACCTCGCAACCTATCGTGCACCGTGCACCACTTCACCCAAAACTTCTGGCCTCCTCTGCATTATTTTTCTCCACAGCACTTGTCACCGTCTTGCATTCAGAAGAACCTGCGTTATCTTCTTTCCTGTCTGTCCCCCGTCCCAACTTTACTAGCATGAAAGATCCAGGCAAAGGGATTCCTGACTCTTTGTACCTATCCCATCTCCAGCATCTAGAAGAGGGGTCTCATTATACTTAAAGCACATGGAGGAGTCACTGGAATAGCTGGCAACAGCTAAAATTGAGAAACAATTTTTGTAATTTCTTTTTTTTTTTTTTTTTGGTATGAAGAGAGCAACCTCTCACATGGGTGTCTTATCAATTTTTGTAATTTCTAAGGGAGAAAACTTTTTTTTTTAATGGAGGAATGCCAGCTACTAAATGCAAAAGGAAAGACAAAGTAGAAAAACATCATTTAACAAACTCTGCATTAATGACTTTTGATTTTCTGTATTTTAAGTGTATTTAAGTAATCTCTACATTCAGCATGGGGCTCAAACTCACAACCCCAAGATTAAGAGTCACATGGTCTTCCAACTGAGCCAACCATGGCCCCTAATGGTATTTCTAATGCTTTAACATCTGGGGTTCAGCTGACCTTGGAGAGACATCCCCTCCCAGGGCTAACCCTATCCTAGAGACAGCAAACGACTGCCTTTCATATGCAAACTAGCCCATTGGAGCCCAGACACTTCGATGGCCTGGGTTCCTCCTGGGACAGGCTCTTACATGGAGCCATGACTGCCCTGACCTAATATTACATCCCCAGACCAGGATTCAGACCACCGGAGACAGCCTGTCACCACAGAGCCAGATGAAGTTATTCAAACTCTTCAATCTTAAACCCGCTTATCTGGCCTCACCAGTTCTTTCCTATGGAAACCACAAGAAGACTCTTGCCCATGTTTTCCCCTTGATCCCTCTGCTTCCTGACCAAGCCTGGTACTTCTCCATGTGGCCCTGTGTAGCATGGGCCGCTCCCTCCTTTCCAGAACTGTGAGTAACCAATTCTCTTTTCAGGGGCCATTGTCTCTTGATCTGTTGGTCTTATCATAGCTGAATGATAGCAAAAGTTCTGTCTTAAAATACCGATCATTTGACTGACTCAAAGATTGTTCATTGGGGTCAAGACCATCAGATGAAGAGCTGATGGAGAAATGGCTGTCCCTATAGTACCATAACGATGGCAAATGGATCCTGGGTTCATCACAAGGCGCATGTCTGGCTGCACAAATCGGGGACCAGGTATGGTCCATGGTCAACCTTAGAATCGACAATGGTGCCAACCAGATGTGATATATCACGGTGGGTGAACTGGAATCCATTAAGCATTTTGACATCACTTCTAGCTTATGGGAAATGCAAGGGATTGAGGAACAAGAGAGATGACACCACAAGAGAGCTACGAGGTGAATGGAAAAGTGGCTGGTGTCTTTCATAAACCAACGTCACAGAAAAGGGAGGTACTAGATTAAAAGACACTCAAGAGGGCAGCCCAGGTGGCTCAGCGGTTTAGTGCTGCCTTCAGCCCAGGGCCTGATCCTAGAGACCCGGGATCGAGTCCCACGTCCAGCTCCCTGCACGGAGCCTGCTTCTCCCTCTGCCTGTGTCTCTGCCTCTCTCTCTCTCTCTCTGTGTGTCTCTCATGAATAAATAAGTAAAATTAAAAAAAAAAAAAAAAAGACACTTAAGGGGCTCAACCTCCAGATGTAATGTGTGGTTCCAGATTGGACCTCCAATTTGAAAAAGAGGATCTACAGGACATTTTGGGTTCATTGGGAAAATCTAGATATGGTCTAGTTGACATGTAAGATGGAAATATCTGGAATGGGAAGGTAGAGATTGTAACCACACGAAGGTGATAGGAGGGCATGTGTAACATGACCACACCTTGCAAACACACACACTGTGTTGTATATATGCACACACACACATGTGCATATTTACATCTCTATGAATATACACACATATGCATGTTTTCATTCCCATCAAATACATAATCTGCAAGGATATGTACTTAGAAGCTAACAGTGGTCTCTGTGTGGTGGGTATGTCAGGTTTTACTTGCTTAAAAATTTTTTTTTAATAATTTTATTTATTTATTCATGAAGGACACAGGAGAGAGACCGAGGCAGAGACATAGGCAGAGGAAGAAGCAGGCTCTATGCAGGGAGCCCGATGTGGGACCCGATCCCGGGTCCCCAGGATCATGCCCTGGGCTGAAGGCAGGTGTTAAAGCACTGAGTCACCCAGGGATTCCCCTTAAAAATTTTTTTTGTCTGTAATTAAAGATTCTTCTCCAATAGTTATTTATTTCTCCTATAGCAGAAAGGTTAAAATATAACATTGCTATAAATTTAAAAGACATCTGATATTCTCCTTAAAAACACACAATTAAGAGGAAGACACATGACCAGGATGCTCCTTTTAGCATCATCATCAGAGGGGCTACCCTGAGCAGTGGCTGCAACATCCAGGACTGGCTTGCAGCTGTGGGTGCTCTTGGGACACCCATTTCCATGCAGCTTTGTTAGCACCACATCACTGGGAGGGTACAGATGGGCAGGTTTCAGCCACTGACCCACCTATTCCTGGCAGGTGGGGAAAACTGGGGGTGGGCTGGATATAGGACCTCATTCTTTTTGGAAATGTAGCCTCTGGTAGTCATTCTCAGCCTGTCTGTAATGGATTTTTCTCTATTTGGCAGAAAAATGAGAAAAATAAGGGCACTGTTGTAAGTTTTGTCATGGAGCCAAATGTCTTCATTGTAAAGTGCTGTCCTTTATTCTAAGGTTATGAAGTCCTCATTTTTTTGGTATTAAAATGTTCTTCTTTATTTTCCCTATCTTTATTGAGGTATATTTTACATACGAGCAAATATGCCCATTTTAAAGTGCAATTTGAGGACTTTAAGTACCACGATGGCCAAGACACACATTTCCATCCCCGATAAAGTTCCCTGGCCCTACTATTTCAAGTCAACTCCTCCACCAACCCCCCCAGTCTCCGGCAACCACTGCTCTGCTTCTTGCCACAAGTTCTGCATTTTCTGAAATTTATTATGAAGTTTAGAGCATAGAGAAAAGTTGGAATAATACAATAAACACCCACACAGTCAACCCTGAGATTTGATGATGAAGGTTTCAGTGTGTGTGCTCACCTATTATTGCTTTTTCCTTTTGAGTCACTTGAAAGTAAACTGCAGACATCATGACACTTCACTCATAAATATTTCAGAAAGCAGCTGCTAAGCGTAAGGACAAAATGTCCTTTCTTTTATAAAATAAAGATGAGAGTAGATGGTAGTTTAGGAAAAAAAAAAATCCTTACTTGGCCAAAATAAAGTTGTCAGTCTTCCTCTACAGTTATTTTAGAAACTGACTGCTCTATGAATGTTAAATCTGGGAACCATTGGCGACAGCAATGTTTGCTTCTCTGGAGTCGGTGTCCAGTGAGATGAAGCTACAAGCCCTGTGTTTCCCCTTCTGGTAACAAACGCAGTGCCAGCCAGCTCGCGGGGGTGGCAGGGGTGGGGATGTTCAGTTAAAGAAGCTTATGGGCTTCAGAGTTAGGTTATCGTCTTAGGGGTTTATTACGTAGAGCACATGCATGAGGAAAACTGGTTTACCCTGCTAACATCAACTATAAAATGAAAACTTTGTGTCCCCCCATTGCTTTGGTTTCACTGAAGCTGAGAGTGCCCGGAGAACACTAGGGCAACTCTATTTATGAAGGTGCCAGGGAATCAGAGCTTTTTAAAGGCCACCTTAATTCCAACATGGACCTCTTGGTCAATTGGCCTACAGAATAGAGAGGGCTGCTATAGGTTGGGCTGGCATGTAGTATCTGAAATCCTAAATGGAATCCTGTGGGTTCCCAAGTTGGGCAGACACCTTGAAAAAGAATGCAGTCCAGGGGTGCCTGGGTGGCTCCATCGGTTAAGAGACTGACTCCTGATCTCAGCTCGGGTCCTGATCTCAGGGTTGAGTTCAACCGCTGTATTGGACTCCATGCTGTGCGTGGAGCCTACTTAAGAAAAAAAAAAAAAGTAAATAAAAAATAAAAAGAATGTAGTCCACATTCCATCTTTTGCTTGGCTCTCCTCTACATCTACCACAAGTTGTTGAATGCTTCCAGGGATGGGGAAATCATTACTACCTTTTCTTTGAAATAGTGTGACATGTGAGAAAATTCTTTGTTAGGAAGGATTCAGCTTCCCTTCTGTTTCCCTCTATTGCTGCAACTTAATCTTGTCTCTTCCACAGGTGACTCATCCGTGATTAGGACACAGGTGCTCATTCCTCACAGACATCGCCACCCTCTTGCCACCCTGGGGTCCCACCCCTAGGCAGATTTCGATTGTCTATCTTGAGGCATTGTGCTGAGAAGGGCACTTGGTGCTCCAGGTTTCTGTGTAAAGGGGGCATGTTGTACAAACAGCCCCAGGCTGGAGTCCGGGGTTTTGTCCCACTGATGGCCTTGGGGGAAATAGCAGGCCTCACTGCTATTTCCTCTTCCTCCTCCGTACAAGGGGAGCCTGCGACCTGTGTTGTCTTGCAGGGCTGCGGAGAGGCATCATATGTGCAGCTGAGTCCTTTAAAAGGAGAGCCCTGTAGAGTGGGGGCAGGAAGATCCTGAGCAACACTTCCCCTCATCCCCTCCGACCGGAGGCTGACATGTGCTGTGGATGCTTCGTCATGCCACATGGGTCCCAACCCTGAGGGGCCTTCCAGTGGTCATGAAACTGCTTTGACACAAGATTTTGTGGCCGACCACAAACTGAGCAGCATACTCCTGAAGCTGTGCACGCTTAGGGAGAGGCCTCTCAGAGGGGGTACTGTTATGGATTGGATGTTTGTGCACCCCCCTCATCCTCCCCCATGCCAAGCTACACACAGAAGCCCTAAGCCCCCAGTGTGATGGGGTGCTGGGAGGTGATCAGGGTTGGATGAGGCCACGAGGGCGGGGCCTTGATCTGCTAGGATTAGTGTCCCTGTGAGAGACACTCTCTACTCTGCAGGTGCACAAGCAGCAAGTCAGGTGAACATGCAGTACACAGCAGTGACCTCGAGGTAAGGCCTCAAGGCCCTGGGATGGAACCTACCTTGTTGGCGCCTTGACCTCAGACTTCCAGCCTCCAGAAGAGGGAGAAAGAATTATCTGTTGTCTGAGCTGCTGGGTCTGTGCTGTTCTGTTATAGCAGCCTGAGCTAAGACAAGGGCCTCTGCTTTTCTTCAGGTAGATCAATTGCTTGCTATAGATAAAAAAGTTTGAAAAAATGGACACTGATGCAGGTGCAAAAATGCCTTTTTTTGTTGGAATTAGACAGCGGTAGTGGCTTAACACTGTGAATAGAACTTTAAAATGTTTAGTTTTGGGATCCCTGGGTGGCTTAGAAGTTTATCACCTGCCTTTGGCCCTGGGCGTGATCCTGGAGTCCCAGGATTGAGTCCCGCATCGGGTTCCTTGCATGGAGCCTGCTTCTCTCTCTGCCTGTCTCTCTCTCTCTCATGAATAAAATCTCTAAATAAATAAATAAATAAATAAAAATAAATAAATAAATAAATAAAATGGTTAGTTTTATGTGATTTTCAACACACTTGAAAACGGTAAAAAAGAAATACACTTTTTATACTGTGACCCGAAAGCTACACATACGCACACAGGACAGTTTCTACGCAACAACACTTCTGCTTCCTCTGTGGTTTCTTCTTAGGTTTTAACTACTCTTCCTCCCTCCCCTTCATTTGCCTCTTGGGCTGGTTATGAAGCAACATTTTGGAGCTGTCTGGTTTGCTTTTTGCTGATTCAATCCTACTAAATAAAGACTTGACTGAGTGCCCATTCTGCAGAGCACCACAGAGGGGGTCTTGAGACTTGACTTACAGGTCCTCAGAACCATCTGGGCGCGTACTTGAGGGAGCAGCAGCACTGCGGACTTCCTAAAAAGAAACCAGGGCACATCCAGCCTGTATGCTGCCCGGCCTGGCTCACAAGCATAACTGCCTATACTGTTTCTTAAAGTATATTTCTCCAGGAAAATGAAGCCCAGAGCCCCAATTCACCTGCTCTCCACTCCACAGGAGGCTGGCACTTGGCATCGTGCAGGGCTACTGCTCCCACACAGGACACACACACACACACTGCTTCTATGGGGAAAGTCAACCAAATCCAAAGTGGGGCATAAAACGAAGTCAGCAATAGATATTGCTCTAGAATAAAAAAGACCTGAGAACAGAACATAGTAGCTCTTACTGTGGACAATTGCCACAACAGCTCCAATTGGTTCCTTTTCCTGCCCCCATGCTGCTGGGTGGCGCCCCACACTCAGGCAAGGTTGCCTGTGCCATCTGCTCTAGCCAATAGGATGTGACAAAGGCGACCCGGGCAGAGTGACAAGTACTGGCACATTGACGGGTGCATTCTTGCTGCATCATCCTTGTTCTCCTAGCTGCCTGCCAGGCGTGCATGAGGCCACCCTCTACCATTCATCCCCAACCGGGCCAGCCCAGCCCACTCAGACTTGTGAGAAATAATGGTTGATTCAAGCCATTACATTTTAAGGTAGTTCATTATGCAGCAAAAGCTAACTGGATCCTGATCCAAACAAGCTCATCATAAAAAACCCATTATTGAAACAATCAGGACAATTTGAATATGGACTGGATAGTTGATGACAAAGTTCTTGTCAATTCTATGAGGTGTAACTCTGGCAAGGTGTCCTTGTTTGGGCAGCATGCTGATTTCTGTGGAAAATGACATGCTTCAAGTTTGTTGTCAAATACTCCAGCTGGGGCACCTGGGTGGCTCAGTGGTTGAGGGTGTCTTTGGCTCAGGTCGTGATCCTAGGGTCCTGGGATCGAGTCCCACACCCAGCTCCCTACAGGGAGCCTTCTTCTCCCTCTGTCTCTGCCTCTCTCATGAATAAATAAAATATTTACAAGAAAAAACAAAACAAAAAACTCCCAAATACAGAGTTGTTGAGTGGTGGGTACAGGCACCAGGGCTCCTTACACACCAGTGTTCCCTCTGCCTCCTCAGATTCTGGATCCACTGATGTGGATGTAGTTCACTATGCCTGTCAGTTAGGGTTAGACAAGGACTGTGTAGCCCCATGGAAAACTCACGGAGAGTGGGAGTGTCTGAGGAGCACAGCTTGGAGGGAGCACAAAGAGGATGGAAAAAGTATCTGGGAGGCAGGCAGGGACGGGTTGGGAGGTACAGATGGAAACCAGTAGGGCTGTGCTATGAAAGCCAGAGCTCCCTGAGGTACGAAAATCAAATTTTGTGGAGGTGAAGCAGTTAATTTTTCCTTTTTAAAAGATTTTGAGAGTGAGAGAGCATCAGTGAGGGGAGGGGCAGAGAGTGAGAAGCAGACACTCCCCCCACCCCCAATGAGCAGGGAGTCCAATGAGGGGCTCGATCCAGGATTCTGGGATCATAACCTGAGCCAAAGGCAGATGCTTGAACATCTGAGCCACCCAGGCACCCCCCCCCCCCCGCCTCATCCTTCCTGCCCCCCTTTGGAGATTTTGGGAAAGAGAGCAAGGAGTAACTTTCCTTTTTTTTTTTTTTTTTTTTTTTAAAGATTTTATTTATTCATGAGAGAGAGAGAGAGAGAGAGAGAGAGGCAGAGACACAGGCAGAGGGAGAAGCAGGCTCCACGTGGGAAGCCAGATGTGGGACTCGATCCTGGGTCTCCAGGATCAGGCCCTGGGCTGAAGGTGGCGCCAAACCGCTGAGCCACCTGGGCTGCCCAGGAGTAACTTTCCTGATCAGAGACCAGTCTTACTGGATTGTAACACTTTTCCTCAATTTTCTTACAAAATCTATACAAATGGGTATATTTCACTTTACTCAAGATTTCCAAAATTTATTATTGGTTTGAAAACTGGCAATTTCTAGTGAGTGGGCACTATCTTGGGCATGAGAGAGATGTAGTGGAATCAGGCATCAGTGACCAGCCTGGGGCCATCTGGTGTCAGCCTCACATGGGGGCGGGTGTGTGTGTGTGTGTGTGTGTGTGTGTGTGTGTGTGTGTGGGGTGGTGGCTGGGGAAGCAGTCCAATTGGAGGCAGTGGCGCCCACTAGGGGTCAGGACACTAGAACAGCTTCTTGCTAGGTTATCAACCCCCCCACCACTTGTGACATGGGATACAGTTCACAGATCACAGAATTTGAGAGCCACAGGCTCCTGATTACAATCCAAGGCCCTGCAGGAACCCATTCATGGTTTCGCAGCCAGCAGTCTTGTGCGGGGAGTTTCATCACGGCTACACTCTTTCCTGGTGCCAACACGGGTAAGGAGTCTCAAGTGCACATTTCAAAATGTCCAGTTAGGAGCATGGTTGTGCTAGGCCATGTGAAGACATGGGTAGCTCTGCACACTTTGGTACACTCAGATCTGGGCTGGTCCCTCCCAGCTGAGAGCATCTTCATCCACTTACCCCAGTGTCCATACTGAATCTCCTGTGTGCCACAATGTGAAAGATGTAGAGGGGCTTTGCAAGATTTATAGGACAAAGGCTAGGGTTATGTGCTTTAATAAGGCACTGAGCTTGATTTATCTATTTTGGGAAATGAACTAGGGAATATAAGTTCATTTAAAGTCATTTTAAAATTCTCAACTTCTGAGATAGGTTAATGTCTGGGTCAAAGCCAACACGTCTTAAGTAGCATACCAGCTCCAACTGCTGGGATTCAGCTGGGAAATGGGGAAGTCTTACGCCCACCTGTGCCCAGCCCCATCAGCAGAACTTGGCAGCAGGAGGGGAGGACAGGGTCCCAGATGATCTGACAGGCAGTCGGATGAAGCCCTATTCCACTGCGGTGCACACATCAAACCGCTCAGCCTTGGAGGTCAGGTGACCTGAAGAAAGCTTCACAGTGTGGATGGATCTCAAGCCTGAAACCTCTTGGCTCAAAGTAGAGAACAGCCAAGCTTCCTGCCAAGTTCAAAGAAAACGGGCCGACTGGAGGTTACTGCAACACTTACATCTCTGTTAACTTACCTCCTTGCAAGTGACTGCAAAGGGCTCCTTTGGCTTCCTGAGACTGTGGGATGCCTTGGAGACTTCAGATCATCACAGAATCTGGACTCCGATGTTGGCTGGACCCTTCGGTACAGCAGTGGCTGGGGACAGGACAGTGGCCCTGCAGGTGGACTCCCAGAGACCAGGATTCGTCCTAGCAGGAGGCTGCTTGCTAGAGACCGGAGTCCTCGTGAACAAATTACTTGCCTGCGAGGTCATTCATGCCCCTTCAGCCTAGAGGCCGGAGACCAGCAGGAGACCAGTAGGCTCATCATCAACCCTACAGACAGAGTCTCCAGTGAGGAAGCGGGCGCTTGCCCTGGCTGCAGCATGGAACAACCTCAGGAGTCTCATCAGTGTGCTCGCTGGGTGCTCACAGGACAGACACGGACATGCACGAGACCCTTTTCCAGCTTAAGACTTACATGTGGTGTGAAACAGGAATGCAGGTTTACAGGCAGTGGGAGTGGGGGCTTAAATGATGATGACGAGAGACCCAGGAAAAGAGCAGCCTGTTTTTAAAAATGAGTATCAGGAAAACAAATGAGAGAAACAGCTTTTTCTCTGAAGGACAGAAGAGCATAAAATAACTACCAAGAGACAGAGTGTGAAAAGTATATAACAGATTTCTTTTTTATTTACAATCAAGTTCTGTTGGGCAACATAATTAAATAAATAAAAGATGCGCCCTGGCCTGTGAATTCCACCTCCCCTTGAGCTCTTGGAGCAGCATGCTGGAAAGTGGGGGAGGAGGGCTGGGGGTAGAGGGAGGACGGACACGGCGCCCCTCCTCACCCAGCTCCAGCACTCATGCCCACAGCTGTCCAGAGAACAAGTGTGGAAGGAAAAAAATAAAGTGCAAATTAAAAAGTGATGAAAGTATTGGTGTTTCAGTCACTCAGGAACTAAAATGATATACACAGGTAAAATGGCAAAGATAAATGTAAAAAAAAAAAAAAAAAAAGCCACAGGCCAGTTTTTCCCTGGCCTTGATCCTAACTCCTGAAACCTAAAGAGGACATCCCCATGCTTCTTGGAATGGGCTTCTCGCACTAAAGCACCGAGGGGGTATTGCACATAGGCTTGGCAAAGGGGCAGTGACCCGGAACTGCTGGCTCCAGGCTAATACATTCGAGGCCTCCAATCCCTCGTTACCAGTGACTGTAACTGAGGCGCACCTGGGAAGAAGGTGGTGCACACCCCGCCCACTTTCTGGAAGTCCACAAAAGACCCTCCACTCCTGCAGCACGTGCACTTCCCCCGAAGGTTTCAGCACTTCCTCTCCTACATCCGAAAAGTTCTTTCAGCCACAGACTTATTTCTTGACCAAGAAATAGGTATGTAAGCATTGTTAGGGAGAAAGGAAGCCCGAACCTTTGAAGAACAACTGCTTTCTAAGAACGGTTTAGGAGATCTAAGGAAATTCCAACAGTAATCAGATGAGATCAGAGTAAGAGCTTTGTAATAATGACACAGACCAGCAGGGAGGACCACAGTCCTGTCGTCTCCTCAGAAATCAGGGCAGTCCCTGTGTACTGAGGGCAGGGGTAATCCTGTTTGGGTTTCTGTTAATCCAATGATTCGAGCGAGTTCACCGGGAAAACCACCCCGAAGTGATAGGACATGCATTCGGCCAGGACTGACTCTGGAAGGACGGGAGAAAGCACGGAGGGAGAACCGACACCCAGACACGTGGGGTGTTGTTGGCACTGCCAGCGAGCGAGGAACCCGGCAGGTGCCTGTGCTCCCCCCACTGAGGTATGGAAGATCAGAGCCAGTAGTGTTTCCCACCCAAATCAAGGCAAGAACCTGAACCTCTGCTAAGGGACTGCAGGGCCAGACTTTTTTCAGTGTTATTCTTTCAGGCCATTCGAGACCTCAGCTAAAATCCTCAGAAATCCTGTTCAAAGGAAGGCCATTGCCTCACATGGCTCCAGCTCTTCTCCGGAGGTCAAAGCTAACACCCAACACACCACCTGCCAGGACAGAGTTGCGGGAGTTGGTGTGCTTCTCCGGCTTCAGCTCTACTCTCGAGGAAGTGCCATCAATATTCCGACCAGAGCACAGCTTTGCTTCCTTTGTCCACACTGACAACGTGCGAGCCGGAGGGGGACCACGCCACAGCATTGATGGACGAGCTTCAAAGAGAGAGGTTGAAACATCTGTGAGATCTTAGTAACCTGAATGCCAGGCTCCCTCGAATTCAGGGAGCAAGGCTTTTGCCAACCTGGTTTACTGGCCAGGATCACAGCCACTCACTGACAGGCCTCTGTTAATGAGCACCAGGATGCGAACCCTGCACTGTGTTTTAGGAAACAGTCTAGGAATGAGAGGAGTCAGGTGTGTCAAGTCTACCCTAAGGGGGTAGCTGGCATCCTCAAACAAGAGCCTCAGGGGACTGAATAAGGAGTAGACAGTGGCTACTGCCCTTGGGAGTAGGGAGAGGTGGTTCTGGAGGAAAGCTCATGTCTATCCCAACTAGCACTTGAGCTTGGGTGGAGAGAACAAACCTAAAAAAAAAAAAGGAGCCTAGAGAAGGACTGAAAAATAGTCTATGAAAATCAGTGTTTACAATCAGTCTCCCAAGAAAAGAAGTTCAGAGGGGAGAAGCAGAGGGAAAGAGGGAGAGCAGAGAGACAGGATGCTTCCCTTTCTCCAGCAGCCACTACTCGAAGGGCTCTAACTGGGGTAGCCTGTGATCCCACTAAGCAGAACGTGGCTGCTAGCCGTACCCCACGAACAGCCCCAGCCTCTCCCCACTAACCCTGCTCACAGCATAGCACGCAAACACACGCTGCCCTCATTGGGCTGATCTGGTCCGTGCCCCAAGGGGCAAGACCCCTGGGATGAAATCACAGTACATGCACACCACCTCAGGGGGTAACAGGGTTCACCTTACCCATGCTGCTTGGAAAGGACTTTCTCCACTTTCCCTGAGAGCACGCTCCAGATGTAGAGAGAGCCCTCAGCCGAGCCCGCTGCCACATAACCACCATCAGGGCTGCAGAACACAGTAAGACCAGAAAAAGTGTCAACTGCCCATCCTCAATTCAGTGTCCTGTGAGAGAAGTGCCGTGCAAAGCAAGAACTGGGAAACGGGGTGCCCTTCTCCAGAGAGTCCACCTTCCCTAGCAGCTCTCAAACAGTTCTTAGGGACACCAGACAGGTAGGAAACCGTGATAGTGACCCCTGGTGATGGGCTTCCAGGTCACTCCTGGACACTCCCCTAGGGTGAGACAGTGTACAGATGCCCTCTGGGATGCACCAGGTTGGGAGGTGGGAAGGGGGCAGGAGGAACATCGCTCACAACTCACCTAAACACAACTCTGGTCCAATCGGAGCCGCACTTGAACCCAGGTGCGCTGAAATAAACAACAGCACTGTTTACCCCAAGAGCTCACACCACACAGGATTTAAGAGAGCAGGGTCAGGGCTTTTCAGGGCCTCTGGTGTTCATGCAACCTCCAGAAAAATGGCAAGATTCAAGTAAAACCCAAACCAGCATGTCTTCAGTTACCTAAACGTCTGTCTGACAGCATTTATTCGCAGATCGATGATCTTTAGCAAGTCATCACGGGAGCAGCTGAGGAGTTCTGTTCTTTCCGGGTTTAAGTCCAGGGCCGTAATCTTCCCCAGCAGCTCCATCTCCCGGACGATGCTCTCCGATCTGTGAAAGCGATGTGAAGTCTGAGAAGATGTAATGCAGAGGTGCCAGAACTTCCCCATTTTGACCAGTTGCCATGCTCCATGGGGAAAAGAGGGAAATAAAGGTAATTTGACTAGAATGCAGTACTTTTCAAGGACAGTGACTGTCTCCCGACCTTGTAAAAATCACTTTAGGGACTGCTTTTACTATTTTTCTGCCGATACATTTCTACAGTAATAGTTTAAGCACTAGAACTCTGAATTAGGGAAGAATTTATTATTTTTGTCAATACATTCCATAGTAATAGTTTAAGTACTAGAATTCTGAATTCGAGAAGAATTTCCTCACCTGTTTGGGGAATGCTACAGTAACTGCCAATCAGAGCTTCAGATCAGCACAAACTAAGCAGGGCTCATAACCATTTAGTACTCTTCTGATGATAATATGTCAACGTGACCAAGGGCTCATGAGCTTGCTCTGGTGGGTGTGGGACACTGTACTGTATACTGACAAACGTGGCTTCTCACAGACTCCCTGCCTTAAAAGTTCAGCTCCAGGGTCCCCCAATCCAGCTGAGTGATTCCAGGTGTGGAGCTGGACTCCAGAGCAGAGTCCTTGCCCCAGACAAGTCCTTCTTCCTTTCAGTTGCCCAACTGTCCTCCAGGCTCATCCCTACCCAGGCCCATGAACAGCAAGCTTACAGGGCCCTGTTGGTACAGCCAAAGGAGGTGTGGACTCTTCTATAGTTATTTTGTTGTAAGGTTTCAATGAAACCAAAACTGAGAGTGCTTATCTTATTGGTGCTGAACGTATCGGTGCTGAACGTGTGGCTAGAGACCAGCCAATGCACTTCCCTGGGTCGTCTTCTGGCCAATTAGGGGGTGGACCAGGACACTTTCAATATCTGGTTTAACACTAAAATGCCATGTTTCTGGTTCAAAAAGGCTAACCAAAGGTTATGAATAAAACTTGGAAGTGCTGTCCAGGAGCTACTAGCTTCCCAACAGGGCTTTCTATGTATCATCAGTAAGCATAGGCTCCTTGCCCCCACCCTTCCACAACCACCCCGCATTCCCCTGACCAGCAGCAACCTCCCTCCTAACCCACCAGCCTTGTCCCAGGGCCTTATCCCACCAGACTCCGCCCACCATCCAAACTCTCTGCTCCCCAACAGTGGCCCATCAACAGGACCCTCCAGTTTTCCATCTATGGCCACCTTCCTTGGCGGCTCCCTAAAATGTGGTCTGTTTCACGGGGTATCTGAGTCATTCTCATGTTTTCAGAGTCCCCCTGCGACGACTTGTTTTTTTCCCCATCCAACCCCTCTCAAAAATTGTTAATCCAAATGTCTCTTAGAAACCACAAATTTGCATGCTAATCAGAATACAGTATCTATTGATTATTCCCCACCTGGCTTCAGTTCTCCCTTTCCTCACCCCCCATATGCCAAATGTTCCCTCAAATCTGTTCCCTTCCATCTCTCCTTTACTGCTTGAGGAACCTGCTCCCAGGACACCGTCTGACCACCACCAGCACCATCTACTGACTCATGAGAACAGTCCTTTGTTAAATACCCGATGGCTTATAGGAGGAAGTCACTTACAAATGGCCATCTGATCCCTACCCAGCAGCTGCTAGTCCTGTCTGCCCATGGCCCAACCTACCAGGCTGTCCTGCTGTCCTGGCTGGAAAGTCTGTAACTTTTTTTTTCTTTCTTTCTTTCTTTTTTTTTTTTTAAAGATTTTATTTATTTATTCATGAGAGACACAGAGAGAGAGGCAGAGATACAGGCAGAGGGAGAAGCAGGCTCCATGCAGGGAGCCTGACGTGGAACTCAATCCTGGGTCTCCAGGATTAGGCCCTGGGTCGAAGGCGGCGCTAAACCGCTGAGCCACCCGGGCTGCCCCATCAGTAACTTTTCTGCCGTGGGACACCCACTCACTTCCTCCAGACTTATCCTGCCAGGTGTTCTCTCATGTCCTTGAACAAAGATGCCTGGCTCTACTTGAGAACCGTGCAGACCTATATGTGTCTACCTTCCCTATGACATTTCCAACTACCTAGCTGTTCATTTTTGCTTACCTAGCAGCTGGCAAAGTGCCTAAGAAGTGTAGCGGGTGTGCTTGTAAGTGATCACTGAACGCAACAGCCTACTTCATGGTCAAGAATACCAAACTACTGAGATAAATGTGGACTGGAGCTCCTTTCTGCCACCTCCAGGGATTTTAAAAAACACACCGCATAAATAAAACCTCACGAGTGGGAAGACCCACTCATCTGCCTCCCCCACCAAGCTCTGGGGTATTATACCGGATGTCCCAGAAACGAATTTTCTTGTCAAAATGGCCACTCATGACACACTGCTCTGTGCAGACGATATCGTTGCAGCTGGATCCTGCAAACACCGTCTTTATGCCTGAAAGAAAACCGAACGTTAGTCATCAAGCACAAGCCCCTCCATGGCTGTGCAGGCAGCATGGCTTCCCTCTTGCTCTAAGTAACCAGAGCTTCTTATTTGGACACAATATCAAACAAGAAAAGCTGTCACTACCTCAACGCCACTCTGAATATGACACTATTCTTGCAATTCAAACTGTATCACGCTAAATGTAGACTTTCAAGTGGAAACAAACACCTCCTGGTTAACGTCTAATTGTACATATAGACAGAGAGACTGAATTTCCTCACAGACTTTGCTGCGTAGATCCCAGAGCTTGAGGGTCCGGTCATGACTTCCAGAAACAATACGGGCATTGTCCAGCAGGAATTTGGCAGACAGCACTTTGCCGCTGTGTCCTGTGAGCGTGTGCTAGGAGAGAACACAGCCAGGGTAAGCCTTGGGGGCCCCCCATGCTGAAAGAGCTAGCTTCTCCAAACACCCAGAGATCTGGTCAGGAATATTCAGACAGAAGGATATGTAGCTCGGCAAAACATTCAAAAAGCCTATCTTGTGGTGTCGCCCAGAGGTGAGGTATCAAGAGGAAGAACATCAATTTCCCAGGACAAAAAAAACATTAAAAAAAAAAAAAATCTAACACCACTAGAGCCAACTTCATGTGTCTCTATCCTCAAAAAAGGGATGGGCAGATGGAGGACCTTTTTGAAATAAGCTCTGTTATAGATACCACCAGTCTGTAGTATTCTATTCTTGCAAAAAAAAAAAAAAAGTTTTTTTTTTTTTTTGTAAATCTGGATTGTATCAAATTACAGAATTTTTAAAAGCGTGGATTTTACCCAGTGCCCAGTCCAGACCCTATTTAAAGTCACAACAGACAGGTTCCCTGCAGGCATAATTTACAAAAGGAAACATCAGGACTCTTTAAATAAACAATTAAAACCCCTGGGGGTTTTTTTCAATCAGAGGTCTCAGCTTGAAATGTCAGACCATAACCACAGATACCAGCACTCCCAACAATCAAACCTTTTCGTGGCTAGCTGCGGGGTGCTAGCCAAGGAACACAGAACTGGGGCATCTCCCAGCACCAGCAGCCCTTCTGCCCACCACAGCACTACTGGAGCCCAGTGGGATGCTAAAGGTGCAAGGAGGAGACCCTGGGAATCAGACCTTTCAGTATTCATCACTGACTTTTCACTGCAGGTCAACATGTTTCTATGTACAAAATCGCAAAGGCTCAGAAAGTATTCACTGAGGTTTTCTTTCTAACCAACTAATAAATAAAGTCTGTAAAAGCTTTAATATAGTTACTGCAACTGCTAACTTATTTATCGGGTTTCAACATTGACTTCCGAAGATGAGAACTCACAGTTCTGTGTTAAATGTTTAGTGCTTCCCTCTCTGCTGAGGGGAGCAGTTCCGTGTTAAATGTTTAGTGCTTCCCTCTCTCCTTTCAGCACAGGAGCAGAAGACTCAGGCCCACACGTACTTCTCCCTTTCAAAGGGAGAAGCTGGCACAGACTTGAAGACTCTCCCACATTTAAACCTCTCTGAAACTGGAACGGCATCATATAATTGCTGCCAACAAGGGGCAGCTGTGCTGTGGCTGTGTAAAAACCTCCCACGGATCCTTCTCGTAAGATCAAGAAAACTCCAGCAATGAGGTTTACATTCACTATATTCTGGGAGTAAGGATTCTACTTACCATAGATCATCCAAACTGTATGGATCATGGGGAGACATACAATCTTGCAAAGGTACACCTCATGCTATGTAAATTACATGTGGAGAAAAGAACTCCGTTGGGACACCTGGGTGGCTCAGCAGTTGAACAGCTGTCTTCAGCTCCGGTCACGATCCCAGGGTCCTGGGACCGAGTCCCATATCACACTCCCCACAGGAACCTGTTTTTCCTTTTTCCCTGTGCCTATCTCTTTGTGTCTCTCATGAATAAATAAATATCTAAAAATAAATAAATAAATGAAAACTCCATCATCAACGTTTTGGGTACGTTCACTGTTTACTTTCTTCTTACAGAAGTAAAACCACAGCTAGCAAACACTGGAGGGAGAAGCTACTTTTTGTGAACTCCAAATGCATGTTAATACTTTCATCCATCTCATGTGAAAACACTCCTAAAAATTTATCTACTGCTCTTTTAACATTATAGTGGAAGTCGGTTTTCATGTGACAGCTGAAGACGCATGGGTTCCGGAGTCAAAATGCTCTGGCTTTGGACACCTGGGGCTTGAACATCTGTGGGACTAACCTCTTCCTCCCACTGATTTGGTAAAAGGACCAAACAAGGTGACCTGTGCATAAAGCCCGCTGCTGGGGGCATTAATGCTCTTCCTTTCTGTACCTAAGAACCTTCACAGTTATTCTGAGAGTTAAATAATCTTCAAGTGGCGATTATAATTAAATGGAAATTTCTGTGCCCAGCAAACACCTAGGTCACTTTACATTTCATGAGCACAAATAGTGGTGTAGGGAACAGCTATGGGCACACCACTTTCTCTGGACATCTCAGAGTAAAACCGCTGGACTGACAAAACAACAAGAATACTGTTATTTCATGGCTCTTCATGTGTGTGTCAGCTTGCTTTTTAAAAAGTCCGGGCTTCTGGGGACACCTGGGTGGCTCAGTGGTTGTGTCTCCCACAATGATCAGGGTGTGGTCCTGGGATTGAGTCCCACATCGGTCTCCCCATGGGTAGCCTGCTTCTCTGTCTCTCATGAATAGAATCTTAAAAAAAAAAGTCTGGGCTTCTGCAAATCTCATCTTTGGAGGAGATCCAGCTGATGGGCTCCTTCTCCACACCCTGAGAGGTATGGAATGCAGCCTCCTCCAGGTTACTTCTCATCATTTACAAGTCCTTGCTCAGAGTGCATCAGATTTATGTCAAATTTTTATCCACTCAGTGTTGTTGACATTTCTTTTCAATATTTAATTCAACTTATTTTTCAGGTTTTATCTTCTTTTTTCAAACGGTGGCCCTTAAGAGATGGGGCAAGTGGGTTCATGTGTCAGAGCAGCCTCACTCTGTCTTCTTCAAGGGCCACCTACCATGCAAGCAGCTACCACTAGCACCACCACCCAGGTGACTGACCCCAGAAAAATGTAAAACTCGATGAGGATATTTCTGAGGTAAAAACCACCATCTGAAAGCCAGTCTCATTACTGTGGTTACTTTTCATGTCAACATTAGAGAAGTGAACAGGTGGGCTGTTCAACCCCGTTCCTCAAGTCACATCTCAGACAGCAACTAGGCAGTTTTGCAAGGACCTTCTGGATTTTTAAAGGAGTGTGAAACACCCGCTATTCAAAGGAGTGCTCTATAAAGGACCCCTTTCAGTAATAGGCTGTTCCTAGAACACTTTTACTACAAGAGTTTTTTAAATTTATGTATTCCTTTGAGAGAGACAGAGGGAGCGTGCACGCATGCACGCATAAATGTCAAGGAGAGGCAGACTCCCTGTTGAATAGGGAGTCAGACAAGGGGTTTGATCCCAGGACCTTGAGATCACGACCTGAGCTGAAGGCAGATGCTTAACTAACTGAGCTACTCAGGTGCCCCTACTATAAGGATTTTAAAGCAAACAGTCTCTCCCAACACTGTTCCCTTATTATAAAAACTAAGGACTTAAATCCTGAATTTCAGAACATGGACTTCTGTGTCTTCCAACATCTTCTGTTAACTAGGGTCTAAGTGGAAGCCAGAGTCTCCTACAACAGGGAGTCTTATTTACTTCCTGAACCCCAGTGAGAGTTTCACGTGGATTCTCTGGGCACAGAGAAGCTGCTTAAAAAGGCCTCCGGATCTTCATCACACATACACGGACAGCATGCCCTCAAAGCCAGCTGGCCTACCTAGGGAGGCTACTGTCCTAGCATCAACCCCCAACCTGTCAGTAACCCTAGCTGAAGACTCATGCTCCACCTTGGTGCTCCTTTTCAACTCTCTTGAAAAAAGTTTCCCAGGGCAGCCCGGGTGGCTCAGCGGTTTAGTGCCGCTTTCAGCTCAGGGCCTGACCCTGGAGACCTGGGATCAAGTCCCACGTCGGGCTCCCCGCATGGAGCCTGCTTCTCCCTCTGCCTGTGTCTCTGCCTCTCTCTCTCTCTGTCTCTCATGAATAAATAAATAAAATCTTTAAAAAAAAAAAAAAAAAAAAAAAGTTTCCCAACATTATGATCTCTGTCTTCTAGGTCCAACTCCCAACCCCCTATTTCCAATCCAAGGGCTGATGCCCACCTGAACAGAACTGTTCCACCAACGAAAAATATCATCCAGCACAACTGGCTGACCCAACTGCTTTTCTCCTCCAAGGGCCTACGATGTAAGGAGGGCTATATGTCCCTCTTCAGAGCAGGCAGTTCTGCTGTACCTGTCTCTAGAGGCACTAGAATAATCCGGGTCAAACAGAGAAAAGCAAGGGGCTCAGTTCCCATTCTCATCTCATCTGGTAGCTCTGGGACCTTAGGCAATTCTGTGGGCTTATCTGAGCCTCAGTTTCCCCATATACCTATCTCATCTTGTTCCCCTGGGGATGAAAACGCAGGAGGGTGCAAACAATACCTCAGTACTAGGTTTGACACATGATAGTCACTCAGGAAGAGTCCTTCTTCCTTTAGGCAAACTAATGACTGCACAAATGTTTAACCCTGTCCTAGGTGTCCAGTAAGTGATCGATGGTTAACAGAGTACAGCACAGCCTACAATGGCTTATAATGCTGCCATGACAATGGGCTAGGCCATGTTGGCGATGCAGAAGTAAAGGGCTGCAACTGAAAACCTGTTCAAGCGTCAGAATAGACGTGACTACTGCTTCAGCAGAGGGGCAGCTCTGCCCACCTGGGGCCAGTGCTCCATCTCTGTTCCTCCATTCAGACAAGAACACAGAGAGGCTCTTTGGCTTTCACACAGGAATGTACTTTTTGTCAGCTTCAAGTCCCAGACTTTGCATGTGTAGTCCTGGATCCTCTTTCAACTCAGAATTAAGGGTCACCATCACCTGTGAGGTATCGAATCCTCTAATTCTAGCATCTAATACTGGTGATTTTCCCTACAGCTCCTTCAAGAAAATGGAGAGCCTAAATGATAGGTTAACCACGCATTTCTAAAGATTCTTCTAGCTGCATCCCAGTATCATCCAATCAGACCTCTGGCAACTACTTAATGGACCATTCACCATTCTGCTGCAGCTCCCCACCTCTCTGTAGTTTTACCTTGAAGTTCATGTGAAGTTCATAACCTTGCATCAAACTTTTTTCTTCTCAAAAAGCTCAGCCTCCCTCTTACCTTTCAACAGGCCTTTCCTTTATGAGCTCACATGAAAATTGCTTCGGGCTTAGGAGAAAACATTGTCTCCAAATTAAGCTATTTGTTTTTCATTAGAACAAAAGTGCAATAACCATGAAGTTTTGGTCTTTGTTGTGGAAGCCGAGTGACTTCTTCGCCAACTCTGGGTTCACAGGCAAATTCCTCCACATGACCCTGACCTTCCCCTCCCACCTGCTCCCAGCTTGTATCTGAGCTGTGTTTATCACTATCCTAAGTGCACCTACATGTACTCCTATGTCCTACTTTCAGCTCTACTCTGGGAGCTCATCACTAGCTCTGGAGCCTGTAACAAACACAACTTCTACAGCAGTGCTGGGATCACTGAAGCTCTGCCAAAACGGATACCTGCCTCAAGTATCTAGTTCTTAGGAACAGGAATACCCTGAGGCTTTCATGCAAAATTTGATGGCTTCCTAATGCAAATATTCTGCAACTGAATCTTGGACAAAGGAAGAAAATTTTCCCAAGGGAGAAAGAGAAGGGCAGGTGGGAATCAAGTATGATTTTCAGGAAAACACAGCCATCCTAATGAATCAATCCGCCATTTCCTACATTTTGTGCCTTGAGAACCTAAGGAAGTTTGGAGATTATACTAATTTTCTTAAGTGGGTCTTACCCGTAAACGATAATCATCCACAGTCCAGATTCGACTTGCAAAATCATTTGAAGCTGCTAAGAGGTAAGATCCCTATGGGAATAAGGGGGAAGAAAATTTTAGACAAAGTAGAGGATTTCAGTCCACACGATACAAATTCCCCAAGAATCAAGTCCAGAAACAGGTTTATTAGATGCTCGAAAGCTACACATCTGATGTGAATACCAACTGTTACCCCAATATTCTGTGAACCCACCAGCTGTGGTAAATCCACACTTGCTCGATCCTGCCATCCCGCTAGAATGCTGCACACCCTCCAGCTCAAACTGGTCCTCTCGAGTTCACTAGCCATGCCTTAACCCCGTTCGGTAACATCAGATATCAATTCTCTACACTCTCCAAGCTGCAGAACCCAGAGGTACCGACTGTCCCCTCCCTCAACCTCCCAAAACTACTCTCCCTGAGACCCCCCCGTCTCTGATGCACCCAGCTAGACCCCTTCCCCTCTACCTGCACTGCCGGGGCTTTAGCTGTGGACTTCGGGAAGTCTGCAGAGGCACTGACTGGCCAGGGCACCCCAGACCTGCCTCCCCCACCCAGTCTTCAATAGTCACAGCCAGCACAGAACTTATAATCTATCTGCATCCTGATCTAACACTGATTTAACTTAAGATAGAAAACAGCAGGGAAACTGAGTAACTTTAAATTTCAAAAACCGGATGTCTTAAATGGTTTCTAAACACCTCTGAGCACAACCATTTCTGAGGACACGGGATACTTACAGCACTGTCAAATTCGATGCTCGTAATTCCCGCATTACTGCCAGACAGGGAACCCTTGAACTCACATTTATCTGGATGAAAAGAAGACAGAGGAAAGGAAAGTAAAGCCAACACCTATGTTACAACGGGGCACCTGAAACCCAGAAGTCAATCAGAGACAGCATCTAAGAGCAGGGGGACAAATGCAGTGGTGAGGCAAGAATACACAGCTGGCCAGCTGTAAGAGCCACCAGTGTGTCTGTGGATACAGGGCCCAGCGCTTTGCATGTGCTACGCTGTTCTTTCCTAGAAATGTAGTCAATTCCCTTTACAAAGAAAGACATGTCAGTCAATCCATTTAGAGACTGAATTTTAGTTCTGCTCTTTTTCAGTAAAAATGTCTAATTCAGATAAATACATCTTTGGGTTTGATCAATATTTATGTTAATTTAACAATCACTTCTATAGAACCTGACCACTCAATTTTTCAGAATCCATGTGGTAATTCTCATTAGGGTCTGAAAAGAAATATTTTTTTAAATTTTTATTTATTATTTATGATAGTCACAGAGAGAGAGAGAGAGAGAAAGAGAGAGGGAGAGAGAGAGAGGCAGAGACATAGGCAGAGGGAGAAGCAGGCTCCATGCAGCGGGAGCCCGATGTGGGATTCGATCCCGGGTCTCCAGGATTGCGCCCTGGGCCAAAGGCAGGCGCTAAACCGCTGCGCCACCCAGGGATCCCTGAAAAGAAATTTTAAAAAATTATGTGTAGGGAAGCATGGGTGGTGTGATCTTGGGGTCTGAGATTGAGTTCTGCATCAGGCTCCCTGCAGGAAGCCTGCTTCTCCCTCTGCCTATGTCTCTGCCTTTCACGAATAAATAAAATTTAAAAAAAAAAAAAAAAAAGTGCAATTGGCTAGTTCTTAGAATGCCAGTAAAGCTAGTTTGGAGTTTCTGGAATTTGCCTGTACACTTAATCTGTCTCTGGGAACCTAAGCTTCTGGCAATCTAACTGGATGCCAGTGCTTCCCTCTCCCTAGCCTCCCTCACCAACAGACCCAGCCACGGGCTCCTGGTCCTATTCTCAGACAGCTCTGGCCACCCACGTGGGAACTTTAATGATGCAGGCACAAAGTGACAAGAGTACAAGTCTCAAGATGATGTGATCAAGCCCCCCCCAATTAAAGGGTAGCTTAAGAATGACAAACTTGGAAAACAATTAATCATTTATTTTTTTATTTTTATTTTATTTTTTTAATGATAGTCATATAGAGAGAGAGAGAGAGAGACACAGGCAGAGGGAGAAGCAGGCTCCATGCACCGGGAGCCCGACATGGGACTCGATCCCGGGTCTCCAGGATCGTGCCCCGGGCCAAAGGCAGGCGCCAAACTGCTGCGCCACCCAGGGATCCCAACAATTAATCATTTAAATCAAAATCATAAAAGGGGATGGAGTGCCTGGATGTCTCAGTAGGATGAGAATCCGACTCTTGATTTCTTTCAGGTCATGATCTCAGGGTCTTGAGATCAAGCCTCATGTCAGTCTCTGTGCTCAGAGCAGAGTCTGCTGGAGATTTTCTTTCTCCCTCTTTCTCTAAAATAAATAAATCTTATAAAAGAAACTTATATAAAAGGGGAGCACAAAATAGAAGACATTTCAAAGAAAAGTCTTTAGAGATGCCTGAGTGGGTCAGCGGTTTAGCACCTGCCTTTGGTCCAGGGCTGATCCTGGAGTTCCGGGATGGAGTCCCACATCGGGCTCCCAGCATGGAGCCTGCTTCTCCCTCTGCCTATGTCTCTGCCTCTCTGTGTGTCTTTCATAAATAAATAAATAAAATCTTAAACAGAAAAAAAAAAAAAAAGAACACTCTTTACTCTTAATACTTCTCTGGTAATAAATAATAGGAACACTGGTTTGGAAATGTCAAATATATTTATCATCAGGATTATTAAACTGGTTGATGAAGCCTACTTTCTGAATTTATTTGCAAGATATCTATATAGCACATTTAAAGTCTCTTCTTGGATACTAATTTTCATGAGATTTTTCAAAAGTAGGAAAACGCCAATATACACTACTTAAGGTCTTTAAGTAAGATCTTTACAAAAATATTACTGTAAATGCTAAGAAATATCACTTTGGCTTATGCCCAAGATATTGGTCTATTTCTCTGGCAGTTAACACAGTGGCAAAATGTAAGTCAACATCTCAATGGAGCTTCTGCAAAATTTTGATAGAATAACCAAGGATAAGCATGTCTACTGGGCAGAAAGTGCCATTCTTCTGATACTTTAAAAGGGTAAAAAATGGGATCCTCAAACTATTTCATAAAAGGCCTTTTGGACTTAGTCTTTTCCAAGATTCAGTAAATATTAGCCAAGGAGAAAAAAGCCTGCTGACTGAATAAGCGATTTGCAGAAGAAATGCCCTATAATTATGCCATAACTGAGATTTGCTCCCCAAAACCATAAAGAGTGCTGCCAAACATTTTATGTTATTTCTGTAGACCCAGTAAAAACTTTTCATTTTATTTTTTATTTATTTATTTATTTTTATTTTTATTTATTTATGATAGTCACACAGAGACAGAGAGAGAGAGGCAGAGACACAGGCAGAGGGAGAAGCAGGCTCCATGCACCGGGAGCCCGATGTGGGATTCGATCCCGGGTCTCCAGGATCGCGCCCTGGGCCAAAGGCAGGCACCAAACCGCTGTGCCATCCAGGGATCCCTATTTTATTTTTAAAATATTATTTATTTATTTATTCATGAGAGACACAGAGAGAGAGAGAGAGAGAAGCAGAGACAGAGGCAGAGAGAGAAGCAGGCTCCATGAAGGAAGCCCGACGTGGGACTCGATCCCAGAACTCCAGGGTCTCGCCCTGAGCTGAAGGCAGGCGATCAACTGCTGAGCCTCCCAGGCGTCCTGAAACTTTTCATTTTATTGATACAAAATACACTCTGGCACAAATTACGCCAATATTAATTTCCATTTACTTCCTTTGACAACAGCAAAAACATAACTATTACTAAAGGTTGGTTCTAGTTTTCTTACAGATGCTTTTACTGACAAGGAAGTAAAAAGTATTTCTAGGGTTATTTTTATTTAATCATAAGACCTAATCGAAACAGATGACCTGCTTAGATTTAAAAAAACCAGATCTCAAAAAAAAAAAAAAAAAAAAAACCTCACAAAAACAGATCTCATAAAACTTATTACAATATAGCTTTATTATTATCACAGTTTTCAAAATTAGCATTCATGAAACTTTTTTGGGTAAGATGGCACAAATTTTCACGGGCTTCAACTAGCTGTAACCGCCAGGGATTTAATTATGGAGTCACTTTCCAGACAAAAAAAAAGAAAGAAAAAGGCTAGGGCAGACAAATTTGGTGCTTTATTGATAATCTATTATATATAACCAAACGGATCAATAGACTGTTCTTGCTCTAAACACACCAAAAGTGGCCACCCACATACTTCTTCAGCTGCTCTATAGCCCAGCGGAGGCCACAGTGGGAAGAGCAGGCTCTCCAGTCAGAAGATCCAGCTCAGGGCCTAGCTAATCAGTTACTGGCCATGTAAATCAACTATACAAATCAAGTAGTGTCTCTGAGTTTTCATGTTTTCGTCTTGTCAAGTGGTGAGATACCTACCTTCAAACTGCACAGGGTTGGGGCAAGATCACGGGAAATAACACAGACAAGGGCCTATTGGATCTTCTTGTTGGACAGGGAGCATGTATGTGCTACGGGGAGTATGTATGTGCTATAACTATAACTAGAGTGTTGACAAAGCGGTTCTTATTAAAATTTTCAGTCTTATTCCTCAACCTTCCTTTATTAAAAAAATATGAGACTCAACTAAATCTCAAAATGCTGAAATTGAGCTATCCCCAGCCTCAGAATTCTAAGACATGATTAAGTCCCATTTCCTGTTTTAATGCCATCCCATTTGAGTACTCTGAAGCCACTTCTGAAATAAGGTATAGTCAAAGAGACAAGGTCTTGATGATAAGCTGCTTGTTAATAAATACATTCTTCCTGGGAGATATACCTCTTTTTATTCTCAAGCTTAGATATGACCTCAATCTTTTTCCCCAGGCCAAGGCCACTGGTATTATTAAATGTGCACACCTCAGCTCAATGTTTAGTTTAATTCTAAAGTCCCCGACTTTAAGATTTTTTAATTTTCCTTAAAACCTATATTATCTTGGATGATGTTCTGATTATATCTGAGAAAACATGAACACTAACGAATCCATAACTTAACAGTATTTTCTAGTCACTACTTAAAAACTCAGAGCAAATATCCACTCAGCTGTGGCAACTGAGATGGTGATAATGCTTTGGTCAGATAATTACTGACACAAAATATTGGATATTTTGAGAAGGTGCCAGAAGGCAAGGTCACCCAGATGTCACCAAAACAGCCTCCTTCTTTGCACTCAGGGGTCTTACCTCCAAACACTTCCCAAAGCTTAACTCTCCGATCCATGCCTCCTGTGGCCAGCAGCCGGGAGCCAGGGCTGAACTGCACAGCGTTGACTTCCCCATCATGAGCATCCTGCAAGACAAGTATCCTGCTTCAACCCAATCCCTGTCATTCCAAGGGGAAAGAGCCCAATACAAATGAACACTATGGATGCCTAACCAAAGGTGCTGGACAGTCATCCATAAATAAAGGGGATCTGCTCATAAACTAACTTGGATTCCTAGCCCAGGGTCTCCTAAGATTGTTACCGTTTTATTCATATAGTTACAGTTCCATCTATTTTAGTGCAACCTTCTTAGAAAGTAGTCAAAATCTGTGTAGACTGCCTATAGTCTGTCTTTGCATTAATTTTCTTAATAAAAATGAAGTTTCAATCTATCGTCTACTATGATCTTATAGCTTAAAAGTAAGCCTCTGATTAACCATCTTTCTTTTGGTTCAGATTATGTTAATGCTACATGCTAAACTACCTAGTCAAAGTACAGCATGGCTTCTAATGATAGAGAAAGGCTTTACAGCTTTCCTAAAGGTGAGCATATCCTCATATGGAATCCTAATATGAGCAGCTGCTAGTCCTTCTGCTACATATCAGTGTCACAGTGGGATTCTATTCTGTTCTGGAAATAACAGGGCACCAGTGTATTCTAGGCAGGGTGACTTCTGCCAAGTTTCTTATTAACTTTCTGAAGCCTCAGCTTGCTCATCTACAGGAAAGGTCTTCCACCAAGTTGTGTGGCCTAGGACTAACTCCCTGATCGTGGGGAGTAGGTCTTCGATAAAGTAAGGGTCACTCTGGGAGAATTTAATTCTTCACAGGGAGGAGTGACTTGCTGACTTAGTCAGTTAAGCATCTGCCTTCTGCTCAGGTCCTGATCCCAGGGTCCTGGGATCCAGCCCCCTATCAGGCTTTCTGCTCAGTGAGGAGCCTGCTTCTCCCTCTTCCTTTGCCCCCCCACCCTCTCCAAAATAAATAAATCTTAAAAAAAAAAAAGAAAAAGAAAAAGAAAAAGAAAAAGCAAAAGAAAAAAAAAGAGGGACGCCTGAGTGGCTCAATGGTTGAGTATCTGCCTTTGGCTCAGGACAAGATCCCAGAGTCCCAGGATTGAGTCCCACATCGGGCTCCCTGCATGGAGCCTGCTTCTCCCTCTGCCTGTGTCTCTGCCTCTCTCTCTGTATCTCTCATGAATAAATAAATAAAATCTTTAAAAAAAGAAAAAGAAAAAGATTACAGATGCTGAAATCTTTATGGGTGAACTACAACGTCTGGGATTTGCTCTAAATTGTTCTAGCAAAAGTCTGTGGGGCAGAGAGAATAGAACTGGCACCTGTGGCTAACTGGAACTACCTGACAGGATGATGGGACCTGGAAGTTCTCCCTACTCATAACGATGTTTGAAAATTTCCATAATATGGGATGCCTGGGTGGCTCAGTGTTTGGGCGTCTGCCTTTGGAGTCCCGGGATCGAGTTCCACATCGGGCTCCTCGCAGGGAGCCTCCTTCTCCCTCTGCCTGTGTTTCTGCCTATCTCTGTGTCTCTCATGAATAAATAAAATCTTTATTAAAAAAGCGAAAAAACTTTCCATAATAAAAAAGAAAAAAGACTGTGAAATGTGGATTACAAATATCAGATCATTAAACAGGTCATCAACCACTTGCCTAAAACATCATTTTGAGAAGACAAAACCTATCACATTCGCTTGGGCCTGAAAAAGACACTTGAAATATGCTGGCAAATTGAATTTAAATAAAATATAAATAAATAAATAAAAAGAAATACCATCAAAATCACACTTATTAATGGACAGGGATATAAACATCACTTTATTTTGCTTGGTGGTGTGATCCTGCCGCAGCCCTCAGGTCCCACTGCTGCAAAGCTGTCTGACAAGTGGCCAACCTTTTTGCCCCCGTGTGATTCCCTTCTTTTTCTTTTTTCTCCATGCTATCTTTCTACTTAGGAGGTCTCAGATTGAAAACTTGAGATCATGCACCATCACACCCCTGCTGCCACTCTTTGACCTCCTGCAGAGCTGGTTCTGTCGGATATTTGTCAGCCATGAACCGCACACTCACAGGAACACAGGCTGACACAGGATCCAGGTTATCAGCTGCTCCATTACCCCATGCACAGGACTTAAATGTGCCGGGAGAAAACAATGGGCTGCTGGGAGCTGAGGGCAGAAGGGGGCTGTGACATTAAGTGCAATCAGACCTTTTACCAATCATCACTGACCTCCATAAGGTGCCCAGTCCAACTCCTCATCCGGAGGGAGACTCTCTTTATGACATACAAGGTGGCTGAATCACTCAGCCAGTTCACTGTGTGGAAATCTCTATTTGATTCCTCCTTAGGCCTGGTTTCCCCCATAAGGAGTCCTCCTCTCCCCTGAAAGCTGACTATTCTAACTCACCCCATGTAATCCACGAGGCAGCCCAGCTAGCTCGGCTCTGCTCTGCTGCTCCATCTCCCCTAGACACCCACCTGCCAGCCTCAAGTCAGGTAGCCCACATTTCCCCAGGCTGGTTCCATTTCTGCTCACTCACCCCAGCTGAGACCTGCTTATTCTCTTCTACAAGCACCCAGCTCTGAACACCAGCCGACAGCTCTGGCATCACAGTGACTTCTGCCCAGGACTATCTCCTACTTCCAACCTTGCACTCCTAATGACAGGAAGTCACACAGATATGGACAGGAATTACTGTAACTTCTCACCAACCCTAGTTACTTCTCTCTTGTCCTGCCTCTCATGCTACTGATTCTCTTCCAGTCAGTCTTATATTACAGAAAATGGTTATAACAGATTCTGTCCCCTCAAGCTGAGCGAAATCCCTTCTATCAGACACAGTCAACAGGTATAAAACTTGCTTTGCTCTAAATAAAATAGTAGAAAGCTAGCTGCCATAGAGAATGGCTCCTTGAACCATCCGGCTCCGCTACCATACAAAGCTTGGTGGGATGTGGGGTTCAACCATACTTACAAAGATACACATCGCTGTTGTAGGCACTCTCACTTCTTTACTAGAACCAGGATGAGTATCCACATTATCCTGGGGAACTGGAAAGGAAGAGACAGAGCGCCTCCTAAGAAGTAACATAAAGGAAAATATTAGGATTGCACAAGGCTTCCTGTCTGCCACATACCCAGAGGGATCCAAAGATGACTTCTGACAGTAGCTTCTTCTCCCTCTTAGACTCTTCAAACCACAGAACAAATCACCCGATCAGAAGCATCCTCAACTCAAACGACACCCAGAGACGTATCCAGCACATACCTGTACTTTCCTGCTTGTTAACCTATAGACTCCAAAACCCAACACTGAAAAAACAATCCCACACAACTGCTTCCCCAGTCAATAAAATGCTGCAAAACGTTCTCAACATAATATAACTACCTGCTCCAAGGGAGCATGTTTGTATTTTGATAAGACTACGTCAAGGTGCCTTTTATGCCTAGTTACGATCATCCTCAGCATACAGTGTGGTCAAGGCGGCGTCGAACACATGCCAGAAGAGAGAAAGGAGAGCGTGACTGCTGTGCAGAGTTCAACCTAACTGCCCGCTCAAGAGGCTGACAGCACTCTGAAAAACATGCACAGCGGCTTGGGTGGTACATGCACATCCAATGATGGGGTGAAGAGAGGGAGGGTGGTGTGAAGCGATGATCAGCACAATTATCAAGGAGCCACGCTCACATGCCGAGCCAAGAGAAGGTAATATTTTCACCTGGCAGCATCAGAAGAGTGATGTCCCAAAAGGGGAGACTCGGACAGACTTAAAAGGTAAGGCCAGATCAGCACGCAGCAAGATTAAGAGAAAGAAAATGGAGGAAAAAAGGAAGAAGCTAAGTGAGAAAGCTGAAGTCAAAGCATCTGTATACTCGGCGCTACGGGAATTTTGGTGTACGTTTAAAAAAACGGTGATAAATCATATATAATACTTATGAATATTCACACACATATTAACAAGGAAAGGTGAAGGTTTTCTAACCTACCCAAAGATATTAGTGATAGAATCCAGAAGGCCTCCAGCAGGCTGCGAGAGTCGCTTACTAAAGAGGAGGGGAGGATAGGTTTAAACCTTAGAAACATTTTGCCCAAATAATTCATCAATAAATACAGTTCACAAAAATAGGTACCTGGGAGTATGTTTCCCAATGAGTCCCCAAACCCCAGCCGAGAAACCCCTGAGAGGAGCAAACTACCAGAAAACAGGGGGAAGGCAGGAGGGAGGACCCAGCTTCAAAGACATGAGGTTTCCTCACGTTACATTAACTGTCCATTCGGTCAACCTGACCTAACAGAGTCTGGTTGTTAATACCCAATCCCCAACCTGTCAGTTCTATTTTAGCGAAGAGGAAAAACATCCTGGAACTCGAGTACAAAATAAACAGCATGATCTAAATAATCATCCCAACAAGGTGTAACTGTCCATCTTGTGGGAAGCCACTACACTTTCTTCCTGCCTCACCTCACAGTTGGTGGCAGCACTAAGGGACAGCTTGCCTCCCACTGAGAGGTGACCAGAGGAAGACAGGGACATTCAGGAGCCCACAATCTCCATGGTTGTGCAGGAGGGGCCGGGTGCTCCAGTGAGGGGCCTGGCTGCATCGGGCTGCTCTAGCCATGGCCACCAATGTGCTATCAGACCATGGCTTGAGCTCTCCTTTCCTGGCCCACCCCGTCCACTTACGTGGCTGCTCTGCTGATGGCTCGCACAGGAGACGTCTCCTCAGCGTGATCAGAGGTTTCGTCCACAATGACTTCAATGTCATCATCCCTGGAAAGAAGGGCAAGAGGCCGAGTCTTTGATTCTGCTAACCAGTAGCTGTGTGGTGAGTCTGTTCCACAAATGTCAGCACCATCTCCTAATCACAAAGAGCCTCTGCAACTTGGCTGTGACAGAGATGGTCAAGGGTTCTCTGGAGAAACAGGCTGTGCTCTGAACAATACTAAAAGAAATATTTAACCTGTTGACATCAAATCCAGAATGCCAGCTGAAAATAACTTTAAAAGCGATCTTTTGATCCTCTGAAGTGTGAACACAGCTCTCACTTGGAAAGCAAGGAAATAATGATTTGTTAAGTCTATAACTACATAGCCAGCGCCAAGGCAGATTTCTTTCCTTCAGAGGTCTGGTTCATAGCTGAAAGGCTCCTGCACACAAACAAGCAGACTACAGAAACGGTTCCCACGAGAAAGGCTGAGCGGCAGAAGACCGCTGGACAGCTACGCAGTCAAGAAAACAACAGGGCAGGGAGGGGATCCAGGTGAGTAAGAGAAGGGATTGCTGGAAGAGCAATGAAGTCAATGGTTGCATTAACATTGGCTTTAAACACCACTTTATTTTATTTTATTTTATTTTAATTTATTTTTATTCATAGAGACACAGCTAGAGAGAGAGGCAGAGACACAGGCAGAGGGAGAAGCAGGCACCATGCAGGGAGCCCGATGTGGGACTCGATCCCGGGTCTCCAGGATCACGCTCCGGGCTGCAGGCGGCGCTAAACCGCTGCGCCACCGGGGCTGCCCTAAACACCATTTTAATAATAAAAACAGGAAAGCAAAATCTAAATGCTATTCATTTCTGACTCTGGGTTTTTTGTTTAGGTTTAAACACTTGGTGCTTCTGACATTTGGGGAATCCATCATGCTTCATGTGAAATAATCAGGCCACAGAAATGCCCTGTTGTTTACCCGCCTTACTCCGTCCCAGATACAAAGTACCTCTGGAATTCTCCTCTCTGCCTTTTCCTGGTTGAGGGGAAGGCAAGGAATTATTTTGGCCTTAATGACCTCCTACCAAGTTGCAATCTTCACAGATAAGTAAAATAATAAAACATAACCAACCCAAGACTAATGTTTGGACTTAGAACCTGAAAGTAATATTTTTCCGTGATTATCTGGATTATGTAAATATATACTTAACTTATCAAGCAAGTTAAACCAAGTCCAAGTAAATCTGTTTTCCCTGGCTACTGATTTTAGGATTCCATGCAACTGAGCCCAGTCTAAGTCAGGATGCAGGGAAGAACAAAGGCAGGCTTGAAGAAAGAGAACAAGGCTGGCCTTTCTTTTCTTCGTGGTTTTGGTTTGAGGGAGCACTTATGTTCGCACAAGGGCGACAACAGAGCAGCAGAGATAGCAAGAGTAGCCAACACGAGTTCAGCCTATGTAAATATTTTCAGAACGCTACAGGCATGAAGACACTCAGAACTGTGCAAAAGCCCAGGGCCACAGGAAAATACCAGAACGTGGCAACTGGTTATCACAGCCCTTCAAAGATAGAAGTGTCCTTTGCCCCCAGAAACTCCACTCTTGTGGAAGCACAGAGATTCAGAACAGGCCTTTACAGCCAGACACTCCTAGGTTAGGTTCACTCGGCCCCTTTCTATGAGATCTTGGGCAGCACCCAGTCACCTGTTTATGCTGCGATTGGGAGGCAGACAAATGAAGCTTTTGTAAACTATCATTTCCAGGTCAATCATTTATTTACTTTGTAGTGTCAGGAAAATACATCTGGGATTTATTTTTCACATCTTGGAGTACAGAAGAAATGTACATATTCTAAATCAAAGCATAGCCTTAGTATGAAAACCTTTCTTTTCTTATAAATTAAAACTTTGTCTGGTGGATGACTCCTAACTGAACTAAAACCAGCCACCTCTGTTTATAAGGAAGGAAACATTTTAAAACCCAGTAACTCACAATTCTAATACTATATTCTGTAATATTTTTCAGTGGAAAAGGAACACGTCATGAACTAGAAGCAAAGGGAATTCAGCCATTAAAACATCCACCACTCTTAACACAAAACCTCAGATCTTGGGGAAGGCCCTCCACCCCAGTTCCAGATCATGGAACATTCCTAACAGATTCAATCCCTTTTGCTCCAAGAGACTGTCATTTTCACTTAGGCTTCAAAGGTTTGCCCATACCTCCAATCAAAGTTACACATAAGAACTGAGAGCAAGAGAAAGAATCCCAGCCCAGCGATACACTGCAGGAGGCCCAACAAGGGGTAGAAAGCAGATCAAAGTGTCAAGAGGAAAGCAGCAAGAAAGCCATTCACTCAGGGTGCAGAACTCACACTCACAGCCGATGAGGAGCATAAATGGGAACAAACTTCTGGGAGGGAACCAGTGTGTTTAGTGGCTCCCTTAAATCTTTTAGCTTCCTTTCTACAATCTATAAAATGGTTTTACAGAAATAAAAATGTTATAAAGCCATTTTAAAAGAGCAAATCAAATTACTAAGAGCAGTTCTGATCGGAATAGCTCTACTTACTGTTCAACGGGTAGAGGTTCCTTTGCTGCTTCTGCAAGCTCTTTCTGCAGCCGGGCTTGCCGTCTCCTATTGAGAAAAGCCCACTAGTTACGTCTGCTTAAAGAAAGCATGGCGTTTCGGCCCTCAGTAAGCTACTAGTTCTCTAACACATCTGAATATTCAGTGCATTTAAAATAACTGCCCTGGGCAAAGATACCAAAGTCCCAAACCCACACCAGTAACATCAGTAAGGAACCCTGTTATAAAGGATTTCGGAGCAAAGCCCAGAAGAGGGATTATGTCATTAGAGAAAGCAGTGAACTAGCAAGGGAGAAGCCTGCTCATTGTGTGACCCTGGGCCTCTCAGGACAGAAAGGCACGTCAGGTTTATCCAGGGTTAGTCACGGTCAAGAGTTGGCTTTCTGCAGCAAATAGTCTAATACCAACATATCAAGAGCACAAATAGTAACAGTTAAGATTTACCTGGAATTTAGTTGTGCCTAACTTGGTATTATTTCTAGGTTTTAGCTCATTTAATCCTTGTTATGATGCTTTAAGTACCATTTTACAAATAAGGAAACTGAAGTCTGACATTCTTGAAACTGTCAAAATACACATGGCTTCACCTACCAGGGCTGGAAAGACACGTCTCTTGGCTGTGAATAAAATTTCTTTTTAAGATTTATGTATTTATTTTAGAGAGAGTGGAGGAAAGAGCAAATGGAGAGGGAGTGAAAGAATCCTCAAGCAGACTCCCTATTGAGTACAGAGCCTCACATGGGGCTCCATACCAGGATCCAGAGATCATGACCTGAGCCAAAATCAAGAGTCGATGGCTCTGGACAAATTTTAATGCGGCCAAACAGTCAAGTCCACTATTTCCCCTTCTCAGAACAAATTTTGTCTCTCTTCAAGTTCTAAATTCTGGATCTCCCTAATTTCTAACCTTGGCCTCATTTTCTTTTCCATGGCAATTTCATCTCTGTGGTTTCATCCTGTATGTGGAGAACCCCAATCTGGAATTCTGCTATTAAGCTCCAGTCAAGAATTCTGCTGGAATTTTTGGTTAAGCTTCTACCACGGTGTTAATTTTCAAAACAGGGGGGGAGTCCTCTAGGTGGCATATCTGAGTCATAGGAAGGGATGAAGTTGTAGCTTATACTTTTAGCTTTATTATTATTTTTTAAGATTTTAATTATTTATTAGAGAAAGAGAAAGAGAAAGAGAAGGAGGACACAAGTGGGAGGAGGGGCAGAGGGAGAGGGGGAATCTCAAGCAGACTCCCTGCTGAGCACGAAACCTGACGCAGGGCTCCATCTCACAACCCTGAGATCACGACCTGAGCTGAAATCAAGAGTTGGACGCTTAACCGACTGAGCCACCCAGGTTCCACTATACTGTTAATTTTCTATCTGGAAGATGAAAACTAAGTTCTACAGGACAAATGACAAAATTTAATGATTTTTTTTTTAGCTGGAATAAATGACCTATGAACTAACTACCTGTGAGGGAAAACCAGAACGTGCGGCTTGTTACACCCCTCTATTGGAAAGGCACCTGCTGCAAACAAGGGATGAAGGACAGACCTGCAACAAGCACCTGCAGCCCCTCCTTCATCACAATAGCTGAAAAGAAACCTCAAATATTCCCTGAGTGTGTCTACACAGCAGCCACTGTGACCATGAGAACAGATCAGAGCCTAGTGAGGGAGGCAGACCACAAACAGCTACTTCAAAACATGACACGTATCATGCTATCATTCAGGTAAACAAAGACTGCTAGACCACCTAACCTAGGGATTGGCACAAGGAGGGAACGCTTCTAAAGGACTGAGTAAAGAAACCTGGGGCCCCACCTGTGCAACCAGATAATACACCCAAGGTAAATACCTAGGAAAACATTCCAAAGTAAGGAATGAGAGCAGACATGGAATATGCCTCCCATGCCATTTTCAGTAGGAAGTGTGCATCATTCTCCTGTCTACCGTGAGGACCAAGGACCCTTCCTTAGCTTAACCACATGCCTGCAGCTTCTCCCTTGGCAGGTGTTTAACACGCTGCACTATGACTTCCAGTGTCCCTGCTGAGTTCACTCCAGGGCACAGGCCAAGTTGTTTTACTTAAACATGAGGGGCGCCTGGCTGGCTCAGTCGGTAGACTGTGTGACTCTCGATCTTGGGGTTGTGAGTCTGAGCCCGATATTGGGTGTAGAGATTGCTTAAAAACAAAATCTTAAAAAAAAAAAAAAGAAAAGAAAAAAAAAGAAACAAGACAGAGTAAGAAAGGACAGCTCATTCTTTTAATATAAAAGAAACTTGGGATCCCTGGGTGGCGCAGCGGTTTGGCGCCTGCCTTTGGCCCAGGGAGCGATCCTGGAGACCCGGGATCGAATCCCACATCGGGCTCCCGGTGCATGGAGCCTGCTTCTCCCTCTGCCTATGTCTCTGCCTCTCTCTCTCTCTCTCTCTCTCTCTCTCTCTGTGTGACTATCATAAATAATAAATAAAAAATTAAAATAAATAAATAAAAGAAACTTAAGAAAGTTAGAAAAAACAGGGAAGTATGAGAAAACAAAAGCCAGTCTCACCACGCACTATTACTGACAATTCCTTTTAATCTTTTAAATTCATTTAAATTTTGAATTGTGTCCTATGAAAAGACTTCCTATCCTATTTTGAGTTACATTAATTTTATGCATTTTCTCACGTCACTAGTATTCCTAAACTGTGTACTTTCAGAGGATTTTGTAAAACTGCACCATATGAAAATACCATAACTTATTTCTCCCATGAGGGAGATACTGCTGCTTATTTTATACTACAGTGAGTAAGGACCAATTCTTAGTATTTGATTAGGATGAAGTCCAACAAGTGGTAACATGTTTCAGGTCCTGTCCAGGGGCCCTGCAGGAGGTGGTGGGACAGGCTTCCCACAAACAACATGACGGTGCTTTCCCCCTGGCCCAGATGTACTGACGACGTACACTCTTGCTCACACGAGCCAACTGTGCTTCACACCCGCCTGAGGACCTTAGGATATTTGAGGACAATTGTACATGCTCGTTGGCTGTTTGTGTTAAGAAATCTGAAAACTGTATACAGTCCTCTTTTTATTTCTATTGGTTTTAGGGTTTAGAAAGTCCTCACACTATTTAGAAATTTTTCATAAAATAAAAAGCAGATAATCACGTTTTTTACTTCTACTTTATGTTTTCGGTTTTTATACAGATTCTGAATGAAGTCTACTTGAATATATCATTTGGTAGGATTAGCACTCATTGTTACCTAAGACTCTTTCCTACTTTCATTCTTTTAGATTAACTGCAATAATCTTTTCAAATTCTAGACTACGGACACAGGGCTTTAAAATCCTACTCTGCTGACCACTTACTATTAGTTCTCTCAGTAGATTTTCTTAGGCTTTCTAGGTGGATGAGCATGAATCCCTGCCCCTTCTAGTGGCCTTGCATTCTGTGTCCTCTTTGGTTGGATGGCCAAAACATCAGTCTGAGTTCGAGACAGTGAGCCCCTCCTTTTCCCATTCGTGGTTTTGATATGTGTGTTAGACTCTTTGTGGGAGTGTTCAAAACACGTTTCCCTCCACCAGGACTGACTCCAGGTGTGTGAGGTGGAAGGTGTCTGTGTTAAGCACACTATCAGCCGTTGGTTGCAGACAGATATTTTTATTAAAAGCTTTTGTTCCAAGTTTAAGGGTTTTTATCAGGATTGGGAACTGAGTCTGAGCAAATGGCATTTTTGTGGTATACTCAAGTGTTTCTATAGTTTATCATCTAAGGTGATAGATTTAATTGATTTCCAGATACACCATCTTTTAATTCCTGGGATAAATTCTAGTAGGTCTGCAGTGAATTTAAAAAAAAAAAAAAAAGGCTCCAGAATGCCTGAGAGGCTCAGTTGGTTAAGCACCCAACTTTTGATTTCGGCTCAGGTCATGATCTCAAGAGTTGTGAGATGGAGCCTCACTGGGTGCAGAACCTGAGATTTTTCTCTCCCCTCACCTGCTCCTGCCATCTGCCATCTGCCCCTAATACATGCATATGCTCTCAAAAAAAAAAAAAAAAAAAAAAAAAAGACCAATCTTTTTCTAATTCTGATTTATCTTATATTGCTCAAGAAATAGCTTTTCTCCTTGAAACACTGAAAGAATTCACTGGCAAAAATTGTACGGGCCAAAGCCCTTTTGGAAGGTAATCCTCCACTCTCAGCTATAAGTGTTCTTATAAACGCAAATCTCTTCTACATGCACCACTGTGATTTTTTATTTTATTAGCGTGTTCTGGCTGGCTCATCCCATCCCCCCTCATCAGAGCTGCCAGCTTGTTTTTACCTTTACAGAGAACCAGGCTCTACTTTACCAAAAATGGAAATCGCTAACTGTGGACTGATGTCTCACCTTGAATCCTTTTCATTCTCTGCATTTAAGCGATTGGCTTCCTGGGCTTTCTCAGCCATCCACCGGGTGACCAGCTCCTGATTCTCTTCAGTAGTTTTCCTCAATTTCTCCTCCAAAGCAGTAAACGTGATCTGCAGAGCATCATATTCGTCCTTCAGGGTCTGGTTGGCCCTTTCGAGGTCTTGAAGCTTACTGCGTAGTTCTTGGCACTCCGTCTCCAGGTCAGAGATCGTCTGCAAGCATTCTGCAATTCTGAAAGTAGGATGTGGAGAACAGGAATGGGGCCGCTCCAGAGTCCCGTGAGGGAGCTGGAGTACCTGGCCAGGTGAAGCTCTGTGAGTGTGGGCCCCCAACAATAACCTCAGCCATGACACCAGATGCCACGTAGGACTCTTTACGTTTACAAAGATCTCACTTAGCCAAGACCAGCTCTGGTGGTTTATAGGACAAGCCCATCAGAAGAGGAACTACTGGGGATCCCTGGGTGGCTCAGCAGTTTAACGCCTGCCTTTGGCCCGGGGCGTGATCCTGGAGTCCCGGGATCAAGTCCCACATCGGGCTCCCGGCATGGAGCCTGCTTCTCCCTCTGCCTGTCTCTGCACAGCCCCCCATCATGAATAAGTAAATGAAATCTTTAAAAAAAAAAAAAAGAAGAGGAACTACTTAGGGTGAAATTCACCTAGGTGATCAATGACTAGAAAAGTAGGATTTGAAGAGGGAACTTTTGATGCCTAAAGAGTAGTAAGAGGGGCTTAAAAGGAGGCTAGAAAATCTGCACATTCCATCGGTTCTATCACTCCATGAACAACGATGTCTTTCTAAGCCTCTAAAGATCCCTGTCTACAAAGTGAGGGAAAAAGGCATAGATGAAACCCAGACTCCCCTCCAGCTCAAAGGTCCTAGGATTTGGAATTCCAGGCTTCTCCCCCGATCAAGAATTATCCTGCCCACAGACTCATCCCTGTTCCTAGGGGCCACACTCACATGCCCTGGCCCCATCATCATAGAAGATGCCAGCTCTCCTATGCAGTGGCCACAGGGAGAGCCATGAATGCTTTGCAGATCCTCACAGGGGTCAAGGGTATTTCCCAGGGGCATGCTGTGAACCTGGAAGACTGAGGGCCCCCTCCTTGCCTTTGCCATCCTTAAAGCAAAAAAAAAAAAAAAAAAAAAAAAAAAAAAAAATCCTAGGCTGCATGTGCACAGAAATGGCACTCTTGAGGAGTCCCATGTGGTAACCATTTGCCGGCAATCACCACGGGCCCCGCCCACAAGAGTAGAGTTAACAAAAAGTGCAACCCCATGACCAGCCCCCAGGGAGGTATCGCAGGTATCGTCTCTACTCACTTTGCTTCATTCATCTGCATCTCCCTGTCTTTCTGCTGCATTTGGTTATTCAGGTCAATCACCAATTGAGCTAACTGAGGGAAGGAAAGAGTACTTCTGTCAGAGACATTTCAGGACCTCAGTTGGAAACTAAACAACAGGGGGCTCTTTTATTTTTAAGGGGAAAAAGGGTGCCCTATAGGATAGGGCCAAGACACCAGGAAGAAACGAGCTCAGTGGCAGCAAGGAGGACCGATGGGGATGCTCATGGGAACGTGTGCTCTTCCCTGCTCAGGCAAGGAGGAGAAGTGCTACAGGTCACTGCCAGGTTCCTGCTGAGGACCCGTCCGAACCCTTACCCTAGCCACCTTTCACATTCTCTAGCTGATAAAGTGACCAATTCAGCTGCACTGATGATAAACTGCATTTTTTTCATAATTTGCCATCAAATCGCCACCCAGGATGATCACAGCCCAGGACTTTTTCATTCTTCCTAATGAATTTTTCAGAAATTGCAGGGTTCATTTTCAAATGCTTTAGGAAGGTATCAGTGACACCAGCCTGGAACAAGCAGCAGGCTCCTTTCCTTCGAAGCTTCTTCACTTGCACCTTTCATGCCACCTGGGAGGGTGACAACCAACAGGTACCTTAGCAGCTTGCCCTCCTGCTGATGGGAAAGCCCTCAGCTCTCCCAATGGTGCATTCCCAGGGAGAAGGCGGTGTCACATGTAGCCAGGATGGCTGCACATTCTAGTGTAAGCACCTGCCCACCTGTGTCCCTCCTACCCACCCCCTACCCTACCCCATGGGACCTGTGCAGAGCAAAGGGCAGGTAGCAGAAGGCAGGTGGGGGCGGGGGAGTGGCGGTGGTGGTAGCTCTCAGTACCTCCCCGCGCTTCTTGTGTAGTTCAGTCAGTTCTTCCTGGTGTCTGATCCTCAGCTGGGCCATTTCCTGTAGCTGACCGTCGTTCCATGCGCCATCGTGTCCAGGACTAAGTCCCCAGACCAGGCAGAGGAAGAGAATATGCAAAAAAAGAAAGGAAAGGGGGAAAAAAAATCAGACCCCAAACCTCTTCAGTTGGGCAGGGAAACAGTAACTTCAGATTTGGAACCTGTATGTGACAACACAGCCAACAGAGCAGTTTCTCCAGGCTGATGCGTTCTATGCCACTACAAACCTTAAGTAGAAAGCAGGAAATGTGAGAAACATGGTAGAACAGACCAACCACAACTCAAAGCGCAGGTTATATAAGGAACAAAGCATGGGATCTAGATGAAGTTTAGGTAAACGTGGAGGAGACAAGGTCCAGTCATTCAACAAATGTTTGACAGCCAACTATGAGCCAGGCGCTGACCTTGGACCTGGGGAGAAGACAGTGAACACAAAGCTTTGCTCTCATGTGGCTGATAGACAGTTAACAGCAGACAGATGATGACTACAGTGAACACAAAGCTTTGCTCTCATGTAGCTGATAAACAGTTAACAGCAGATAGATGATGACTAAGTAAATAGATGAGGTCCAGTGGACAGACATGCCATGAAGAGAAACTAAGCAGGGTGAGGAAGGGGACGGAGCAAGAGGGGTCCTGGTCTGTGCAGAGCATTCAAACAAGGCTTCTCTGAGAGAAGGACATCACTGCAGGAAGCCACGTGGTACCTGGGAGCTGGGCCCTCGTGCACAGAGGGAACATCAAGTGTCAGAAAGGCCTGGAGAGGGCAGCACAGCTGATACCCTCGGGAGAAAGTATGAGTGGAGCTCCACGTGCAGGAGGGTAGAGAAGATGGTCAGGGAAGAGGTGGGGAGACCATGCAGAGCCTCCCAGGCTCCTCTAGGGACTGTGGCTTTTACGAGGCATGACTAGAAGCCACCATAGTGTTGTGAGCAGAGGAATAAGTTAAGTTTTAAAAGGATTGCTATGGTTGCTGGGTGGAGAGCAGACTGCATTGGGGTGGGGTGGGGGGTGCAGGGGGTTGAGACAGGGAGCCCAGTTACAGTCCAGCTTAGATGAAGGTGCTAGCAGTAGAGGCAATGAGATGTGGTCAGATCCATCCTGAAGAGAGAGCCCACAGGATTTGTCTTTGAGTTGCTGTGGAATCTGAGACAAAGATAAGAACGTGGACTCCAAAGCTTTGGGCCTGAACAACTGATAAAATGCAGGTGCCACCTAGAGATGGGAAGGACTAGGGGGAGGAGCAGGTTTGGGAAGAGGCCTGAAGAGTGCAGTGTGGACACCAGAGGGGGTGTGTGGAGAGGAAACCAGGTGTCAATCTACACGTCAAGTATGGAGTCTAAGCCAGAGGTGGACAAGCAGAAGCTGTCAGCAAACGGATGTGAAGCCACCAGAGTGAGTTCAGACACCCTCAAGATTCAATATAGTTTGGGAGATTTCCGAGGGGTTTGCATCCTAGGTCAGAAACAGCAGGTGACTGAACTGTGGTTTTTCAGTTCAGGACTGGATGAGAACCATCAGATGAAAGACATTTAAACCACTACCCAGGGGAAGCACAAGGCAGAGATGAGGAAGATGCTGGAAAAGTAGGACACCAGCACCCATAGGGAGAGGGAAGAACAGCCTTTTCCACGTGCCCTATAAAAAACAAGAGGGGAAAGGGAGCAGTGTGACACTCCCTCCTTACTTCACCCTTGAGATCTCAAGGTATTTTTATGATATGTTCTAAGCACATCCTAATACCTCATCCTTTGAGGCAACCTAATACTTACCCAATCTTCACGCATGAAACAGAAGCCAAGAGATTAGAAAATGGAACACACTGTACAAGAAGCCATCCTAAATTAGGCAGAAGAACTAGAAATTACTTTCATGAAATCCTCTTATATTAATGCAAAGCACAGTGAAATATGCAAATGTAAAACTAGTCCCTTCCTCTAAAGAGCCATCATCAGGTCACTCACTACATGCCTGGTGGTGGAGATAGATGACAAAAACTCCTGAGCAGCCATGGTCTAAAGCAGTGGTTTGCAGGATCACCTAAGTACAGGTTATGGGTCTTACCCCCCAGTTTCTGAAACAGTAGGTCTGGTGTGGGCCCAAGATTCTACATTTCTAACAACTTGCCAGATGCTGCCACCTAGGAGCCACACATAGAAAATGACTGAAGTCAACTATTTCTGTGCTGAAAGCAAAGGGATTAAAACACTTCTGAAGGGACTCAGATAATTGATCCAGATAAAGCTTTTTAAGCACGGGCTGTAGTGTGTTTTAAGAATAACTGGGATGAGATGGGCAGAACTTAAGGAAACAGAAGGGAGAAGGAAACAACCAGGCCCGTCTTCCGTAAACACTCTTATGGCACCACCAAATACTGCCCTGAGCTGGTCTCCCTCAATGGACTAAGGGACAGATGCAAAAGAGACTGTGAGTAAAGAATGAATGTGCCTGAGTGACTACCAATGAGGAAGGGCAGGACACTGTGGGAAAAAGAAATCATAGATGACTTGTGGAAAATAAGGACACCATTAATAGAAACAAGGCGGTCAGAAGGAGAGGCCTGATTAGAGACTCAAGCTTTTAGGAAAGGAAGGATCTCTAATTAAATTATCATTCCAGTGATATTTAGTCAAAAGAATTGTAAATTTGCTTATAGCACCTTACCAAGCAAATGAGCTTGGCTGACCAACAAAGGACAGAGAAATATAGTCACGAAGAGTCTAACTAGATAGAAACAAAATGTTTCAAGTTTTCAGCTGATTGAACTTAGATGAAAAAGGTAAAATGGCTTTTTCTCTACCTAAAATTCACCAAAACACTGCAACTGATATTTTAAATACTACAGTAGGCCTCCCAGGGCCACAACCAGGAAGGATCTCTTGAGTTTATTATTAGGCAAGAAGAGAACCTGGGCTGAGCCATCTGTTCCTCTTGCCCACTCTGGTCTGCCATGAGAGCATCTCTCCAGATGAGGAAACACGGATGACAGGCACTTATATAGCAGATTTAGCTATGGGGATAAATAAATTCGGCTACCTCAAATTTCTGAGTTTAAAAAAACCCTGAAATTACTACCAACCTGTTTTTACAGTTGCTAAATGTTGTCTGAATATGCAAAAAAGTATGTAGATTCTAGAGCAGTAATGGGTCCTGTTCCCATATGGACCCTCAAATTTAATGTACAAACATGATAAACATCTGGAAAAGACAGTAAGATTATAGAATGATTCCATTTATTTATTTTTTTTTGAATTTATTTATTTATTTATTTATGATAGTCACACAGAGAGAGAGAGAGAGAGGCAGGGACACAGGCAGAGGGAGAAGCAGGCTCTATGCACCGGGAGCCCGACGTGGGATTCGATCCTGGGTCTCCAGGATTACGCCCTGGGCCAAAGGCAGGCGCCAAACCGCTGCGCCACCCAGGGATTCCGAATGATTCCATTTAAGCTGCTTTTTTTTTTTTTTTTTTTTTTTTAAATTTTTTTATTTATTTATGATAGTCACAGAGAGAGAGAGAGAGAGAGAGGCAGAGACACAGGCAGAGGGAGAAGCAGGCTCCATGCACCAGGAGCCCGACGTGGGATTCGATCCCGGGTCTCCAGGATCGCGCCCTGGGCCAAAGGCAGGCGCCAAACCGCTGCGCCACCCAGGGATCCCCATTTAAGCTGCTTTTGATGAAGTCTAGCTTTTGGATTTTTCTGGACCATGACCCTCAAAAAATAGTTTACACGAATAACCCATGTAAACACATCAAACTCCCTACCATGAACATCTATGTCATATTTAGTGAAACAATATTCTTTCTATTAAAATGTGGATTTGGGCAGCCTGGGTGGCTCAATGGTTTAGCGCTGCCTTCAGCCCAGGGCATGATCCTGGAGACCTGGGATCAAGTCCATAGGGCTCCCTGCATGGAGCCTGCTTCTCCCTCTGCCTGTGTCTGTGCACCTGCACCCCCGCCCCCCCCCGCTCTGTGTCTCTCATGAATGAATAAAATCTTTAAAAAAATAAAATAAAATGCAAGTTTTTCCTAATCTTCCTTAAAAAAAAAAAAAAAAGAAAGCTTGCTACAACCTGCTAGCTTAATTTCATATTCTATTAAAATATGTTGAAAACCACTAAACTAAAATAAAAAGGCTCAAACAGACCTGGGTTGTATAAAAAGTACTTTATGTTTATGCACCAGTCAATCCTTTATTAACAAGATCTACGTAAATCTTCTTAAGAATGCTCACTGTGTGATTATTTAGAAAAAAATGAACCCAGTAGGCTGAAGGAGGAATTGGCCCAGTTACCCTCCGTGAGTCACTTCTCAGGCTTACAGCACCTACTGATAAGACTGCTGGGTGCATACATACCCTCAAAGAAAGAATTTTGGTGACTTGGCCTCACAAGTTCTTATTTGAGAGGAACTGACAAAAACTGGAGCACAGAAAACAGTACTTGGCTTGCCTCTCAATTAAAGAAGTGACAGGTGATCTGAGACCCGTTTCAACTGAAGAGACACAAGCAACACAGGACAGTTTCAAAATACCTTATCTCATGCCTGTTGGGGATGTCATGCTTTTCAGCTTGGAGCTTATGGGCCAGCACTGAATGAAGATCTGACTTTTCTAGCAACTTGTTATCTATTAAAAAGGAAAAGAAAAAGAAATAGATTATTTAATAGGTTATTTATTATAACCAACATACACCTTATTACTACTTAATATCCTATAAATATTTGGACCAAAAAAATAACCGAAGACAACCAAGTCAGTTTCACTTTCATTAGGTGTCAAAGTACTAGGTGCTGCACAACAGCAATTGTAGCAACCGTACAAAACTCAGAAACATACGCTCCTTCAATGCTTCTTGGCCTAAGCTCGAGTGGCCCAGCCGAAGGAACCTGTGGAAACGCTCCTGCAAGAGTGTCTCCTGCTTACCTATATTTATCTCAGGAGGAAGAAAACAAAACAGAAAACCAAACACAGCGGAAAAACGAAATGTCATGCACCTCAAGGTAATATGGGAGTCTTACCTTTTTACATTTGGAAAATTTCATTTTTAGATCAGGGCACTAGAGGTACAAATAGGAAAGTCCCTGACCTCGAGAAGCTCAAATATAGCAGAGGGTCAGGTATAACAAGGATTAGAAGAGTGAGCTTTACTCATTTGCATGGATGGTTGTACAGGTGAAGATGACAGAATCCAGGCAGGACGGCTTGCAGAGTGATCTGGTTAAGTGGCTTGAAATGAAAGTTGGAGCCAACACATGAAAGCAGAATGAAAAATTCAGGCCTTTTCTTAATGGCAGTGGTGAAAAAATAGATTTTAAAAGCATGCAGTGATATGAAAAGATGTTTACCAGTAAGTAAGAAGTCAAAGATTAATCTGAAGTTCCCTGCCCAAGCAATGGGCTAGAAGATGCTAATGTGTCAGAGAACACAAGAGCAGAGAACCAAAGGAAGAAAATGAATTTTCTTTCTGAAAGTAACAAATGTGACAGAAAAGGTGGCACAGGACTTCAAAGGACGAGAAGCTAGGAGTGACAGTCACACAGGGACTGGCAAGGTGGGAGGGGCACTAAACAGCACAAAAGATTGATCACGGGAAACCTGTAGAACAGATACATTTGATGGGGGTTGTCACAAAGCCTTCAAGTCTGAGATTAGAACTGCTCTAGAACAAAATTTTGATAGGGTTTATGCTAGTGAATATTCCTGTTGAAAGGGCTTATCATTCTTCTTCAAGGGTCTTGAGTTCCACTTCTCCTTTATATACAGAAATGGAACTCGTGGACAGAAACAGAAATACTCTTTAGGTTAATTTAATCAATCAGGATAAGGAAAGTGGTTCCAACCCTGATGTTTATTCACGTCAAAGGACTCTAAAAAGACCTTCAGTACGTCACACCAGACTTGGGTGCCCTGTGACATTGGGTCTTTCAAAGGACAGGAGGTATCCAAGAGAGATCCTGCCTAAAGGTTCCTTTCACTAAAGAGAAGGATCTGGCTGAAGGGACACTGTCACTCATCCTTAGAGTCTCTTTTCATCTCTCTGTTTAGGCTCAGATATGGGTTGCACTTGACTGGCCTGGGAAGGCAAGGAGAGGAGTGCCGGTGTTCTACAGGCTTACTGGAAGTGACCCCCCAGGTGTCAATCGCTGAAAAAAACTTAAAACAGGCAAAGGCTGTCTTGCTCTCCAGCCCGGACTACCTCTCAGGTCAGTCTGGAGTCCTAGCCCCTGGGGCACACACTACTCAGTACAGCTATTTAATGAGATTTTTCCTTCTCCAGGATGATCTTCTGACATTTCTCCTACATCCCCCACCCGCCTGCTGCCCCATCAAAATGACCATTTTCTTTTCTTTTTTTTTTTTAAGATTTTTAAAATTTACTCATGAGACAGAGAGAGAGAGAGAGAGAGGGAGAGGGAGAGACAGAGACAGAGAGGCAGAGAGGCAGAGACACAGGCAGAGGGAGAAGCAGGCTCCATGCAGGGAGCCCGATTCAGGACTCGATCCCGGGTCTCCAGGAGACCGAAGGCAGCGCCAAACCGCTGAGCTACCCGAGCTGCCCAAAATGACCATTTTCAATGCAGAAAAACCATTCAATCTCCATCAATGCAATTAGAGCAACTTCTGTTTATTACACAGACGGCTTTCAAAGCACTTATGCACAGTTTTTATGAAGCAGGTAGGGCAAGCTTCACCTCCATTTTATAGATGCGGTGAACCAGACTCAGAAAGCTAAGTGACAAGACCAGTAAGGTGTGGAGTCAGACTTCCAGCCCAATGGGACTTTGTGTTGTAGCTTTTAAGATGAAGCATTCAATAAACATCTAACCATTTACGTAACCCATATGGGAATCATGTTTGAGTGGAAGGAACCTTCTGTGCTGCTGGATGCTAGGATCTCTGCGAGTACAAGGAATTAGCACGAGAGAGCGGCTCATCATCCCCCTTTTCTTCCCATCTTTGTTAAGAGGGTGGGTTCAGTGAAAGCAAGGAAGGGTCATTTCTTGGGAACAAAACGCAGAAGTTCTAGGAGTCATCGAGTCGATGTTCAAATCCAGGCTCCCATCCCAATCTGCTGTGCCTCCCCAAAAGGAGCTTCTTAATCTCTCTTCAGCGTTAGTTTCCTCACGTGTAAAAAAAGGGCAGCAACAGGACCTGCTTCCCAGAATTTTTAGGAAGATGAAGTGAAATAACACACGCCACGTATTTACCCAAGCACTCAAACTAGTTTGCACGTTAGAAATACTTGGGGAGGGGCAGCTCCGGTGGCCCAGCGTGTGATCCTGGAGACCTGGGATGGGTCCTGTGTCAGGCTGCCTGCATGGAGCCTGTTTCTCCCTCTGCCTGTGTCTCTGCCTCTCTCTCTCTGCGTGTGTCATAAATAAATCTTAAAAAAAAAAAAAAACAACTCGGGGAGGGGCACCTGGGTGGCTCAGGTGGCTCCGTGGCTGAGCGTCTCCCTTGGGCTCAGGGCGTGATCCTGGGGTCCCGGAATCAAATCCCACATCGGGCTCTCTGTAGGGAGCCTGCTTCTCTCTCTACCTGTGTCTCTGCCTCTCTCTGTGTGTGCCTCTCATGAATAAACAAATAAAATCTTTTAAAAAAATGTTTTTTTTTTTTTTTAAGATCCAAGTGATGCTAATGTGCACATCAGCTTGGGAACCACCGATTCAGCACAAACAGAATTCAGTAACGGGCGACTCCTCTCCCTTTGAACCTCATAGACAACAGAGCTCCAGGCTTACTCCAACGGGGTAGATGGGACCCGAGTGTCCCCCCGCCCCCGTCCCTCCCCAAGTGTGTCATTCATTAGTTAGTTACGACGAGTCGGGGAGGGGACCCGGAAATGCTCATTAGGGCTAGTCTGGACGTCGTCCCGGCCAAAACGGGCAGCTCAAAACGGGCAGCTGCCCAAGAGCACCGAGGCGGCGCCTCGAGGAGAGGTTGGAGGAATCCGAGGCCGCACGTCTCCTCACGCTCAGGGGGACAGACAACGTTAGTGACGCGAGTTAACGCCTCAGGACGGTGATCGCCTCAGGACGGCGACCGCCTCAGGACGGTGATCGCCTCAGGACGGCGACCGCCTCAGGAACGCGAGCCCCCCCCCCCCCGCCCCAAAACGGGACGTTTCTGGAGCCTGTTCAAGTACAACATTAGCACCGCCGCCGGGGTTCACCAGCACGAACGACGCCTGCTCACGAAGAACACACGGTTCTTGGAAAAAAAGACGAGGGGCGTCGGCCTCGCGGGCGCCGCGGGGGCTCGGCCTCTGCTTCCCGCCGGCGCCTCGCGGGCCCCGCCCTCTCGCTCCCCGTCCCCCCGCCCCCCCGCGCCGCTCACACTGCAGGATGATCTCTTCGAACGCCTGCCTCTGCAGCCGGTCCCGCCGCCTCAGCTCCTCCGAAATGTGGCGCTTCCAGCGGGGGAAGTCGGCGGCGCGGAGGCCCGACGACATCTCGCGCGCTGCCCCGGCGCCTGAGCGCCGCTAATCCGAGCGGGGGCCGGCAGCCGCGGGCCGCAGCATGAGCGACCAGCGCACGCCGGAAGGGCCGGCGGCCCACACCTCGCTGCCACACACCGCCCCGCCAAGAGCCGTCCGGGACCGTCTTCCGGCTCTTGCCGGAAAGGGCTGGGGTCAGGGCCGGAAAGCCCGCCTCCTCACCCGACGTCTGACGCCGCGCGCGCGCACGTGACCAGGGGCGACGCCGGGCGCTGGCTAATGACGCGCTCCCGAGGCCGGAAGCGCGGGGTGCGGAGAGGCGGCCGCTGGGAGGCGTGCGGGCTGCGCTGGAGTCTCCGCCGCCGCCGCCTGTCGGTTTACGCTTCGTTCCCTTCGCTGCCTTCCCCCGATTTATATTTTTCTTGGTCGGACTTCCTTTCCTTCATCGCTTCCGTTGACCAGCAGGAGGGGGAGCCGCTCCCCACACCGGAGATGAGCAGCCTCGCTGAGCCTCAGTTTCCTAGCCCGTGAAGTGGGGGCCCTGATGGTACCGACCTCAGGGTTGGCGTCAGGATTAAAAGGAATAACCTGTGGAAGGCAGCGAGCACGACGCCTGGGTCACCGCAAGCCTGACTTCACCTGCCCCCCCCCCCCCCCCCCCCCCCGGTATCTTCCTGCCCGCAAAAGTCGGGCTGCTTTAGACTTTTGCAAAGTGCCCCCATTGCCCTCGGGAACAGGTGTTTTACAACGAAGAAATGGAATGCAAAGAACCGTTAAAAGAAAAATACCAAAAAAAAAAAAAGAAAAAAAAGAAAGAAAAGAAAAGAAAAATACCATTAGGTCGACTCTATTACTGGTTAGAAGCCTGGGAATGATCCATATGACCTAACGGTAAACGGGTTCTTCGAAGGTAATCGAAGGGTGGGGACGGTTTGCCAGGAAATCTTGCAGATGGTCCGTGGACGACAGGCTCTTGAGAAGATAGCAGCTGTCAACTCAGTAGAACGGGAATGGTGTGTGATCAAATCATCCAAACTCCGTTTACCTTTAACAAGTTGGTGAATCTGCGTGAAAATGGAACACCCCCGAAGTAGGAGGCCAGAGGATGATGAAAGGAGTATCAGAGCCTGGCTTCTCATCCACTGTGGCTCAAGTCCAGGGTCTCCTTTAGGGACAGATTTAAAAAAAAAAAAAAAAAAAAAAGCCTTTCCTCTTCTGTGGAGCCTGAGACACTTCGTTGGCAGTCAGTACTGAGTGATCTGAATTTGTAGGAAGGACAAGGAAAAGTCAAATACAAGAGACTCGGAGCACCTGGGTGGCCTGCCTGCAGCTCAGGTCATGATCTTGGGGTCCTGGGATGGAGCCCGGCTTCAGGCTCCCTGCTCAACAGGGAGTCTGCTTCTCCCTCTGCCCGTGCCTCTCCTTCTGTGCTCTCTCAAATAAAATCTAAAAAAAAAAAAAAAAAAAGAAAAAATATCGAAGGAACTTATTCATATACTGAAGAAAATGAGAGAGCAATGTTCTGAAAGTCACCGAAAATGCCTCCAAATATAACAGTGGCATCAACCTCAAAAGACCATATAGCACCAGATCTTGACGGTTGAATGTGCTGATTTTCCAGACAAGATTATGATTAAAACATGCTAACAGGTCTGCAGAACCAGTGATTCCACTTGGAGAAACTTGTGTTAAATATTTGGACTAATGTCCATATCCAGAAGCATCTGTCATAGTATTGTTCGTAATAGAAAATTGGAAACAGCCTGTATTTTAAACAATAAGAGGTTAAATATTGTGTATTTATTGCTCAAAAAAATGTTTCTTTTTTTAAAAGATTTTATTTATTTATTCATGAAAGACAGAGGGAGAAGCAGGCTCCACGCAGGGAGCCCAACTTGGGACTCGATCCTGGGTCTCCAGGATCACACCCTGGGCTGAAGGCGGCGCTAAGCCACTGAGCCACCTGGGCTGTCCTCAAAAAATGTTTCTAATAAAAACAGGGTATGGTGTAAATCTAATTTATGTGAAATGAATGCATCCTTGGCTCCTTATGGGCAAACCTTGTCAAATGAATAGAGAAGATAATCTCTAAACTAAGGATACTAAGCTCTGCTTGGGGTGCCCTCTCCCTAACCCACCAGCTTTATCTAGTACACTGCAGCCACGGTGGGCCCTTTTACTCCTTTCCACACACCCTACTCTCTCCCACAGCAGGGCCTCTGGATTTATTGTGCTTCTGTCGTATGCACCTTATGACTTCAAGTTAATTCCTATGCATTAATTCTCAGCTCAGTAATCACTGCCTCATAGCCTTCGATAAAAGACCTTCACAACTAGGTCAGGTCTCTACATGTGTACCTCCTATGGAGCAACAATCACAGCTGCAGCTTCATGTAGTTATATCATTACTTGATGACGGTGTGTCTCCCCCCAGCAGATGGTAAACTCTGCAAGAGTTACAAGATGGTAAACCCAGCAGGAGCTGTGTATCCTTTTTGCTCAACATAGCCATAGCCAGCAAGAGCATGAAGCTTGTTATATATTAGGCTCTCAGTAAATGCTATTTATTTTTTTAATATTTATTTATTTATTTATTTATTTATTTATTTATTTATTTATTTATTTATGAGACAGAATGAGTGAAAGGGAGAGGAAGAGAGAATCTGAAGCAGGTGCACTGAGCAGAGAGGCTGATGCAGGGCTTGATCCCATGACCCCGAGATCATGACCTGAGCTGAAACGAGTTGGACGCTCAACCGACTGAGCCACCCAAGTGCCCCAGTAAATGCTGTTTAATCAATGAATGCAATATATGAAAACACCAATAGTTTTAAACTCTTGGTGTTGGTATCGCTGGTGTGTTTTTGTTTTCGTTTTTGTGTGTAATTGACACATTTTTATTTTACTGTGGTTTTTTCTATATCTTATATGTTTTCTAATGATTACCCATTGCACCTGTTTTACATATGCAAGAAAAAGTTATAAAAATGAATGTGTATTTATAAAACCATTTATTCATCAGGGTGCTGAGCTCTGTGGGAGATAACTAGTAAGCATGAACGCTTCTACAGTGTTAGAAGCCATGAACTCTTCTGACTACTTCACGCACTATAATTCTTTTAATCCTCCTAACACCCCTACTTGGTAAGGTTATTGTGAGATACTGTTACCATCTTCATCCTTATTTCCAGATGAGGAATCTGAAGCATGGAAAGGCCAAATAACTTCACTGAGGACACCTGGCTAGTCTGTGGCAAGACCTGGGTTCAAACACAGGCTCCTGACTCGAGCATCTGTACCCCATTGTCAGGTGTCTTACAGCTGATATCGCAGTTTGACTTGACTAGAATATGTAAAAAAGAATAAAGTGATGTATAGTTAATCCCTAAATTAGACAAAAAGGAAGGCAATCTGGTGAAGAGCAATGTTTGATGTGGAGGCCCCAGGTGTATTCCCAGGACTTGAGAATGCCTGGATGGGGATGAGGTTGTCTGAATATTCTGAAGACAGATAATGAGTCTGAGGAGAAAAGCTTTTGGTTTTGCTCCATTTAGTAAGGAGTGTTGAAAGGATTCAGCATGCTTTGCTGGAAAGCAACATCTATGAAATGGTTTTTGACTGCCTGTTATGGAAGTAAGATGAAGCAAAATAGCCCAAGATTCTTGTAGTAGTGTGTTAAGCAGCACAAATTTGCTCACAGAAGAGAGGAAGAAGCATCACTCACCAAAGAACCTTCTTTGTGCGAAGTCTAGTATCACTGAAGCTAAATATAATGAGATTTAACGTAACAGCATCTCCACTGTCAAAAACTTCCCAGAGACTTTCACCCTAACCATCAATGCCTACACACCTCATCCGTGAGATCCAATTCAATGGCTCCAATTCAATGGATTGCAAGTCCAACTTTCAGACAACTGTCCTGTTTGCTTTGGTCCTTCCCCTTCAGGTCTTTCTGATTTCCTTTATCTTTCAATCAGCAAGTGCAAACAGTTGGGTCCTAGTGTGGGCGTGGTACAGGGGTGGAAGACAGAGGGCCCAGGCTTGGATCCCGATCACAGAGCTCACTTTTCAGGAAGGGAGATCTGAATGTGCATTATTTAAGGTTGTAAGGGATATAAAGTAACAATGAGGGCTGCCTGGGTGACTCAGTTGATTAAGCGTCCACCTTTGGCTCAGGTCATGATCTCGGGGTCCTGAGATCCAGCTCCACATCAGGCTCCCTGCTAAGCAGGGAGCCTGCTTCTCCCTCTCCCTCTGCCCCTTCCCCCACCCCCACTTGTGCTCTCTCTCAAATAAATAAATAAAATATTTTTTTAAAAAGAGTAAAAATGGGCTGGCCAAGAGGCAGTGCCAGGGTTTGACTCTTCCCTGTTCTTTTTTTCTCTTGCTTTTATTCTTTTTTCAAAGATACTTTCTTGTTTGTTTTAAACTGCTGGTGATCTTTAATTCTTTATTTTCACTCCTTTTCAACTCTTTCCAAAATTAGATCACTAGAAGTGAAAGTAAGCGGAGTTAACCATGTTACTGTGTTAACTGTCTACTGTATAAACATAGAAGCTGCTAGAGTAAACCAAAGGATGGTCAAGAAGCCAACCAACATAGGTTTTCAGACATCCTAATGATCCCTCCAAATATTGCTTTTTTTATGGCAGTAACCATGGCCCCTTATAGGCATGTGGGGGTGTTGCTTAACACTTTTATCCCTTGGCTTTTCTTCATTCTCTTTAGTGTCATTGTGTTTGTATATATATAGATTCTACAGGAAAATTTCATTATAAAGAATCCCTAGACTCTGCACCCAGATTAAACCACACACAGTTCCCAGTCCTCTCTTTATATGTTGACACTTAGATTTCATATCTTTTTTTTTTTTTTTTTTAGATTTTATATCTTAACAGTGGCAGTGTCTGAGCTGGGTATTTTCCTTACGCCCCAACACAAGCTTTATAGCAAAGCTGGATTTTCTTAGAGGAAGTCCGTGTTATCCCTCCTCTATATTGGCAGCCAAGTCCTGGAACGGTGGCTGGAGGGTTTGACATGGCACATCTCACAAGTTGGGAATGTGGCCCCTGCCTAGAGAGGACGTTTCTGGGAAGTCAGCTCCCTTGGTTTACCTCTTTGATCTTTAAGGAGATGATTAAATTTCTCCCAGACACTCCCGCCGTCTCCTACTGTGATTAACAGCCATATTTTAGGGATCCCTGGGTGGTGCAGCGGTTTGGCGCCTGCCTTTGGCCCAGGGCGCAATCCTGGAGACCCGGGATCGAATCCCACGTCAGGCTCCCGGTGCATGGAGCCTGCTTCTCCCTCTGCCTGTGTCTCTGCCTCTCTCTCTCTCTCTGTGACTATCATAAATAAATAAAAAAATTAAAAAAAAAAAACAGCCATATTTTATTGAGTGATTTTTACATGCCAGGCACTGTGCTCTACATGATTGAACTTCTTTCTTTCTCACCTTACATATTGCAGGTGCTGTTAATATTTCCTTTTACAAGTGCAAAACTGACACACAGAGGTCAAGTCACTTGTGCCATGTCATCAAGTTAGTAAGAGGCAGAGCTCGGATTCATTCGAGGCAAACGGACACCCTGATGCCAGCCAGGAGGAACACACACCTCCCCCAGGTAACCATGCTGCTGGGCTATGTGTCAGCACATTAGGGTTGTGGCTGTTTTTTGGGTTTTTGTTTTGTTTTGTTTTTTTTCTAGCATGAGATAGAGTATCAGAATGCTTTTTTTTTTTAATTTAAGATTTATGTATGTATTTTTGCGGGGAGGAGGAGCAGAGGAAGAGGGAAAATCTCAAGCGAACTCTCCACTGAGCGTGAAGTCCAACGTGGGGCTTGATCCCAAGACTCTGAGCTCAGGACCTGAGCTGAAACCAAGAGTCGGCCACTCCACCCACTGAGCCACCCAGGCGCCCTCAGAATGCTTTTGATTACAAGCTAAGAAGTGCCATTTGAGCTTCCTTGAGGGAGAGGGAAGGGAGCTGTGGATCTAGGGCGTTGCAGGGACCTGGTAGCGGGGAGGCAGCTGGACACCAGGAATCAGTGGACCCAGGATGCAGATCCTATCAGAATGCTCAGCCCTTTGCACCTGTTTCCCTCTGTAAGTTGCCACTTCCTTTTCCTCTTGTCTGGCAGGTGGGCTCCTTTTGTTTTGCAGTCCTCCCACCCGGGTGGTGAAGACGTGGCACCTCCAACAGCCTGTCAGGACAAGCAAGCCGTGGACTTTGCTGATATCTCCCAGCCCCAGGTCTAAACTCCTGCTAGTGGGTGTGGTGGGCCAGCAGATGCCCATGTCTACCGATCAGTGGGGCAGAGGGGCAGCACCAGCCTTCTAGGACGGCTCCCCTGGGTGGAAGGGAAGGAGACTTCTCAGAAAAAGGGAGATAGAAGACACAGCTTCTGTGTAGACAGCCCAGCCCCCTATTCTTGTTTGAACAGATTCTGTCCTCCTGACTACATTCACAGCATTTCCCCGTCCCGTCCCTCGTGCCACAGATGAGTCCCAGGAGAGGTCATAGAAACCCTTGCCAATCACTGTTCTCCACAGGAATTTTTAAACTGGATCTGGGAGACAGGGGAAGTCTGAGGATATGCATCAGCTTACACTGGCTACCATGCCCCCCCACCCAATGTCTCATGAAAAGTTTAGTCTGGAAAGAAAATGGGGCAATCACACAAGGAGAAGAGGAGACAAGAAGCCAAGAATCTTGATGGCATTGGAGCCCCTGGTTCCAGCCACTCCTGAAACTAGCCCGGCCCAATTCTATCCCAGTCCGGTTAATTGAACCCATATATTTTTGCATTTCACTAAAACTGGCTTACATTGTATGGAGTTTCTTAGATTTTTTTACTTTTCAGGAGGAAGGAGCATGCTAGCAGGGAGCCCGAGGGAGAGGGAGAGGGAGAGAGAATCCTAAGCAGGCTCCATGCCTAGCACAGAGCCCAATTCAGGGCTCAATCTCACAACCCTCAGATCATGGCCTGAGCCCAAATCAAGAGTTGGACACTTAACCAATTGAGCCCCTCAGGTACCCCAAAGTTGGGTTTTTATTTTTGCTTGCCATCCAAAAATCCTGATTCATACATCAGACAAGGGATGCCTGGGTGGCTCAGCAGCTGAGCGTCTGCCTTTAGCTCAGAGCGTGATCCCAGGATCTGGGATCAAGTCCCACATCGGGCTCCTTGTGGGAAGCCTGCTTCTACCTCTACCTGTGTCTCTGCCTCTCTCTCTCTCATGAATAAATAAATAAAATTTAAAAAATACATCAGACAAACCCAAGAAAGGACTACGGCTGGGCAGGCAAAATGGTAGGGCTCCCACAGGTGGACAGTGAGTCAGGCTTTCCCCTGTACAATCCTGACAAACACACCACTCTTCTCACCATGCACTTTTGGTGTTAATCAGCACCCCACTTCCAGACTTTGGGGGGAAAAGTGTCTGGATCTGAAATCTCCTGAACTTCCGAGTGAGTTCATCTCTGTTCTAAATAATAGTATTTGTCAGTGAAAGGAAATTTTCATAACCCAAAAGTTACAATTAGAAATATTAGGATAGACCCGGAATATGGGAAAATACTGTTGCCATATGTTAGAACTATTTTCTCTTCCCCCTCAACGGAAAGTGAAGGGACACCATTTCAACCGGCGCTGTTGGGAGTGACTCACGGGGTATTAATAGCTGTGCAGGCCTAGCAATGCTGCTGCAGGGAGAGCAGACAGCAGGGGAGTAGGATTCGGACTAAGTAAATAAGTAAATATTGCTTGTCATGAGATATGGATCTTTGCTGAGATATCAAGTGAACCTTTTGTCTTTAAAAAGACCTAAAAAAAAAAAAAAAAAAGACCTAAAGTGGGCAGTCCGGGCGGCTCAGGGGTTTAGCGCCGCCTTCCGCCCAGGGCCTGACCCTGGGGACCCAGGATTGAGTCCCCACCGGGCTCCCGGCATGGAGCCTACTTCTCCCTCTGCCTGTGTCTCTCCCTCTCTCTCTCTCTGTGTGTCTCTCATGAATAAATAAATAAAATCTTAAAAAAAAAAGACCTAATGTTGGGGGGGGGGCCCTGGGTGGCTCAGTTGGTGAAGTGTCTGCCTTCAGCTCAGGTCATGATCTTGGGGTCCTGGTTTTCAAGCCCCTCCGTCAGGCTGTCTGCTCAGCGGGAAGCCTGCCTCTCCTTCTCCCGCTCCTGCTCTCGCTTCCCCTGCCTGTGCTCTGTGTCAAATAAATAAATAAAACCCTTAAAAAAATAAAAAGACCTAAAATTGAAATAGCAGTCTGTTCTGCAAATCCCAGTGCCCAAGCACTGCCTCCGGGAGGCAGATCCCCAAATAAGGAGGACCAGCCAGGGACGCAGTGCCCCACAGAGATGGGGCACAGGGCTGACCCCTTTGTGGTGTGTGACTCACAGGCATTCCAACATTTCATCCCTGCAGCTCTTCTTTCGATAAGGAAAATGTTCTATCCCATCTAATGCCCTGGGTCTTGGTCTCTTAAGCTTTCCCACAGTTAAACTGCAGAGCTCCCTAATCCTGTCAAAGACTGCATGCGGACAAAAGGCTTCTCCAACTCCCTGGGTAACCCCAGGACTTCCCTTGCTTCCCGGGGAGTGTGGGGCTGTCCAGTCCAGGGCAGAACGATGGAGCCAGAATGATGCAGGATCTTCGAAAACCTTTCATCGCCCTCCGCTGCAGCTACCAGTGATCCAGTCCAGCCCTTGCAGAATCTCAATGAACTAGAGATTTGGAAAGGGCTCCTCTGGTCTTTCCAACCTGCCTCTGAAGTCTCCCAAGGGTCTAGACATTAGTGGTGCACCACTTGATCACACCCTCGTGTGCAAAGTGGCCCACGCCCTCTGGTCCCCAATCTCTCTGTGTGTCACTTTCTCCCTCTGCCTCTGTCTCTCTCCCTCCCTCCTTCCAGTTTCTTTAATTCTCTTTACCTCTCTTCTCCCAATGCCCTGTCTCCTTGGGGGTCCAACTTGATCTCCACCCCTGTGAAGGTTGTTTTTCAACCATTTCCAGCTCCATTTCCTCTCTTAGGAGTGTGTGTGTGGGTTGGAGGCAAGAATCAGGGGACCTCCCGCTGTGCTCGGGACAAGGGCATGGGGAGAAGTATCTCACAGACAGGTCTTTGATTCTTGCTAGGGTCTCTCCTGTGACCTGTTAAACGGTAAGTGTATCTTTGTCCTTGCAGGTCTGTTATAGGAGCCCTACTCCCCCTCTACACCTGCTACTTTACCCTCAAGTTACCAGCTTATACATGCAAGAAAGAGAGTAAGGTACGGTCTGCAGATTTGTAAGCAAGCCTGAGCGTCAAGGATGAATTTACACTGGGAATTAGAATGATAGGCAGTCGTAAGTCAGCATCGTGGTGGCAACCATACTAGGAGGATGTCAGCCGCAAGCCACAGAAACCTTAACCTGCAATTTAAACCAGGGATCGGCAAAATATGGCCCATGCACCAAATCTAGTTTGCCTTCTGTTTTCTTACAGCCTTCAGACTAAGGAGTTTTGGCATTTTTAAATGAAAAAAGGGCCTGTGTGTTGACCTTTGAACGTGTGCCTCCAGCCTCTGTGCTCTGGATCCACCACCACACCTAAGCTGTGTCCAAGCTCCCTCGGATGCCCCAGCCAGTGACCGAGCCCCACGGAGACACTCCTGAGACAGGGGGAGACTCCTCTTCTGCCTCCAGGGTGCTGTCAGGGACTGAATGTGTCCTCCTGAAATCCCTGTGTTAAAGCCCTAACCCCCAGTGTGATGGTGTTTGGAGGCGGGGCCTTTGGAAGTTCACGAGGGTGGAGCTCTCCTGAGTGGGATTAGTGCCCTTTAAGAAGGGACACCTGAGGGCAGCCCCCGTGGCTCAGCAGTTTAACGCTGCCTTCAGCCTGGAGCATGATCCTGGAGGCCCCAGATCAAGTCCCACGTCGGGCTCCCTTCATGGAGCCTGCTTCTCCCTCTGCCTGTGTCTCTGCCTCTCTCTCTCTCTCTCTCTCTCTCTTATGAATAAAATAAATAAAATGTTTAAAAAAAAAAAAAGAAGAAGGGACACCTGAGAGGGACACCTGGCTGCTCAGCCAGAAGAGCATGAGACTCTTGATCTGAGGGTTGTAGTGTGAGCCCTATGTGGGGTATAGAGATTACTTCAATAAAACTTAAAAGAGGCACCTGAGTGGCTCAGTTGGTTAAGCGTCTGCCTTCGGCTCAGGTCATGATCCCAGGGTCCTTGGATTGAGCCCCACATCGGGCTCCCCACTCAGCTGGGAGTCGCTTCTTCCTCTACCATATCCCCTCACTTGTGCACTTTTGCTCCCTCTCTCTCCCCTCTCAAATAAATATTTAAAAGTAAATAAAACTAAAAAAATATATTAAAGAGAAGGGACACCTGAAAGGTGATCTCTCTCTCTCCCCATGGCTGTCAGCAACCCAGGAAGAAGGCTCTTGCCAGACCTAGAATCTCTGGAACCTTGATCTTGGACTTCCCAGACTCCAAAACTATGAGAAATAAATGTCTGCTGTTTAAGCCCTCCTCACCACCCCCAATCTATGGTATCCTGTTATTAGAGCCTGAGCTGGTGAAGATAGACTCTCTGTCGGCCCTGAGAGGACTAGCCTCAGCCAGCGTCCCCCCACCCTCCCCTACAGGCATCTCCGTCAACAAGGTTCTCATGTCTAGTCCTCCTTGTCATGGGATGCTCAGGGTACCAGAGGAGGTGGTGATAAAACCCAGGGGCCAGGAGAAGGCTGGGGAGGGAGGAAGGAGCTGCCAACTGCTGGAGACCTTTGAGGGGTCCTGCCCTTCCCCGAGTCCACTTCCCTTTCCCTCTGACCCATCACGGGCCTGGTGGCTGAGCTCCTACCACACCACTGGACCCTTCTACCAATTCTCTCTTTGAACCAGCAATGGACACTTGACCCACGCGGGCCCACGTTCCTCTTCCGGGGGCTTGAGTGTGGGGAGCTGGACCTCAGCGTCTCAGGTGCAGCCGTGCCAAGACAAGGCAAAGCCAGAGAGGCCAGGCATGGGCAGAAGAGCCGATTGTGGACAGGAGCGAGGAAGAGGTGAGCAGAGGAAGCGTCCAGAGAGAGCAGGGCCGGGGCAGAGCTGCCCACCACCCACGCCCTGTTCGCAGCGCCGGGGCCTGCTCTTCACCAGCTGGTTTCCCTTCTTGTAAGCAGAGAGCCTTGACTAAAATGGAAATTTAGAACTTTCGAGCAGGAAAACCCCTTAGACGTAATTCCATCAAAGAGATTGAAAGCAGAAAATGCCTGCCCTGACCTGCTTGCCTTTGCCAGGATGTGAGGAAATGAGCCCCTGGGATGCTCCTCCTGGTCCTAAATGGAGGGGGCGGGGGGCTCCTGGCAGAGCGAAAGGGGCTCTCTGTGCCCTTCCTCGGGCCCTGACTCATGACCCTGGAGGTGACGGCCCCTCACCGACAGCGTGGCGGTGGGTGGCTGCCTGCCTTCCCTGCCACACCCCAGGTGACCTCTGGGCAAGGCCTAGAAGGCAGGTCTCCTACAGGGGTGGGGGGAGTCTGTGGAACCTTCTCTGCCCCTCCCCCAGCAACCCTGCATTCCCATTTGTGGTGATTTCACAGCATCCCTGAGATCCATGAGTACAGATTGGCTTTACCTTCCAGTGACTGAATAGCACATTTCTGTTCATTTTTCCAAAGTAAATGAAGTCTGGGTGGATATTTTTATGGGGTGGTAAGGGAAGGTCTCTGCTACAGAAGCACCACCTCCAAAACCTGAGAACTGCTGATAACCCTACAAGCAGTGTTCCTGCTAAAACTCAAAACACGAAATCTTCAAATCCCAATTCGACTGACCGCTTGTTTCACGGGCCAAAGCTTTTTTTCTTTCTTTCTTTTAATTAGTGATTGTTTCCTCTGAAAAATAAAATAATCATTGTTGATGAGTCTATGGTAGAAAAAAACCTTTAATTTTGGTTGATTTTTAGTGAGTGAAGTTCAAAGACAAAGAGTATCAAGAGAATTCAGAGGATTGTTTATTTTTTGGGGGGAGAATTTTGAATTTTGAATTTTTGAACTTAGAGAATAAAATGGTGATTAACATGACTCCAGGTTAAGAAGAGCCATGTTGGGGGAGGGAAAGTTTCCAGAACATGATTCAACTGTCAAAAGTACACAAAATCAGCGATTCCAATTATAAGACTAAATGCCAGCATTCTATTTGTTGGGCCACAGGGAAAATGTGACAAGACTTGTCCTTGCACATGTACACACATACACACACACTCACACTCATTCAAACTGACACGCACACCATGTTTTCTGAAGCCTGTTTCTGCCATGGTTGGTGACTGCATTCCAGGAGGAATGGCTTATTTATTTTGATGCTGGATTCAGATCCATTATCTGACTCAGGGGCAAAGTCAAGTTTTATGAAAAAAATGCAAACAAATGGCGTTTCAGCCTGAGTCAATAGAATGTTTTTGACAGAGCAAATGACCTTTTGTTACAGAATTATCTGAGGATTTCTAAAATGCCTTAGAGACCCAAAAACACATTTGTTACCAGAAGTACAATTTCTTGATAGAATTGTTTTCAAAAAAAAAAAAAAAGAAGAAGAAGAAGAAGGGCAGCCCGGGGGACTCAGCGGTTTAGCGCCGCCTGCAGCCCAGGGCCTGATCCTGGAGACCCGGGGATCAAGTCCCACGTGGGGCTCCCTGCATGGAGCCTGCTTCTCCCTCTGCCTGTGTCTCTGCCTCTCTCTCTCTGTGTGTTTCTCATGAATAAATAAATAAAATCTTAAAAAAAGAAAAGAAAAGAAAATTGTCATTGTTATAGAAAGTTAAGCCAGAGAAAATGTTTAAGGGAATTGCCAGCTCACCCAAGGAATCTACTTCTCTCCCTCTCTCTTCCTGCCATTTTAGTTCCGGCTGGTTTCAAAAGACCTCCCCTCCCTGAATTTCAGATTACTTTGGTGAGACAGGGTTCCAGTAGAATTCTAACTCTAGCAGATTAGAGGTTATGAAGATAGCTAAATCTGAAAACAGCTGGCCACACACTTTCCATCAGCTGCCACCACTGTACCTTCCATCTGTGCTGTAGAACGTTCGTTGTGACCACATCTTCACCAATTTTGGTAGTGCCATAGGAAAAAAGGTTTGCTAGTTTGATAGATGATAATTGTATCCGACTGTTGTTTTGCTTTGCATTTCTTTGCTAAAATTGAACATTTTCTCATCTATATGTATTCCTCATCCATTCTCTTTGGGGTAATACCTGTCTACATTCTTTGCCCATCTTGTCCAGGCGGCAAGTAAACAATTTCCTATGTGTTGCTTGTGGGGGGAAGGCCAGGAAGACTTGATTTTTTAAAAATATGTTTTTCAGGATTTGTCCAAGATACTCTTTTTTGTCAGGCAGATAGAATGTGGGTATCCACCTGGTCGCTGGACTTCTGAGTGCCTGCCTTGGGAAGCATCCGCCCAGGATGTTGTGAAAATGCCTCACTTCCTGTTTACTGCGAGTTACATTATGTATCTTTGAATGAGAAGTTTTGCTAAATAAGGTGTTATCATGGGGGGAGGGTGCAGTGGGGGGCATGGTTTTCCCAAGTTGAGACTCGTGATCAAGTTATTTGAGAAGGGCAAGTAGAAGTTTAAGTCCTCCAGGACAGCAGCTGTGTTGGGCAGGACACAGGGCCCATTGTCATGGCGACTTTACATTCATTTAGATCCCAAAATCTAAAATAGCCCAAAATGCTATCACCCATGTATTCCTGGAGGTAGGAATACCCCTCCTGTGGGCCCCAGGGGTGTAGGGATGTAGATGTATAGAGCCTTACATCTAAGGATTGGCTAGAGCCCTTGTGTATCACCTGTTTCTTTTTTTTTTAAAAGAGATTTTATTTATTTATTCATGAGAGACACACAGAGAGACAGAGACATAGGCAGAGGGAGAAGCAGGCTCCCCACGAGAAGCCCGATGTGAGACTTGATCCTGGGACTCCAGGATCATGCCCTGAGCCAAAGGCAGATGCTCAACTACTGAGCCACCCAGGCATCCCAATATATCACCTGTTTCTTAAGGCTCTTGACCTTCTCTCTTCTTTGGGTCAGGACCCCTTTGAGACTTAACAAATTAATTCAGCAAGCATTTGTTAAATGCCAAGAGATATGCCAGGCACTATTCCAGGTGCTAAGGCTAGACCAGTATTTCTATCCTTAAAGAGTTTCCATTCTAACAAGGAGAGACAAGCCCCAAACCCTGAGCATGCTAAAGAAGCAAATTATGTACATGTGCGGGTGACGAGAGCTAAGGACAAAACAAAGAAGTAGATCAGAGTAAGGGTGATAGTGAGAGGGTGTGGGTGCAGTTTGCAGGTCGATAGGGTGGCTGGGATGGACCTTACTGGGAAGGTGAGATTTTAGCAAAGCCCTGAGGGAGGTGAGGGAGTTAGCTAAGAGGTTATCTGGGGGGAGAGCGTTCGGGCAGGGGGCTCAGCTAGAGCAGGCTCTGTAGCAGGGACAGCAGGGGCCCACTCAATGCTCTGTAGCAGCCAGTGCACCCAGCCCCCTGTTGTGGTGGGTGTTGGCTGCTAAAGGTTCACAGATGTCCCCTTCTCTGGAGAATCACCCTGGGCTGACCTCCCTTCCCAGAGAGGCCTTCAAGGTGGCCGATAACTGATAGGCCGATAACTGATAGGACTGATAGGTGCCAGTGCCCTTAATCTCTGGGCTGGACAATCTCCATGATGTGATGTATGTTCCTTCCCAAGCTCCCCATGGGGTGGGCTCAGGCTAGACTTCTCCTAAAACTGCAGTCTGCCTAACTTCTTCCTCTGCCCTCTCCTGATTCCCTCCACACTTCTGAGGCTTGGAGCATCTCCTCAATAAATCCCTTGTGCAAGAGTCCCAGTCTCAGGCTCTGCTCCTAGGGAACCCAGACTAAGGCAGCCCTAAGGCCCGAACCGGCCAGGTATGTCCAAAAACCAGCAGGGAGGCCATTGTGACTAAATCAAACCTCCCCAGGAAATGTGCAGATAGGTACGCATTTGCACACAGCTCTGCCTGAAACACTATGAAACCAAATTCTAGTATTTCTCATGCCCTGCCTGAGGGCTGCTAACCCCACATGTTGACTTCTTGATGCACCATCCCTTTCTCCACAAAGGGGTTGGGAGAGTACCTTCTCACACAGAACTGTCTTGAGTTAGGAAAACTGCCCACCTGCCTCTTTCCATGGTTGCTTTCCTAGAAAATTACTGACTCCATCTCCTACCAACTGAATTGCATTCCCTTCAGAATTCATGTGTTGAATCCCTAACTCCGAAGGGATTGAGTGACTGTAAGTGGAGGAGAGCTGTCAGGAGACCACTAAACTGAGATGAGGTACTAAGTGTGGGGCCCTAATCTGACAGGAATGGTGGCCTTATAAAAAGAGGAAGAGGAGAGAGACCTCTTTCTCTCTCTCTGCCATGCATTTGAAGACACCCAGAAAACTGCTGTCTGGGAACCAGGAAGTGGGCTCTCACCGGAAACTGAATGGTATGGTATTTTGTTATGATAGAGCAGACCATCAAAACTACAAAACCATCCAAACTACAAAAGTCAAAAAGAGATTCTAGAGTGAGGCTTGGTGAGGATCCCTCTTCTGATCCCTTAGGAAATAATTCCAGCAGTGACTCCGCCCAGCTCCAGGGGACCAAGCCCCAGGACCCTGGGACATCCAAAGAGGGTTTGAAAATCCGAGGCAAACTGGGATTCAACTCACTTTTCTATTTTTCACGCCTACCAAAAGGTGGAAGCATTGTAAAAGGTCTGAAGATAGACACTGAGGGAAAGTTTTCTGAGAATTTTAATCATTTCCTGTGTAGCTGCTATTCTGTGAATGCAGAGTAATCTCCTCTGGCATAGAAAATTAATTCCGAGAGGTAATTAGTTTATTTTTTATGTAAAATGCTTAACCCACCTCCACATATCCTGCCAATACAACCAAACTCTTGACAAGGAGCTGGAGAGAACGCATTTGAAGATTGAAGACGTGGCTTAGAGACCTATTTTCCACCTTTCTTGTGTGAATTTTGCCAAGTACCCTGACTTCCTTGCACCTCAGTTTCCTTCTCTATAAAATATGGTTAAGACTCCCTCTGTAGGGTAGTGAGGATCAAGCAAAGAACACATACGATGGTACATCTTTATTTGGCCCTAAATGCATCTGTTTTTTTTTAATTTTTATTTATTTATTCATGAGAGACACACACAGAGAGAAAGGTAGAGACACAGACAGAAGCAGGCTCTCCGCAGGAAGCCCGATGCAGGACTCGATTCTGGGACTGGGACCCCGCCCTGAGCCAAAAGCAGAAGCTCAACTGCTGAGCCATCCAGGCGTCCCAAGGCATCTGGTATTAACCTCTCTGAGCAATCCTTGACATAGGTAGCCTGCTGGATTTTCATAAATTGACCCTGTGTGTTATTAGACTGTTGCGTGGTCAGGCCAAGAGAAGTTCAGGAGCTGAAAGAACTTTCCTTAATCCTAGTCACACACCTGCCTCCAGCCAGAGAAGGATGCCAAGGTTGGGAGTCTGCCCAGAGGTGAGGGAATGGGCAGGTCCTCCAGGAGAAATGGACTAACTGGTCCTCAGCTAGCTACATCAGTATCCTGGGAAGTTGTTCGAAATCCATGTTCCTGTTTTCATCTCTCCCTCGCCCTAGAGGCTATTGAATCAGATTTTCCGTGGGTGGCCCTGGGTGACCCTGCATTTTGAAGTGGTCTCCTTGGGTGGTTTTTTATGTACCACTAAGTTTGAGAAGCATAGTTCTCGTAGAGCTACTTCAGATTTTATCGTCACTGACAGGTTACTGTAGATTTTGTACCCAAGTTATAAGTGAACGTTTTGAATGGCTTAGTTGAACAGCTTGCAGTACAAATTTACTCCCTGTAATAAGCAGTGTTCATAGGCTATTTCATGACCAAAAAAAAAATTGGAGTTTATCATATATCATCAAGGATTAGTAATTAGATTATGTAAACTATTCCTCAAGTCATATATTATCACAGACTCACATCCAATTAGGGTGATCTGAAAGGAACAATTGAAAACACTTTTTGCGTGTATTCACTGAAGGTCAATTACATAAACGATTAGGAAAGACCCAGAGTGATAGTTAAAATCTGGGTATCATCAAGATTGTTGCATTATGAGGTCTGGTTTTTGTTTTGCTGCTTGCCAGTCTGATGCCAAGATGCACAGCCAATTAAATGGCAATGAGCTGTATTTTGCAATGAACGAGAGCAAAGGTTCACTTAAATTTAGCATTCTGACTTCATTAAAATTTTTTATGCCGGCACATAGAACATGCTGTGAAAAAGAAATCACAGAATGACATAAAACAACCAGTCTGTCATCTGGAGTCTATATTTAGAATCATTTCTAAATGTTTCTGCACCACTGGGACCGTGCGAAAGATTTTCCCTTTCGTTGTGTTACATTATGAACCAGAACCAAAAATTTAAGATGGCTAGTTTTAATATTTTTTGTTAACACCATATTGTTGGATGGTATAATGCCAGTGGCAAGAGAAAATGGGGAAAAACCTGTTGTCCATATGCTGTAGGATGAATAATAATTTCCTGAGTGGAAACAAGGAGAGAGCGAGCCTCGAAAACCATGAGATGTATGAAATCTACTATCTCAGGGTGGTGCTCAGTGAGCGCAAGGACACAGAGCTGGGCATCCGACCTCATGGGTGCTGTCCTCTCAGGTCCTCCAAGGTAAGACTCCCAGAACCCAATTATCTTGAGAAAGACTCAATCAAGATGCTTCTGGGTACAAATAGTGAGCACCACTATGTATTAGCCATGATCTTGACTTCTCATTTATCATTTCCAAACGTACCCTTACGTGTATTTATTACCCTTCTTTTTTTTTAATTTTTATTTATTTATGATAGTCACATAGAGAGAGAGAGAGAGAGAGAGAGGCAGAGACACAGGCAGAGGGAGAAGCAGGCTCCATGCACCAGGAGCCCAACGTGGGATTCGATCCCGGGTCTCCAGGATCGCGCCCTGGGCCAAAGGCAGGCGCCAAACCGCTGCACCACCCAGGGATCCCTATTACCCTTCTTGAAAATGACGGAGAAGGAAACTGGCCTCAACTAACCAATGGCAATGTTGGGATTTGAACCCAGCTCTGACCCCAAACCATTCCCCCCTGCCCCTTATTACTCCACTTTGCTTCCTTTATGCAGAAGTGTGTCCAGCGCTTTGAATGGTGTTTCCCCAGAAGTGATGCCTTGACCACCAGCATCACATTGATCTGGAATGCTCGGTGAAGTTCAGATTCCTAGGCACCATCCAGATCAAGGGAACCCAGCGCTCTGGCAGGCCCAGGGATATGCATTCTTGCAGCTTCTACAGGAGATGCTTGTCCACAGCAGTTTGAGTGCTATTATTTTTGGTGAACCCAGGAGAAGCATGAGGTACACTAGCTGCCCTTTGTGCGTCTACAAACCAGCTGGAGAGAGCAGCCCCCGGGAAACCAAAGTGAAGCCTTCCACTTACTTTTGCATCGTTTGCAGCAAAATGTGAAATCCCAGCCTGTCTTCCACCTGGCGCTCAGTGTGCTTCCGAGCCATCCCGCTTTGTGATCAGGTGGTATTTACTTGAGGAATCAAATCCTCATATTAACACAAGCAAAACATAATTAGAAAAATCTGTTATAAAAACCATTCTGCGTTCCAAGCCAAATATAAATTACTTTGGAGTAAGTCAGCCACGCCAGGAATCCCACTCCATTAGCTCATGTAATTAAGAGCGGCTGTCATGCTGATGACTGTCAATGTCTATTTTTCTTGATTGTTTGCATATATGCCCCCCATCTTTTACTCCCAATATATGTACAGTTTGAAAGAGCTGCCGTCAGAAGATGATCTTATTCATTTTTGTGACACGTTGTATGGATTGCACTGGCTTTGCCCACTTTCCCGCTCTTCCGTCTCTGACCTTCTCAGCGTGTTCCGTGTCTGGACACTGTCGCTGCCTGGGCTTCCTTGCCCTCTGGCCTCTGCTTGGTTTGGGCAATGCGAGAACCAGTGGGAGATAAAAGAGGCTACAAGGGAGGTAGAGGGGCCTCTCAAGCCATGCGCTTCTCTGCTCTTCTTGTTCCTTTTATGGCCACAGCGTCTAGCAGGGGCCCCTCTTCCTGGCTCCCACTCGCACTGCCTTGGAGAACAAGTGATTGAGGGGACGTAGTGGCTTCTTGCTATGGCTGGCCCCTGGGTGTCTCAACATCCTTTTCTGGTTCTCTCCATGCTGCCTGTACCTCTGCAAACAGGATCTTCATTAAAGTCTCCCTTGGTGTGCCCTCTCCCTATCTGTGCAGGTGCAGTTATTTATATTCATGGGTTATGTGCATACAACGATGTCTAGTTGGGGCACCCGGGTGGCTCAGGCGGTGAGGCGTCTGCCTTTGACTCGGGTCATGGTCTTGCAGTCCTGGGATCGCACCCTGTGTCGGGCTCCCTGCTCAGTGGGGAGCCTGCAGCAGGGACCTGCCCCTCCCCCTGCTTGTGCTCACTCTCTCTCAAATTAAATAAAATCTTAAAAAAAAAAAAAAGATGTCTAGTCTATCCAAAATACTGGCTTAACTTGCAAACATAATTATTGTGTGAACTTTTGGGTTTATTTTCAAATAATTTTTCTAAAGATTTTATTTTTATTTACTCATGACAGACACAGAGAGAGAGAGGCAGAGACAGAGGGAGAGGGAGAAGCAGGCTCCATGCAGGGAGCCCAATGCGGGATTCAATCCCAGGTCTCCAGGATCACACCCCAGGCTGAAGGCAGTGCCAAACCGCTGGGCCACCGGGGCTGCCCTATTTTCAAATATTTAAATTTGTTTTATACATACACACACATGCATAGGTATATACAGCTGACCCTTGAACAACACAGGCTTTGGAGGTGCCTAACCCCCTCACGCAGTAAAAAATCCACAGGTAGCTCTTGGCTCCCCACTGACTCAACTGTGAATAGCCTACTGTTGAGTGGAAGGTTACTGACAACATAAACAATCGATTAACACCTATTTTGTATGTTATATGTATTACATACGGTCTTCTTACAATAAAGTCAGAGAAAAGAAAATGCTATTAAAAATCATAAGAAAGAGAAAATACATTCACGGTGCTCTACTGTATTTATAAAAAGAAAATCCACGTATACGTGGACCCACGCAGTTCAAATCCATGTTGTTCAGGGGTCAGCATGAAAAATATTAAAGAGCGACAACCCACTCCCTCCCACCTCCCCTAGGTGGGAAGCCTTTGTTGGTTACCTCCAGGGAACTGACAGTGAAGGGCACAGGGAAGAGGAAAACATGGGCTTCTAAGTGTAACTTGCTGCAAAAGGGGCTGTGGCAGCCAGAACCAAGGGAGCAGAGTGAGGAAGATCAGATATCTGTCCATCCGAGTAGAGAGGAGGGGAGGGAGGAGGTGGCGGGAGGATGAGGAGGCAGGAGAAAGTGAGAGGAGGGAGAGGCAGCAGAAGGAGGGAGGAGGGGGAGGTAGAAGGGGAGGGAGGAGGTGGGAGGAGGAAGACGGAGGAGGGGAGGGAGGAGGAGGAGGGGAAGGGAAGAGAGTAGGGGAGGAGGAGGGAGGAGAGGAAGCAGAAGGGGAGGAGGAGAGGGAGGGAGGAGGAGGAGGGAGGAGGGAGAGGCAGGAGGAGGAGGGAGGAGGGAAGGGAGGAGGAGTAGGGGAAGGGGAGAGAGTAGGGGAGGGGAAGGAGGAGGGAGGAGGGGAAGGAGGAGGGAGGAGGGGAAGCAGAAGGGGAGGGAGGAGGGGAGGGAAGAGAGGGAGGCAGAAGGGGAGGGAGGAGGGAGAGGGAGGATGAGGAGGGGAAAGGGAGAGAGTAGGGGAGGGGGTTGGGAGGCAGGAGGAGGAGGTGGGAAGGGGGAGACACAAGGAGGAGGGAGGGGAGACAGCTACAAGCTGCAGGATGCCATGATCTTTGGGGAAAATTGGATGTTGGAGAAGCTTCCTGTGGATTATGCGGCCCAGTTATGAGCAACATTTCTCTCCAAGGCCATGGGGCTTTCAAACACGTCCGGAGTTCTTTGACATGTCCCCATCAAAAGGTGGAATCTAATTTTTTTCTCAGGGGAATGTGGGCTTCCTTTGAATGGAGCACAGCACAGTGATTCTGCTGGACTCCAGCAGCTGGGCCATAGGTGTTCCTGCCACCACCGAGGTCCCAGCCGACAGCCAGCATCGGCCACCAGGCCCGTGAATGAATGATCCTGCAATGGTCCCAGCCCCCAGCCCGGCCTTCAAGGGCTCCCAGTAATGGTGATGGGAGCTGGGACAGGCTGTTTCCAACAACTGTGAGCAGATCTGTGAGCAAAATGAGTACTGTTGTTTAGAGCCACAAAGTTTTGGGGTGGTTTGTTACACAGCAATAGATGGCTGGCACAAAGGTTTTGTTTTGTTTTGTTTTTGGGTTTTTAAAAAGAAGGTTTATTTATTCATTTGAGGGGGGTGGTCAGGGGCAGAGGGAGAGACAGTTTTAAGCAGACACCACACCGGGCGTGAAGCCCACTGTGGTCCTGAGATCAGGACCTGAGCTGAAACCAAGAGTCGGCCGCTTACGGACACAAAGCCTTTACAGTTGGACTTGGGGGTTTTGAGCTGGCCTTCAGGTGGCCTTCTGTTTAGCAGTTACATGGAGATGGTGTGGAGAAATACCAGATACTAGAATATTTTTTTTTATCCTCTAAGGAGCCTTCTGAAAAACCCTTCTAAGGGAGAGTTGTATATGTAACATTGTGACAAGCACTGGGTGCCTAGCTCGTAGGAGGTGCTTCAGAAATTTATATTTTGGATGAGCAAATAAGCCAGATGGGGAGTGGGATCCCAGGGGGGATACTTCAGTAACAATAGCCATTAAGGGTGGGTTTTTGATGCTTCTAAGGCACTTGTTTGGCTCAGAACCTGGATGAGTGGATGATGCAAATTTGCGTTGGAGCTCATTTGCTCAGTTTACTAGAGGGGGGAGCCAGGAGACGTCTCCACGGTGTTATCTATATGTAGGAAGGAGGGAAAATCAGTTTAAAAGCTAGTAGTGGAATTTTTCAGAGGGAAAACTATCTTTTTGTAGCAGGACATCTTAGAGGATCATGGCTATTGTGAGGAGCTGACCCCCCCAGGCCAAGATGGGCTTTGAACGATTGCAGAACCACATTTGCCCCGAGAGGACAAAGTGAGAAGATCGTGGAGAGGGAGGACAAGTGTGGGGGGCAGGGGATCCCGGAGAGAGTACATCAGGGTGAAGCTGGCTAGGTGACTGAAGAATTTTAAGAACAAACATGCTTAGTGGTTATTTGTAAGTTGTTGGCCGTGGTGTTCGGTTTTGGAACAAGCACCCATTGCCCCGTTTTCCCTGAAGTCTGTCTTACATGTGGACTTTCCTTGGTGCTGTTTTGTAGAGAGGAGGAATCAGGGCAGAGTCCAGCATGGGACAGAAGAGGGTCAAAGAACCGGACATATGGAGGAAATATGGAGGTGGGACCAGAGCCCACTGGAGGAAGCTCCCCAAGAATCTGCTTCTTTGGTGGTTACTGTAGAGATGAAAAGATACATCTTTAACACCTCACAGTCTATTTAGAGTTAATAATGTCCCCACTTCTGGGGCACCTGGGTAGCTCAGGGGTTGAGTATCTGCCTCCAGCTCAGGTTGTGATCCCAGGGTCCTGGGATCAAGTCCCACATCGGCTCCCCGCAGGGAGCCTGCTTCTCCCTCTGCCTCTCTCTGTCTCTCATGAATAAATAAGTAAAATATTTAAAAGATATAATGTCCCACTTCAAGTAAAATGTCTAAAATTGGCAATTACAGAGCTGTTTCCCACCCTCTTCTATCCCTTATGACACGTGGTTGTAAGTCCTTCCTCTATTTACATTCATTACAACCACTACAATAGGATGTTATAATCATTGCTTTATACAGACACATTTTAAAGAAATTAAGAGAAAAGAAGGGTCTTTTCTATTTATCCACACATTTATCACTTCCAGTGCTTTTCATTCCCTCCTAAAGATCTGAGTTTCTACCTATTGTCATAACCCATCAGGTTCAAGAAATTCTCTTAGAATTTTTTTTTTTTGTAGGAGATCTTAAAGCAAAGTTTCTTTTATCTGAAAATGTTTTTATTTCACCTTAATTTTTGAAAGATCTTTGCATCAGAACTAGAATTCTGGGATTGACCTTTTAAAATGTCTATTTATCTTCTGAGATGATAGATGACAGATGCATTAGGAGTATTATATATCTACATCTATATTTATATCTATATCTACATCTATATTTATATCTACTTCAGGAAGTTTTTTCCCTAAAGTCCTGGGGTAGAGTTTCCTAGCTGCTTTAACATCTCTGCTAATTCTAACATATGGAATGGGATAGATCTCTGCCACTTATCTTTTCTTTTTGAGATGGGTCACATTTTGCAGATTCTTTTTATATAAAGCAATTTTGGAAAGCATCCTGAACACTGTGAATGATGTACCCTGGAGATAGTGAGTGAGAAACTGTGGATTCTCAGAGTTCTATTCTGTTCCTCCAAGGAGTAGGGCTGTTTGGGTTAGTTTGTTTTGAGGGCAGGTGGTGTGGGTAAGTCAAACTGCAAATTCTGTCCCTCCAGAGGTGTTGATTAGCTTGGCCAAGGTAATGCAGCTAACAGGTAGCTACCTTTAGATACCTTAAGAGCAAAATATTTAAAAGAGAGAGAGAGAGAGCAAAATATAGCTTTGACAAGAGATATTTTACTTCTCTAAATTTTCATCTGTGCTCAAGACTTCTACCCTAAAACAAGGACTCCCTTAGTTTCGACTTGGTTCTCTTTGATGGGAAACCAGAACCTACAGTCCAGTCTGCAGTGGGCATTATTTGCTAGCACTGCTCTTTGCTTGCTACAGGCTTGTACCTTAGAGATTTGAAGTGGCTCCTTCCAGCTGTGGCAGCGTGGCAGTTCTCCTGCTCCAGGGCATGGAGTCTCAATTTGGGTCCTTGGATAGATAGAGCAGCCTTACGATTGCCAGATAATATTCAGGACACCCTGTTAAATTTTAAGATCAGATTTTGAAAACCCACAAATTTTTAGCGTAAATTATTTGAGACAGACTTACTATAGATCTAAGTGACGACAGAGCGAATGATAAAAGCCAGGGCTATCTGGTCAGCTTGAGCCAGCTGTCACTCATGTTTAAGCAGAGCCTCAGAGGCAGGCAGAGGAGTGGGGGAGCTTATGGTGAAAATGGGGAGGTTTCAGGCAAGCCCTGATGGGAGCCTGCGGCTGGGGGAAGCTGGAGACAGGCTAACCAGAAGTGGGGTGTCTATGTGACTGGTTGGGGGGACATATTTGGTGCTCTCTGGTCGGTCCTAAGTTAGAAGCAGGGACAAAAATTGGGGAAGCTATCAGTTATTAATCAAATCCTGGATGTTTGGGGCCGGTTGGAACAGAGGTGGTTGTTTGGCTGCCTGGATGGTCGCAATAGACAGCAGGCTGCCTTCCTGGGCCGGTTACTGGGGATGAGGGCTTGGTTTCCTGGCAGGTTGTGGGTCAGAGTTCTATTTCTGTATGTGGTCTGACCACCATCTGTTTGTATATTCAATCTCTCATTGTATTATTTGGGGCATACTTACAAGGAGTACCTTTTTGGAGGTCTCTGAGCACCCAGGAAAGTCAGCCCGAAAGCACAGGTAGAAAACTGGAGGGGCCATTGGCCGCCAGGTGGGCTGAGTTCCGCCCCTTTGCCCGGCGGTGCTGTCCCTACCAGCTGCTGGAATGACACATCGGTGCCCCACCCTTGTCATGCTTTCTCTGGCCGTCAGAGTTGTCTTTGCCGATAGGCAAGAAGAACTGGGGAATTATTATTTTTTTAAGATTTTATTTATTTATTCATGGGAGACACAGAGAGAGGCAGAGGCACAGGCAGAGGGATGTGCCTGTGCAGAGGCACAGGGATCCTGATGTGGGACTGGATCCCGGGGTTCCAGGATCATGACCTGAGCCGAAGGCAGGCGCCCAACCACTAAGCCACCCAGGCGCCCCAGAGCTGTGGAACGAACACCCCCCAGAGGCAGCCCTTCGCTGTGGCTCATGGGAGCCAGTGTGCAAGCGCCCAGCTCTCTCCTCTTTGGAGACAGTTGACACAGTGGCTACCTGCCCCTGGAGCACCCTTTATTGGCTTCCTTCTCCTCTTGTCTCAATTCTCTACTGTGTCACAGAGCTTGCTTTTGGGAAACCCAAGCTACTAAGACAGGTGGAGATCAGCTGGCCCCAACTTGAACTGACCCCTGGAAGTTTTATTTTTATTTATTTATTTATTTATTTATTATTTATTTATTTATTTATTTATTTATTTCCCCTGGAAGTTTTAAATGTAGAACATACTGAGCAAGAGCTCGGGCTGTGGGCTGAGCAGAGACAGGAAGCAGCGGAGGTGAGCACGGTGGCTGGCATCTGACTGCGTCTTCAGATGGGGGTCCCAGGGCTGGACCTGGGCTCAGGTGGGGGTGGACCCTGACTGCCGAGGGGCTGCTGTTCCCCTTTCCCCACTGCACAGCCGTGAGATTTCCTCACTTCCCAGACACCTTGGTGACAGACCCCATCCCCTGAGGTGACCCCCACCTCTTTGTCCCTTGACGCTTTGTCTTGCTTACTCAAGGTCTTACGGTGGGTCAGCAGGGGGACGGGGGCTAAACCCAAGCAGTCTGACCCCAGAGCCCGAGATCCTCACCAGCATGTAATGGCCTTTCAAAATGCTGTCATAAAATGTTTCCCCAGCTGACTCCTGAAGGAGATTCATCGCACAGGTTTGTGGGCCACACACTGCTCACCCCCCACCCCCCACCCCGGGCAATAGAGCCGTTAGCCAGGGCTGACTCTTCTCTGGGAGCTGGGAGCGTTGCCTTACTCTTCAGGGGGCCTCACAGGCTGGTGTGGAGCTTGGCCTGTGTTTGGCCCGCTCAGGCACTGTGGCCGCAGAGTCTGTGCTCTTCGCTACTGCCCATACTGAAGCTATTTTATTTTATTTTATATATTTTATTTTATAATTTAATTTAATTTAATTTATTTTTTTCTGAAACTATTTTAAAATAACCGAAGCAAGACAAAGCATTTCTGAGGATATGCTCAAAATTAGACATGAAAATTCTACTAACATCCCATGTGCTAAAACATGACTCCACCTAATTCCAGGGACGCCCCCCTCCACCCCTTCCTTTTTTTCCAGGGACCCCGCCAGGGCTGCAGTTGCGAGCACTGCCGACTGTCATTCCTCCTGGCATCTAGTGGTAGGGCTCACACCTCCGCATGCTACCCTTGCTCTGCAGGCTGGGCCCACGGAGAGGCAAAGGAGGCACCGGGTCCTCCATTCCGTTGGGGTAAGGTCAGTTGGGCTCCTGAGAGCGAATGGCCTTTACCATTTGCTCCCAGGTGCCTCACTCGCCCTACTGTATTCTTGACCCGCCTAGACAGGCGAGCACATGTCACTGTCTGCTTGAGTCCCTGTGGCCACCTCCTCCAGCCCCGTGCCTGCAGAAGGAAACATAGGCTGTGAGTCATTTTACTTGGTTAGGGAAGGAGAAAGAAACCAATGGGGGGATGAAACAGAAGTGCTGTTGCTGAGTCTTACATTGGACAGGGTGATCCGGAGCTGCCGTGGGGCCCCGGCTGCTCTGTGGTGACTGCTAGTGCCAACGTGTCCCAGATGGAAAGGAAGGCTGGCCAGCTGGGTGCCCGCACAGGGCTTCCTCGTGTCCTTGAGGCCGGCTCCACGGGCTTAGGCAGTCGGAGTGGCTCTGGTCTGTGCAGCTGAAGCAGTCCCACTAGATCCCTGGCCTCAACGAATTCCCCGCAGCCTCATCTAGTTCCTCTGCCTCAACTAATCCCCTCTCCCCCCAGACTCCACTAGTCCTCTTGGTCTCAACTAGCCCTTCCTTAGCTTCCTCTAGCCCAGCTGGCCTCAGCCAGACCCCCCCTTTGGAGGGGTTTCCCATCTTCCACCTGGCCCTGGGTTTCCAGCTTTGTTTGCTCATTCTCTTGCCTGCACCTGGGAGTCTTTACCTGCACCTTCTAGGACGTTCTACAGAAGGCCCAAGTCAGCAACTCACTTATCCCAGCCTGGACCTTTCTCCTCCTGCTTCCTCAGGGTGATCCCCAGGGCCCTCCCACCCCATCTGGTCTCCCAGAGAGAGGGAGGTGAATGTTAATGTTCAGGGAAGCCTACACCTGGCCAGGCGCTGACTCTCTGTAAGATGAGCTCACAAATCTGCTCAACCAATGGCACGCAGAGGGCATCCTTCTCCACATTTTAGAGACAAGATGGAGGTTCAGAAAAACTAAGTGCCCAGTATGAAATTATAGTTTTAGGAAATGAGAGACACATTTAAATACCATTCCGTCTGAACCCCATGGCCCAGAATATGCCACCTCTCCCCATCGAGGTCCCCCATACTAGGTGTGCTGACCCCCAAGGCCCAGCACATGCCATCAGCACCTATGTGGTGGGGGGAAGCACTGGAGCTGTGCACCCTTGGTATGAAAACACAGCCGAGCCCACGGGACTGGTCTGCAGTGACCTGAGACAAGGGGTTGGTGGAAACCAGCCACCTAATCAGCAAAGAACAGGAAGCAACCTGCCAGCACTGTTCCGGAGCAGGGTGGATTTCCCAAAATGGGACCTTTCTGGGTGGGAGATGTCCTTCTTGGGACTGTGGGTGGGGGCGTCTGTGGGGGTGAGACCAGGCATTTGCATTATAAAGGTCTCTTTCCACTGGAGTGCAGGCTGGGAGCTGCCTTGCAGAAAGCTTCTAGGCCTTCAGATGGCTGGATCTCCATGGAAATTGGTTTGCAGAGAGAAAGGAGCTATTTTAAGGACAAGCAGAGATGAGAACCTGTAGGTTGGGGTTAGGGAAGGTAGCTGTGGGAGAGAGCTTTTCTGAATGACTCACTAACTTCCCTCCTATTGAGGTGGGAAAAAAATGGCATGGCAAAAAAAACCGGAAACCCAGGAAAAAGGAGTAGCGGCAAGGCCGACTCCCTCCCTGGGGGAATGGCCAACCCCCTCCCTGGGGGAATGGCACGGGGGTGGCGGGGTGGCAGGGTGGCAGGTGGCAGCAGCAGGTGCCCCCCAGGGGGCCGCGCTGGGGGTGGAGCTGCTGGGGGTGAACCTCCCCTTAGGGAACATCCACCACGATTGTACCTTCCCATCCGCGTAACATCTGCTCTTTCAACCAGCTTCCATGTAATCATGCAAAGAAGGAAACATTTACTAAAGAAAAAAATGGCTGTGGCAGTTTCTGTCATCTTAGAGGGTAACGGAATTGATCTTCAGGGCAGGGGGCACTTTAGCAGGAAAGCGTGGTTAATCCATCCGTCTCATTAGGGAGCCTGGGGAAGACTGGCTGAAACAAAAGAGGTAAATTACCGAAGTGATAAAGAGGTGGGGATTTCGAGGTCCCCAGGTCATCCTGCCATTGGATTGTGTGTGTGTGTGTGTGTGTGTGTGTCTGGAGCGGCCCCGAGTGGTGGCAGCCCAGAGCCCAGGGAGAAGGTAGTCAGGGACCTCTGGGGAGGGGGGAGCGGCCGAGAGGATGGTCGTACATTCCAGGTACATTCTAGGCTGTTACCCATCAAGGGACAGAGCCTGTTTGGCACACACACAGCCTGGGGTGGTGCCTGGGGGAAAGGCCACCATGAGGGGCACTTGCTCAGGCCCACTAGAACTCACAGCAAAAGATGATGGGGAGTCCAAGGTGCACCTCACGGTGCTGGTCCTCAACTCACTTCTCCTGGGAACTCTCAGAAATGGCGGGGAGGGCCTGGAAGTCCATTCTAGGTGGGGGTGGAAGCTCCAGCTCTATACTCTTCCTGTGTGTAGTCTGCTACAGGCAGCTCCCAGAAGGCCACCCCCTCCTGGCAGGCAGTGGGTTCCCCAGGAGCCCTGGGGATCATGCCCAGGTCTTTAGTCATGGGGTGATGGCTATAGCAGGGTGGACCAAAAGGCTGTCTGGGAGTCTCTAGCCATCCTTCCACGCTGGCCCGTGGCCTACTGAGTCAAAAGGCTCGGATCTGGGGACTCAGGGATTTCTGTGTGAGGAGCAGCAAGTGAGCCTGCAGGGTGAGGGGGTCCCACCTGAGTGTGGTGAGGAGCTGCAGTCACAGCAGGCTTTCAGCCTTGACCCTGCGTGTCCACAGGCCACTGCTGCAGGGCAGGGAATGGTGCGCTCCGAGGATGCTAAGAACACCAGTCCCTCACGCTCTGCGTAGAGTCCGGGTCTGGCGTGTGACCCAGAGCAGAGCCTGAGTAGCCTGAGGTGGTGGGAGCAGCAGTCGGGGCCAAGCAGCTGTGCCCTGGCCCAGGGCCAGGCCCTGACAATGGGCCTCTGGGTGGGGGCTGCTCCGGCACCCACAGGGCCTACGAGTTGCTCCTGAATGCAAGGAGCTGGAGGCCCACAACCTGGCTATTGTTTACATGTGTTTATTGTCTCTGGAGCTTAGCAATGAACACTTAATAGAAGGAGGAGGAACCTGTGGCTGCAGGATGGCAGGTGGTGGCGGTGGTATGTGCGCGCAGAGGGTGACGACACTGGCTGGCCACACGGTGCCTGGAGTCCATGAAGCTGCGGAACATCTACTGCTGTTCCTGGTCTACGCCCAACTTCAAACTGTTTCTACGAAGTCCCCTCCAGTCAGGGGACTAGTCAGCCCATCACCACCACGAACCTCAAAGACCTCTCCTCCCTTGAACCTCAACGACCTCTCCTGCCTTGCCTGCGGCTCGGCGGCCCCAACAGCCTAGAAGCACGTCTGCGGCTGAATGTCAGGAAAAAAAAAAGCCACACGGATGGGAGCTGAGTGAGAAAGGCACAATTTATTGGTCATGCGGACAGACACACACGGGGACGTGGGGTGCGTACCCATTCTCCTGCACTCACACCTCTGGATTTGGTTTCCTACACTAATTCTGTATGTCAAAAAGCAACACAAAAGAAAAGACTCACCAATCTACTCTCGTAGTAACCAAGGAAGCAGGGCCAAGAGCCACAGAGTTTGGAAAGAAATGACTGCATTGTTCTGACAGCCGGAACCGAGAGGCTCACCTCCCTGGCAGCCAGGCAGCACAGCTTGGCTTTCAGGAGCGACAGCAGAGACCCTTCTATGAGCACGATGAGATAAGTGTTGGGGGGCTTCGGCTCAAACCATGGCCTGGTGCTGGCTGCCCAGCTCGAGGACGGCCTGGGCTTCTCTAGCACAAGCTGAAGCCGGATCTCTCTACTGGACTAGGTATTGATTTTCCCTCTCCTTTCGACTCAAGAACTGAGATGTGGAGAGATCCCCTCTCTCTGCAGCAGCTCTGCTGGAGCCCCCGGGCTTTAGCTAAAGCAGTGGCATCCCTGAAGCCAGGCGAGGCCAGGTTTGTTGTACCCTAAATTAACCACTTACTCTTCATCTCCCTAAAGCTCAAGCCCTGTCTCACTCCAGGAAGGCACCGGCCTTAATTTTTAATGCTTTGTCCAAACTGCTCAGAACACACTGTCCTGAACCGGGCGTCTGGAATGTGGTTGTGTTTGGCTGAAAAAGACTCAACTCATGTTTGTGGAGCACTTAGCACAGTACCTGGCATGTGGTGAGTGCTCTATACATGTAGCAATTATTATTATTAATAATATTATTATTATTATTTTATATCTCCACCTACAAATCAGCGCTTTAGTTCCTTTCTTCAAAATGATGACCGGAACAAGGCTCATGGGTTCCAAGTACCAAGATCATGCTGGGGTCCCAGGTACACTTTCCCTTCTACCCTTAGCACTTGGTGCCAAGTTTGGCAGCCAGAGCACTCTGCTGACCACACAGAAGCTAGGCCCTCTCCTGAAAAGTAGGAAGCCCTGCATAGGAAGCTAGGTAGGAGGAGCCAACAGGGGGTCCTGGGAGAAGGTCCGAGTGGCTTCACGCTGTTCCTCGGGGCTCCTGTCTTGCTGCCAGCTCGCCAGGGGCTTTACTGTGGGACAAGAACAGAACAGCGTCAGTGCTAAAGTCTCTAGCAGGCCAGATTAAACTAAAGGTGCCCTCGTCCCTACACACAGTGGGCTAGGGCAAGCTTCCTTTAACGCGGTGCAGGAGAGCCAACGCACTGCTTAAGCACGTACTTAGATATCTAAGCAATATATGTGCACGTACATTATATGCATATGTGGCAATTACAGGATATGGAAGAAACAGTATGCAGTATAAATTATAACAGTAATGATATATAATAAAATTTAATCCTCCCTATAAACCTATGAGGCAGATTCCATCAGTAGCTCCCTCTTTACAGATGAGTAAACTGAGGCTCAAGGCACAGAGCCAGGAAGTGCGAGAGCTAGGATTCAGACCCAAGACAGTGTGGCTCCCCAGGAAGTTCTTTACTACTACTAGTTTTGCTCGAAAAGAAATCCATTTTATAGGAAGGAAGGGGACGGCAGTGTGTCTGAAGTCTCTAAAACATTGGGAAGAGGGACGCCTGGATGGCTCAGAGGCTGGGCGCCTGCCTTCAGATCGGGGTGTGATCCTGGAGACCCAGGATCGAGTCCCACATCGGGCTCCCTATGTGGAGCCTGCTTCTCCCGTCTGCCTAAGTCTCTGCCTCTCTCTCTCTCTGTGTCTCTCATGAGTGAATAAATAAAATCTTAAAAATAAATAACTAAATAAAATATTGGGAAGATTTTAAGTACTAACACTAAGGATGGTGATAAAGAAATGTAAATGATCTAGGTTTTTTTTTTTTTTTTTTAGTTACGGCACCTGAGTTCCTATAGGGCTGACCCAGGAAGGCTCAGAGAATTTATCCCCAGAACCTCATTTAATGCTTTCGGTGTAGGAACAGAGCCTTCCGGGACAGACAGGACTGGGTTCAAATCCTGCGATCTGAATGGGGGCCTGGGTGTTGTATCACACGCACTTGCCCCTAGTGCACCCCTGAGCCAACGGGGGTCTCACCCGCACACACACACTTGCCCCCAGCGGACCCCCGGGCCAGTGGGGGTCTCCTGCTCACTCGCACACACACGCACTTGCCCCCAGTGGACTCCAGAGCCAGCAGGGGTCTCCCATGCACACACGCACTTGCCCCCAGGGCACCCCCGAGCTAGCGGAGGCGGGGGTCCTCTCCCGCACACACGCACTTGCCCCTGGGGCACCCCTGAGCCAGCAGGGGTCTACTGTGCACACACTCACTTGCACCCGGGGCACCCTCAGCCAGCGGGGGGGTCTCCCGCGCACACACGCACTTGCCCCCAGAGCCAGCGGGGGTCTCAGGCCCTGGGGCGGGGGCTCCCCTGCACACGCCGGGCCCCAGCGCACCTGCATGGACGCGCGGCCGAGCGGCGCGTCCTCAGCCCGCAGCTTGCCGTGGTGGGGCAGCTCGGCGTTCTCCCGGTAGTCGCGGCCCTTGGAGTGCTGCAGGTGCAGGACGGCCGGGCTCTTGACCGGGAGCGGCGGCCGCTGCGCCGGCGGGGGCGGGGGCTGCTGGCTCAGTTCCGACCTGGAGGGCTTGATGGGCCTCTTGGCGGGCACCTGGGCCTGGAGGCCCGCGGCGGCCTTGGCCTTCCCCTGGCTCTTGTCCGCGGCCGCCGGCCGGCCCTCGGCGGAGGACGAGCAGGTGTAGGAGCGCAGCCGGGGCGTGGGGCTCAGGAAGGGCGCGGCCGCCGCCGCCTTGCCTGTCCCCTTGGTGCCCTCGGCCTCCTGGGCTTTGGGGAGCAGGATGCCGGGCGACAAGATTCCTGGGTCCGGGCAGGGCGGGGGATCCTTCCTCAGCATTTTGGGCGATTCCTGCTCTTTCCTGGGCAGCAGCTTAGGGAAAGAGCTCACAGAGCCATACAGCGGGTTCTCAAACATCTCGGGCTTGGTGAGCCGCACGTCCTCCTGGGGGGAAGATTCTGGGGTGCTCTTGCCCAGGTCGCAGGGCCTGGAGGGTGGCAGAGAGGGGAGACAGAGAAAAATTGCATTTGACAAGTGGTTGCTTCCTCCTGATGAGGTGATCAAAAGGTGAACCAGACAGGTGGTGACTGCCCATCTTTGTGACTGTACTGAGCACCATCCAACTGTTCCCTTTAAAATAGTTCATTTGAAAAAAAAAAAAAAAAAAGGTTCATTTGGGGATCCCTGGATGGCTCAGTGGTTTGGCACCTGACTTCAGCCCAGGGTGTGATCCTGGAGACCCGGGATTGAGTCCCACATCGGGTTCCCTGCGTGGAGCCTGCTTCTCCCTCTGCCCCCCTCTCTCTCTCTCTGTGTCACTCATGAATAAATAAAATCTTAAAAAAAAAAATCTAAAATGGTTTATTTGGGGAATGGGCTAGATGGGTGATGGGTATGAAGGAGGGCCCTTGTGAGGAGCCCTGGGTGTTATAGGTAAGTGATGAATCACTAAATTCTACTCCTGTGGGCAGCCTGGATGGCTCAGCGGTTTAACACCTGCCTTTGGCCCAGGGCATGATCCTGGAGGCCTGGGATCGAGTCCCACGTCGGGCTCCCTGCATGGAGCCTGCTTCTCCCTCTGCCTATGTCTCTGCCTCTCTCTCTCTGTGTGTTCTCTTATGAATAAATAAAAATCTTAAAAAAAATTCTACTCCTGAAACCAATATTACATGATACATTAGTAACTAACCAGAATTGAAATAAAAATTTGAAAAAAAGAAAAAGAAACATCTAACAGTGATTTTCCTGGAGTTTCATAGAAAATATTTCCTTCGGGCAGCCTGGGTGGCTCAGCGGTTTAGCGCCGCCTTCAGCCCAGGGCCTGATTCTGGAGACCCGGGATCGAGTCCCACGTTGCGCTCCCTGCATGGAGCCTGCTTCTCCCTCTGCCGGTGTCTCTGCCTCTCTCTCTCTCCCCTCTGTGTTCTCTCATGAATAAATAAATAAAATCCTTAAAAAAAAAAAGTAGATATTTAAAAAAAAAAGAAAATATTTCTTCACCTTTGTTATGGGACTTACACTTCAATTACACACACACACACACTATTAGAGGAGCCGGTAGTGTGTTGCTCATAGGTTGGTGACCTCACAGGTGAGCTCCCTTCTTGCCCCACACCATGTCCACCGTAAAAGTGTTCACACTGGAGCGCTAGTGAGCAAGGTGGACTTCACAGAAGGTTTCGTAGGAGGGCAAGAAGGAGCTCACTTACACGGCACGCCCGGTATCAAAACCACCTGTTCCGTCCTTGGCAGAGAAGGCCTGCCCTCCACGGCCCCTGTCCCTCACAGCCTCTCTGTGTCTCTAGCAAATTCTATCCTGACCCTCGGGAGAACAGAAGCCTGCAGGGGACCAGACCCCCCCTCAGTGACCGCCTGGGCTGTGTGAGGGCTTCAGCTCAAGGAGGACACGTGGGGGCCCCGCAGTGTGTGACGCTGCCCCAGGGACAGGTGGGGGCCTCAAACCAGCCGGTGTCTGCGCTCCCGATTCACAGGTGTTCTCCGCAACCACAGTCCTCCTGGTGAGTGTGCTTTCCTACGTGTCCTCACTCACAGTGGGAGAGAAAACGCGGCCACGCGGGTTGGAGAACCCGAGGGAGCTGGAGGCCTGCGCCCGCACCAGGGCAGAGGCGTGGGGGAGGAGGAAGAGCGGCCTTTGTGGCTCCTGAATTACTCTGACGTGAGGGGGTTTCCTGCTGAGCGAATTATAACCAGGAATGGGAACATGTTTTACTTTCTGGCTGACAGCACAGTCTCCTCGGGGAATGTTCTGGGTTCTGCTTTAGGTAAAAAAAGGGAAGCGGGCTCCTTGGAACCCACTGAAGTGTTGGGCCGGGCCGCCGCTTACTGCGGGAAGGGGCACTGGCCCACTGCTGCGAGGTGTTGGCCAGCCAAGGCCGAGGGACTCCTTAGGGGACAGGTGTGCGCTCAGGGGACACAGGCGAGATGTCATTGTCGCACAGGTGCCAGCAGGGCGAGAGGACATGAGGGTATGGGGAGGTGAGACTCTGGGACTTGCCAAAGGGGGCCTGACTGTGGACTCGCTTTTCTGCTCATCACTCTTTAGAAAGATCTAGAAGCAGCTGTCTAACCAGAAATGTTAAGGCCTTGAACAAAGACTTTGGAAAGCTGCCCCTCCACCTTAGGCCACCCTCTACACGCCCGCCTGGATCCTCAAAAAGATCTTTGCTATGAATTAGTGCAGGGAAGAAGGTGCAAGAAGGTCCAAGCAACACTGAGTTTCTGAGGAAGAGTCAAATAGTAGAAAAGAAAAATGCATGGCCTGATTCCTGGCAGCCCACTGACTGAGACAGGAGGATTGGGGCAGCACCAGAAAGAGGCCCCTGGTGCACGCATTTTGGGGATTCCAGAACTCCTTCCCTGGGAGAAGCATGGGGAGATGGAGGCAAGTTACCTCTTCTGAGAGGGGACTTCTGTTGCTCCTAGAGAGGGGAAGTCTTGGGGCAGAGGGAGAGACTGGGGAAAACCACAGTCAAAAAAGTCCCTGACCGCAGGTAACAAGAAACCAAGTCCCACAGGAGGGGCCATGCCTGTGAAACAAGTGCACCAGTATCCAGGGCACAGAGTTCACTAATTCCTCTGGGAAAATAACCCACTGCTCAGATTCCAGAGCCTTCCTTTTTCTCAAGAAGTGCAGCACCACCGAGCAGGGTCTGAGAAGAGCCCCCTTCTTCCCCACATGACTTCAGCCTAGAGACCTGTCCCCGCTTGCCTGGGATTCCAGAGTCTCTGGGACATGGGGCTCTGGCACTGATATGGGGACAGTTGTGGGCAAAGTGAAGTGGCTGATCACGGGCCAAGGTGCAGGGCAGCGGTGGCAGGTGCTGGGTCCGCTCCAACTGAGCCGGGGGTCCGAGCAGCAGGGAGGGCCGCCCACATGAGTGGGAGGTGCTGGCTCCTCGTCTCTAATCCCCTAATGCATGAGAAGTGAGCTTAGGACCCGATCCTGGGGGGCCGCTGGCCGGCGGATGTCCCTGCTCCGAAGCTGTCACCTGAGGAACCAGAGGGGACACGTCCCCACCCAGTGCCACGCTGCATGCCGTGTGCAAGTCGTTCAGCACAAAGATACTCTGACTCTAGGAGGCTGAAAACATTTCACTTAAAGAACCTCCTTGCAGCCTGTGCTTGATTATGGCTCCATCTCCCGGGGCTGCCAAAGAGGCACCTCGGCACCCGCCATATGGTGGCTTTTGTCCTCATTTCCCCAGAGGGAGGAAACTGAGGTGTTTCCTCCTCTCCCGAGCTTCTTATGGAGTGACTGGAGCACAAAAGTACTATCAACAAACTCTGGAAGGCTAGTGGCAGAGAGGACAGGATGGAGCTCGCGGGCAGGCCTCGTCATCCACCCCGCCCTACCACGTCCTCCTCCCCTCCATCCATCTATCCGCTTGTCTTAGACACCAACTCCTCAATCTGGAGGAGACTCCAGCCAGGCCAGGCATGCAAAGGTCGGGGGTGGAAGGAGGTACGCATGATGTGTGACGACGCTCCCTCCCCTGGCTCCTTGTATGGGATGGACACCACCCCCCGGGGACACACTGACCCCACGGAAGGGAGGAGTCCAGAGCAGCCCCCTGCAGTCACTCGAAAAACAGCCACCAAGGAAAGTCGATGCTCATGGTATTTTGCACCTCTCCAATCCCTGCAAATTGGCACCTGCACTTCCAATTTCCCTGTCACGCTATGCTTGCTGGAAAACTCACAGGGCTCCCCGTCTGGCATTTCCACGGGGCGAACAGGAATGGGTTCACTTGTGAAGTGGCACACGGGAGAGGTGGCTGTGGCTTTGGCTGCCCGGCCGGACCCCCCACCCCAGCTCCATCCTCTTGGACCGTGCTGCCTGGGCCAGGTCTAGAAGCGAGTCAGCTTTCTCTGGGCTCCTTGCCTTGCCTTTCCCAAAGTTTCTGGGCCAAAGGCCTCCTCCTGCAGACCAGCTGCCCCCCCTTCCCACTCCCCCATAGCTGCTGCACTTTCTGACTGGCCTCCAAAGGAGGGACAGAAGGTTGTGGATGGGAAGGGGAACCTCATGGCTGAAAAGGCAGGGGAACTCAGAGCTGGGGAAGGAGGAAATCCCCACCTGTTCCTTGAGAGATTATCTGAAGGTCCACTAGTTCTAGAAACCTATGTTCCAATGAATGTAGTTGTTACAGGAAGCTGTTTTGGGAGGCAGTATCTTTAACATTTTCTATTTTTTTAAAAAAGTCTTTCAAATGTATACCAATAGGGCAGGACAGGGAGATTCCATAGGTATTTCCTCTACTGCCTTCTGTGTTCCTGGCCCTGAGGATGAGCCAATGACCAAAGTGGGCACACAACCCCATGCTCATGGAGGCTCGGTTCCAGGCTCGGTTTTCCTGGTGGTGAAAACCCAGGGAAGGGAGAGAACCTGATGAGGAGGATGCTCACCTTGACTCCTGTGTCCTGGGGCAGGGGCCCCGCGTGGCTGTCGAGGATGAAAACTTCTTTGGGGATACGGGTGGCTGGGAGGGTGGTGTCGGGGGGCTCTCTCCCCTTCCGGGCCCCAGGGAGGAGTCCTTGAGCGGCTGGTCATAGCTCCAGGCTGTGGGCTGCTGGTCGGGGGACAGGGACTGCTTCATGTGCCCAAAGGGCACCACCCCCATGTAGTTGGGGTTGATGATTTCAGTGATGTTGGTGCCACTGCATGGAGGGACCCTGGAGGGGAGAGACACCTGAAGTCACATCCCAGGGCTCCCTTCCCTCCTCTAGGACAGCGCCCCATGAGGACAGTGTCCTCTGAGATCTCTTGGGGCCCCTAGGCCCTCTGCTACTCTGTCTTGTTTTGGACAATTGATTGATGTCAGAAGGGAACATGGGCATAAACAAAACAGTCCTGGTCCCCGTTTTCATGGAACCTACATCTGATAGGAGAGAAAGCAAAACAGCGACTAAGAAACACAGTGCTCGCACCGTGCCGAAGTCTGCGAGTAGCAAAGGAGGCAGAGACGGGCCAGCAGGAGGGGTGGGACCAACGGGGCACGGGGTGGCCAGAGAAGGCCTATCCGAGGAGGCAGATAAGGAAGGGAAGGGAGACGGGTGAGGCTGTGCAAAGGCCCTGTGGAAGGGCTTGAGCTGCTTCAGGACCATCTGAAGGCCTGTGCCAAGTGGGGAGGATGGATGAGAGGCTGGCGTGGCCAGGGTGAGTGGGTGCGGGGAGGGCAGGGCTGGGCGGTCAATGAAGGGCTCCATGTGGGATGCGTTGGCTTGCACATCTGTGTGAGGCATCACAATGGAGACGGCCATGCAGGCATTTGGAAAGCTTGAGTGGGAGGCCACAGAAGTCAAGGCTGGAGCCTCAAATGTGGGAGAGTCAGCTGTGGAGGGGATGGCCCGGCTCCGGCTGAGGGGACCCTAGGAGACCCATACACTGTGCTATCCCTCTGAGAGAAGTGCCATCCTTTGTGAGCGAGTGCTCTGATGGGACCCAACTGGTGGAGTTCTGAGCACAGGGGTTCTGACCAGCCCTCCCTGGCTCCCATTTGCTCCGCCAACCTGAGCATATCTTGCCCCCACCTGTCCCTGCCGGTTTAAGAAGCATTAGTTCTAATACTAGCCAAATTCACTAATCCTGATTCCAGAACCAAGCAAACATTTGAGTTAGGATGCACTCAGTGACGGGGTGAGAATGGAAGAACATTTTATGGCGATGAGAGTCAGAAGTTGGAAGTGGGCCAGAGATTGGCTGGAGATGGGGGTTCGGGTGCAAGAGGTAGGCAGGCATGAGGGTGGGGGCTAGCCGGACAGGTGGTCTGGGGGTACCCAGAGAAGGCGAGGAGGCTGGGCTCTGCGACAGTGTGTGGGATTTCGCTTCGGTCAACTGGCACCGCTCTGCTCCCCCCGCCCCAGCAGGCAGGTAAGCCACCTGGCTTGATTCTGGAACTTTGGGACCACATTGGTGAGCCGAGGTGACCTGTGGTTGGGGACTGCTGTTGCCTAGTCAGAGACTGTAATGTCTGCATCATTCCCAGTCCAGGCTTTGCCAAGAGCAACCTGTGTGCGCATTTTCCTTAACGATTTTTCCCTTAAGTAATAGGACGGGGTTTGATGATCACAGAGCCATGCCTGCTGCTGTGTCCACTCCCCAGGAGACACAGGAGCCATTCTCTGCAGCGCCTTCCCCCTGGGCTGAGAGTTCCTACATCAGGGGCTGCACCTACTTTGCTTTGGTTTCTCTAGAATCTGACACATACCTAAGTGAGCAGCCAATGTCAGTGAACTGAACTGCTTTCTTTTCTTTTCTTTTTTTTTTTAAAGGGAGAGAGAGAGAGAGAGAGAGAGAGCAGGGAACGAGCGGAAAAAGAGAATCTCAAGTAGACTCCATGCCCAGCACAGAGCCTGACAAGGAGCTCCATCTCATGACCTTGAGGTTATGACCTGAGCCAAAATCAAGAGTTGGGCGCTCAATCAACTGAGCTCCTTGGGGCCCCTTGAACTGCTTTTCGACATGGACGCGTCTCCCAGGCCTCACACAGGCATACCCACCTCCCTGGAATGGGCAGCGGGACAGTGCCTCTCCTGGGCCAGAGCTTTCATTCCCTCCCAGCCCTTGGATTCTCTGCACTTCACTCAGCCTCTTCTGGGTCCAGGGTCTGCAAAACCATGCTAGTTTGTGGGGAAGCCCTGGCAACCCCCCTGCTCTACCTGTTGGCAGGTTCCCACTGCTTCATGGGGTCGTGGCTGGTGAGGCTCTTCAGGGACTTGGTCCCGCTGGACTCATCTCGCTCAGTCTTCACAAAGTCTGCAAGGAAAGAGCAGGAAGGAGCATGTGAGGCCCGGTGTCCAGTGTGGGTCAGGATGGCGTAGATTCTGAGGCCTCACACGAGTTCAGTGATTGACTTCTTGTGCCTGCCATGGCTCCAGAGGGAGGACAGTTGGCATGTGTGATCCAGAGTGATTATTTCATGTGACATTTCCAACTTGTTGGTGTCACAAGGGACAGGCAAGTATTTCTTGGCAGATCCGAATAAAACCAGTATAACGAGGCCCACAAGAGCATTTGACAACAAAGTCAACCTAATTTAAAGGGAGGGGAAAGAATCTTGAGCAGATTCCTCACAGAGCATGGAGCCTGACATGGGGCTTGATCTCATGACAACCATGAGATCATGACCTGACCTGAAACCAAGAGTCAGATGGATGCTTAACCGACTGAGCCACCCAGGCACCCCTGGAGCAGAAAGGTTTTAATGTGATTAACAGGACTGAAGACTACATGTTCATTTCGATCTCATGACCCTGAGATTATGACCTGAATCGAAATCAAGAGTCAGATGCTCAATCAGCTGAGCTCCTTGGGGCCCCTTGAACTGCTTTCCGACATGGACCCGTCTCCCAGGCCTCACACAGGCACACCCACCTTCCCAGAATGGGCAGCGGGACAGCGCCTCTCCTGGGCCAGAGCTTTCATTCCCTCCCAGCCCTTGGATTCTCTGCACTCCTACTCAGCCTCTTCTGGGTCCAGGGTCTGCAAAACCTGGACTACATGTAGGAAAGACTACATGTTCACTTCCAAGTTTTACAATTAGGGCAGGATTCTGAGAAAATTAAAGATGGGAGTCTAAATACTTCTTCACGTTCCAGACTTGCAGAGTCTCCTGGCCGTGTTTCAATATTCCCCAGAGGAGTAGTGACAGTCCTGATCTAAGAGATAAGGTGTCTGCAACTGCCTACTGGGAATCAGCAGGGTCTGCTTTGGGGACAGATTGGAGATGACTCCCCAAGGCTGAGGTTTCACTCGGGGTTAGGAAACACCTCTAATAAGCATTGGTCCCCAAGCGTGGCTGCCCTGATGTCATTTCTGAGAACCACGACAAACGTGTCCTCCCAATGGCTAGCAGAAGCAAGCAAGTGTTATTTTGCAGGATACAAAGATCTGAGGTCAGGTTGGGAGAGATGCTGGGGCACTGTGCCAGGGAAGAGAAGACCACAAGATGCTGCTCTTTTGGATGGTGGCTGGGGCTAGGTAGTGAAAAGCCAAAGACATGTGCTAAGAATGAGGATGGGCGGCCTGTTGGTGTATACGGTGTGTGGAAGCAGTCCAGAAGGTACCATGAGGGCAGGGTGTGGATACGTATGTATGTATGTATGTGTGAGCTGCACACCATGTGGCCACGAGGTAGAACTGGGATCACACAGGAAGTTCTGGAAATTCTAAATCTCTACTGCAGCCATGGCTTCAGTGCCTTCGCCTATCCTTTGGAAAGAGCTGTTCAGGATGAGGCAGGTTTCTTGTGTCTTGGTCCCTTTGGTGGAAGTGCTAACAGGGAGTGACAAGGCCTAAGGGCCTAATACAAGACAAGAGCAGAGTACCTGGAAAATTCACAAGCTTCACATCCTAACAGATGGAAGGTGACTGGGGTCAGGGAATGGTGATGTGTAACCGTGGATGTCTTGTGGTTCCATAGGGAAGTTCCTGAATCAACCCAGAATTGGGTCAGATTGTCTCTCATCTCCCTTCCCATGGAAGATTTCTGTTCTGAGGCCACAGCATGGAGAATATTCCATGGCCGGGCTGAGAGAAACCTCATCCCTGTTCCTTACCCAGCAGCACTGAGGAGGGAGCCGGGGGTGGGGGTGGTCGTGCCCACTTACCGTAGAGTTTCTCCCTCATCTTGCCTTGGGAAGTCTGCAGTTTAATCTCCCCCCGGAAGTGGCCTGTCATCTCTCCGTGGTGGGTGAGGGGCGTATAGATGGGGAGCTGGGTTTCTGTGGCCTCTAACCGTAGAGCAATACAGCCCTCGCCTGCGGAGGTGAGGGGAACAACGGTCACGTCAAGAGCCTGCCATTTCACAGGAGAGACGCTGCTCCTGTGAGGTTTAGCTCCCCCACCCGGAGACTATCCTTGGAAACAAGGTCCAAGGCAGGGATCATTGAATAAACCTTTTGGAACAACTCGGGGGAAACATTTCAAACCGTACAGTGAAATGAACTACATTGGATTAGTTGATGTAAAAAAAAAAGAAAGAAAGAAAGAAAAGAAAAGAAAAGAAAAAAAGAAAGAAATTAAATCATAGAAAATCCAGCAGAAAAGCAGACTTAACTACTAATCTGATTGCGGGCGGGAATGACAACTTCCCAGGGTTCGAAGCAATGTAAGAAATGACAAAACACACCGACAGCTAAGAGGATGTGAAAGCTTAAAACTTCTGCACAGAGGAAGAAAGGAAAACGTGAGAGATTGACAGCTTCACAAAGGGGGTATTTTATCTAAACCCCACGAGGAACCCCTCGGAATCAAATCCCGGCAGATAACTGGGCATGTAACCCAAGCAGATATTTCACACAAAAAAGAAGTTTAACTGGTTGATTTCAATAAATGGAAAGTAGTTCAGCCTTCAGAGCCATCAAAAATGCAAATTAAGGCAGCACTCAGGGACTCTCTCACAGGGAATTAGCACAAAATGGAAGGAAGTAAAAGAACACCCAGTGCCAGCCAAGCATCTGGGGAAACCTGTTCACTTGGACGTGACAAGGTCAACATGGTAGGACAGAGCCTTTACAGCAACCAGCTTGATAACAAGTGTCAAAAGAGAGTCACCAACCTACTTCTACCCTGTGACCCAGCACACATGGGAACTTATCCTAAACAGATGATCTCAAGGAGTAAAAACGTAGCTGAAGGAAAATAAAAAGTGTTCACAAAGAGACCCGTCTCAGCATGACGGTAACACTAATATAAGTAACTGGAGGCCAATCCATGGACTATGAGGAAGCCATCAAAGGCAGCAATCATGAAGGTGGTGTAGGAGGAGGATCCTGGAAAATTTGTATCACCTAACATGTCTCTCACCAGGTGAAGAAAGCAGAATAGAAAATGGTATCCCCCCCAAAAAAAATAAATAAAAAAATAAAAAAAAAAGAAAAAAGAAAATGGTATCCCTGTGACGATTATAAATATAGAAATCTATGTCTGCCTATGTATTATTATTATTTTTTCTGCCTATGTATTAGAAAGGAAGCATGAAACCAAAATAAAAATGGTTACAGTAGCTGGGAATGAGACTGTGGGTTGGCTTTTTTTCCCTATTATTATGATGATAGGCTGTTTGTATGGATACCAAGACAAAGAAACAGAGGAGGAAGACAGTATTTGAACAAGAAAATGGAACCATCCTTCCTATGTGTCTGTGTCCTACCATCAAAGCTTTAAACATTGTGACTCCACATGCATCCCATCTCTTTGCCCCATCACGAGGGACAGGATCTCCCCGCCACTCCCAGGGCCAGTATAATCCTGTGCCCGGGCTCAGGCTCATAGAAGACCATGTTCTATTCTGGAGCTGGGTGGCCTGGGTTCTGGTCCAAGGTCACATAGTAGCTGGTCACTCCGCTGCCATGTGACCTTAGACAAGTCACCTCATTTCCTCATCTCTGCGAAGAGTGTAGCAGTTGTACCTATATCCCAGGGCTTTTGGCGGAGCCTAAACAGTGGGCAACCGACATACACGGCCACCTCTTGTGTCCACGGCCTCTCTCCCTGACCTGGCTTCCCTGGATCAGCATCAAGCACATTCAGAATCTTTCCACTGAAAACAAACACCCTCCCCGGATGCAGATTCACATTCTTGCCTGTCTCACACAAGGAGCTGCTCGATCTGGCTCCTGCCTCCAGCCCCTCTCACCCCGGTGTTCTAGCCACATTGTACGTATCAAGTTCTAGGATGAACCCGACACTGGGCTGAAGCCACTGACTGGCTGAAGGCAGTGTCACAGAAAATGACGTTCTCTCTAGTAGGACAGTTAGTGTCTGACTGCCCAGTATGAGCCCCGAGCAATGCCAGGCAGACCTGGGTTCAAATTAGGGCTCAGCTAGTTACTCCCGGTGACTTGGACAAGTCCCTTATCCTCTCTGATCCTCAGTTTACTCACCTGCTGATTGGGAGAATAGTATGTGCTTTATAAGATCTTGTCAGGATCAAATAATTCTTGCAAAGCACCTGACATAGAATCTGACACGAGAAAGACTCAATAAATGAGGTGGTGTGGCTGCTGGCTCTTCCTCCCAGAAGCCCACCAGGGCGGGATGGATGATTTACCAGCATCTATCCCCCTGGCAGCCCTGAGAGCGAGAAAGGAGTGGCACGAGAGCAGGAGGGTGGACTTCCCACGATGGCGATGCCATCGCCTGCCTTACATCATAGGCCACCCGCTAAGAACAGGCACAGCACACATGGCACCTGTCCTGGGACCCTTACCATAGGATTCGTCACTGTCGGAAGACTTGATGCTGATCAGGATGTGCTGGTCCAGCAGGTACTCGGGGTCAGAGATGATGGGCTTCAGCTGCAGAGAAGGGCACGGGGTCAGAGCTGCCCGCTGGGGCAGGTGAGGTGGCTTGTCAGCCTAGACGTGGGGCACCCCTGAGAAAACAGGACTGTAGGTGTTCTTAGTAACCAAATCTGAACATCTGCTTTTCCTGTCAGTAGGAGGGAGCCACACATACACCCTACCTGGCACGCAGAGCTAACTTCTTTCCCTGTATCCCCCCGTCACACTGCATCCCAGCCCCCAGGAGAGAGCTTGACCCCAAGTGTGCTCCCCATTGCCTACCTCCCTACCCCTCCCTTGCAGATCCCAGTATCATGGGGGTGGGAGAAGGTGATAGAAAAGTCTAACGGGACCAAGAACCAGGTCAAAATGCACCTCACTCGCCATGCCAGGCCTCTCCCAGCAGGTGGCATTGCAGGTGGCACACAAGGCCTGCCCTCCATCTGGACAGGATCTACCTGCGGAGGAGCCCCCTGGAGTGTCCTGCAGGCTGTTGGAGGGTGGCTCAGATCCTGCTAGCAGCCCTGTCCCCCTCTTCCTGCTGCTGGCCTCCAGCAGCCCTGCTGGTCTGGCTCAGGGCACGTTTGTGTCAGGCTTTGCACGTTGGGAGACCCTGAACCTCACCACTGTAGGGCTGCATCCGTGCAAGTGCAGGGAGGAGCTTTGTGTGTGCAGTAGCTCCTAAGGCTGTTCCTCACACTGACACCAACCCAGAGGGGGCCTAAGAAAGACACCATATGCTGCTCCAGGGTGCCCCCTTCCTGCCCATCCAGATGCTGAAAGACCCCTTGTGCAAGCCTCTGGTGCCATGTTGACCGACCCTATCTCCATTCAGAAAGTTCTAGAACAACAACAACAAAAGTTCCAGAACAAATGACTGGAAATCACAGCAGGTGCTCAAGGGTGCTCTTGGGGTCCAGAGCAGCACCAAATACTCAGTTCACTGACTTGTAGTGATGACTGACTCAAAGTTAGACCCGGGCAGGGCGCTGCAGATGCAGGAACACCCTGCCTTCTCGGGCAGCAGTGGGAGTGGGGTGGTGATCTGAACAGAAAATGTCTGTGAGGGACACGATCACCATGGTGGGAGTAAGGGTAGAGGGATGGGAGCCTATGTCAGGGTGCCTTGGTGGGACTATAGAGGGTACAGAGAGGGTGCCATCAGGTGACAGAGTTGCATGGAAGATTGGGAGCAGGAGTGAAGGTCCCTCAGGTACTGGGGGTGGGGGCAGCACATGCAGCGGGAGAGTGAGGAGGGGGCCTGGGAGCCACGCTGGGGAGCTTGGGCTTGTTTCATGGGAACACCAGGGTTACCATGGTGTCGACCAGATAAAGAGGGGGATGCCAGGATCAGATGGGTATTCTAGGAAGATCCATCAGGCTTCAGGATGCCTCAGCAAGAAGGCAGGTGGGATGGAGACCCCTGGAGGTTAGCGGGGGGCAGAGAGGAGGGACAGTGGCAGGAGGGAATAGCAGGGCTTGGCAGCAGTGAGGACGTGGGTCAGGGGAACCCTAGGGTCTCCTGGACCAGACTAGAGTACATGTGCTATGTGCACTAGGATGCTGGCATGTTTCCCAACTTGACCTGAGGAGGAAACAAGCTGTTTGGTTGCTGTGTGGGCAGCGGGAGAGAAGGAACAGAAGGGTAGGGTGGGCTGGTGAGGCGGGATGTCACCTCGGAGCCCAAAGCCACCAGGATTCAGGTATCTGAAAAGAGCCCCAGGTTGGGGACTTCTGACAGCTACACTGGCCTTGTGGAGCACCCCAGCCAGAAGTGTTCCCAAATTAGGAGACGCTGTGATGTGGGTACCCACCTCTGCTCTAGAGGTGATGTGGCTTTCTTGTGTGTGGCCCAAGAGTGGGTTCCAATCAACGGTAGGTGCCGGTGTGGGTAGCATGGCCCCCCCAGCCTGCCTATGTCCCACCCCAGCCTGAGGAGAGGAGGGGTTCTTCTACCTGTTTAAGGCCATCTTTTAAAGTTCACCTTGGGGGTCCCCTCTGAGGGAACCTCCCTCCCAAGAGAGCCCCGGGGACCCCCGCCGTGTGTGACAGATCTGCCTGGCCCTGGACTTGCCGCTGCGTGCCCTTCTCTCCTTACGTGACAGACATAGGTCCTACTGCGTTGTGCTTTCAGCATGAACAATCCGATGTGCCCACCATCAGTTCACTATCACAAAAGCTGTTCTGGGTCCCAGGTAGAAAACCATTTTTTTTTTTTTTTTACTCTATGAGAAAGACAAACGTGTTCTCACTAAGGTCTGCCTATGTGTTTTCAATTTCACCCTCTGCTCTCGTGAGGTTATGGACACGTCATATTCTCAGATCCAGTGTTCAAGTGAGAGCCACAGGATTCCCCCCTCTGCCCCTTCATTTGATCCTCTGAGCTGGGCCCGAGCAGGTGAAAGGGCAGTGCAGAGGGATCAGGGCCTGGGGCCTGGGGCCTGGGGCTGTCACTGCAGCTGTGGGACTGTGAGCCAACCTCTCTGAGACCTGCCTCAGTCTCCTTCTTTGTAAAGTCACGTGGTCAGACAAGCCCATCTCTGGATCTCTTCCATGATCCATTATAGGAACCGAAATCCATTTAGGAACATTGGAGCCACTGGGGCTGGCAAATGCCAAGTTGTCCCTGGTACGTCCTATTCCTAATTTACCTTCGGAAGGGTCTCGCCAAACTTCACCACCAACTCCCCTTCGCTTCCTTCTTCGTTTTCTCCTTCCTGACTCTTGACGAAACCTGTCAGAGGACAAGAGGCTGGTTTTCAGAAAACAGAACAAGAGCCAGACAGAAAAAAAAAAAAAAAAAAAAAAAAAGACTCCCAGGGTCACCCCACCCGGACCAATGAAAATATTCTCCATCTTCTCTATGTAGGGGCCACAGCGCCATTCAGGAGTCAGGCTTGTGGGGGATTCTGTTTTGGTGCAGGGGATGGTCATTTGCCAATATGGTTGAATTATTTTTAGGAAAATCAAAGAGATTCCCCTCCTTTCCAGCTTTTTTTTTTTTTTTTTGGAACAAACCAAGCAACAAAGAAATCATCACATCACAGGCAAGGAGATTAGGAAACATGACAGCTCATCCCACGCCACTCAAGATAGCAGCCTTTTGAAATGCTAATTTGAGCTTCCTAATATGCTGTTTCCATAGAAATGTATGCAAATGTCTCGATAGTTTATTAAAAACAGCCGCACGAAAATCCTCATCATTTTTAGAAGTGCCTTTCCCCTGGCTTGGTGACCCGGGCTCTGGAAACTTCATGGAGAAGGTGGGTCTGTTACCAAGCCTGAGCCCGGGGCCAAGTGGGAGAAGGAAGGGGGATAGCGGGGGTGACACATCTGGATTTCTGGAAGGAGCCGTCATCTCATCGCAGAACGCCTCCCTGGGTGGAGTCGTTTCTGCCCTGCACCCCCACCTCTAGACCATCTCAGCGAAGGAGCTGGAAACCACACAGATCTCGCCATGGAACAGCTTTAGACAATATGCCTAGAAATGTCACCCAGAAAGGGTGTTTGCTAAACACAGTTTGTGCTAACGGCTGCTGGCTGGGAGGAGGCTGTCCGTCCCTGGCTTGTTCGGCAATTGCTCCGGACCACCCGAGAAGCCGGCCGGCCTGTAGCAAAGAGCGGAGGCCCGGGGGGAGGAGTGGCAGCCACCGGCCGCTGCCCAGGCCCGCGCTGGCCTCCGCGAGCCCTGGGCCTTTGCCCAGGACCCCCTGGTTGAGTACGAGCCCCAGCCTGTGGCGGGGGACCCCTGAGTGGCTTATGCATTGCCCTGAGGGGCCCGGAGAGGAGCCAGTGGCCCCGTCACCTACAGGGACTGACAGGTCTCTGCCTCAGTGGCTGCTCTGGTCTCTGAGGCTGGGACGGCAGCATCACGGGCCACTGGGGGACGCCCCCACAGCCACTGCCCCTGACCGCTCCTCCCGCGGTCCCCTTGAAGTCCACCTGTGAATCCTTCCCAGAGAGAGAAGCGGGGCAGAGCGCCGTCGATGAAAAGGCACTTTATGAGAAAGAGTCCTGCCTGCCCGGCCGAAGGTGGCTCAACACCCACTTACTCTCCAGGCAGCTCGAGTGGAACTCCAGGTAGAACTTGGTCTGGGACTTGGTCTTCAGGGTGGCGAAGCACCTGAGGAACTCGATCTGCCCTTGGCTGTCGACAGTCCCGGGGCCTGGAACAGGGGAGAAAGAGATTTGGCTCCACGACGTGGCCAGAGATGGAGCGTTTTGAATCAGCCCCCACCACCGGGCTCCTTCTCAGTGTCCAGGGAAGGTGAGGTCCAGGTGATGGCGAGGTTCCCCCTGAATCCCAGAGCCCGCCGACTCTCAGCTTTGCCACTGAAACTGTGGCCCTGGCAACGCCTTTCACTTCTGTGCCTCAGTGTCCCCGTTTGTTCTGGCAGAGAGAGCTTGTATAAAGGCTCAGTGGCTCGATACCCAAATCTGTCTCGTTTCGAAGTTCAGGTAACGAGGGCTACTTGCTCATCCTTCCACAGGTTGACTTCCCTCCGCTCCTTATTTACCCCCGTTCCCACCCTAGGGGCTGGCCCGCCGCGGTATTCACCGACGTGAAGCGTTTGCGAGCATCCTCAGGCTGGTTGAGGACACGTTCCGTCCTTCCCTGTAAATTCTGGGCCACCTGAGAGCAAGGGCAGACATTCCCGTCCTCTAGCCCACCCAGCCTTCCTTCTTTCCTTTCTCCCCCCTCTCATCCCGGCTTTATTGAGGAATAACTGGCAAATGTAATTGTGCATATTTAAAGTGTACAACGTGAGGACTTGATACACACGTACACTGTGAAATGCTTACCAAGATCAAGATAATTAACACATCCATCACCCACATAATTAACTGGCTTCTTTCTTTCTTTCTTTCTTTCTTTCTTTCTTTCTTTCTTTCTTTCTTTCTTTCTTTCTTTCGTGTGGTGAGAACACGTAAGATCTGCTTCTAGCGAATCTCAAGCGTACGATACTCTATTATTAGCTGTGGTCATCATACAGACTGTTAGATCCCCAGAACTGATTCATCTGATAACTGAAAGTTTGTACCCTTTGACCTACCCCATTTCCCGCTACCCCCTCCCCCAGCCCCTGGCAACTGCCACTCTATTCTGTTTCTACGAAATTGGCAATTTTTTCCAAGACCCCACATGTAGGTGTGATACCACACACCTATGGTATTTTTTTGTCTGGCTTGCTTCACTCAGCTTTCCTTCATTTCCTTAAACCCCACAGCAAGGCCGGGCTCTGCTGAGGGAGACATTCAACCAACACTCAATCCAGGTAATGGGTATATGTGAGCATCAACTGTGCGCTGAGTCCCGGTGGAGGGAAGGCAAGCCTGACACCGAGGATGTGCTGAGGGTCCTCACTGAGGGTGTGATGGCATGAGCCACCCCGTCAACGCTGTAGGAACTCAGAGACAGCATAGATGGGTGGGAGCCCAGGGAGGCTGGATGGAAGGTTCTAGAGCTAGGAGAGAGACAGGATGGTAGAGTAAGAGTTGTGTGGAGATGGGAGGTCATCCTGCTAGAGCAGATGTTAGACCCAACAGCGTGGAGAAGAGTGGCCCAGAAGACAGTATCCCAGCCTCCCTTATAATCCTCAGGCATGAAGGACACAGAGCCATACAGGCTCCTCCTGCCTCAAGTGAGCCCCCTCCCCCCACCCCCGCCCGCCACAGGCTAATTCCTAAATTAGCCTGGACTGTCTGCTGACCACAGGAGCTGGGGGTGAGCATAGCTCCCCAGTCACTCAGGCCCAGGCTGGGACGAGGGTGGCCTAGTGAGCACGGCTGAGCTACATGATTTGAAAACTTAGCTACAAATCTAAGTATTATTTACTCTTGCGTTTCCCAAGCCCAGTCATCACATCGCATCCTTACAATGTTTACCATCTCCACCTACCAGGCACCCCACCCCCTGTGAATACTGTCTTAATATTTTCTTTAAATAGACTCACTTTTTAAACTTAAGTAAATGTATTTAAACAAGTATACCACATGACTAAATGGAAACCCAGTGATGTTTGCCTTACACAGAGGAGACAAAAGTAAAACATCTTACAACAAGTGTGTTACTGATCATTGTTCATCCATGTCACACCCAGGATTGTTTTTGGACACACCTTGGACAAACATTCATTTACTCAAATGTAAAGACTGAAAAAAACCCGAGGCTTAACAAGCTGACATATTTGCCAAAGAGAGCAAGAATATGCTCTGCCCTGAAATCGCGATCCGGCTTAGATGTGAGGAGTCCCCTTGGATGGAGCGTCGACTTGCCTGGAAGGATGAGCCTCATCTACTGCAGACAATGGATTGCTACAACCAAAAGATGAGGGCCCAAGGCCTCCTGTCTTTGTGGAGGACAGAGGGATGGACATCGCCTGCCACTTACCGTTCTTGGAGACAAACTGCGAGGTGACTCCTGCCTCAAATGTGGCAAAAACAGGGCTGTGGTCACTGGTCATGATGTCACTGGTGCTGCCTGCAGGGGAGGGATGGCATTTCTAAGCAGGGAAGGAAAAACCCTTCCAGTCAAATCAAGGATGGCAAACCCACAGCAGAAATCAACTTATATTTATGGAAGCCTCCAGAAGTTTCACGCTCTTGCACCTGTTGTTTCCAATGAACTTCCACCACCATGCTCGAAAGTCTCAGTGGAAGTGTGTGACACTCTGTCCTCCATGGCAAAAATGTGCCTGTGCTAGAGACACATGAGTTTTTAAATACATCATGGGGTGTGAACTGTGGAGACTTATCTGGTCTCAGTACTTTGTCACATTACTGAGCTCATGGCCCAGAGTGGGAGGGGGGTTTAGGTCAGGGTCTCCTGGTGACAGAGATGGCACCTTCCCCCATCCCACAGTGCCTCATAGTACTGGGAGAGAGTAGTAGGTGATGAAGTGTATACACCTCTTTTAAGGAACAGGGGCTCAGGGAGCAGGGCATGTTTGGAGGACGTAAGGGAAAGAACACAGTTCTAGAGATACTGAGGTCTAAGTGCTTATAATAGAGCCACATGAAGATGTCTGGCTGGGTCCTCAGGGCTGGAGATTTATCTTTAGGTTTGGAGCGATGTTAGGTGGAAGCAGAAGCCATGAGGATTTCTGGGCTCCTCAGGGGAGGCAACAAGATGCAAGTCCAGGCCACACTGGCCAGTAATGTGCAAAAAGAAGCAGCACAGGAGACCAAGAAGGCATTAAGACAATTAACATCATCTTCCAGAAAGTTCTTACAGATCAGCAAAAGGTAAACATCCTACCCTTCAACTAACCAGAGGGTATAGGCAGAAAATTCCAAACAAAAAACAGATGGCTAAGAAACATGGACAAAAATGCTCACGTGCTCCAGACCAAGGGAAAGATGATTGAAACAACAAGACAGAAGGAAGAACAGTCAGACGGAGCAAAGTGGGGGCACTGGTACTGGAGGGCTGGACTAGGGGGCCCAGGTGAGGTTAGCCAGGGGAGGAGGAGGACACCCCTCCTCTGAGACAGGAAGGCATAGGTAGGAGGGGCACCAGCCTAAGTCACGCTTGGATGTGGGTAGAGGTCAGGGAGGGTCCAGTGCTGTGTGAAGCGGGAGACTGGGCTGGGGTGGGGAGTCAGGCTGAGCGTGGGGAGCAGCAGAAGAGGGGGTGTTCCAGCGAGAAGTTAATGGGAAGACAAGCAGGGTTTTAAAAATATTCTATTTTTGGACACCTGGGTGGCTCAGCAGTTAGGCGGCTGCCTTCAGCTTGGGTCGTGATCCCAGGATCTGGGATCGAGTCCCGTATTGGGCTCCCTGGAGGGAGTCTGCTTTTCCCTATGTCTGTGTCTCTGCTTCTCTCTCTCTCTGTGTCTCTCATGAATAAATAAATCAATCTTTAAAATAAAAATTTTCTTTTTTTAAAAAAAGATTTTATTGATTTATTTGAGAGAGAGCACAAGGCGGAGGAAGGGACAAGGGAGAGGGAGAGGCAGAGCAGGGAGCCCGAAGCAGGGCTCGATCCTGGGACCTGGGATCATGACCTGAGCCAAAGGCAGACTCTTAACTGACTGAGCCACCCAGGTGCCCCTCAAAATGTTCTTAACCCTATTTTGTGTATGTATTGAATGCACGTCATTAGCACTACGGTGCCTGTGCCCTAGAAACTGGGAAGGTGACAGTGACCTCAGTGGCCTCTCTGTAACCACACTCTGTACTGTCCTCCTCCCACAACTGAGTCTGGGCTTAGCTATGTGACTTCTTTTGACCAGCAGGACATGAGCTAAAGTGAGGCAAGCAGAGACCTAAAAAGCTCTTCCACATCTGGGACTTGCAGATATGGGGTCCCTGGGACCCGGAAGAAGCCTGGACTGGTCTGTGGGATGATTAACAACAAGGCTGAGTTACCAGCATTGCCCCTGCTGACAGCCAGCCAACCAGCCGGCCAACCCCCAATCCAGGGTGCGGGGGAGCTCCTGGCCTGAGCGTGCCCAGCCAACACCAAACAGAGCAGAGATGAACAGACCCAAGTTCGGCCCAGCAAATCAAGCTCGCAAATTTTCAAGGTGCTTTGTTACACAGCATTAGGTAACTGATACATCCTATTTGTGCCAATCAACCACCATTAGACTCAAGCTTCCAGCTGACCCCATTTCCTGAGCTCGAGACATTCATTTTTTCTTTCCCAATTTCTTGCTCACCTTCAACTCATTAAACCCTTCCACGCTGCACCCTCCAGAATTCAGTGAAATAACAGTAAAATTCCCTACATTTTCAACTTTCCTTTCATGTTCTATACCTGGTCCTTTCTGGAAGATATTGCAGCCTCTTAAGGGAGGGCTGATTCTCTGCTCCCTCCCTCATATGTGGGGAGAGTGGGAAGGTGTGTCCTCCCTGCCCCAGGGCCATGCCACTTCCAGGGCAATCTCCCTTTGTTTCCCTAAAAACCTCCACTATGGAGCTGTTCTGAATGCCAAGTTCAGGTTCAAAGAGCAGAAATGTGGGACACCTGGGGGGCTCAGTGGTTGGGTCCCACATCTGGCTCCTCACAGGGAGCCTGCTTCTTCCTCTGCCTGTGTCTCTTATGAATAAATAAATAAAATCTTAAAAAAAAAAAAAAGCAGAAATGCTATCAGCCAGCACATTCCCCTGAATCTCTGTTGCAGAAACAGACGGTGGCATCTTCCTAGAGATGAGAATTGGCAGGACTCATGGAGTTGCAGATGTGGGAAGAGAGGCAGCGCTGAGAAATGGGATGATTAACAGGAAAGATGGGCCTTCTGAGGTCTGGAAGGCGGGACGATTCCTGGGCTGTGGCTACGGGGGTGGGATGCCTTTCCACACATCTAAAGGTGCAAAGTTTGTCTTATGAAATTAGTTCTGGGAGACAGAGCTCAGGTGCTAGGGGAGTGCAGGGTGCACGCCTTCCCAGAGCACTTGTTCTGGTCCCTTCTGGGAAGCAGGAGGCATGCATAGGGGCACCTGGGTGGCTCAGTCAGTTGAGCATCTATCTAGTCATGGTCCCAGGGTCCTGGGATGGAGCCCCACATCAGGCTCCCTGCTCAGCAAGGAGTCTGCTTCTCCCTCTGCCCCTCCTCCCCACTCATGTTCTCTCTCTGTCTGAAATAAAATAAATAAAATCATTAAAGAAAAAAAAGAAAGGAATGTATATCAGTTCACCCTGATGGGACCTGAGTTAAATATGGAGATTTGTCAGTCCCCAGAGAGAGGATGGGAGCCACAAAGGTGGTCACTGGGCAGCAGCAAGTCCCCCCTTTGAGTGGGTGGGGCAGGGCTGAGGTCAAGGACAGTCCAGCAGGGATTCTGGGCCTGTGACTTGGGTCACATGAGGGATACGATGGGAACAAGGATGGGCCTCCTTCAGGTGTCATTGTCTGGGTGTTTGCAATGTTTTCAAAATAATATCACAATTCTCGGTCAGTAAAGTGTGTTCAAGGTAATTTTGCTCTGAACTTTTAACTACACAGTACAGAATAGTTCCAAAAATATGGGAAAATAAGAAGTAGCTTTTAAGAATATGCATTCAAGGGCAGCCCAGGTGGCTCAGCAGTTTAGCGCCACCTTCAGCCCAGGGCCTGATCCTGGAGACCCGGGATCGAGTCCCACGTCAGGCTCCCTGCATGGAGCCTGCTTCTCCCTCTGACTGTGCCTCTGGTTCTCTCTCTCTCTCTGTATTGCTCATGAATAAATAAATGAAATCTTAAAAAAAAAAAAAGCACTCAAGCAATTAAGAATTCCTTCAAGAGATTTTAAAACTTCTAGGGTCAATCATTATTTAGTTGTTTGACAAATTTTTCCATAATTATTTATTTTAATAATGCATATTATGGCTTTTTCAGCAACTTAATTCAATTTATTATTTTTATTTTTTAAAAAAGACTTTATTTATTCATTTGAGAGAGAGAAAGACAAGAGCAGAAGGAGAGAGACAAGCAGATTGCACTGAGCACGAAGCCCAACATGGGGCTCGATCTTGGGACACCAATATCATGACCTGAGCCGAAATCAAGAGACCGATGCTTAGTTAATCTCTATCTTTACATCTTCAATTTATCTTTAAATCTTCATAAATACGTGTGTGTGTACTCATCATATGGGTAATGTTTACCCATATGAATTTCCAATATCGGGCTATATTTGACCTGTGAAAATACTACTTTTATGTGGTTCAAACCTAATATGCTGTTTTTGAAAGAAATAACTCTTAAGGATGCCTGGGTGGCTTAGTTGGTTGAGCATCTACATTTAGCCCATGTCGGGCTCCTTGCTCAGTGTCTGCCTGCCTGCTTCTCCCTCTGCCTGCAGCTCCCCCTGCTTGTGCTCTCTCTGTCAAATAAATAAAATCTTACAAAAAAAAAACCAAACAAACAAAAACCAAACAAACAAACAAAACCAAGTCTGGATTTCTTTTTAAAAGGGCTCTATAGTTCCATTGTTTCCCAATGCAGAGACACTTATCATGCTGCAGCCTCAGACAGGAGAGGATGATGCATCAATGCCTCCAGGTCACCTGACCAGGGCTGCTGGGACTTCTCCCATTTTACAGATAGACAGACTGGAGCCTATCAGTCCCGGGCGCGTGAACCTCACAAGTTGCCACTCACCGTAGGACTGACACACCACATGCACGAGCGGGTAGGATTTCCAGAGGACTCGGTCACACCAGGAAGGCAGGTTGTACTTCATCTGTGAATCAAAGTCATGAGCTTTGTAAAATGCCTGCTAATGTAATATATACATATTATATATATAATAATAATAATATATATTATTATTATATATATATATATATATCAGTAAAAGAAAAGATTAACTCGTGAACTCTAATCCTTGAATTCATGTGCCGTGCGGTCTTTATAGATTTGCTCCACAGGTGGCCTTCAACCCTTTTCATTTGCCTTAAATCCCGAGTCCACTGCCACGTGCACCCCCTTTTCTTCCGCTTTGGAAGATCGACTCACCTGGCTATGGGCCCATACCTATCCTCCTCACTATTTCTGAATTTCTTGTTCTTCCATTCTCATACTTTTTTTTCTGACTCAAATGAACCCCACAACTTGTACTTTCAACCCAGTCTCTGCTTCTCTTTTCCAGCTACTTGCTTAATAACAACACTCCAGCCACTCACTCCCATTTACACAGCCGTCTACCTATCTTCTGATCCAGCCGGGCAGCCATCTACTTATTCACCCACCTACCTGCCCACCATTCATCATCCATATACCCATCCGTCCATCCATCCATCCATCCATCCATCACCTATCCATCCATCCATCCATCCATCCATCCATCCATCCATCCATCCACATATCCATCCACCTATTTGCACATCCATCTGCCCATCCAATCACTCCAACAATATATGTTAAAACAAGCCCTCTCCAGGCTATACTGGCGAGCAAGATGCCCACAGGGTGTGATAGAGAAGGCAAACAGGCAACATCTTCTATCCCTTTAAGTTCTAGCTCTTTCTCTCCTCCCTATAAATGTAAAGGTACTCACCCTAAAATAGCCTACCCCTATCATCTCCTTCAATTACTTTTCTCTTTTTACCCATTTTCTTTCAAGAATGTTCTATTTTCATTGCCTCTACTTTTGGACCACCCATTTCATTTTTTAAACTTGAGATGCAACTTACATACAGTGTAAGTATGTAAACAGCTTGAGGAATTTTTAGATTTGTACACACTCATTTAACCCAGATCAAGATATAGAAAATCTCCCTCATCTCCAAAGGTTCCCTCCTGTTCCTGTGTCCATACTACCACCTTGTAGAGGTGAACATGATCATGACCAAAGCCTCTACTAATTCATTTTGCCCAACCTTGAGCTTATGAATGGACTCCCTCGGTATATATTGTCTGAGGTCTGGCTTCTTTCACCCATGTTGTTGCCTGCAGAAGTGTCCTTTTACTCTACTGCTGTGGTTGTATTCCACTGCATGTATAAACCGCATTAATCTATTCTACTGTTGACAGAAGTAGGGCTCTTCCCAGTTTTTGGACGTTGTGCGCAAAGCTGCAATAAACACTCTTGTATCTCCCTTTTGGGTGAACAAATGTGCTCATTTCTCTGGGGCTACCCCACAGTGGAGTTACTGGATCATAGGGTAGGTGAACATTTAGTTGCATAGATGCTGCCAAACTGTTACTCTTACCACTCTAGTTCTCAGCACCAGCTGCCCCCAAGAATTACCATCAGAACTTTACAAAGATACAGAAAGTGGGGCCTACCCCAGGTCTCCTTCATTAGTGCCTCTGGGGATGAGGCCCAGACATCTGTGTTTCTGGAAAGTTTCACCAGACTCATCTGCACATGTTGGTAAAAAGCCATTCTCATCCTCCTGCTGGCTGGATTTCACCCCCAAGACTACGTGAACTGCTCTTTCAAAGTCCACCAAACCTTCTGGACCCCAAATCCAGCTCCTTGTGCAGGATTCACATGCCAGGTGCATATTCTCCTAGACTCACATTCCACATCGGAGACTACTCATCCTGACAGTCTCTCACCCCCGGCTTCTGTGATGCACAGCACCTGGTTGGTCCACCCACCACCTACGTGAGCACTCATTTCCCGTCTCCTCCGTTGTATCTGCTCATCCTCCTCTGGCCTCTGAATGTGGATGGCCCCCAAATCTGCCCGCAGCTCGTCTTTGCCTCTTCCCCTGACAACTTCACCTACCTCATGGGTGTGCCTGTGTTCTCTGTCTGCCTGCACAACTCCCAAACACATGACCCAGCCCTGATGTCTCTCTCTCTCTAGCATCACCTAGGATCTTCAATTGCCTTTTGGATGTTTCCACTATCTTCCATCAATATTATACAGCAAGTCTGAAGACAAGCTCTATTCTCTCCCCCAAGCCACCTCTGCCTTCTGATTTTCATTTTTATCAATGGCCATCATGTCTACCAACATGTCCTGCTCTTCTTGGCTTCTGCTTTCATCGTTTATTCCCACATCTGACTCGGGCCCCAGTTTCTCAGCTGGACCCACCACACGGCCTCTGCGGTCCTCTACATCTTCCTCATCCTCTACACAGACCTAGACCGGCCTTCTCTGTGTATCTCTGCCATGCTGCCAGCCCCCAGCAGAACTTCCAGGGGCTTCCCGATGCCCGTCCAACAGGTTAAAACCTTAACCTAGTATCTAGGACCTCTCTCCCCTCAGCTCTCAGCCCCTGCTAATTTCTCCTGACACTCGAGTCAACCTGGACATGCCCTCACTGTCCCCACATGTCCCCAACGGCCTGCCCCGACGGTGCCAGAGGACCAGCGCTACACAGCCACCAGTGGACACCTCCCAGGCAGGTTTCTTGTCTCAGCCTCATTCCTTCACAGCAGACCTGGATCTTCTCTCCTTCTCTGCCTGTTTTCTTCCTATTAACTCCTGCTTTCTTCTAGCATCTACCCAGGTGTGGCCTGGCCTTTCCTTTTGCACTTCTCTGCTTGCCCTGAGCCCTCAGGAAACATTCTGAACGGTTCTCCACTCCAAACCGGAGGCCTCCAGCAGTGCCATGCCACACCTCTAAGCCTCAGGGCCTGGCTTCTCCAGGCTGGGGCCCAGGAGGTGACGATGCCAGAACTTCCTACCTCCTTATCTGTTCCAGCAAGTCTTCCAACTGGAAATGGATCAGCCTCCCTCATCCCTTGTCCCATCCTCTTGCTGACAGCCAAGCTGTCCCTCAGAGTACCACAAATGGGCCCTCTTTGAGAAGCCTCTCCTGATCTTTCCTTGCCTGAAAGGTCATGTCCTTCTCTGACGGCTCTTTGGTATATTTGGCAAATGTGTTTGTCTCATCTTTCCTTCCATAAACTCCTTGGGGGCAAACACTGGGCTCATCTTTGATTTCCTACTACCTAGAAGAATGTTTAGCCCATCACAGGTCATCAGTAAATACCTGTTGAACAAGAATGAATGAAAGCTTTATTATAGCCTTCCCTAAACACTGTTCCTTGGAACACAAGGGACCTCATAAAATAATAATTGGTATTCCATGACCAAATGAATTTGGCACAGAAATTTCCTTATGGAAAACCATAATGTTCAGAAACCTATAAAGGCTCTGATAAATCCTGCAGCCAAAAAAAAAAAAAAACCAGCTTATTTAATGATGACTCACTTGGCAGATTAGGAAATAGATTGCATCGCAGGACATAAAAAAAAAAAAAAAAAGAAGAGCTTGAGAACTAAATTAAAGAAATATTTTAAATCCTTTCAGACTCTTAGACTCTCTGGACAGAGGGTAAATCCTGTGTCATGAATCTAGTTTCTTGCAATTAATGTATTAATGTGACAGTGTGGTTGCCCAGCCTCTCCTTAGAAGAGGTTTTTGCTCAGTGACGCAAATCAACACGTGATCTCTAATTTTGCTTCTTTTTTTCCTGTTGCCTAGTGGATGAAGACACTCTTTCACTTCCTGCTTGCCTCTGTGGGGATGGACACAAGAGGGCTGAGAGGTGCAGGGGGGTGGAGACGGGGGCGGGGGCAGGGTGATGGCTACGCAGAGAGCTTACCCCCGTGGCTTTCTGCTTAGTGTAGGCGTACTTGTCCCGAGTCAGTCTTTCAAAACGGTAGGTGGGTGCGAACGTGATTTCTTCCTCCTCTGAAAACCAAACAAAACCGTGGTTTCTGCCTTGATTCCCCACATTACACAGGTCCATTTCCTTCTTCCGCAGGTACAGTCCTTGCCCCCCAATTCCTGAGGATATTCCGGGAAAAGAGAAGACAGCGATGGCTTGAGAGGGCCTAGGAGCCAAGGGCCATGGTTCTTACCGAAGTGCAGAAAGACCTTCTGCTCCTTCCTCTCCATGAGCAGCTGGTCGTGGGACAGGAGGTCTGCATACTGCTGCTGCTTGATTTTCTGGACAATGGTTTCTGCCTCCTGGAGCAGGGACACAGCCAGGCCTCCAGTGAGACATCCCCGCTTTGCCAACATGAGGCCCGTTACCACCCGCCTGCCCACACCACCCAGGACCTGGAACCCCCGAGGCCACACCAGAGCCTGGTCCCACGGCTGCCAGGTTGGAGCTTCTTGGCACTTAACTGTTTTACAAGGATAACTGTGCAAAAGTAGTGAAATGTCAACCTGATAACACAGGTTTTAGCAGTTTCAGATTTGCAGAGGGATGTTTTAACATTTTACTCTCTCACTCTGACTTCTAATATTATTTTTATGGGCAGGTTTGTTTTGGGGCCATGGAAGGAGCCGAAATCCCAGCTCCCTGACTCTGTGGGCATCGGCAGGAGCGCCAGCCGCCTGGAATCCAGCGGTCCTCCCTCCTGAGACTGTTACCTCTGCTCCGGCAAATGCCCTTGGCCAACCTCCTGGTGAGGGATCGGCCACAACAGCCCCTCTGATGGTGAAGGGTCAGGATTTGTGGGGTCCCTGCCCAGCCCTCTCCCAGCCGCTGCGGGGAGCCTCTAGGGAGGCAGGTGAGGTGGCACACACGAGCCCTAAGCAATTCCTCAGTCTCCACAGAATGGCTGGGGCAGCAAGGGGAGGGGCAGGGTACTTGGAGAAACAGGTGGGAAGGAGAGTGAGAAGGTCTGGGTTCAAGCCCAATGGTCAGTGACCTGCAAGCGACCCCAGGCTACTTCTGGGCCTTTCTGTACCCCAGGGTTCTCAGCCCTTAGTTTCTGCCATCCTCCACTCTCCCCTCACATGATATAATGTGAAGGTTCTACACCCCTCAGTTAGGGACGTTCAAGCTGTAACCCAGGTCTCTACACAGACCACATGGCTCTGCTCCAGGCCTCCCCACCCCCTTCCCGGGAACACTTGGCTCCCCCTGAGTGAGCAAGGCCATGTCTGTGCCACCTGCTCTCAGTGGACCATGCCTGGGTGTCCAACGCAAGCAACATCTTCCTTAGCTGGCCAGTGACCTGCGATCTAGGCAGAAAATCATGCCAGTCTCCTCGGACACTAGCCTTTCCTGGGGACCTGGGCACAGCCAGGACAGTTATGTGGGAACTGAGCGTGAGCAGAGGTGAACTGTGAAGGCAGGGGTTGCACAAGAGAACCACAGCGGGTCCCGGAGCGGGTTGCTGCCTTGGCCCAGCTGGGTCTGAGCCTCCACAGCCCTGTTCCCCGAGCTAACTCAAGGGAGCCCCTGTGCCACGCAGCCCCCCACCCCGGGTGGGCAGCCCCTTACCCAGGTGGGCAGCTCCACGCGGTAGTTCAGGTCCCCAAGCCAGAAGAGATGGGTGAAGCGGTGAGTGATGTTAAAAGGGCTCAGTTTCTTGTCCCCGAGGGCCAGAAATCGGAGAATGCTCATGTAGTTCTGGTTTCGCCTATATAAAATAAAAAGTAGGGCAGCCCGGGTGGCTCAGCGGTTTAGTGCTGCCTTCAGCCCAGGGCGTGATCCTGGGGACCTGGGATCGAGTCCCACATCGGGGTCCCTGCATGGAGCCTGCTTCTCCCTCTGCCTGTGTCTCTGCCTCTCTCTCTGTGTTGCTCATGAATAAATAAATAAAATCTTTAGAAAAAAAAAAGAAAAAGTAGCCATCTTGCATAGGGTCACTGGTTCCCTATGTCACCACCATGGCAGGAAGGCAGAGGGAGCTCAGGGGGGACAGAGACTTGACTCGGGGGCCCCGGCTGCAGCAAACCACCTCCACGCAGGTAGGCACAGCCACAATGCAAAGGGCCTTTCAGGCAGAAATGGGAGCACAGGGCAGGGGTCCCCAAGCCTTCCTTTCTGCAGGGAACCAGAATTGTGATTATTCTAGGTAGAGGACTTCATGACTTGGGCCCAAAGGGCTTTGATCTCTAAGGGTGCCCAGCGCAGGTCCTTTCCCTTGGAAGCAGAGTGGTATTTAGGCGTCTATGAGATTGCCGACGTAAGGAAACGCGTGTCCTGTACCCCCGCCCCAGGAGATCCACCCACACGACCGGTCACTCTTGCGCCACGGCCATGGGGAAAGCCGAGGGCTGCACAGTAGCTGCGGTGTTCGGTGTTCGGGGACGTGGGGTCGGCCTGGGGAGGTCACCCCGTGACAGAGCTCTCGGGAAGCGAGCTCCATTACCTGAGTTTCTTTTCACTTCCCGACGTCAGGTGGCTGTTAACAAATCCCAAGGAGGTTCCATTGAACATAAATGACACCCCGACGGCTCCTTTGTTCCCTAAAGGGAGAGGAGAAGGAAGACATGAGCACAACGGGCACCCTTGGCAGGTGGCGCAATGTGATCCATAAAGCGGAGATGGAGAAAAGCAGAACGGCTTCGTCTGGAGTGGGAGACTCGGCAGTGGCAGGACCGGGGCCGAGGGGGGCACCCCTCCACCACCAGAGGAAAGCTGGGTTTCCAGCCGAATGGCCTGCAGCCTTGGGATCCTCAGAGGGGTGGAGGGAGGAGGCTGCTGGTTGGCCATCCTGCTAGGATGACCCCCACCCCCACCCCTGGGGACTCATCGGTCACCCCGCGGGCCTGGCAGACAACACCATCAGAAGCAGCCAGAAGTCTGGGGAAGATTTAGACAAAGGAGCCCGGGGCTGGGCGCGCTGCCATCCTCCCCCACCCCAGCTAACCAGGTTCCTGGTGGGACCAAATGCCTCACTGAGACCCCTTTTTTTCTTCTGACTTTCAATCTATCCTAGACTCGGGGTTCTCAAAACATGTTCCCCAAACAGCAGCAGCATCTCCTGGGAGTTGTTGGAAGTGCAAATTCTCAGGCCCCACCCTGGAGCTGCGAATCAGGAATTCTAGAGGCGGGGCCCAGGAATCTGGGTGAAACAAGCCCTCGGAGTCAGGGGTAGGCAAACGCCGGCCCCATGCCAGGTGAAAATGATTTTTATGTTTTTAAATAGTTGGGGGAAAAAAATCAAAATAAGGTTTTGTGGCACATTAAAGTGATATGAAATTCAAATAGGAGTCCATAAATAAGATTTTATTGGAACACAGCTACGCCCACACGGTTGAGTAGTTGCAAGAGAGGCTGCATGACCTGCAGAGCCGAAATATATCCTGGCTGGCCTTTTAGAGACAAGATTTGCCAACTCCTGCTCTCGGGCATTCTGACACATGCAGAAGTCTGAGAACCCGCTCTGGTCAACACATTAGCTTGAGCCGTACGTATCGGGTGCTTGAAAAGTGGCAGGTCCCACCGAAGGACGGCTGTGAGTGTACAGATGCATCAGCATTGTGAGTCTCAGCAAGAAAAACAGAATGTGAAATATTGAATCATTTTTATATCGAATACCTATTGAAATGGTAATATTTTGAGTGAACGATGTTTCGATTAAATCTTATGAAAACCGACTTCTCGGTTTCCTCTTTCCTGAATGTGGCTCCTAGAAAATTCGTAACCACCGATGCAGCTCTCAATCTGTCTGGGCTGGACAGCACTGCATGGAGCCTAAGTGGAAGGACCTCAAGGATCATCCACCTGCCTCCCCAATGGGTGGCCCTGCTCCGCTGCGCCCAGGAGGCCTCTCCTTTCCAGCTTTCTCCCCATCCTGCAGTGTGACCTGAGTTTAAATCCCTGCCTTCCAGTTTCCTGCCACTGCGCTTGGGACAGGTTAAGGAACATCATGGTTGGGGCAGCCCGGGTGGCTCAGCGGCTTAGCGCCGCCTTCAGTCCAGGGTGTGATCCTGGAGACCCGGGATCGAGTCCCGCATCAGGCTCCCTGCATGGAGCCTGCGTCTCCCTCTGCCTGTGTCTCTGCCTCTCTCTCTCTCTGTCTCTGTCTCTCATGAATGAATAAATAAAACCTTAAAAAAAAGAAAAAAGAAAAAAGGAACATCATGGTAGCCTCCAGTCTCATGTCTGTGAATGGGGCCAATAACAGTCCTTGCCTCCACGGGGCGTTTATAGTAAATGGGATAATCCTCATGAAGCATTTAGCTCTCGGCTGTGCACATGTAGGTTCTCAGAAAGGTGTTTGCTCTTCTAGGGATGATGTCCACCAGCATTCACAGAGCCCTGTGCCATGTTAACCACGGCTAGGAGCCATTTGGGAAGAGGAGAGGGCCTGGAAGAGGCCAGCCCCAAGGTGGGGTTGGGAGGCAGAAAGGAACAGGTGCAGAGGGGCCTCTTGGCCATAAAGCTCAGACTCTGCCCAGACCTCCTGTCTCCCTTTCTGGCCTTGCCCCCAATACCCACTAGAGCTGCAGCCCTGAGGGCCTTGGCTTCACTGTTCCTGCCGCCTGGAACACTCTTCCCACACTGACCCTTCCTCACCCCTGGGACCTGGGTCCCAGTGCTCCTTTTCAGAGACCCTGGGGCCCACCCCCATCTCAAGTAGTACCGGGGCCTCACTGCCCTGTGCACCGTGCGCCACTTTGCGAGCGTGCTCACTCCTGGAAACCGTCTCCCCACGTGAGCAGGCTGCTATCTGCAGAGTCACGTGCCCAGCACCTAGCACCGTGCCGGGGGGACACAGCTGGCTCTGTCCCGATGAATGAGAGCCGGCGCAGCAGCGGGGGGTGAGGTCTGGGTACCTCACATGCTACAGGGAAGGGGCTGGTGGGAGAGGGGTGGGCAGCCCAGGCAGGCTGCAGCGAGGACAACCAGAGGTTCCTGGGCAGCAGAAAGGCGGGGGCTTTGACAGGGCAGCTACCGAGACAGGAAGGAAGGGGGCAAGTGGGTGTGGACACGGGCAGTTTGCGGTTTGTCAGCAGAAAAGCTGAGAGAGTTCACATTCGATTGCAGCAACTCTTCTGTTTCCTGTTGTCTCTGGGACTCTGTCCTGTCCCCGACTCCAACCACCAGAAACCACTGGCCTCGCCCCCAACCTCGCCCACGGCCCATGTGCGTGCACCTGCCCACGCACACTCACCCACAGACCCACACGTGCACTTACAGACAGCCTGCACACAGGCTCACATGCTCACTCACGCCCAGACAGGCTCACGCCTAGAGACCTGCAGGGACACTCAGACACAGATGTACTTGGATTTGCACGTGCAGACACACACACACATCCACAGACTCACACTCACAGATGCGCTCCTGCAATCCTCTGCTCTTAATTCATCCTCTGAGGGGCCCTGACTGGTCCCCCCAGCTCACCGCTAATACCAACGTTTCCACATCCAACCAGAGTCCTTCTAGATCTACACCAGGGGTTGACAACACAAAGCCCGCGGGCCAAATCGAGCCCCCACCTGTATGTGGAAGCTAAGCTTTCTGGAACACAGCTACTCCCCTCACGTTCACGCCATCTGCTATTTCTTTTGTGTTGTGGTAGCCAGGATGAGGAGCTGCCCATGGCCCACAGAGCCTGAAAAACTGACTGGCACTTTCCAGAAAGTCTGTTAACTTTTGTCCTTGGTCCTTGATTCTCAAGGTGGGGTCTGCGAGCCAGCAGCATGACACCAGCTGCGAGCTAGCTGGAAACCTGTGGAGTCAGAACCCTCACTCTAGCCAGATCCCAGTAGCACTGGTGTAGACCCGGGCTGGGTCTGGGCTGAGGAAACCAACCAGTCTGGTCACCCAGGCTTGAGGGGACCCCAAGAAGCGAGACACAGTTTTTTGGCTCAGGGATGTCCCAGTCGGCTTGGACGGGATGGACATGTGAGCGCAGCCCCTTCCCTGCTCACCCAGCGTGTTGGCGATGCCGGTCTTCACGTTATCAGTACAGATGTGACTAATGCGGTTCTCATGCTCCGGCTTGGCCAGCACCACAATTCGGATGTTCCAGAGGGTGTGGATGGCAATCTGGTGGGGAGGACAACATGGTGACCCTTGGCCAGGGCATGGTGCTTGACCACAGGGCAAGAGATTCCCACTCAGCCCTGATCCCTGAGGTGGCGGACCCTGTCTATAACCCCTAAACTTCAGGGGAGCGCCTAAGGATGCTCTGCAGATGAAACCAAGAATCTTAAAGATGAGAGCCAGGACTGGCAAAATTTCAGTGAGGGAGAAGGGGCAGGGAAGAGGGAGGGCCCCCATGATCTTCAGCAATGCCCCTGGACCCCACCAATTTCAAAATACATGAGCTCCAGTCTGGGCCTGGAAGATAGTGGTGGTGGTGGGCAATGACCACTGAGCACCCAGGCATCTTTTGAAGTTGAGATCTCACAGGCTGAGCCCACCCTGGCCTCTGAGACACTCCTGGCCAGCCTGACAAAGCCCACTGCCCTGGAGGCCCACCCAGAGCCCTGGCCAGCTGCTCACTGTTTTAAAAGTCATGCTGGTGATTTCTTGCAGGGAGTGTTTGAGTATCTCCAGCCACTCCTTCTCTCCCAGGGGGTCCTCCTGGGTGCCGATCACGTAGATGTCATGGGGGATGTAATCAGCAGAATCATCCCGCGTCTTTCCCTGCCCCTTGGAGAGAAACCAGGACGTGATCTTCTTGGGAGGGGGGGCGTTACCTTCAACAGCAAAACCCAACACCAAGTGAGTCAAAGGTTCATCAGGAGAATGCAAAACACAGGTGGGGGAAGTATGCGGGGCAGGAGGTTCACACAGTCACAGAAAACCATTCAGGCCACCCAATGAAATGCCGTAGATGGACAATTAATTATTTCCCCTAGGATGGCAGGTAGGGTCAGAGCACAGTTCAGTTTCTTTGTCAAGAGAACATGAAGTTTTGGAGACCAGAAATATCCAAAGATTCCATATGGTGACTTAAAACTAGTTGCATGAGAGGTCACTCTCCTAGCCTTAGGGGCTGATTTAGTAACTGAGACAGTCCTTGAGCAATTTATGTTCCATTGGCAAGAATATCCAGCAGGATGAGAGATTTGGGAGCCAATAGGGACTTCCTTGCAAAACAGACAGATCTCAGCTACCAACTGAGAGCCGAAGAGACAGGAAGAGTGTGGAGACCACCTCCTCCATTCTCATTTCAAAAAATGAGTCAAAGTAGCTTAATGAAGACACGATGAAAGATTTATTTTGCCTCGAAACATCCTTTCAAGGTTGAGTAAACTTTCCTCCCAGAGTGATAACCTTCTTGGCTCACAAGTGCCAAGAGGCCAAGAGGCCAAGAACCCAAGTAACTTGACAGTAGCTGTTCTGCTCCTTGCTATTGTTCACAGTGGGAGCGTAAGCCCTGGGGGCCAGTGGTCTCTGCTTGGGGAGACCCTCCCACCCACCCAGCCACCTCCTTCCACACTGTCTTCTCCATGAAGACATCCCCCTCCAGGATGGACTCAGTCATTTCCAGCCAAATCTGAGACTGCCATGCTCACACAGGGAAAAACGGAAAGGGACAGTGTACCCACGTGCATGAACCTCTGAGAGTGAGACTTGATGAAATCAGGTGTCCACTAGAGAGGACAGAAGAGGACACAGGACCCCAGGCATGGGCCAGAGCTCAGAGCTGCAGTGGCCCTTGGAATATCTGGGCATGAATGCCTGGGGAGGGCTGGTGGAGTGTGGATCAGGCTCAGGTGCTCTCCTAACCTCTCTCCCAGAAGCTTGGCCTGCCCTCCACTCAGCTAACAGGCCAGAAGTAGCAAATTATGTTCTCATTTCCAGGTCATTCCCTGCCCCTCCTTGAAATGGCTCCTGCTCACCCGCTTCTTCCCTGCCGGGTGACTATCTGCTTGTCAGGAGGTGGGTGAGCCTGCCTCTGCTCTGGATAATGTGAGCAAGAGGGACACCCAGTTAAATTCAAGTTTCAGATAAATGACAGAGAACAGTTAGAAAAAGTATATCCGTTTAACTAAAATTCAAATTAACTAGACATCCTGTATCTACTTAGTTTTTTTCTAGCTGAATACTTCCACTCAATCATTATTTAGTTTAACTTATATTCTACATTTATCTAGTATCTACCTGTATATTAGTATGTAAGTATATAGGACATGGTATTTGATGTATATTTAGTGCTTATTTCTAGCTGAATAGTTACACTATTTGGTACGACTTATATTCAGTACAATGCATATTAGCATATGATAGATATTAGTATGTAAATATATGTACTATATATTTAGCATAATCATTTCTAGCTAGATATCAATACTAAAAAACTTTGCTGTTTACATGAAATTCAAATGTTATTGGGCATCATTTCTTTCTCTCTCTCAATAAATTGAGCAACCCCGCTTGGCAGGGTGGGGTGGGGGGGTTTCTTCCAGGCCTGAGGCCCCCTGGAGAGCTGCTTAAGGCTGGCAGGTGCCCATGAGCCCCTTCACCTACATATTCACACTGTACCTAAAACACTCCAGTTTAGACATGTAAAGTAACCCAGCCCAGCTGCTACTGGGATAGGAGAATCCCAGAGCTCATTTGTCGTATCCACTGTCTCAGGAAAAGTGTGGAATTCCTTAGGAAGGAGGCTGTGCAGATAGGCTGGGGAGGGGACTGGGAGGAAGACAGGTGCCCTCCTACCCATGTGTCGATGTCTGAGGCAGCAAAGCTGAACCCAAGCGGAGGTGGTGGGAGGGAGTGGGGACGGGGGAGTGGTGGGGGGATGGGGGCACGTGGACCTACCCATATTCCAGGTACCGATGAAGATGGTGATCATGTCTGGCTCCGGCTGCTCCGAGTGCTTATTCTTCATCTGCTGGAGAAGCTGGCAAAAGCCTTCTCTCTTCTAGGGATTGAAGGGCAGACAGACTCAGAATGGCCTCTGTCTCCCTGCACATTACACTTTCAAAGGGCTCGGTCAGCTTCAGGAAAACTGAGAGGAGCGCAAATCAGTACGAACTGGCAGGAGAGCAATCTGGAAATACGGGTCCGAAGTCTTAAGGAAGTGGCTTCGCTTTGCCCCTGCCATGCCTCTTGCAAGGACCGGACTCTTAAGAATCCCCACGAACCGTATAAAGACCCAATCATACCACGGGGACTGTAGCCTGCATTTCGATACAGAAAAAACTAGAAACAACCTTAAAGTCCAACCCTAGGGAGCAAATTAATCCTTGTATTATGGGTCATCCACAGGCTAGAATATCATAGGGTTTATAAGGCTAGATGCCCAAACTATCTCGTGGGGTACAAAAAGCCAATTGACAAAACAGTATCCGTAACATCATTGCATTTTCATTAAAAACACAACCAAGGGGCACCTGGGTGGCTCAGTTGGTTAAGCATCTGACTTCAGCTCAGGTCATGATCTCGGGGTCCTGGGATCAAGTCCCGTGTTGGGGCTCCCTGCTCAGCGGGGAGTCTGCTTCTCCCTCTCCCTCTGTCCCTCCCGCCCGGCTCGTGCTCTCTCTGTCTCACTCTCAAATAAATAAAATCTTTAAACAAAACAAAACAATGCAAAAAAGACATCCTGAAAGAGAGTCCAAAGTTTCCTGGTGGCATATGGGTGTTTCCATTTTAGACTTTTTGCATATTTGTAGCTGTTACGTTTTCACCAATGAGAACAGACTGCTTATTTAGTGAAAGAAAATTTAGATCCAAGAAACTAAAGGGAAGAGAATACATGAAGGCTGTCAGAGTCTCCCCAGTAGTCTCCACGGGGGACCCGGGGACCCGGGCATACAGTGGGGCACGAGGCCGAGCAGACCGGCGGAGCGCACAGCCGAGGGCAGGCTGACGGCGCAAGCATGTGCGCACATTTTCGGTTGTACCATATGAAATTACCAAAGTTTCGCACCTACAAGAGATGGCAATTTCATACGATTCAACCTAAAAAAGCATACATCTCAGTTAATCCCCTCTGAAGAAACTTGCTCTCAGGGGTTAAAATGACTGTCCTTATAGAGACCTGCCTTTGGTCAGGGATGGCTCAGATTTGGGTGCCTCAGTTTACCGCTGCGTCTCAACCCTTCTGAGCTTGCAGCAATGGGCAGAATTGGTGCCCGTGTTCCCAGAATGATGTCCAGCCAGACGTTCCTTGTCTCTACCTCCCCCTCCTGTCTGGCCCCCGCATCTTTGTTTCTCCCGGCCCCTTCTCTGTCATCCCTCTGAGTTCTTCCCACCCTCTCAGCTGGTTCCAGCACCCCTTGGTCTGCTGCTGGCCTCCCACCAGCCACCCCTCCCTGCCACCACCAAGCCATCCAAAGGGTGGGTCAAAGAAGGAAGGTTCTGGCACTCAGTAGGGGTTGTCCTTGTAAGCCTGAGCTGGGAGCCCCTGTCCCTCAGCCTTGGCAGGGTGCTAGCACCTGGTCACCCAATAACTGGCGTGATAGAGCCTTTTGTGCCCTGCTTATGTGAGCCATGTACTAAAGGATAAACAGTAAGGCCAAGATGGAGGGCTTCAGGCCCTGGTTGGCACATCAGAGGGGAGTGATCAGGTCACAGAGAACACTGCCTCTGGCTATAAGGAGACCCACTGCCTTGCCCAAAGACCTCGAGTATTTCCATCAGCCCACACCACCTCCTGGTCCAGGAGCCAGTCCTGGTGGGGCATCTCACTTCTGCAGAGCGGGCCAAAATGTAGACACAGAGCACTGGTTGGTACTCAGATTCAAATCTGAAGTGCCCCAGAGGTCTTCTGAGTCCAGCCCAGACAAGCTGAAAAGTCTCCCAGTGGGGACCAGGGCTGGATAAGACACAAGTGATAAATAATGCACCCTCTCGGGGACAGGCAATGTGGCAGAGGGAAGGATGGACCTGTAGCTGTTCAAACCCCCACTGACCTGGAACCCATGTCCCCTAACTTCCCTGGGGCTGGTTTTCCCAGGTGAGAAATGCATCGTGAGAACCGAGTGAGCAAATTTCCAGGCACAAGCAAGCTTCAAAACACATATGTTCCTCTCACTCCCCTCCTGACTCATCTAGGTAGTTTGTCCTCACTTACTTTGGAGTCAGCAAAAACATATTCCTTCCGCAGGGTCTTCTCCTTTTCGGTTTCCACCAAAATCACCAACTTGTTCAGAAACTTTTGAGACTTGATGAGCTGTAAGACTTAAAAGAAATGCAAGTTCATTTATTCATTCATTCATCCACCTATCACCCAATATGTGGAATCTATGCTACATTCTGACACCTGGTCATTAACAATCCTAACTTCCCATCCCCAGGTGAGCACCCAATTTGTGCCTCGTCTCCTAGATCCCTTTGTTCCGGCTGTACTTCCAGAGAGGGGTTCATGCTCGGGAAGGGTGGTGTCTGGAACAAGAGGTGACCTGGCCAGAGACAGTGTGAACTGTCACCTTTTCATCTTCCTCCCTCTCCCTACCTCCATTTCTTTCTCTTCCTTCTTTTGCTTTGCTTTTAATTTTATCTAAATCAAAAATTTTGATTTTTTTTTAAAAAAAGTTTTATTTATTTGAGAGTATGCGCACACATGCACAAGTTGGAGGGGGAGAGGTAGAGGGTCAGGGAGGAGCCGATTCCCCCGCTGAGCAGGGAGCCTGACATGGGGCTGGATCCCAGGACCCTGGGATCATGAACTGAACAGAAGGCAGAAGCTTAACCAACTGAGCTACCCAGGCGCCCCAAAAGTTTTTACTTCTATCAACAAAGATGCAAACTGTTCTACAAGACTTTTAACAAACAACAGTATCTCCCCAAACCCACCTCTCTCCAACGTCCCTTCTACCTACAGGCAACTACATTCAACTCCTTTAATGGATTCTTTGGGAATTTTACTGTGTCTCCAAAAAGCATGCTTCATTACGTCTTCCCGGTGTTCCAGTGTTAGGTATTTCCTATTACATTTTGGTTTCCTATTACGTAAGGTGAAGGTTTAGACTTCTTTCACACATGTACAACTTCTTCCCCCCTCTCATCACTCCTTTCCCTTACCAATGTATTTCAGTCCCATCATCTTCCAGTAATATCATTTTTGTCAAGTGAGTATTCATTGTGTTATTATGACCATAGAAATGCTACTGACAGAAAAGCCTCAATTGTGTCCCTTTTCCTATACAACTTTTTGATTTTTCCTGGAATTAATAATTGCCATGTTTTTTCATCAGCCCAACTCTTAGTTTATAATGTTCTTTCCCCTGTAATGGAGCACATTCATCATTTTTACCATCCTCTGGGCCCTCTCTTCTCTGGACTGGTGACCTCTAGGTCTCCTGTACAGCCATCACCCTAAGGCCTTCCCTCTCCGTCATTTAGGAATCATCGATCAGACTGGAGCCAATTTCTGTTATCACCTCTTCTTTCTTCTTTTATGCCCAAATTTTGGTAGTGCAATATCTCTAGGAGTTTTCCAAGAAAAAGGAAGGGATAACAAACTTTGGGAGGCCTTGCATATCTGAAAATCCTACCCTCATATTTCACTGACAGTTTGGAATAATGCTCTCTCCCTTAGGAAAACTTGCCCCATCATCTCTAGTCTTTGGCAGTGCTGCTGAGAAACTCAATGTCATTTTGATTCACCTGCCTGCAGAAGAGTTAACCTGGGAAGTCTGACTGCCATCCCTGGAAAGGATGCTTGCTAGGTGGCCGTTGGTTGGCATCTGGGAACTTGGCTGTGGGGAGGGTCCCTACCATCTCCTGAACTGGTAAGGGGAACTCATTACCCCTAAACTGTTCAAATAGTATGGTTTATGCTGATCACCTGCTTTCCTCCTGGAAGTCTAAAATTTGGGTATGCGCCAGGCAGAGAGTGCCCGTGTGCCAGGCCCCAGTAAAACCCCTGGGTGCTGCTCTCTAATGAGCTTCCCTGGTGAACACTTCACATGTGCTGTCACAACTCATTGGAGCAGCAATTAAGCATGCCCCCTGTGACTGCATTGGAAGAGGACTTCTGGAAGCCTGTGCTTCATTTCCCCCATGGAATTCTTCCCATGTGACTTTTCCTTTTTTGGATTTTGCTTTGTATTCTTTCACTGTAATACATCAAAGCTGTAGGACTTTATGCCGAGTCCTGGTGAATCGCTGATAGTCTTGGGGAGCCCTGACTCCGTCTGTAATCTATCTTTTGAAGATTTTAGGATCTTTTCTTTGACACCAGTGTTTTAAGACTTTCCAGTGTTTGAGTGCCTCAGGGTGCAACAATTTTCTTGTCCTGCTGGGCACTGTGTGGGCCATTTGCGATTTGGAAAACTGGTATGGTTTTGTTCTGACAGTTTCTCTCATTGTTTCCATTTTCTCTTACTGCCTTATTTTGGTATTGGGTGTCTTAGACTGGTCTTCGAATTTTAAATAATCTCTTCTATTTTCCCTCACTTTATCCTTTTGTTCAACCTTCTGGGAGCACCTTCCTCAACTTTATCTTATCACCCTTCCATTCTGTTTTGACTTCTAAAAATTTCTGCTGTAATGTTTTAATTTCCCCTTCCCTATCTTCCCCTTCCTTCCTCCTCATTTTGTTCTCTGAATGCTCCCTTTAAAATAGCATCCTGTTCTTGTTTCATGGTCCAATTTCTTTTCACCTTGATAAATTGCTCCCTCCCTCCAAATGTTTGGTCTTTTTGCTTATTTTTGCCTTGCCTCCCAGGTTTCCTTTTAATTTCTGGTGATCTTTGGCTGTGTTCCAACAGTGACCGTGTGTGTGTGTGTGTGTGTGTGTGTGTGTGTATGTGTGTGTGTGGTGGGGGTCTGTCAAGCAAGGCTTCTGCACTGAGTGGTCTCATGGGGGAAAACCAAGGGCTGGTTTTTGCCCCTGGGCTGGTCACATGCTCCAGAGACTCTTCCAAACTCCTGCCTGCAGGGTGTGGGCCTTACGGGCAGTGATGAAGGGGAACATTCAGAAGTAACCATTAGTCCTGTTCCCAGTGGGTTCCTCAGTCCTTACCAGGCCTGGTGTCCCTCTAGCCCTTTACCTTCTCCAGAGAACATCCAGTCTTGTGTCTAATAAGTGAGGGGAAGCAGAGGGGAGGGTGTGAGGAGCAAGAGATGGTGGGTCTCTTTTAAGAGATTTTCATCCAATCCTGATGTTTATAACCTCACCTTCATCACTTCTAGGGGCCCCTGACAGTATCAATTCCTGTACCCTTTGTGGGTTCTGTGGTAGGAGTTAGGTGTCTCAGTTTTTCCTACTGCATGCTGAAAATTGAGTCTTTCTGGTTCAAGCTGGTTATCATTATCCATCTGCTTTTCAGCACTTAGAATTTTGTTATCATCTCAGTCTCTTTGTCCCTGTGACTTTTGCTTTTAGGAAGGGAACTGGCAAATGCGTATGTTTGACCTCCATCTTGACCGGAAATCTTACCCAAGGGAAATTGTGGATGTCCTGTGTGCTCAGAAATCCCATCACCCTTGCCAGCAGCCGTAGAGATCCCATGTGTAATTCCTCCTGCTGCCAGCTGGGACACCCTGACACTTTTCCTAATCTGCTACTGAGTCCATGTCTCCTTCCTTCTGAACTTCTGGTTTTTCCTTGACACCCATTTGCAGGACTGTGTGGCTGCTTCCAGGATGTGATATCTTGCTTGATCAGGATTAGTATTTTACCCGAGCTGGTAAGTGGCCCACTTGTCCCCACACCTAGTTAAATAAACTAGAAGCTCTTAGTGGTTCTTTTCCTTGATACTCTACATCTCATTCATGAACAGGTATGAGCAGTTCTACCTTCAAAACATCCCCAGTGTCTCTCTTTCCCCATCTCAAGCCATCACCATCTCTTGCCTGGTGACTGTCAAGGCTCCTAATTGGTCTGTCTCCTGCCATCATTTATTCTCAGCATGATAGCCAGAGTTCATTACCACTCCCTTGCTTAAAATCTCCTAGTGGCTCAATGCCCTTAAAACATACACCATCTGGCTCACCAAGCCCAGGACAGGTGCCCAATCTCTGCACCACCGGTGCTCCAGCCATTCCATGCTTCTCACACGACAAGTCTGCTCCCATCTTGGAACCTCTGCCCAAGGGTTTTTCTTTCTGTGGTTTTTGCATGTCCAGCATCTTCCGGACACTCAAGTGCCAGCTCAAATGGCACTCTTCCATTATTGTCATAGCATCTGATTTGCATTCCCAGCCTAGAGTTTATCACTCCCTGACATTTTCCTGGTTTACATATTTGTATACTTGGTTATTTTCTCCTGGACTCTTACTTGCATGGAATCTCCCTTAGAACTAAGACTTCTGGCTTGTTCACTCTTTGCATCCCCAGAGCCTGGTTCATCATAACTGCTCACTGAGTGAATACGTTACGATTTCCTCATACAGCAACTGGCTTTTCCTATGCGTAGAAGACCTCAATGCCAAAGCTACTCATGAACACGGGGACCGGAGCAGGGCAAGGGAATGCCCACACCCGCAATCAAAGATTTCCTCCAAGGCACCTGGTTGGCTCAGTGATTGAGCGTCTGCCTTTGGCATGATCCTGGAGTTCTGGGATCAAGTCCCACAGCAGGCACCCCACGGGGAGCCTGTTTTCCTCTCTGCCTCTCTTTCTCTCTCGTGAATAAATAAATGAAACCTTAAAAAGAAAGAAAAAAAAGATTTCCCCTAAATGATCAGCACTTTACAATAACCATGATTGGAAACCTATTGTGCCAGGAGTACCTAAAGACCTGCCTTGTGTCACCAGTGCTCACGATGACCCTATAGGAATCTGTTTTAGGGATGTGGACATGGACGCTTTGAGTAGGCCAAGTTACTGACCTAAGGTCACACCATTATGAAGCTGTGAAGCGAGGATGTGAAGCCAGTAGGAGTCCAGTTTACCCAGAGCCCCTCATCTCTCAAGCACACTGCTTCCAGTGCCAATTATAAAGAGGTCACCTAGACATGTTGCCACATGAACTGTGATACTGCACTGGCCTCGAATTCATTTGTTCATTCATTCATTCATGGATTCACTCAGTATGTACTGAGATCACTTACTCTGCCCAAGTGCTGTTCTCGACTCTGGGGATTTGGCTGTGAACAAAAAAAACTTATTTCCTGGCCTCTGTGGAGGCCACATTTTTTTGGGTGGGGGTGGAGGGGAGTTGGGGATTTATGAGCAACACTGCAAGCACCTTAGTCAATCCGCAATCCCTGAGTATGCACCTGCTGAATACCAGGTCCTGAGCTGGGCCTACAGATTTCAGAGGTGGAAGATCCAGACCTGGCCCACGTGGGGGAGGGAACTTGTTAACAAGTAATCGTGTCCTGACGTGACAGATACTACGACAGAGGGTGAGCTGGGCTCCATGGCCTGGAGGGAGGACAGGAAGCAGGTGGGTATGGCCCACAGAGTCTGGGCTGGCAGGCTCCGGGCGTCCTCACTTCTCTTTTTAAAGGCTTGTGAATCCCCACTGTAATGGTGTATCTTGACTCGAGCTGGGTTTTCTCAGGGCTGCTCTTCTACACGTCCCTGATCTGATGGCAACATTTACACCGTCCAGAATGCCACAAAGGAGTATATTCACCCCTTTAGGTGACCAACCCATCAGTGATCTCCATTTCACAGTCCATTTCCAGCTTTTACTTGGGCATTCAGGGCCCTGTCCACATCCGGGGCCCCATGCCCTGCTGCTCCTCCCTTTAGGGCCACAAGTAACATGGGATTTCCCTAACACATGCCATTCTCAGTTCTAGTGCCCTCCCCTACCTTATGCTTGGCGAACTCCTAGTCATCCTTCAAAGCCCTAGACAGAGCCATTTGTGGTGTGACCCCTCCCTGCACACCCCACAACAAAGCTAATCAACCCTCCTGGGCTAACCTTGCATCTGACACACATTCTAACACTTGCTCACAGGTCGACTTTCCCTTCTACGCTGCTACATCTTTGAAGGAGGGCTACAACCTGGGGTTGATGCATGGAAAACATTCCAAAGAAAAATGTCCATTGAATTAATAAACTGACAAGTGTTCACAGTGTTTCCCAGAACCCTGGGAGGTATTTCTTGCAGTCCAGGAGCCTGGAGTTTTTTAGAGCAGTCAGGCACTCTGACACTCTCTCCCCTCGTCTTATAAGCTTTGGTTTCCTCTTCAGCTGGGTCCACGCCTTTCAGCTGTAAATCGTTCTGACAGGTGAGAGGAAAGCATGGCTCTAAGTGGATCACTTTTGACACAGCCCAATCCTGCTCAAGCCCTCATACAGCCTACGTCTCCGGCCCAACTTGGCAGGAGACAGAGCAGCCTGCCTCAACACTGTGACCTCAACTCTGCAAGAATGGGACAGCCTGTCACACTTCAGCATCTAGGGCCTTCATTTCCTGGTCTTTCCTCACTGCTCTATTTTGCCTTCCTCATCTTCTGCCTCACTTTGGAAGGATAATCACAATGGTGAGGGGGTTTTGTTGAGCACTTACTACCTACTGTGGTGGATTTAAGACCCGTGGCAGCCCTACGGGATGTACACCCTTTTAGAGAAGTACAGAGGATTGGAGAGAGGACTCTAGCCCAGGGTCACAAGTGACCAAGCTGGGATTCAAGGTTGGGCTCTGACCACCTTTCCCTGTGCTAACTATGCCCTTTCCCTCACTGTGCCCCACCTCCTGCATGGGGCTGGTCCCCAGACTCCCTCCCCCCCTGCCTTGAGACCATCCCTTGGACCTTGGTGCCACAGCACAGATGGGATTTGGGAGCAGGAGCTTGCAGGACGGGGCAGGCCCACGTGGGGTAGCTCTCTTCCCTGGCCTCTGCCTGGGCACTCGGCCAGGGCCCGGTGCTGCTGCTGGGCACAGATGGGCTGCTCTTGTATATACTAGCTCCTCCTCTTTCATGACAAGCCTAGGAATCCATGATGATGATGATGATGATGATGCCCATTTCAGAGATGAGGAAAATGAGGCACAGAGAGCTTAAGTAAGCAGGCCCACAGGATACTGCCAGCGAGTGGCACAGCCTCCATCTGAACTGGGGCAGGTTAGCCCCATGGTCTGGCTGCACGCTCATCCCCACCCCACCGTGCCCAGCACAGTGTCTGGCACCAAGCCGGCTCTGAATATATATAATCTCCCCTCCCGCCCCTCTGGAGGTCCAACCGTAGGGATTCCATGGGTAGTAGATGTTATTTGTAGGTCTTGGCTGTCAAGCCAAATATCTGCCATCAGAAAAGACAGCTCAGGGGAGTGTTCTTGATGGGGTTAAGGCTGCAGCTCGTGCCTCAGGCCCACGGGAGACATGCCGTGAGGCGCTGCCATCTGCCATCCCTGCTGGTGCCTACTCTGAGGCCCAGAGCGGTTAAGCAACGTGTCCAGGGTCACACAGCCACTAAGTGGCAGAGCTAGGATATGAATTTAGACAGTTTAGTTCCTGAACCCACATACTTGAGCACCATGCTAAACTGGCGCAGTCCCCGCTACGCTCAAGACACTCCCTGACTGGGCCAGCAGGCCTTAGGTGCGCAGGGCTCTGCATGGGGACGCGAGGTGACCATTTGGTCAGTGTGGCTCCTAGTGGGGAAGGACACATTCACAAAGAACTGCCCCCCCGGGGTCGAGCGTTTACCTCACCTCCCCAGGGTTTGCTGGAAGGAGGCGGACCGTACAGGGAAGGCCTGGTAAAGGAGGGACCTGTGAGGTGAGCCTTGGAGCCGGCAGGGGGTCCCACGGGCAGGGGGAGGGGGCCACGCGGATCCTGGCACAGGGGCAGACGTGCCTGGCAGGACTCCTTTTCCGGCCGCCTGCTACAGACCGGTCACGTCATGCAAAACCGGGCACCTGCAGAATGAGAGCGTCGTGGGTGGGAGGGGGGCTTACTTTTATTGTGAGTGTAGAACTTGTCCTCAGAACCATCCTTGGACTTCTTAATTATCAGTTTCCCAGACTCAACATCGACTTTGAGCTGCAATTTCTGAGGAATCCCCAGAGACTCTGACTTTACCTGTGAGGAGGGGAGGGAGGAGGGGAGACGTGATCATCCTCTCTCTGCAGAGGCTTTGGCTGCCAGCCCTGGCCATCCAGCCCTGGTGTCCCATGTGGTGCCATCGGGCTTCTAACTCCGTGCTTCCCTCGCCCCAGAGCCCCAAGTCCACGCTTCCTCGGGCAGCCCCTGAGAACTGCTAAAATGTGAGAAAGAACCCGGCTGTGTGTCCTGTGCACGTCAGCGGTTCTGCCAACAGGTTTGGTGGAGGCAGCAGGTGAACCACCAGAGAAGGATTCATTCACGGCTTCACGGGGAGACACTCCTCAATTCCTCAATCTGCTGTGCCACCACTCCCAGAAAGGATGCTGAAAACAGACTGAGACTCCTGGGCCTGGTCACAACCAGCAACTGAACATTTACTGATGATACTTAGGAAGGAGACAATTGCCTAGGCATGCTCAGAGGCTGGAGATCTACACACAACGCTATCATCAGGGCCCGAGCAGCCTTTATGTGGGAGGCAGGGGCGTCTTGTCCTGTGTTTCTGAATGTGGGACCAGGGGCTGGACTGGGCTGGCTGCAGCAGGATTTCTGTGGATCATGTAGAAAAAGAGATTTCTGGGCCTGAGCATGGAGGTTCTATCTCCGTCACTCTCCGGGAAGTCATGGGAATTATATTTTTTTCCTACTCCTCCCTCGAGGCACTACTTTGCAGCTAGTTTGGGGGCAAGGGGTGGTAGTGGTGTCCCTGTATGATTGTCACTCACTGCACTCATTTGGAGAAGGACACAGTTTATGGCATCTTGGCCTGGGGCACTCTTCCCTGGGGAGTCTCTCCAGAAGGAGGCTCCACAGACCTGTCTGGTGCCCATTCTGACCTCCTTATCATCTCCATGGGTGGCTCTGCCAACCACCACTCTAGCGTAGGGATCCTTGGATCCTTGCCCTTGTTCAGCTGAGCCAAACACTGCCCCCCCACAGAGACCATTAGGGCCTCCAGCCTCCATCAGTGGCATCTGAGGGCACAGCCACTTACCTCAAAGGTGACCGGAGGGATGAGGGAACGCCGGTGGGGTGACTCGGGGCCTTCGTGCAGCAAGGCCTTGACCTGTGGGCGTATGAGCACAGGGGCCTTTAGGCTGGGAGGTGCAGAGAAGACAGCCTCCTTCGGGGACGGGGTCAAAGGGAGCACAAAGCCTGCATACCCCAGCATTCCCTAAGCAAAGAGAGGGGGAAGCTGCAGGATCCCCCAATACCTTATCTTCAATGGAGGACAGCAGACTTGTCAGTTGGCTGAGCTTGGCCACCATGTTGATCGGATTGGCCTCACCAGGCACCTGACAAAGAGCAAGGAAGGACAGTAGTCAGAGTGTCAGAGGAATTCCACTGGACCCTTTCTTCCTCATTTCACCCCCCGATGGCCCCTCGAAGTACTATGATTATTCATTCCCCTTTGCAGGCCAGAAAATCAGAGCTATCTGTAGTCACCCCAAAATTATCACGACCAAAATACAAACCTTCATTTCCTCTCCCCTCTTAAACTGTTTCTCCAACTGCTTCCTACCTTATCCACCCAGTCGCTTAAACAGAATTCTAGGATCAGCCTTGATTATTACCTTTGCTTCCCCCTACGTCTACGCCAGTGGTGCTCTTCTACTTCCAAAATGCAGCCATCTCACTACGGAGATCCCATTGCTAGGAGAAAACTATCCTATTCTTTACCCAGCCCTCTGAGACTCTGTATGCTGACCCCTCACCCCCAGCCAACCCATGCTCACCTCCGACCTGCCCGTGGCCTTGAGCTACTTTCCCTGAGGAATTCCCAGAGACATGGAGGTCACCAGGGGAGGCCACCTGCTTGCTACTCGGGTCTCAGATCCACAAAGAGGTGTTCCCGGGCCATGCCAGCTAAAGCACCAGGACATCTCTATCAAATCACCCTGCTTTGCTGCTTGTCAATCACCTTGGTCACTTATTCGTTCATTGTGTCTTCCCTGCTAGAACGCGAGCTCTGTGAGAACTGGGACTGTGAGTACGGTTGGGCGCCGTGACCTTGGAGCTTGGACTAGTGTCTGGCCACAGACGACGCTCAGTAAAGTTGTTCAACGCCCACGGGAGGCCCAGGGAGCTCAAGTTACTTGATTGAAGTCACACAGCCAGTGGATGGCAGGGCAGGACTCGCATCCACGACCGTCCTGAGACCCAGGCCACTGTCTCAAGTGTTTATTCCCAGAACCAGTATTTACAAGGCACCTGCTCTGTGCTAGACGTGCGGTCACACACGTGGAATTAATGGTACCATGCCTGCCTTCCAGAAGTTGGATGATAAAATCAGACGCGTGTATGGAATGGAATGAGGGTTATCGCCAACCAGGTGAAGTCCCTTTACCCCACCCCTTGCTTAGTAAGTCAGCCAGGCTACACTCGCTTTTGACCTCAAATTTCTGCCCCCTTGCCTGCCAGCAGCATCGCCACGGCGACACCCCCCCACCCATCACCCCATCACCCCCCACAACCATCTTAGCTTTGTCAATACTTTCTCTGGTTTATTTTTGCCCTGTTCCTTAACAAAGCTCCCAATTAGCCCATGCTTATCATCGAGGAGCGGAAAGCCTGGAGATGAGGAGATGGAGGGAAGACTCTGGGGGCGGGGGTGGGGGGTGGAGGGGGTGGAGCAGACCAGCAGGTCAGTGGTGGAGTAATTTGTTTTGGGTTGTTTATCTCATAAAGAATTGAAAAGATAACAGATTCAACCTTCTTCCTTTTCTCTCTCAGGGACTTGGAACGAAGACCTGCTTGCTACCTGGGGCAGTCACCTTAGCAGTTTTAGGTTGGTGTCTCCCCCTTTTCCTTTGAATCTGTGTCTGAGGAGGCAGGTTTGGCAAAAACTTACCAAGTGTAAACCAAGTTATTGACAAACCTGGAGTTGGTTCTTGGAACAAAAGGTGTTAGCATAATGCGGGAGCTCGGCCTCCACTTAGGCCTCCCAGCAGGCGGAACACAGAGGAGAAGGGCATGAATTCGTCCATGAGGCCAAGCACATTTTAAACGCATCCATTAAAAAAAAAAAAAAAAAAAAAAAAAAGGCAGCCTAGGTGGCTCAGCGGTTTAGCACTGCCCTAGGCCCGGGGCCTGATCCTGGAGATCCAGGATCGAGTCCTGCATTGGGCTCCCTGCATGGGGCCTGCTTCTCCCTCTGCCTGTGTCTCTGCCTCTCTCTCTCTCTCTCTTTCTCTGGGTCTCTCAAGAATAAATAAATAAAATCTTTAAAAAAATAAAAAATAAACGCGTCCATTCATCAAATCCCCGCATGAACGGATTCTTCTAACCCTTGTTTTGCGGATGGGAAATTGAGTCAGAATGGTGAGTCAGCGTGTCCAACGTCACACACAGCTAGTGTAGACCTGAGACTTGCATGTAGGTCTAGCCCAGTGGTTCTCGGCTGATGGCGATTTTACCCACCAAAAGGCATTTGCCAACATCTGGAGACATTGTGGGTTGCCACAACTGGGGGATGCTAGTGGCATCTAGCCAGAAGAGACAGGGAGGTGTTGACATCCCACAATGCACAGGACAGTCCCCCACGACCGAGAATAATCTGGCCCCAAAGGTCACTAACGTCAAGGCTGAGGACCTAATTCACAGCTTAGCCTAGAAGTGAGCAAATTGGCCTGAGTGACACTGTGAGTTCCCATAAACTGGCCCAGTTATTTTACTTTGCTTTTTAGTTGCCCTTTAAAGGGAGGATGTGGGTTCCAAGGTTAACGACTCTTTCTCACATGGGGCAGAGCCAGGTCTCTCCTAGTCCTGAGCTCCGCACTCATTGTGATTACGTTGCATTTTGCACCTCCCATCTCGAATGAATAAATTCCACATGTGGGGGGTCCCCGGGGTGAGGGGCCCCAGCCTGGCTCACGGACCCGAGGGGAAGGGCCCTGTGTCAGCAGGGTACGGCAGTCAGTGTCACACATGCAATTTCACTTAGTCCTTCACAGAACCCTGCAGTGTCAGACGTGCTCTGCCCATTTCACAGCTGAGGAAAACAAGGACCAGTGGGGGCGGGTCAGAGACTGGGCTCGGAGGTTTCCGATCTAGGGGGGAGTGTTCTTTCCTCTACCTCAGGCAGCCCTGGAACTTCCTCCTGGATCTGTGAATTTCTGAAGGCATCTAGGACATCCTCCCTGCGTTTTCATTATGAGTCAGTTCTAATAAGGGAGAGTGGGACCGAGGACCCTTTCTCCCCATCCACGTCTGATGCCACCCTCCATCCAGAAAGGGAACACCAGCTGGCCGGCCAGGCAGTAGCCCCAGCTTGACGGTGGCGGCCTGACTCTCTGGGGGCCTCGCCCTCTTCTCTATTTCAAAGATGTGGGTGTGTGGTCTTCTGTTCTAATTATTTAAATGTTAAGAGTCTGGCAGGGCCCCTGTTTTGCCTAGATTTGCTTTTACTCTCCCAGAGATTAATGTCTCATCATTTGCTTTCATTGCCTTTTAAATTTTGGGTGAAATTTCTTAAGTGGTACAAATAGCACATATACATCTTCTCAGTAAAAAACACCCTCCAGCAAACAGTCTGGTCGAGCCCCAAGTCCCCGATGGCCTAGCCCCTTCTCCCTCGTCCCATCCCCACGCGCGGTGACCAGAGGTAGACTTCGGGATAGGAATCCTTCTGGTCGGATTTCCACATGGACCTCAGAGTTCACATGCCGTTGCTTTTTTCCGCCCAACAATATGCTGTGGGTAGTATGTCCACAACAGTGCACCCCCCCTTAGACTAGAATTCTGCAGCTCTACGTTTGGGTGGTTTCCACTGTTTTTGTTTTTAGAGATAAAGCCACAATAAGCAATAAACATCTCTGTCCCTAAGACGGCTGCCTACGTATCAAACTGCTTGCTTGAAGGATGTGTGCATTTAACATTGACGTTGCAGGTGGATAAACTGCCCTTCAGAAAAGTCATTTCCACTCCCAACCGCACAGCAGAGCAGTGAACCCCATGTGAGTCCCTGACCCCAAAAACCCAAACCAAGCCCTGATTCCATCAACCAACTTTTTGCCCATCTGATAGGCAAAGAGATTTCCCTGTTACGAATCTCATTTTCCAGTTACTCATGAGATAAGGTTGAAGACAGCCTTTCTTTATAACGTCTCCCTATTTTAAAAATTGGGTTTGTTTTTCCTTAATTATTTGGAGGAGGTTTTTTGTTAACATATTAATCCTTTGTCCCTTATATTTGTTGCAAGTACTTTCTCTGGAGAGGCTGGTTCTGCTTTTGACCTTTGCTGCTGACACCTTTCAATACATAGATCTTTGCTCAGTGGATGACTTGGCCTTGGCTCCTGCCAAACTGGGAGCCAGCGTGTGGGGGGATGGGGACCACCTTTGCTTTGCTTTTTTGGGGCAAGACTGCAGGATCAAGCATTTAGGCACTTCACATTCTTCTAATAGTTTCCAGTGAGCAACGATTAAAAAAAAAAAAAAAGGCCCTGCCTTGTTTCCCTATTCAGCACTAACAAGTAGTTCTGCTGATGGGTGCGTAATTTGACATCTTTATTCCTTAAATCAAAATCAGGCAGTGGGGAAATGCCTAACTGGGAGAACAGAGTCCGGAGGCCCCCCCCCCCCATCCCAAGCTCTGGTGGTCTAGCCAACTTAGGGCAGGAGTGTTGCAGGGAGGGCTCCCTTCTGAGCCCTTGAAACTCTGCAACCTTATCCCCCACCCCTCGCCCCTCACCCCTCACCACCCCTCACCCCCATTGATAAACCCTGGTTTATCAATCTCGTCTTTCCAACCCCAAAGGCTTTACCTGAGGCCGTGGACGGAGGCCAGGGGAGAGCTGCTGGTCAAACAACCTTTGCAGAGACTCCAGAGAGGGGAGGGTCCGAATGACTTCGCTAGGAGCAGGGGACAAGGTGAAGGTCAAGGATTAGTGAGGAGCCGGATGAGGCACGGCAGGCTTCAGCTGGAGGGACGGTCACACCCGGTCTGGCAAAGGCAGGGATCCTTCCCAGAAGAACAAGCCCGGGCGAAGATCCAGGCCTGCCAGGGCTGGCTCACCGCCCCCCCCCCCCCCGGACCCCCACGTCTTCTCGTTCCCCCACCCAAACTGGAGTCGTGATGCGCAGACCTGAGTTCCCTCTGGTCAGCCAGACTCGGAGCCTGTAGATAACTGGGACACAGAATTACAAAACTACTTTGAAATCACTCAGGGATCCACGGTTCCCAACCTCATGTTTATAAGAATCGCAAACACACCGGAGTGTTAAAAATGCAAATTTCTGGGCCCCAACCTGATTTGGTCTGGAATCTGCATTTTAAATGTGTGCCCCAGGGGCTTCCGGGGCTGAAGGCCTGAGCATTCTGGTTCAAATCCCCTCCTCACTGCTGAGGTTGACGCCTGGAGAGATTTTGCTTTGTCTGACCCATTGACAACTCCTACAGCGGAGCTTCACCCATTCTTTGCTCCCTTCTGTCTTTATTGTTTTCACATTGTTTCAATCACAGCGGCAGACGGTTTTGAGTTCTCTTTTTCACTCATTACTTCACCCCAAACTTCATGTTTTTATATGTTTAACATTCGGATAGTTTCAAAATAGTCTATCGGGTAAATGTGCCAAAATGAATTGCTGGATATTTGGGTTATTATTTTTTTTATTTGGGTTATTCTGAGATCATGGCCATTACAAATACAGGCTGCTCCGAACAACTTTGTTCCTATAGCTTTTCTTATTTTCAATGACAATTTTATGGTAAGCAGAGATTGTGGCTCTTGATCAATATTGCCCAGCCTTTGAGTGATGGTGCCCCTCACGGGCCACAGGCACTGTTCGAGCCCGCTCCTTGGAGGTGCTTTCTGCATTTGTTGTATGATCTTCTTTTCCTCTCTCCTTTAGTGGGTATAACACTGCATTTCACTATTTTTTTTTTTTTTGGGGGTTGCATTTCACTATTGATGCACTGCTTGCGTGTCTTTAATTCAATGTCATTAAATATTTTCCTGCAAGGTTGGTTTCTACTGTATTTCTCTTTGTATAAACTGTTAGTGTCCTTTGTCAGTTTCCTGATGGGGATTTTTTTTTTGAATAAAAGTTCTTTTATTAAGATATTCTGTAAAGTACATGGATGCCAATCCCAGACCTTTCTGTTATCTATACCGCACAATTATTCCCAAATAACCTGCTGGGGATTTTGTTAGACTTTTTAGACATTGGTATAAACTCTTCACACATCGCTTTGCTTTTTATTCAGTCCAGGTGTTGTAAGGATTTTTTTTTTTCCATTCTGTTATTGTTCATCCTAGGTAGGTTGGATTTCATTGTAAGGCACTGTATACATTCTAATTGTTCTATTTTTCATCTTTTCCTTGGTAATTCTTGCTTGCCTTAGTTAAAAATTTATCAATCAGTCTTTACTAGTACGCAATTATTTGCTCATTTAAAATTGGTTTCTCACTGTTTTAAGAGTTATATATAGGTTTTTCTTGTTGATATTACACATTCTAATTCCTCATCTAGAATTTTTTTTTTAATGAGTGGTGGAATTAAGTTCATCTTTCTCCGTATTGCTATTCAGTCTCAACAGCACGTGCTCTCTCTTCCATCTTTCCCTTGAGCTAGTCCATTGCACGAGCTCTTTTTAAATATGGTAGGATTTGTTTGCAGTCTCCATACCATTCATTCAACCGGATAAAAAATCCAGAGAGCTCCCAGTATAGCTGGGATCTCAGATTTACAAAGTCACGGTTTGGGGAGGGGGATGGTGTTACAGCCCTAGGGGTCACTTGTGACTACCTTCAGGGGACCAAGGGTGGGGTGGAAAAAGCTGATTTGCAGGGTAGGGGGAGTGCTGGGCAGACTGGGTTCTGGGTTTCCCCACCCCCTCTGCCAGAGCTCCTGCATCTGTTCATGCAGTGATATTTCCATTTAAATGGTCATTGTCAGAAAAGAATTCTGGGTTAAAAAAAAAAATTCCAAGGCACTAATTATGAACATGCTTTAACATCAAATAGAACTCTCTCATTGTCCTTTTTCAAAATGATATCCTAAAAACACAAATACACAGACACAAGCTGAATCTGTAGGTCTTTCTAAGAATGACACTGCTTTTCCTTGTATTTTTAAACTTTGTAAAAAATTTAAAATTTTGAGGCACCTGACTGGCTCCCGGGTGTGTCTGGAAGTGTTGGTTAGGGTCCGAATGACAAATGACACATTGAGACTTCAGCTGGAAGCCTTAAAAACTGACATCATCGGGGATCCCTGGGTGGCTCAGGGGATCCCTGGGTGGCTCAGCGGTTTAGCGCCTGCCTTCGGGGCAGGGCGTGATCCTGGAGTCCCGGGATCCGGATCGAGTTCCACATCAGGCTCCCTGCACGGAGCCTGCTTCTCCCTCTGCCTGTGTCTCTGCCTCTCTCTCTCTCTCATGAATAAATAAATAAAATCTTAAAAAAAAAAAAAAAACTGGCATCATCATACAGAAGGGATTTGTCGGGGGGGCATCACAACCACTGGCAGGGTCTCTGGAAAGCTTGTCCAGCGTCAGGTCACCAGCTCAAGGGAAGTCAGGGGACAAAGCCAGAGTGGGCTGCAGTCCTGGGGTAAGGTCAGACCCTTAGAGACAGCTAATTAGGGGCTCAGACCCCCTGCCTGAGCCCTCCCAGAGGGAGCACGACCTCTGCCTTGTTCTCAGCAAGCTGGTTCATTGCCCCAAGGTTCCCATCAGGTATCCAGCCAGCACATCCAGTGTGGTCCAACCCAGAACTCCAGGCTCGGAAGGGACGCTCTGATGCCTTGCTGTTTTCTTAACTTTTGCTGTCTCTATTCTTTGCTTCCTTTGGCAAAAAAAATAAAAATAAAATAAAAAATAAAAAAAAATTAATTCCCATACAGTGAGAAAGCAGGTGATAAAGGGCATCTCTTTTTCTTTTGTTAAAATGTTTAAAGGAATAATTGTATTGTTTCTCTGTCAGGTGGAACTGGTTTTACACTGACACTGACTGCATTAGTAACAATCTATCCTTTTTTTAAAAAAACGCTTTTTTAAAAATTAGAAATGACTCTTTTGGGGGGTGCCTCTGGGTGGTTCAGTCAGTTAAGCATCCGATTCTTGATTTCAGCTCCTGTCATGATCTCAGGATTGTAAGACAGAGCCCCACATTGGCCTTCAGACTGTCTCTCCCCCACTAAAAAAATTAAATCACTTTCCTTTTTAATTCACAGGTCTGTTAGGACACCTATGCAAATGACTCATGTTGTAATCGTGTTTTCTTTACATTGACTCTTCTTTGAAGTGACTTCTTAGATAAAGCCTCCATTTTTCTTTCTTTCTTTCTTTCTTTCTTTCTTTCTTTCTTTCTTTCTTTCTTTCTTTCTTCTTCCTTCCTTCCTTCCTTTCTCTTTCTCTTTCTTTCTTTCTTCTTTCTTCTTTCTTTCTTTCTTTCTTTCTTCTTTCTTCTTTCTTTCTTTCTTTCTTTCTTTCTTTCTTTCTTTCTTTCTTTCTTTCTTTCTTTCTTTCTTTCTTTCTTCTTTCTTTCTTTCTTTCTTTCTTTCTTCTTTCTTTCTTTCAAGTAGGTTTCACACCCAGGATGGAGCCCAGTGTGGAACTTGAACTCAGGACCCTGTGATCAAGACCTGCCCTGAGATCAAAAAGTCAGACGCTTGATCAAGCTACCCAGGTGCCCTAAGCCTCCATTTTTCATATTACTAAATTATATTTATTAAAACATTATTAAAATATTAAACACTGATATTAACAAATGAAAGTGGATACAGTTTTATTTCAGGCTATTATCTTGATTAGGCTTTTGGATTTGAACTGTATTTTTCTTGAAGACTGAATTAGGTGATTTTTGTCATTCAGGAATAATTTACAGAGTATGGTCATTATTTGTTTCTTGAAACTTCAAAGGAGGGCACTCATGGTAATTTTTATGTTGTATGTAAAATATCTGTTCAACTATAATTTGAAGATTTGTAGCCCTGTGCACTGTCTTTGTTTTGCAAATCTTTAATGCAGACTATTAAATCTCTTATGTTCTAATATTTAAATTGTATGGGTGCTTGGGTGGCTCAGTTAGTTAAGCATCTGATTCTCGGTTTTGAATCAGGTTGTGATCTAAGGTTGTGAGATTGAGCCCCACCTCAGGCTCCCTGCACAGAGTGGAGTTTGCTTCCCTCTCTCCCTCTGCCCCTCCTCCTGCTTGCACACACTCTTCCTCTTTCTAAAATAAATCAATAAATCTTTAAAATAAAATTAAATTAAATTAATACCTAATAAATACCAATAAAATTGTAATTGCCTTTTTTGCTAATTTATTTCTGGTTTTATTTTTACCATTCTCCCTACCTTCCCACCCCTACCCTGCTCTCTTCCTTGCCAGTTCTTGTGATTGTTTATTTACTCAACAGAGATTTCTTAAAGACTCCGTTTTGTTCACTGCAATATCTCCGGCCCCTAAAATAGTGCGGGCACGAATCCTGCACACATTCAATCTCTGTGCATGGATACTGAGTAAGCAAATGTTTCAGATACTTTGCTAGAAGTGGGAAATATCAAGGCGATTAGGACTTGACCTATGATGCCTTCAAGAGTCTCATGGTCTGGATTCAGTTTGTCTGACTCATTCTCGTACTCCCTTTTCCATAACAGAGCATTTAAGGCTATGGCTTTTCCTCCAACTTGTGCTTTGGCTGCGTCACACAGAGTTCTTACTGAGGCAGTTTGATTTCTCCGTGGCGCCCACACCTACCCCATGTAGGTTTTCCTTGTGTCAGTTTCTTTAATTCAGCTGTGATTTAGGAGGCGGTCTAAAAGTGTCCAGGTGGTTGCGTGGTTGTGGCGAGTTGTCTTCTTTATTTCTATTTTCATCACATTGTGTTCTGGGAGCATAGAATGAACACTTTCGCTTTGGGTGTATTCATATCCAGCTGCTCAGTAAGCTGCTGGGTTCTTATTTTTAAGATCACCAGTGCTCTAAGATTTCAGGCAAAAAAATTCTTGGATCCTTATTCAAGTAAACCCACACAATTAGGACATTTTCACAATTGTTTAAAAATCTGCAAAGACTCCCTGTGCTCTTGAGTGACGTCTAGGGTCAGTTAATCCTAGATCAGTAGTCTTCTCCTTGGAGATTCCTGCTTCAGAATTTATATCAGGCAATGTGAATAATATTAAATATTGCAATTTTTCAGAGAAGTGGTGCTGTTCATAATTACTCACTTTCTGAATTCACCTTCCCTTGTGATTTAAGAACTTTGTAAGAAGAGACTTAGATGGTGCTATTTGGTTATTCTGCTAATTGGATCCTTCTGAGGCTTCTCAATACCTGGATTTAGGTCCTTTATAAGTGTGGGAAAAATATTTTCTTTTATATATATTTACCATTAATTATGTCATTTTTTTCCTGCTTCTTCAAGAGCCCACACTATCAGATCTGGGTTGAATCTCTATGTCCTCTTTCCAAAAAATAACAATTTTTTTAAACACATGCTCTTCACCTATCCTTAGATAGGTTTCCTGTGTTTTCTATATATACATCCCTGACATTCTGCTCTGTTTTGTGATTTAATTTTCAGATTTGATTTGAAAGCTATGTTCTCATGAAACAGTTATAATGCTGGTAAAGTATTTTTGTTTTGGGTTTGTTGATTAAAACTTTAAGCATGGGGCACCTGGGTGACTAAGTTGGTTAAGTGTCCAACTCTTAGTTTTAGCTCAGGTTCTGATCTCATGAGATCAAGTCCTGCATTGGCCCCATGCTGGGTGGGGAACCTGCTTGGGATTCTCTCTCTCTCCCCTTGCCTACCCCCACCCCTCGCATGCAAGTGTTCTCTATTTCTAAGAAAAAAAAAATCATAACCCCACTCTCATTAATAAAGTACCCTCTTCTATACTTGGACATTTTACTTTAAAATTCCACTTGAAGTTCTTCTCATTTCTCCATTTCAAAGGTTACCAAATATTTCCAGACTCTAGTGACTTTGTTCTCTATTCTTTTTTCTCTGCAAAAGTTTCTGTCTGGTTCTAGAGAATCTAACTTGGGTTTCCAAATCCTCCTTGAGCCTTTGTGCTGCTGACATTCAGATACACCTGGCATGACATTTTGTAGGGGAGGCTCTTGCATTGTGTCTCACTCCTTAGTTCTCTGTGACCTTCACACTAAGGAACATTCTTACTGGGCCAGGGGGTCTGAGTGGATGGATCCAGTCACCTTTGGTGCCATCCTCAGCCCTTCTTCCAGCTTCTCCTGCACCCCACACCTACACATCCAGCCTGGGCCTCCTTCTCCTTTCACTCCCCACTGCAGTGACCTCACCCCACTTGTCTCTCATCTTTAAGTACCAATTGCATGCTGCTGAGTCCCAAATGCAGACCTAGCTCTGAGGTCTCCAGGGCTCGAGACTTCTAGCATAATGTCATGATTGGCGGTTCAGCTGTGGGTTGCCTAAGAGCTCAGAGAAAGATCTCCCCACAGCTCCATACCCTCTTCCTGGCTTCTACTTTTGCAGTAACTGGCATCATCATCCACTCAGCTGCTCACACCAAATGGACCTAGGGGTCACCCTCCATTCCTCTTTCCCTGATCCTGCATCCAAACAGGCAGCAAAATGTGTGAGCTCTTCCATCCACACTTGTCCTAGGTCACACCACTCTCATGCCTCCATGCCCTTGGGTCATCATCTTTAACTAATACCTACAGAGCCATTCCCCTGCACCAGGCATTGTCCCCAAACCTGGGACTCAGCAGGGAGCAGAACACACACAGATCCCTGCCTTCCCTTCTCTAGAGCCGCCCACACATTACAACCCCTGAGCTCTGAACTCCTCTTCTGCTTTGGGTCAATCTCCTGAGATCCATTCTCCACAGAAGTTGGATCATGGCACGATCCTCTAAAATCTCTACAGAGTCTTGGGATGTATACATGCCATGGCTCCTGCCTAACATTTCCAGATAAAACACAGGACAGCCAGTTGAATTTGAATTTCAGATAAATGATGGGTAATCTACTAGTATAAGTATATTCCACCATTGCATAGTATATACTTATACTAAAAAAGTATTTGTAAAAAAATAAATAAATAAAATAAAATAAAATAAAAAGTATTTGTGATTTGTCTAAAATTCAGATTGAACTAAAATTCATCTTGTGCCTGGTCCACCCTATATTCCTGCCTCTCCCTGACCTCTGTTCCTAACATTTTCCTTCCCTCATTACACTCTAGCTACATAGACTTTCTATTCCTTGTAGGCTGGCCTCATTCCTGCTTCAGGACCTTTCTTCTTGACATCTGTCTGCTAAATTGCTGGATGGCTAGCTCCCCCTTACCACCACTGTCCTAGCTCCATTACCACCTCAGATAGGCCTTCTTAACCCACAAGGGATGCTAGTATCCTCCCACCCAACGTCTCTGTCATTTTTGCCTGTTTTATTTTGTCATAATGCTTATTAAAATTATCTTTATTTACAGACAATCTATTATTGTGCTCTTCACTAAGACATCAGCTCCAACAAGGTCTAAAAGAGCAGAAATCTTGTGCATTCTGTATCCTATACCCAGAACAGAGTACAGAGGAGGCCCTCCATACATATTTGTCAAGGAAATGAATGGCACACCCAACAAATAAATGAACTGAATACCTGTTCCAAACAGAATGGTTTGAAAACTACAAGTTCATAGTTAAGGATTGGGAAACATAACTGCATCTATGTAAGATCTTCTAAAATTTCAGCCTCCAATTAACCAAGTCTCCAAGCCCGGCTATGCTTTTGCCTATGAGGGTGAAGACAGGTGTGTAGGGGACATTACAGTGTCCCTAATTCTACTAGCAGTTAACTATTCAGTAAATAAAGATGCGGAAGAGCTGCAAGCCAAAGGAAGCTCTTCCCAGGAACACAGAGAAGTAAGCATGCTGGGGAAGCAGCTGTGTCCATAAAGTGAGGTGACCCAGATCCAGGAAAGTGCAGGCAGGGCCAGGGCTGAAAAAGCACCCAGTGCCTGGGGGAGGCCAGGGGAGAAACTGAGAGGGGTGTTTCCTCCTGGACAAGGAAGCGGCAAACAACAGGACCTCCACTGGAACAGAAATAGCTTATTACCAGTCATCATGCAACTGTGTCTCTTAAAAAGAAAGTGCCGTGTGTGTGTGTGTGTGTGTGTGTGTGTGTGTGTTTTCCCTAGTGATAAATGATTTATAACAACAGCATCAAATGGAAAAATAGCTCTCCAAGGAAATATATAAAAATGATGGCTCTAGGTCCAATTGGCTGAAACTACATTAGTTGAAAGCCAATTCACTGAAATGAGACCTGACTGGCCAATTTGATGCGTGCTCCATTTGTCAAGGAAAGTACTTGTTAAATTTACCAAATGTACTGATTGTGCTCTTAAGAGCCTTTAAGAGGAAAGTTCAATTTTATTACTGATGAGGAAAGATTCTTTTTTGCATATTAACTAAGCCAAGATGGATACGGCACCAGGAAAATAGACAAGAGAGCTCTGAAGCTGCTGTATGTTTATAATAAAATACGACACGGTATAGTCCAAGAACGCCTCACCCGCATAAAATGCTGTTTTTCCAACCAAAATGTTGACCTTTCATCTCTGATGGGATTGTTTTGGCTCCTTATGATTTCTCTCAGACGCTTCTGAATGGTGCTTTCTATTTTTTCAAGCATTTTAAAGTAGTCATTTGTTCAGATCACACTGCAGCCTTAAGTTTGCACTTCTATCAATTAAGATGTAATTAAACTTGAAATTCATTTTAGCACTAATTAAGTTAAAAATGCAAAATTCCAAAAATCTAAAAGAAATAGGAATTTTTACCAATTGGTCATTCAATGAATTCAGTATCGGAAAAATATCGGAAAACGAAAGTTTTGGTGAACTGGCCCGCTTTTAACAAACTGCCATCACTGGCCCACCCTCGGCCATCAGCACCCATGCAGAAAACAGGCTGACTTTAATTTATTTCCTCTTGGAGCCCTTCTGTGCCTGTGCATTGTGTCGGCTGCAGCAAGAAGGAAGATTAACAGCAAAAGTCTTACTGCTGGATCCTGAGCAAGTGTGAAAGGGCCAGCAGTGTCCCTCCCACTCACCCCTTCCCACAGCAACTGGCCTCAAATTAACTTTAGTTTAAAAAAAAAAAAAAGCCACATTTCAAATACCATGAAAACAAAACCTTGAAACAACCACAAGGATTTCTAAACCCTGCCAACTGCCCAATTATTCTGAGTACAGCAGAGGTATCTGGACAGCCAGACGGAGGGCAGGGGTCACTCTAATGAGCTGATTCTCTCAGAGGACTGTCCCCTCGGCCCCTGGTTGGAGGGGGGGGGGATGTGCCTTCCCCACACAGCCATTACCCATAGAGATCCTTGCAGAGGACCATAGTCAGTTTCTTCAGATGAGGGAGGCTGCTGGAGCCCGTCTTCACAAAGTCAGAATCCAGGGCGAGCTGAGTGCTTAAATAATCTTGGATGGCTTTAAGATGCTCTTCTGGAAGCCTGAAAATAATAGAAAGAGAAACATGCTTCTTCTGTTCCTTTGGCCACAAACGCCAATGGTAAAAGAAGAAATCTTGATTCTTGGAGTCTCTGGCTGGACACTGTCCTTTAGGAGAATATGTGCACGCTCCTGGATGGTTCCCTTGGTCTTACTGAAGGGGCAGAGAAGTAGGTCTGAGCAAGACTGAAGGATCTGGGGAGGGGGGAATGCCTCTTAACCCACCCATAAAGGTATTTCCCAAGCCCATATTTGGAAGGGATACTGGCTGGAAATGCTTATCCTTTATAAAGAAGACAAAACAACTTGGAAAACGTACAGCAGATTTATTTCCCTATCTCATCTGCTTCTAAAGATGGCATTTGAGGGCCGAGGGATGCATAGGGGAGAGATGGCAAACGGCCCTACCTCACATATCAACTCCAAGTTCACAGCTGAAGGCTACCTGGAGCTCTGTGCTGAGGACGTTCTGAGCTGTCCTGGGCTCCACGGGGAAGTCTGTGTGTTGAGTGATGGGCTGGGAATAAGGCAGTGGCCCAGGTGCCCTGCCCTCTCCCTCCCACCCTCTCGGGTCTGGCTCATTCCCTTCAGTAACCGGGTGGGTGAGGCACACGCAGGCCCGGCAAGCGCACTGTGCCCAGTGGCCCTGCAGGGGCAGAGCCCAGGCTGCATGGCACCAGAGCTGTCTTGGAGGTCTGAGAGTCCCTCTACATTCTTTTTTTTTTTTTTTTCCCTTTACATTCTTTTGTCCAGCACCATTTTTGTTTGTTTGTTTGTTTGTTTGTTTTTTTCCTGGGTAAGCTGTGAGTCTTTAGTTCCTATCATGATTAAAATCAGAACCACAGCCAATATTTCCTGGGCATAACACTGCACTCGCTGTGCCAAGCACTCAATGCCCATTTCCCCTTTAGTCCTCTAATCAACGTGAGGAGGTACTTGTTATAATTATTCCTATTTTACAAAGGAGCAAACTGAGAGGAAAGGTTATTGGATTTACCTGGGTGAAAAAATTGTTACAAGCTTTAAAAAGCTTTGTTCCAACCTTGACATACAATCAAGTTGGCACGAGAGGGCACAGGTTTTTTTCCTGCAAGATCTTTGAAAGAATGCAAAGCTCTTGCTCTTGAGGCTAGAAGGGCCATTGGCCATTTTGACTTACTGAGATTGAAAACTATTCACATGCCTGTCACCCTAACACTGAAGGTTAATCTACGCTCATTCTGGGTCTTGATGTCATAAAAATCCAGTTTCTGCCCAAGTCTGTTTCTAAAAAAGATAAAACCACTCCCATGGTTTTAATATACATATTTTAACGGTTCTAATGATTATTGACTCATAACTCTGAGACCACGAGCGCTCGTCATAGGAAGTGGTCTTTGTTAAGATGTTCCTTGTAGGAGAGTGTGAACATAAAGATGTGAACGCTCCTCATCAGAGAAGCCTGATTTCACTCCAACGTCCTAACGACAGCCTAACTGATTAGATCTAATCAACTTGCACAAAAGACTGTGCAGGTTGTCTTATAATTAAGAAAAATCTAAAGGCAGTCCTCCGTGTGAAAAGCTATGTTGTGTACAAAATAGACTGACTTTCAAGTACAAGGCCGGATCTCGGTTTGTCGTGACCCAGAAGAGCCCTGAGGACGAGCACTGTCCCATCACCATGCTCTATTCACTCATCCCCAGCTCCAAGCAGAGGGTTTAGGAGGGCTCCACTGCCATGTGTTAGCTGAAGAGCAAAACCAGAGAGAGCCCACGAGCCCCCAGCCGCCCCCCGCCCTGCCCCTCTCAGGAGGCTGCACAGAGCCTTGGCTGCACGCCTTGTCCCTGCCCCACTGGGCCACTGGAGGCCCAAGAGAACACCTGTCCCTAGAGAGGAGGGGCTGACGAGGAGATGCCAGGGAGTTGGGGGCAGGGGGCAGATGGTGGCACCATTTGGGCATCCTTACTTATTTCCCCAAGGAGCTCTCTCTATCCAGCATCTACCCTGGAGAGAGGTAGAAACTCAAGGAAACTGAACAACAAACTCTACGCAGAATAGCTGAGCAAGTATATTTGTTATTTACACATGTGTGTGGGGTAATCCTGATAACATACCTGTATTCAAAACACTGGATACTTAGCTATTTGATAAATAACACAAGTAATGCAAGGAGTGTGCAGAGAATATAACCTGGTGGGCCTAGAGCAGAATCAAAGGAGATTCAAAGTGGAACTAAAAAAAAACACCAGGTATCTTAGCAACCGGGGGGGGGGCTTGTGTGCACCTTCAGGGATTTCCTTTGTATTTTGCCAAGTAGGATGGTAGGAAGGAAGCCCTCAAACTGATCCTTAAAGCTGGGGAGATGGCTTGAGCCCTGCCATTAGCATTTTCTTTGTTGGGGGCCCTTTTTCTCACAAAGAAACAAAAAATTCTTTTTAAATGTTTAATGCATGGAATTCACTGTGTACTAACTTTGCAATTCATTCAACACACATCTGGGGGTGCCTACTTTAGGCCCAGCTGGGCACTGGGATGCAGTTCTGCTCCCGGAGCTTCCTTCCGGTTGCGGCCACCCCCTGGCCAGTCTCGCAGTCAGGGCCTGTGGTTTGGCAGGACAACTGACAGCCCTCCCGGGTGATCCTCCCACCTGCAGCATCCAGCCAGGGAAGTGTTGGGCCCGCGGGGAGAGAAACAGGAGTACGTGGCAAAGAGGCTGCAGGACCCCATGGCCATGGAAGAGCAGGAGCCAGGCAGCAGAGGGGTGACCTGGGCTCCCTCCCACCTGCTGCTGGGAGGTGGGGAGGGGGTGTCCAGGCAGCAGAGGGGTGACCTGGGCTTCCTCACACCTGCCGCTGGGAGGTGGGGAGGGCGGGGTGCTCCACAGCAAGCTGTCCTAGAGTGGAAGTGGCACTCTCGGGAGTGAGCACAGGGTGAGCTGCCTGGGTGTAGTGGCACCCAAGCCTGGCCCTCTGAGAGGCCTGCCAGCCGGGAACTCACCCACTAGTGTCCATGCTCTGCAGTCGCTGAAACAATGTTTCGGAAAAGCTCGGCCTGCTGACCTCGGTGGCTCTCAGATTCTCGCTCAAAAGAGGGACCTCCTTGGCCTCACACAGCCCGGCAGATAAAGGGATGTTTCTCGGTGGCAGCTCAGGGGGAGACAGGACACCTTCTACACAAGAGAAGAGCAGTAACACCATCTGGTCCGAGCACTAGCTTCTCCCAGAGTCACCCACCTACAGAGGGCTCTCTTGTGTAGTGGGCCCTCCCCACACGCGAGGCGCATCCCGCATCCCGGCCACTGTGCCCGGGTATAGACCCCATCTGTGCATGCACTGTCCCTCCCGTCTTGGCTCTCTGACTAGATGGGGAGCCTGCCAATGGCAGGAATCTGGTCTTTGTGGTCTCTGGTCCTGGGGTTTGTTTTGTCCCATGGAGGTGCTCAGCAAACACCTGCCAGCTGGGGTCAAATGGCCGGGCTGGGCAGGCTGTTGGCCTTGGACAGGTGGAGCCAGCAGCCCTGGAAGGATGGCCAACTTGTGGGGCTGAGGCAGGGGCCCTGGAGGGGGCAGAGGCCCAGTTCCCAGGGCAGGGGAGCCAGGGTGGGAGCAGGTGGGCCCAACCACACTCTTCCTCTGTCTCCCACCTCGGCCTGCCTTTCCTCTGCTTTCCCTCCAGCCTCTGCTCTTCTTCTCTCCCTGCCAGACCCTAGGAGGCAAATATAAGGAAGCGAAGGGCCCCCTTCATGCAGGGAACTGAAAAGTAAAACAACTTGACTTCGGCCTGGGAGAAGGGGCTCCTGCCTATTGGCCTTCGGGGGAACTTCCTTCCCGCGCACACCACCAATGGGCAAAGGGGCTGAGCCTCCTACCCGAGCCTCTTCCCGCACCAAATGGCTATGCCAGGGCCCCCGCCAAGGGCTGCCCGGGGATGCTCCCTTTAGAGGACAAGCTCTTCACATCCGCCCCTGGCCTGAGGTTCTTTCCATGGTACAAGTGTGTTTTGAGCCCTGTGGTGCCCGGCAGCACCTTGAGAAGACCTGAGCCAGATCGGGCCCCCTGAATCCAGGGGGCGTGGGGGCGACTGTCACACTGCTCGGGTTCAAGCCTGCCACTGTGCCTCCTTTGGGGAAGCGAAGCCAGCAGTCACAAGACTGGGTTTCTCTTCCCAGCCGTGACAGAAGGTGTCGGGGTCCTCCTCCAGATGGCCACCCAGAAAGGCAGTGGCCAGGCCCGCGGGCCTGAGGGAGCTGAGGCCCCCAGTGTGTGACGGGCATCTCTGTAGGACGGGTCCTCGGCATCGAGGCCGAGGCTTGGGCACCTGGGGGCAGCTGGGGACATGCGGCCATGGCGCAGAGCAGGGGAGTGACCCGGACTCACACGGGCATGCGGCAGCTCCAGCTCTTTCTGATGAGGGCACCTGTAACTTAGTCGAGGGAGGTGAGAAGGGGGCACGGGCTGCCTCGGTCCTCGGAGCTGCGGTCCTTTGGAAACACTCTGCCTGGCCCCCACCTCCTCCACGGAGAACCCTGGCCTCGGAGTCCATCCTCTGCCCAGGCAGCCAATGAGCTGTGCAGCCACTCAGAGCGGGTCCCCAGGGAGGTGGGAGGAAGGTGGGCGAGGGGTCCCCAAGGCAGCCCGCGGGCGTGGGGTGAAGGGTGCCCAGCACCTGGCTGGCAGCAGCCCGCAGGGACAAGCAGGAGCCAGCCCAGGGACCTCAGCGGCTCTGGGGGTGACCTGGGAGGGACCTGATTGTTTCCAGGCCTTGGGATTTAGGGGGAGCCTGGATCGGGTGATGGGCTCAATGACATATGTCATGTTTTCTGTTAGGCAGTGAACTCTCAGGGGAAAAGAGTGCGCCATCCAAGGGCTTCCAAGCCGCAGTGTCCTCTCTGCGGGACTCCTGTTTGATTGCTCTGTGGCCCTCCGCTGTTTTAGGGGGAGGCCTTGCCTCTCACATACTTCCCAGGGGCTATAACTTTCTTTGACTTTTAAAGATGATATAAAGAAACACCTCTCTCTTTCCAGTTAGATACAAGTATTTCCTCCTTCATTCTCTCTCTCTCTCTCTCTTTTTTTTTTTAAAGATTTTATTTATTTATTCATGAGAGACACAGAGAGAAGCAGAGACACAGGCAGAGGGAGAAGCAGGCTCCATGCAGGGAACCCGACCCGACGTGGGACTCGATCTTGGGTCTCCAGGATCATGCCCTGGGCCAAAGGTGGGGCTAAACCGCTGAGCCACCCGGGCTGCCCCTTCTTCATTCTCTTTATAGCGAAATGCAGCTGATTGTTTTGATGAGGTCGGCAGCTGCGTTTATTGAGTGCTTATGGTGTGCTACGCTCTAGGCCCCACATTCACTGATTCATGTGATGACACCCTGACAGGTAGATATTATTTTTACTGTTTAAGAGAAGTCTGTGATTCAGAGAGGGGAAGCAATTTACTCAGGTCACACAGCTAAGAAGCTGGCAGGCAGGAAGTCTGACTTAGGTCTGTCTGACCCTGGAGCCTGCTTTCCTAACTCGTCCTTGGTTACCATGTCACCCTCTCTCCCTCTGATAACCAGACCCACCTAATCTACGAGCATTTGTGGTGAAAGAAATACCCCGGGACTTCCCCATTACACATCCCCCCCACCCTTCCCTTCCATCCCTTCCTACCTGTCTCCTCCTCTGGCTCATCACCTGCATCCTCCTCCTCCAGGGGCACTGGATATTGCAGGTGGGTCACCAGACCCATGTTTTCTTTCTTGTAAAACTCGATGAGCTGGTCCAGCTTGGTGAAGAACCTCATGGGGACACCTTCGGACGCCTGAGGACAAAATCCCAAACAGAAGTGCATTTGAACTGGCTAGGACACCACCTAACTACAAGGGCCATCTGCAGTGGAGACCAACAAGGCTGAGGGAGTGACCTTGATCCAGAAAGCCCTGGGCTCCTATGCAGTGTCTGTCCACCACACCCACACCCTCACATTCTGTAGCCAGCAGCCCCCAAGGGCCAGTCTGCAAAATATACAAATAGGACAGTTTTAACAATTCTTTTTCTTTGTTTTTTTTTACTTTTATTTTTATTTTTTAAAGATTTATTTATTTTAGAGAGAAAGAGTATGGGAGTGGGTGGAGGGGCAGAGGGAGAGAGAAAGCATGCATAAAAAAGGTGGGGGGTGGCACACAGGGAGAGAGAATCTCAAGCAAACTCCTTAAGGAGTGTGGAGCCCAACCTGGGGCTTAATCCCAACACCCTGACTGAGATCAAGACCTGAGCTGAAACCAAGAGTTAGATGCTTAACCAAATGAGCACCAGGTGCCCCATTTTAACTTTTATTTTATTTTATTTTATTTATTTGCTTACTTATTTATTTTTTAAAGATTTTATTTATTTGAGAGAGAGAGAGAGCGTGAATGCGAGCACACAAACAAGGGGAGGGGCAGGAGGAGAGGGTGAGGGAGACTCCCTGCTGAGCACAGAGCCTGACTCAGGGCTTGATTATGACCTAAGCTGAAACCAAGAATCAGATGCTAAACCAACTGAACCACCCATGCAACCCATTTTTAATTTTAATTTAATTTAATTTGTTTATTTGCTTACTTATTTTCTAAAGATTTTATTTATTTATTTGACACAGAGACAGAGTGCGAGCACACAAGCAAGGGGAGGGGCAAGGGGAGAGGGAGAAGCAGACTCCCCAGTGAGCAGAGAGGTTGATGTGGGGCTCCATCCCAGAACCCTGAGATCATGACCTGAGCCAAAGTCTTAAGATGCTTAATTGACTGAGCCACCCAGGTGCCCCTAAACTTTTATTTTAAAAAGCATTTTGTTTTACAAGTTACACGTTTTCATCATGGCAAAATTTAAAAATAAAGAATTAAAAAAAATGTACCTGAAGTCCCAAACCCCAAAAACCTTTTTTAATATAAAAGAATCAGTTTTTCTAAAATCAGTGTGTGTGTCATGAGGTAATTATTTTTATTTCTCCTCACTCCCCAAGATAATTTATTTTTAAACACAAGGAAATCTATTCTAGCAATTGTTTTGCTTTTTTTTTTTTCCATTTCTTAAAATTCTGTTTCATCAAAACTCAGAAAATGGTGAGGCAGCACAATATTTTTCCCTGATATGTATCTCTGTTGCTGATGACAGAGGAGCCTGCAGGTAATCGTGCAGTGCTGTTCAACTGCCCTGGGACCAGGTCTCCTTCACCCTGTGCATTGGCTCCAGCAAGAAATTCAAGGTGGGCCCTGGCAGTCAGGCCTGCCCATGGAGGTCCCACCCACGGAGGCCCTGCCCACACCTGGGAGGTACCAACCCCTAGGGCTGGATGGGAGAACTGCAAGGAGGAGACTGACCTCATTAATTCTGTACCCTACAGCTTCGAACCCAACATGCCTCAAAGTCCTGTCCATCCTCCCTGTCTAGTTCCTTGCCTGCGTCTCCTCATGTTCCCTGTCTCAAGGAATGGCACCATCATATCCTCACTGGCCTAGGCAGAAACCCAGAGGCATCTTGGACTCCTCCCTCCCTCTGGCACAGAAGGCAAAGATGGACAGTGGGAGGCAGGGTGCTCTGGATCCAGCCAAGAAGAGGCTGAGTGGGGGTGCAAGCCCTGGGTGGAGGAGGAAGATGTAGCTGGGCTCCGGCGAGGAGCAGCTAGACAGGAGAAAGGGACCAGGCTGCTGGTGGGTACAGGGATGATACAAAACGACTCCCCCCTTTTGGAGGGGGCTTCCCTGACCTCAGAGTGCAGCAATCCTAGTCCTCACACTAAGTGCCTGTGATTCACCTGCATTATCATAACAACCATCTCGTCAATGGCGGTCTTATAATTTTATTTATTTATTTATTCATTTTTAAAGATTTTTAAAGATTTTATTTATTCATGAGAGACACACAGAGAGAGAGAGGCAGAGATATAGACAGAGGGAGAAGCAGGCTCCATGCAGGGAGCCCTATGCGAGACCCCGTGATCAGGACCTGAGCCAAAGGCAGATGCTCAACTGCTGAACCACCCAGGCGTCCCTGTAATTTTATTTTTTATTTTCTTCGTTTTTAAAAGTGATCTCTACCTCCATCACAGGGCTGGAACTCACAACCTCAAGATCAAGAGCCGCATGCTCCACCAACTGAGCCAGCTGGGCACCCTGGGAGTCATGTAATTTTACAATGAGTTGAGAAGGTGCCATCGTCAGAGTTGTAAATCAGAGGTCCAACTGCTCACCCGGGGGCTGCCAGCTGCCTTCTTGCTGAAGGCGCTGGAACTGATCATTTGTGGGAGAGATGGCCAACAGGCAAGGAGTATGGGGTTTGGAAAGTCTACCAGGTTGGTGAATTCATTGGGTCCGGCTTAGGGTGGCTGGACCATCCTGACTTGCCCACCTTCAAGTCAGGCACCTATTGCTCCAGCATAGTTAGGACCAATGGAGGAGGCTGGGGTGGTGCCTTGGTCCAGGGGTCTTCAGGGCTACGGGTAAGTGAGATCGGGACAGCAAATGAGGCAGGAGGACCCAGACTGGGACAGACCCGGACATCTGGGAGCAGACCAGGACTCAGATCTGCCCCTGAGCCCCTGTTCCTGGAGGTTAACCCCCAGTTGTTTAGTGAGGATGCATTTGCCCTCAACAAGAATCCACCTGACTTTTACCTTGACTCAGGGCTCTCCACTGGGCCTCTCATCTCTCCCAGCATGTCTGCGTACACCTGTGCACTGCACACTTATAAATCTGTACATGAGGCTATGTATTTGTGTTTGTGTGGTTTAAGCTATTTAATAAATGTACAGAGTTTAACAACAGGTTGTTTTTTTTTAATTCTTTCCAATAAGTTCCCTGTTGTCACAAAGCCCCAGGTTAAGCAATCCCTTCCAAGCATTATTGAACCAGAAATATCTGAGCAACAGCAGCTAGGCCTTCTAAAAAGTAACCAGAATAGGTTCAAAACCAAAAGTGAGCAGAACAACAAAAATGATTTGACGTGACGCAAGATTGATGAACTCAACTCTGTTAAAGCAGCCGTGATAGAAGTGTCAGCTTGTCAAAGAATTTACGCCTAAGGATGACAAGCCATTAGGCATATGGGAAAAGGATATAAAACCATCAAAGAAAGTCAAAGTGAACCAGCTCATGTGTGAATCTGGAAGGGGGTTCTCAGCCGGGAATGTGTGTTGGAGAGGGCTTACTGGATGTGGGGATTTAAGATGCTAAGACACATGTTACCAATATGCAGTCCTGAAAAGTTAAAGCATAAACTATGATATGCCATTAGGTGTAGACACATTTTATTTCAGAGATATTAAGTGTGAAAAAATAAGCATCTTCGGACTGATGAAATATGCAGTGTCTTAAGCATGCAGAGGAACGGGACACTTGAATATTAATCTAATCCCTATAGATTCATTGAGGTAGGAGGTGGGAGGGAGGGCCTGTGAGCCAGCAGCAGGTGCTGGGTGCTATTGGCAAGGCAAACCTGCTGGACTCTGCTTGTGCTTGGACTGTTCATGGAGGCCAGGGAGTGAGGGCCTGGCAAACCAAGGCTTCTGGCAGCCCAGGTGGTCCAGGGTCCCTTCCTGGACCTTCCTGTGTCCAAACCTCAAGGATGGTGGTGTAGCCTGTCTTGGGGGACAGGCGGGCAAGCCAACGAATGGCTAGCTACTGAAAGGCACTGTTTGGGGGGGATGCCTGCCTGCACCTCCCCAATAGCTCAGGAGAGGGAAGGACCGTGTAAAAGCATGGGGTGCTCTCCAGAAGGCAGGTCTACATTGGCAGATCCCACTCGGAGCAAAGACTCACTGTACATACATGGGTCAACAGGGAGCAGCCTGTCTCAATAGGCAGCCAGACATACAGACACAGAGGAAATGAGAGAGACAGGGTGCCAATTAGAGACCCAAACTTAGGGTCTCTTTGGAGGAGCTGTTCTCATAAGCATTTGCTGCTCTTGGCACTGAGATTTGAAGGGGTTCACAGAGATTCCTTTAAAAAATTATGTTTAAAAAAATAAAAAATAAAAAATAATGTTTAAAGTACATTCTAGAACAGAAACAGGAAGAGAAAAAGGTTGGAGTGCCCAGGATTATATAAGCTCTTGAGCTGGCCCAGGTTTGGGGTCAGGGGAGGGGGCAAGGGATGTTCAGACAGGTGGCAGGAGGTCCCACCTGGCCAGCACAGAAAGGAATAGCCCAGTTGTGGTGTTCTCATTCCTAAGCTGGACCTAGAGAGTCTCTCGGTTAAGGTAGGGTGGCCAAGAAGGCAAGATGGGGTGGCCAACAAGGGGGTAAGTCTGCTCAAAGGGCAGCCAGATTTGGCAGTGACCCAACAAACTGGGCCAAGTCAATGCCAGGAGTAGGGAGTCAAGTGAACAGGGCATTGACCATGGGCCAGCAGGAACACTGAGGTCCCTTGGGGGTAGGGGCCTGGTCAAGTCCACATCCACATTACTACGGACCCTATGGTCAGGGGCCAGCTCTGCTATTGCTATATCCCCAAATGGGGCTGCTGCAGGGCCTGACAACTGGAGGTGCTCGGCAATTAATGGCTGGATGGACCCACTGTTGTGGGGTCAGGATGTGAGTCACATATTTGGAGCCAGGAGAGATGGTCAGAGAGGACCCTATGTAGGTCTGGGACGGAAGACGCAAAGAAACGGTGTGGCGGGGCATTGGCAGTAGGGGGACTCCTCCTCCTACCACCCCGGACCCACAGCCCTCAAAAGTGGTGCCTTTTCAACAACGTTCAAATGCAAAGTGTTGACGAGAAGATTGTTACCTGTACAGCCAGGTCCTGGCAGGAACCAGATATCACATTCAACCAGGGGATTTGGGGAGAATTGAGTGGACAGGGTGAAGGGACACCGGTAAGAAGGGAGCAGGGTTCCAGAGCCGAAACAGGAGACCAGTCACCACCCTGGGAGCACCCACGGGGGAGGAGCAGGCACAAGAACCCAGGAGCACTGTCTGGCAGGAGCCGTGGCCTCCTGTGGTCAGGGCGGGAGGTCCTGCACCCTCACCTCCTCCCCACTCTCATCCCCGCTGTGCCTCGCATCTGCCAAACCCGGCTGGAGACGAGGGCAGGGGGTGAGGGAAGGTGGACCCTAACGGGAGACCCTCAGGGCATCGGGGCGGTGGCGACGAGGGACCCACAGGAGCAGAGGGAGCAGGCCTGTGTGCTCTGCGCCCTGAGGCCAAGCTTCCGGGGAAGGGGGGGCTGCCCTCCATCCTTGACGGTTGGGGCCTCCAGACTTTGTTCCTCATTCCGCAGCCACTGCCTTCCTGAAGAGATTTATCAAGTCATTTTGAAACAGAGAAACCCTGCAGCCCCACATTAGGCTGGTGCCGCGAACGTGAGCCCCCCGCGATCAGAGACCCCCCAGGGCAGGGCCTGCGGAAGGAGGCATTTCTGCTCTGTGGCCCCTGGCCTACCCTGATGGAGGGGGTCCTTCTCCCTTAGCAGACACCCGGAGCACCCCACAGACAGCGTGATTTTGGAAAAGAGCAGCGTCCCCTCTGTGCAGTCAGCCTGTCACTCACAGGTGGGCACAGAGCACACGGCCTTTTGGGGTTTGTGCCATCCAAAAGTCGCGCAGAAGAAAAAAAATACATGATAGGGGGTAGGTCAGGTGGTGAAGCAAAAACTGCTCTCTTCCAGGTCTCCATTAAAATCTCCGGGTCTATGGAAAGTTCCAGGCGCTTTCCAGCACTACCATTTCCACGAAGCCCTGCCCGCCTCTCCCAGCGGTGCTGGCCTTGCGCAGGTTTCCAAGTCCCAGAAGGAAAGGGACGCTGCGTGGCTCAGCCTCCACCGTCCGTGGGGCCCCTTCAAGGGTCGTGACCGGCCCCGCCACCGCTCCCGGAGACGTGCACACTGCACACGACAGGCCTCACGTTAGAAGGGTTGGGGGAACGGAATTATAGATTATGCAGCCGGGCCCTGCAGGGAAGGCCCCTTCCCCGGATGGCTGGCCCCCGAGCTTACCCAGGCACAGGACTCCTGGGGGGGGGGTGAGCGCAAGGGGGGAGAGCCAGCCCCGCCCCAGGGTTCAGGAAGGCACCACCACCACAGTCTTTACGACAAAGGGGCCGCTGGATGTCCAGTGTATTGGAGGCTCAGGGCGATGCACGTTGAGAAACGCGGTGTTTCCAGAAATAGCTGTGACTCTCAGACACCGTCCAGAGGAAGGGCGAGCAGGGCAGGGAGGCCAGAGCGCTGGACAGGCTCAACTTTCCCAGGGGGTAACTCTAACGTCGGCCCCGTCTGGGATCTCTAAATGGGGAACTGAAAGAGGTCTAGCACCCAGGAGGAAGCCGACCCGGGGAGCAGAGGGGGAGCCCGAGTGGGAGCTGGGGGCGGGGTGCCAGGAAGCCCTGCTGCAAGGCACACCCCCCCGCCGCCCCCAAGCTTCTGCCCACCCTTGTTTTATTATTTTTTAATTATTTTTTAAAGATTTATTTATTCATGAGAGACAATGAGAGAGAGACACAGGCAGAGGGAGAAGCAGGCTCCATGCAAGGAGCCCGTTGTGGGACTCGATCCCGGATCCCGGAATCACTCCCTGAGCCGAAGGCAGACGCTCAACCGCTGAGCCACCCAGGTGTCCCCCACCTTTGTTTTAAATGAACAAGCGGATACAATCATTGTGGAAATTTTAGGAATGGTGAAAAAGTATTAAGAAGTGGAAACAAAACAAATGCAAATGGTGCTCCTAACCCACTAGGGCAAAGCATTTCATGTAAGTTCAATGAGAAAATCACCCGAAGGTCTTCAGCGGGGTGAGCCGGTGACGATAGCATTTGGCTGCTGTGAAGAAATGGCCGGGAGGGCAGCGGGGTGGCTGCTGTCACTTTTTCCATCTTCCCGTGGAGGGCGGAGAGGCGTCCAAGGCCTCAGAGGTGGTGGTGGAGGCAGAGCTGGAGTCAGCTCAGGCCTCGGAGGCCCCCAGGCCTGGGGCTCCCACACAGGCACCGAGGCATGGTGTTGATGGAGCAGCATGAGGGGTGATGTCCAGGCCCAGGCCCTCTGTTCTGGAACCTCCCCTCCTGCCCCCAGAGGCTCTGAAGCTCCTGAGGTCTAGCACTGCTCCCTCCACTCAGACACCAGCTCAGCAGGGGCTGGATGCCACCCCCTCTTGTCTGCTGGGACCCACTTCCTTCCCTCCTGCATCAGCCCTCCCCTCTCCCTGCCAGCCCCTGCCAGCTTTTCTTGGCTTCCCTTCTGCTCTCGGCGTTGTTCTCAATCCTTTACCACCTTCTCCCTCCAAAACCTCTTCCTAAGAATTGCAGACTCCAACTTGGGTGAAGAAAGGAGAAGAGGAGAGGCCAGATCATGGGTCTCTTGGGCCTTTGAGGGCTTGTAGAGTTTGGATTTTGTTCTAAGAGTGACTTGGAGCCACTAAAGGCATAAAGCCACCCTCACTCTGGTGCTCCTGGTGCTTGAGCTGGGGAGGTGCAGTGGAGGGAGAGGGGCCAGGATGGGGCCAGAGCCGCAACCGGAACAGTACGGGGTGGGGGGGCAAGGACAAAAGGCCAGGAAGGACACTTTAAATCTCTGGGTTTAGTAACTCAGTTAATGAAGGGAACAGCAGGGGACAGGCAGGTTTGGGAAGAGTTTTGGAGACCCGCTTGAGATCTAGAAGTCCCTCTTCAGCTATATGGCCTGGGAGGGACCCCAGGATGTGTCTCCTCAAAACCAATCAGTCCTTCCTTCCCCTTCTCCTTTTCTCTTTAAAACATATTTACCGGTTTGCTTCCTTTCCCTGCTCTTCCTCTGAGTGGGCCAGGGCTTTGGGGGTTGGGGCCAAGGAGGTGATCAGCAGGCAGGGGACACAGGTGGGGCAAGGAAGCGGCCAGGACCTTCCGAGGAGGCCTGGGTGGGGCCAAGGGGCAGCAGAGGGGGAGACTTGGCTACATACAGGGAAACATGCAAATACTGAGAAATTAGGAAAAACGGGAGCCGGGCTTCTCACGGTGAGAGCAGTCAGGCTACAGTGAACTTTCTGCAGTGTCATATTGGAGGGGGATATTAGGGTGAACTCAAGGTACGTTCACCTGTATACAGGTGAATCCTGATGCACGTGCGTGTGTGCATGCATGTGCCCACGGTGTCCTAGCTGTCTGCAGGCACGGCCTGGGAGCAGCCACAGATGCCCCGGTTGCCAAAGTACAGGTAGAGCTCAGGTCTCAGTTGCTTAATACCACTGAGCGCTGAAAAATCCAGGTTTCTGGGAGAGGAGGCTGGTTCTAGGGCCCGTTGGGAAAGGCAGCCGGTAGGCCTGGATCATCCGTTGCCCCAGAAAGTAAGGAAATGTCCAGAAGATGATGCGCTTTATGTGAGCACCATTTGAGCATCAAAGGGAATGACAACAATAATTATAATTCACGGAATAAACGAGCAACTGATGAGTCTACTCTGATGAAAACAAATGAGAAGAGAATGCTCTTCCTCACGGGAGAACGCCAAAGAAACCCGTCGAAGGAATGACAGCAATTGTCACTGTTTGCCAACCGCCAGGGCGATGACGGATCCAGGTGAGCACGGACAGAGGCTTCAGGTGTGGACACCAGCTGGGTGGAGGAGGAGGGGGAGGAGGGAGGGGAGGACAAGGAGGAGGGGGGTGTCCACGTGTCTCAAAATGTCTCCCCACAAAATAGTAATTTTAAAGGGCAAGATGGTAACTTTACAGTTTAAGGTTAATTTACCTTAATCTGCATGGTGGCTACATGTAAACACTTTTTTTGAGCTCTACACAGCAATGAAAAAGTTTTAAAAATGAGTTTATGAGGGCGTCTGGGTGGCTTAGTGCTTGAGCACCTGCCTGCAGCCCAGGGAGTGATCCTGGAGTCCCGGGATCGAGTCCTGCATCGGCCTCCCCGCAGGGAGCCTGCTTCTCCCTCTGCCTGTGTCGCTGCCTCTCTCTCTGTCTCTCATGAATAAATAAATAAAATCCTTTTAAAAAATGAGTTTATGCAACCTAACCCATCTACTTAACATGCACACGTACACACCAGCACACACACACACACACACACACACACACACACACACACACAGGAGATGGGCTTACGAGGCAACTTGTCTGAGCGAGCCAGATATTTAAAAAATGGGTATAAAAACATTCCTGGTCTCTAGGCTTCTGTCGGTTTCTGCACAAAAACTACATCTTGGAAACATCTTTGATGCTCAGATGACTGTGATGATCCTGACGTACCGAGAATAGCAAGATAACCAGAGGGTGACATGGCACAAGTGGACGGAGGCAGGGGCAGGGACCCTGGTGACCTCGGGGTGCTCAGAGGGCAGCACAAACCTTCTTCAAGGGTCTCCCCTGACACAGCGCCTCACAAGTGGGAGGTGACAAAGGAGAAAAAGGCTCAGTGCTGGCGGAGGCACACTGAGGGGTCTTCCAAGATGTCCCAGACTATTTGTGGGAGCTTTTGGAGGGGCCACTTTCTGGCAATCAGGCTGCAGGAAGCTGGAGCTGCCATGTGCTGTAAACAGCCTGGTGTTGTGGGTTCTAGGGGCTGGAGAGCCATGAGCTGTGAATGGTGGGGAGGGAGCAGACGGGGACCATGGGCTCTCCAGGTCCTGGGACTGCTCCTTGTTTTCCAGCAGTGAACAGTCCCCCACAGAACTCCCAGGGACAGAAGATAGGTTTGAAGTGGCAAGAACACGGCTCCCCGCTGTGCGTCCTGAGCCAGGACAGGGGCAGGGTCCCTCTGAGGAGGGGTCGCCCAGAACCTCTCTGGCTCTTCCTAGGTGATGACTCCACTCCCCAAATGGAAGAAATTGAGCTGGGCCAGGTATGCTGGGTATGCGATCTAATTTATGGTGTATGTAATGTCACAGGTGGGTGCCAGTGCCCCATTTCACAGTTGAGAAAACGGCGTCTCGGAGTGGTTAAGCAACTTGCATGGGTGGTCAGCGACACTGTCAGAAGAGCAGCGCCCAAGCCTTCCAGATAAGAGAGGATGGGAGGCGGTGGGTGGGGACCCACGGACTTTCTAGCTAGACAGGAGGGAGGATACCAGACGCGGGGAGCTGCCAACTCGGGGTGGAACCAGGTGGTTGGAGATTCTCCGGCAGACTTCAGCCTCCAGCGGCTCAGTGGGTGGGTTGGGTGGTGTGAAACCCGGCTTGCGGGAGAAGCTCGTATCCTGGGTGGCAGCGGGCCTGCCCTCCGAGCTGCGGTGGGCGGTGACGGGGGCGTGGGGAGGCTGGCATGTGTTATCTGTGGGCACCGTCCTGTCTCCTCTGGCCTGCCCCATGGCAGGGTCCCCCAAATCACATGTTTGAGGGCGCAGAAGCCATGAAAGCCGACACGAGGCTCGTTCAGAGTCTCACATGTGCAGAAGGGGATGATGTGGCAGCTATGGGAGGAGGCATGAGGCTCAAAGGAAGAAAAGTGGGGCCTGCCAAGCCGTCCCAGCCCCACCCACCAGCTGTAGCCAGCAGGCCATCAGTGCCCCCCGCTCACAGCACGCTCCGCCACGCTCACCCCCAGCTCCCTGGTGAGCACCAGGCTGCCCAGCGGGTCAGGTGGGCCTGGACCCGGTTGGGGGGAGGGGCGGTGCTCTATCTTACTCCCAGCCAGCAGGCTGGGATCTCCCATCTACCTTGTTCTAACCAGTCCCTGCTTCCTGAAGCTGGGTTCTTTGGCTTTTTCTCTTGCCTTGTTTTGGGCAGACTTCCCAGAACGACTTGGCATGGGTTCTGCTCACTGCCAGTCTGCACTTAACTTCTAAATCCACATCCCTCCCCGATGCTCAGAGGCAACGTCTCCATTTCTCAACCCATGCCCCTTCCCCAGGCTTGCAAACCTCCCCCTGTCCAGCTTCCAGTTCCTGCTCCTGTGGCAACTCCTCCCAGGCTGCCCTGCAGCCTCGACCCCAGAACCAGCAGCCGTGCCTCCCGCACTCTCCTGCGGGGGAAGCCTCAGATGCCAGGTCAACCCCGGGGGCATTCCACAGCTTGTTTGGCTTTATCACTTGTGAGCTGGGAGCCCCACTGGGATTTGAGATCACGAGGTCCCAAATCGCTACCTTTCGCTCTCTGGTATCTGTGCAGTGGGAGGGTGCCCCGCGCTCTCCTCACAGACTTGAACAGCTTAGAGAGGGCTTTGAACCTCTCACATCAAAGGAGCTGCCGGCTAGAGGAGGGAGACATTGACACCTCTGGTTGGTACTGAAATGACAGCTCTGGAGGCATCGTCTGAGGTCTCTATTGGTGCCACCACAGTCGGAGCCGGGGGTCAGGCCGAGACAGTGCTCTATCTGCCAGCATGCGGTTTGGGTGTTTGGATGGTGGAGTCCCCATCTGGCGACCGCATGCCCACAGTGAAGACCCTGGGGCAGGATGGGTCCTTTGTCAATGGTCACAGATGACAGCTAGAAACTATGCATCGCACCCAGCATCCCAGTGAGATTGGCAGGTACTACGGGAAAGGTTGCACGCTTTCTCCAACACCTCACACCAAGAGCAGCCCAGACTTCAGACTACGGGGAAGGAGGGCTGTGGCTGAGTGGCCCTTCGCTGCTATGGAGTTCCACAGCGACGCCCCTCATCGTGGCACCTTACAACATCTTGCACTAGAGTGTGAAGAGTTTACTTCTTTGCCCAATGATGTTGGGTTTGGCCACATGACTTGCTTCGACCAACGCAATGTGGGCAAATGTGCCAGTTCTAAGCTCAGGGCTTAATGGACAATGTGGGGGTCTGCTTGCCCCTCCTGGACCCCTGCCATCTGCCATGAGAAGAGATGCTCCAGGGAGCCTGTGGCCCTTCAAAGTGGGCCAAGAATATAGGCATGAGGAGCAGACCCGGCCCTGACCAGAAATGTGGATTCCAGCCCAGCCTAGCAGAGTCCGGAAGAACCCAGCCTACATCAGCCAACTAGCCGACCTATAGGAAATGAAATGTTTGTTGTTGTGAACCACTTAGATTTTTGAGCTTGTTATGCAGCAAACACTGACAGATACAAGTTTGAAGGGAAGTATGAACTTTTTCTGAGAGCCTTCCTCTTACTGCAATTTCATGACAAGAATTATCTCCACTTATCCATGAGGAAGCTGAGAAAACACAACTTGTTTTAACACGAGGATCTGCTACAGGGAACAAATGCCTTCAGTTTGTGCTCTCGTTCCCACTATGTCTCCTCTCTGGCCTCCCAGCTTGTCCTCTGTGTGAGGCCTTCGGGTCCCTCTGGGTCCCACCATCTTTCCAACAAGCCTAAACCCCTCCATGGCCCCCAGAGCTCCTACCTCCATGGGACCACCCCACCCCACCCCTGCCGTGCACTGCTGCAGGCCCTGCCCAGGCAAGCCACTGTCCAGGCCCAGCTCCCAACCACCTTCTGCATCTGAGCAGGGCTGGAGCAGACCAGGAAGCCAGGAAGCTCATCGAGCCAGCAGGCAGCCCACACAAATTTACTGGTCTCTTCCCATGCGCCCCATCCAGGGCCTGGCCAGTCTAGCAAAGAAGTGAGATACAGTAAACAATTAAGTAGATAATTCCAAGGTACAGAGGCAGTAAGGGGAAGACAGTGCCCTGGGAGGGTCTTATAAAGAGACTTCAGCGGGCCAGGAATTCTTTGTCAAAGAAGCAACATTTTCAGCTGAGGTGCCAAGGATGGACAGCAGTTGATCAGGCGAGGAGAGGGAAGCATCACGGCATGCAGGAGGAGCTGCTTACACAAAGTACCAGCATTCATATAAATTATAGTTTCAAATCACAGCTAGGTCCTTACGTGGGATACTGCTGGTGTCCTGCCCAGTTCTCCTAGGATCCCTTCACCACTCTATGGCTCCCATCCCTGCTCTTCTGGGGGCCCTGTGCTTTGCTTGCAACCTCACCTGATTCTCCTCGGGCACTGGAGCCGCCTCACTCATACAGAGATTCAGGAGAGACTGCGGAGCTCTAGGTTCCCTGTGCCCACCCCACCAAAGGTGCCAACGTGTGCCTGGAGTGTGTGTGTGCAAAAGCCTAGCTCTTTGCTTCCATGTGGGACAAACCCTGAGGTGTAATTCAGGCTCCAGAGCTCCTCTTAGGATCAGGCTGGATCTGAGAGTTGACCTGTGCTGCACTCTTGCTTGGCTTCACCCTTCCCAGGCCTGCATCTCCTGTCCCCTTACAAGCTTCTCCTGGGAGCTTTTCTTGAGTAACTGCTGGTATTAAGCTCAGGGTCAGCTTCTGGAAGATCTAGACCTAGGATGTTCAACTCCCCCCAAACTGGTCTTTGTTCATCTTGAGCCTCCCCTCAACAGCTGATCCAAGGACTCTCCCTCAGGCTCTCTACCCATGCCCTTCACAAACAGCAAAGAATCTGGCACATACACCCCTCACTTTATGGAGGAGCTGATCAGACTTGAAGCTCTTAGCTTCCTCTCCGCACCCCCCCCCCCCCCCCCCCCCCCCCCCCCCCGACGGCTGCCCATGAGGACCACTACCACCCTCTCTGCTCCCTCCCTCGTCTCCTCCGGGCTCAGCACACTCTTGGTGCACAACCTGCCTCACCTTCTGCTCAGGCTAGTTCAAAACCCACTCGGGTAGCTGGGCCTCTGGTCCTGTGAGTCCCTGCGCCAGCTAGACTAAATGTCTTAATGAGACTGAGCAGACTTTAGGTGACAAAACACATCATGTATACCTCAGTGCTGAGAAGGAAGGAAGGAAAGAAGGACATACGTTTCTAGTGCCCAAACAACCTTCCTGGAGTTTCTGTTGGTCTTCCCATTTTACAGAGGAAAAGAACAAGACTCAAAGGCGCCAAATGACTTGCCCCATAAGTGGCACAGCACGGGACTTGAACCAGGTGTCGGGTCCCTTACCCTGGTTCTGTACTCTTGGACTCTGAGAAGGGGCTGTCCTCCAATTTTTCTGCCTGTTTGTTCTGCAACCTTTGGCAGGAGGCAAGTCTGTGTTGAACTCCATCGAAAAGACCTTAATTAGGAATGCCTGGGTGGCACAGCAGTTGGGTGCCTGCCTTTGGCTCAGGGTTTGACCCCGGGGTTCTGGGATCGAGTCCCTCATTGGGATCCCCACATGGAGCCTGCCTCTGCCTCTGTCTCTCTGTGTGTCTCTCATGAATAAATAAATAAAATCTAAAACAACAACAAAAACAAAAGACCTTAATCACTAATGAATAGTGTATATCTAAAAGCCCTCTCTCCTGTGTCTCTGCCTCTCTCTCTGTGTCTATGAATAAATAAATAAATAAAATCTTTTAAAAAAATAAAAAAATAATAAAAAATAAAAGCCCTCTCTCCCTCCAATCCTCCTTCAACATCTGTGTTATATAAAGGATCTAAGTAGACCGTGGAGCCCTTGTGGAGAAGCATCAGACACAATTTAGACAGAGTAGACATGTGTGGCATCTGTGACTCAGCATTTTCACCCCTGGGCATATGCCCTAAGGCTCACATCTGGCCACCTCTTTGGATGGCCTTCAAACTTCAAGGTGATAGAGATCTGGGGGAGTGGACAGGTGACGTGCAGTTGAAGTGCAGACAGTGTGGCATGCAGCACCCAGAAGCAAAGACTAGAAGAGGAAGAAGCAACACGGAAGGATCTTAAAAAGATCCTTTGGTGAAGAAAGTAGAAAATAGATTGAGAGCTATGATATCATTTCAGCAAATTAAAATTGCACATGAGCAACAATATGCATTTTGTAAGAACATATCCAAATAGAAAGACACCCACTCAAGTGGTTGCCTATTAAAAGGAAGGGTATGCAAGTGCATAAAGGGCTACTAGGGACGAAAACAGTTTGGTACTTGTTACTTTATAGTGAGAATGCACTGTGGTTTTGATCATGTAGCCTGACCTCGAAAGGTGGGCTCTTCGCTGTGTGGTGTGGCCTCTCTGATTTGACCTGAATTAATTACCCCCAATCATCTGTGTCTCAGTTTTTCTCTTGGTCAAACAGAGAGGAAGAAGTGGCAAGGGGAAGTAACAGTTAGAAAGCAATGTGGCCTCTAAGTAAAAGCACAAAATCTTGAAGCCTAATGTGAGTGAAGCAGGCAGGGTGGGAGACCCGAGGGAGAGGTGGGGACTGTGGCATATTGGAAGAATGTCCCTTTGAAAGGATCCGCTTCACTTGCATCCAATTATATCCCCATGGGGTAGCATAGCCCTAAAGTTGCCATAACTTCAGAACATTCAAGGGAAGATTAAAAATCCAGACTCTTGGATGAAGCCTCAGTTATTTTTTTTTTTTAAATGCTTGCAACTAATTTTTTAAAACAGCATGTCAGCCCCCAATTCAAACCTCAGCTCCTCCACCAAATAGTTGCATGACCTGGGATATGGCATTTAACTTTCCAATCTAGGCCAATTTCCTTGTCCATAGATGAAGATTCTGAGATCTCCTCAGCTAGGCATTGAAATGAGTTAATACAAGTCCAGGGCACAGCTCTGCCCATAGAGCTCTTATCATCATGGTGCACCCGCCATGTGTTGAATATGTAGATATATTATCAACTCCTATGTGTCAGCTGAGTAAACTGAATGAAGGTCAGAAGAATGGAGCATTAAGTAGAAAAATAAGATAGAAAAAAAATATCTTCCCCAGATGTGATAAAAAAGGAATGGGTAAAACTTATAAATAAGGGTTTGGGGATTAAAGGGGCTCTAGGTAAAGCAGACGTGATTGTCAATCTGGCCAACCCCTAACAAGCCACAGGCGTCCCTAATAAAGACAGCTTAGGTAGACAGCTCGGGGTAAACGCCACACTCTGCAGGGGAACTGAAAGTCGCCGTTTGCAGATTCCTTCTGCTCTGAGGAACCGACAGAAGCCCCCTACATTATGGGTCCAAAGCCCCAGACAGAAAGGGGGAATCCAGCCATACCTTTTTGTACAGAATCCAAGCCTCCTCCAGAGGAGGAAGAGCACTCTGGGTGGGAACTCAACCATGCTGACTGGCTGGAGGGAAGAGCAGAGGGGAAGCCCAGATGCCTGTGGGCCTGCCAGGCAAGCTGTGATTTTCACAATGGGTCGGGCGTCTTCTTCCTTAGTTTACAGCTTAGTGAGCTTTGTGTCAATTTTGAGAAAGATTCTACATCAGATTGTTAGCAGCAGGGTTTGTAAGATGTGCCAAAGCAAGCAGAGATCCTGGGAACCAGCAGTTTATGCGGAGCAGACCAAGTCAGGTGAACCTGCTTTCCTTATTTTATTTACCTAGAAGACCAATATACGGTTGCTAGTCTGATGAGTTATATCATTTGTCGTATCCAATAGAGATTATAGCTCAGCCGCCTATGGAGGCCAGGCAGATGGTGTAAATAAGAGGAGCAGGTTGGGGGTGAGGCAATAGGGAGAGGTGGGGACTGTGTCCCATTAAAGAGAAATGCCACACTGAAAGGGGGAAGCCTACCCTGGTACTGCAGGTCTAAGCTTATCAGGTCTTCAAATTCTTCAAGGAACACCAAAAATTCAGAATGTTTTTTAAAATCTCAGAATTTCTAAAAATGATTTCAGCTGGTTCATAATTTTTAAAAACATATGTCAGGCAAAGAAACACTATATCCAACACAGTGGCGGCGGTGGGGGGGGATTTGGGGTGGGGGCGGTGATGCCAGTCTGTGATCTTTGATATCATATATATACTTTCAATAAAGCATTTGTGATAATTTTTTGTCAAGAACTACATGGAGGACTATGGCTTAGGAGGAGAGTATACCGCTGTGAGTCAACCTGGATGTGGCCTCTGGTGCTGCTGGGCTCTCCCCCTCATTTACACCAGGGATTCAGATTAGGATCCAGGCAGTGAGCTCACCAGCGTGTGTGTGGCTCCCTCCAAGCTAGCAGGCATCTCAGTTATGCTGGGTGCCGGACACAAGCGGGTGCAAGCAGAGCTCAATGATCTGGGGCAGAGTGGGTCAGATGGAAGGCCCACTGGGCACTGACCACCTGGCTTTACTCAGCTGAGCATCTGCTCTGCTGTTTCAGTTTGGGCACTGCTTGGCAGATACCCTCCTCTTGGCATTCCCATTTTATTCCTTGTCTTTGATTTGCATCCTCCATCCAGAGCGGAAACATCATTGGAAATCAGAAGCAAGACAACAAGCGTCATTGCCGCGATGGGCATCATGACCCTGCTCTGCCAGCCGAAAACCGTCGAAACGACTCCCCTCCCTGCAATTAGTCCTGTTGAAAAGAGAGGCTCTATCACTATTTGCAGACAAGAAGATCCTGCACTCCAATTGTGTTCCTTTCTAGAGGCCAAGGGAGTCATCAAAGGAACAATGAAAACTCACGAGATAATTCAGAAACATAGGTCAGAGCAGCCTACAAACACCACTACTTGCCTGGACGTCAACAAAGCCCAATCAGAAAATGTCATGGAAAAGACATTCTGTCTGCCAAGGTAACTAAACTCCATCACATATAAGAATGTAAGATATAAGAACTACACTGAGAAAATATAAAAGACAGCATAAAACAGACACAAATGTGGGGGCGCCTGGGTGGCTCAGTTGAGCATCTGCCTTCAGCTCAGGTCATGATCCTGGGGTCCTGGGATCAAGCCCTGAGTTGGGCTCCCTGCTCAGCGGGCAGCCTGTTTCTCCCTCTCTGTCTGCTGCTCCCCCTGCTTGCACACACTCTTTCTCTCTGTCAAATAAATAAATAAAATCTGTAAAAAAAAATTTCACATGACAAACGAACCATAAACAAAGTTTTTAAACCATGACAGGTTGGGAGAAAATATTTACATCATAACTAGCTAACCCCCCAAAATTAATACACAAAACATATAAAGAGGTTTTTTTTTTTTTTTTTTTTTTTTTTTAATCAGAAAGGTTTTTTTCAAAAGGGAAAAAAACCGACAAAGACTCTACATGGCAATTCACAGGAAAAGAAAAACAAAGGGCCAGGGAACATAGGAAAAAATGTTTATAATGAAGGAAATGCAAAGTAAAACATTAAGATTGCATGTTTCTCTCCTCTGCTTGGTGGAAATTATAGACCCCGATGATGTCTAGTATTTTTTTTTTTTTTGATGTCTAGTATTGAGAGGATGTGGGGACATGGTTGGCTGGCACCGAGTGACATTGGGTGGGAGGCCACTTGGAAGGGGTTTTTGGCAGGATGAAGAGGCCATGTCTACAGGAACGTGCATGCCTTCACCCTACTGGTACCATCTGGAAGAAAGCTTGCACGTGTGCACAGAGGCCTGCACAAGCCTGCTGATTGCGGTGGTTGCTTTTGGTATTAATAACGGCAAGGACTCGGTCTAAACAACTAGCCACAGGAGGAGGGACTGTATGGTAAAAGAGTTGAGAAGTACAGAGGTATGTGAACTGACGTGGATAGATCTCAAAGACAAACTGCTAAGAGAAGAAACCAAAATGTGGAACATACATCCAGCACAATCCCATTTAAAAAAAAAGATTTTATTTATTTATTTAGGGGAGAGAGAGAGAGAGAGCAAGAGAGAGAGAGAAGGAGTAGGGGGAGGGAGAAGCAGACTTCCCACTGAGCAGGGAGCTGGATGTGGGACTTGATCCCTGGACTCGATCTCAGGACTCAATCCTGGGACTTCAGGATCACGACCAGAGCCAAAGGCAGTCACTTAACGGACTGAGCCACCCTGGTGCCCATAATCCCATTTATTTTAAAAAAACCCTCTATCAAAAAAAATGAAATAAAAAAAAATAAAAAATAAAAATAAAAAACCCTCTATCTCCGCACAAGCTCACATCTCTGTATAAATGCACACCCAAAGGGCAAAGGCCACACTGCTGGCAGTGGCTGCTCCCACCAAGGAGAGAGGGGTGAGGGGAGTGCTGAGGGCAGACTTTTGCTTTCTACTCTCTGTGCTTCTGTTGTGTTGGAGCACTTTTGAGAGGCATACTCATATTTCACTTGGGTTGAAAAAGAAAAAAAGGAAAGAAAAAGACAGGAAAACAAGAAAGAAAGGGAAGAGGAGAGAAGAGGAGAGCAACTCTCTACACAGGTCTCAATGCCCCGGGAAAGGGCCATAAGGAATAAAAGGTAATTTTAAAAGGGGCAAGGGCTTGGTGGCTCAGTTGGTTAAGTATCTACCTTCAGCTCAGGTCATGATCCCAGGGTCCTGGGATTGGGCTCCCTGCTCATCACGGAGTCTGCTTCTCCCTCTCTCTCTCTCTCTCCCTGCCCCCCAATCACATGCTCTCTCTCTCTCTCTCTGTCAAATAAATAAATAAAATCTTAAAAAAAACAAACCAGCAATTATAATTAATATTTTATAAATTTATATAAAATATAATAATAATAATATATGCATCTGAGGTTTGAAGTTGGAATGATCACAATGTCTGGGAACTACACAGAGGTGGTGGTCACGTAACATTGTGAACATACGAGATGCCACAGAATCGTTTATCTAAAAACAGTTCATTTTGTGTTCCACACAAACAACCCTCCATGGCTCCCTGCTGCCTGCAGAACAGTCTCCGAACACCCCGGCCCAGCGTCTAGCCCTTCCTCAGTCAGGTCTGAGGCTTCCTTTCCCCAGTCTCTGCAGGGCCTCCCGCGTGGTACCCGACGCTACAGTATTTCTGAGCCCCAGATTTTCAGAGGCCATCCCATTTCCTGTAGCAATCATTTTTAAACAAAGGCAAGAAGTGAAGTATTTCAAAGGAAAATAATTCTTATCAAAGTGACACCTTGGCCACGGTGAAAACAACTAAAACAGGACCAAAGTGTGTAAAGTAGAAAGGAGCCCCTGTCTCTTGTTGGTAACCACCCCCTGCCCCAATGGCCTGAAAACCCTCATTCCTGCCCCGCTGCGAACAGTCTCTCAGATCTTCTTCCTGTTGCTGTGATCAATGTACAACCTGGTGCATATAGTCTATCCCCGAACAAAGCTCTCCTACATACAGCATCATCCTGTAACTTCTTTCACATTTTGGAGTGATTTCCGACTTCTTACACATTGCTCTGCCTTAATTCGTCCAACAACAGCATCATCTTCCACGGGCCAGGCCACAATTTATGAACACTCCCTATTAACCACAGTTGGGGGGGCACCTGGGTGGCTCAGTGGTTGAGCATCTGCCTTTGGCTCAGATCCTGATCCCAGGATCCTGGGATCAGGTGCCACATCAGGCTCCTCCCAGGGAGCCTGCTTCTCCCTCTGCCTGTGTCTCTGCCTCTCTGTGTCTCTCATGAATAAATAAATAAAATCTTAAAAAAAAAATCACCAGCTAGGTTGCTTGTTGGCTCTCCTCAGTCTCCTATTTCAAGTACTGCTGCTGTGAACCTCCTTGTACACATCTTTGCCCAGGTGACCTGTCAGACACATTCTTGGTGGCAGGGCCATCCTCACAGGCCCTGGCACTCCTGATGTTCTTGGGTATTGGAACATCTTGGATACTGGAGATTAGCCCTCTGGACAGAGCCTTTGCCTTGGTTTCTCCTCCCTCTTGTCATGTGTGGGATCTATTGTCACGCTCCCTCGACCTCCACACTCTTCAAACTTGACTGTGCACACCAATCACTTGAGGATCTTGTGTAAATGCTAACTCTAAATCAGTAGCTCTGGGCCTGCCTGGTTCTCTGCATTTCTCACAAGCTCCTAGGTGACGCTCGTGCTGCTGTTTTGGGGCCCACACTTTGTGTAGCAAGGTTCTCCCGCAAAAATATAACGTGAGCCTCATACATGATTTTAAATTTCCTAGTAGTCACATTAAAAAGAGCGTTGAGGGGCACCTGGCTGGTGGTGCATGCGACTCTTAATATCAGGGTCGTGAGTTCAAGCCTCATGCTGGGCAGAGAGATTACTTAAAAAAAAAAAAAGTTTTAAAAAATCAGGTAAGATTAAATTGATGTATATATTTTATTTAACCTAAAACAGCCAAAATAGTAGGAGTTCAATGTGCAATGAAAATTATTATGAGAAAAAGAAAGTATTACATTCTTTTCTTTTCTTCTTTTGGACTGAGTCTTTGAAATAAATTTTTTAAAAATAATTGAGATATAACTGACACATAACATTATATTAGCTTCCAGTGTACAATATAATGATTTGATATAGGCATATATATACCACAAAATGATCACGGCAAGGTGTCTAGTTAACGTCCATCACCAGGCAGTTACAAATTATTTTTTCTGGTACTCAGAGCTTTTGCAATCTACTTACTCTTTTAGCAACTTTCAAACGTACAATATCATATCATTAACTACAGCTACTGTGCTGGACATTATGTCCCCAGGACTTATTTATTTTATAAGTAGAAGTGTGTAGCTTTTGACCACTTTCACTTTTAAAGCGAACCACAGCACACTGAAGATCGTGCAGTTTGCTCTAGCAGACCAGGCATGGTACTACTGTTGCAGAATTTCTGCAAATCTCTCCCCCAAATATCAGAGTCAACATTTCAAGAATGCCTTAATGAGTACTCAAAGTACTTCCCATGAAGTCTTTAAGGCTATTTTTGAGATGGCAAATATTTTATGGGTTCTAAAGTTAAATTTTAGAGAAACATATTTACATGGACAGTTTCCCAAGAAGCAAGGCATGTCTCGGTTGCAGGGGATTTTTATCTCTGCTCAATATTTTCAATTTAAACTTCCTCACCCTCACTTACTACCTTGCTAAGAGGAAAAGTAGAGATAACAAATACTGATCTGCAGTAATCCTTTTTTTTTTAAAGATTTTATTTATTCATAAGAGGGTGAGAGAGGCAGAGACACGAGCAGAGGGAGAAGCAGGCTCCCTGTGAGGAGCCTGATATGGGACTCGATCCCAGGACCCCAGGATCACACCCTGGGCCGAAGGCAGGCACTCAACCACTGAGCCCCCCAGGTGCCCATCTTTTTTTTTTTTTTTTTTAATACATTTTAACTCTAGGCAATCCTTACCTTCTAATTTTTGTCTCTATACATTTCCCTATTCTGGATATTTCACTTTATTTTTTGAAATAAAGTTTTATTTGAGAGAGAGAATGAGCATGAGCAGGGGGAGAGGCAGAGGGAGAGGGAGAAGCAGAGTCTCCACTGAGCAGAGAGCCTGGATGTGGGGCTCCATCCCAGGCTCCTGGGATCATGACCTGAGCTGAAGGCAGTCACTTAACCAACTGAGCCACCCAGGTGCCCCTGCAGTAATCCTTCTTAATGCACACACGCAAAAAAGAAAAAAGAAAGGAGAAAGAAGAAGAGAAGAGAAGAGAAGAGAAGAGAAAGAAGAGAAGAGAAGAGAAGAGAAAGAAGAGAAGAGAAGTTGGTCAAGAGTGAGTTGAGGGGTCCAAGCCAGGCTGTGTAAGCAGCTTTGTAAGCCTCAGGCTGCACTCAGGTGGAGAGGCTGGGCTGGTTATTTACCCTCCTCCTCAGGCTGTGCTTGTGACTTATCTTTCTGTTGTTTCCTGTGTAACCATCTTCACCACGGGGTCGAAATGCGTTCACACCTAACAGCCGGAGTACATCGTTTAGGTGGGATGCATGGGGTGGGGCTGAGGGGTGCAGAAGGCTGGGATGGGGGGCAGGAGAGGGCGTACGGGGGGGTGGGTAGGAGGGTGAGACAGGTGTGGGGCTCTGTGTCCTGGCTCAGTCCGGCTCAGGACTGGAGGGAGGGGAGATGGGGGGCAGGGGGGTGCTGTGAGGAGCCTCTAAGTCCTCCTCCACTTCCAGTATTCAACAATTTGCCTCCAGAATTGTCATTTCCTCCTGATACATGCAAAGAAGGAAGCCCATCTTCTCCTTCTCTGTGTCTGTTTCCCCTTTTCTCCCCCCACCCCCTGCAAAGGTTCTGTATTTAACACACTGCATGCTTTGAACTCCTCCCTGTCTTTCGGCCCTGCTTGCATATAGAGGGTGTTTCTAATTGTGCAAACTTACCCATACTAAAAACCTGTACCAGTCATTATCTTTCAAAACCCATCATGGTTCCCCTGGTCCCCAGATCAGGGGCATCCTCTAGGTCCCCATGGCCAGGAGCCTGGGAGGATATTTTTATCCTTAATTACATTCCCTGAGATGCTTTTCTTTCCAGCTTGCTTCATTTCTCTTTGTGAACAACTCTCGAGGTACTCAGTGGGAGCCAGGAATGACAGCTGGCAGACAGGCTCTGTGTCCTCAGCCTGGAGCAGAGCTACCTCAGGGAGATGCAGCCTGGGGCAGCTCCCTGATTAACTCTGCAGCTCGCCCCCAAACTCCCCTGTTGCCTTTCCTTCATCCCAGGCCCAGGTCTTACTGCTCTAGCTGCGCCCCTCCGCTGCCACGCGTGGAGCAGATTCCAGAAGAGCTGCTCTGAGCACCCCCCTCTCCCAAACGTTTGTTGATGCCATTGCTATGGAAAGAATCTTAGAATTTTAGAGCAGAGAGGTCTCTGGAGGTCTCTACTCCACATCCCCCTCCTTGTAGAGGTAAAGACATGGGAGGCCTTTCCCCTCTCACTCATATTACAAATGTACCCCTTCGTTCACCCGGTTAGCAAATATTTATTGAGAAGGTCCTATGTGCAACGTGCTCTTCTAAGAGCTGCAGACAAAGTGGGGAGCAAGAAGGAGGAGGTCTTTGCTCCCCTGGGTTTCACATCCTCATAGTGGAGACAGATGACAAACAAGTGAGTCAATAAATAACAGAGAGTCACTGTGGAGGGTAGAGCCCCTTCAAAGAAGTCTATGGCCTGATCTCTGAATCCCACGGATGTGTTTTGTTGCATGGTGTGGCGGGGATTAAGATGTAGAAGGAATTAAGGTTGCTAACATGCTCAGCTTGAGATAGGGATTGTTCTGAATTATTCAGGTGAGCCCAGTCAAATCCTGAGGGTCCTCGTAAGGGAAAGAGAGAAGTAGGAGAGTCGGGACCAGAGACATGACATGGGGAGAAAGCCTTGACTGGCCGTCGCTGCCTCTGAAGGTGGGAAATGCAGGTTGCCCTTAGAAACTGGAAAAAGCAAGAAGACAGATGTCCCTCCTCAAGTCTCCAGAAAGGACTACAGTTCTGCCAACACCTGGATTTTATTCTAATTATTTATTTTTAAAGATTTTATTTATTTATCCATGAGAGACAGAGAGAGAGAGAGAGAGAGAGAGAGAGGCAGAGACACAGGCAGAGGGAGAAGCAGGCTCCATGCAGGGAGCCCGACGACGTGGGATTCTATCCCAGGACTCCAGGATCACATCCTGGGCTGAAGGCGGCGCTAAACCGCTGAGCCTCCCAGGCTGCCCAAACACCTGGATTTTAGCCAAGTGAGACCCATTTCAGACTACTAATCCCCCAAACTATAAGATAATACATTTGTGGGGGTTTTCTTAAAAAGACTTATTTTTAAGTAATCTCTATACCCAACATGGGGCTCGAATTTACAACCCTGAGATCAAGAGTCACATGCTCTACCAACTGGGCCAGTCAGGCGCCCCACATCTGTGTTGTTTTTAAATCACTATATTTGCAGTAACTTGTTACAGCAGCAAAAGAAAACTAACATGGCTGCTGACAGTGATAAGAACTAAGAAGAAAAATAAAACAGGGACGTAACAGAATGACTGTCAGGGCAGGGCATGACGTTAGATGGGGAGACCTGGGAGTAACTTTGGGGCAGTTAGCTACATGGTAATCTAAGGGAAGAGAGTCCCAGGCAGAGGGCAGGGCAAGTGCAAAGATCCTGGGGCAGGGAGGAGCTTGGTGTTGGCAGGAGTAGCAACCTCCTCGATGGCTTCCCTGAGCCGTCAACAGTTTTTCTTGCAGACTTCTGAGTTACATTAAAATCTACTTGTTGCGAATGTCTGGCTTCCCTCTTTAAAGCCCAGGACTATGTCCTTGTGTTTTTTCCTTGTCCCAGTATGAGCTGCTATGGCCTCTTCTCAGGGTCTTAAGAGTGTTTATTTGCCAGAGATATTGGATTTTGGAAAACACATTTCTTCATTTCCAAACTTCAGAACCTTTTCCTCTAAGTCATGAAGGAGCATAAACGTGGTGGAGAGACAGGTGGGCACTCAGATGGACGGCCAGCAGCCTCCCAGGGTCTCTTGACTTGGACAGTCAGGAGGAGCTGAAACAAAGGGACTCTGAGAACTTCCTATTCTCTTATGGTGAATCTCTTTGTACAAATGACTAATAGAGTACCTACTAATTCATTCAATACTTGGGAAGAAATTTGGATTTTTCCATCTTGGGGTTCAAAGTGGGGCACACTTCTGCCAAGAACAGGGAGATTAAGGCTAACCTCAAAAGGTTCTGCGAGCACCAAGTCATAAACAGAAGTACCATCTCCAAGCCAAGTCCAATTGGGCCTTTCGTTCAGTGAATGGTTATGACTTCTCTGTCCTGTGTCAGGCTCTAGGGCAGACCCAGAAGCAAATGAGCTCTCCCTGGTGTTCCTGCGGCACCTACAGCTCACAGGGGTGGAGCGGGAGAGTGGAGGACCACCCACATGGGAAGGGCACTGTAGTGGGAAGAGGGGGAATGCCATGGGAGTACAGAAGAGGGAGCGATGATTTTTTTTAGAAGGATTGGTTGGGTCATTCATATCCTCCCACTGGAGGAGAGCTCCTTTTGCCATGGAAACACCTGAAACACCTCTACTTCAAGATACACAAATCTGGACCCAGGAGATAATCTTGATAAATGCCCGCCAACAGTCTCTGAACTGAACATCCATCCCATAAGAACAAGGACTATGTCTACAAGGTTGACTAACTACTATACCCCCAGGGCCCAAACAAAATCTGCAGAATGAAGAAGCAGATGAACGAATGGGGAATCTCTGAGCTAAGACATTCTGGAATGACAAGTCATTAAGGAATATGGCCAGGAGATACAGCTATAGTGCTGACTAGATTCAACCTAGGAATGGGGTCATCTTGAGCCTCGTTGAAGAAGGTTAAAGGTTTAAATGCCATACAACTCACCACTGGTTCCATTGCCAAGGCCAACCTTTGGTGTCCAGCCAAGCAAAGGTCAGTAGCCAAACATGGTGACAGCGTCAGACTCAATCTGGCCTTCCAGCCAGAGGCCCAGGCTGCAGGGCGCCTTGGTGAGCAAGAGCCAAGCCGAGGAGAGGGAGGGTGGCATGGCCCTTAAGCCAGAGCATGGCAGATCAAATAACACCCCTATCCTGTCCCTGACTAGTTGTATGAACCAAGCAAAAAGTGTCAGCTCCTTAGTTTCCTTGCATTTCAAATGGGAATAAAGATAATGACACTCCCTTCCAGGATTCAATTAAAAACATAGATCAGGTGGCTGGCTCCAGGAAGAGCTCAATAAATGCAGACAATGATGAGAAGGGACAAGGAGGTAGGGCCCCCGGGGAGTTAGAGGACCCTCCCTCTGACCCCTCCGGTATCCCCAAGGCTCTTCTACTGCTGCCTAGTGGGATCCCAGCCACCCGCCCCTCCCCTGACCCCCTCTGTCTGTCTTCCCATTTCTCCAAAGCTGGGGTGACATACGCCCAATGAGCAGGCACTGGACCATGAAGGGTCCCCATCCAGAAAGGACAGAGAAGCCCAGACTTGGCACCTCCTTTTCCTCTTTGCTCCTGGGCAGTAATCTGGTTGTTCATCCTTCTTTCCCAGCCCCTCAGACTGTCTGGTACCAATCCCAGGACTCCTGAGTCTTTGGCGTCCCTATTTCAGGACTTTCTGCCTCCCCTGCACCTGGCATCCCCAACCGTTGGCAGGCCTGGGCTTCTGTCTGGGTGTTGCAAAGCTAACTGGCCTCCGTGCTTCTCTCCCCTGCTACTTGTTGTTGCAAAAAACAATTGTTCTCTGAGTCACACATATGTCCGGCCCTGCGCTGTGTGCTTCACATAAACCATCGCCTTCCGTCCTGGAAACATGTCTATGAGGGAAGGACTGCCTTGATCCCAATATTTCAGAAGAGGAAACAGAGGGTAGACGGAATAAGACCCGGTGGGAGCTGCTGCTGCAGGAAGTAGGAAAACACTGTGGGAAGCATCTGATGTCCGCACACGCGTGTAGAAGGCAAGGCCTTGAAGAGCTGGTTAGTGAAAACCTGCAAGAAAAGGGAACGGGAAAGGCGAACAGACAGCAGGGCCAGTTAAGGAGGGAGACCAGCCAGTAAGGCAAGCTTGCAGCTGAATGAAAACCTCAGTGGTGAAATTCAAATCCACATCAGAGCGGGGTGAGAGCAGAACCGAGACTGTGGAGCAGAGGACACTGCCCAGAATGCAGAGGAAACTGGCCAGGGCATGAAAAACAATCAGGTGGGGCCCGTGGACACCCAGTTTGGGGCTGCTAAGTGTGGCAAGCCCTAAACCAGTCACCATTGTAACGGGAACACGCAGCTCGCTCTATACATGTAAGGGTGGCAGCAGAAATCAGTTGTTCGATAAATATTTACTAAGTGGCCTCTATATGCCAGGCACGGTTCCAGGATAGACAATAAATGCAGTGAAGTCAGCTAGTGACAGGTGCCACAGGCAAGATAAAGCAGGATGTGGGGGTGCGGGTGACAGGTGGGGGCCAAGAGACATTTTTATGGCATAATCAGGGAAGGCTTCTCGGGGTGCATATTTTCTTAGAGGAAAGACTCCCTTCTTTTGGGTGGCTTTAAGTGGCCTCTTGCAAATGTGAAAGCTGGACCCAGACCTCATGTTGAAAGGCAAAGCCAACAGGAGAGGCTAAACCATCTATAGTAAGCAAGTGATCGACGTGCCTTCCCAGGACAGAAATTGCTAAGATACAGATTGGTTTTTGTGCTTTCTTGTGGTTACAGTTCAAGAAAGGGATACTGAACCCCAGGATGTTTGGCACAGAGACGCGAGGCACAGGGAATGTTGGGGGCGGGCTGGGGGCAAGAGTGGGTCCAACAATATGGTGCAGCCCGATGCCACCCAGAGGGGGAGAGTCAGAGACCGCAGGGGTCAGATCTTGGCTTGAGAGCTTTGGGGGCAGTGAAACCTAATGTTCAATTAAAATTTTTTCATTTTCTGCCTTGAAATTCCCCTAGGACAGCTGAAACCTTTGCAGGTTAGGATATTTTCAGCTGCAGGTGACAGAAAACCTAATTCAGTTACTTTTTTTTTCTTTTAAAGATTTTACTTATTTACTCATGAGAGACACACAGAGAGGGGATCTCTGGGTGGCTCAGCGGTTTGGTGCCTGCCCTTGGCCCAGGGTGTGATTCTGGAGTCTTGGGATCGAGTCCCATGTCAGGCTCCTTGCGAGGAGCCTGCTTCTCCCTCTGCCTGTGTCTCTGCCTCTCTCTCTCTCTCTCTCTTTCTTTCTCTTTCTCTTTCTTTCTTTCTTTTTTTTTTTTTAAAGATTTTATTTATTTATTCATGAGAGACAGAGAGAAAGAGAGGCAGAGACACAGGCAGAGGGAGAAGCAGGCTCCTCGCAAGAAGCCTGATGCGGGACTTGATCCCGGGACTCCAGAATCACACCCTGAGTAGAAGGCAGACGCTCAACCACTGAGCCACCCAGGTGTCCCCCTAATTCAGTTACTTGAACAGAGCCTCAGACTAGAGGTAGGGTGGCCACCAGGCTGGTTAATTCTCTTCAGTTAACTCAATGGCATCATGGGGGGCCTGGGTTCAGGCCCCGCCCTCTGCTTATTGGCCTCATATCCCCTCTTGCTTGTAAGGCGGGAGCAGCAGCCCCAGCGATTACACATTATGACACCTTCCAAAGGTAGAAAAGGGACCACTTCGTCCCTGTATCTCTTTCTAAGACAAATAAACCTTGCCCAGAAGCCCTGCACAATGCTTCCCCTCACATCCTCTTCGTTACAATTGCATCTTATTCCTGAGCCCAAGCCCACCAACTGCAGCGGGTGTCGGGGTGGGCCCCCTGTGAGCTCTGCTTTGGGCAGCTAAGAGGAAATGATCCGTGTCGGGAAGCGGTGGGGGCAAGATGGACCAGAAGACCGAGAGGCAGGGACAAGATGCGAGTGGACGGGGTGGGGAGGGAAGGCCGGAGGAAGCAAGGACAGTCATCTGAAGGTAGACATGACAAATGTAAGTCGGAAGAGCTGGAATGAAAACTGCATTCAAAGACCGAGCAGAAGACAAGTCTGAGCCGAAGAAGAACCCAAAATTGCAGATAAAACAGGCTGAACACATTTTAGGAACTACTGACAAAAGGAAAATGATAAGGGTAGAAAAAAAACCTCCCACCAGCTTCAAGGCAGAAAGAGAAAAAACCTGGTTCCCTGTACTGGAACCAGCACAGGTTGGCCTTGGATCTTGTATCTGGGGCTGTTTGCAATTCCACGTTTCTGAAGGCTTGGAACAAAGCGTCTACGGAATCTTGAGAAAAAAACCTGGTCCTCAAAAGTTTTTTTTTTCTCCATCCAATTCTCCTCCCCCACCTTAAGAAAAAAAAAGCTTTTACTTATTTATTCATGAGAGACACAGAGAGAGAGGCAGAGGGAGAGGCAGGCTCCCTGCGGGGAGCCCGATGCGAGATCGAGATCGATCCCGGACCCCAGGGCTGAGCTGAAGGCAGACACTCAACCCCTGAGCCACCCAGGCGCCCTCAAATTCCCTTTTGGAACCTAAAGCAACTGGGGGATGCTCTGAGCGGCCTGTGCTCAACAGCAGACAGCAGACAAAATTCAAAAAAATAAAAATAAAAATAAGATAAAATAAAAATAAAATAATTCTTCACAATGCAGGCTTCTGGAACGTGGCCGTGGAGGCCTGAAGGGTCTGCGGGTCGCGGGGGGCCCCCTGGGCCTGCGCCCCCTCGGCCGGCCCTTGTGCAACGTCAGGAAGCGCGTGCGAGAGCCACATCCTTGGCCGCGGCGCGACGGGATCCTCACTTCTCCGCCGACCTCTCGGAACAATGCCCGCGGCCGCCCTCTTCCTGCGCGTAACGACAACGGCTCAACCGTTTACCCTCCGGGCTGCTGGTGACAGCGGCTTTTAGAAAGTTGTTTTGTTTTCTGCTTCCCGAGAGCCCCACCGTCCACCCCGGCCCGGGCGACAGGACGGCCACCGTGGGGAGGGAACTGAGTCTCGAGCCCCTGGAGCCCCGAGCCTTCTCTTCTATTTTTTTTTTAAGTTTTTTTAAAATTTTTATTTATTTATGATAGTCACAGAGAGAGGGAGAGAGGCAGAGACACAGGCAGAGGGAGAAGCAGGCTCCATGCCCCGGGAGCCCGACGTGGGATTCGATCCCGGGTCTCCAGGATTGTGCCCTGGGCCAAAGGCAGGCGCCGAACCGCTGCGCCACCCAGGGATCCCCGGGGCTTCTCTTCTAAACGCGGAAAGAACACCGGGGGTCGCCGAGGCCGAGGGCGCCCCGTTTGGCCCTAGAATGTGTGCGTGTCCCCTGCGCCCTCTTCCACGGCCAGTATCTTGGATGTGATCTGAGCCGCGAGGAAGGACAGGACGTGACGGGGACCAGGGACAGTGTGTATTTTCTGCTTTGTTTTTCTAGGTAGGAAGGATGTCAGAAAGGGAGCAAGGGTGGAGGGGTTGTAGGACTAGAGCCCAAGGGCCCTGGTGACGTGGGCCGTGGCGCTGGTGACGTGGGCTGTGGCGCTGGCTCCGGGGCAGCCAGTTATGCGCCGCGTCTGAAGGCCTGAAGGCCGCGGCCCGGCTCAGGGGCCTCCTGCCTCCCCTTCTCGCTCCCCGACTGGCCCATCAGGCTGCTCCTGCTGCCTCAAACGGGTCCTCGGTCTCCCCGGGGGGGAAGGGGGCGCATTTCGAAAGGCACAGAAGCCCAACAGCTCTTTCGGGAGTCAGGCCTCCTCAGAGGAGGGTCACTTCCCTTTCCAAGTCAGAAAGGGAGTTTGGGGCTTTACAAGAAACCCGGCTCTGGACATGGGAAATCAGGCCTGAGGGGGTGGAGCTGACCTGCCTTCCTCTGGCCTCACACAGGGCTCGGAGCCCTGCCTCCCGCCCCCCTCCCCCAGGACCAGAAGGTTCTCAGGATGGGGGTGGGCAGAGAGGCTGCTGAACCACCCCACAACAATTCTACGGGCTCCTGAGGTAACCGAGGCACAGAAATCCACAGCCCAAGAGGCAAAGCTGAGAGAGACTGATCATGACACCTGCCCCCTTCCTGCCACACCTAGGCACTGCCTAGAACCTTCTAGAATACTGCCCCCACACCCTTACCCAGCTCTACTCCTCTCTCCTTCCTCTTTCTCTTCTTGTTCATTTCTCTTTCCTGCTCGCCATTCTCCCCATTGTCTTCCTCCCCTTCTCGCCACCTCACTGTCCTCCATTTCTCCTTCTCTCTCTCACTTGAGTATGAGGTAGGCTGCCTTCTGTGGGTTAGCAGATGCAGTTGTTCTGTTTGATGTCTGTTCCCTCCCAGCAAAGAAAGATGGCGGTGGTGGAGGTGTTGGCTCCCCCATGCCAGCCACTCACTGGGGTGGGAGATTTACACGTTGTATGCTTTCCTGCCTTCATTCCAGGTACCTCGTTGACTTAGCATAAGGGCCAGATACCATTTATGATCAAATGCCATTGACAACTGTTGGAAGGATAACAGATCTCTCTCTCTCTTTCTCTGAGAGGTTATCCCGCCTTGCCTCTGCATCCTCCTAGGGCCAAAGTCTACCCTTCCCAGGGGTCCAACATCCAGCCGGTCTGGACCACACTTTCTGGAGATGTGGGTATAAGCTCCACCTTCTGCAGGCCTCAGCTACATTCATACACAGGGGAGGGGGTTGAATGAAGTTACAGTTTACATCCTTCCTTTCTCTCTCTGATTTTCTGGGAGGCTGAGAAAGGTGGAGAGAGGCCAAGGTCACAGAGTGTCAGGATCGCTCCTCTTCCTGACCCAAACGGGGTGGTTGTGGGCCGTGATGCCCATACCCACCGCATGAGGTCCCTCTGCAAAGAACGGGGGCAGAGTGGCCCTTTGGTTTTGTCCAAAAAGACAGAAGAGTGGGGGGAACTAAAATAAGAAAGTGAGTAAAGCCTTTGGTGGTTCACTTGGCCAAGATTTTCACGCCAGATTCTTATTTTAGGAGCCTCACATTCTGGTGGCACTAAGCAGGCTCAGGTGTAAGGAGTGAGTTATTTAGAAACTGTGGCTCAGCTCAGAAAAGAGTATGAGGTTTTGCCTCGACATGAAAAGAGGAACCAGAGCTAAAATAAGCAGCAATTGGCAAGGACTGAGACCCAGTCGGATCTCTGATTTCACCTCCTTGCACACGTGCTTCAACCTGCTGGGCAGGAGCCATCGACTCTTGTTATCTCAGTAAGGTGTTGTGTTTTTACAGGAAGGTGTAGCCTTCGGAGTGGAAACTTCTGCAGACCATCCGGGCCGCACAGATCCCTGCACCCTGGCTACCTGCTGTGGGCCACTGAAGGGGTCACAGGCCCTGGGGTCTGGAGCCCACATGTCCAGCAGGGCACCAGCTTTTCTACGAAGCCCGCCCACCTGTCACCCTGGCAGCGTGTGGCCTCAAGTGACCAGCTCTGTCCTCACACTTCTGACTGTGGGGCAGGCCGTTGCTCAGACAGCTGGTTGACACCCTGGCCCGTGGCCCCTGATGGCCCGTGCAGAGAAAGCTGTTGGTGGTTGAGCCACCCTGGGTCCCTCTGGGGACTGGAAACTGAAAAGTGCACCTGTCACGGGAAGAAGAGCAGACAGGCAGAGAAGGGCTGAGGCGTGGCGGGCTGTGCCCAGCGCAGGCCTCCTCCCCCGGCGCCCTGTGCACGGCCACACAGGCCGCCCACTCCTCACACGAGTTAGCCAGAGCGACTCTCTATTCTTTGCCACCCCCAAAGCCTGATGAGGCCCCCGGACCCTGAAACTGCCCCAGGACAGGCCGCAGTTCACAGGACCAGGCGGGGCCAGGGCAGCGAGGCCGCAGAGGGGAGGGGGGCGTGCTAGACCACAGTCTCCGCGTGTTTGCGGGCCGTGGGTACAGCTGTGTACAAGAAGCCACAGAGGCGTCTTTTCCAGCGTAAGGCCTAGTCATACTTGAAGTCTTCTTCACTTTGAAGGAATAGAAGAAACCACAAGGAGAAAAAAGATCAAAAGCATTGACCAACTTTTAACTTAAGAGAGTGTAGACTCCTTTCAGCAAACCACCCATCAGGGATGCCAACCCGGCCAGGAGAGTTCACACCGTCATAGACTGACAAAACACGGTGGGGGCCGCCGAGGCCCCCTGCCTGCCCCACACAGCCTCCCCTTGGGAAGGGACCGTCGTACCGATGATGAGCAGCTGCCAAGCACTTGAAAGGCCAGTGTGATATGCGGGGTGCCACAACACATCCCTGGTGACCAGGCCGCGATGCTTGGGCACCCTAGACCAGCTGCAGTCATTCGAAAGAATATTCTTTAGATACTGGTGCAGATGCACATATGGAAGGATGAAGAAGCCCGAGGCAGCTCAGCCTGACCTCAGTCGGGTGGAGCGATTCCAAAGGAGCCCAAACTTGGATCTCCCAGAAGCCCCTGCATCAAAGAGCCCCAGCTGCCTGGGAAGGCGGCTTTGAGACCCCCTAGGCTGGGCCAAGCACCTCCTCACCCTCACTCTCTGACCCAAAGGGCTCCTTGAAGTGACTCCTTTGACCCCATCATCTTTCCAGAGGTGTTCCACTCCGCACGGCTTCTCCCACTGGACACATTTCTGGTGACCGATGCCCTCCCCCCGCCCCCCGAACCTGCCTGGTGTCCTGCCCTCAACCGCATCCTAGCTGTGGATGAAAGGCACCGTTCCCTTCATGTTCTGGAATCAGTGATCATGCTCCACCTCTCCTCCACCCTTACTTTCTTTTCAACTAAACCCCACGGACCCTGTTGCTGCTCCTACACGACATGGAGTCCCAACCCCGGTCTATCCCTCCTCTCTGCCCCGCACCTGGGTGTGCTCCATTTGTTGGTGCCTCTTTTTTTTGTTGTTGTTTTTTAAGATTTTATTTATTTACTTGACAGAGAGAGAGAGAGAGAGAGAGAGAACAATAGTGAGGAGTGGTAGAAGGAGAGGGAGGAAGCAGACTTCCTGCTGAGCAGGGAGCCCAATGCAGGACTCGATCCCAGGATCCTAAGGTCATGACCTGAGCCAAAGGCGGCACTTAACCAAATGAGCCATCCAGGTATCCCATGTTAGTGCCTCTTACTATGGTCCCCCCGAGAACTGAGCATGACTCCTCTGGCCCCACCAAGGACACTGAGAACGTCACCTCCTTTGTTCTGGCCACCCCTATGCTCTCTTAATGCAGCCAGATAAAAATAGCTCCCCTGGCTTCCACATCACTGGGTTGTCATGCCTTGTGGTCACACACAGCCTGTGTGCTCGTCATGCAAACTCCGTGTGTGGGAGGGGTGGTCTTTCCAGACTTGGACTTGGAAAGACTTGCTGCAGTTGGTTCTTTGTTAACATTTAATGGCAAGTTTACATACTTGGCCTCTCCATGGTGCAACCAGGTGCCATGAGCATCAGCCTCTGGCAGAACAGGTGTCTACAAACTGGAAGGTACTGTTTTGTGCTAACCTGTTGGGTGATCATCTAGTCCCTCAGAAAAAATACTCTGTTCTCCTGTGAGTTCCCCTTGTCTCCTTCCTAGCCCACTGAGCCTCACTCAGCTGGGCTCACTGAAGCAAATAATCAACAAGCTACAATCCCTTCCCGTTGTCTCTGGGCATCCTTCCTCACCAGAGCAGGGTCTCAGCTTACCGACCAAGCCACCCCCACCCATGGACTTCTGGGGAGAAAGAGGCTCAGCCAGGCCCTCATGTCCAGGCTGTTTGGGGCACATACTTTCCTCTCTGCCTTGTCTTTGTCATTTTCTCTCACCCGCTCTACTCAAGGCCAGATGGCCGGGTTGATAGAGGGCTTACCTGGACAGTGAATTTATCGTCTTCATTGGGCAAAATCCTGTATGTGTAAACACAATTCCGGTACCTGAAACAGACCAAAGACTCCATTAGAACCCATGCAAGAGAATTCATGTCTCTGGGAACTGAAAAGACAGGAATTCCTGACATGGCTCGAGGGACCTGGGCATGACGTCTCTGAACTTTGGGGCTGACCATTCCGAGGTGGAGATCCGCCTTGACATCAAGCAGTCCAGGACTGAACCCCCTCCCCTGCCCCCTCCACACTCAAGGAGCTCCAGGAAAAGGCACGTGGTATCTTCTGGGCATGATTTACATTGACAGCTATGTGGTCTGATTTAAAGGCATTCACCCTCAAGACACAGCTTCATCATAAGAGAATTTAGCTCCTCCCAGGTGCCTGGCACTTCACTCAACTTTTGTATGTATTGTTTAGCTAGATTTTATTTTATTATTATTACTTTTTAAAGTAGACTCCACGCCCAGCATGGAGCCTAACAAGGGGCTTGAACTCATAACCTTGAGATCAAGACCTGAGCTGAGGGCGAGTCTGATGTTTAATGAATAGAGCCACCCAGGCACTCCTGTTTAACTAGATTTCAAAATTATACACTAGTGGGGAACCCTGGGTGGCTCAGCAGTTTAGTGCCTGCCTTTGGCCCAGGGTGTGATCCTGGAGTCCCGAGATCGAGTCCCACATCAGGCTCCCTGCATGGAGCCTGCTTCTCCCTCTGCCTGTATCTCTGCCTCTCTCTCTGTCTCTCACGAATAAATAAAACAAAACAAACAAACAAACAAACAAACAAAACCAAAATGATACACTAGTTTAGGGGATGCCTGGGTGGCTCAGTTGGTTAAGTGTTTGCCTTTGGCTCAGGTCCTGATCCCAGGGTCCTGGGATGGAGTCCTGCATCCGGCTCCCTGCTCAGTGGGGAATCTGCTTCTCCCTCTCCCTCTGCTTCTCCCCCAACTCATGCTTGCTCTTGCTCTTGCTCTCTCTCTCACTCAAATAAATAAATAAATAAAATCTTTTTAAAAATTAAAAAATTATATACTAGTTTAAACAATTTAAAACCATAAAGAAAGATAAAAGATGAAAAAGAAGTTTCTCCTCCTTCCCCTCCTCTTGAGCCCTGCTTCTTAGATTGACTTCTCCTTTTTGTCAATCATTCCAGAACTCTCAAGTGCACACAGAAACAGACAGTACCTATCTTTTTAAATGCAAATAGCATCACAATATATATGTTGTTCTGAAATTTGCTCTTCTCACCAAAAAAAAACAGATCTTAGAGGTCTTCCCTGCTCATGTTCCACCACGTGGTAGTGCGATCAGTTGTCTGACCGACCCTCGAGGCCGAGGCCGGAGGGGTAGTTATTTTTAGCTCTGTACTTTCCTAACGGTGCTGCAGGGAGCATCTCTGTGCCTACCCCTTGTAACCCGCGAAGTCACAGGGTCAGCCTCCCCACTAGCACGATGGGGACCATAACACCAGCCACCTGTTGCTGTGTCAACTGAGTGAGTTAATGTAGGAAGAGCATTTAGAATAGTGCCCGGAGCACGCTCATGTGCTGACCTGTGGGAGTGGCTGCGGGGAGATCACCACCAGGAGAAGAGCCGCACCTCGGGCTTTATACTTTGAGAGATTGATGAGCCTCCCACTAACCGGATGTGTCTATTTCCCCACACCCTGCCAACAGGCTGCTATCAGACATTTTCATCTTTGCAAATCTGAGAGGTTAAAGAAAAATGAGTACTCACTTTAATCTGCCTTTCTTTATGAGAAAGGTTGAACACGTTCCCATGTTTCACTATTTGTCTTTCTTTTTCTGCGAATTTCTTTTCATGTGTTTGGCTTACTTTTTTTTTTTTTCTTTTAAATCATCTTTTGCTTATGCATTTGTAAGACTTTGATACATGCCACAATATATCTTGGGAGTTACTTATGGTTGACAGTGCTTATGGAAAAATTTTAGATTATTATTATCTTATTTTTTTAGCTGTGTAGAGGTTTTATGATTTTATGTGGTCAATTTTACAATCTTTTTTTGGCTTTTGAACCAATGGATGTTTCAAGAAAGTTTTGGAGAGCGGGTTTAGGTAATTTCACTTCCACCGGGCCCTGGCTCTTCGTTTGTCACAGGGAAGTTTCTTTTCCTGTCTTTCTGTCATCTCTGAGTGCTCATTTCCCTGCACCGGGTCCTGTCTCTCCAGAGCAAGGGCTGACAGCACAACTGGCTTATTTCAGAGATGGCACGGAGGACTCTCTAGGCCACTGTCACCTCACCTCCCGGAGATGTCCCAGAAACGGAGAACCGCCCCAGGCCCCGTACCCCACTCCCCCATCCCTAACCCCACCAGCCTGGGGCCCCTCTGCAGGGCCTGCCACCAATGCCAGAGGGGTAGCTCCACCCCTGCTGTGCTCTTATCTTTCACTGCTTGTTCTCATGACACTTCCTCCCGGAGATATGCAAATGAGACCAGGGCCAGACCTGTCTTATTTGGCTGAGGGCAGCTAATTTGTGGAAGAAGTTGTGCAGGCTCAAAACATCAGCCTGTAAAGAACAGGGTCACAGGGAGAGGGGCAGAGCAGCTGCGCAGAACAGGAAGCCCTTTTAATTAATCTAGGGTGGCAGACAAGCCTTTCTGGCTTTTTCAAAGATGTTCTAGGAACACTGAAACACAGAAGCGGTTCCACGTTACTCAGATCACAATTCAAAAGCTAGTACAATAGGAAGACAGGACACTTCCCCTTAGACAGTGACACCCAGCAGCCACAACGCTGTCCCTGGAGCTGGGTCCCTTCATGTCTTTGAGGGAAAACTACAATGTCACCACCACTGCCACCTGCTGTCACACCCAGCCACAGGAGACCAGTGGTTCCAGACTGCATGCCACGGGGCACTGGGGGCTCTGCAGGCAGATGGAAGGGGGCGCTCTTGGGCCAACCCCACTCCTCAGTGGCTGCACCCCACTCTGGTCCCAGATGCATAAATGTGTACAAACACACAGAGAACACACATGTGTATACATACACACACGTGCCTACATACAGACGCATAACCTACACATATACACATATTTGCACACACCATCTTACACATGAAATGTTTAGTGAAGATCCCACCACTAAATCCTCTTTGAGAGCAACTGCACCAGAACATAATCCAGACAACGTCTCGTCCAGCCTTCCCGGCCCCTTGTGGGGATTTAGTAACAATTTAGGGTGCTGACACTGGTCCTCAGCTGCTACTCCTTCCAGGGACTGGGTTGCATTTCAGGACAATCGTGTTAGGAATAGTCCCACTGGAGGCCCAGGTTAGATGGTGCTGGGCTGGGTATGTGGGAGGTTGTCTCATTCTCAAATGAACTGGGACTTAGAGTAAACTTCCCACGTGACCCTGAACAGTTGCCAGGTGACAGCAGGTACCCACCCTGTTCTGAGTGGGAAGATGCTTCCTCTGGGAAGGGCTTTTCCAGATCAATCCTAATATGGCTTGGGAAGTTTTACATGAATGCAAGAGGACAAGCAAATGGAAGTAAAAAGAAAATGCTATGGCATTTTTAGTCTCTTGGATAAATATTGCTATTTCTGTATGACTACTCTTAGCCAAATGAACACTGACAAGCATGCCCAGAAACATCCTTTACCATGGTGAGCCCCATGGCGGCAGTGGGGGGGGGGGGGGGGGGGGGGCGTAGTGGGGGAGGAAAAAAACATCAAACTAAAATCCAAGAACCTTATTAGCATCTCTGTCTCCCTCTGCCAATTGATTGAGTGTGCTCTATAATTGTTTTTAAGCTCCTTTGTCATTCTTATTATAGATCAGTTCTAATTTCTAATGTCGTTTGTACATTTTTTTTTCTTGCTCAAATATTGTAGATTTCTCAAGAAGATGGAGTGGGAGAATTCAGGTGAAAGCCCTGCATTCAGAAAAGCCACTTGGACCAATATAGAAACAAGGGTAAAATGTATATTAGCCCCAGGGACCAAGGGTATTCATTGTTCACAACCAAAACCTCAAAGAATCCAGGCGGAGAGACTAAGAAAATGGAGAAATTACAAGAGGTCATTAGTTCAGAAGAAAGAAGGTGAGAAGAAGCCAGGTGGCCAAGTGAAAGGTGGTGGGGAGGCAGCCAGAGTACTGGTGGGGGTCTGCTGAGTGCCCTGCCCCTGTAGCCCAGGGGCCCAGCACATTGTTCCTTGTATGAGACCCCTGGGAGGAAGCCCACCTTTCCATGAGCTATGTCACCCCTCATCACTTACCCCCATCGGCTGGGTCTCAGATCGGGGCTCCCACCCCCACCCCTGCTGGTCCTTTTTTGTCTGGGAAGAGGATCTGGGCAGAAACCCACTCTGATCTCCAAAAGAATCTGTTCCAACTTTTCCTGACAGGTCTTTGTCAGAAAAAAAAAAATCACCAGACCCATGAAAATATATCACCACTTGAAAGAAGGGCATCATTTTCCTAAGGACTCAAAGATGTTACTTCCATGTTTCATAGAATCACTGCAAAAGAGAATAAAAGACATTCTAGCGAGGTCTGACTTGTGAACTCAGTACACCATTGCATCTCTGGCATGAGAAAGGTCAATTGTAAAGAGTGAGCAGGGTGAGACAAGGAAAAATGATCAGATGGGAAAACCCAGGAATTCACAACTCAGAACTAAACCCCGCGAGAGGGACAATACACAGCAGCTCGTGTCCTGGAGAATGCTAAAGAGGATGAAAAACTCAAGAAAGAACAGAAAGAAAAGACCGGAAGGGAACAGGATAAATAGAGAAGACAGGTCTCTGTCCTCATACATACATAAGTAGGGGTTTCTGAAAGCACAGATAATTTTTTTAAATAAAAAGAAAAAGCAGAACAAGAACAGGTAATAAATCTAAGAGCAGAAAATTAAATGTCCAACCCTTTGGCAAATTGAATAAAGGAAAGAAAAAATGCTTCACCCTCCTCCTAGCCAGCATCTAGAGGGGCTCCATCCTTCACCTGCCCTGTGTCTGAGAGACAGACCTGTGCAGGCTGCCTCATCCAGATCTGGCACAGACAGAGAGGAGCATGGGGGGGAGGCATTCGGTCCCCTGACCCCATCCTGCCTCTGGCAGAGGCCACAGCTCCAGTCGGAAGGCTTGGGGACAGCCTGTCCCCTGGCTCTTCAGGAGTGGGAATGGCTTCCCTTGGTTGCTGGCTCCAGGCTGTGTGGCCTTCCCTATGCCTGTCACCCTTTTGAATTATGCCATCTATTCCCTGCTGGGAGCCTGGCCAGCACAAGGAGGAAACAAAATCAAAAAGGGGAAAAGAAGAAAGAACACTAATAAAAGAGAAACCTCAAAATTACAGAAAACGATACATAATTGTGTGCTAGCAAATTTGAAAAGCTCAACAAATGGACTGTTTTCTGAAAAATATAGATAACTTATCAAAAGTGAAACAAGAGATAGAAAGCAAGAATAAATCAACACCAAAGAAGAAACTGAAGCAAATATATAAAAATGATCCCTGGGATGCCTGGCTGGTTCAGTCGGTGAAGCGTGCAACTCTTGATCTTGGGGTTATGAGTTAGGGCCCCACGTTGGGTGTGGAGATTACTTAAAAATAAAGTTTAAAAAAATAAATAAAATAAATAAAAATTATCTTTAAGTAGCCCTGAGGAAAAGCACCTCTGCTGAATTTTTCTTAATATTTTAAAAAAATCAGATGATGATGATTCCACATAAATGTCTACATATTTTATAAAATTTACATGACTCTTAACTGTAACTTGACCAATATCATATAAATCAATCTCACCTATGAGCATATATACAAAAATCCTAAATAAAATTCAGAGTACAGTAAAAAATTTACATAATCAAGAACAGCTCACTTAAATCATGCAAAAGTGGTTAATGTTAGGGAATTTATAAAATAAAGCTATTTATACCCATAAATGAAATAAGGGAAACAACATAATCATCTCAATAGATATTTAAAAGGCATTTGATAAAGTTCACTATTTAATCATTCAAAACTTTATAAAACTACGAAAAGATGGGTCCTTGTTTGACATGACAAAGAGCAACAACTAACTTTTATCAAGTGCTAACATCCTTGGGATATTGTATCAAGTCCTTCCCAGGCACTGTCATGTTTGACTCTCACAGAACTTTGAGGTGGATATGTTCTCTTCCCAATATTCTCCACTTCAGAGTTTTAGAAATACTGGCCAATGTAACAAACTATGAAATCTAAATCAGAGTTATAAGTGTCTGGAAAGGAGACCACAAAATGATCATAATTTATACATAACATGATTATCTATCAAGAAAATCTAAGAGAAGCAAATGAAAAACAATTTGAAATAATGAGGAGTAAGTAAAGTGACAGAATAAAAGATGAATTTATAAAACCTAGAACTTCCCTTTATGTTATCAGTTACCACAAAAGGGTGACTGGAGGGAAAAGGTATCATTTACAAAAGTAACACAATTATAAAGTAATCAGAAGTAATTATAACAAGAAATAGGAAGGATCTATGCCCCCCCAAATTACAAAATTTTAAAGAGGGGAAGCTATACTTATTTTTCAACTTGACAAAATTATTAGCTGGTTCACTTGGAAAAATACTAGAAAATAATAGATATGCAAATCACCAACCGCACTCCTCAGCAGCTGCAAAATCGTTTATAATATCATGGTGATGCATTTGGTATGATATCAGTGTAAGAACACCAGACATACGTGGAACAGGGTAAGCAGGCAAGAAAGAGATATATAAGACTTAATATACAGTGAAAGAAGAATCAGAAAAGGAAAAGGAGTAAATCATTCCAGAAAACTTTTTGAGAAAGATGACTGGTTACTCAAAAAAATACACATACACCTTTGTCTTACAGCCTTCAATGAATTAATTCCGGAGGGATCAAATTGTTCAATGTGAAAAAGCAAAACAGAATAAAACCGAAAAAACTTATCATTTCTCTATCTGTTTTTGCCAAATGCCTTCCACATGATTACACATTTGTTCAATCCACCCACTGACACTACTACATAAGTATTCTTAGCCTTGATTTTCAGATGAGGAAACCAAAGCCCCACAGAATCGCTGGAGATTGGGCAGGGAAAATCATCCTTAGCCCGAGTCTATCAAGTCCCATGGGTCCTGTCCTAACCCTCCCGCCTCCCACTGGAAAAAACCCCCAGAATATCCATATGCAGAGGGACTCTTTACATTGAAAAGCAAAGGAGAAAAAAAATCACAAAGGAAAAAGACTGATAGGCTTCATGAAAATTTACAATCTTTGAACGTCAAAGAAATCACAAAGTTTAAAGGCAAAAACCACAGGGAAAATATTTGCAACAAAAGTGATATAAAGACTTCATGCAAAAACATAACAGAAAAACCACAGCTTCAAAAGAAAAATGGCAAAGAGAATGGACAGATCATTCACCAAAGAGGAATTATGAAGGTCAACAGTCCTATCAAACAAGTTTACTATGATTGCAATCAAGAAATGCAAAGAAAAATGAACGGAAATTAAACACCTTTCACTTTGAAACTTAATTTTTTTTTTTTAAGTGCAAATATTCAGAATAGGGAGACTGGAATCAAGTGGGCAGTCTCTTGTACAGCCAACCAGAGCATAAAATGGAACAAAATTTCTGGAAAGCAATTTGTCATTCTGTATCAAGAGCCTAAAAACATTTCTATCCTTTGATCCAGTAATTCCGCCCCTGGGAATCTATAACCAGAAATGTCACATTTCTGCAAAAAGACCTTCATCATCATCATGTTTATAACAACAAAACACTACTGGTAACTTAAACGTCTGACAATACCAGAGTCGCTTCATAAATTGCAGCACATTATGTAACAGAATCTTGGCACTCGTTAAATATGGTATTTAGGAAAAAAAATTTTAACTAACAGGGAAATGTTAATGTTGCTAGAAAACACAGACCAAAATACATGGTTATAGCTATATATATATTACAGAGATTTATATATCTATGGAGAAAGAGGAACAAAGAGAGGGTGAGAAGATACACCTACAAATTAACAGTATTTATGTTAATCTCTCGGCAATTGGGTGATTATTTTCCTTCTTTACATTTGGTACTCTTTGTACATTATACTTAATACTGTATTTTTTTTTTTTTTTTAAGTTACTTGAAAGAACACTGCGGTGTTTATCAGAAGATCTAGTTCTACATTGCCACCAACGCCTGTGATGGCCTCACAAGCCTTTCCTCTCTGGAGGCCAGGTTCCTGGTTGGCAAGTGAGAGGGCTGGACCAGCTGACCCTTCGGGAGCCAGCCCTGTCTGGGGTTATTTTAGAAAAGTCACTGAATCCAAATTGTTTGGGTGCTGGTCCTTGTCAACACGATGTTTTTCTAATTAATGGACAAAGAGGGTGTGAAGTGAGCATGGGAGAAAGGAAATGGGGAGAACAAGCCTGCCATTCTGGGGGCCAGATCTTTCCTTTCTTCCATGCTGCAGCTACCAGCACTGATCCTCATCCTGTCCACATGCTGGGCTCCCTCTTCAGAGCCCTAGGACTTTTGTCTCTTCAGCATCTCCCTCCTAAATGGGAGATAGTTAATCAATCTTAAGATGGCCACCATTCCTTCTTGACTTTATCTTCAATCTACCTGGTAGTTTTTCCTGGCATCCACAGCTCAGACCCCTCTCTCCCTCAGGCTTCCGGGCACTCGACCCCGGCCCCAGCGGCCACTGGACACTCATGCACCATTCAAGTGCTCTTCCTGTCTTATCTCTTTGAGCACTTCCTCTGAGGAGGCCCCACATGACAGCTCACTGTCTCCCTGGAGGCTTTTACAGGCCTCCAGGAAGTTCTAGAAGTGACACTCTGCCTGCGCTCTCCTCTTTCCTTCTGCTGTGGAATTTGCTTCACAGATGGGCCCATACTCCCCTGCATCTGAGATGTCACTACTCACTCTATGACTTGTTCAAAATAATAGCCAGTGTTCAGTGGGTGCTTACTGTGTGCCTGGCCTTGGGTCACACAAGTTGCCCACATTCTCCCATTTTATCCTCTCAATAATCCAATGACAGCAAGAGATAGACAAATAACCCAATTTTTTAAGTGGGCAGAGGATCTGAATACACATTTCTCCAAATAAGATAGAGAAACAGCCAATAAACACATGAAAAGAAAAGAAACTCAGCACCATTATTCATTATGGAAACACAACTCAAGGTGACAATAAGATGCCACTTTGCACCCACTGGGATAATTACCAGAAAGATAACAGCAAGGCTTGGTGAAGCTGTGGGAAAATCAGAGCCCTCACATGTGGCTGATGGGGATTTAAATGGTGCAGCTTCTGTGGAAAACAGTGTAACAAATCCCACAGAAAGCTAGAATTACTGTAGGGCTCAGCAATTCCACCCAAGACCACTGGAAAACACACGTTCACACAAAAACTTGCCCATGAACATTCACACCAGCATTATTCATAATAGCCAGAAAGTGGAAACAACCCACATGTCCATTAACTGATGAATGGATACATAAAATGTGGTCTATCCACACAACAGACAATTATTTAGCCAAAAAGGAACCCCCAGGCTACAGCATAGATGATCCTCAAAAACATCACACTAGGTGAAAAAAGCCACATATTCTATGATTCTGCTAATATGAAATACAACATGATGAATGTCCCAAACACCACTGAATTGTATACTGTACAACGGGTGATTTTATGGGATGTGACTTATACAAATTATAGAATATACAAATTATATAAATTATACAAATTATATTAAAAAACTTATACAAAAAAAAACTTATACAAATTATATAAAATATATAAATTTATAAAAAATTAACCCAAGAACTGGGCATCTCACCAGTGAGGATGCTGGGAGGGCACAGGGAGGTTGGTGTCTGGCCAGTGTTGGAACCCATATCAGATGTAGCTAACCACAGAGGGCTCACCCCCAAGGACTGTGTGGCACAGCATGGATTAGGGCAGGAAAGGCAGGCCTCCTCTCCCTCCATCGCTGGGGTGGGGAAGGAAGGCCTAGCTAGGAGCACCACTGCCATTTCTTCACCATGCTTGGGCTCACGCTCCAGGAAAGGGGACCATTCAACGGAGAAGCTACTACATCTGCACACAGGGGAATTTAACCCAGAGATGGTAAGCTTGCAAAACATGCCAGAGCCAGAGCCTGCGCTGGTTCTCGAAGGGTTGCCCTGGATTGCTGGGCATGGGCACCGAAGGCTGGAGACACTCAGGTTGTTCAGATTCACTTCACATAGAAGATGCCAGTGATCTGTTAAACACACAGGCCTTCAGGGCACGCCACTCCCTCCTGTCTTGCACGCAGACAGAAAACACACAAGAGCCGCCCTTGGACAAACTCATGTCAACTGGATTTCAAGAGCCCATGGTCCTCCAGCTCTGGCTGCTGGCTACTGCCTCTGCCAGAGTTTATCCCTGCTTTCTGTCAATGCCAGATACGAAAACCAGTATTTCTTTGCATTGCCACAAGAATAATCAATGAGCGTGCAAACCTGACTCAGACCCTGGAAGGGGGTTGGAGGAAGTGGGGTTATAGCCACACGTTCACACCATGGGCAATGGCTTTACACCTCTCCTGGACATTGCTGCCCTCCCAAGTCCCTTCTCTGTGGCTCCCCTTTCCAGGCCTCCCTGACCCCACACACACCCAGGCTTGCTGGCTCCCGTCTCTCTGCTTCCCAAGAACAGCCCAAGTTCAAGTCCTGGCCCTGCCGTTTATCAGTCCTGTAAATGTGGCATGTCAGCTAACCTCTCTGGGCCTCAGCTTCCTCGTCTGTAAAGCAGGGATAATGACAGTCCTTCCTCCAAAGGCCATTGAGGACAGTGACTGAATACACGCAGAGAGCCTAGAACGGAGCCCGGCACACCAGAGGCCTCCACAAGCCTTTTGCAGTTTGGACAGAACTGGTTAGTAACCACCCTTTGTTAGGGGAGGGAGGCTTCGGGCTTGCTCTACCGCAAGTGGCCCTATCACACTCGAGCTTCCCAACAAGAAGGATGCCTTCTTGAGAGAACTTTGGGTGGCTCAATGTCCTTCTTGGGCCTCTTCATCTTTGGGGCTGTGCTGCGGCCAGAGTCCCGGCTGCCTGGTATGCTGTCCCTGGGAAGGCGACTGTGGTGCGCCTGGGCAGCTTGCGGGAGGCTGCGCGCTGAGGAAACCAAGACTACTTCCCTGCCTGGCCAGCTGGACGAGGCACTGGTTCCTGAACCGAAGGCCTGCCCCTCCCCCAGGAGGGAAGCCAACTCTCCCCGGCATGCTTTGGTGGGAAGGCCACCCAACCGGGCAGCTTCTATTCCCAACAGTGCTGGACCATCGTTCCAGGTGTGGCTGTGCAGCCTGAGCAAAGAGAGGCCAGCCCCGCTGAGCCCTGGCCCCTTCCACTGAGGGACCCCCATCCCCCAAGGAGATGCACCCGATGGGCACCCTGGCCCCACGTGGAGGTGCCATCCCAGCAGGAGAGGAGGGCACGACCTTGACTGCCTCTCAGCATCCCATCCAAGATGGGCCGGACGCCCCCTCCAGGTACCCGTGGTGGTTTGAGTCAGGTCAGGTGAGGATGACACAGTTCCTATCTGGAAGAGCCCCCTGTCGCTCGGGCTTTTGAGGGCCCCTTGCCACAAGACGGACTCAAACCATATGGCCAGCTGCCTGGGGTCGTCCCCTTCCACCTCTCTGGGCCCAAGATGGGCCTCCAGAGTCTCCCTGAAGCGGGGCTCTCTGAGCTGCTGAGGAGAGGGCTGAGCTTTCCTGCCCAGCAGCAGTGGTAGGGCTGACCTCTCGAGAGGAAATGTGGGTTCGCGAGGCCTGGGGTGAATGTACGCTCTCATCACGTGGGCGGCCCTGAATTGCAGCCTTGTCTTTGGGTGTCTCCCTCACCCCCTCCCTCGTTTCATTTAAATAGTCAAATCTGGGCAACAAGGCCACTGGGGGGAAGCTGTCCTCAGTTCCTGGTGCTCCACACACAGCTGCCCCTAAAGCAGCAGTTGGGAGGTTCCCTGCTGTCTCCTCACTCACCAGAGGGCACAGGGGAGAAGCTCTGGCCACTGGGCCAGGGCAGGAGGTCCTCCTCCACGGTGGCTTCCTTCTGCAGCCCTGGCTCACTGTGAGAGCCCTGACCCCACAGCCGCACCCCCCGGGGCCCGGCACTCACAGCCGACTTCCAGAGAGACAGCAGATGGGGCGAAGCCTGTCACTTATGAAACTGAGGAAAGCCCAGTTGCTTTTCGCCCCGTCGGGGTTCCCAGCACTAGGCTGTGGACCCAGACGGTGTGGGGCCAGGTCTGTACCAGGCCACAGGGAAAGTTAACGCTAATTTGTTTTGTTTTTTTTTTTTAAGATTTTATTTATTCATAGAGACAGAGAGAGAGAGAGGGGCAGACACAGGCAGAGGGAGAAGCGGGCTCCTTACAGGAAGCCTGATGTGGGACTCGATCCCGGGTCTCCAGGATCACACCCTGGGCTGCAGGCAGCGCTAAACCGCTGTGCCACCGGGGCTGCCCGAAAGTTAACTCTAATTTGATTGAAAGGACTGGCTCCCTCTTTTTTTCCTTCTTTCTCTCTCGCTCTTTCTTTTTAAAAAGGACACTTTTTCTGCTTTTTTGATGTTCAAGGATGCTTTCTCCCACAAAATAAGCCTTTGGAAGGTGGCAGTTAGATGTTATTCAGGTTTTTCATTCTTAAATCTCCTTAATTGGCAAAATTCAAGATGGTGAAGGGATGATGTGTCCCTGGTTTGGGAAAAGTTTGGTGGCTTCTGACCCTGCAGGAAGAAGGGTGGCTTCCCTCAAAGAACAGAGCGGAAAAGAGAGCCCTGGGCATGGCCAGAGAGCAGGGCCCCCAGGGAGGAATCCAAGCCCTGGGGCCTAGACCTAAAAGGGCTTTGAGGACAGGAGACTGATAAGGCATCCAGGCCTCGGCTAAGAGGAGAGAGGACACCTGTGGGCATCACGGGCACCTGTCCTGAGAGGCGGACCCTGTACACCTGCTGCAGCTCTGACAGTAATTCGGTGCAGACAAGGGGAGGGCAGGAGAGGTGGAGGAAGGGATACGGGAAACCAGGCCTGGACCCCAGCCTGCCACCAGCCAGAGGCCTGGCCCTCTCCAGGCGCTTTCCCCCACCCGCAGGCAGGGGTCGTGGGAGCACAGGTTCCCAAGGGCCTCCAGGCCCTGTCCGGGCTCTGGCTTGCCAGTGTGCTGCCAGTGTGGAGTCAGAGACTGCGTCTGTAACCTGCACACAACCCACACTCCCTGACCAAAGGGCCACTGTAGGGGTTAGTGAACTATGGCCCTGGAAGCTCTCCGCAGAGGCCTAGCACACAGCCAACACCCAACAGCATCGGCCTTCCACTCGGGTCCAGGGAGGCAGGAGAGACATCCCTGTAGGCCCAGTGGAGTCAGTTTAGAGTCTTCCCATCCTTTTAAGACCCAGTTGGCGGGTGCCCATGGGGGCAGCGCTTGTGGGGAAGTCCTGGGTCCCTTCCCTGGAGTGTGAGAATGGGGGAGTGAGGGAAGCTGGCCTCGGGAGGGGGGGTCTCTGGTGCAGTCAGTGCTCGGGCCCGTTGGCCAGCTGTGTCCTTGTTAGCACCCTGTCTTCTCCTGCTGTCCCCCTGCTCACACTTGGCTTGCCATGGTTAGGAGCGGGTGGCAAGAGTCTGGTTGTCTGGGTGCAGCCTCTGGGCAGGTGGCCCTGGCTTCAACAACCGTTGGTCTTGTAACCTATCTGAGCCTCAGTTTCCTCATCTGCAATGGGGAGTGATACGGGACCTGTAGTTCAGGTTGCCGCGAGGATGAAATGGGATAACACCAAGACCAACGCCTACACTCAATGCTCAAGACAGGTCCGTGTTCCGTGACCTACTTCCCCTCTTGCCTGGTCCGAGGGAACTTTCTGCAAGTCTACGGATGCTACCTGGGAGATGCAGGGGGACAACCTGTCCCCCGCTGTGCCCTGGCACTGCCCTGTTAGACAGCAGGCCTGCAGGGTGACGGCCTTCTTCAGACAAGGTCAAGAAGTCTGTTTTAAAAAAGAGCCTTCAGCAAGTGGCTGGTTCCCCGGTTGTTAAGACAACTGGGGCATTGAGCAATATCCCAGAGCTGGGAGGGCGGTGGAGGGTTGATGGTGGCAGAGAGGCCACCATGGGTGGGGGACGCCACGCAGTGCTGAGGTGGGGAGAGAAGAAGCTGTCCCTGTAGGTGATGGTCACTTTCTCTGCTCTCAGGGCCCGCAGTGCAACTTCTGGGTGAACAGAGAGCTCTTTCTTGAGCGAACACACCCCATATCCTGGCTCCCTGAATGAGGGCTTCCAAAAAGCCCTCGCCTACGGCTCTGGAAGTGTCCGCTCTTGCCACATCTGTTCTCCCAGGAGGGTTTCCAAGCTGGGCATCCTTGTCCCGCACCTGAGCTGACCAATGGGAGCCCCGAGCTTCTGCCCTGGAGGGCCGCCTCCTCCTGGCCCCTGGCCCCACCGATCCCGGGGGGCAGCCCCAACCGGGGAGCAGGCCTCGGCGGCCCTGGGGGAGCTCCCGGGGCTGGAACAGGAGAGCTCCGAGGCCCAGCAGGCCCATCGCGGGGCTCGGCCGGACCCCCGGGCAAATCTGGGGGACACGCCAGAGGGGTCCACGCCTCCCAGGACACAGGACAGGCTGCCCCCCCCCCCCCCCCCAGGGCCCGGCACTTACAGCACACACAGCGCGTAGGCCCTGGAGATGGACTCGCTGGCGCGCACGAGGAAGCTCCCGTCCTTGCCCGTCCTGGACAGCAGCTCCTCGGCCTTGGAGCGGGTGATGTTGCCGTGGTTCCAGCAGGGGACCATGGCGGGCCTCGGGGGGCCTCCCCGCGCCCCGCGCCCGCGCCTCCGAGGGGAGCCGAGGCCCCCGCGCCGCACCCCGCGCCGCGCCCCCCGCCGCCCGCTGCAGCCCGGCCCGCCCGGCCACTTCCTGCTCGGGAGCTCGGCGAGGGAGAGGAAGCCGGCGGCCCCGAGAACTTCCTCCTTGCGAGAGCGCGGGGAGGCTGCTCCACCTTCCCACCCCGCCCCGGGCCTCCCGGGGGCGTCGCCGCGCGGGGGGCGGGGGGCGGGGTGGCCCAGGACGCCCGCAGGTGACAGGGGCGCAGGAGGCCCGGCGACACGGTCCCCCCACCCTGGTCCCCGCTCCGTCGGGCCTACCCTCGCCCTGGGCTTCTCGCTGGGCCACGGCCCGCCCGCCCCGGAGCCCTGCAAAATTGGGGGGCGGGGGGCACCGTCCAGTCCAGTCCCCTCCCCATGTGAGAGGCTCCGGGGCACCACACAGCCCTGGGTGCTGGGAGACCTTGCGTGACACCGCCTGAGGGCTCAGGGCGACGAGGACCCAGGTGACACCTCTGTGGCATGACACCTTTACACTCATCCTCCCCCCTCCCTGCACCCCGGGGCCTGTGGGTGAAGGAGCCCTGCTCTCCATGGCAGCCCAGCTGCATGACACCAGAAGGGTGTGGAGGGCTGGGGACAGGGACATGGCGCAGGGGGAATGCAGGCTGGGTTTTCACCTCTGGGTCTTTCCCAGACACAGGCTGGCCACCCGGTCGAGGATAAAGAGCGTTGTCTTCAGTGTCCTCTGTCTCAACGGGTTTGGGGCGGCCAGCAGGGCTGCAGCCCTTACCAGGCCCGGCGTGGCTGCACTTGTCAGTGGCTCAAAGGACAGCTGCCTCCATGGGGCCACCATCCCGGACCGGCAGGTTCTGAGGGCTCCGAAGAGGATACCCACTCTTGGAGTGCACCCAGTTCTTGGGTCAGGCCCACCAGGGTGACGGGAGCACTGCTGACCTACTGCACAAGGGGTGGTGGCCCCCAATCCCACACCCAGGCCTCGCGCCCCAAGACCTGACAAGAGACCTCCCTCCAGAGGCCCAGCTCGGTGAGCCTCCATCTGAATCCCACAGCTCTTCATCTACATCTGAGCTGCAGGAGCTGACCAGGCTTCTCTCTCTGAGCCCCGGGTTCCTCTTCTCTACCTTGAAGAACGTAGACCTTAAGGGAGCTCACGTGTGCTGAGGAGCCCGCAGCACCTCCCACCTGCTGGGACACACACACACACACACACACACACACACACACGCAGCAGGTGATTCTGAACAAGCACATCCTGATTCTGAGGCCCAGAGTGTGGCCCCTGGGCTCCAAGTGAAGTTCCTTCTGGACGTTTCAGAAACAGTGAACTCCCCCGCAGTCCTCACTCCCACCTCCCCAAGCCACCCTGTGCTTCCTCTCCCCTGACCACTGCCCCTCCCCCGCTCCTCCTACTGGACCAGTGACTCAACTCCCAAACCCTCAGAACATAGGAAGTGTAGGAAGTGAGGGTCCTCTGGGCCGGCCCTGAGCTAGACATGGGGAAATGATGGGGACAAGAGCTGGCCTCCACACTCCAGCCTTCCGGAAGCCAGCTGGATGCTCCCGTCACCCACTTAGTACCCTTCTCGCCTCCCTGCTGACCTCCGCTAACCTCCTCATTGGTCTCAGCCTCCAAGACCCTGGTCTCTCTGGGGCCCGTCAGGAGGATCCATCTGCAACTCTGGCCCCTTAGTACCTTGACCAGCTCATCCCTAGAGACCCTCCACCACGTCCAAGACTCTTGCTCTTATAACTGCCTTCCTGCCACACTCTCCTGCTTCCCACCCTCCCTCTTTCAGGCCTCTATCCCCACCAAGTCCTGCTTCTCAGCAGAGTTGGGTGGCCAGTGGGACTGCCCTCGCCCTTTGACTCCACCGTGACTTCCCTTGGACACACACGACACATATATGACACACACATTTCCCTAACTGTTAGGGCCCATCCCATCTCTACTTCCATCTAACCTGGTTGCCTGAGCCATCTGACATGGTCAGCTTCCTGGTCCCCCACTCTTCTTCTCCCCATGTTTGGAAAATGGCAATTTTTTTCAGATTTATTAATTTATTTGAGAGAGAGAGAGAGTCCTAGGCAGACTCCATGCTGAGCACAGAGCCCTATGCAGTGTTCATTCTCACCACCCTGAGATCAAGACCCAGGCTGAGATCAAGAAGGTTAAACAACTGAGCCCCCCAGGGAACCCTGGAAAACTGCAACATTTAGATCAGGACTGTCCTTATGGTGGATGGGTGGGACCTGGGTAAACATTTTTTGTAGGGCCCCTGTCTACATGCACAATGTACTAAAATTTATATTATAAAATTCACGGACCCATGTGAGGTATGGGGATCTATCAGTGAAGATTAGAATAATGGATAGACAAGAGTAATTATGAATATGTTCAGTGTCCAATCAGTGCACTGGAAGAGTCTTCGTGATGTCCAGGCTCTTGCTTCTGGTTCAGATCCCGTTTTTTATTGTCTTATGTTCATGGAAGCCCTTGCTGCTGTACCCCAGGGCTTCCCATGGCCCACCAGCCTGGGCAGATAGATAGGTGTCACCCACTGATTCCTTTTTTTTTTTTTTTAAGATTTTATTTATTCATTCATGAGAGACAGAGAGACAGAGAGAGAGACAAAGAGAAAGAGAGGCAGAGACACAGGCAGAGGGAAAAGCGGGCTCCTCACAGGGAGCCCAATGTGGGACTCGGTCCCGGTACCCCAGGATCATACCCTTAGCCAAAGGCAGACCCTCAACCGCTGAGCCACCCAGGCGTCCCTCACTCACTGATTCCTATTGGAGGATGAGGGAGGGCAAGTGTTTACTCACTGAGTTACCAAAGGAAAGGGGGCTGTGATAGTTTTCTGTGCAACTTGGCTAGGCCACAGTACATAGATATTTGGTTAAACATTATTCTAGATGTCCCTGTGGAGACATTTTTATTTTTTAAAGATTTTATTTATTTATTCATGAGAGACAGAGAGAGAGAGAGGCACAGATACAGGCAGAGGGGGAAAGCAGGCTCCATGCAGGGAGCCTGACATGGGACTCGATCCCAGGTCTCCAGGATCACACCCTAGGCTGAAGGTGGCACTAAACCACTGAGCCACCCAGGTTGCCCCTATTTTTAGATGAGATTAGTATTTAAATCAGTAAACTCTGAGTAAAGCAGATTATTATCCATATTGCAGGTGGGCCTCATACAATTAGTTGAAGGCCATGATAGAAAAGACGGAGGTGCGGGCACCTGGGTGGCTCAGTGGTTGAGCATCTGCCTTCTGCTTAGGTCGTGATCCTGGGGTTCTGGGAGCAAGTCCCACATTGGTTGGGACTCCCCTGGGGGAGCCTGCTTCTCCCTCTGCCTGTGTCTCTGCCTCGCTCTGTCTCTCATGAATAAACAAATAAGATCTTAAAAAAAAAAAAAAAAAAAAAGAAAAGGAAAGACATAGGTGCCCCCAGAAGAGGGAATTTTGTCATCGGACTGCCTTCAGCTTGGACTGCAGCCTCAGCGCCTCCCTGGGTCTCCAGCCTGCCACCAGCCCACCCTGCCGGTTTTGGACTTGTCAGTTTCCACGATCACATGAGACAATTCCGTACAAAATAAACCTCTCACACATACACACACGTACACACATCCTGTCGGCACTGTTCCTCTGGAGGACCCCGACTAACACAGAAGGAAATGTTCGAAAGCCGCTCGCTGGCTGGTGTCATCAGGAGAGAACGTCCCCTGCCCCCAGAGCTGATAAAAGGGCATCTTGGCCTGAAGAAGGGGATGGAGAGGCGGCTCACAGAGAACCGGGGAGGGACCAGGAGGCCCGAGCCCAGGGCAGGTGGGTCGGCCCCCATCTCTTCTGTCCTGAGAACTCACCTGCCCCCCCAGTGGCCCTTCCCAAATCTAAGGTCAAGAACACTTATTATTGAGGTGGGGAAGGGGCCCACTCTGTGACCAGGAGGAAAGCAGACCACCCAGCGGAGATCTCCTGAGAGCTGGGACACCTCCACACATAGTGAGGAGCATCACACCCCCAGCCCTCCACCGGGAAGGGAGGGTCGGCTCCCTCCTGCTTCAGCCCCTCCTGCCCAGCCTCACCCCTGTGGATTTTCGAGTGCTGTCAGGATGCCTGCAACCCCCCCCCCCCCACCTGCCTTCACACAGGGAGGCCCAGCTCCACTTCTGCTCTGGCATCTTCAGGCTCCCTTTCGAGACCGTCTCCCCAGACCTCTGCAGACACAGATTCGGCTCAGCAGTCCTCCGAGTGGGCCTGAGCCTCCTGGAGCCTGGAGCACCGCAGAGGGTGGGGAGGCAGGGTTCGCAGCACACGCACACACACACCCTTAGCCCTCCAATCTCTGGTTGCAGAGCTTGGGGGCACACCCCGAGTCACACGCACGGGAGCCAGACCGGGCCTGAGGCCCAGCTCTGCCCCAAGAGCTAGCGTCCGATGTTCAGTTTGCATCTCTGCGAACGGGGCCAAAGAGTGTTTGTGAAGTTACTGAACTCTCTGGTGTGGGGTGGGTGCTCTCTGATGAGGCGGGTCCCCGAGGTGGCCCTCCTGACCTGCGCCCGGACCACAGAGCCTCCGTGGGCTCCAGGCAGCGGCCAAACGTCAGTGACACTGGCCTTTGGTTTAACAGGCCTGGTCTGAAAGAGGACAGGATTCTATAAAAGTGCTCCTCACCTACAACTAAAAATAACCTAAAATGGGTCAGATTGGGAGCCTTGTGACTCCCCACCACCAGGGGGAGCCTCCAACTCTTGCCTCTATCCTTGGGTTCCCGTGTGACTCTGTGCAGAGGCTGTCACTTTCCCGTTCCCATGGCAACGGTGCCATCAGGGATGGAGGCGATTTCCCAAGGGCCGGAGGGCTCCCGGGTCCATCACTGCGCTCGAGGATTTCCCTCCAACACCGAGGCCTGGCAGCGCGCAGCCCTCCCCTTGCCAGGAAATCAAATAGACCCGAACTGCAACCAGGAGCATGGGGCTCGACTGGGGGAAGAATTGGGTAAAGAAGAAAATCACATCCACAAAAATGACTTGGGTCTTTTGCTAAGATTGTGAAGGACGCTGGAACATATTCAAAATACAGTGGTAAATTAGAAAAAAAAAGAAAGACTAACATCAGGAAACCAATTTGAGGCTACAGTATGAATCCAACTATGGAAAAAAAAAAGTTATCCTGGGAAATCACCAAATAACGGAGAGTGCTGAGTTAGATAGCATGTCCACGAGCAATCTTTTTCCTCCTTCTACTTTCCCGGATTTCCTTTATGGCCACACACTACTTTTATGGAATAAAAATTAAATAAGCAAAAAGACAACTGGAGTCCCAGAAGATGCGGGTGAAATCTTTCAGGACAGCCTGGCTCTATTTGGAGGGCTGGTTACATCCCAGGAGATCCCTCCTCTGGCACCCAGCCCTCTGGATTCATAAGGAAGAGATGGATTTTTTCTTTAATCTTTTCTTTTTTTCAGGGAAAAAATAATATTACATGTAGTCAAAAAATTCAACGAAAGTAAGTGTTCCTGCCAGACCCCCAGACCCATTGCCCCAGGGCCAGCATCTTTATATTCTTGCAAAACTTTCTATGCTTGTGCAAGCATAATTTTGCAAGGCCTCATTTTTTTTTAAAACCTTGCTGTACAGCTTACTTTTTTCACTTCACAATATTTCTGACCTTTTCGGGGAGCTTGTGTCTATCTACCACATTCTTTTAAAAGTCAGCCTGCTATTACGTGCCATAGCATCACGCATTGCGCCAATCTCCTACTGGTGGACACTGAGATTGTTTCCAACGTTTGCTCTTACAGACCAGAGTCAGCGTTTCTGCCAGATAGGGTCCTTGCAGGGTGATGAGGGTCCAACGGCTCTGCCCATTTCTTGTTTGGGTTAATGATGCCGTATTGTCTTCTAAAGAGCTCACACCAGTCAACGTACCTATCGCGTATGAGAATCGGGGTTTCGTATTTCCTCCAGCCCGGAGGGGTGATTCTGGTGTCCCACTTTAAGTGACATGAAATAACTTTCGAAATGAAATAACTACTTATGAAATAGGTACTTATTTGTTTCATACCTACTTATGAAATAACTTTTTAACAACAGTTCTTGGTGACTTACATTTCAAAAGGCTTCTTGACTTTTATCACAGGATTCATTTAAATATGAACTGTCCCCTTGCATTTACAGTATAATTTGGATTTTAAAATACTTGCATGCTCCCTCTCCCAGAAAGCTGCCTGAGTGTGTTTCCTGTACTGAGTGCGAACGTGTGAAAGGCTGGCCAACGGCCTCGGAGGCCCTCATGGCTTTGCATCTTCGTGGCACCGAGCCACATCTTGTGCGTAAAGCAAAGTACTCAGTGACCACCTTCATGTAACCACATGGACACCGCAAGCACCCCTTCCTGGCTCTCGGCCCCCAGAGTCAGATTTGCCGAACTCTGGAGCCAGCAACTCTTGGGCTCTGAGCCAAGACACAGGCCAGCACCGGTCAGCCTGCGGAGGCCACCCGGCTGCCGCTGACACGTGCTGGGGAGGCCACCTTCTGCCTCTGTGGTGGCCCCGCGTACTCCCCGACCCTCCCTTGGCTGAAGTCTGCTCCTGCATTCATTTCCCAAGTGCATTTTCTGCCAACAGCCACTGGCTTTCCACGGCGATTACATGTCAACTCCTCCAGCCTCTTGCTCTGTTCCTCTTCCTCTTTGCCTCCACAGCCAGCAGTTCTCCTAACTAAGGCATCAAAGCAAAAAGCAAAACCATGCTGTTGGTTCCAGCTCCATTCCCATCAGGATCTTCTGCCCACTGTCATCTTGTGACCTTTCACCTGCGTGGCCATTCCTGGGTGTCAGGGAGGCCCTGGATCTGCCTACTGCATCCCTGCCTGCCGATGGGCCTCCCAAGGTGTGTGAACGTAGCCTCTGAATTGTCCCCCACGCTGACACTGCCTTCCCCCACGGCATCACCTCTCCCCGGGGCTGGGCCGGCCTCCAGGCTGCTGGAAGCCTGGTCTTTTTCTGGCCCTCCTGCGGAGTATGGTCCCTCCTCTTGGCGCTGGCCCCCCTCAGTAGGCACAACATTCCCTGCTCTTGGCTCAGAGTGGGAAACATCAGGACTGGCACCTCTCCTATCCCTTCATTAGATCATCACCTCCTGACCTCGAGGATGCAACATCCGGCCCACGGTGCTGACCCATTGGTCAGCTCAGCTGCTGCAACAAAACAGCACAGACTCGAGGGCTTCAACAATAGACGTTTTCTCACAGCTCTGCAGGCTGGAAGCCCAAGACCAGGGTGTCAGGGTGGTCGAGTTCTACTGAGGATCTGGCTTGCAGATGGCTGCCTTCTTGCTGGCTCCCTACATGGCTTTCCTTCTTACGCATACACAGCAGCAGAAGGGGGAGTGAGGGGGAGAGCGATTTCTCTGTTCCTTTTAAAACTTTTTAATAAACATTTTATTTATTTATTTGACAGAGAGAGCACAAGCAGGGGGAACAGCAGACAGAGGGAGAGGCAGAGGGAGAAACAGGCTCCCCATTGAGCAGGGAGCCTGATGCGGAGCTCAATCCCATGACCCTGGAATTGTGACCTGAGTCAAAGGCAGATGTTCAACTGACTGAGCCATCCAGGCACCTCTTTTCTTCTTATAAGACTACCAATCCTATAGGATTAGGATCCCATCCTTATGAACTCATTAACTTAATTACCTCCTAAAAACCTTATCTCTAAATATAGTTACACTGGGGGGTTCGGGCTTCAATACGTGACCTTGGAGGGGAAATGATGTGGTCCACAGCAGTACTGACTAAATATTTGCTGAATTATAACAGAAGCTAATATCTATCAGCTACTAAGTGTGAGACACTGTGCTAAGCTCTTGGCATGAACTGCCTCACAATACCCCATAAGGATGTTTTATTATTATCTCCATTTACTGGCAAAGAGATCAAGAACCAGAAATATCAAATAAATAATTCATCTTCATGTTAGTGGCAGATCTGAGATTCTAGCTCATGTCTGCTTGACCTCATAATTGCTATGAGACCCGAATTCCGTGCTGGACTCTGGAATTCTAAGGCCAGCGCCTTTGCCCATTCATCTAAATACTCCCCTGCATTGTCTCTGGAAGCCTCCTGGGCCCCCATTGTTGGAAGAGGCACAGATAAAGGAGTAGCTGAGTTCCAGGCATGGGTGCTGGTCCCCTGCCCACAAGAGTTGCAGAATTCAAAGAGGTTCCTGGTGGAACAGAGCATGGTTCTCATCCTCCCTTCCCCACCGCCACACTCACAGCCCCCATCGCCGGCCACTGTCCACCCTTGACACCTCTCCCCCCCTCCTCCCACCATCCCTCCATGAAAGCCTCCAGCCATGCTCCTCCCTCGATGGGGTCCTGACCTTCACCAGAGAAGCCCCCTACCAGGCAGCTTAGGCTGGACAAGCCCACAGCTCCCAACCTGCATGGCGGCTGGGCTCTTGTGGACATGCCCTCTGTCGTGTTGCACTGGCTGCCATATCAGAGCCTGCATTTTCCCGTTGGCCTTCCTCACCTCCCCATGCTCCACAGACCTCACCCAGAAGCCAGAAGCCATCAAAAAATAAACCCCTTACTTTTCTGCAGTGGACTGGTCTCCCAGGCCACCTTCAAATGCATCTACATTGGCCTCCATGCCCACTGTTCTGGGTTCCCGCATCACCTTGCTGGGACAGCTGCTGAAGCCACCCTGACCCCCTTGGATTTTCTCCCTCTCCATCCCCCTACCCCTCACAAGGAAACTTAAGAATTTTCCTTCTTAAAAAAAAAAAATCAGCAACACCCCTCCCTGCCTTCGCTGTGCATGTCAAAGACCCCACCTTAGGCCAATTAAAAGGAAATCTCTCAGGGTGCCTGGGTGGCTCAGTGGGTTAAACCTCTGACTGTTGATGTCAGCTCAGGTCATGATCTCAGGGTCCCGGGATGGAGCTCTGCATTGGGCTCCACACTCAGTGCGGAGTCTGCTTGGGATTCTCTCTCTCCCTCTCCATCTGCCCTTACCCCTGCTGGCGCTATCTCTAGATAAATAGTAAATAAATAATACTTTAAAAAAAAGGGAGTCTCTTAGGAGGGCCTGGACACCCGCCGGCCAGTCCAACAACTCCCTTCTCCCAGCATTCTTGCTGTGATGTGACACCTTTCTGGAATTCTGACTGCATCCCAAGTTCTCGGCTTTCCTCCCTCCCACCCTGTCTCATCTCACCCTCTGATATATGGCCCCTTCCCCCACCTTTGTTCCTGGCCTTCTCTTTTGTCTATCTCATGCTGTCCCAGGGCACTTCCCCACTATGGCTTCCAAATCTGCCTTCCTAGCCCTTACCTCTTTCCTGTGCCCCCTCCACACTTCCTGTTGCCCGGGTGGTTATCCTATGGACACTTGAGCCCTGCCTCACCTGAGTTTTCCAGTTTTACACCGAAGGCCTGTTCTTCCACATGGTTACCTATCTGGACCACTGTTACCCAACCAACCACCCAGTCTCCCAAGCCAGAATCCAGGTGACATCTTCATCCCCATGCCCTCCCACCACCCACATTTGATGAATCACCCAGCTATAGAACCCTCCGGAATCTACTTCCTTCGATGCAGCCTCTCTGGTCCCAGCTTCATTCACCCTTGTGAATGAAGGACTTTTGAAAGGGACTGTCCCTTCAGTCCCACCACTGCCCTCAACACCCCCTCCCCACTCTGTCCTCCAAATTTCTACCAAGCTCTCTTTCTGAAACACAAAACTGATTCAGCCTCTCATTCAGGTCAGATTCCCTGATGCCTTCCTTTTATCATAGGATGAAAGGCAAGCTCCCCAGCAGGTTATACTAAGCCATTTAAGACGGGTGAGGGATGCCTGGATGGCTCAATGGTTGAGTGTCTGCCTTTGGCTCAGGTTGTGATCCCAGAGTTCTGGGATCAAGTCCTGCATCAGGGGACTCCCTGCAGGGAGCCTGCTCCTCCCTCTGCCTATGTCTCTGCCTCTCTCTCTTTGTCTCTCATGAATAAATAAATAAGATCTTTAAAAAATATATGAATTAAATACTGTTATTGTAACTTGACTCTTTATATATATATCCTTGTAGCAGGGAACATGGCCTCCTTCCTCCCTGGCTTGCACTCTGGGTTGGGACTTCTTGCCCTGTGTTGACATTTGTTCTTGCTTAAACTCCTCCCCAGTCCTCATTCTCCTTTGGCCAGGCAGGAAAAGGGCAGACTCAGGAACCTGACCTCCTGGCTTGGCCACTCAGCAGCTAGATCATAGCACTAAGACTATAGTTAAGTGGCTTCATCTCTCTGCCTCAGTTTCTTCCTCTGTAAAATGAGGATGGTAATAGTAACCTGCCTCACAGGATGGTGGTGAGGACTATGAGTGAACACCCACGAAGGGCTTAGAATAATGCCTGGCACACAGTCAGGCCCCAAGAGACATTTGCTTTCCTTTATGCCATCAGCTCGGTGCCTAACACATAATGAGCACCCAATAAATGTTTCCTGGATGGATTAAAGAAGTATAAGTAGTTAGCACATGGGAGGTTTGGTTCTCACTGGAAACCAAGTGGCCCTGGTGTTCCAAAACCACACTCTCACTGAAAGATCTAGAAAGAAGAAATGTGCTATTCCTGGGGAAATAACACTATTTGGGTAACAAGACTGAACACCCGCTGACCCAGAGCCTCTGTGGGCAGAAAGGAGGGCCTGTGTGCTCAACCAGGGACCCTTTGGGGCTGAAGAAAAAGGAAAGGAACTGACAGTGGTCAGGATCCCACTTGCTTTTGCTGGGACCCTTAAGCTTCTGGTCCAGGGTGGTGGGAGGGAGGTGAGGAGGCATCCAGGAGCCAAGTTACCCCACCTCCGCAGGCTTCTAGTCTATCCTCATCAGATGAACAAAGACCAGAGAATATTCAGGGAGGGCCCTTCTGACCTCTGTGATTTTAGAATTTTCTGTATGTGTGCTTACCGCTGATCTTTAACATAGATTATAAACCACATAAGGGGGATCCCAGGGTGGCGCAGTGGTTTGGCGCCTGCCTTTGGCCCAGGGCACGATCCCGGAGACCCGGGATCGAATCCCACATCGGGCTCCTGGTGCATGGAGCCTGCTTCTCCCTCTGCCTGTGTCTCTGCCTCTCTCTCTCCCTGTAACTATCATAAATAAATAAAAATTAAAAAATATTAAAAAAAATAAACCACATAAGGGAGAGAGCAGGAACCATGGCTTATAAATTAAGGTATGAACGCATAACTTAATCCATTTTCCTAGGAGCTCAGGTGTTTAAAAATATAAAAGAAGAACGCCATTTTAATTAATAATGTAGAGTTGTACTTTATATTTGCAAACAACACATTTCAAGAGATTTCAAATGTTCACCTTTGACTCCATAATTCCTTTTAAAGGATTCAGTTTGCAAAATAATCACAGATGAGGACCAAGATTTACTCACAAAGATGTTCATCTCAGTGTTTGTATAACAGCAAAAAAAAAAAAAAAAAAAGGAAAGCAACTTCAATTTTCAATAATCCAGGAATGATTACATAATTCATGGTATGTTTCTTTGACATATTATCTTTTGCAAGAATATAACATGGAGGAGAGGCTTCAGATGTAATGTCAAGTGGGGAGAAGAAGCATCATCCCACATTGATTCTGCAGCATGATCTCAGCAAATTTCACAGAGAAAAAAACATAAGAAAATATGCCTCTGCTTAGTGGGATTACGGGTGGGTTCTTTTTTTTTTTTTAAGATTTTACTTATTTATTTGAGAGACAGAGAATGAGCGAGAGAGAGCACGAGGGGTTTTTCTTTCCTTTTTTTTTTTTTTTTTAAGATTTTATTTATTTGAGAAAGAGAATGAACCAGGGGGAAGGGCAGAGGCAGAGGGAGAAGCAGGCTCCCTGCTGAGCAGGAGGCCTGATGCGGGGCTCAATGTGAGGCTCAAAGTGGGGTTCGATCCCAGGACTCCAGGATCATGACCTGAGCCGAAGGCAGACGCTTAACCGACTGAGTCACCCAGGCGCCCCTACGGGTGGTTTTTTCCTACTTCCTTGTACTTCCAAATGTTCAGCATCTATTCCGTTAAAACCCTCTCCTAAAAACAGTACAAAAATGGAATTTGAAAAAGAAACACCTTGCCAAAAGTACAGTCAGCTTTCTCACCTTTTGAGCAGTGTGATTAAAGTAACACATTTAAATCCTGGATTCCTTCCTTTCTTCTTCACGGGATGGGGATTTGTGCGGGCGGCAGTGTGGTCCCGGCGCTGAAACCTCACAACGCAGAGCAGGGGCGTGGAGCACTGAGCTCTCCTGCCTCCTCTCCCTTCCCCAGGCCTTGCTGCCTTCTTAGAACAGCCCAGCTGGCGAGCCGCAGGCCGGTGCTGCCTCCCGAGCTGCCATCCACCCCCCACCCCCCGTGCCTGGTGAGGCCATGCCAGGGAGGGAGGCAGGGTGTCCCGTGCTAAGGGCACAGGCTGCAGAGACAGGCCACGCAGAACTCCACGTCCCAGAACCTCATTGTACAGACCCCTTCATACTTCTTGGATGGTCAGACAGGGACAATAGGGACAACTCAGAACACATGCGGGGACAGTGGTCATGGCTAGGAAACACGGTTGCTCTCCTGGCCCTGCCACTGGCTGTGTGGCCTTGAGGATGTCATTGGACCTCATGGGACCTGCTTTCATCCCCCCCTCAACTGAGGAGGCTGGACATAAAAGACGTCAAGTTCACTTCCATCTCTACAGGCTAACATTTTGCATGTCGCTACAGGTGGCCTAACCTCTAAGAATGGCCAAGTTCTAGTTATTTTCGGTGGCTGCCGTGTTGCCCTGGTTAATCTCACTGTACAGGGAGAAGGTGTCTCCTGAGAGGGGCAGATCTTTTCTATCGAAACCACTGGGTTTGGCAGACCAGCCCGCCTGCTCTCTCTGCAGGGCCAGGCTCTGGGCCATCCAACGCGACCACCCTGGACGTGTCCCATGCCCTCTCCTCTCCCAGGCCTCACCAGGCGAGCCAAGGGGCTGCTGGAACTGTGTATCAATCTGTGGGTATATGTGTGTCTCCATGGACACAAATTATAGTAAAAATTCAATTTCACTAAATGTACTAAATGTATCCTGGATTGGATCCTAGAACAGAAAAAGGACGTTAGTAGAAACACTGGTGAAATCCGAATAGAGTCTAGAGTGTAGTTAATAGTAGTGTACCAACGTTAATCTCTTAGTTTTGACAAATGTACCACGGTTACATAAGATGTTAACATCAGGGGAAACCGGGTGTGGGGTATATGGGAACACTCCATACTATCTTTGCAACTTTTCTGTAAATCTGAAATGATTCTCCCCCAAAAAAGTTTATTATAAAAATTCAGTTCCAACATTTTACAACCCAATATAATATATTGATTTTGGAGGTTTAACTAGCAAATCTGCTATTCAGTTCAACTTTCATATTTTTTATCGTGGTACCGCGTACCTACGGTAAGGTACACAAATCTGGTGTACAACTCATTGAATTTGCAAATATGGATTTGACCTCCTAACCAGCACCAGATCAAACAATAGGATGTTTCCAGCACCCAGAAGATTCTAGCTCTCTATGAATAGTTCGCCTCCACCCGAAATAGCCACTTTCCCGAATTATACACCATAGATTTGTTTTGCCTCTACTTGAACTTCATATAAATATAGTCATTAAGTATGTAGTCTTTTGAATCTGGCTTCTTTCACTCAATATATAATGTTTGGAAAACCATCCACGCTATTGTGTGCAGTGGTAGTTTATTCTTTTATTATTGTGAAATATTCCATTGTGTGCATATTGCCCAATTCAGATATCCATTCTGTTTTTGACTGATGTTTGGATTGTTTCCACTTTGGGACTCTTAGAAATGAAGTTGCCCTAAACCTTCTTATATGTGTCTTTGGCACCTTTATGCACTCATTTCTCTTAGATGCATACTGCAGAGCGGATGAGCTGGGTCATAGAGTATCTGCGTGCTCAGTGTTAGTAGATACTACCAAACAGCTTTCCAAAGTGGTCACACCAGTTACACTTCCTCCAGAAACACACGAGAGCTCTGCTTGCCTCACATCCTTGCCGATACTTGCTGTTGTCAATCTTTTTCATTGTAATCATTCTAGTCAGTATCTCATGGTTTTAATTTGCATTTCTCCTATGATCATGTGTTTACCAGCCTTTATGATAACCTCTCTTGTGGGGTGCCTGTTCAAGCACTTCACCCATTTTTATTGTATTGTTTTTCTTTTCCTTATTGGTTTGTAGGAGCTCTTTATATGTTCTGGATATGTAATGTTTGGAAAACACGTTATCTAACACGCATCTAACATGTTAGATACCATGTTATGAACACCTTCTCCCCATCTATGGCTTTTATTTTCACTCTCTTCGTGGTATTTTTCAATGAGTAGATCAGTTCATCTTTAACCAAATCAACTGTTGCTTTTTTCACCCAAATCAGAAGACTTTAATATTTGTATACATTTAGAAGTAGAAGGAACTTTAGAGATCTGTACCAGTGGCTCTTTTTTTTTTTTTTTTTTTAAGATTTTAAGTATTTATTCATGAGAGACACACAGAGAGAGGCAGAGACACAGGCAGAAGGAGAAGCAGGCTCCCTGTGATTTGGATCATATACTATCTGGCCACCCTACCTCTAAATCTCTTAACAATGTGCTGCCCCTGGCCTGCATGCCTGTGTCCTCACTTCCCTGACTAGGCCTCTGGCGTCTGCATAGCTAAATTTGCAGGATTCAGAAGACAGCAGGTGGCATCCCCAAAGCAGTGGGGCTTACTTTCCACCCCAGCAATAACCAGGCCCTATTTCCTTATCCTTCCAGCTGGATTTCATAAAACCACACACAGAAAGGTAGCACCCAGATAGGACACCAGTGCTGGGGAAACACACCCAGAACAAAAGCCACACTTCCAGCTCCCTGCACTGTAAAAATTCCATTTAACCACTGCCTGGCTACCTGGAGACATGGCTCAATTGCAAGAACCCATGACTGTTGTCATTGATCCCTGCTATCAAACTATTAGATTGATCCTATCAGTAGGAGGGGCTCTGATGGGGTCAGGGGGCGAGGCCACTCTTCCACTGGGACATGTGACAAAGGCTCCTGAAGACCCCAGAGGTCAGAGAAGTGTCTCCCCTTCACCCAGGGTTCCCCTCTCGGATTATCACCCTCATGACAACCAGGGAGTGGTCTTCTCGCGCTGCCATTTCTTTTTTTTTTTTTTTTTTTTTTTTTTTTTTTATTGGTGTTCAATTTACTAACATACTCGCGCTGCCATTTCTATACAGCAAAGGCTCCACAGGCTCAGCACCCTTCCCCTCTCTCTTCGCCTCCACAGGGTGGCATTCCTGTCACCACAAGGACTGAATGCCCCAGAGCAGCTCTGTGTCACCAATGCACATCCAACAGCCCAGCCCCTCTTACCCTCTTTGTTCTTTGGAATTATCTGATTCATCTGAATTTTATTCCCACCTTTGGCCACATCACCTGTTCCAAAATCACTTATGATGCCTGTAGAGGATTGAAGGGTGGCCCCAAAAGATAAATCGATGTCCTAACCTCAGTGAATGTGACATTATTGGGAAGAGTCTTTGCAAATATAATTGAGTGGAGGGTTATCCTGGGTTATCTGGCTGTGCCCTAAATCCAACGACAGGTGTCCTTGTAAGAGACAGAAGCGAAAGCACAGGAGAAGGGAAGAAAACTATTCATAGATAGAGGCGTTAAGGGAAGGTGGGTAGCCATGAGTGGAAGTCACCAGACGCTGGAAGGGCAAGGAAGGTTCTCCCCTGGGGCCTTCGGAGGGAGTATCATCCTGCTGACACTTCGATTTTGGATTTCTAGCCTCTAGAACTGTCAGGGAATAAATTCCTGTTGTTTCAAGCCACCAAAGTTGTACTGATTTGTTACGGGAGCCCCGGGAAACTAACACAATGACTCAGATTGGCTTAATTTTCCTAGCCCTGCCCTACCTCCCTGCAAAGCTGTCTCCTGTGCTGTCTGCTCTAAGGCATCACTGAGAACACACGTGAGCACACGTGTGCACATATGCACACGCACACACACACGCCCCTCTGCTAATTTGCATCCTTGTCCCAGCCTCTCCCCAGGAACATGAGGAGCATTTACCCAGAGGAAAGGGCCTGGACCCCGTCACTTAGCAAGCCCCGCACTCGCCGGGGCCGGCAGCAGGCAGCCTGGGCCTTGCGGAGCGCCGCCTCTCCGCACGCCCGTCCAGGGGCCTTCCTGGGAAGCCAGGCTCCCTCAACCTGTGGGCTGAGAGTGGAATCCTTAGAAGGACCATCAAAGGAGTTGGAGGACCAGCCGAGAGGAGTCCCCACGTGCTCCCGCTAGGGAAGCGGCCTCCCCGGGCGAGGGGGACCCAGGGAAAACCGGAAAACCAGAGGCAAAGGCCTGAGCCTCTCAGCCGGAGTCCTTCCTGGGGCCACACGACGGCTCACGGCGACACAAACTCAGCGGGGAAGGCTTGTTTCAGGGTGAACATGAGGAAGACGACCTCTTCGTAGTGGCCCGACTCGTAGAGGCAGCCGAACTGGGGCGAGCCGTCGGGGCCGGCGCCCATGGCCTGCAGGTCGGAGTAGGCGCAGCCGCCGGCCGCCAGCAGGACGGGCTCGGACCAGGCCTTGCGGCCCGGGCGCCGCCGGTGGAGGTAGGCGCCCAGGTGGGCTCTGCGCTGCGGGTCGGTCGGGTGAGTGTAGAGCAGCCACCGGTCGCAGGCTCCTGAGCCCGCGTGGGGGTTCGGGAAACTGATGACGCTCCCTTGGCAGCCGTGGGGAGGCTCCACGAGCTCCTTCACCGCCTGGGCCTCCGTGAAGTCGAGCCCCTCGTTGGTGCTCTCGGCCTGGACCCTGGCCCTGCGCGGGCTTCTGGCATTCAGGTATACCACCCTCCGCTCCGCACCCCCGACTTCAGCCACCTGGCACTCCAGGGTGTCCTGGGCCACAAAGTTTCCCCTCTCCCACGTGTGCCCGTGGTCGTGGCTGACGAAGCAGAAGGCGAACGGGGAAGGCCTCGGGAGGGAGCGGAGGTTCCGGTAAGCATAGGCGGGCACCACCAGACTCTGGGCCTTGTTGTGCAGCTGCAGACAGTGTCCCGGGCCCACCGCAAAAGTGGCCCATTCCTTGTGGGCTGCGCCGATGGCAGGGCCAGTGAGGTCCCTGGCAGGGCTCCAGGACCTGCCGTGGTCAGTGCTGGTGACCTGGCACAGCCGCGTCACATTGACCCTCGTATGCAGCTGGTGGTGCTCGGAGACCTGCCCGGGGATGGCAATGAAGAAGAGGAAGAGGGTTCCTGTCTTCTCATCGTACAAGGGGCTTGGGTTCATGGACCGGTGGCCCTCCAGCTGGGCTTGGGCCACCACCTCCTGAGCGTGCCACTGAATGGGAGGAGACAGGAAGGAGGAGGAGAACAATTTTGAAATGGCCAATGCCAGTGCCAGGAACGGCAGCGTGGGGAGAGGTGGTCTATCTCAGGGGGTAAAAATCAAAGGTCACCAAGAAAAGCTCTCCATGCAGCACTCATTCATCTGTACGACGCCTCTCCAGAGCAGTGGGAGCCAGGGCCCCCTTCACCCCCTCCAAAGCAGCGCCCTCCTCATTTGAAGAGCAACAGACATTACAGAGCTCCTGCAGTGTGCTAGGCCCCAGCATACAAAGATGATTCAGACATGAGCCGTTCCCAGCTTCATCTTGGTTCCCCCGACTCACCAGCCCAGTCCAGCGTCCCATTCTGGACAGGCAAAGCCCTGGAATAACCACAATAGTCTCTCCAATGGTGAATGATTCTAGGGGCAGATACTGTGCCAAGAGCATGATGTCTGTTGTGTCATCTAATGTAACCCTTAACTCCTGGGGGACAGGTTACTTGCTCTATCTCATGTCCAGAGAATGAGAGGCTTAGGCAGGGTAGATAAGTAGCCCAAGACCATCCTCCTGGTAAGGGACAGAATCAGGACTTGAATCCAAGTCCATCTGCTTCAAACCCCGTGCTCTGGATAGCTGCTGTGCAATAACGGCCACGAGGTCATCACAATAGTAATATTAATCCCTTCAAATGTGATAAACCAGCCTTGGGTGTCTTCATCAAAATTAACTACTTGGTCTACATGCTGGAACCTCAAGACACAAGCAGTCACTCCAACCTTCACTCTGCTCCCCAGGTTAAATTTTACTAAAAGGATATAACCCCTCAGTTAGGTGATACTAACCTCCTCCTCCCTCAGGTTTTCAGGGATGTAGGAAGCTTTCCAAACATCAGTTTCCTGACCGACTTGTCCCATCATGCAATAAAGCAGATGCGGCCTGGCCAACTGGACTTGTTCACGGTGACCCTATGTGAGATCTAGGTGATCACCTGGGGACACCTTCTCTGCCCCACCCCGATAGGTCTCTGGGTCCCTCTTGCAATTCAGTGTATCCCGTCCCTCTGTTCCCCAGACCTCAGCCATCTAAGGATGAAATGGTCCCTGTACTCCCAGAGGAGTACTTGCAGCCTCACCTTACCTTACCTGGACATGGTGGGTGGATGCGTCATAGCTCCCTCTGCGCAGGACAATCAGCTCTGCGTGCTCATCCTTCTTGCTCGTTCGCTTTTCTGCAAAGGCCAGCAGTGTCTTCTGTTGAGGCAGGTAGAGCAGAGCGGGGATTCTGTAGGCATGGGCTCCTGACTGGAACACTTTCTCCTTCTGCAGGACGGGGCAGGATGCCATGGGGCTTGGGAGTGGGCACAGGATAAGAAGATGAGTCTCTTGAGGTCACATCCTGAGATGGAGCATGGCCATTCTCCCAGGCAGGCGCTGCTCACCCTACGGGCAAGCCACCTGATATTGGGGTGGTCTGTCCTCCTGCCACATGGGGCTCATCCCCTTTTACTACATTCCAGCAACCTATCAATCTTGCACATGCCCTCCCATGGAATTTGGCAGCAGTCTGTCCATGAGACATCGGAGAGAAGATATTTGGAAAAAGAGTATTTTGTGCTATATTTTTATTATAAATTAATAAACTTTCTTACGACAGATTTGTGATAATCGTCAACTGCCTTTTCCAAACCCAGCTCATCAATCAAATGCTAAACCCTGGGTAGGAAAGGAGCGCTTCCCGAGTGGTGCTCTGCAGCTGTCCAACTGCCAGAAAATGACACATGGGAGGTTTTTTTTTATAACTGCAGAGCCCTAGAAAGTTGCCTTAGAAAAAAGAAAAAGAAAAAAAGAAAGGTGGGAAAAAAAGCCTTGATTCTCAAGGCTCTCCTCCCCAGGCTGCCTGAAGTTAAGGCCCAGCTGCACCCACCAGGTCGCTCCACCCCTGGGGCAGGGAGAGGGTGCTGGAATTGAAGAGAGAGGCTCCTGACAGCTCACGTGGGCTGCAAGGGTCTTCTGGACATACAAGAAAACAAAAATTAAAAATAAGTATTTGAACAAAAAGGGTAGGGGAGGGCTGGAGATTACTTGCCAACTGTGGGCGACAGTGGTCTCTGGACTGGGCCACCTGGTCCCCCTTCAGGGTGACTTACTCCCTGTTTCAGGGAGTGCGGGCTGCAGAGCAGATGGCTCACAGCTGTCAGCGATGAGGAGGAGGGACGGGACTGCCAGCAGCTGAAAAGAACCAAGGTCATACCCCAGGGAGGGCTGCATCTGATGATGAACCTGCCCAGAATATGAAGACTTGGCTCCTACCTGGGACGCTCTGCAGGGCCGGCCCAGCTCTAGGGCTCCCATGGGCTCAGCTGAGGCTTCCCAGAGACTCCCTCTGCCCCATTCTACTGCCCTCCCTTCCCTTACACTGAGCTGACCCCAGGAGGTGCCCCCATAACCTTCCTGTCCTGGCTCCAGAGCCTGTTTCCTGGGAAGCCCTGCCTGCAACAGGCCTTTGGAGAAGGGCAGTGGAAAGTGGGGTGTGCAGCAGGAGGCACACAGCCTCTCCTCCGTATACCCTTCCTACTGCTTGCATCTTCTCCCACCATGTACGTGGATCATCTATTTAAAACTTAATTTAATGTTTTGGCGAAATCAGTGCAATCTAATCAGTGTTTTATTCATTCCATGATGAATATTATTGTTAGGCCAGTATAAGAAGGACCAATGCTGCATAAGGTAAAAATGTGTGATCGCCTAAATGTAGATGGAAGGACCAGGTCTTCGTGGCAAGATCTAGACCCGCAAACTGGAATCCAAGAACACAGAGGTGAGTAGACGTAAGGGTGATGGCTGGGTTGGAACTTTGTTATGAAATGTAGATGGGAAAGAAATCAAGTATGATTAAAAATAAAAATGAGGTGATGCCTGGGTGGCTCAGCATTTGAGCATCTGCCTTTGGCTGGGGTCTTGATCCTGGAGTCCTGGGATCGAGTTCCGCATCGGGCCCCCCCCAAGGAGCCTGCTTCTCCCTCTGCCTGTGTCTCTGCCTTTCTCTGCGTGTCTCTCTTGATTAAAATCTTTTAAAAAGTTAAAAACAAAAAAACCAAAGACGAAATGGGGAACAAAGAGGCAGTGTTAACAGTGTTCTCTAGAAAATTGATCATCGGTTTATTTAAGCTCTTGGGTACTTATCTAGGAGTGGGGTGGCTGGGTCATACCGTACTTCCATGTTTAACTTTTTGAGCAGCTGCCAGACTGTTTCTACATCAGCTGCAACATTTTACATTCTCCCCAGCCATGCAGGAAGGTTCCAAACTCTCCACGTCAACACTGGCTTATTGTGTCTTTTTGATAACAGCCATCCTACGGGTGTGAAGTGGCATCTCGCTGTGGTTTTGATTTGCGTTTCCAGATGACTAACGCTATGGAGCCTGTGCTCACTGACCAACAGCGTTGGATGTTCGCCTGGAGGCAATGGGAAGATTTCAAATTTGTTTAGGCAAGGGAGTGATCTAACCTGATTCATTTTTTAGGAAGTCCCTCTTTTGGCTCCAGGGAACGGGGAGGGGTTGGGGCGGGGGGGGGAGAAGAAGATGAATCTGTTGCAAGCTCCCCCGTAAAATAAACTAAAAGCCTGGATGAAACAGAGACAGAACAATTGCAAGAGGAGCCGGGCTCTTAGAAATGGGGAGGCAGCAAAATTAATAGAATTTGGAGGGCAAACTAGGGAGGAGCTGCGAATGCCCAGCTGAAAGTATTCTGGAGTGATTTCCATAGCGTCTGTCACTATTTTCCAGATTCCCTCCTTAGACACTGTTCCCCATCAGGGTGGGGACTAATGTACCCATTTGCACAGCAAACCTTTATCGTGTTCCTACTTTGTGCCCTGGATTGCTCTAGAAACTCGGGATACTCTGTGAATCAAAGAAAGATCCATAGACTCAGGGAATTTGTAGTGGGGATGGGAAATTAAGTTTATTGTCAAATACCAAATAGTGCTCACTAGGACCAAGACCCGTCTGCGCACTGGACAGGGATGACCTTATCTGACCTCACAAATGCCCTGCCCTCTGAAAACCTTGGGGCTGAGAGGCATGCCCCCCTAGAAGAGAGGCTGGCATGCAGGGAGGCGGCTGTGGACATGTGCTAACCCAGTCCCACTCGGGCTGCTTGTCTAAGTATTTGTCCCTTGTGCGTTTACAGCCAAAGCAGGCACAGGAGGGCAGGTGCAGAGGAAAAGGAACCTCTGTGTGAGCTCAGGGCTCCTCTCTATTCTCAGCAACTTAGCGCCGGCCCAAACTGGCTCGCCTGCTGACAACACCATCCCCAAATGCCTTCATAATCGTCATAACCAATACTTACATGGCTTTTACGAGGGGCTAGCACTCTTCTAAGTGCTCTGCTACATTTTCCTAAAATTTTTGTAAATCGTATTTATAAATTTTAATGTTTACAACACCAATTACACATAGTCATTCATTTAATACCCATGACACTTCCCATAAGATAGACACTATTTTAATCTCATTGTGCAGATGAGGAAACTGAGCTCACTAACACTCGAGTGTCAGAGATGGGACTTTTTTTTTTAAAGATTTTATTTATTCATGAGAGATACAGACAGAGAGGCACAGACACAGGCATAAGGAGAAGCAGGCTCCATGCTGGGGACCCGATGCGGGACTCAATCCTGGGACTCCAGGATCAGGCCCTGGGCTGAAGGCAGGCACTAAACCGCTGAGCCACCCAGGGATCCCCAGAGCTGGGACTTAAGCCACTTCTAACCCCTGGCTAAGTACTGCCTCTGGGAGGAGTTCTGGAAAAACTTCCCACACGTCATTACATTTCTGGTGGTGCTTGAGCACCTCGTGTAGGTAGCTGACCCACCTGGACCCAGCCCTGGCTCCCACCGCGGCAGTGGCTTGAGACCAAACAGCGGAAAGAGAACTGAACTAGGACTCAAAAATTTGGATTCCAGTCCTAGGTCCCCTCTTTGTACATCTTTGGGCAAGAACCTGCGTCCCTGGTTTCCATCTCCCCACCTAGCAAGGAGGGAGCTGCAGGTGACGCTGCAGGGTGGGGGCTGACTCCTTGGGGGATGGGTGGGCAGGAGCCTCAGTACAAGCCAACCCCAGGTGCCAGCATCCAGGCGGTCAGTGGGGTGACGATGTCAGGTGGAACCACGAGAAACCACCATTTCATGGGACCATTCATGGTCGAATAGCGGCAGTTTCAGCTGGTCCCGCCTCAAGCGACCAGCAGCTGACATGGCTTGTGGTCTTGTGGGGCCCCGGCCCAGAGTGAAGCATCTTACACGAGGAAGCTCGCTTCTCCCCGCCCGGCCCACGACGCTGGCTTTAGTGCTGCATCTCAGATGTGGGGCAGCTGAGAAGTAGGTCAGGAAGGCAGGAGGTGACCGCCCTGAGTGGGTGGTGGGGATGGATAGGTGTGAGCCCGGAGCTGCCCAATTCCAGGACCCACACCCCTGACCACTGGGCTCTCCCCCCACAAGGCCTACAGCTGAGTCTCAGATCAGAAAAGCAGGTGCTCCTGCCTGCCCCCTCTCTCCTGTTGGGAGCACAGCCTCACGCGCCCCTTGCAGATCCAGAGGCCTCCACGTGCCCACTTCTGACAGATGCTCTGGCAACTCGCAGATTTGCATTAAGCCCCTTCTCTGTGCCAGGCAACAGATGAGCAGATAAGCCCTGGCCCCTGCCCTCCAGGCACCATAACAAGTGAGAACCAAACATGCTGGGGAGGGAGAAAGAGGCACACGTGGCAGCTTTTCTGAGAGAAACAGCCTTCATTCTTGGGGCTAGTTTTGGGGGGAATGTTTACCCATCGGCTACCACGTTGAAATGCCAGCTCTCCGGAGAAAGGGCAGCTGCCTGCATCTGACCTGCTGACAGCACCAGCGAAGCAAGCATGGGGGGCAACACGCCTGACGCTTGGGCTGCTTCCTTTCCCCAAGAAAACCCCACTTCCAACGGGCTCAACAACTCCTCTTGGGGCCAGTGCCTTGCTGGCATTCCCACCCCGGCTGAGAGGAGCTTTCTTGATTCCCAGGCCAGTACAGGACCACTGGGCCGCCTCCTGGAAGGTCAGACCAGCAGCAGTAACTTGAGAGCAGAATTCAGAGTTTTCCCGAGCTGACCAACCGGAGCCTTCTCCACATCCTTCCCCACCGAGCAGGTGCCGTGGGCACCCCAAGAAGAGAGTGGGTGTCCTGACAGGGGGTTGAGGGCGATGAGCTATCACGCTCTTTGGAACTGCCACGTCTAAGACATCCCCAGCATTGCTCCATCACTCCCTAATTACCTCGTACAGAAGAGCTCTTGTTTATGTTAACAAAGGAACAGGTGGGTCGATTCCAAGAGAAGCTGTTTGTCAGGCCGAGTGTTCCAAGTCGGATCCTGGCACCTGAGTGGGAAGTCAGGGTATGTGGCAGCGGCAGTGGGAACCCAGCTTCTAGAAGCACAGTGGGGCTCCTGCATTCCGCCCAGCTTGCCTCGAGTCACGGGCCCTCCTCTATCATGCCGGTGCCTATATACATCTAAGGGAGGCCCCGACTCCTGCCACCCACTCATCTGCCAACGTGCTCCAGGGTGAAGCCAGTGTGGAAGCCCAGCCTTGGCCCAGTTAGGACGCTGGTACTCATTAACCAGCAGGAAGTCTGTCCAGTTCTCTTCACAGTCATGGTGAATCAGAATGAGCCAAGGGCAGCCTGAGTCAGGCTTGCTTCTTAAATGGACGCAGTGAACAAAATGTGTGCACAGCTGGGAAGAAGCTTCCCCGGGGGCCTGGCACAATCTGGAAGTGCAGAGAGGGCAAGAGCAAGGGCTAGAGCCATGCAGGACTCGCCTCCTTTCCTGGCTCTGCCAGGTGCCAGCTGGGTAAGGAGAGCAAACTTCCTTAACCTCTTGGACCCCGGTTTCCTCCTCTGAAAAATGGGAGAAACAGTATCCCAGTGGACTCCCAAGCTGCATGAGAGCGGGGACTATACGCCTCGTCTGCTACCACAGCCCAGTATGGAGAGCAGTTTCTGGTACATCGTTGGTGCTCCGTCAGTGCTCCTCAATTGAGGGAATGGATGGGGCTCCCTTTCCAGGCAGGGCCAGTGCCCTGAAGTCATACAAGATAAACCCATTGAAAATCTCTCTCTCTTTTTTTTAAAGTGATTTTTTAAAAAATTTTATTTATTTACTCATGAGAGACACAGAGAGGCAGAGACACAGGCAGAGGGAGAAGCAGGCTCCATGCAGGGAGCCCGACACAGGACTCGATCCCAGGTCTCCAGGATCATGCCCTGGGCTGAAGGCAGGCGCCAAACTGCTGAGCCACCCGGGCTGCCCCATTGAAAACCTCTTAACCTAGCATCTGGCCCATGCCAGGGACTCTAGATGCTGGTACTTGGCCAAGTGCCCTGTTCTTCTGCATCCACCAGAACCAAGCCCACGGCTCCATAGGCCAGAGTTCATTCCCAGGAGGGTGAGACCTTCGCTGGCACACAGCCAGACCATACAGGGCTTCCTTGGCTTATGATGGGGTTATGTCCCGACAAACCCATCATAAGTTGAAAATGCATTTAATACCCCTAACCTACCGCACATCATAGCTTGGCCCAGCCCCCCTTAAATGTGCTCAGAACACTGGCATTAGCCTGCAGGTTGGGCTATTCATCTGACACAAAACCTATTTTACAACAAACTGTTGGTCATCTCCCATAATGTTCTGAACACCGTGCTGGAAGCTACAGGCAGAGCTGCTGTGTGGGCACAGCACGGTTGTCAGTGTATCAGTCATTGACCTTGGCTGACCAGCATCCCGAGGGAGGATCACCTGCACACCGCTAGCCCGGGATGAGAGCCAAATTCCAAACTCCATGTATGGTTTTTACTGAATGTGTGTGGCTTTCACACCATCTTAATGTTGAAAAATCCTAAGTTGAACCATCGTAAATTGGGGACCACCTGTGTAATCCACCTCACCCCAGTCCTTCAGACAGTGTGGGTGAAGCTGAATGAGCTGGAAAGATCAAAATGCAGTCCAACTCAGTTCCAAGTGCACTTCCTGTGATAGGGAAGTCTTCCTAATGTGAGGGTGAGGGAGGTCTTCCTAATGTGTCCTCTTTCCCTCCACTGGACAAAGTCCTTTCAAAGTACCTTCAGCTCCAGATGGATCTGGTTGCTCAGAGGCAGGTTGGTCACACCTTGGCACCTCTCTGCTCAGGGGGTTGGGGGGGCAGATCTTTCTGGCTGCCTCACAGTAGAGTGTCCCCAGATGGTCACTTCTGGGTTCCCTGCCCTGCTCTGGTCTAGAGCCCTCTCACTGTTCTCAGAGAGACAGTCATGGTCTGACTTTGAATTTTTCTTTGAAAGCTCCACCTGAAGCCCAGTCCCTGTGAAAGGCCAAGTCAACCCAGCCCCCCATCTCTGACCCACACCCCATGGTGGGGAGAACTTGGAAGAGGTGATTCCCAGACCTCAACCTTAGATTTCAAGGTTGAAGTTGATACCTTTACTGAATTCTTCTTGTTTTCCAGCTAACTCACTAGGTCACAGAAGAGGTTTTCAAAAGTGAGTTAGGGGACCCTGTGTGGCACAGTCGGTTGGGGGTCCTACTCTTGGTTTTGGCTTGGGTTGGGGTCTCAGGGTCTCAGGGTGGTGAGACCGAGCCCTGTGTTGGGCTCCACACTTGGTGTAGAGTCTGCTTAAGACTCTCTCCCTCTCCCTCTGCCTCTGCCACTTCCCCCATGTGTGCTCTCTCTCTCTCTCTCAAATAAATAAATCTTTAAAAAAATAAAGTGGGTTAAATGTGGTGCTAGTGCTTGGTTAAAGAAATTGTGACCCACCCATAAAATGCAATAGTAGGCACGAATTAATTAAAATCATGTTTCAAAGACTAGATGACATACAAGAAAATGCTGGGATGGTTTGAAGTATAAAAACAGGATACATGATGGCATACAAGGTAGGATCCCACTTTTATAAATGTGTATATTATAAGCTCAAAAATATATATAAAAGGGCGCCTGGGTGGCTCAGTGGTTGAGCATTTGCCTTTGGCTCAGGTTGTGATCCTGGGGTCCTGGGATCGAGTCCTCCCACATTAGGCTCCCTGTGGGGAGCCTGTTTCTCCCTCTGCCTGTGTTTCTGCCTCTGTCTCTGTGTCTCTCATGAATAAATAAATAAAATCTTTAAACTATACATGTATATATATAAACAAAAATTTTATCAAAATACATATTGCTACACCCCCAAAACTTAGCACAGTGCATAGAACAAAATTAATTAATTTTATTTTATTATTATTATTTTTTAGAGAGACAGCATGCAAGTAGTGTAGGAGATAGAGGGAGAGAGAGAACCCCCAGCAGACTCCATGCTCAATGTGGAGCCCTGTGCAGGGCTTGATCTCACAACACTGAGATCATAAACTGAGCTAAATCTAAGACTTGGACAATTAACGAACGACTGAGCCACCCAGGTGTCCCATGGAGAGAAAATCTTTTTTTTTAAGGTTTTACTTATTTATTTATGAGAGACACAGAGAGAGAGAGGCAGAGACACAGGCAAAAGGAGAAGCAGACTCCTTGCAAGGAGCCTGATGTGGGACTCGATTCCAGATCCCAGGATCACGCCCCGAGCCGAAGGCAGATGCTCAACCCCTGAGCCACCCAGGTGTCCCTCTTTTTTTTTTTTAATATTTATTTATTTATTCTAGAGAGAGGAGGAGGGGCAGAAGGAGAGAGAGTCCCAAGTAGACTCTGGGCTGAGCATAGAGCCCAAAGCTGGGCTGATCCCACCACTCCAAGATCACGATCCCAGCTGAAACCAAGAGTTAGAGGCTCAACCAACTGCGCCATCCAGATGCCCCAGAGAGAGAATCTTAAGCGGACCCTGTGCTGAGTGCAGAGCCGGATGTAGGCCTTGACTCATGGCCCTGAGATCACTACCTGAGCTGAAACCAAGAGTCAGATGCTTAACCAATGGTGCCACCCAGATGTCCCACTTTTATTTTTTATTTATTTATTCATCTTTAATTTTTTAAAAAAAATTCAGTTAATTAACATATAATGTATTATCAGTTTCAGAGGTAGCGTTCCTAAGATTTTTCAGTCTTATATAATACTCAGTGCTCATTACATCACTTGCCCTCCTTAATGCCCATCACCTACTTACCCCAGCCCCCCACCCACTTCCCTTCCAAAAACCCTCAGTTTGTTTCCTCTGATTAAGAGTCTCTTATGGTTTATCTCCCTTTCTGAGTTCATAGTTTTATTTTTTCTCCCTCCCCCTATGCTCCTGTTTTGTTTCATAAATTCCACATGAGTGAGATCATATGATAATTCTTTCTCTGATTGACTTATTTCACTTAGCATAATACCCTCTAGTTCCACCCACATCACTGCAAATGGCAAGATTTCTTTTTCCTGATGGCTGAGTAATATTCCATTATACATATATCCCACATCTTCTTATCTCTTCATCCGTCGATGGACACCAGATGCCCCAAGTTTAACTAATGTGATTACAAATGATATGTACCTACTTCTTTGTATTCTTCAGATGCATACAAATATTATTAGTTTAAAAAGGTATTATTTTTAAAATAATGATAAGTAATATCAGGAAAGGCTTTAAAATGTAGCTTATTTTTTTAATTTTATGCTTTTTTTTTTTAAGATTTTACTTATTTATTCATGAGAGACACACAGAGAGAGAGAGAGAGAGAGGCAGAGACACAGGCAGAGGGAGAAGCAGGCTCCATGCAGGGAGCCTGATGTGGAACTTGATCCCGGGACTCCAGGATCAGGCCCTGGGCTGAAGGCAGGCACTAAACCGTTGAGCCACTGGGGCTGCCCCTAAAATGTAGCTTAAGGGTACCTATAAACTCTATCCTGGCCAGAGCACTGAGTGGGGAACTATGGTTTCAAAAGGACCTAAAGAGCTTTATAGAAATGGGCTTGATTCAGCATGCAAATTTAACTTATATTTGACTCCAAGGGATCAGCTGGTTAACTGTTCAAAAGTACTCATCAAATACACCCATGCTGCCTTGGGAAGGAGATGGAGAGAGATCATGGAGGAGGTCCTAGAGCTCCAAGTGCTGATTATTTCTCTGGGGGAACAAGATAAGCAAATGAGCTACAGAGGCCAGAGAAGGTAGATATACTGCCCAAATGACCAAATTGAATGTTATGTCTAGCTAAGCTTTTTTTTTTTTATTTACTTATTTTTAAGATTTTATTTACTTATTTGAGAGAGAAAGAGCATAGCAGAGGGAGTGGGAGAAACAGGCTCTCCACTGAGCAGGAAGCCTGATGTGGGGCTCCATCCCTGGATCCAGGATCATGACCTGAGCCGAAGGCAGACACAACCAACTGAGCCACCCAGAGGCCCCTAAAGATTTTATTTTTAAGCTATCTACACCCAATGGGGCTCAAACTTACAACCCTGAGATCAAGAGTTGTGTGCTCTACCAACTGAGCCAGCCAGGTGCCCCGTAGCTAAGCTTTTCTTAATGCATGTTTTCTAAAATTTCCACAATTTCTATTTAGTTCTTCTTTGAAACAACTTTTTAAAAAATTATTTTCCTCGGCCCTAAAAACAAATAAGCTAGCAAGCCATGAGAAGACATGGAGCATATTACTAAGTGACAGGAACCAATCTGAAAAGGCTCCATACTGTATGATTCCAACTCTATGACATTCTGGAAAAGAACAATGGAGAAGAAGTAAAGAGGGAGAACAGCAAAAGGATCAGTTGTTCCCAGGGGTTATAGAGGTGGTGTGAGTGAGCAGGGGAAACACAAATGATTTTTAGTACAGTGAAAAAACTCTGTAATATACCATAATAGTTGTTGGATAATATGTTATTATATCTTCATCCAAACCCATACAGTGTACACCACCAGGAGTGAACCCCAGTGTAAACTATGGACTTTGGGTGAAAACAATGTGTCGATGTAGATTCATTTATTGTAACTATCATAGGACTCTGGTGAGGGATGTTGATAGTGGGGGAGGCTGTGCATGGGTTGGGGCGGGGGTAAATGAGAAAGCTCTGTACCTTCCTCTCAATTTTGCCATGAAACTAAAACTGCTCTAAAAAATCAAGTCTTGGGATGCCTGGGTGGCTCAGTGGTTGAGCGTCTGCCTTTGGCTCAGGTCATGATCCTAGAGTCGCAGGATCGAATCCCTTGTCGGGCTCCCTGCATGGAGCCTGCTTCTCCCTCTGCCTGTGTCTCTGCCTCTCTCTCTCTCTCTGTGTCTCTCATGAATAAATAAATAAATAAAATCTTTAAAAACAAATAAATAAAGTCTCGATTTTAAAAATTAATTTCCTAATCTTGTCCGATACATTTTTCTACTTTACCTTCTTTAAGCACTTGAAACAGACTTAATTAATTAATTAATTAATTAATTTAAAGATTTTATTTATTCATTCATGAGAGACATACAGAGAGAGGCAGAGACACAGGCAGAGGGAGAAGCAGGCTCCTCGCAGGGAGCCCGACGTGGGACTCGATCCTGTGTCTCCAGGATCAGGCCCTGTGCTGAAGGTGGCGCTAAACCGCTGAGACACCCGGGCTGCCGCCCAACAGACTTTTTTTAAAATGTGTCTTTTTTATATTATTCTATTGTTTCTATCTCCTCATATATCAACTCTCCCAATTTTGTGAGATGCTTTTCCTCATATTGGACTTCCTCAAATGTTTTGATTTGTTATACTAATGCTTTAATCATTTATATCCTTCAGATTGGTCTTCCTCAAATGTTTTATAGTTTCTCTCTGTGAGCTCGTCTTCATTGTGAATAATCTTGTGATGGTAGAGGTGCCTCAGATTGTGGACATTTCCCCATAATTGTTTCTACCTCAATCTTAAGGGTTCATGATTTCTCAACTTCTCAATTTCTACTTTAGAGTTTCTGTGCTTCATGAACAGCGAAAGCATGGACCCCGTGTACAAACCCAGCTTGTTCTCTATTTTCTTGTTGGTGATTCTCTTTCTACTCATGGCCTGGACATTTGTTTCCCTTCTGAGTTCTCCAAACTTCCTGCCATGTTCAGGTCCAAAGTTTTTATTCTTGGTCCCCCTTAGCTGTGAACTTAAAATAAGCATATCCTCTGGCCATTTGTATAGTCCCTAATAAACTAGCTCATCAGGGTAGATATAAAATTATTGCACGCCTGAGATTTACCTGTCTTGCTTTTGGGATCAAATACACATTTATATTACATACGTCAGATGATACATGTAATACATATTTTTTTCAGCATTTCTGTGTGTTCAGGAAATTTCACATGACTTTGGGCAAGCAACTGAACCTCCGTATACCTGGCCCTCTCATCATAAGACCATAATGATGATTAAACAAGCTAATTCATGTAAAGTGCTTAGAACAGAGCCTGGCTCAGAGGTGGCCAATAGATACTATGGTAATTATTCATGCTTCTGTTCAGTTCTTTTTCTTAATCAGGTCTTTATATATTTTAAATGTATTTTTGGGGTGCCTGGGTGGCTCACTTGGCTAAGCATCTGACTCTTGACCTCAACTCAGGTCTTGATCTCAGGGTTGTGAGTTCAAGCCCTACACTGGGCTCCACGCAGGGTATGGAGCCTACTTAAAAAAAAATGTATTTAAAAAAATAAAAAAAAAATAAAAAATGTATTTTAAAAATGTATTTTTAAAATAACCCCTATAAGTTTTTTAATTTAAAACACTGAAATTCCTTTGCTCTCCCCACTCCCGACAGCAACTTAACACAGGAAGTTATTAGATAATCCTAAAAGAAATTCTCTTGTAAAGAATTAAACTTACTACACTTGAATATTCAATTCCTGCCAATGCACATTTATTATAGACACTTTAAAATGCTTGTTTTGTAATTATTAAGTCCATTAATGATCTGTCAAAAATTATCACCCAGAAAACATCACTAAAGCTTCTGGTCAAGGACATCCCAGGTCTTGCAAGGGATTTCTCTGTGTCTTAATCCATTTAGGCTCCTATAACAAAATAGCATAGACTAGGGAGTTTGTAACAACAGAAATCTATTTCTTACAGTTCTGGAGGCTGGGAAGTTCAAGATCAAGGGGCTGGCAGATTCACTGTCTGGTGGGAGCCCTCTCCCTGGTTCATAGATGGCCATAGTGGAAGGGCAAGGGAGCTCTCTGGGGTCTCTTTCGTAAGGAGATGGGGCCCTCTGCCTCCTCCTAAGGAGATGGGCCCCTCTGTGGGGCCCTCAGAGGCAGAACCCTCATGACCTAATCACCTCCCCCAGACCCCACTGCCTAATACCATCACTTTGGAGGCTGGTTCTCAACATATGAATTTTGAGAGACATGAACATTCAGTCCACCGTCGTCAGGATCATTCCAGACTATTCTTACAGCAGAGCAGGAAAATACAGGTGTGTGTGTGTGTGTGTGTGTGTGTGTGTGTGCATGTGCATGTGTGTGTGTGCATGAGAGAGAGGGAGAGGTTATGCACAGAGAGAACATTTCTAGGCCGATACTCATGAAACTATTCCCAGAGGTTATGTAAAATGTTTTTGAGCAAGAAAGTGACAAGATCAGGACTGTTAGCAGACTCACATGGCACACTGAGTGGGATGGAGTGGGAAGGACTGCAAGCAATTGAGCCAGAAGACCTGTTTAGAGGACGTTGCACTAGTCAGGGTAAGAACTGCTGAAGGGCTATTCCGATACAGTGAGTATCTGCAGTGAGCGGTGGAGGAGAAAAAAAAAGAAATTAGATTCACTTTTGAGATGCTCCCAATGGCACCCCCAGGGCCTACCATGGTATCTACACTTACAGATGCTCACCAAAGATATGAAATAGCCTCCCACATGAACTATTTGATCATTCCTCTCCCAAGACATCCACTGGGCACCTCAAGATGTAAATCCCACAGACCCCATCACCTCTCTTCAGAGCTCCCTCGCTGAGTCCTGGGCTCTGGGGAGCAGGGTCAGGAGATGGGATCCATCGGCACGTAAGGCTGGGGCTCACATGTTTCCCGTGTTTTCCTCTGGCCATGCCCACCCAGGAGTGTGGAGCCTGTTCCCACTCAGCCCCTGCTCTCACTCTACCAGGCACCCCACCAACAGTCTGCTTTACTGCAGGCACAGCTCTGTGCGGGGCACTGGCATGTGTGGCAGGAGGGGTGTCTCCAAAAAAGCTTTGGGCCCACTTCCCTTGGGAGCTAAGGGAAGACAAGAAAATCGCTAATGACGAAGGGGGAAAGCGTGCCAAGACAATCAGATATAACCCTATGCAATGCACTCCTGCACACACTCACATGCGTGCCCAGCTATCACAATGCTTTGCACTTAGAAGTTGCTTAAAATATGAGTTTTAAACTAGTGCAGCAATGAAAGGAGAGTGAGCAGCAGGAAGAGGAGCTGCAGGAGTGTAGCATATGAGGACCTGTTGAAGGGAAGATGCTCCTGAAGAACGGCTCATTCGGCAGACCCTCCCTGCAACGCCTGTGTATATGGAAGCTCGAGGGGGAGGCTTTGGTGGTGGCGGACAATGAGGACAAATGGGAATAACTATTTATTCTGGTATCTTTTGAGCCTAATGTAGGGTTTGGTTTATAGTGTCCTGCTCAAATGTTTGTGGAATAAGTGAAGGGATATTTTGATGGATGGATGATGGATGGGTAAGAGACTACTTCTACCTGGCTTTCAGAGGTAAAACTGAAATCAATGTTTTGTGGCCATCATGTGGCTGTAGAAAATAGCTTTTCAAAGATGGCCCTGAGCAACCCCCAGCGCCTAGGGTTCCTGCGCTTGTGTAACCCTTTACCTTTGAGTCTAGGCCATACCTGATGATGTCCTCCTAGCAAGTGGAAGGCAGCAAAAGTGATGGGCTGTTACCTCGGCGAGTAGACTACAAAAGATGGCGACTTCCATCTTCTTGGTGACAAGGTGTCACAGTACTGAGGCCCATGTGATGGCCTCAGTCCAACAGTCCACAGGGAACTGCATGTTGCCAACAGCCTCGTCAGCGTGGAAGGAGACCCTGGATTACAGCCTGTGTGAGTGCACCCTGCGTAGAGTGTCCATCCAGTCTGTGCCCAGATTCCTGAACCACAGAAGCTGTAAGATGACAAATGTGTGCTGTTTCAAGCCACCACATCTGGGGTTCATTTGTCTCCAGCAAGAAATAGCTAATACAATGGCCGATTGGAGTTTATAAAAATGAACATTTTGGCAAACAATGGTAGTGGTTAAGAACGCAAGTTCTTAAACTAGTGCAGCAAACTAGTGGCTCAGTGGTTGAGTATCTGCCTTTGGGTCAGGTTGGGATCTCTGGGTCCTGGGATCAAGTCCCACACTGGGCTCCCCACAGGGAGCCTGCTTCTCCCTCTGCCTGTGTCTCTGCCTCTCTCTCTGTGTGTCTCTCATGGATAAATAAATAAATAATTTTTTAAAAAGAACCCAAGATCTAGTACCAATTGGCCTAGTTTGAATCCTGGATCCCCAACTTACTAGCTGTGTGACCTTGAGCAAGATCATTGACTTCTCTGAGCCTCTTTCCTTCATTCTTAAAATGGGTATAATTCTCTGCTCATAGAGATTACACAAGGATTACAAGAAATACTTAGCCCAGTACCTGTCACCAAATAGAAAGTAGTTGTTAGCAATAATAATAATAATAGTAATGGAACAAGTTCCCTCACAAAGCAGTGAGTGTCCCACACCTGGAAGTGACGAAGCTGAGGCATGATGACAATGTACAAGAAGGGAATGAAACCCTAGAGGACCCCAAGCCCATTCCCAAGCCTCAGATTTGAGTGCTCTGTGGCTGCCGGCCAATGCTGAGGGGTGAGGGATCAGGTGTGCCAAGGTACCATTGGGATTACCTTGCACCAGGGTTTGGTAACAGCTGTTCCCGGCCTTGACATGGGTAGCTCCTGCACTCCTATATGGCCTCTGGGTCAGGTGTGCAGCCTCCACCCTAGCTGGGCCCATGGTGCCCAGGAAGGTAAACACTCAGGCAGGAAGTGATTGTCATGGGCATGGGGCCAGCTCTGGGCCGAGACGGGTCTGAAGGTCAGGAATGATTCCCAGGGAGCCCTTTCTAGGAGAGGACAAAGCATTTGGTTGCAGGCTCTCTGGGACGGGGTGGAAGGTGCACAGATCTTGCTGAGGACACGGCGGCCTGCTCAGGGGGGCCCCGGACAGGAGGATAAGAGAAGAAAAGTCATCCACGGAGCCTCAACCCCCAGGAGCACCTCACTGGCAGGTGAGCAAATGGTTTTGGAATTCTCAAAGAAACAAGATGAACTAAGAGATAGAATGGGGGTTGTGACCGGATTGGAAAGACCCCAGGCAGGTGTGTGAAGGGGAAGGAGACCACCACCCATCCACTCATTGAGAAAGAGCCCCCAGAGAGAATTTCACTGTGGAGACCGAGTCTAGTCTTGGCTTCAGCACTCCCTGCCGGGACTCAGTTTCCCCATGTGTGAAGTGGGGTAGGGATCCCCTCCAGGCTCCTCTCCTGTCACAGCTATGGGGACAAGTGAGATAACACGCAGGACTGGCTAGTCATTGGCAGGGTCCCACGGCAAACTGAACGCGTGAGGCCCTTTGTTTGAAATTGGTTAAGAATTCCAAGAATGAAGAATGGCAACAGCCGAGCCTTAAAGCAGGTGAGGGGCCCTTCTAAGCGCGGAGTCCCGTGTGGCCGCATGGGTCACCTGTCAGGCTCCAGCCCTAATAATAACCGTGGGTGTAAACTGTGAGGTGTTCCACAGGCCGTGATTGCTACGTGCCACGGCTCAAACCTGAGTCAGGAAGCACACCTGGGGAGCAGATGTCCCAGCCCTGGAGTGACAGCCCAGACGCAGAGCTGCCCCCTCCCAGGGCCCCTGCGGCTCAGGTCCCGTCTCCAAAGGACGGAAGGCCGGGCCCCTCTGAACCCGCAGGCTCGCGCACCTGCCTGCCATCAAGCCAAGGCGCGGCGTGACTCACACGTTGGGGGACACCCAGCTCTTGGATGTGGTGGGGGGGCTCCTCTTTGGGACCTTGATTTGAAATCTGGGATGTTTGCAGAGCAGAACCGGGACTGGCTGCTCCCGGATTTGTGGTCATTCAGCCGATTACCCGTTTCTGCCTTTTGGAAAAGCACTCAGGCGGTACGACCGTTGGTGGGAATGTCCCAAGCCCCTGTCACCCCTCGGGCCTCCCCTCCCCTTTCCGTGTCCCACTCGGGGCTTCCCTCCCTTTTCACTCCTGCCCCTTCCTGGACGCCCCTGGCATCGCTTAGCCTGCTGGCGGCAGGACCGGCGTGTCCGGGGGTGTCCTGGGCTTTCTGGGAAATCGGGCAGGGGACCATCGCCGCCACCCCACTCTCAACCCCACGGCCTCCTGGAGCCCAAAGCGTAGTGCCTGGCTAACCCCTCCCTTCGAGAGCCCCCCCCAAGAGAGGCAGGGTGACCCCAAGGCAGGGCGAGTCACAGGCCACAGCTTTGCCCTGTGGCCGGAGGGGCAGGAGCTGCACCTGGCCTGTGGGGGGGCCCCCTGGCCTCCGGGGGCGCCCAGAGGGCTTCCAGCAGTGCTCGAAGCAGCCCGGAGGCCAGAGGAGGCTGCGTGAAAGCCCCGCCCTGCTGGCCCCCCCAGCCCGGGCCAGACCCCCCTGCCTGCCCCCGTGACCCGCGGCCTCCCAGGTGGGGCGGCCCCCGTCGCTCCGAGGATGCCCCCGGCACCACCACGGAAGGGCACAGTTCCCTCCTGTGTCCCTTCATCAAACAACTGCCGAGCAGCTGGGGCAGGAGGGGCTGTGCAGAGGGGCTGGGGGAGGAGAACCGAACCCCCAGGCCGGAGAGGGGCCCTCTGTCCATGAACGGGGCACCGAATACACCCTCCTCACTCCGGGGTACGGCCTGGCCGTGGGGCTGGGGGCTGCCCTGGGGGTCGTATCCGTGAGCCCACGGCCTTCCTCCCAGAACTGCCCCTGGCCTCTCAGGGAGCTGCTGGGGCAGCGCAGCCTGGGCCTCCGGAGAGGTTATTTTTTTCATCACCTTGGATTCACCTTTCCCGACTTTTGGGGCGGTCAGACCCATTTTTGGAGCTGCGGTCTTCTGGACATAGAGGAAACGCCCAAAGGAAGACTGGCAGCCTGTACCCCTCTTCCTGGTTGACGTGTCCCTGGGAGACCACACTGGGTCAGGGCAAAAGACTGAGCACTAGAGAGAGGGCGTTTGCCTGGAACATTCCTTAGTGGGTTTCTTTGGGAGAAGAGCTCAGGTGGCTAATGAAGAACTTGGTGTCTGGGACCTGAGTCAGGCCGTCTCTCAATCTTTCTACCTCCTCTGGCCTTACCTTTGGGATGGGGAAAAAAACACGTGTTTGAATGAAGAGGGGGTGATCATTGAAGGGATATCAAGGACCCCTGCATGGAGACAGTGGCCTTTGAGTTGAGCATCATTATACAATCTTACATCACTTCTTAATTATTTCTAGAAAGAGAAGAATTAATGGGTATGGTTTTATGTATTATAAAGCGAGGCTCTCTAACTTGAAAATAAGGTGATTTTTTCATGCTTACCCTGTTTGAATGATCCAAGTCCTTCAGAGAGCAGAGAGCACATTCTCAGGTGGGGTGGGAGCCCTGCAGGGCACGAGGACGGAAGAGGCAGAGGTGTGGACCAGGTGAAGCATGAGGCCTAGTAAAGGATGCTGATGGGATGGGTTTGCTGGAGCAGAAGGAAGGTAGAGGGAGGTGGTCCGCAATCACGATGCCTGGACCCCAGAGCCTCCGGGAGATCACAGTGGCGGTCTGTACGGCCAACACGCCCTCGGGGAACTCACCCCGCACTCCTGTACTCCAGCACTAGCTGGCTTTGCCTAAGTCACTTTCACCTATGGCTGGAGGTTCCTGCACCAGCACCAGTGTCCCCCACGGCTAGAAGCTCTGCCCATCTACTATCCAGATCCTTGGCGAGTTTAAAAGTGGGGCGCTGATTCATGATTATTTAATGAGTTATGTTCCTCCTGGGACAAATCCTCCAGAACAGGCACTTGGATGATGCCTTCAAAGGCTCACAGAAGCTTGGGAGCCTCTGGGCCAGGGACCAACCAGGATAAGGGAGGAAGGCAAGCTGGCCTGAGGACCTTGACCCCCAGGTCCTGTCTGGAAGTGACAAGGGTTTTTCCTTGGGGTTGACTCAGGAAGCATTGCTCAATTCCAAGTACAAGTTCACAAGATAAAAAAAACAAAAAACAAAAAAACAAAAAAACAAGTTCACAAGATCTGCTTGAGTCAGTGTTTCAGTCCATCATGGCAGTGAGCTCCTGACACACTGACTCCTCAGTACCTGGTCCAGCCAGTCGGTCAGTGTTTGCTGCACACCTGCCCGGGGCTGGCAGTGGTAAGGTATGATAAGATGGACAACCCCGGCCCCTTTACCAAGGCCCCTAAGCTCCCCCCACCCCCCATACCACTGTCCAAATAGGTAGGTTAGGAAAACTCAATTCCTCACTCACAGCTGATTTACTTGGCATAACAGATTCCCATTAAATCCCACTAATGGGACAAAACACTTCCAAGTGTTTTAAGTTTACAAAACCCTGACATAACGAGCTTTATTTTTCATGGTGCTCTATAGACCTAAATCCACTCATGAAAGTGAGTATATCTATAAAGATTTTTTTTCCCTCTCATATGAGTGATAAAAACATTTCTTGGTGGATTCTTGAATGCTGGAGGAAAGCCTTCTTTTCTCTAGGTTCCTTTTTAGGCAGTTAGCTTTGAACTTTAAAACGATTGTACGGGGCTTTTGTTTGTTTGTTTCCAGAGTAAAAAGGCATCTGGCACACGGGCAATTTTTCCTAGTGCCTGAGATATCAGAGCTGCTCTCCGGAACGTGATTTCTATGGTTTTCTGGCCTCTTTGGAACTCGTTCAGAGTCAAGATCAAAGTCACTCACAGTCAGCAAACTTGGGTTCCAAGTGAAGGGTGAGACTTGGAGAGATTCTAGCTCAGGGTCACGATGAAGCCATCATGATGCTCAATCTAAGATAAACAGACTCACCTAGGCTATGTTTGCAAAAATATTACTATGGCTGATTTGTGTGTTCATTGGCAAAATATCACAGAAATTGTCAAAATAAAGGAGCATGGGTGGATGTGCATGCATCTTTTAACCGTGGGCACAGGTGACGGAGGCCAAGGTGGTGATCCCGTAACTGCTTGGCCCCAGGCGGAGTCACTGTCTACTAATCTCTCTCCCCAAATCGTCTATAATCTTATGAGGCTGTTTTTTCAGGAAAGGCTGTTTGCTTTAAGTCAGAATGTCCTAAATTAAAAATGGTGAGGACTAGTTTAGAAATCATGCTCTCTGCCAGAGCCAGGCTGCCTCTACCACACGCTGGCTGAGTGACGTGAGCTGAGTCCTAACCTCTCTAACCTCTACATCCTCCACTGTACGAGTGGGGAAGATTGTACAAGCATGGTAACAATCATTAGGATTGCCCTGGGTGTTCCATGAGATGATGAATATAAAGGGCTTGGCTTTCACTGTTATTATCCCAATAGGCCTAGAGGGAAAAAAAAAAATAGATCCTCTTTTCCAGTATAAAAGTTGACTTTAAGCAATAGAGAATTTATCAGTTCACATAGAAAATATCAGTTCACTAAGCATCAAAGTGTACATAGAACCCTCAAATGTGAAGAGAACTGGTGTCTGTTGACCAGCTCACCCAGCCAGTGCTCTGGGCCCGGCCAGTTTTGGGAAACACCGTCCCTTTATGACGCCATTCAGGGCTGCCTGACATCAGCTGGGGAGGCTGCACACTGCCCAAGGTATCTGCACACTGGACCCAACCATTATTTCCCTCCAGCAAATATTTCTTGATAAGTGGAGGCATTTTTTCTGGCAAAACCATGCTGCTCCAGTTTTGAAAAATGAGTCTGATGCGTGAAAAGAATTTGAGGAGACTTAGGGCTCCGTCTGTAAGGAGAGTGTGTTAGCTTCTTGTTGCTGCTGTGACAAATGAGCATGTGCTTAGTGACTTCAAACAGCACAGACGCATCATCTTCCAGTTCTGGAACACAGGAGCCCAGAATGGGTCTCACTGGGCTAAAACCAAAGTGTCAGCTGGGCCACTTTTCTTCTGGAATCTCCAGGGGATAACGTATTTTTGTCTTTTCCTGCTTCCAGAGGCCACCTACATTCCTTGCCTTGTGGTCTCCTCTTACCTCTTCAAAGCCAACAATGGTAACACCTGCAAATCTGTCTGACCCTCCTGCCTCCTCTCCTAAGGACTCTAATGATTACGTTGAGGGGTGGGGGCACACCGCAGTGGTGGACTTGGGAGAAGCAGACCCTGGCCTGACCCTGTGATTTGAACATCTGTGGTGTGTGCTAGGTTCTGCAGGATCAGAGAACCCCACCAGGTGGGGCTTGGAGTGGGGTCTGGCCAGCTGCAGCCCGAGGAGACCTCAACTTGGCATGTAGTCAGGTGCTGTGACCATCAGACCTGCTGGTCCATCACCCCAGGGCCATGGGGCATGTGGGTGCTCAGTATTTGCTGGATAGAGGGAGGGGTCAATGGATGAACAGAAGTCTCTGTGGACTCCACTGTGGACCAAGTGGGCCCAGCCCTCCAGGGACAAGCGCTGGGGGACAGAGCTCCGAGGAACAGGAGGGTGGCACCAGGTAGGCCACTGGCACCGACCCGAGGGTTGGTCTAAGCTAGAGCCCACGGCCAGAGCCCTGTCAGGAGGAATGAAAGGAGAAGCCAAGATGGGCAGAGAGAACAGACTCAGGAAGGGTCAGAAATGCAGAGATCCAGGCTCTGGGGAGCCAGCACCCAGGGTTGCTGTGATCTGGGGGTTGGACAGCCCCCAGCTGGGTTCTCGAGGGTCTCATTGGCATGGGGAGGTCCCAAATACCCACCAGCCATTTCGTACATAAGGGATGCGCCTTGCCGATGGCCAAGCAAGGTTTGGGTTACTTATGATGAAAGCACATGGAATCCTGAACGCAGCCATAAATGGCAGAGAAGCAGGGTGGCAGGAGCTTCAGAGAGCAGTGGCCTTCACCCTCTCAGGGCCTGATGGGAGGTGTGGACGGCCCCACCCCCCCGGAAATGTGCAAACACACACTCCCGCACACGGTTTCAGGAGACGTTCAGCCTCGCCGACCTTCAGTCTCAGAAGGCTGAGCTGGAGCAGGATTTGTCAGAACCCTGGGGTGCTGGTCACAGCACGGCACCGTCCCCACCCCAAGCTGCCCAGGCCTGCTCGTTGGGTGGGAGAGCCCAAGATTCTGCACTTCTTAAAAGCCCCCAGATTTTGCTGCTGCTCAAAGTGAGCCACGTTCTGGAAACCCCTGGCATACAGGGAGGGAAGAAAGCCTTAGCTGGGAAAGACATGAATTCCGCGGTGTCCGGTTCATCCAGGTAATTCCAACTCGGCGTGTCTGGAATGCCGATCATTTACATCGCACATTTATGATTTTTTAACATTTCCATGTGCCACTTGTGCTATTAACATTTTCTACAGATTGACTTTAAGTTCTCTATTTATTTTCATCCTAAGCATTAATACCTATGAAATCGCAGGTCTGATGTGCTAATTGGAATTTTTCTAAAATACATAAACTATGTAACTATTAATTTTTTTGATGGTTGACGTACTTCCAAAGATCAGTTCACAGCCACTGGTCCGCATCCCCTGCAGCTGGAAGGAGAACAAGGGACTATGTAGATTCATCCCAATCTTCTGAATATTTTAGGTGAGAGATAGTTTGAAAGACACCGACACCTCTAAACTTACCTGCCACCATTTGCCGTTTTTTGTTTGTTTGTTTGTTTGTTTGTTTACAAAAACATCTCTCTCTTGGGGTGTCTGGGTGGCTCAGTCAGTTAAGTGTCTGACTCTTGATTTTGGCTCAGGTCATGATCTCAGGGTTGTGAGATCCAGTCCTGCATCGGGCTCTGTGCTCAGCATGGAGTCTGCTTGAGATTCTCTCTCTCCCTTTCCCTCTGCTCCCCGCTGCCCCCCCTCCACTTACACATGTGCATGCTCTCTCTCTCAAACAAATAAAATCTTTTTTTAAAAAAATAAAAAATATCTCCCTCTTGAATAACCCACTCACCCAAACCAACACAGAAATCCGAGTCTTTCTGCCTCTGTTAGCTCACAGCTCTATCACCTTGAACATCCCTCCAGCCCTCTGTTCTCCTTGGCTGTTCTAGTCCTCTCCCTGCCCAGGCACACACTATGGGTCTTGATCTTGACAGCGCATGCCTCAGTAAGCCTCAGTTTACCTAACCTCCTTGGTAAACCCTCCTCAGAGCCTGAGTCACCTCCGTCCCACCTGCAGGCCTATGGGGAGATCACAGGATCTCACCTGGAGGCACGCAGAAGCACTTGTAATGCTTTCAGCACTGCACAGATGAGAAAAGTTTCTAGAAGAAAAAGAGGAGTCAGAGGAGTCAGGTTTGGGATGATGAACAATGTCAGGGAATTCCCTCTGTGGGGGCGCCAGGGCCTAGCAGACTGCAGACACACCTGTGCTCAACATGGGGGTGGACAGAATTCACCAAAACCACAAGAATTCAACTGACCAGGTCAACCTCATGTCCTAAACCAGAGATAGGGGAGTCCAGCGTTGGACCACTGGGAAGTGATACACAGGAGTCCCATCAAGCTGGGATAAGAAAGAGGTTTTAAGAAATTTTATTGGAAAAATACAAGGAACTGAAGGCCAAAATTAACACTTGGCCTGCGGAAGACTGAGAACCAGAAATTTCCCATGGGAGATGGGAAAGCTACACATCTCTCTCTCTTCCTCCTTCCCTCCGTCCCTCTCTACACTGGCTGCACAGCTACACCTATATATGGCTTGCTCTCGTCAATTAAAAATGCCTCTCCTACTCCCATAGCCATCCAGTCTGGATCCCCCTGCTAACTGGTCTGGGCCTCATCTCCATCATCTCTGGGAGAGTGAATCCAATTGGCTCAGCCCAGCCTCTGGCTTGATTCCTCCTGGGTCAAAGGTCCACTCTCTTCTGGCCAGCTGGGGCCAGGAGGCTGCGGCCAGGGGCACTCAGGGTCCTCCCCTTCCAGGGCTGAGGATGGAGCAAACCCCTAGGAAGGCATTCCAGAACAGGAGAGGAGCATGGCTACCTTCTGGTAATGGTTCACCAGAACCATTTTGAGAAACTGGGTTGGGATTAAGATATTCCCAATCAGCGAAGCAAGGAACCCTTCCATTCCTTTGACAGTTGTTATGAACTGCACATTCCCGTTCCCCCCAACTCCTTATGTTATAGCTCACGCCCGCAGTGTAATGGCATTTGGAGATGGGGCCTCCATGAGGTGATTAAGGGCAGATGAGGTCAAGGGTTTGCATCCTTATGATAGGATTAGTGACCCTATAAGAAGAGGAAGACCTCTCTGTCCCTGTCCCTTTCCCCCTCCTGCTCTCTCTCCTGTGCACACACCAGGAAAGGCCACGTGAGGACACACATAGAAGGTGGCTGTCTGCAGGCCAGGAAGAGGGCCCTCACCAGAAACCCGCCATACTGCTCCCTGATCTCACACTTCCAGCCTCCAGAACTGTGGGAAAATACATTTCTGCCGTTGAAGCCACCCGGTCTGTGGTATTTTGTTGAGGCAGCCGGAGCTGACTAAGCCACCAATACTGGTCTTGTCATTTTTAGCAGGCCTTTTTATAAATCTTCTAGAATGTGGGTTGATAGATGAGTTCACAGCAACTCGACATGCAAATGGCCCCACCACTAGAACTCCACAAAGACTCAGTGTTGAGTGTGCAACTTCCTGCATATAAATATCCCTGTTGGGCTATGGAAATGACATGCCTGTTTTTATGTAGTGTCTGTTTTGCGCTGTGACTGGGAGCCTGGCTGCCCTGGCCGGCCTCCCTCTGGCTGCGTCCAGCAGACCTTGGCCCACAGGCAGGCCGGAGCTCGCCAAGGGCGGTGGCCCGCTGAGGCCACTCACCCAGAAGGAGTGGTCCTTGCCCCCAGCTCACTCCCTCCTGTTGCTCACAGCCTGCCTGGCGACTGGGTTTGGAATACCTGAAAAAGAGTCAGCTTCCATTAATTAGGTAAAAAGTCTCTTAATAACGGGAAAACACTGTCGGAGCTGGCTCGGGCTTCACTTTGAGAAAGTAGGTTGAGCCCTCTCCTCCCCGACTCAGGCTGAGATTGAGGACTGCCACCAACGTGCTCAGAGGGGACAAGACTCTCAGGGACTGCCCCCAGCCGGTCCCCAAGAACGAGGCATAGATTTTCACTCACTGGGACAGAGCCAAGGCTCTGAAGACCCTTGATTACTTTTTTTTCAAACCTTATACCTGCCTTTTATATTGACCATTATAAACATTTTATAATCTTGGATTTTTTTTTATATTAAAACATAAAAGCAAGGGCACCTGGGTGGCTCAGTCAGTTAAGTGTCTGACTCTTGATTTCGGCCCAGGTCATGGTCTCCGGGTTGTGGGATCGAGCCCAGAGTCAGGCTCCGTGCTCAGCTAGGACTCTGCTTGTCCTTCTGCTCCTCCCTTGATCCTGTGCTCTCTCTCAAATAAATAAACTTTTTTTTATATATTAAAAATAGGGGCACTGGGTGGCTTACTTGGCTAGGCATCTGCCTTTGGCTCTGGTCATGATCCCAGGGTCTTGGGATGGAGCCCCCACAGCTGGCTCCCTGCTCAGTGGGGAGTCTGCTTCTCCCTCTGCCCCTCCCCTGCCCCTGCTCATGCTCTCTCTCTCAAATAAATAAAATCTTTCTTAAAAAAAACAAAAAATAAAAAGTAAATCCATTTAAACAAGTGGATCATTCACTTACTCGCAATGAGTGAAAAGGGTAGGGAGTATCCCTTGAGGCGTGCTGACGTGGTGCCAGGCCCCCTACTCTCACGTAATCCTTGCCCTAATACTGTACAAATGAGAGCTGTTTCCAGAGGGAAAAAGAAGGCTGAGGAGGGGGCTCTCAAAGTCTGGGATGACGGGAGATGTCAGGAATGGACCTTGCTTGCTCTGCGGGGACTTCGAGCGGTCCAGAACCAGACAGAGCCACCCTCAACGAGTGAATACATGGAACCCCGAGGACATGGCCGACGGTTCAACCCAGGGCCAACTAGGGCTGGGCCACCCCCTGCAGGCGGGAGGCTGGGGATCAAGGGCCCAAGGAGACCTATCCCAAGAGCCGTGATGAGGCAAGCTGGGAGGGCGCACCCCATCGTCTCCTCCACTCCCGGGTCCCATGGCTTCAGCCTGACTTTGGACTTCAGGGAAGAAAGAAGAGCACCCAGCATGCGCTGGGCTGCACAGGAGATGAGGGAGCGAGCTGCTCGGAGGCCACCCACCGCCGCTCACTAGGAAGCCTGGGACTGGCCATCATTCTCACCAGGGTGACGGAGGGTCACAGCCACAATGGGGAGGACCCTGCCCCCTAACTGTCCTGGGGACCCCGTGAAGTGGGCAGGAGGGGTTTGCTGAACATGCTCAGCCCCCAGAGAAAACGGGGCCTTTCTGGCCTGGCTTCTGGCTTTGTCCCCTGCTATGTGCTCTGTGTGAGCTTTGCTCACTGCTTCGAAAGCACACGCTTGGCCTTCCCCTGTGTCCACTGAAGCCATTCCTTTTCTCTCAGCAGCAGGGCAGGGCCCTGGGACCTGTAAGACCTGGGTTCGAATTCTGCTTCAGCCACTGACCAGCTGTATGATCTCAGCAAGGGACTGAGTTTCTCTGAGGAGGACGTGGCGGGGAAGGACAAGAGGCTAAACCCCCTGAGCAGATGAGGCCCCGACAGAGGGAGCGGCTGGGCCTGGCGGAGGACGCAGGCTGAAAGCCGAGCGGGTGTGATACGTGGTCGGGGGCTGGGGGGTGACACAGAGGCCGGGCACCGGGGGCCTCACTCCCATGCGTCTGAAGCCGGGAGGATGGGAAACATTGGGAAGGAGGGGAAGAAAGTGAGCCCGCTGGCGCTGGGGGCAGCTGGACGCTGGGGGCCTCTGGACGGTGTCCGGCCACTTTATGCTCTGGAAATCCCCACCTCATCCTGCCCACTCCTGAGGGAGCCAGAAAGCCCTGGCGAGGCCACAAGGACTCAAATCGCAGCAGCCTGTGTCAGGAACAGGACAGCAGAGAAGCTGAATCCTCTCTGACCCCGGCCGATGACCCATCACACGTGCCAGCGTCAGCTCAGGACACTGGCCTGGGTTCCACCTTGGCCCTGGGAACGCCAGCGCTGGCCTCCACACTGCCCCACCTTTCCACTCCGCCTGTGGGTCAGCACTGCCTCTCAGCAATTTCTGGAAGCAACAATAATGACAAGCTCTGAGTCCTTTTCCAGAGGAAAGGGGATTTGCCAAAGAGGTGCTTCTCCAGGCGTGCTCTCCAGACCACCAGGAGCAGCAGCAACAGCTGAGAACTTGCCAGAAATACAGACTCTAGACTTTTTCCCCCCACAGCCCTCCTGCAACAGAAACTCTGAGGGTGAAGCCCAGCAATCCGTGTTTTAACTCACTGAGGCCCACTCCAGTGTGAGAACCACTGCTTCACGGCCATGAGTACAAACGCTCCAACAACATGGAACAGTGTAGATGCATCTCACAAGCCAATGTCATGGGAAGAATTCAGACACAAGAGAGAACATTCTAAATTATTTCATGTACATAAAGTACCAAGACAGGCTGAGAGTCATCCAGGCTGTTAGAAGCCAGAGGTTACCTTTAGGAGCAGGTCAGGGGAAGAGTTGGAGAGACTCTCTGGAGCGGTGGTGACCTTCTCCTTCCCAATCTGGGCGCTGGTTACACGAGGTGTAAACATTTAGCAACCTGTACGCTTAAGACATGGGCACTATCTATATTCTGTTATACTTACATTAAAAAAAATTGTTTTAACCATGTGAAAGGGCAAAAGAGACGTGCCACCTTCCTCTTCATTGTCTAGCCTAATGCTTGGGTGAAATCACTTGGGGATGGTTGGGAGTTCTGTCCCTTGGCTCCATAAAGTAAAAAAAAAAAAAAAGTCAGGCATTCTTTGATCCTTGGCTAAGAAGGCTTTATGAATTCAACTTTTATGAATTCAACAGACGTCAGACAAGCAGGCTAATTAAAACCAGAGAGAACACATCCAAACTCATTGCTGCCATTTTTGGTAAATGCCGCTGCACCCACCTCGTCTCGGGGTTTGTAGATACTGTTTCCACAGAACAAGCCACCTCTTTCAACTACCCTGGTGGATATTTCACAAAGAGTTTATCTTGGAGGGGATACCAGGAAGTGATGTTGCACAAGGGGAAGACATTCTGTGCACGTTGGATGCCAGTGTTGGGGATGGGCTGGGGGCCAGAGGAAGAATCTCACCTCACCTGCCAGGAATTTTCTAGACCAGACATTTCAAGGCCTTGACACCACAGAATGTTAGCTTTGTGGCTCCACTGCCTATCTACCTAGGGGCTAGAGTAGACTCAGAACAATGTTCCTTATGAGGAAAATCTCAGCCCGCCTGGAAGGATATTGTAGGCTCATTTACCTTAAGGATATCAATTCTCCCCCAAACCCCCCCACCCCGAGTGAGTAGCTAACAGGCAACAACAGACGAGCCGCCTCTATGTGCTTAGCTGGGAGCTCCACCTCAAGATGATCCCACCAAAACGTCACCAGGCACTCCACCGAGAAGGGGAGGGAGAGTCCATGTCTCCTTCCAAAACCCCTCTAGGACCTCCCTGGATCAGCAGAAGCCTGCACCGCATCACCCTGCAGAATGACTTGCGCTTGGTTGTGTTTTTATGTGAAAACATCAACTTACACTGAAGGAGGCACAGAGGAAGAGTCTGAAGAAACCTGTTTGTGTGTCTGTAAGTGTGCGTGTGTGCACGAGCCTCGTGGGTCCAGGAGAAAGACCACCCTACTGGATTGAATAGACTGGAGTCCATGCATCACCTTGGACTCTCTCTATAATGCACATTCCTGGGATCCACTTCAGCCTTACTCAGTCCAAAATCTGGGCATGGGGCCCTGGGATCCATCTATTTAATAAGCTCTTAAAAGTTTAAAAATCACTGCACAGCAGCTCCTTCTTCCATAGAAGCCCTTGAGAGAAATTGCTTAGCTAGTCTTAGTCCTAAAGCACTTTCTCCTGAGCACTTGGTCAGTTTTTAATCCCTGACTGAGGAGAATGAGTCACTGACACATTTTCCCTTTTCCCATGGGCTACTAGGAAGCTCAGGCATAATTTGACCACATCCATAGCAAAAGCCTTTGTACTGGGACTTTCTTCACCTTATCCCCCATTGTTTTATGTCCCCACCTTTTTGTTCTCCTTTCTGATGTCTTTCTTCTTTTTAATTTATACTATGTTGGATAAGTGAGACATGAGTATAAATATTATTGTATTTATGGGTGGAAATATTACCTGTGCTGATTTGCATCCTAATGCACGAAGACAAGAGGTACTACACACTGTGCAACACCACATTAGTCCCAGTACTTAATTAACATCTGTCCAGGCTACATGACAGTAGAGAACCAGGAGGCCCAAGGGGAGGCCATATGTTCAGCTCACACAACCGGTGAGAAGCTGAACAGGGTTGACAACCTGTGCCTGGTTGGTGCCACTCAACCAAGGCTCTCAGTGACTACACGGCTTTCCTCAGCATGCTACAGCAAGATTTGGAAGCCATGGAATTCCTGCTCAAAATGTTCTATTTTTTTGACCCCTGACAGAGGGGGAGGGGCAGGTCCTCACAACACCTTGCCCCAGGTTAGGCCTTATGTATTTTTTTTCTTCAAGTTGCCTGAATGATTGTCTCTTTCTCTAACCAAAAAAAGAGCCTAAAACTTAAATGTTAAAAGAAAATGATAAAAGTAAATTAAATAATAATAAAATAAAGGAACCATAAATCATGTATTATAGAATATTATGCAAGTATGAAAAGGAGATGTATGTACCTAGTTCATCGAAATACATTTTCAGGGTACCTGGTGGCTCAGTCAGTAAAGCATCTGCCTTCGGCTCAGGTCATGATCTCAGGGTCCTGGGATTGAGCCCCACATTGGGTTCCCTGCTCAGCGTGGAGCCTGCTTTCTCCCTCTCCCTCTGCTGCTCCGCCTGCTTGTGCTTGCTCTCTCTGTCAAATAAATAAATAAAATCTTAAAAAAAAAAGAAATACATTTTCCAAAACACATTATTTAAGGGGAAGAAAAGGTAATTATAACCATATGTATTTTTTTAATGTTCTATAGTTTGAAGAAAGTATTTAATGCTTTATTTTTTTATACAAAAGAAGCTGTTTTATTCATATACAAGATTGGAATATTTTTAAAACATAGTATTTTCTTTTTCTCTTTTTTTTAACATAGTATTTTCACAGAGCAGTATCCCTTTTTAAATTTACTTGAATATTTAATGCTTTAATTTTTTTGTTGTTTATTTACGGAATTTATTCTGAGGTTCTGAACTCAAATATTTTTCCCAAGCTGCTTACCAACATTTCAGACTTTTATTGATGCCCTTTCTATTTTTAAATAATAATTTTATTTAGATATAAGTCTCATTCTACAAATTTACCTTTTTAGAGTATACAATTCAATGGTTTTTAGTATACTCAAAGAGTTGTGCAACCATGACCACAACCAATTTTAGAATATTTGCATCATCTCTCCAAAAGAAATCCTGTCCCCATTAGCAGCTCCTCACCCCCCACGCCTCAATCCTTCCAGCCCTAGGCAAACATTGATCTATTTTCCACCTCTATGCTTTTATTTGCCTGTTCTGGTTAGTTCTCATACATGAAATCAGACAATATGTGGTCTTTTGTAACTGGCCTTTTTTTACTATAGCAAAATTATTTCATGGTTCATTCATCTTTTTTTTAAGATTATTTATTTATTTATTCATGAGAGACGCATAGAGAGAGAGAAAGAGAGAGAGAGAGAGAGGCAGAGACACAGGCAGAGGGAGAAGCAGGCTCCACGCAGGGAGCCCGACATGGGACTCGATCCCTGGTCTCCAGGATCAGGCCCCGGGCTGAAGGCGGCGCTAACCACTGAGCCACCCCAGCTGCCCTCATTCATCTTATAGCATGTATCAATATTTGATTTCTTTCTAGGATTAAATAACATTCCATTGTATGGATTTACCACATTTTATTTATCTATTCATCAGTTGGTAAATATTTGGATAGTTTCCACTTTTTGCCAGTTACGAATAATGTTGCTGTACACGAACATTCGTGTACAACTTGTGTGTGAATATATACGCTCATTTAGCTCGAGAATACACTCAGGAATGGAATTGCTAGGTCACATGGTAATTCTACGTTAGCCTCTTCAGGAACTGCCACACTATTTTACATTCCCATCAGCAGTGTATGAGGGCTCCAATTTCTCTATATCCTCACCAATGCTTGTTATTACCTGTCTTTATTATTACCACCATCCTAGTGGATGTGAAACAGCATTTCATTGTTGTTTTAATTATTTTTTAAAAGATTTTATTTATTTATTTGTTTATTTATGAGAGACACAGAGAGAGAGAGAGGGAGGCAGAGACACAGGCAGAGGGAGAAGCAGGCTCCATGCAGGAAGCCAGATGCGGGACTCCATCCCAGGACTCTGGGATCGGCCCCGAGCCAAAGGCAGATGCTCAACTGTTGAACCACCCAGGCATCCCCATTGTTGTTGTAATTAGTGGTGGTGCTGAGTGAATTTTCATGTGCCATTTGTATAACTTCTTTGGAGAAATGTCTATTCAGATCCTTTGCTGTATTTGGTGTCATCTAAAAAAGCATCGTCTAATCTGATGTCAAAAGCATTTACAGCTGTTTTTCCACTAACAGTTTTATAGTTTTAGGTCTTACATTTATTTAGGTCTTTGATCCATGTTGAGTTAATTTTTGTAAATGGTCTAAGGTAGAGACCCAAATGCATTCTTTTGTCTGTGAATATTCAGTTGCCCCAGTATCATTTGTTGAAAAAACTATGCTTAACCCACTGAATGCTCTTGGCACCCTTAGCATCTATGGTCAAAAATCAATTGACCATAGATGTAGGGCTTGGTTTATGGATTCTCAGTTTTAGTCTACTGACCTTTATGTCTATCCTTGCATCAGTCTTGAGTTGGTTTGTAATAAGTTTTGGAAATCAGGAAATGTGAGTCTAACTTTATTCTTTTTGGGGGGTTGTTTTGGCATAGGTCCCTAGAATTTCCATATGAATTTTATGATCAGTTTGTTAATTTTTGCAGAGAAGCCAGCTGGGATTTTGATTTGGATGGTACTCAATATGTAGATCAATTTGAAGAGTAATACCATCTTAACAATATTAATTCTTCTGATCCATGAAAATGGAATGTCTTACCATTTATTTAGGTCTTCTTTAATTTCATTCAATAATATTTTATAGTTTTCAGAATATAAGTTTTTTTTTTTAATTTTATTTATTTATGATAGTCACACAGAGAGAGAGAGAGAGGCAGAGACACAGGCAGAGGGAGAAGCAGGCTCCATGCACTGGGAGCCCGACGTGGGATTCGATCCCGGGTCTCCAGGATCGCGCCCTGGGCCAAAGGCAGGCGCCAAACCACTGCGCCACCCAGGGATCCCCGAATATAAGTTTTGTGCTTCATTTGGTTAAAATTATATTCCTAAATATTTATTGACACTGTAAATGGAATTCTTTTCTTAATCTCACTTTTTGTGTGCTTATTCCTACCATGTAGAAATACAATTGATTTTTGTATATTGATCTTACATCTTGAAACCTTGCTGAACTTATTTCCAATAGCTTTTAAAGTGATTCCCTAGGACTTTCTAAATACAAGATCATGTCATCTGCAAATAGAATTTAACCCCTTCCTTTCCAATCTTTCATTTCTTCTTCTTTACTAATTGCCCCAGCTAGAATCTCCATTACAATGTTGAGGAAGTTATTTTTTATACCTGGCTTGTTGAGTACTTTTATCATGAAGGAATGTTGAATTTTGTCAAATGCTATTTGATGTCAAATGTCTATTGAGGGGGATCCCTGGGTGGCTCAGCGGTTTAGCGCCTGCCTTTGGCCCAGGGCGCGATCCTGGAGTCCCGGGATCGAGTCCCACGTCGGGCTCCCGGCATGGAGCCTGCTTCTCCCTCCTCCTGTGTCTCTGCCTCTTTCTCTCTCTCTCTCTGTCTATCATAAATATAAATAAATAAATCTTTAAAAAATGTCTATTGACATTTTACTAATTTTCTAATTTTTATTCTTCATTTCATTGTTATAGTGCATTATTTTTGTCTTAGAGAGAGAGAGAGCACGTGCACATAAGGGTAAAGGGTGAGTGGGAAGGGGCAGAGGGAGAGGGAGAGAGATAATCCAAGCAGGCTCCTCACAGCACAGAGCTTGACTTGGGGCTCGATCCCACAATCCTGAGATCATGAACTGAGCCAAAATAAAAAATTGGACACTTAATTGACTGAGACACCCATATTAATTAATATCTGCATGTTAAACCAACCTTGCATTCCTGAGATAAATCTACTTAGTCATGGTGTATCATTCTTTTTATATATCAGTTTCTTGGTATTTTGTTAAGGTCTTTTTCACTTATATTAATAAGAGACATTGGTGTATAGTTTTCTTGTGATGTTTTGTCTGGTTTTGTTAACTCTCTATTTTTTATGTTTGTGATGCTTCTTCCAGAATATAGCATTTTTATAGATAAGAATTCATTTCTGGGCTGGCCATTCTGTGTCAAAGATTGACTGCCTTGGGGGGAGTCCCACATCCCTTGTATTATTGTATTTTATGATATTTTATGATCTTCATTACATATATACTCAAAAAGTTTGAATTAATATTCCCTATCTATTCTACAGATGAACTTCATAACCATTTTTAAAAAGATTTTATTTATTTGAGAGAAAGAAAGAGAGCATGAACATAAGAAGGGGGAGGGGCAGAGGAAGAAGGAGAAACAGGCTCCTCTCTGAGCAAGGAGCCCAAGTGGGGCTCCATCCCAGGACCCTGTGATCATGACCTGAGCAGGCACTTGACCAACTGAGTCACCCAGGCGCCCCTAATCTTCCTTTCTGGTAACATTTAAGTCTCATTACATTGGCCAACCCCCAACATGTTAATAGTGATGAGAGCAGGATCCGCCCTGATTTTCTAGCATCACTGTATTTTTGATGTGCACAGTACTCTTTATCATGATAAATTTTCCTTCTCATCTCACTTTTAAAGGTCTTTCCTAGAGTTTGGTATTTAATTTTGTCACTAACCCACTGATGTGCTATATTGTATTAAGATTGCTTAATGATTATGAAATTGCCTCTAAATCACTCCGAGAGCATTTTTTTCAAGAGAATTTTAATTAGAGAATTAAAACATCTCATTTAACAATTCATTCTTGGGACACCTGGGTGGCTCAGTGGTTGAACCTCTGCCTTTGGCTAAGGGCATGATCCCAGGGTTGCTGGGATCAAGTCCCACATTGGGCTCCCACCTGCTTCTCCCTCTGCCTCTGTCTCTGCCTCTGTGTGTGTGTGTGTGTGTCTCTCATGGATAAATAAATAATATCTTTGAAAAAAAATTCATTCTTCTTCTGTACTTGATTCATTAAGGAAAAAAAAATCTGGATTTTTTGTGAAGGTATAAATATAAAACAGCCTTTTCTTCCCCATCATGGCTAACAGTTTTCCTCTCTCCAAACTCACTACCCTGCTATATAGCAGGGCTCTTGGAGGCCACTTTGAGGTTAGATCCCATAACTTCTCTGCCTCCTCCATTTTTAGAAGTATTTCTGCATTTAAGATCTATCTTATTCATTTTTTTCTCAAAAGATTTATTTATTTAATTTTTGAATAGGTTAATACATTGACATAGCTCTAAAAATACAAAAAAATATGAAAAGGTATGTACACTAAAGTCTCCTTCCCTCCCACTCTTGTTCCTCATTTGCCCAGGCTCCCTCCTCTGATTATTGAAACTCATTTCTCATAACTCCTTCCAGAAGTTTTTAGGTCCATCCAAATAAATTTGAATGTATTTCCCTCTTTTGCCGTGATGGAAATACAATACATACTCTTCTGCCCTTGTTTTTGTTTTCTTGAGATATTGTGGGATCCTTTCTTGATCAGAATTTAAGGTTGCCTTTTTCTTCCTTTTACAAAGGAATCTTATTCCATTGATGGAAATGTTTAGGAATATTTTTTAAAGAGAGAGAGAGGACACACACACACACACACACACACTCAGGTGTGTGTGTGTGTGTGTGTGTGTGCATGCACATGCACTCATGGCAGCAGTGAGGGGTGAAGGGGGGAGCCCTATGAGGGGCTCAATCTCATGACCCTGAGATCATGACCCAAGCCAAAATCAAGAGTTGGATGTTCAACCAACTGAGCCACTCAGGCACCCCAAAGGTTTAGGAATTTCTAATTGGCATGACCTCTTCCTGATAGAGAGACACTAGTGTCTTCAACAACTTGCTCTTGGAAGCCTGTGCACAAACCACTCCTCACACCTGCAAGCAGATTCTTGGGCTAGATTCCTGCAGGTGGGATTGCTGAGCTAGAGCATATTTGCATTTTACTTTGGTAGACATTGCCAGCTATGATGGGGGGCTTGCCTCTCAGCTTCACCATTCACCAAACTTTTGATTTTTTACCAATGCAAAAAAAAAAAAAAAAAAAAAGGATCCTAGTGTGGTTTGGATTTCCCTCCCTCTTATGAGACATGGGGTTGAAAATCTTTCACAGGTTTTTGAGAGTGATCTGTATTTCATTTTCTGTGACCTGTTCTTAGGTTTTGCCCATTTGTCATGTTTAAATTTTCTAAAGTTCAACCTCACACTAATCAAAGTTCCTCTCCCCTCCTTCCAGCACAGGATAGAGTACTGTGGTGGCGTCAGGGGGAGGGGCTTGGCCTGGAGAAATATCCTCCTCCTCCTCCCCTTCCTGAGGGTGGGGGAGGGATCAGGGATCAGGTGTAGTCCTGTGGCTGGCTGTGCACCCATGGTAGGAGGCATCCCACTGGCTCAGCCTGGCTCTTATGCTGGCTCTGATGGGTATTTAAGGTGGTCCTGGGCTAGTGTTCCTCTATACCTCTTCTCCTTTCCCTCCATCCGCTGCTGAGACCATCCCTCCCAGAGAGGCCAACACATCCCCCTCTGCTCCTAGAGGTACCTGCCTGTCTCCAGTTCAGGCAGCCCATTGCTTGGCTAAGTGGCCACCTGGGCAGCCCCCTCTCTCTAACACTTGCTAACCTCTGAGCTTGGGGGAACCTCAGGGGATTCTGGGGTCTTTACATGGGCTGCTCTGGAGGCCACAGAGAACAAAGGTCAGCATGTCTCATCTTCTAGGGCACACCAGGCCATGGTCCCTTCAAGCCCCACAGCATGAGGTCTCCCAGTGGGGCCTGACCTTCAGAAATCCTCTTCCCCGGAAGCCAACACTGGTCCCATGTTCCGTGTATGCTGAGCCTCAGGAAGCATGAAGGAGGGAGCAACAAAATGGCATCATAACCCTCTGCTCTCAGAACTCTCTCCAGGAGACTTGGGAGTGACTCCTAGCTGGGAGCCTCCCATTCTTACAGGAACCCAGGGCTATTCCAAGGCTCCCTGGAAACCATTGCCCTATTTGCCCCAAATATGGCACCCCAAAAACCAAGCTGCTCCCCACTTCTTATTTTATCCAGGCAGAGTGCAGGGAGGGGGCACACCTCCTTCAGCAACCCCTCGGGGCTGCCAGCTGACCCCCCGCCCCGCTGCAGCAGAAATTCCAGTAGAACTAAGCCATGTCTGGCCTCAGCAGCAATTCCAGAATAACTGGAAAAACCCTGCTCTGCATCCTACGATGCTTCCATCACCCTGTTCTGTGCGTCCTCCTTTATACATTTTCCTTCTCATTTTGACTCTTGATTTATAAGCTGCATGCATAGTTTTTCAAGAACTTTAAGGTACAAGTCATTCATCGGTGATGCTTCTTAATCTTAATTAGTATATTTAGTGGATGAACCTGCTGGTCTTGCCATAAACTCAATGCTTAATTTCAGCTTCTGGTGCTGTGGTGGCTGTCACTGGTGTTTCAGTGAGAAGCTGAAAGCTGAGGCTACCTCACCCAAGAACTCACTCCGGTCTTCTGCTGATAAAGGACAGATGCTCAAACTCACCACATGAGCCAGACAGAGCAGGAAGGGGTGCATGGAGTGGACATGTCAAGGACTGGGGGAAGGTTCTACTCCCAACTGTATAAGCTCTGTGACCCCAGCAAACCCCTGCCCCTCCAGCAAGTGGGGACAGGCTAGGGGATCTCGGGCACCTTCTCAGTCCTCCTCACCCACTCTCCGTGACTTTCATGTCCTGACTCCTTGTTGCCTGCTTACACCAAGCACGTGCTACGTGCAGAAATGGTGAGGCCCTCCAAATGATTAAATACTTACTCTTATTCTCAGAGCCTTTGGGTTCTTTGAAGAGCTGCTTAAAAAATCCCATTACCTGGGATTTTTACAGCTTTTCCAGAAATCTAAAATAAAAAATTTATTTATTGTTTTTAAATTTCCAATATCTGAGGTTTTTCTGCCCTCCCTTGTGTCTGCCATCACCTGCCACCTTCTTCATCTGGGGCCCTTTCAGACGACCTCCTCCTTCCTCCCTCACCCACACTACCACAGCTCAGTGGTGGTGTGGCCTCTGCCATCTAGGCTCCACTTGTGGCCATGCTGCTCCCTGGTGCTTGTCATTAACTGTTTTCTTGCACATAGGAATGTTTAGTTCATCCTTTTCAGCCTCTAGCTTTCTTCTTCTTTTACAAGCTTTATTCATGTTGCAGATTATGTACATAGATAGGTAGATAGATAGATGATAGGTAGGTAGGTAGATAGATGGATGGATAGATGGATGAGGTCAGTAGGTAGGTAGATGGATGGATGGATGGATGGATGGATGGATGGATAGATAGATAGATGATAGATAAGGTAGGTAGGTAGATAGATGATGGGTAGGTAGATAGATGAGGTAGGTAGGTGGACAGATAGATGTAAATGTATATCCCACACTCTCTGGCATTTGCACACCTTTCTGTGAAAAAGAAATGTGCTCAACCCTTCTATATCACTGTCTAGTTCCCAGGTTTAAAACTAATTTCACTAACTTCTGTTGCATCACCAGGAAAGGGGTGCTGTTCACTCTGGATCTATCACAGTCTGTTCCGTCCTGTACACAAATTGTGTCACTATGTCTAACCCCATCCCTGTCTCTTGCGTGAGTGTCCCGGGCCACTGGGCTGTACAGCCGATGGTGGTGCAGTGGGAAGCGGGTGGCTCTGGAGGACTCAGGGTCCAGCTGGCACTCAGCAGCTGTGTGCCCTTGAGAATGTTCTTTGTCTCACCGTGTTCTTGCCTCTCAAAAGAAGTTGCTTGGATTAGAAACTTATTGTGAAGCAGATGCTCAATGAGCCATTACTGTAATGAGTAGCGAGCCTTCCAGGTCCTGGTGGGCGCAGACCCTATTGCATCAGACTGTGTGCAGATCCCGCTTCCTGCCAAATGTGCCTCCTCTCCCTGACCTCAGGCCCAACTTCTCCCTCACAGTCCTGCTTCCTGTCCCACTGGATCAGTTCAACAGCCCTAAAGGAAAACCGAGCTCATTCTTTACTTTTCTCCCTCTTGAGCCAAAAGCAAGCCAACAAGTCCAGTTTGGAAGTTCAGCCTCCTATCATCCTCAGAGCCTTGCTCTCCAGCTTCCTTCAGGTCTCCACTTAAAGTTACCCTGAGACAGAGCACCCGACTGAGCCTAGCACCCTCCCACCCCTTGCCCCCTCTTCAGTTCTTTCTCTCTCCTGCCCACCAGTTAATCATTTGGAGGGTCTCCCCATTTCTGCGTGTAGCAGGTGTTTGGTGCAAGCGGGCAACAAGGAATCAGGACGTGAAAGTCAGGGAGAGTGGGTGAGGAGGACTGAGAAGGCGCCTGAGATCCCCCAGCCTGTCCCCACTTGCTGGAGGGGCAGGGGCCTTGCTGAGGTCAGAGCGTACACCCCTGGGCTGCTTCCACATCTTGGCTGCATTAAACACTGAAGCGCTTATATCTTCTCAAAGTGGTGTTTTCATCTTCTTTGGTTAAATACCCAGGAGTGGAGTTACTGGATCATAGAGTCGTTCTGTTTTTAATTTTTTAAGGAACCTCCATTCGGCTTTCCAGTGCACGGGGGTTCCTTTATCTCCACATTCTGGCCGACACTGGTTTCTTGACCTTTTAATTCTAGCCATTTTGACACGTGTGAGGTGATATCACATTGTGGTTTCGATTTGCATTTTCCTGATGACAAGAACGTTAAGCATCTTTTCATGTCTGTTCGTGTCTTCTGTCCATGTCAATTGGGTTATTTGGGTTTTTGGTGTTGCATTGTAGAAGTTCTTTACATATTTTGGATACTAATCCTTTATCAGATATATCATTTGCAAATATCTTCTCTCATTCCTGTCTCGTCCTTTTGCTGGCATTTTACTTTGCTACACAAAAGCTGTTAATTTTGGTCCGGCCCCCATAGTTCATTTTTGCTTTTATTTCCCTTGCCTCAGGAGGTCAATATAGAAAAAATGTTTCTATGGCCGATGTCAAAGAAATTACTGCCTGTGTTTTTTTCTAGGAGTCTTAGGATTTCAAGTCTCACATTTAGGTCCTTTATCCATTTTGAGTTTGTTTTTGTATATGGTGAAAAGAAGTGGTCCAGTTTTCCCAGCACCATTTGTTGAAGGGACCGTCTTTTCCCCATTGTATATTCTTGCCTCCTTTGTTGAAGATTAATTTACCATATAAACATGGGTATATTTCTGGGCTGTCTGTTCTGTTTCATTGATCTATGTGTCCGTTTTTGTGCCAGTACTAGACTGTTTTGGTTTCCCCATCAATTATTTCTATTCCCCCTCCCCCTTCAGTTATTTTTTTAAAGGTTTTATTTATTTATTTGAGAGAGAGAGAGAGGGAGAAGCAGATTCCCTGCTGAGTAGGGAGCCCAATGCTGGGCTTGATCCCAGGATCCCGAGACCATGACCTGACCCGAAGGCAGACACTTAACAGACTGAGCCAGCAGGCGCTCCTGCTTCTTCTACATTTTTCTACTACAAGCACATGTCCGCAGACCATGCTGACAGCAGAGCATCTTCTAGGGCAGCTTTACGAGGTCCTTCCCTTACTGGAGCTTTTCTACCAAACCAGAAACTTCATCATTTTTCCTCTGCTTTGAAGTACTTCCTCACTCCTGTGGCCCCTATTAGCCATGCGAAGGTCAGGCCTGGTCTTATAGGCTGTCTCTGGCACCCCCAGGGCTCTGCTTCAGAGCAGGTACCCAGGTGACTCACCTACATTCACTACATGCCCTCAGCCTCTGTGGAAGATTCTTTCCTACAGCTCTTGCTTCAGCCCCCCATTGCCTCTCTCCTGACACCCCCTCCTCCTGCCTGCCCTAGCTCTGCTCTCCATTAAGACTTCTGTTTCTGACCAGCAGCAGTAGCCATGACCCCACCTAGCCAAAGTGAGGGGCAGTATGGGGCTGAGCTCCCTAGTGGCACCTGCTTCCATATCTGCCAAAGATGCTGTGGTTCTGCTCCATAAGGATCTTGTTCAAGACTGGTCCACAGACTCACAGTGTTGGCATTCCGGGGCCTCACCCTGGATGTTTTGAGTCAGAATCTGTGTCTTAACAAGAGCCCCAGGTGACTCCGTGCATAAACATCTGAAAAGCCCTGGTCTAGAGGACACACCTCCCTGTGCCCACCGTGCCATCATCTCCCACCTCCAGCAGCTGGCTTGGGTCACCACAGCTAGGTTGCAGCCAGTTTCCCCCCATCTTTCCCACCACCTTCTCCCATGTGCCCTGCCCTGCCCTTCCAGGCCACTGACTCATGCAGAGAGGCTCTCTGGCCCTCAGCCCAATGCTGGGAGGTTTATCAGTCACCCTTGGCTCATATGCCTGAAGCCACATAGCTAGCACAGAGAGCAGCCTAGGAACCACCCTCCCCCCACTCCTGCCTCTGATTCATGCTTGCCAGCCTTCAACCAGTCTTTACAACAGCATCTTTTAACCACATCACATGGATTTCAGGTTCCCCCAACAAACAAATCAGACAGATGGGGCGTGATCCTCACCATACCATTTACCAGCTGTGTGATCCCAGGCAAGTTGCCAGACCTCTCTGACTTGCAGCTTCTATATCTATAAAATAGTGGTAATTATCACATGGACCTCAGGGAGATAACTCATCCACTCGTTCATTATTGCAAACCACCAAAGTTTACAGAGTACTGTTCTGTGCCTAGCACCAGAGGCAGCACCTGGACAAGAGAGACCAAGTCCTGCCCTTCAGGAGCTTCCTAAGAAGGCAAGTGGCTCGGGCAGCCCGGTGGCTCAGTGGTTTAGCGCCGCCTGTAGCCTAGGGTGTGATCCTGGAGACTCTGGAGAGTCCCACATCAGGCTCTCTGCATGGTGCCTGCTTTTCCCTCTGCCTCTCTCTCTCTTTCTCTCTGTGCCTCTATGAATTAAAAAAAAGAAAGAAGAAGAAGAAGGAAGTGGCTCAATGGTTGAGCATCTGCCTTTGGCTCAGGTCATGACCCCGGGGTCCCAGGATCGAGTCCCACGTTGGGCTCCCCGCAGGGAGTCTGCTTCTCCCTCTGCCTGTGTCTCTGCCTCTCTCTGTGTGTCTCTCATGAATAAATAAATAAAATATTTTAAAAATAAAGGAAGGAAGGAAGGAAGGAAGGAAGGAAGGAAGGAAGGGAGGAAGGGAGGGAGGAAGGAGGGAAGAAGGAAGGAAGGAAGGAAGGAAGGAAGGAAGGAAGGAAGGAAGGAAGGAAGGAAGGAAGGAAGGAAGGAAGGAAGGAAGGAAGGCCCAAAACAAAGACACGGGCACCAGTGTCAGCAGGTGCCGGGTGTGGACAGCACCGCAGCAGTGCTTGCTGAGCGAGTGAATGAACGACACACGAATGCAGCTTCCCATCACAAACGTGCCCTGTGCACTTCCACCCCAAAGCGACCTGGAACAGAGAGACATAGGCTTAAAGCTACTGAGGAGCTGAAGAAAAACATGAGGTGATGGTGGGAGGGCTGTCGGGCTCCCCAACAGTTAATGGATGTAGAAGAATTGAAGTGATCATAAAAATATTTCAGATGTAGAGCACAGTTTCCTGAAATAGGCAATAATTGAGGTGGAATTAGAGTTGTTTTTCAGAGGGTTTCACGAATTTGTGTGTGTGTGTGTGTGTGTGTGTGTGCACTGTCTTAAAGATGGAATACATTTTCTCAGGGTTTCAGAGACCATCATTTAAAGAAAACGACAGAGATGGTTTGAAGGCAACCCCAAGGCTCTTGTCATGCCATGAGCTTCCTTCTGAGGGCTCTCTGAGCTGCCCTAGATCTCAGATTTTGAGAGCTAGCTAGGAGCCCCAAGAACACCCACCTACCCCCATGTGTTCTGGGTGAGACACTGCGGCCTGTATTTGCCCAGTGTGAGTAGGTGATTACAGGCAGTAGAAAATGGATAGTCAAACCCAAGTGCCCCACTTCCCGGCCGAATGCCCTTCACAGTACATCATGCAGGCTTCCGTGGGTTCACAACAATGCCCAGTCTACACTGGCGAATCTCAAGTGGATCCCACCAGCCAAAGGGAGCCAGATGCCTAAGGCTGTGCTGTTCCTTCTGCAGGACAGCCAGGAAAAGGCAAATGAGGAACAGATTGGCGGTCTCTAGACGGTGAGAGAGGGGCTGACTGCAGTGGGGCACAGGGAATTCTGGGGTGATGGAGTGTCCTGTAGGTCGAGTAGGGTGGTGGTTGTACTAACTATTCATTGGTCAAAACTCCTAGAACTGTACACTAACAAGAGGAAATTGCAGTGTATGTAAATTGTACTTCAAGTTTTAAAAATCAACCTAACATAATACATGGTGACGATAACGATAATCATCTTCAATGCCAAAACCCAGTCTGTGTTCAGGGCCATGACACGGAGGCTTTGACGATGCCCTTGGTCAGAGCAGGGAGATGCCCTGTTCCTAAGAGTCAGCTTCAGGCAAGGATCTCTAGCTGCACACCCTCCTCCTGGGAGCTCAAATCAGCACGCTCCCACCCCAAACAGGCTTTGCTTCCACTTATCTGGCAGGCAGTGAGTGCCATTGGCCTGCCCTGTCGTCCTTGCCCATCACCTGCCATGGGGATGGCTCCTCCCAGCTCCTTCCCAAACCACCGTCACTGACCCTGTCATTCCTCTTGCACATTTTCCCCAACTGAGCCCCTACCTGGCACTCCTGGCTCATACCTGGGTGACACCTGCCCTCTGGCCTTGGGCCTCAGCCTGGCCTGCCCATAGCTTCCACCTCCTCAAGGATGCAGTAGGAACACCCTGACCCAGTTCAGAGACCTCCACAAACTGGACCCACCACACAATTAACTCCTGCATTGCCCACCCCACCGTGTGGCCGTGGGACCTCTGGCCACTTGCCCTCTGCTCCCAGATCAAGCTGAGAACAGCCTCAGCTCCCTTAAGAGGCATAAAGGCAAGTGAAAGAGGAGAGAAGGGGATGTTGGCTGGTAGGCCGGAGTCACTGAACCCTAAAATTAACAGGTTCTGTCTGGATACTGTCAGTGATGGGGAATTCACTGACCCCCATTGTGTTCCAGGATCCAGCAGATTTCTGATGAACTTGACCTTGGCCTTCCTGAGTCTTCTCTTCACATTCCCAACCAACCAGACTGCAGGGCAGAGGGTCTCCTCTCCATCTGACCGGATAGAAACCTCTCATTCTCTCTTGTTTTCATCCCCTTGCTGACTGGGGTTCAACTTGCTGTGCGTGGAAACCACCCCTCCTGACTGCGAGCTGTGGGTTCCTTGCCATGTTTGTAATAAACTTTGTCCTACCAGGTGCTCCTGGGAGGGATGTCCCCTGCAAACGTGACCTCTTGGCCACTACATTGTCATCTCTGGCCATCTGAAATCACAGCTTTACTCTCTGAGGCAAAGGACCAGACAGCAGGACAGGACTTCTCCAACAGATCCCACAGGCACCCCATGTCCCAGGACACGGACACTGGGACTACCAGGGGCTTTCTGGGGCTCCCTGGCTGGCCGTGGTGCTGAAGGAGCTCCCCAGGCCCTCACAAGCCAGGCCAAGCTGCCCCAAGGTAGGCCCTTGTCTTAGTGCTTCCTGACCTCTAATACCTCAATACTTGTTTCTGCTTGGCTGAGTATTTATGGGCCAGGTCATCAATGGGATATCAGCAGACCTGCAGGCAGGTAGGAAAGGAAGCAGCATCCTAGGACAAACTTTCTGCATTTATCTTTAGGTAGCTGGTTCCAGGAACCAGAGCCATCCTTAGTCTTCAAATCTCCCTGGCCAGAAATTCCTAATTCCTGCCTTAGGTAAACAAATATATGCTCTGCCTGGAGCAAGGGAAGCCACCCTTCTTGAATATTCTAAGGTCACCTGACCAACTACCCAGATGTGTTTGGACTGGGGTGAGGGGAAGAGAAGGGGGTTGGGAACTCACTCGTGAGGAACTGAGGGCAGTGCCTGGGGTAGCCAGGGCACCTGCTATAAGCAGAGGGGTCAGTGGGAAAGGGCAGGAGTTGCCTCAAGTCCAGACCTCCATTCTTTACATTTTTTTTACAGAAGAAAACAGAAACAGAAAAGGAAAGCTTTCCTGAATCTCTAAACTCTATGAAAACATGATAGAAATTCTGCACCTGTAATCAAGAAAGATGTACCTGCATAAACACAGCCTGTACATACAGTTTTTGTACCTCTTAAACCTCCCTAGAGGCCATAGGAGCCTAGGTTCTGGACCCTCAGATGGATGGGAAGCCACATGGACCCTAGCGCGGCTCTCCTGCCTAGCACACCGTCCTAACCCGCTAACACTCTCCTTAGGGATCTGCTATGTCCCTCACCACTCTGAGAGCCCATACCCTAGAAGGCCCATGTTGGCAAAAAAATGAGGTTTGCCTGGACAGTCCTGGTATAATTGTATTACACCCCTTTTCCTGTGAAGAGTGCCCTGGTTTAGATGATATATATCCACTATGGTCACCCCAGAGGAGACAACCATTCTATTACCCCAGCTGGTGGGATGGGGAAGGGCTTGTTCCTACAGCTGCCATACAACGTCATCCTATCAGAGAGGCCCCCATTCTGCCCACCAGACCTTGCCACCAGTGGATGGCAGGAGGTTTGTCCCCACAGGATTCAAGTTTTCCGACTCCTGAATTTACTGTTGTGTGACTGTCACTCGCTAATAGTCCCCAAGACCTTACTTTTGTGTCTGTACATCTTTCCTTTCTTCACTTTGGTTTCCCAGAGTTCTCCTCACTGGTTTTGCTGCTCTTTCTCTTGAATGACTCGAAAGTTGTTTACTTGAAAGCTAGTTATACAAGCCACTTTAAGCATTTCCCCAAACTGCATCCTATGAATAAAATAAACAAACTTCAATTATAAAATGATACATGAATGCATCCAAATTGCAGTGGTTAAAGTGTAATTTTCATTGACAAAGATGCGGTCGCCCAGATGTGCAGACTATTCCAAATTTCATCAAGTCTGAAGGGGAGTAGAAGACCAGACTCTGAATGGAATATTTAGCCCAATGACCCGAACTGAAAATTGTTCTCTTTCTATTCCAAAGCACTCAAATCGGTGAAGCTGGAGAGCCTGTTTCCAGTCACTCTCCTGAGAAGCAACTGGACCGATTTCCATGGAGACCAGGGGATCTGGAGGTTTGGAAAAGCCCTGAAGAAATTGGTGAGTGGTTCCCGGAAGGTTGATATTTCGAGGGACAACGTGAGACCTGAGTTACTCTCTCAGAAGATGAGAGAACACACCACGCCAACCAACCAAGAGATGCAAGGCAGAGAACCCCGCAGCTCCACCCCGATTCAGAGAAACTCCATCTTCAATCGCACCATGAGACAAAGAAGCAAAGGCAAAGCCAAAGACACTCCTGAACAGAACACCCACCACCCAGCAGGTCAGTGCCCGGGACAGCTGGTACCATTGCTGTCCCTTGACTTCCAGGTGGAGTTATCAGGACTGAAAGGCCCTAATTAAATGAGAGAAGAATAAAAGGCCTTGACAAATTATCAAGGACAGGTGCAATAAAATGAGACACTTCGAAGCTGTTATCTAAAGAATTCAAAGTCCCGCAATATGATGATGTGGGCACTTCAGGAGAAAATGTTGACCCAAATTATACAGTAAGACTGGCTTCTATTTAAAAGAAACATCTTGTTCTAGGACTCAACAAAACACCCCCAGACGTACATGCATTCTAGCAGGGAGGCTTGGAGCTGTCCACATTTGGGGATATCTGGGAACATGAGCTTCCTGAGCAGTGAGGTCCTATCTTTGCTCTCTCACTGTTGCTGTGATGCCAGAGTTTCTGCTGCAGTGAAAATATCTGAGATTAATACCTTGGGAATAGCTTTGCAGCTGGATCCCTTAATCTTTCAAACCTGTCCCTAGCACATCTTATCTGCTCAAAGTATATTTCTTGAGCAGAATAAGGTACAGAAACTTCGACAATCGGCAGAGGAGGCTGTCAGAACTGCAAACTCCTTTCTCTGTAACTTACCCGCATGCGTGAGTGGGCAGCGTGCTGGGGCTGTGGAGTAGGTGACAGTTTGTTAGCTCCTGGGGGTGCAGCAGCTGCCACCAGTCTGCTACCCTACATGTGCTGGACGTGGCAAAACCTGCTTTAGACCCCGGGATTTCATCAACTCATTCAAGACATTCACTAAACTTCATATCGGGTAGCCTTTGGCCACATGTTAAACCACCCTCGATATACAGAGACAAAACAACAATATTTATTCTTTCTTGTGATTCTGGGGGTTGGTTGGGTGGTTGCTCTGTCTGAGCCACTTTGCCTGACCTCTGCAGTCAGCTGATCGCTATCTGGGGATGGAAGGTCAAGGAAGCCTTGCTAGACTCCCTGGAGGCTAGTGAGCTCGTTGTCCCCAGGTGGGCCTAGCTGAGACTGCTTGTCTCTGTTCTGTGTGGCTGCTCGTGCTCCAGCAGGCTGGCTGGGGCTTGTTCACAGAGCAGCAGGCTTCCCAGAGATCAAGCGCAGAAACCACTCTCAAGAGGCCTGGACTTGGGCAGCCCTGGTGGTTCAGCGGTTTAGTGCCGCCTTCAGTCCAGGGTGTGATCCTGGAGACCTGGGATCAAGTCCCGCATCGGGCTCCTTGTATGGAGCCTGCCTCTGTCTCTGCCTCTCTCTTTCTCTCTCTCTCATGAATAAATAAATAAATAATTTTTTTTTAAAAAGGCCTGGATTCAGTACCTGTGGAGTTACTTCCACTACACTCTGCTGGTCCAAGCAGCTCACTCGCCAGCCCAGATAGAAGCAGATGGTCAACCCGACCCCACTGCTTGATGAGAGGCATGGCAATTTGTGGGTGTTTGCTATCTACATAGACTAACAAAATTATGCATCAAGTACCGAATTAAGAGCAAGAAAAATGTGATGGAGGCTATATTCCACGCTAAAGTTGTGGAAGCTGGGTGAATGGTACATTAGACTCCCCTCTCAACTTTTGTGTATGTTTGGAAATCTTACTAAATTAAAAGTTAGAAATATATTCACACACAAAGAAAGTTGGAGTCTCTACCCTTAAGGGATCCACAATATGGTAAAGATGTCATTCTATTGAAAGCAGCATCTCAAAGTTTACAAGACAGGTAAAGGCAAAAAACAAGACCCTTCTGGCGGGGTTAGGAAAGATTCTGCAAAGATGATACTTTAGATGAGTATCGGAGGGTTCATGAGGACATGGCCAGAGGGAGAATAGGAGTTAACTTGGCTGAGCTTTTATAGGTCCTCAGTGCTAGGGGTGTCCTTACTATACTCGTTTTATTTCATTTCATCTCATTCATTCGCTCACTTATACGATTCTACTTATTTGAACGAGAGAAAGAGAGAGAGAGAGAGAGAGAGAAAACACGAGCAGGGGGAGGGGCAGAGCGAGAGGGCGAAGCAGGGAGCCTGCTCCCCACTGAGCAGGAGCCTGATGTGGGGCTCAATCCCAGGACTCTGGGATGATGACCTGAGCCAAAGGCAGATGCCTAACTGACTGAGCCACCCAGGCACCCCATTACACCCATTTCACAGATTAAAAAACAACAACTGAAGCAAAGAGAGACAGAGTCACTTAACCTCAAATCACACAGCTAGTGAGTGGCCTGGCTGGAGCTGGAGTTCAGATCGTTCTCGTCCCAAAGTCTGTGCAGATGGAGAGGGGGTTAGGGTAGCTCTTTCTAACAGGAATATAATGCAAGCCACATATGTTGTTTTAAATTTTCCAGCGGCCACATTAACAAAAGTAAAAAAAAAAAAAATGGGTAAAATCCATTCTAACAACACATGTTGTTGAGCATAATGCATCCACAATATCTTCATTCCATCATGGAGCCAATAATCAATATAAAAAGTTAGTAATGAGACATTTTGTATGTTTTTGCACTAAGTCTTTGAAAATCTGTTGAATTATTGGAAATATTTCATCTGGATTTAGGTTTCATAAGATGTACAGTTAGAAAAGCATATTTGCGTACCCAGACTGTTCCATGTACCCTTAAAAGTTTTCTAGTAACTGAATTGAGTATTGGTTTTTACATTTAAATTTAAGTTAAGTTAAAAAGAAATGAAGAATTCGGGGCACCTGGGTGGAGCATCTGCCTTTGGCTCAGGTCATGATCCTGGGGTCCTGGGATCGAGTCCCACATCAGGCTCCCTTTGGGGAGGCTGCTTCTCCCTCTGCCTATGTCTCTACCTCTCTCTGTGTCTCTCATGAATAAATAAATAAAATCTTTCAAAAAATATGAAGAATTCACTTCCTGAGTCACACTAGCCACATTTCAAGTGCATACTAGCCCCATGTGGCTAGCAGGGGTCCTATCGGATCTTGCAGGGTTAGAGCATCGCAAGCAGACAGAAAAGCAAATACGGCTGCCCAGGGTCAGGAGCCGGGGGTCTTTCTGAGCAGGAGCAAAGGCGGGTGTGGGGTTGCATCTAAGATGAGGCTGGAGAGGGGAACCGTGTCAAGGTGGAAAGAGTTGTGTGGCTTCCCAAGCCAAGCCGAGAATGCCGACGCCAGAGTAACTAGAACAAGGGTCACTTCACTTCTTGCCACCCTCAAAGATGCATTGATGTCCAGACCATAAATATTTTCATCAGACTGAGAGTTTTATTTTTAAAGTTATTCCCTGTTTTGCTTCCCTGGAGCTAACTCCCAAGACAGCCCAGAGCTGCTTGATCCAGAGTCCAAGGGGAAAATGCCCCCTGCTCTGCCTCCAAGAAGCAGACAAAACGGATCAGCTGGCATCGGGCTTCTCTGGCCCACTCCCACACGACAAAAGAAGGTTTGTGCTCTGGGTTCACAGTTTGTGACTGCAGTGGGGAAGCTCTGCTGAATGGCAGCCTTTTCAAAGTCACACAACCTGACCGATCACCCACCCACGGGTGATCTGACACTCCAGGGGTGGGAGCTTGACTTATCATTTAATAGCGATTGGGATTTGGACCTTGTCAAGTTAGATGTTAAAAGATTGATGAATTGCAAATGATTTTTGTCCAGTAGAAACAAGAACACTGGTAGTTCTGGTTTTCTTGGCCTCTGAGACATGAATCTAAGTTTGCAATCTCATTTCTAATATTCTTTTGCCATTGACTGGATACACACACACACACACACACACACACACGTATGCACATGAAGTTTCTTGCATCATAATCATAATGTTTGTAGAGACGGCATCCCAGGTCACCAAATACGTGCAAGCCGTGGCAAATTCCCCTCCAAGGGTGTGAGAGGAAGAACAGCCCTCCTCACTCCTCTTCCTGCCCCCTCCCAGGGTGAACTTGCTACTGTCCCTGTCACAGAGAGAACTGCCTGGAAGAGGGGAGATGCATATTTTCTAACTCCCTGCCTTTCTTAAATGTCACAGATTCACTGGAAAATGGACAGTCTGTAAATGAGCCCCTGACCCTGAATTCGCCCCAGAGCAGAATGCTTCGGTGGAGAATCCCAAAACAGCCAGACCCAGGAGCCAAGAGAACAAGGTGAGAGATAACAAACTGCAGGAGGGGCCGGTTAATGACCAGGTATGGAGGGGGGGGACCATTGTGGCAAAGTCTTGGCAGGTCTGCAAGCGCGTCTTAGGTATTTTTTTTCAAGTAACGTGTTACCCATATTAAAGAAAACAAAAACAACAACAAAAAAAGAAAACAAAAAGACTCCACAATCTTCTTTTTTTTTTTTTTAAATTACCCATTGTCACTCTTCCATCACAAAACTAGGAAATTGTAGATATTACAGATTTCGAGAAGTAGAAAAGGAAAATCGCTGTATTGCACCACCACCAGAGAGGTTTTAATGTGTTGTAACTGTTGCAAGGCTTTTTATCCCCTTATATGGTTTATGACTATTTTCTCTTCATAAAATGCGATTTACTCTATATCCTGTCTTTGAATTTACTTAATAGTATATCAAAAATACTTCTGCATGTTACTAAATATTTTTCTACACAAACGGTCAATGACTATAAAATAATCGATAGTATGATTAGTATAGTATGATTAGATTGCAATTCATTAATCATGCTACTATTCTTGGGCATTTGGGTATTGTAGCAGCTAGGAGTAAATTTAGCTGCATGTAACCAAAAAGCCCAAATGGCACAGCTTAAGGAGACAGAGATCTATTGTGGAGGAAGCCTGGGGAGTTGAGACAGCAGCTCCTTCATGCCTGGAGGGACCGAGTCTCCTACGCAGTTGTCAAGGGGATTGCCAGAGCTCCGGCCATCACAGCCACAGTTCAGGAGGAAAGCAGAGGGTGGTGGGGCACATGCCAGCCTACTCTGCTCTCCTTTTAAGGAGCTTCCCTGAAGCCCACTCAACAACTAGTGCTTATACCTCATCGACCCAAACTGACTGGGTCCTATGGCCACCTGCGCTTGCAAGGGAAGCTGGGAAATGTATGTCTCTTTCAAAGCAGGTCTGTCTCCACCTCCAGTAAATTGGTTCCATACTAAGGAATAAAGGAAAATGGATACAGAGAGGCAACAGCAATCCCTGACCCAAGGGAGTTTCCATTTTTTGCTGGTTTGTAAACCACACTATGATAAGTATCACTGTGGCAAAATCCTGGTACGCATCACTCGTTATTTCTTTAAGCTAAATTCCTAGAAATGCCACACCTCCTACAAATCCCTGGATAGTTGCAAGGAAATAGTATTCCTATATTTGTACCGGGGAAGTATGGGCTAAGCATCTCATCCTGGAACCAGGTGGTAGGCATCCTTTCACTTCCTGATACTGCTTTGACCACAGGCCCTTTATTTTATATATTTATACTTAAAATGTTTACATATCTTATACATTTATATAATTTATTAACTTATATATTTATTATATAAAATTATATTATATATAATTTAATAATTCAAATATGTAATGCAATATATTACAATGTAAATACTTTGATAAAAATATGAATTTATTGATATGAATAAATGAGTACCTAGTTCACTTACACATAATTCTACATTAAAGGCAGCTGCTTCCTGTTGCCTCTGTTCTGGTGTAAGAGCCAAAGAACAACACTGTAAATATCCGCCCACCCACACAGGACACGCCAAGAGACAGTGGATGAAGTCGCTCATCCCTCATGTCCAGGGCTCGCTGGGCAGGAGTGACAGTACAAATATTTGACCAGCAGGACCCAACACTGTAGCAAGAGTCCCAGAGGAGCAGCAGAAGGCCCCTGGGACTGAGGAAGGGAAGAGATCAGTATACGAATGTTTCCATATTTTCATAATCAATAAAAAAGAGGATAAGGCTATGGAACTTGGCCAGAAGGTTTTGTTTTGGACAAAGACCTTCAACTGTTTGGATGAGGCCCACCCACATGGTGGAGGATAAACTGCTTTATTCAAAGTCAATTGATTAAAGTGTTAATCTCAAAAAACACCTTCACAGAAACAGCCAGAATAATATTTGACCACATGTCTAGGCATCACGGCCCAGCCACGTGGACATCTGAAATTAACCATCACATCCCCCATCTTCACCCTAGTGAGGTGGGTTTCAAGAGAACCACCTGGAAATCTCTGACATGTGGGGCACACAAGGGCCAGAAGCTGGCTTGCTCCTGGGAACATCTAGAGATGAGCTGGCCGACAGCCTCATGGGAGGGGAGGAGAGGGCTGAGCAGGGAGTGAGGAGCATCCAACCAAAGGCAAGGCAGAGGCACATGTTTTCTTGGAGTCAAGTGTGGACCTCAAGGAAGGAAACCAGTTATGAACCACTTTGAAAAGGACCCCACCAAGGAGTCATAAAGTGGCCACTTGAGAGCTTTGCACATGCCCAAGAACTGTGGACAGAGATCCCCAATGAGGTATTTCTGAGAAGCCCCCAGGAGTGCCCTGCTCTGAGGGCCCAATGGCTAGGGGGGCAGGATCCAGAGCCTTCCCAGCTGTGGCAGGCCTGCACTGGGAGAAGAGGGCTGCTGGTGCTTTGTAGTAATTCTGGGGTGATCTCTGGAAAACCAAGCAAAAGACACCATCTGTTTGTACCCTAAGAGTGACCAGAGAAGCTCTGCCCGCGGTCTGCCTGAGATTTCACGCAAGGCCCAGACAGGAACAGGTGGTGCCAATCGCAAGCAGGTGGAAGTGGGGTGTGGAGTGGAAAACTGGAACCCCTTGCTATTTGCACCCTAGCCAGTCCAGCTGGCCCTGGGCTTCCTTCTGTCTTGCGGCCTAGTGAGGACAGAGATTCTGGAAAGCTTACTTAGGTCAATCTTGGGATCCCCACTATGATCCCCACTTGGGATCCCCACTATGATCATTGTTTCTATTATGTCTTCCGAACTGGATTTCCATGGCAGGGTAAGTCACAATGTACCTGCTATGGAAAAAAGTTTTCTGGAGGAAAAAATCCTCCTGATGGGCTATCGGGCTCCCAGGGCTTTGAGCTATTGCTTTTAAAGGTAAAAACCAAAATATGAATTTCTCCTGGGAACGCAGGAGCCACCATACATCAGGGTGTGTTTGACATAACACGTCTGGGGTACCACTAGTGTGTGCCGTGCACACAGAGCCTCATTTCTCCAGCACCAAGCTCAGACTCATTTGGAGATTCAGGCCTTTATGTGTAAAGAAATGCAATCCCTACTCTGGCCCACATCCTGTGTCCCCACCTTTGTGCACTGTGTCCCTCATTCAAAGTGCCATGGTCGAGTCCGAGCATGTCTTGCTACGTTTCCACAGTCACTTCCCCAGGGTCCGTACCTATCCACTCCTGCTGGAGGCCTTTTTGCTCTAAGTTGGGAAAATAATTCCGTCTCCTAGATTTGTGCATGTAAATGCAGGCTTCATGATCCAAATTTAACAGAGAACAGAACAGAAAAGGAAAGGAAAGGAAGGAACCCTCCATGGTACAAAGACTGGGAGCAACTGAGGATGTAGAGTGTCTACCTCGTGCAGAGCCCCAAGTATCCGCTCCTTCTTTTTTGTAATTATCACTATAGTTACTGTTTTCATAAAGGTAATTTTAAAAGGATTCATTGAAGGAAATCTTACAGCAAAATGTACCAACTTTGGGCATATGGCGTGACGAATGTATCAGTCAGCTCAGCGGCCGTAACAAATATCACAGACTGGGAGCTTAAGCAGTACATTTATTTACCATCACGGTGCCAGCATGGTCAGGTTCTGGGAGGGCTCTCTGCCTGGCTTGCAGACAGCCACCTTCTCCTGCGTCTTCACATGCTGGACGGAGAGAGAAAGCAAACTCTGGCCTCTTCCTCTTCACCCTTATGACCTCATCTAAACCTAATTATCTTCCAAAGGTCCCACCTCCAATACTATCACGTGGGGGTTAGGGCTCCCACATGTGAATTTGGCCAGGTGCGGGGGGCACAATTCACTTCACAGCAATACATTTGTATATACATATACACCCACTTGACCATTGTTACATAACAAAAAATTAAACTGAGTGATTTTAAAGCTCTAACTGGTTTTATTAATCCCTTCACGAATTGGGCAGCACCCCATCTAGCAAGTAGAGGGGAGCTCCGAATGGCTACACGAAGGGAAAGGTTTTTCAAGGCAATGTAAGAATATCAGAAACAGAAAAAAAAAAAAAAGGATCATTTCAGGGGAGGTCACCTTCATTTGGGGACAAAGAGTTTTAGTTGGTGGATTACCTCATCTTCCATTAGGGGATGGAGAGGGACCCTGTGACAGATCGCCTTATCTGTGCCGGTCAGAACATTCCTGACTGACCAGGTACAGGTTATATCCCTGCAGTGTTGAAATGGTTCTTAGGTTAGGTGTTGAGAATTGGTTTACTGACTCGGATTCTTAATGTAAGTGGCACCATCTTGGGCCTCTGGTTTTCTTTTTAACACCATCAACCAGATCAAGGAACAGAACATTCCCATTGTCCCATGAGGCTCCCTAAGACCCTTTTTTGCAGTCAGCACCTAACTCTCTCAGGTATAACTATCTTCTGACTTCCAACACCTTTGGCTTAGTGTTGCTGGTTCTTGAACTTCGTGTGAGTGGGATCAACCATACAGTGTGCACTCTATGGTATCGGACTTATTTTTCTGAACATACCATTTGTGAGGTTCCTCAAATGTATGTATATCAGACTGCTCTTTTTATTGCTAAGAAAAGTACCACAATTTGTTTATCCATCTTTCTGTTGGATATTTGGACTGTTTCCAGTTTTTGACCATTATAAATAAAGTTGCTATGAGCATTCTTAGACAGGCTTTTTGTGGATGTATGCACTTATTTCTCTGAGTGTGTGCCCAGAAGTGGAAGTGCTGAGTCTTAGGATAGGTATATGCTTGACAGTACTGAGAAGAGCCAAATAATTTCTCAAAACAGTATGACTATTCTACACTCATACCAGCAAGATATCAAAGTGCCAGTCACTTCAGGTCCTGGCAATGCTTGGAAATGTCGGTCTTTGTAGTGGCATCTAGTCTAACATATTGTGGTTTCTCGCCGCGGTTTTAATTTGTATTTCCCTGATGACTAGTGATATTGAGCACCTTATCATATATTTATTGGCCATTTGTGTATCTTCTCTTGTGAAGTTTCTGTTCAAGTCTTCTGCCTATTTTAAAATTTTATTAATTTGTAGGAGTTTTTTTAAAAAAGATTTTTTATTCATGAGAGACACGGAGAGAGAGAGAGGCAGAGACATAGGCAGAGGGAGAAGCAGGCTCTCTGCCAGGAGCCTAATGAAGGACTGGATCCCAGATCCCAGGATCACGCCCTGAGCTGAAGGCAGATGCTCAACCGCTGAGCCACCCAGGCATCCCATTTGTAGAAGTTCTTTATATATATTTTAAATACAAGTCCATAGTCAAATAAATAAATATATATATATATTGCAAATATATCCTACCAGTGTGGCTTCTCTTTTAATCTTCCTATCTTTTAATGATCAGAATTGTTTATTTTGATGAAGATTAATTTATCAATTGTTTTTTGTGTTTTTCCTTTTCTGTCCTAATTAAGAAATATTTGACTACTGGGCAGCCCAGGTGGCTCAGCGGTTTAGTGCCGCCTTTAGCCCAGGGCCTGATCCCGGAGACCCGGGATCGAGTCCCACATCAGGCTCCCTGCATGGAGCCTGCTTCTCCCTCTGCCTCTCTCTCTCTCTCTCTGTGTCTCTCATGAATAAATAAAATCTTAAAAAAAAGAAATATTTGACTACTTTAAAGTCATAAAGATATTCTCCTAGGTTTTTCTTGTAAGAGCTTTATACTTTTAGCTTTCCCATTTAGATCTCTGGTCTATGCATACAAGTTGCTCTAGTGTCATTTATTTAAAAAAAAAAACAAAAACAAAAACAAAAAAAACCCTTCTCTTCCCCTAGTGAATTGCCTTGGTGCTTTTTTTCCCCTCAAAAAATCCACTGACTGCAGACATGTGGGTCTTTTCAGGACTTTTATTCTGCTTCATTGATCTAAGTGTCTTCCTTATGCCAATATCACACTGACTTAAATACTGTAGCTTTGTGCTAAGTCTTAAAATCTGGTAATGCAAACTCTCCTACTTTGTTCTTTTTAAAGATTGTCTTGGCTATTTTAAGTCCCTTGCATTTCCATATAAATTTTAGAATCAGTTTGTCAATTTCTACTCTAAAAAAATGTCTGCTAGGATTTTGGTTAAGATTGCATTGTCTCTATAGATAAATTTGGATATGACTGACACCTAAAAATTAGCACCTTAAATTGTTCAATCTATGAACATGTCCTAACCTACTGTTTATTTAGATATTCCTTAAATTAATCCAGTGATGATCTGTAGTTTTTAATAGGGGATTTACACATATTTTAATTACATTGTTGCCTAAGTATTTATTGCTTTTGATCCTGTTTTAAATGATTTGTAATTTCACTTTTCAATTGCTTATTGGCAGTTTAAACATAATTAACTTTTGCGTAGCTGCCTAGTATTCTGTGATCTTGACACATTCACTTATTAGTTCTAATTATTTGTATATTTCTTTGATTTTCTATGCACACAATCTTGCCATCTGTGAGTAAAGATAGCTTTAGTTCTTTTTTCCCCAATCTTCATGCCTTCTACTTGTTTTTTTCTTGCCTTATTGCACTGGCAGAGACCTCTACTACAAGGTTGAATAGGGGTGTTGGGAGTAATATCCTCATTTTAGTTCCTGGTCAACAATGCTTTGGTTGCAAGGATCAGAAACCTACTTCAACTTGCTCAGTGAAAGAGGGATATTATAAGGATGCTGGAATCCCAAAGCATCCAAGTATAAGAGTGAAGCCCAGCTTGACAGAGATGGAAAAGCCATCAGGAACCAGAGCCACTTTCTCATTTTCTTGAAGGCTGTGGGCTCCACTTCTCACTACTTCTCTCTATGGCTTGTTCTATTCTCCTGCTCTCTCCTCACACCGGCTTCTTCTCACTACCTATCAGCTTGTGTATGACCCAAAATGGCAGCCATAGACAGTATGACTTTTCAGGTTGATTTTTCACAGCCAATGGTTACTTCCTTTTGTGTCTCTTAGAAAGAACTTCTAAGGAAAAGAATCTGGTTGGCCAGGTATTTATCTCTGGGTCAATCTGTTTAAAGAACAGAAGGTAGGATTAATGGGGCTATTCACACCGTATCAGTGGGAGCCACATTTAAGAATATGTTTGAGATGTGTGTGAAGGATAGCCAGGCACTCAAAACATATCTACTATAGTAGAGTCTGGATCTCCTGCACAAGAGAATGCCAAAGGGGACATGCGTGAGGTTAGAAGCCACAGAATGCAAGCAGCAGGAGTAGGGATTAGAGTAGATTAGAAGACTGAGGTCCATCAAAACCCCGAATGGCCCAGAAACCAGTCTTCCAGTTTGCAAGAAGCTTAGGTGGTGCTACTCTGGAGTGTGTGATGTTTTTAGTAGTCAGTGCCTGCCCGGAGGTTCTAGAATTGTCCACAACATACCCATGGGTGTTCTGCGAGTCTTCTTCCATATGCCAACAGCAGGGGTGTCACAGCGCCACAGGCAAGAGGGAAGTACAATTACTATGGACAGATGTGCTAGAAAGAGGGCTACAGAAAGGGAACTAACATTTGTTTAGTGCCTTTATGTGCTCTGTCTCTTTAAATCTCTTATGGTTATCCCTAATTCAAAGACAAGAAAACTAAGTCTCAGCAAAAGATGATGACCGGGTTACCTGAGGTTGCACAGCTAGTGAGACAACTAGATCATGAATCCAGAGGCTCTGACTCCACACTCCATGATCTCTCTCCAGGCTGTCCCAGATGAAGGTATTGCCAGGCTGAACTTGGCTATAAGAAGGAGGGTATTCCTGTTAACCTGCTCACAGAGCCCAGAGGCACAGGGCGCCTCCTACCCCAGTCCATTGCCAGATTGGTCCCTCAGAGGTCCTCTCAAGTCAAGGTGTTGCACACTGGATCTTTACTACAGATGCAATGTCACAAAGTCAGGGCTCTAGTCCGAGAAATCATTTCATATCACAAAAAAATAAATTGATAAATATGTATATATAGATATACAGGAAAAGAACAGAACTCAAACATGTGCTTTTATAAAGACATTTCTACATAAAATTAGACTACATTATAGAATTTCATGTTGGACAATTTTTCTGCATGAACTGAACAGGCTGATGCTTAAAATATTTGTCCACTGACCGTCCAACTGAAAATACCTTTGCTTTTCCTGGCAGTGCTCTGAGGGATTTGCAGGAGTTCATTATTCCACGGATGGTCAGCCTGCATTAGGTATTAGAATCATCCTAGGGCTGACACTCAGGGAACAGACAGAGGCAGCCTCACTAAGTGTTAGCAACTCTGCTCCAGCTGGTTCAGCCAGGCCCTCCTGATTATTAAATATTGTAACTGTTATTCCTGGCTCCATCTCCAAAATGGTCATTGCCATGAAATCCTCCACTGACACCAAGGACTCAGGCATGGCATTGTGAGTCTTTGACGGCTGATATAGGGCAAGGAACGGTTTCCATATTGGAAACTGTACATGTTTCCATGGAAATGTACAAGTTCCACGTAGCATAACCCTGGGGGCAGCTTGTCAGATGTTCATAAATGCTAGTTTGAGCTGTTACTAGGAGAGTCTCATAGTCTTTACAAAATCTGTAAACGTAAGAAATAAATATTGAGTCACTGCAGGTTTGGGGCTGCCTCCTTTATTCAAGGACACTATTTTTGAGTTTTGCTATTAGTCAGTCATTTGAGGCAATAGAGGAGCTGAAGAAATGCAGCCTGACTATAATCACTAGGTCTACCGAATTACAAGAAACAGGAAAGAAAGAAACAGGCACAAAACAGAGCAGATGCATCCACCAAAATCCAAACAATGGAACAGGACAAATGACCCCACATCTCAATAAACTGCAAGGAGAAAACAAGAAGGGGATATTAACAACTGTACCGTGTAGATCTTACTCGAATCCAGTTTCAAACAAACACTCTGGGAAGGAAAGCTTCAAAAACAACCAGGCAAATTTGAATACAGATCAGATATTTCATGATGTTGAGAAATTCCTGTTAATTTTTAAAGGTGTTTTTAGGGTATTGAGGTTATTTTTTTAAGGGCCCTTATCTTTGCAAGATACATTATGAAATATTTTGAATGGGATGATATGATGTCTGGGTTTTGCTTCAAAATAATCCTGGGAAGGGGCAGGTAGGAGTAGAGATGCAAGGAAGCAAGCCACCAGTTCATAGCTATTGAAGCTGGGTGGAAAGTATTTGGGGGAGGTCATTTATTTCTATCTACTTAAGTATTTGTTTGGAATTTCCCATAATAAAAAGTTCACTTTGTATTATGTTAATTTTTTGAAAGCTTATTTTAAAAAATAAAATAAAAAGGCAGGAGCTGAAATAAGGAGACCCTTCAGGCCACCCCACCTCCTTGCCTATGTCCTCTCCTCCAGAAGGTTGGGGAGAACCATCAGCTCTCACTGCTGGTCACGGAGGCCTGGGAGGCATTAACTGTAGGGTTCTTGCAGGCAAGACCATGCCAAATTTTGTTCCCTCCTGAGCACCTAGCACACATCTGACACATCAGAAGAACTCAATATTTGCAACCTACTGATGAGATTGATGAATGAATAAATGAGTGAATGAATGCAGATTCCCTGGGCAGAGGTTTCTACTGCAGGACTTGACACATCTGTGGGGACTGGTCCAGCAGGGGACCAAGAATGTGCAGACTAAGGCTCTTGCAAAGCCTGTCACCAGGATGGATAAATACTCTGCAGCTTTGGCAAGAATGTAGCATCTCTAGCGCAGAGGGGTTGGCTTGCCCAGCTGCCTTTTGGAAATAGCCCACTTTCTCACTCCCCTGGTAAGAGAGGAGGCCCAGCGCCCTCAGCACTAAAGATGCAACTAGAGCTTCGCAATTAATTTCCTCTCTGTCTTCCCCCAACCTGGGCACTGGCTGGGGCCCTGGGATTGCCCACCCAGTCTGTGGACCATAAACAAAGGACAGGAGAGCCTTCGAAGGATCTCAGGCCACTTAGATGTGGTGACTGATGAGGTTTGAATTTTCTATCTCTGAAATTGTTTCTATTTTTACCCTGTCTCAGAACAAATATAACTGTGGCTTATGTTTCACAGTTTATGCAGCTAATTTCATGTATTTCTGACAGCTCTAATCTTATTTTCAGCAGTTCTGAACTTTTTCCCCCTGTTAGTAAGTTGAAGGAGGGCACGGCCCCACCTGCCCACAAGGCCTGGGGGCGGGGTCAGGGGCTGGGCGGGGCTAGAGATGGGCGTGGCCCCGCCCCGCGGTGATGGACAGGCTCAGGAAACAGGAGCTCAGATCTTAAGGGGTCAAGCAGGCTGCCTTTGGGATTTGCTGACTCCCTTAACATTTAAAATAATAATAACAGCAATAATAATAATAGGCCTTTGGGCTGGGCTTGCAGCATGGATTTTACCCACTCATAATTACATCTTTAGTGTTTTAAGCTGCAGACACCTTCCCACTTATTAAATTTTCCCCTTAGGTTAATTTTGCCTTATTTTAGTTATGCCGATTTATCTTAGCTATCATTCTTTTCGTTTTTAAACTTCTTTACTTTGCCCTTTTATCTTCCTTCTAACTTTCCCTCTATTTTAATCACCTTTAAATGTTTTCCTTTTATAATTAGGTCCACTATTAAAATTCATGGCTTCTGGATTTGCTTTAATGTCAAATCCCCTTTTTCCCCCTTTACTTTGTTTTTATCTTACTATTTAAATCCCTAAGCTTCTGGGGATTTGTTGGCTCTAACTTATTGTTTTATTTCCAATTTCTTTCTGACTATAATCCTTCAAATGCCCTTTTATTTTGTTTGCTTGACTGATTATAACCTTAACTTTTTCAGCAACCTAACTTTCATTCTAAAATTACTTTATTGGTTCTATCTATCCTTCATGCATAATGTTAATTATTCTATTTCTTTTGTTAGTCATTATCTTGTATCTTATTGGTTGTGGGTTTTTTTCTAGTTCTTTTGAATTCTTAATTAAACATTTTTTACCTTGTGGGCTGTCTCTGGGAAGGATGCGGAAGCCTGGGGGAGGGGACCCAGGAAGCTTGTTTCTCTGATCTTTAAGACTTGACCTCTCTGACCTTCAGAGGCCCAGGAGGGTCCCCAAACAGGCAAGAGAAAAAAAAAAAAAAACTCAGAGCAGAATTGGGAGTCCTGGATCAGCCTCATATCAGCATGTGGCATCGGGTAAATAAATCCTTCCTCTCTCCATACCGCAATCACCTCCTAGCATAAAGGAGAAGTGCTGGGCATTAACAAGAAAATACTCTGACAGACCCAGCATATACAAGCACATGACAAACTGCCTCTGTACCTGGGACAGAAGAATACAGTAAAATTCAGAACCCTGCCAAACTAAACAAGGTAGTCCACCCAAAATGCAAAATCTGAATCTAATCACAGAAAACATCAGGAAAATCCAAATCAAGAAACATTCCACAAAATAAGTGGCCTGAAATATTTGTAAGTATTGAGGTTACAAAAATTGAGCAAAGATTTCCAGACTGATGAAACCCGGAGAGGCCAGCCATCTAAACGCAATGGGTAACCCTACACTGGATCGTCTTGCTATAGAGGACATTATTGGGACAATAGGCGAAAGCTGAATGGAATCTGAGCATTAATAACCAATAATGTATCAAAGTTGACTTCCTGATTTTGGTGTTTGTATTTTGGTTACATAAGAGCTAGTCTTTGGTTGTGGAAAACATACACTGAGAAGTGTCGGAGGATCTGAGGACAATGACACAGGTCAGCAACGTACTCTCCAATGGTTCAGGAAAAGTACCCCAAAACATTACTTTGTGCTGTAGAGTTGGCCCTTGAAAAAGACAGGAGTTAGGGGCACCAACTCCCATGCAGTCAAAAATCCACATCTAATTTTTAACTCCCCCCAAATTAATTACTAATATCTTACCGTCGGCCAGAAGCTTTATCAGTAACATAGATAGTTGATTATCACCTATTTTGCATGTATACTACATATTGCATTCTTATAATAAAGTAAACTAGAGAAAAGAAAATGTTATTAAGAAAATCATAAGGAAGAGAAAATACATTTACGTTATTATATTGCAATTAAAAAAAAATCTACAAAGGGGACCTATGCAGTTCAAACCCATGCTGTTCAAGGGTCAACTGGGCTTGTAATTTTTGAGATTCTTTCGAAATGTAAAAAAAGATAATTTAAAAGTCTTGAGGAAAAATAAAAGACGACAGGCTCTACATCTAGATTCCCAGGATTGACTCTTGCTCCATCATTTACAGCGCAAGTTACTTAGTCATTCTTTCTTTCAGTTTACTCATCTTTAACTTGGGGGTAATAAAAATGCTTAACTCATTATAAGTAATAGAAGTAAAACAAGTTATATCTATAAAGCACCAAGGACTATGATGGCTACCCAACACATGTGCTACCTGTTATTACATCTCAATGATTTGTACCTGCTATACTCCAACAACCCCCCCCCCCAACTCCCCACAATGTTGCCTAGATAGTTCTATTCCTCCTTCAGGTCTCAGCTTCTTCCAGAAAGCCTCCCCTAACCCACCACCCCTCCTTTACGCTTTCTGCTTCAGGCTGCATAAGAAACTCCTTTCTTGAGTTCTCACAGCACCATATAATATCTCCATCATGGATCCTAGTTGTTTTTTTTTTTTTAAGATTTTATTTATTTATTCATGAGAGACACAGAGAGAGGCAGAGACACAGGCAGAGGGAGAAGCAGGCTCCATGCAGGGAGCCCCATGTGGGACTTGATTCAGGGACTCCAAGATCTCACCTGGGGCCAAGGGCAGGCACCAGACTGCTGAGCCACACAGGGATCCCCTGGATCCTAGTTTTTAATTTCCCCACCACTTGTCTCTTCTATTAGATGGTGACTAGTTTGAGAGCTGGGCTGGAATCTTTGTTCATGGTCACATCCCCAGGCCTAAGACATTTGAATGAATAGATGAATTAATGATTTGGACTCATGCCTCCCCTGTCAGAGAATATAGAATGAAGTATCCATTTTTAAGTCATGAATGTTATTCCAGGACCCACTTCCAGAGAGCACCATTCACACTGTCATCTATGTAAAAGGCAGCCTGGAGTTGAGCAGTGCACAGCCTGAGCTACTGTACACAGCAGACCTGAACAGTTGGCTTCATAGATGATCTGCTCTATTATCCATATGTCAATAGGAAGAATGAATTGTTTTTGTGGTTAGCTGCTCTAAAACAAACATCATTCATTTTAGTAGACGTTTCACCCATGCAAACCGTGGGAATCCATTTATATGTTTATTTAATGAATATTAATTGAGCACCTTCACTGTTCTAAGTGCTGATTTCTATCAGAAAACTTCTTATTTGGTGACTCAGGGGGACATTTAGCAACTACTGCCCCTGGCAGCTTCCCAGAAAGCCCCAATGTCCTAAAACCCATGATCCAGGAGCCCATTGTTGGGCCTCAGCTGTGTAACTTTGATGCATTCTTGCTTGGAAAGCTTTCCAGGACCCAATCCCCTTAGTCACGCTCCATGGAGGAGATGGTGGCCTTGACAGCCTGTGTCCTGCAGCAAACCCAGAACTGCTCTTCTAGGGAAGATGCTGACTCTGGGCAGATCAACCCCAGCAGAGGACAGGGATGCTGAGAATTCTGTCCCCCTTCCAATCTTCCAATTTTCATGAAAGAGTATATATGTCAGCCATCCTCTGGACTTACTTATTCATTCGTTTGTTCATCCATTCATTTTAACCATGTTGGTTGTATAGGCGTAGCTGTCTCAAATTTAAATTATCAACACCAAAAGCAAAAACACCAATCCCTTTTCAAAGATACATTGATTAAAGCAATTGATTGTGTGTCTAAGACTTTCCAGCAAAAATATGCCAAAGTAAGAAAACACAATGTCCTGAAACGTTATTTGGCAAATGACACTATTTCTCGTAATCTACAATTAGAAGAACATTGTAGTCACTGTGAGGGCAATCAATATCTCCATTTAAAGGTACAGGATTCTCTGATAGGTCACCTTCCAAAAGTCCTAGCACCTATACCTACTGATGGAGAAAGTGAGTTCTAGACAACACAGTGAATGCCATTGATTTAAAAAGTTTCTGAAATTTAAAAGTATTACCTGCTCCACAGTGTTGTGAGAAATACATGGGAAAATGTACAGATGACATTTAAAATGGTGCTTGCAGCACAGCAGGTGCTTGGTAAATAAATGCCTGTCGGAGTTTAGCGAGCTTGAGTTCCCTCTGCAATTTTTTAAAAAAGATTTTATTTATTTATTCATGAGAGAGGCAGAGACACAGGCAGAGGGAGAAGCAGGCTCCCTGCGGGGAGCCCGATGCGGGACTCGATCCCGGGACCCCGGGGTCACACCCTGGGCTGAAAGCAGATCCAGGTCTTATTCCCGGCTGCACCACCCTCACCCACAGTGCTTGGACCTGATCATTTTGTGCTTTCCTTCCACCCTTCAGCTCTGCCTCTGGCTTACTTTAAAAAAAACTTGTGCTCAAAATTCCCTGTCGCACTGACTGTAGCGGTACCATGGAGCATGCCACCCTTCATGCAGCGTGAGGAGCCATAGGAGAAACGGCTGGTTCTGCCCAGAAATGATATACTGGGATTTCTGCCCACACAGGGAACTGGAGCAGGTGGGGAGAGGGCGCTCCAGAGAGAGCAAAGAGCCAGTGATGTGGCCCTCGGAGCCCTGCGGGTAAGGGCGCCCCAAACCGAGTGCTACACTGCCCGCTTCCTTTCTTCTCTCTGACAAGGCTAGTTGGCACTGTGGGCCTCTTAAATCCTCACCCTGCCAGTCATGCAACTATAAAACCCAAATCGAGATCTTGACTCTGTGCCGTAGAAGAAGAACAAGCCCGATTTTGGCCAAGTTTAAACATTACACCAGGAGTCAGCATCTTCCCAGCTTGCAAAGTCACCTGTCTGCCAAGAGATGGCCGTCACCCCTGGGCTGGGGACAAAGAGCCCCCTGTGTGTGAGCAAAAGAGATGAGATGGCAGGATTGGAGGTCAAGGCAGACGAGCCCTTCCTGGGCGTGGCTCATTTTACCCAGAGTCGGCTCCACCTAAAGAGGGCCGCAGGAAGCGCCTGGGATGGGGCAGTGCTGGCCCACTGGAGAGGCAGTAAGGACGCAGCATCTCTGTCCACTTTGGAGTTTCAGTTCTGGCGAGTGTCAAACTCACAAGATGGGGCAGCAACACCGGGTGTCCTCAGAACTTCTGTGGCAAGAGGAGTATGTGGGAGCCCACCTCCAAGGTGGCCCCAAATGCCAGCACCCAGTGTCCACACCCTTCCCGCTGAGCGTGGCCTGGACTTTGTGACCATTTCTAACAGACAGGTGGACAGAATGGTTATGAATTGAAGTCAAGGTCACAAAGGACGGTGGGCATCAGGGACGCTGAGCCAGAGCGCCAGGCTTCCTGACCCTCAGAAGCTACATGAGACAAGAGACATCACTGTAAGCTGCAAAGTCTTGGGGCTGTTTGTTACACAGCAGTAGATAACTACTTCACTGGGAACATTCTATGAACTGGGCTAGAAGGTAAATTCTACATAAACACATCAGATGCTGGGCAAGATCCATGGCATGGAGTCCTTGTAAGCCCACCTGACTTTCTCATGTTCCCCATGCCTGAGGGTTACCAGCCCTTCAACACACACACACACACACACACACAGCCCCTGTGGGGCAGCTGAGATGGCTCTGCCTGGAAGCACTTCCTTGCTTCACACATCTCCCCTCCCTGGTTGCTCCCCTGCTCCCCGCACTTTCCCTGAGCGCTCCTCCTTAGTGAATCATCAGTGCCAGTCTTTGCCTCTGGGGAATCTGACTTAAGATACTCCTTGTTAAAACCTAGCCTCCTTGAAAAAAAAAAGAAAATTCAAGACATCTCATCTTACTAAAATTTCCCCTTCGAGTGATCAGACTCTTAAAGACATCCTGCCATGCCCATAATTCATTAAGGTAACCTTGAAACGAAGAAACTGTAAGTTTACAGCTTTGACTATGTCATCTGCCTAGAAATTTTTCAAAAATTATTTATGAGGCCTCTGTTCTATGAAAGACAATTAAATAAATCCTTCGGAGACCATAAAGATGAAATGATGTGTCCTCAAAGAGTAATCTTTCTGGAAGCTATTGATGTAACATTATTGGTATTTTCTCATGTGACGTTTTGGGGTTTCCGCTCAGTGATGGTTAAAGTCCGTAATCGTTAAAGTCCATAACAGCCAACCACGTGCGTGTTGGGTGCCACAGCGGGTGCTCAGGCCTGACTGTCTACAGGGCTTTGCAGATAGGGGATGCTCAGCAGCCACTTGGGGGATAAATAAATTACTGAACAGTTGGCAGTTGATATAAATTTGTGGACTATCCTTCCATGTATTTTTTTTTTTTTTTTTTGGTAGCATGTGGTGAAATCGATCATATGCTAGTGAGAAAAAGACTGAACTGAACCAGCAGACAAGGCAAGTCTGGTTTTGATGGTGACGGTTTCAGATCAAACTGCCCCAGCCAGGTAGGGGACAGGCAGTGGTCAGGGACCCTCCTGCAAGTGACCGGAGGTCTCAGCAACTGTTCGGGACTGAGGAGTCTCCCCCGAGCCCCACCCCATCCGCGTGGTCCTGGCAAGGGCGATGCCCCCTTGGTGGTCTTTCCTACATCTTTTCTATAAAATCATGATGCAAATGTCTTGGCTACCTGAAGGCAGGGGCTGGCCCAGAAGACCCTGTGAGGCTCCTCTCTGCCTCCCCCAGACCCTCATCTCAGTGGGAGAGTAGAGTGAGGATTCCCAGGGGGGCCAGGGAGGATGGCTGGAGGGCTGACCCCACTGCCCTCCACTCAGCAACCACCAGCAATCACTAATTCTTTGATATTTCCTACAAAATAGGCCATGTTTGTTTGTTTTTTAAAAGCTCCTATAAACAACATGGCACACTGACTTTAAAATCAGTTAGAAAAACACAGACATCCTAAAATTAAAACAAGCAAAAGACATGGAAAGATTAGTCATAAAAGAACAATGCAAAACCATCACAAACCAAAAACACAGAAACAAAAACCTCACTAGAAAAGAAATGTGAAATAGAACAGTATACCGCTTTTCACGTATCAAATTGGCAAATCGTTTAAAATTCTGACTATTAGAAAGGATGCAGAGAAAAGACACTAGTTAGGTGTTGACCAGTGTAACCATTTGGAATTTCATAATATAAGTGAAAGGCAATAAAAATGCTCCATCTTTGACCAAGAGTCTATCCCGAAAAAAATCATCAGACATCAAAGATGTTTATCACTGAGCTATTTACATTTCATTTCACCAGGTGGGTGTTTTGAGGGCATTTACTATGATCCAGGCTTTGCTCTAGGAACTGGGGAGCTAGCAGTGAACTCAGGAGGCCAAAAGCTCTACCTCTGTGGGGCTCATATCCCAGTGGGTCCCGGGGCCCTAGAGCTCCCGAGTTTGGCAAGGTGACTGGCAAATGCTGCTTCATTCCCTTGGCCTCTGTATCATCCCAAACTCAATATTCTATGCCTTACACCCGACTACACTTAAACTTGATCGTTCATACATTTCTTTAAGCCAAATGGGCTGTTTCTCTAAATATTTTTTCCTTTCCCCCAACTTTTTATAAAGAAAAAAATGGAAACAGAATAAATGAAAGAATAGCACAATGAACTCCCATATGCCCTAATACCTGTGTTTTCTCTCTCCCTCCTCCATTTCCACTAAAACCATAGGAAAGTAAATCGCAGGCATCATAACGCTTCACACTTAAAACATCCAGGGTACATACAGCTTTGAAGAATAAGGCCGCTCTTCTACGTAACCAGAATGCCATCACCACACCTAAGAAAATTCACAGTCACTCCATAGTCTATCTAAAATCCAATCTGGATTCAAATTTCTCCTGATCGTCCCCCAAAATGTCTTTCACAGCTGGGATCTGTGAATCAAGATCTCACCAAGTGTCAAGCTCTGCATTTGTCGGTTTGCTCTCTTTAGACTCCTATAATCTAAAACATCTCCCCCTTTTGTTTTCCTGACCGACCATTTGAGAATCCAGGCTTGCCGACTGCAGCACCTGCGTTTGCCTGCCTGCCTCCTGGTGCGATGTTTTAACTTCTTCCTTTTATTGCCTGCATTACGTTCTTTAAATGGGAAGTCAGGGCTAGACGCTTCATTAGATTCAGCTGAACCGTTTTTAGCAGGAGTGCATCCAGGTGATGCAGACTTCAAACTGTGTCCCATCAGGAGGCACTCGTGTCAGCTGGTCCACTCTTCCCCTTGCGAAGTTTGATCATTTAGTTAATTTGGAAGCTGCCAGATTGTTCTGAAGAAAAGGTACGATTTTTCCTTTGGCAACTATTAAAAGTTATCTGTAAGGAGATGGTTTGAAACCTGTGTAAAAAGCTTCTTTCCTAATAACCTGTTAACTCGGTGGCTTTTAACATCCATTAATGATCCTTCCTGAATTATCCATTCCGCTGGGAATTGCAGAATGGGAATGTTCTAGTGTTCCTTCTACTTATATTAGGTGATATTTTCTATGAAGAAGACCCCGCCTTTGTTTTGTTTTTGAGTATCAGTATAGGTTCCTAATGGGCTTATTTTCTATCTGTTTTTTGTTTTTTCAATGTGTTTGAAGCCATTTACTGTCATATCCCTTTTGATGCTCAAACTGTCACAAATGCAACCAGTAGGAGCCTTTTAGCTGGCTACTATGTCTCTTGGATATATCCCTTCCCTTCTGACACAGCAAGATAGTTTATATAATTTCTTATATTTTGTATATCCTAGACCTGCACTCAGCCACTTCTCCAAAGAGCCCTAGCTCCTGTTAGTGCAGAACAGTATTTGGAAACCAATATCTCATTACTACTGGCAGGTCAATGCTTCTAGGACCCTGCAGGGCACACCACCGAGAAACGTGTGTGTGTGCACCTGTGCTCATATGGATACCCTCCATCCAGTCCAACACACAGCGCTCCTCTTTGCTCTCCCCATTCTGTGTTTGCATCTCCCTTTTCTAAAAGAGAGATGGTTTGGTCTTGGATTGGTCTTGGATTGGTCTTGCAATCTCCCTTTTCTAAAAGAGAGGGCCCTGGCTGTCAACAGCAGTGTATTGTAGGATATTTCTCTATTCTACAATTACAGGATTTCACACCGACTCTGTGCCAACAGATCTTCCATATTAGTTTCCCTAGGGCTGCTGTAACCAAGTACCACAAACTGAGTGGCTTCTAAGCAAGATACATTGGTTCTCTCTCAGTTCTGGAGGCCAGAGGTCTGAAATCGAAGCATTGGCAGGGCCATGCTCCCTCTGAGGGACATAGGGGAGTCTGTTATGCCTCTTTCCTAGTGTCTGTGGGCTGCTGGCAACCCTTGACCCCCTAGCTTAATAGATGCATCATTCCAACCTCTGCCAACGTATTCACACGGTGTCCTCCTATCTGTGTGTTTCTGTGTCTCTGTGTCCAAATTCCTCTCTTCTTACAAAGACACCTGCTATCGGATTAGGACCTGCCCTAATGCAGTATGACATCATCTTAACTTCGTTGCATCTGCAAAGATCCTATTTCCAAGTGACATCACCTTCAGGGCTGAGACTTCAGCACATCTTTTCAGGAGACACAATTCAACCCACACCACCGACTGCATAAAGTTTAGAACTTCTTTGTTTTGTTTGTTTGTTTGTTTTTTGTTTGTTTGTTTGTTTGTTTGTTTTTTTCAGTCCCAGAATAGATAGATTTCAGTAACGGTATAGAATATGATACTCAAAAATTCCTTGAATTAATTTTTTTTCTGTGTGATTTTGTTATCAGCTTGATAATTACTTAGGTTCATTTATGTCAGTTTCTTTTCAATTCCAGAGTTTGGTTATTCCTCAGACTTTCAGACTTTTTATTAATTGGATATGTAAAACATCTACATGGTTTACAAGTCAAAACTCTATGAAAAGGTACGCCCGGCAAAGTCTCACCCTCCACCCCCACGGCTGAAAGTAACCAACTTTACTCCTTTCTGTTTTCCTTCCTGCACTTCTTATTTGAGATAAGGAAAAAATAAAACAGAACAAAAAGCCTGCGTGTGCACCTGTGTAACTTCCCCTTCCTTAGATCACATACCACCTATGCTTTTTCATATGTTGCTTCTTTGACACAGAGCTGGAAATCACCTCACTGTCACTTCAGGAGTGCCTTCCCGGTCTCACGTGTCCAGCTGCTTAGTACCCCACTGCGTGCCTTCCTCATAATGTATTTCCCCAGTCTCCTGGGTAGGTAGGTTCTTTCCAATATTTTGTTATAAAAAAGTAATGATGCAGTGAATGACCTTAGGGTTAGGATCTCAGCATATGAACTGGGAGCATAAACATTCAGTCCACTTGCCTAATTACTCTTAGAAATGTAATTGCTGGAGCAAAGGGCAAGTTGTCTTCATGCCATCAGGTCGCTACAATAGAATACCAAAGAGGCTTATAAAGGACATTTAGGGGGTGCCTGGGTGGCTCAGTTGGTTAAGCATCTGCCTTCAACTCAGGTCATAATCTCAGGGTCCGGGGATCGAGCCCCACATCCAGGCTCCCTGCTCAGCCGAGGAGTCTGCTTCTCCCTTTGCCTCTGCCCCATCCCTCCAACACCCCTCCCACGCACTCACCCCCACTTGTTTTTTCTCTCTCTTTCAAATAAAACCTTTTAAAAAAATAAAGGACATTTAGTTTTCTCAGTTCTGGAAATCTGGGAAATCCAAGACCAAACCAAGGGATCTCTCTGGGGTCTCTTTTATAAAGACACCAATCCCATTTCTCAAGGATTCCATCCTCATGACCTGATCACTTCCCAAAGGCCCCACCTCCAAATGCCATCACCTTAGGGTTAGGATCTCAGCATATGAACTGGGAGCATATAAACATTCAGTCCACTTGCCTGTAGGTGCTGCTGTCGTTATGGGCAAATTCCCTTCCACGTGAGGTTGGACAATTTTGCCCTCTCATCAGCGATGTATATGAATGTCTGTTTCCCTTGAAGATTCTCCGTTTGATAAGAACAGTGGATTTCAGTCCAGAAAACTCAGAGGGCTCCATCTTTAAGACCAGTGCACCATCAGTGCAGACTCACAGCAGGTAGAGTGAGTGCTGAAAGGAGGGCCTTGGGTTAAGGAAGGGACATCGTGTGTTCGAAGGTGTTCTCAAGGGGAAAGAATTGTTCCATTCTCTTCTGTCATTTCTCTGACTCACTGTGTCAAGGAGGCTTTCCTCTCTCCTGGTAAGAATCCATCACTTCTAAGAGAAAACACTCAACTGATGACAGGTTAGAGTCTCTTTCTTTTTTAAGAACAAATGCTAATTTCAAAAGGAAGATGGTGTTTCTGGTGCGCTTGAGACCATCCTATGAGATCCCTACAAAAGATCCTTATGGTTAAGAAGGAAAAAGAGACTATTAAAGACTCTTTTTACCCTGAACGTAACAGAGCAACAGTCCTAGAGATCCTGTTGACTCTGTGACAAATAAAAGCTACTCCGAGGGCTGAACAACATTTTAGCAATAGCAATAATTTAGCATGCACTAAATTGTTTTCCACTGCATGGAAAAAATGAGACATGGGTTTAAAATTAGGAAAAGAAGGGACACCTGGGTGGCTCAGCATTGAGCGTCTGCCTTCGGCTCAGGGTGTGATCTCGGAGTCCTGGGATCGAGTCCTCCATCTGGCTCCCTGCAGGGAGTCTGCTTCTTGCTTCTCCCTCTGCCTGTGTCTCTGCCTCTGTGTGTGTGTGTGTGTGTGTGTGTGTGTGTGTGTGTGTGTCTCTCATGAATAAATAAATAAAATCTTTTTAAAAAAAGTTAGGAAAAGAAGCCTTGGTCAGCTCAGGGGAGGGGTAAACAGTAAATAGGTAAAGAAACAAAAGTGAAATTTCATTCCTTTGTTGGTAAACGGATGGTCCCCCCAGGTCACAATGGCCATCTCACTGAGGTGCACTTAACTTTCTAGAGAGTAAGTAGCAAGGGAAGGTTTGTATTCAATGGGTAAAGGACTAGGGTCCAAGAGATGTCTCTAAGACTGTAATTTATCCAGAGGGACTGGGATGATACCAAAAGCATGTCTGTGTGCTTTCCAGCCTCCCCCAACTCCAGCTCCATTTAGCAAGTAAGTCTAGAGCCTCCAGGACATACCAGGTCTCTGCTGACACAGCAAGAGAGGTGACATCAATCAGGCTGACTCCTGTCTCCTTGCATAGTCCCGTAGGACAGAGAGTTAATTCTCCAAGAAAGTAATCAAACTTTAAGAGAAGGCCTGGTGAGGTGCTAAGAGTGAGTGAACACAGCCAGCGATGGGATGGGATTGGGGGTGGGCTTCATGGAGGAGGCGGCATTTGAACTAGCACACGGGTGGGATGTAGCCAAGCAGTAGGGGCAGGGAAGGGGCTTGGAGCATTAGGGAGACCTGCCTTTGGTGGGAGGCAGTGATTTCTTTGATGACTCCTGTATGGCACCATGACTTCAATGGAAAAGGCAGAAAAAGCATTCTGGTCAGAAGTGATACATGTGGAATGATAGGAGGAAAAGGGAATTTCTAGAAAAGGGACTATTTTTAACCAGGCACATGAGACTATCAGGGAAGTGCTTTCGTTTTAGAGATGCCAGGAAGTAATCTACTGTAAAATTTGAATTCATGATTCCTTGGAAACCGAAGAGCTTTTTACAAGATTTATGTAATGAACTGAGGTCCCCCTGCCACCCTTCCCCCAAGGAAATCTAGAGAATACACAACAGCCCAGCCTTCTTTCTCAACTTCACCAGGATTCCCTACGGTGATGTGAGTGCTTTAAATCCATGCTCTACATTCATGTACTTTAAGGGACTAATGTTTTTGAAAGTAACTTTTTTTTTCCCCTCGTTACATAAGTGACACATTTATTGTAGAAACAATTTTAAGCACGCGAATAAAAAACAGGAAAGTTCCCTGAGAATCCGACTAACTGCAAGTACTGTGAAATGTTTTCGTGAACCTTCTTGCAGTCCTCTTTCCAATGTGTGTGTGTGCCTGAAGTTCTGTGTACAGAAGTCTATTTATAAACAAAATAAGATCACACTACCATCCAGTTTGGGACTCTGCTTTTCCATTCAATATATTACAGACAGCTTTCCAGATTATTAGATATTTTCTAAATCGTTTTTAATGATATTCCGCTTCAAAGGTATGTCCTAATTTAAAATAGTCGATCTCCTGTTATTGGACAGTTAGGTTGCTCCCAATGTTTCGCTATTTTTAATTTATTAAACTCTTTATTAACTCTAATAAAAAAAGAATATAAGTTCTTATGGCCATTTTTTTCACACAGATTCTTACAGTTTATTAGCCTGTATTCCTGGAAATAGACTCTCTTTGCCAGAGAATATGAACATTTGTAGGTTTATGATACGGGTTGCCAGGCTGCCCCCCAGAAAGGTTGTACCAATTCACACTCCCACCCCCAGAGGCAAATGATAGTTTCCAAGTCTTGGCTAACACTGGCTGTTCATTTTTAAAACTCTTTGATTGCTACATATCTGATATGTTTTTGAAACATCTGCTTTCTCTTGATGAGAGCATCCACTTATTTGGTGCTAATTTGTACACCGTGGTCACCAGTTCCCTGACTAGAGTCCTCGAAAAAGAAATAGCAAAAGTAGTCAAAACCTTTGAATTTCTGGGGGAAAAGGCATATCTGTGAACATTATTATGGGCAGCAGAAGACCTGCAGTAGGTCTGATGGCACATCTTGTTCTCATCCCTAACAACTTTTTAAAGTGATCTCTCTCCAGCAAACACATATGAGCCCTTTCCTGAGACTCGAAATCCTTAACCTTACTCCTGGTGACTCAACAAAGAACGTTCTTTCTACTAGATGTTAAGGGTGCGGTGGATTGATTTCAGCAGAAAATGAAAAGCTACCGTGCGCCTTACTTCTCGTTATGGAAAATACTTTTCTAAAGTCCGATTATTTGCAATTCTCAAGGAATAATCTGTGACCAATTTCTAATTATTAATTTTGTTAATGACATGCCATTCCTACAAGTACTTTGTTTATGAATGGACATCTTTCTCATTTCATACCTATACGATTTTGCTACATTTGGTTAATGATTAAGGCAATAAATTCTCCATTACAACAGTGAATGTATTCTAGTGCTAAATGTAGGCTTCCTAAGTGGTAATGATACTAATAAAAATTCCTATTTGTATGGTACACTATACTTACTATATATAGGACTAAATTAGATCTAACTATATAGTTTATAAGGTAATTTAAAATAACTAAATTTAAGTGGAAGGAGGAGGGCTAGTCATTCCTCCACAGTTTGAGTTTCAACTTAAGAGTGTGTAAACCCCCATGGCCACAACCTAAAATGTAAATTATGTGTACTGAGGCAACTCCCTAATTATTCTAGATTTCAGCCTCAATATATCTTGAAAATAGCAGTATTCTTCTTTAGATCCCTTTATCCAGGATGTTCCTATTAGTCAAAAGCCCTGATATCACACAGAGCCAAAATTCTTGGACCCTATATGTCCCAGGCTCCTGTTAAGAATATTGCAAAGAAATCCACAGCCCAAATCTCTCATTTCCCACAGTTCCAGATAAAGACACAAGTGTTACAGCTTCTTATCCATGAGTTATTTTGGGGAGCCAGTTTTTAGAAACACATTTCTATCAAGGCCATACGATTGTGTCTCATAATTGAAGACATGGCCAGGATTTGTCCCAGCCTTTAAAGGCCACTATAAAGACACATCAACCATCAGAATGCTTGGGAAAATCCCATGTTTCATGAGCCAAGCAACATCATCCAGGCTGCCTCTCACATCTGGAAGTCGAGCAAAGCTTGGCCACCTATTTTTGATTCCGAAAATGTCATTGAGCGCAGCAATGTCAGTCTAGCAAGTAAGCCAGCTTCCCATGATCACTGAAACCTAACCAGTGCTGGCCCAGCTCCTTAAATCAGACAAAGGTTCATATGCATCTCTTCGCCCCTCTGAGCTTTTCCCTATCTAACCCACACTGTAACGACTGTCCACCATAGCAACCATATCAAAGAAGAAACTCAAAATACTCCTCACTTTACCAAAACAGTGAATCCAGCTTAAGTGGATTTTTTTTTGACTCATCAAAACAAGTCACAGCTACCTCCCCCAAGCTTGAGGTAGCAACCCCAAAAGCCTGCTCACTCTCAAAAAGGTCAGTTAAAGAAATATCTTCACTGGCCAAAGAGCAAGATGAAACACCAAAGGAATGCCGATGCCACCTTCAATAACTAGAAGAAGGATTGGAACCAAGGATGAGTCAATGTAACGCCTACCAACTATTGAGTAACTACCTTACTATTTCCTGATGCCTCCTGGATGTACTGGGTGCCGGGGATGCAAAGATAAATAACATCCTCATAGCTTCCCCTCGTCAAATCTTAGTTTCACTAGGAAGAGAAACAATGCAAGTGCGTGATAACAGGGAGGACTAACAGAGCAGGACCAGGAGCTCTCAGGGTAACTCAGCTTTCATCCAGGGCAGCCACAGGCTGGACTGTACACTAACTCCACCAGCAACAAATGACCAGCGAAGTACTGGGGAGCCACTGAAGATGATAGATGTGTGGGATCAGACGTGTCCAAGGAAAACTAACCCGGCAGCAATCCTTAGGGCACACTGAAGGAGAAAACAAGACATCGTGGAAAGGAAGACTGTTAAGGGAACACAGCCACTGGACTCTAAATCAGAGTAGAAGCTTGTGACATCTGGGGACAGCTTACAACACCAACTGCAGAGTTTGTGTCATCCCCGCTCAGGCTCAAAAATTCAGTCGAAGGGCTCAGAACTCACTGAGCTGTCACGCTCACAGTTATGGCTTTATTCCATGAAAGGCTACAGACTTCAATCAGCCAAGGGAAAGGATGCGTGGACAGAGTCCAGAAAAGTTCCAGTTAGAATTCCAGTTGTCATCGCCCAGCGGAGCTATGGACAGTGCTCACTCTTCCTGGCCAGCAGTGTGTCACAGCCAGGAAAACTCACCTGAGACTTGGGGTGCAGCGTTTTCTTTGAGGCTCAATCACCTAGAATGAGTTGGCCACCCAGTCTTCAGCCCCTCTGGAGGCTGAGCTATGATCACCCGGCCCAAAGCCCCCACCTTATCTGTTCCCCGGTCTCCAAGTCAGCAAAGACACTCTTCTGATTTATCAGATACCATCCCAGGGGCTTAGAGATCACCTCTCAGGAGCCCAAGACAGAGGCTAAATAAACCTCTCTTTGGATAAGATCAATTCTTTACCACAAAGAGCTAAACTGATTGTTTTTAACTTATTTCCATAATATTTACAACTCCACACGTAACGATTTATCTTCCATGTTCAAAACGAAAGAAAGGACTCCACCTCCACCTCACCAGTAAAATACTTCCAAACCCCCAACAGAATAATCTCCTTTTGGAAGTCTTGCAGAAAACTCCATCCATCAGGTATGGATTTCCGGGTTTCTTGGAGCTGCACTGCAGTGAGAGAGGCACATTTTGTCTTTTTCCTACTTTCTCCCTGAATTTGGGGGGTTCAGTTAACCTTGAGGCAGTAGCCTCCTGTGGATTGACTGTTGGGGCTGCCTACCTAGTTTAAATGTGTTGATTTTCAAAGCAACTAAAAAGTCTTTAGAGAGTGACAAAAATAACCTACTGTCTTTATGGCTGTAGAAGATACAGGTGATTTAATTAAAAGCTATCAAGCACCGGTTTCTAGATGTTTCCAATATATGTAAGGATTATCCTCTTACTACCAAAACAACAACAAAAAATCCAAGTCATTTTCCTACTAGATTTAAAAATATAAATGTGTCTTCACATTTGAGAGCCTGGTGACATACCATGTGACCCTAAAAAACACTTAGAATAAGTGAATAGAAATTTGCACTTCCTTTGTCCCACAGAACATAGCATACTTACTAGCACAGACTTCAAAAATCTGCCATAAGCCAGCTGTGTGATCTTGGGCTTGTCATTTTAACCCTCTGGCTCAGCTGCTTTTTCTGTAAAAGAAAAGTGTTGGATGAGATCGTTTCTAAATTTCCTCTGGTTCTCCCTATTCTTCCTCAGAATAAGATAACATTTTGTAAATATAAATGAAGGTTCCTAAAGCAGAGGATAAATAAGAATCCCCTGTGTTTCCAATATTTACCTTTTATAGTCCAAAGGAAGAAATAAACAATGTTTAGGTTAAGTATACAAAATAACTGAATATTTTTCAAAATATACTATGAATTTCTTAGCAAATCCTATGGAGCACCTACCATGTACTAATCAGGTGTGTGTGTGTGTGTGTGTGTGTGTATATATATATATATATATATATATATATATATATATATATGAAATATTGATCTATACTTTGTGAATGATCCTGAACAAATGTTCGTTAAATGGAGATCTTACTAATAGCCTGATAAGCACCAAATATGACAGGAAAGAGAATGTGCGGGATTTAGCTTAAAGTTATATGCCTTCAGAACTCAGTGACTTTCTAAACCGATTTTATAATTAGGAGGATATTTTTAGCTTCTTTTTCAATTGGAAGGTTTTATTATGCTCATCTTAATATACGTAATTTCGCTTGAGTATTTTCTGATTTAAAAAAAAAATGAATCTTTTCCCCTTGGTGGAGCAAAGTGTGAAAGTAACAGCTTCCAACTTAGTGTTACATCAAATTTAAGGGCTGGTGAAACCGTCCTAAGAGATAGGTCCTAGTGATTGGCCACACTGTGCTCCAGCTTGCGCCCGGATGAAAGATGAGTAAGACACCAGGTGCCCACCCTGGAGGAGCCCATGGCTTAGTGTAAGGATGGCCCTATTCACAAAGAATTACAGTGCCAGGTAATGCTGCCCATTACTCAGGGGATGGCACCTGGGGAGGGAGGGGCAGGAGTGAGGACTACCAGGGGAGCAGAGGGAATAGCACTTGAAAGCCCAGAGCCTGGAAAACTGTGGTGAAGCTAAAGCCTCAGAGGAGCCAGCTAGGGCAGTGGCCCCAAGGAAGCAGGCATGGAGCCAGATGCTGGTGAAGAGCCTGGTACAGTGCCCGGGGGCTGGTGGTGATGGGACAGCAATGCAGGAATTTAAGCGGGGAAGCAGACCCGTAATTTAGAAAGGAGACAGAGAGAAGGATGGACTGGGGAGAGGTCCAAATGCAGAGGGGCAGGGGTGCTGCTTTGAAGGATCCAGGGGGCTCAGTGAGGCACTGATGAGTGGGGTGAAGGAAGAAGGTTGGGGCCAGCTCTCCGGCTCTGCCCTATCTCCTGCCTGGCTGTTGGGGACAGTGGGGACATGTGAGCACACTAGAATGTGCGGGAGGCATCCAGGCAGGCAGGGCCAGAGAGCAGATGAAAATGCGGAGTTCCAGGGAGGGTTGTGTGGGATCTGCAGAATGGGTTGAGGAAGGAAGGCCTCTGGCTTGGAAAAAGAGAAGACCAGGTGGTTGCCTTGCAAAGAATCAGAGGCCTTCAGAGCAAGACATCAGACCCGTCCAATGTGGCCCTAGAGGGGACCAAGAGTGAAGTGGCGGCTTTAGGCATTGGGACTGGGGCAACTGGAGTACGGTTTCCCAGAGTCAGAGCTGTGGGAGGGCCCGCGGGGTTCTCCGGCTACTACAAGCCTCCCCTCAAGCTGCTTTCCTCCCTCCCGCCTCCCACCGCACCCCAGCTCCCCCGTTACCACGACCTGGGTGTTGGGGATGGCTGGCCAAGGGACCCCACAGAGCCAACCAACTACCCAGTAACTAAGGCCTTCCCACCAGAAGGATCTGCAGCCCCAAAGGAGGAATCTGTGAACTTAAGCGCCCGGTGGTGAAACGTGCGGGGCAAGGTGCGGGGGGAGGGTTTCCACGGCTCTCACCCCGCTCTGCAGGCGCTGGCCCCGCTGTCACCGGGGCCCATGGGGGGGGGGGCGGCAGGCTGGCCTCGGCGAAGGACACCGAGGAAAGTCCCCCCAGATTGCCTTGCCAGGCCGATGAGGGCTCACGTTCCGCTCGGGCCCATTACCCGTTTCTGCCGACTTTGGGGGTCAGAAGTGGACTGAACTAGCTAACACGGGGGTGCGGGCCGCCAGGCTCAATGGGACCAGGCGGGGGAAACGGGGGGGAAGTTTGGGGCGCTTTGATTCTCCTCTTCCGGCTCCCACACACCCAGCGCCGGCCACCGGGACCTCTGGGTGCCCGAGGGCGGCGAGACCCGCAGGGGAGACGCGCGCCGCTCCCCCCCCCCCGCCCCTCCATAGTCTCGGCCAGGAGCTGGGGTGCAGGGTTCCCCTAGGACCGCAGGCTCTACCTCGGGCTCCCTCGGACAGAGGCCCCCCCGCCCCCCAGGTGAGGACGCGCTCCGCCAGGCTGGGCCCCAGCAGCAGAGGCGGGGGTGGGGTGGGGTGGGGTGTCCCGGGGCGGGGCGGGGCGGGGATGCGCCCGTGGGCGGGGCGGCGGTCCGAGGGGCGCGGGGCTCGGGGGCACGTGGCCGGTACCTTCCGAGCTCGAGCCTGGGGCCCCTCCCCGCACCGGTCCGCGGGCCGCTCTCCCAGGGCCGGGCGCGGCCGCGGCGGGGTGCAGGGCGCGGGGGCCCGCAGCGCCCGGGGTCCGGGTGGCGCCCAGTCCGGGCTCCCGGCCTCGCCCCCGCCGCGCGCGCCCTCCCGCCTCCCCGTTGCCGTGGCAACCGGAGCCTCCAGGCGCGCGCCCGCCCGCGGGAGCGCCCGGCAGCGGCGGCGGCGGCGGCGGCGGCGGCGGCAGCTCCGGCTCCAGCCGCGCGCGCTGCGACCCGGTCCCGGAGCCCGCCCGTGGCCCGTGGCCCGTGGCCCGCCGCCCGCCGCCCGTCGCCCGCGGCCCGGCTCCCGCCCCCACGCGGCCCGCGACCCGGCCCCAGCGCCCGCGCGCCGCCGGCCCCCATGGAGCTGCTGGCCGCAGCCTTCAGTGCCGCCTGCGCCGTGGACCACGACAGCTCCACCTCGGACAGCGACGCGCGCGACTCGGCGGCGGGACACCTGCCGGGCAGGTGAGGGCGGGCGGCCGGGCGACCTCCGCGACCCCCGCGCGCCGCGGCCCCGGCCCCGGCCCCCCCCGCGGCGCGGGTCGTGCAGCCGGAGCGCCCGGGGCGGGGGTGCGCCCTGCTCGGCCGCCGCGGGTCCCGGCCCCGGGCTCCCCCCCCCCCCCCCCCCCGGCGGGCCTGGGGCGCGAGCTCGGATGCGGGGCGGGGGCGGGGGCGGGGGGCTGGGCTCGGGCCGGCCGTCGGGGCGGCCGGGCGGCGCCGCGGGGAGCCGAGGGCGCGCCAAGTTTCCGACGCCTGCCCGCGAGCTCCCGGGCTCCGAAAACATGAAGGCTTGGGGCGGGCTGGCGTGGGCATGAATCACCGGGTCGCACCCGCTGCGGCGACGAGAAGGGCCTGGGCGGGGGCGGGGGCGGGGGCGGGGGCGCGGGGCCGGGCCGTCCGGGGAGGGTCCGGCGGGCCTGGGCCACCTGTGCCGATGCCCCCGCCGGCGGCCGACGAGTGTCGTTGCTTGGAAATGACCGGCCCTGCCCCTCCTTGCTCTTGGCAGCGAGTCGTCCTCCACCCCGGGAAATGGGGCCACGCCCGAGGAGTGCCCGGCGCTGGCCGACAGCCCCACCACGCTCACCGAGGCCCTGCAGATGATCCACCCCATCCCCGCCGACTCCTGGAGAAACCTCATCGAACAAATAGGTGGGTGTCCCCGGCGGCGGCGGCGCTTCAGCGCGGACCCGGCGGTCCCCCTGCTCCCGAGGTCGTTGCGCTTCCGGGAGCACAGGTATCTGATGTGGCTAAGGAACGTTTTGGGACATATTTGGCTCGAAGTGGCTCCGTAGGTGAGACTGTCACATTTCAATAGTGATGCATAATTGGGCTGCTGCAAATGGATTTCTGTCCGGCTCTGGGAAGAGATGTAGCCGCCCAGCCCTCCGCTGGGGGAGGGCCCGCTGTCCCCTTGTCATCTCAGGGGTGAGGTGCTGCTGGGCCTTGCAGGAGACAGTGCTGCCCGGACCTGGCCTGGCAGGGGCCTGGGGGAAACCTGGAATGACATCAAAGCTTGAGAAAGGCTTCTGCAGAGACCCCTGCTCAGGAGGAGGAGGCCTGGGGGACTTTGCACAGTGGAAGGAAGGGCAAAGTAGAGAGGGGGGGCGGTCCCAGAGGCCCCTGGGTCAGGAAGGCAAGCCTGGTGGTTTCACCTGCTTTTCCAGGAACGAGGCCCCAGGTGTGGGGCACGGCCTGTGTGCGTCTGGCTTCTGCACAGCTGCAGCTAGAGTACGCTGTGAATGCAGAAAGTGGATGGAGAAGGCGTCCCAGGAAGGCGAGCACTTGGATTTTAGGAGTCAGAAATTGCTAATGACAGCAAACTAGTTCCCATCACCGTCACCAGGGTTGGCAGCAAATGGTTAACGTGGGTTTCCATCGTTTGGAAAATCGTACCGGCTGCTTAGAAAATGTTTTTTTGTTCTTTGGTGTTGTCAGAGCTGCAGTTTATTCGTTCAATTAAAATTCTAGGTTCAGAAATGTCCTCTCCTAAATACATCAGCATCGTTTTCTACCACCAGCGTTCAGGCAGCTGCGGGGTGTCTGGAGTGGCAGTGGAGCTTGTGTCGCCCCAGGAGACCCTGCCTTCAGGAGACTCCCGGGGCCGGCCCACTCTTCCCTGGGAAGGGTTTTTCCAGACTGATCCCTGAGAGGAGTCGAGCCCCTGGCACAGCTGAGGGGGTGGAGTGCACCCCGCGTGCTGGGAAGCTGCTGCTGACTCCAGGAATTTTGTCACCGCCAGGCCCCCTGGGTGTCAGGCTGGCTGGTGGCCGTGATAGTGGCAGGTTTTCCTCCTTATTTGCTGGGGTGATGGAGGGGGAGCCGATCTGAAAACAAAGAGGCCTCAACACCACCTCTTTCTCCCACCTCCCTGCCACACTCCCTGTCCCTTTGTAGTGAGGAAAACCAGCTCTGCCCTGGCAGACGCTGGAGAGACCTTGACTTCCACCCTCTCGAAAGGGATCTTCTGTGGCTAAAATCAGCGTCATAACTGGGAAGGACGTGGAGTGCAGGCGGAGAGCTCCATGCCTCCTCTCACAGAGGGCTAGGCTCTCGTCAGCAATCCCGGGCATGTGGAGACAGCTCTCCTGGAGGCAGCTGGTCCTGTTAGGCTAGTGGCACAGGCTTCAAGCTGAGAGCCAGGGGCCCTGAGCTCTGGTGCACACCCATGCTGGCCCTGGTTCCCCATGTGGCGAAGCATAGGGACTGACGTGGAGTCTTTTCTCCCCCCTCCAGTAAGTGCTGGTGTAACTGGTGAATATCTTTTTCCGGCTCCTGGGCTGGATCCATAGTAGTGGCTCACCAGCTGTGATGGATGGATGGCAGCACGAGCTGTCAGCACCTTCTCACTTCCCTCGTTGTGGACGTGGGGCCTGTGCTAAGCAGAGTCCTACAACAGCCCCACCTGCTTTCAGCTCTAGGAACGAAGTGAAGCCTTTGCCAGGTTATCAGGAAAGGACTGATTCCGCAAGTCACAGTAGAATTAAGCGGGGAGGAAAGTGGAAACCATGTATGGGCATTTTGTAGACGGCTGTGGTAGGTCCTGCAGTGCCTCCCACTGAGGCCGGAACAGAGTTCCTCCAGGATTGTGCACGACACGGCACACAACCGTCGTTACAGATCACAAACCCTGCATGTGGCCACTGTCGTTGTCTCTGAGCTAATAAATGCTTGACGCATACAAGGTGCTCACTAAAAAATAAATGAACCCCCCGCCCCTTAGAAGCTTGTATTTGAATGATTCAAAGAAAAAAAAAAAAAACAATTCTCTTTAGAAAGTGAGATTTTGAATGACTCCAGGGCTTTGGCAAGAGGAGCCAGGAATTTACCCCTTTTGCAGGGCAGCACAGCCAGCCTGGTACAAAACATTTTAAGTGGGAAAGATGGGAACTGGGTCTTGTATATCTGCATAAATATACTATACCAGGTGCAAGATTTTACTGGTAAAAGTTAATTTTCATATAAAGTTGTGCTTGCTGAATGTATAAAATATGAGATAGGAAAACATATTAATAGAACAATGAGTATAGACATTTAATTAGTTAACATGTAGCTCCTCAGGTAAGACTACACTATTAATCTGAATTTTAAGACCAATAAAAATAAACGGGCTATGAAAAATGGTTACACAGTGTGTCAGATAACTCTTTGTAGTCACAGTAATTCCAGGAAAACTGGTGTTTAAATTCATATTCTAAATTCTTCAGAAAGAGGTATTCGGAAACTACTTGTCTTGGGAGTCTTTGGCTAAAAGTAACAGAATGTCCAGCCAAAAAAAAAAAAAAAAGAGAGAGAGAGAGAGAGAGAGAGCTTAAACAATGGCAGTATTTTTTTTTCATTCAGAGGTAGAAAATTCTGGAATTGGTTTAATCAGCCAAGCAGTTACCCACCAGCTCCTTTCCCTCCATCATTCTCAGCATTTGCACTTCATGTCACAAAATGGCTGCCACAGCTCCAGGCATCACAGACAGACACATGTAAAAGCAAAAAAAGAAAAGTTTTTCTTTAAGTGTCTCCTGAGGAGGGACGTCTTTTGGGGAAGCCCCCTCTCTCTCTCTTTTTTTAAGTAGGCTTCACAGTGGGGCTCGAACTCATAATCCTGAGATCAAGACCTGAGCTAAGATCAAGAACCAGATGCTTAACCGACTGGAAAGCACTTCTGAAAGATGTAAAATGTCCCCTTACTCTCCTTAGCCAGGCTGTGTCATGTTCATGCCTAGACCCACCACTGGCAAGAAGGAGGGAAATATCACTGTAGGGTTTGGTTTTCTTTTTCCCCCAAGCGCTTTTGTTAAATTTATTTCCTGGCTTTTGGTAAAGACGTGAGCAATGTGTACACTTTGAACCTAGAGATTAGGGCTGAGTGCTTTCTGTAGAGTTATAGGGCAGACGAGGCCAGATTTTAAGGGAAATTTACATTGGAGGTGGACATTTATTTCTAATCTTAAGCCTAATTTCTGTGATTTTTCTCTTGTGAAGGGAGTCCCTAAGGCCAGCCGTTATGCTACTGAGAGCTCTCATTATACTTGAGAGCTCTCTAAAGAATATTTTCTTTTTTGTTTGTTTTGTTTTTTTAGAGAAAGTTTTTATTTTTAAAAAAATTTTTAAAAATTCTGATTAGCATACAGTGTAAATATTAGTTGCAGGTGTACAACATAGTGTCACAGTGGGTTTTGGTCAGCCAACATTTTCCCACTTCCCCGAGCGCGGAATGGGTCAGCACCCAAACAAAACCCCTCCCCTGCCAGCTGGGAACACGGGGTGTGAGGGGATAGAGGAGAGGCAGCCAACAGTGTCTACCACAATGTGATTTCAGAATTAATATTTTCAACCCAGCTACCCACAATGCTGATATTTTTGTCTCTTTTCACCATATGTATCACACTGAGATGCTGGAGATAGTAGTTATCCATGATGTGCCGACGATAGCATGTATAAGACATATTTTTGAACCTTCAAAAAGATGCCAAATTGGTTAGATGCTTCGGTGAGGCTTAGAAACTGCATTTTTGTTTCTAAAGTAGGCTCCACACCCGGTATGGGGCTTGAACTCGCGACCCTGAGATCAAGACTCGGATGCTCTGCAGACTGAGCCACCCAGGCGCCCTCAAAGCCGCTTTTTGAAAAGGTGTCCGATTCAGTGACTGTTTGAGTACCTGCTAGGTGGGAGGCTCATTCACATTTTGAAAATCGAATCCAAGTCAACTCGAGGAAACTTGGTTTCGTTTAAACCCCTGTAAACACCGCGCGCCAGAATCACGGGAGACGAGTCGGTTCAAAGCGCAACAGTTAGGTCTCAGGCTCCCGACTGAACCCGGTTACGCAGTGACGTGAAGGAGATCTTCAGTCTTCATAGATCTTCAGTCCGGATTACATTTAACAGAGACTCGGGGCTTTTCTTCCTTCCTTTGTCAGATCACCTTCATTTATATTCTGCTGGAATGGAGCTCGGCAAAATCACAGCATCTTAATTTTTTAAAGTAAATGCTCCGCTTACCGTAGAGGCTTCGTAATCCGGCGTTACGGAGCATGGGAGGCGAGCTCAGGAGTCCCACGGGGCGGACTTACTGGGTTTCCGTGTATGAATATAATTTACCCAGCCGCGTTCAGGACTTCAAAGTTAGTCTGCTCTCCTTCCTTCCTTTGTTTCCTGTTTAGATATATTTAACTATTAGATAAGAAAGGAATAATAGGGTTTGTACTGCATCCTAAGAGAAAGTGCTTTACAAGTGGTACGTTTATCCCAATTAGAATTCTCCTGGGAAAATCATCTTTGTTTTATAGGTGGACTATCAAGGGGCCCCTGACTGCAGGCCGGACCGGAATGTTCGGCTGGCTGCCTCCCGGCCCTCCCCACCTGGATGCCCCTCAGGTGCACCTGGATCTCTCCGCTGCCCCCCATCCCTCAGCTGTACCCTCCTCCTGGGCTCCTTGTCTCCTTGACTGGGGCCACCAGACCCTGTTGCCATGCTGGTCACCTGGCTCTCACTCGTGACCCAGCACCAGGCAGACACCAGGACCCGTCTTGTGCCTTAATACTGTTTCCTGAACCAGGCACGTGGCTCCATCCCGCACCACCACATGCAGTTTGGGCCTCCGTCATCACCCCCTTGGGGAATTAACACAGCATCTCTCTTCCTCTCCACACTCATCCGAAGATGGAGACCGGAGCTGCTTGCTTGGGGCCTCTTTCTTGCCCACGGGATACTTTGCCGCCTCCATGGCATGGCCGGCAGACATGACCTTAGGGGCCTGACCCCCTCTCCACCCAGTCCCCACCTCCCCTCCTTCTGGGCCGAGACCCCCTCCCCCCTTCCTCCCACCTTGTCCCTGAAGCTTTTCTGCTGGGAAGAGACAGTCCCTCCACCTGGCAGCCAGGATGTCTGAAATCAGGGTTTTCCCTCCAGAGATGCTACATTTGTACTGATTCATATGTACCCCCAAATCTCCTTGGAGACTTAAAATGCATTTATTTTAAGTACAATTGGTCAGGGAAGTAAGCCTGAAACTGTAAAAGCAAAAAAAAAAAAAAAAAAAAAAAAAAAGATTGTTCCCCTTTTGAATCCTAAGGCTGATGAAATATCAGTTTCTCCTTCAAAATGAGAATCTACAACTATTCCCATTTCACAAATGAACACGCTCAAGTTTTAATATTGAAGCACTTAAGGCTAGGGAAAGCATCCTGTTGGGATGTTGAAACATAATTGGGGCATTTCCATCAACTGTGCCCCTTGGTTATCAACACATCAAGTTCTAGACTCGAGCTGTCTGCCAAGTATGTGTGGGGAAAGCCACATATTTGTGTGACCAGATTTTTAATGTGTTCAGGGATCTCTTTATTTTTTTGGGGGGGGGAAAATCTTCCATATGCCGATCATCCCCAAGAAATGAAGACGGTGGCAGTTCCTTGGGCCGGGGAGAGCCCTCTGGGGAGGAAGGCTTTCCTTCCGTTCTCCTAGGCACCGCCCCTGCCCTCGGTGAGAGTACCACGTCTTGACCTAGTGATTTGGAAAGCCGTGCCTCTGAAATCTGTCCCTTTTTCTTCAAATCAAATTTGATTTTGTTTTGATTTCAGGGCTCCTGTATCAGGAATACCGAGATAAATCCACGCTCCAAGAAATTGAAACCAGGAGGCAGCAGGATGCAGAGATACACACCAATGCCCATGGCTCCCCGGCCAGCGAGGAGACCCCAGAAGAGGAGGAGGACGAGGAGGAGGAGGAGGACGAGCCGGCAAGCCCGCCCGAGAGGAAGGCTCTGCCCCAGATCTGCCTCCTCAGTAACCCCCACTCGAGATTTAACCTCTGGCAGGACCTGCCCGAGATCCAGAGCAGCGGGGTGCTGGAAATCCTCCAGCCCGAGGAGATCAAGCTGCAGGAGGTAAAGGGCTGCCCAGGGGTGGGAGCTCCGTGCAGAACGGACAGGTGGTTCCATGCACTTGGGGAGGCCTCCTCCGTGAGGGGTCCCCCTGCCCCGCGGGCTCACCAGAACGCTTCCTGGTGGGTTTAGCCATCCAGAACATGCAGGGAAATGCATGTTGTTTCACAGGCACCAAAAACAAAACAGAACAAACAAACCAGCCTCGTTTGCTTCTAGGAGAGCTCAGCCCAGTGCTGGGCGTGCGCAGCGGAGCTGTTTCATCGGGGAGCAAGGTGGCATCCTTTGGGTGCCTGAGGTTGTCGGGTGTTCCCGGGGCGCACGGGAGGGAGCTCGGGGGCCATCTGTGGCCCACTTCCACCGCTTTGCTCCGGAGGCCCTTGAACCCAAGGGTGAGCAGACCGGTGCGGAAATCCAGGGCCTTCCTGTCCTGCTGCACCACATAGATGGTCCAGGCACACCTTGCACATCAGCTAGGCTGAGGCAAAAGCGCCAGGCGGCCTAAGGGTTTATTGCTGGCAGGGAGGGAGGATCCACGAAGGAGTCACAGTAACGGAAGTGCGTAGCTGGGACATCGGCGTGTTCCTTCCAGTTGGGCAAAGATCACTCGGGAGTAGAGAGAAAGCCCGCGATCTAGAGATGGGAGCACAGTGATCAGCAGTAAGGGGAGAGGACGGTGGGGAGGGACGTGCAGTGTGTGGTCACCACGAGATTTCAAAAGTGGCGAGAGAGGGGGAAAGGAGGAGATTGGGTTCAGTCCACAGTCCTCCTCTCTGTGCTGTACCCGCACGCCCCTCCAGCCTGTCCTGGAACTGGTTCTAGCCCCGGGTGCCCTGCCCTCCCCGTCCCTCCTGCCCTGGAGTCCGCGGAAACATTTGCTCCTCTCGTTTATTTAAAAGACAAAAGTAACCTATGTGCACCGCTCGTGACTGACCGCTCGTGACCGACTGCTCATGACCAGGCTGCGCCTGCTGGGGGAAGACATGGGGAGGCTTGGTTTGTGCACAGCCACCTGGCAGGATTGAGAGGGATCCACCCAGGCCCTTGGGACTTGTGAGCAGGGATCCGGAAAGGGCTGCGTCAGGAGTGTTTAATGAAACACCTGATGTAAATCCTGTGTAGTCACCTGTTCCTGATGTGGCTTCTCCTAGTTTTGCACAAAAACCCCGGAGGAGACATAAAGAAGCCACTTGCCCCACCCCCCCCCCACCCCCCGGCCACTGGAAAAGAAGATGCACGTGGGGGTGTGTGTGGATAGATATGTCCCCTGGGGCAGGGGGAGCCCTACTCAGAGAAGCAACCACATGGAAGGTGCCAGAACACATGGAGAAATCCCCCTGCAGTTGTCCATCCCTCCTACCTCAGGATCCCCTGGCCACAGACAGGGCCACTGCTCCTAACTTTGACTTTCATATGGAAGGAATTCTATAATACTATTTTGTCTTCAGCTTCTTTCACACAGTATCACCACCACGGGGCCTTTTTCTTTAGTCCCCAGAACAAATACCAGTTTCTGGGGAAATACTTCTTTTTTACCTTGATAACTAGAGAAGTAAAGATTTTAAGTCCTTTGGAAAGCTTAGAGATAAACCCTAGTAGAACTTAAAACATGGTATAAGCCTTCTACGACATAAGCAAAGCTCAAAGCAGAGAGAGCAGGGCCTTTGTACTAAAAGAGCAAACAGTTAAAAAGCCCCCCCCCGCCAATAGCATAAAATAAGGCAGCAGAGTCCATAGCAAATGTTATCCGTTATAATGAGCGTAAATTGCTTAAATCCTCCATGGAAAGACAGAAATCCCCCAACTGATTAGAAATCTAGACCCGTTATATCGTGGGACAGAGTGGAATCTGGGATGAATTAACAAAGGGAACGACGAGTCCTTTGTATGGAGAAAGGTATCCTGGACATTGATAAAAGGTATCACTCTATTTTTTAAATGTTTTAAAAGTAAAGAAGCTACTCATTTATAGATTTTCATCATTTAAAAACTGCAGTGCCAACGTGTACGGGCCTTGTCTGGCTCCTGGCTTCTCACCCGAGGACCCACCGTGTCTATTTTCTCTCTCCTCATAGAGGATGGACCTAAGACACCATCTGGTTTGGGGGTTCAGACATTTAGGAAGACTCTTACATGCAAAATCCTTACAGACTTTTTTGAGGCTCCCCCCTTCCATTTACATTTGTTTTATCTAACAGCCGTTTGATTTTGATTTTGGTTTTTAGCGACTTAGAAACTGCAGCTTAGTTTTCATGAAGACAACTCCCTGTGCCCTGACGCTGCTGGCTTGAATCAGAGCAAAGACCGCCACAAGGGGCTCGCAGGTGGGGAGAGAAGCATGCAGGTGGCCTGGCGCAGGTGGCCTGGCACAGGTGGCCTGGAGAGCAGCCTGCTGCCCAGAGCGCTCAGCACATCCCGCACAGCTTTGCAGGGAAGCCGAGCCATTGACTCAGCAAGTGGCCACATGGAGCTTGATTGGGAGGCGCTTGAGTGAGCTGGTGGGAGACTGTGGCTGGTCAGGGTAGTGCAGTTTAAACGGTGGTGGACCGGGATGTCCCCGTGGGTGGTGCGTCCAACTCTCGGTTTCGGCTCAAGTCATGATCTCAGGGTCATGAGATCGAGCCCCACGTGGGGCTCCACGCTCAGGGTGGCATCTACTTGAGCTTCTCTCTCCGCCCCTCCTGCTTGTGTGTGAGTGCTCTCTCTCTCAAATAAATAAATCTTTAGAAAAATAAAATTAAATAAATTAAATGGGGTGGATACAGCCATGTTGCCATTCAAAAAGGCAGGACAAATTTGATAATACTCCAAGGATGTGAAGGGAGGCCATTTTCACGTAGCCCCTGAGCCTGGTTAGCAGACTTCTTGATCTCTGCTCCCATCTGCCCATCTGTTGGATGAAAAATCGTATCTTGCTTTTAACCTATCTATCCTTGATGACTTGCAAATTGGGCATATTTTCACATGTGTATTAGCTGTTTCCATTTCTCTGTCTATGAATTGCCTGTTCTTATCCTTTGCCCTTCTTTCTATTGGGTAGTTTATATTTATTTCTCTTCCTGATGGATGGCAGCTTTTTATACATTCTGGGTTTTACATTTTTTAAATATGTTTAAAATGTTTTCTTCTGTGTAGTAGGAGAAGTGATGTAGCATGAGTTTGGATCCCAGTTCTGATACTTCTTAGCTGTGTGACCTTGGGCAAGTACTTAACCTCTCTATGCTCTTGTTTCCTTATCTGTAAAACTGGGATAATCCTAGTACCTGCATCACAGGGTTGTGAAGATAAATGAGTTAACAAGGTAAAGAGCTGGACACACTGACATCAATTGAGCATTTAAGTGCCGCCTTGCTTTGTGGTGTCTCTTTTCACATGAAAATATCTCATCGGTTTTATAGAAAACCTGCCAGTCTCTTTCTCTTTTTTTAAAACCTGGTCTTCTGGACGTTATGTCTATGATTAGGAAGGCCATTCCTAAGAGGTTCACTTTACAATGAAAAGGTAATATTGCCAACTATTATGAGATGGCAGCCAGATAGAGTGGAATCTGTCAGAAACATGAGCAGAAGTTGCCGTACACGCTACACTATTTCTGTAGGAGTGGGACATAACATGGATATAAGCAATCTGAAAAAAAGTAATGCAGTGAACTCGAATACTTTTACTGAACTTTGTAGTCGTGGCAGCTGTGTTGCCCAATGCAGGAGCCACTGGCCACTGGTAGCTACTGAACACTTAATGTGGCTAATCCTAATGGAAACATGGTAAATGTAGAAAATACACACCAAATTTTGAGGTCTTAGTACAAATGAAAAGAAAGCAAAGGTACCATATTAATAATTTTTATATTACATGCTGACACCATATTCTGGATATGTTAGATTAAATAAACTATATTAAAATTTTCCTGTTTCTTTACCTTTTTGAATGGCTACTAAATGGTTACTAAGAAATTTAAAATTGTGTGAGACATATATTTCACAGAAATATATGCTTGAGAGAAGCAATCTTCTATTTCCCAGTATCCATAAATACCACTGAGAAGTGGTCATATATTAAGCCACAAGAAAAAGTTCAATAAATATTTACTAAAATTATAGGGATCCCTGGGTGGCGCAGCAGTTTGGCGCCTGCCTTTGGCCCAGGGCGCGATCCTGGAGACCCGGGATCGAATCCCACGTCGGGCTCCCGGTGCATGGAGCCTGCTTCTCTCTCTCTCTCTCTCTCTCTCTCTCTCTCTCTGTGTGTGTGACTATCATAAATAAATAAAAAATTTAAAAAAAATAAATAAAATTATATAGGTCATAATCTCTCACTAGGGTGCAGTGAAACAAGAAAATAAATTTGAACAATGTAAAAACCTCAAATCAGAAATGTTTAAAATGCTCCTAACCTTTGAGATAAGAAAATCAATCTTATATTTATAGATTACTTCAAGGATAATGAGGAAGATGCTACATTTTAAAAATATGGAATACTGCCAAAGCTGAATTTGAAGATTTTATTGATTTATTTGACACAGAGAGAGAAAGAGAGAGAGAGGGAGAGGGAGAGAAAGCGAGCACAAGTAGGGTGAAGAGCAGAGGGAGAGGGAGAAGCAGACTCCTCGCTGAGCAGGGAGCCCTGAGGGTGGGGTGGGCATGATCCCAGGATCATCCCAGGATCATGACCTGAGCCCAAGGCAGATGCTTAACCAACTAAGCCACCCAGGTGCCCCCAAAGCTGCATTTGAATAAAAATTCACAACCTTACATGCTTTAATTGTTAAATAAGGAATAAATAAAAAATTAAGCGAGCTAAGATGTTAGCTTGAGACATTCAGGGGGAAACACACACACACACACACACACACACACACACACAGTCCAAAGGAAAGCAGATAGGGTAGAGATCAATAGATCCTGCGTAAAAGTCGCGATGAGATGAAGGACTTTCTAGGAAAATATAAGCTACCAAAAATTGACTCAAAAATAAAAATTTCTTAAACACCAAAATATACCAGGTAACCAAAAGAAATCTACAAAAGAGATGTTGCCCCCAGATGACTGAGTTGGGCCAAGTGGTCAAAGCACAAAGAGCCCCTGTCACTTGGAGTAGTCTAGAACACTGCTGTCCAGCAGAATTTTCTGCAGCGTTGGAGATGTTCTACATTTGCATCTCCCAAAGTCACCAGCCACGTGTGACAATCAAGCATTTTGTAGTATGGCTGCTGCCACTGAGGGACAGAATGGTTAATTCTATGTAATTTAAACTAACTTCCATTTTGAGAGCCATGGGTTGCTACTATATTGGTCAGGAAAGATCTAGAGCAGGGATCGTCCCTTCTTAAAGGACCAGATAGTAAATATTTTAGGTTTTGTGGGCCATACAGCCTTTAAGAACCGCTCGGCTGTCCATGGTAATGTCATAGCCGCTAATAGCATGTGAAGGGATAGACATTCCAGTTAAACTTCTTTCACGGTTATAGTTGGCCAAAAAACTGTGGGCTATGGTTTGCTGACCCATGGTCCAGAGCATGGAAAAGAGGGAAATACACAAATCATTTGGTTGAAGGTATTCTAACCAAATCTGATCAGTAGCACACACACACTTTTTTTTTTTTTTTAAAGATTTACTTATTCATGAGAGACACAGAGAAGCGCAGAGACATAGGCAGAAGGAAAAGCAGGCTCCCCGAGGTGAGCCTGATATGGGACTCCATCCCAGGAACCTGGGATCACGACCTGAACCCAAGGCAGATGCGCAATGACTGAGCCACTGAGGCATCCCTGTAGTACACACACACATTAAAACAAAATCCACCTCATTAAACACTCAGCACTCCTTTCTCTCTGTAATCAGTGGGACCAGGAGACATGAAAAAAGTCAGGATATTGAAGAGTTGAGTGTTGTGAACCAACTGGAACTAATAGCATTTCTAGGACACTCCACTCAACACCTAGCAGAGCGCGCATTATTTTTCAAGTGCACACAGAGCATTCACCAAGGCAGACCATACCACACTTTCACAAATTGAAAAGAATTCAAATCATACAAAGTATGTTCTGTAATTGTAATAGAATTAAAATAAAAATCAGTGACCTAAAGGTAACAGGAAAATCTCCAAACACTTAGAAATCGAGGGGCATGTTTCTAAGTAATCCCTGAGTCAAAGAGAAAGTCCACAGGGAAGCTGGAAATAAACTGCCCCTATTCACAGAGGACATGATGATTGTCTATATAAAAAAATCTCAAGAAATCTACCCAAAAAAACCCTCTTAAAAATAATAATAATAATACACACTAGCTTAAAAAACTTAAAATACAATACCAAGTGCTGGTGTGGTTGTGGAACAATTAGAATTCATGTACCTGGCTGGTGGGAGTACAAAATGGTTTGGCTGCTCTGAAAAAGAGTTGGTGGTTTCTTACAAGTGACACAGACCACATACAGCCCGGAGGTCCCAGTTGTGGGTGTTTACCTAGGGCAGCGTCTCAAAAGCGACAGGATGACATCTGGGGTTGGATCATTCTTTGTCAGAGGGGTGGCTCTCCTGTGCGTTGTAAGAGGTCCTTGCTACTAGATGCCAGTAAAATCCTACCCCCAGTTGTCACAACCAAAAATGAATCGAGACCTAGCTGAAGGTCCCCTGGGAAGCAAAAGTAGTTCATGGTTGAGAACTACTGCCCTATAGAAATAAAAACTTAGGTTTACACAAAAACCTGCAGGTGAATGTTTATAGTAGCTCGATTAATAATAGCCAAACACAGGGCACAAACCAAATATCCTTTAACAGATAAACTCTGGAAAGTCTGTACGATGGCGTGCTTAGTCCTAAAAAGAAGATCTATTGCTATACACCAGCTAGGTGAATGCAAAGGCATGTTGCTGAGTGAAGGAAATCAGGGAGGTTACACACCATGTCATTCCATCTGTAGGACACGCTGAACGAGACAAAGCTGCAGTGACAGAGGCCCGATCAGTGGTCATCGCCAGGGATGAGGGCGGGGAGGGTGTGACCAGAACAGGAGAGCACAGGGGGCTTTTTCAGAGTAATGGAACCCTGTGTGTCCTGGTTATGGTGTTGGTTACAAGAATCTTATACCTGTGTTAAAATTCTTAGAACTGTGCATCAAAAGTCAATTTTACCACATACTAATTTAAAAACTAAAACATAAAAGAGGGGAAAGAGGAAAAGAAACAGATTGAATGTCCTCATTCTGTTCAATCCAACAAAAGAAGCACTGCCCCCCCGCCCGCCCCAACCCCCAAAACAAAACCTAGATCTGTCTTACTGTGAATTAAAGCAAAAATTTACATGAAACATAAGAAAATCAAATCTGGAGATACATTAAAAGAATAACATACATTGAGGGGGCACCTGGGTGGCTCAGTTGGTTAAGTGTCTGCCTTCAGCTCAGGTCAAGATCTTGAGGTCCTGGGATCAAGCCCCATGTCAGGCTCCCTTGTCCCCTGGGAATGGGCTTGTCACATCCAGTGTCACCTCCTAGGACAAGCCCCTCCTGACCCCCCTGGCCAGAGCTTCATCCCATGAAACTGAGTCCTGTGAGGGCAGCGCCCCTGAGTGGGGAATCCGCTTCTCCCTCTCCCTCTGCCCACGCCTTTGTGCGCACACATACTCTCTCTCTCTCTCCCAAATAAATAAATTTAAATCTTTAAAAAAGAAAAAAGAATAACATATATTGAACACATATGCATGAATGCAAAGATGGTATGAAGTTTGGGGCCAGAATGTATCCTATCAATAGGCCAGAGAAGAATACCCTGACCTTCAAAGACGTTGAAAAGGGAAATAGGACATTTATTTCCATTTAAACAAAACTCAGGATAGTTTTGGAAATTTATAAAGACCATCGTAGGTCTATATCCAAGATCACATTTAATGAAGAATTGTTGTTGGTGGCGATCAAGGCAAGACAGTGAAGCTTGCTAACACCAGTGTTGCTCTGGAAGTTCTAGCGAGTCCAGCAAAACAAGGAAAGAAATAAGAGATAAAGCATAAGCAAGGACAGTCAAAGCCACCCTTACCTGCCGATGATGGCTGCCTACTTAAAAATCCTGAGGGAATCAAAAGCACTGGATCCTTATTAGGCATTTCAGGGAAATGGCTGATTCTAAGATAAATATCCAAAACTTAGTTGTCTTTGTATGTGTGAGCAAAACTCAGGTCTCGATCAATTAGAAAAAGATGAGTATCCCAAAGAAAAATGGACAGAACAATTCCCAGGAAAATTGCAAGTGGCCGGTGATTAAATTTAAAGGGTGGGAGGGGAGAAATCAAACTCACTGGTTTAATCAAAGAAGTCCAAGTTAAAACAACATTGAGGCATTTCAAATGGCAGAGACTTTAAAATATAAATATATTTAAAACCTGGTGTTGGGCAGATTTTTCAATGAGTACTCTCAAACACACTGATAGGGAGAAAACAGCAATGTGTGTACCAGACCCTTACAAGGGTATGTTTGCACACTGTCTAGTGTTACCATTCCTAGAAATTTATCTTGAAAAATAATCAGAAATATGCACAAATACTTGTTTATAAGGATGTTGATTCCAGCAAAAATTAGGGGAAGAATGGGAGGAAGAACCCAAAATGCCCAATGATAGGGGAACTACTTAGTAAGACAGTGTACACAGGGAAAACATGTAAAATATATATATATTTTCAAAGAATGAACAAGGTGAATATTTATGACACATTAAGTTTTTAAAGGGCAGGATAGAGGGGCACCTGGATGCACTCTTGGTTTCTGCTCAGGTCTCGATTTCAGGGTTGTAGGATCCAGCTCTGTGGTGGTGGGCTCTGTGCTACACAGTCTACTTCTCCCTCTCCCTCCTCCTCTGCCCTTCTCCCTGCTTGTGCTTCTCTCTCTCTCTCTCTCTCTCTCTGTCTCTCTCTAATAAATAAAACCTTTTTTTAAAAAAAATTAAAAGATAGGGACACCTGGGTGGCTCAGTGGTTGAGCATCTACCTTTGGCTCAGGTCGTGGTCCCAGGGTCTTGGGATCAAGTCCCACATCGGGTTCCCTGCAGGGACCCTGCTTCTCCCTCTGTCTGTGTCTCTGCCTCTCTCTGTGTCTCTCATGAATAAATAAATACAATCTTTTTAAAAAATTAAAAGATAAAGGCGGGATAAAGCATTCCATCTATAGTAGAATTGGCATGGAAAAATAGATTTAATAAATGACATTTTCATCATTTCTAATAGATCCAGTAAAGATATTTAAATAACTAGGATGACCTAACAATAAATACAGTCACATGCAGTAGAAAATCACAGGGGCACACAGGCCATGTGTCTTGCTCTGAGACTTTATGGTCTGACTTTTATTTTTTTTTAAGATTTTATTTGTTTGTTTTAGGGAGAGAGTGAGCAGTGGGAGGAACAGAGGGGGAGGGGGAGGGAGAAAATCTCAAGCAGACTCCATGCTGAGCACGGAGCCCCACGTGGGGCTCCATCCCACGACCCTGAGATCATGACCTGAGCCGAAATCAAGAGTCAGATGCTTAACCGACTGAGCCACCCAGATGCCCCTGGTCTGACTTTTCATATTTATTTTAAAAAGCTTAATGTGAGTTTCTATTTTGTTAATATTTGGCAAAGGAAGCAGTGAGATCTCCAGATCTTTTTTGTTCCAAATCAGTGACTTCTGCATTAGATCTTCTCATTTTTCAAGGCAAGTCAGGCAACTGGTACCACCAGCTCAATCTGTTGTTGGAACATCTTTTTCTCCTTAGCTACAAAAGCAGCAGGTTGCAATGAACTACTGTTCACACAAGGAAAATACCCCAAAATGATGGCCTTTTGGTAGGCCTATGTCTTAGTCATTGAAGAACTGGGATTTAAGAACAAAATTGTATGTTTCCCTCCTTTTCTAAGTAAAAATTAGGTAGCTGAAGTTGGAACACGTGGTCTTAGACATCAGGTAGGATTTTCTCGGTTTAGTTTCTGTTTCTTAAACTTATCCTGTAGCCCTCGATTCCCACCCTCCTGCCTGGAATGGTGTTGGGGTTGCTGTCTGAGAACACAAGAGTTTGAGAAAATAATCAGACGTACGTTCAAATTATAAGGTTTGAGAGGGAGGCAGCTGTAGAGAGGGCAGGGGCTTCCCCAGAAAGCCATGGAACGTGGAATGGTCCTGAGGGAGAGTCAAAAGCAAAGGGGAGGGACCCGAGGGGCCTCACCTCACTGGAGGAAGCATCAGTCACTGCTTGATTCTCACTAGGCCTGACGCCAGCACCCTGAGAAAGAATGGAGAACCTGGAGGGGCCGCCCAAGCATACTACGTGGAGTGGTCACTCCTGTGGCTGGCATGGCCCATGTCCCCAGCGAGCTCCAGGAACCTGTCTAGGCAAAGGGGATAGAAAAGACAGACGTGCATTGGTCCCTGATCTTGGTGAGCTGGGTGTGCACAGCTCAAAAACTGAGCAGGGAATGATATTTTGAGTATCTCCAAGGAAACCAGGTCATGCAGACACTCCCATGGGGCAGCCTGCACAGGCTGGTTCTTATTGCAGCGGGACAGCCCCAGGGTGCCCAGTCAGGACTTCCAGCGTCACCCTGCCAGGGGCAGGAAGGGAGGGGACCCAGTGGTTATCCTGTGTGGGCCTCCTAGGGGATCTATCAGGATCTATTACGATCTCAGTCTGCTCAACCTCCAAAACAGGATACATTTTTTGTTTTTTGTTTTTTTTTTACCTGTTTTCACAATGTAGAATTTTAATGTACTTTAAAAAAAACTATCCATTTTAGAAGAAAATTATGGGTTTTTAATATGATGTACTTTTTTTTTATAAAGATTTTATTTATTTGACAGAGAGAGAGCATGCTATGGGCAGAGGGAAAGGGAGAAGCAGACTCCCGGAGGAGCAGGGAGCCCTATGCAGGACTCCGTCCTAGGACCCTGGGATCATGACCTGAGCCAAAGGCAGACCCTTAACCGACGAGCCACCCAGGCACCCTAATATGATGTACCTCTATCAAGAAATTAAATCGTGGGCAGCCTGGGTGGTTCTGTGGTTTAGCACTACCTTTGGGTGTGATCCTGGAGACCCGGGATTGAATCCCATGTCGGGCTCCCTGCATGGACCTGCTTCTCCCTCTGCCTGTGTCTGCCTCTCTGTGTTTCTCATAAATAAATAAAATCTTTAAAAAAAAAAAAAAGATTTCAAAAAAAGAAATTAAATCGTGACTGTTATTTTGCTCACCAACCCTCATTGAACCACATACTTGTCTCTTTGGGATAAACTTTAACAATTCAACAAATGAGTCTCCAGTTAGGAGGGACAGGGACTTTGCTCCACGGTTTAAGGACGATAGCCATCACACAGGACATCACACAGCTCCTGTCCTATGATAAACACCTGTAATTCTTGCCACAAAGTGATGTTAGCATTTGTCATTTTTGAAAGGAATCTTTTGGATAAATAACTTACGTACCTGATGAAAAGTGCAAAAAGAGGGATCCCTGGGTGGCGCAGCGGTTTAGCGCCTGCCTTTGGCCCAGGGCGCGATCCTGGAGACCTGGGATCGAATCCTGCGTCAGGCTCCCGGTGCATGGAGCCTGCTTCTCCCTCTGCCTGTGTCTCTGCCTCTCTCTCTCTCTCTGTGACTATCATTAAAAAAAAAAAAAAAAAGAAAAGTGCAAAAAGAGTAAATGGATTTACGGTGAAAAACGTCTCCTCTGTGCCTGGTCCCCGAGGGCGGCGTCCGTGTGCCGCACACATGGTGAACCTGCTATTACGTGGTTATGTGCTGTGCTTGCTTTCTCAACTTGGAAAAATGTTTTGAAAATCTTTCTACATCGGCCCAAATGGAGCACCCCATTCTCTTTTTTCTTTCTTTCTTTTTTTTTTTTTTTGGTTCGCTTTATGGATCTCTGTTGTTTATGATGTTCCTTGATTTCTTTAGCCAGCCCCCCAACGGATGGCTATTTGCGATTAGAAATGTTGCGGGTCCAGGACATTCAATGCATTATTATATAAAACTGAAATCCTCGCAGTGGATTACCACGGAAACTGCCAGGTGGAATTGAGGAGTTGAGTTCCCTGCTTTTTAAATTTTGGGAGATGCTATCTTCACACTGAGGTATGAGGGTGCTCGCTCCACATCACCACTGTACATGAGCCCATCATTTTGTCTTGACTGATGTGCTAGATAATCAGCGATATCTCGTTGTGGTTTTAATTTCCATTTCTCTTACTGTGAGTGAGGCATCGTTGTAAGATTGTGTCTTTTTAAAGTTTATACCTACGTTAGGGGTGCTCAGGGCCCCCTGCCCCAGGGCTGCAGGAAGCTACAATTTCATATGTGAGCCCTAGGCCCGCAGCAGCACCCCGAGGTCGTTGTCGCCACGCTGTGTGACATGTGATGGCCGAGGCCTCAGGTGGACCCCGCAGACCCCACTGCAGCGGGTCAAGGTGTGCACTCTGGAGTCTGATCCATCATCATTCGTGGAAGAGAGACACTCTCAGGAGCTTGTTCTTTACTGAGTGTCTTTTTGGAGTCACTTCCAGCCACCTTAATACCTGTGATAGTGAATTATTGGGCTAGCCCCAGAAGTGGCAAAGCTTTGTGCTGTTCCAGTCGGGTCGTGGAGGGGAGGGACCAGCCTGGAGCATGGAGGGGCATCTGCTGGGGGTGGCCACGCTGGCACAGAAGGACTCAAGGCCCCAGAGCAAAGTGCAGGTACAGCCTCTCATGGACGGGCCTGGCCACCCTTCACCCTGGCTCCTGTGACAGCCCCGGAGGAGGGAGGAAGCGTGTGGTCATCTGGAGCATAAGGCCCAGCCTTTGTGGCCATAACTCCCTCTGGCACATTGTGGGGCCTGGAGACTGGACCGAGGGGTCTGAACCAGGGTGTCCATGGGTTATGTCCCCGCAACCTCTAAGGTAGTGGGGTGCTCTAGAAGGAGACCCCTGGCATTATGGCCCAGCTTCCTCTCTGTCTCCTCCCGCCCTCCAGCTAAAAGCAAATGTACCAGGGAAGATAGGCATCAGGCAGGTGCCCTAACACTTAGGAGCTCCGAGTGACAAGTAAGAAAGCTCCCAAGTGACTTGCAGAAGCTTCGGGTGCCAGGGTCCTCAGTCACCGCCACACCTCACGAGGACCTGGACATCTTGTTAAAAGACAGGTTATGTGTGGACCCGGGGCGAGGCCTGGGGATCTGCATTTGCACAAACACCTGTGGTCAGGGGACCAGCTTGAAAAATGTTGGCTTTCCCCCACTTTTGCCTGGCTAACTCTCAGCCCCTTCCAGAACCTTTCCCTGGCTGCCTGCTTCTCCTGCTGCTTGGGGTACGGCCTCCTCCTTGCTTCCCCACTTCACTGTCAGGGTCACCGCTGAGCTGTCATCGGCCGTGCCCAGGCTGCATCCTTGGTGACAGCATGCTTCTGTGCCTTTGTGTCCCCAGCATTGAGCCCAGTCACGTCCTGGAGGTGGCTCTTGGTCCAGGTTTATGGAATGACTGAGCTGAGGTCTGGGCAGCAGCGCAAAGTCTGGCCCCCCACGCTTGAGGTCTCCTGGGCCGAGGGTCTCCGAGGGGGCAGGGGTAGGTCTTGGTCATCTCGGGATCCCCAGTGTCTGGCAGCCCCCAGCTCTCAGCAGGTGGCCAGTAAGCTTCTGGAGCATTGAGTTTCCTGTACCTGCCACTTCAGGAAGCCGTCCAGGAGAGAGGATGGGACACTGGACGGCCAGCAGGAGCCTAGAAAGAAGGATGAACGTATAATGCAGCCAGTGGTGTCCTTGTAAACAGATGTGGGCGCTCCGAGCGTGGGGAGCAGGGGGCCCTGGGGAGCAGAACCCGTGGGAGGAAGTTACGAGTGTGTCATCCGTAAACCAGGACTGGGGATCTGGTTTACGCATGAGAGCGCTACTGAGGAGGTTTTTCCTTTAACAAATGTATGAAGCACCTACTCGAAAGAACCATGTTAACAAGCAGATAATTAAGGACCCGGAGAGAGTCTACAGTCTACAGGGGCCAGCATAGGAGGGAGGGGGCTTCTGTACAAATCACAGCAGGCCCACCTCTGAGGACGCAGGGTGCTGGCCTGGCACTGCTGGGCCCTGGGCTGGTGGGAAAACTTGGTGTCTGCGTGGAAGGGCTTCTTGTTCCGTAGCAGAGCAGTCAAGGCACAGAGCTCTGGAGTCAAAAGGACAAACCCTGGTTTTGCACAAACCCTGGTTTTGCCACTCACAGGCCATGGGACCTTAGCACCCTGATCTGTGGGGACAGTCTGGGGGACCTCCAGGGTTGTGGTGAGGACTGAGTCAGGTGATGCCTCACAAGCACATGGCATCACGCCAGGCACCTGTTGGGTGTTGATGAGTGGCAGCTGTTGCTTGCACCCGGGGCTGTGTGTCTCTGATAACCTTGCACGGACGAGGGTATTCATGATCCCTGCTCACCAGGAGAGTGTTGCTCAGTCTGTGTCTGAGCAGGAGCATGGTGACCAAGCAAGAAGCAGGGCCAAGAGTTTCCTGGATTTAGGGAGAGAAAATGCCTCATTCTGGCAAGGGGTGGGGGCAGCAGGAATGGTCCTCAGTTCTTGCCAAATGAACTTTGTCTTCCGGTGCGGTATTTTTGGAAGCCGCGCACGCTGTTTCACAGAACACCTGTGAAGAGTCATCTGTTGGGTCTGAGTCTCCCCAGTGACGCAGGACCTGCAGCAGAGAATGTCTCTTTTCTCTTGACTCTGCTCCCAGGCCTTGCTCCAGTGACTTGGAATAATGCCCAACTTTTCCCTGTTCCCTGAGAGGTGTGTGTCCTGTGTTGGGAGGGGGCTCCTGGCCTTGCCTTCCAGTCCACATCCAGTCCAATGGCTAGCGAATGTCGGCCCAGAGGATGGAAAGGGCCACAGTTCTTGGAGCTGGATGGGAAATTAGGTGGCACTTGACCAGGTTGAGCTGCCATAACCAACTGCCCAGCCTGGGAGGCTGGACAGCAGGCATGAATTTCTCGCAGTTCTGGGGCTGGAAGTCCAAGATTGAGGTCCCGGCAACCTTGGTATCTGATGGGACCGCTGTCTTTGGCTTGCATCCCTGGTGTCTCTGTCTCTTCTCATGAGGACAGAGTCATAGGGGATCAGGGCCCTACCTCTATGATCACATTAGACCTTAATGACTTCTTCATAGGCCCCATCTCCAATTGCAGTCATACTGGGGGCTAGGGCTTCAACATTATGAGCTTGGGGGGACACAATTCAGTCCCAAGCAGGTGGAAAAATGCAGACTACCTAAGAAGATCCCATTTTGTTCCTTTCACCTGCTCAGATGGGAGCTGAGATCCAGCCGCCATGGACAGCCTGTCCTGGGAATAGCCTGGGATTTGGGAAGAGGTGGGCCCCCACCCCCAAACCGGGACTGTGGGGAGGGGGCTGCTTCTGCTTCCCAGCTGTGCTGAAGCCACACCTGACGGCAGTGGCAGGGAGGCAGGCGGTGGGACGGCTTCCGTCCTGGGGGCAGCTTCCATCCAGGGGGACCTGTGACTCAGGTCACATGACCACATCGTGATAAAGGGAAGGCGGTGGCCTCAGACAGCTGTGGTCCATTAACACGGAGGTCAGGACAGGACAAAATGTGCCGCATGGGGGGTTCCTAGAGAGTCCTGAGTTACAAGGAGATGGTGCAGGTGCAGAGCAAGGGAGGGGGTTGCTCCCCCCCCCGTGCCCTGCTGGTGGAAGAACCAAGGGCCGATGCCAGTGGCCGTGTGGGAGCGGGGCGTGGAGCACTGGGGCAGTGAGCTTGCCTGGCCGGACCCCGAGGACCCGTGGCAGACGATGAACTGTGACACAAGCTCAACTGTCTGAGACCCAGCAACTGACGGGTGAGTGAAGTGGGTTCTTAACAAGCAGCACTGTGGGTTTTGGCACTGGTTTCTCACCTCCCTCAATCAGAAGCAGGTTAGGTTTTCCCCTGGATTTTCCTGGTGTCCCTGCTTCCTCTTTCATCCCCCTTGCTGATGGGCTGGGGTCTCATTTGTTTCTTCCAATGCGTTGCTTGAACAGCATGGCCAGGTGGTCCTAACTCTGCAACTCCCCCAGTGCTGAGGCCACCTACAGCACCCCAGTGAACCCCAAGCGGCCCCCGTGGCCGACCCTGCATTAGCAAGGGGTCTTGGCTTTGTGCATCTCTGGAGTATCTTGTATTCAAGGGGTGCAGTGCTGGCCTGGGGTCTGCAGGCTCAGGTGTCTCTGGCCTTGCTCCAGGAAGGGGGAGATGCTTGCCAGCTGAAGCTAAATCCAGTCAGCTCATGTGAGACGGAGCGGTGATGGTCTTGTCCCAGCTGGGACACCAGTGATTTCTCTCTGTTGTTTCCTTTCTTTGGAGAAAAATCTAAATTTACTGAGAAAAATATGATCCAGTGTCTTCTAAGTGTGGTAGGGTAGCCTGCGGGGAGCCAGATGTGGCTTCTCGTCCACAAGCCAACTCGGGAAGTGGTGTGAACACCTTCAGCGCCCAGGAGCAGCCCTCCTGGACTCTGGAAAACAAGGCTGTGTGGTTTAGGCCCACACAGCGGGCAGGGGAAAGACTCAAAGATGGAAACAGGAGCTTGTTGTTTCCTCCGTGGTCCTCTTATGGCCTGGCCACCATCCCCCTGTCCCACCAGGCGCGCACATCCGTTCTCTGCATGAGCATTTGTGCCCTTGGGAATGGGCTTGTCACATCCAGTGTCACCTCCTAGTACAAGCCCCTCTTGATCCCTCTGGCCAGAGCTTCATCCTGTGGAGCTGAGTCCTGTGAGGGCAGCGCCCCAATGCTGACTCCGTAATGACCCCCAGCGTCCAGCAGGTGCTTTGAGATGGGTGGGCTCCAGGCTGACGGCTGTCAGCTGGGGACTGTGGTTACCGTTTTGCACGATGGAAACAGGCTTAGCTGCTTAAAGCAGTTCTCATCCTGGCAAATGTCTGGCTAACTCCAAGGCAGAAGCCTTGACCGTTCTGCTCCTCAGCTGCCCGTGCCAGATGCCAGGGCCACCTCAGTCCCTGCCAACTCCACAACCACCCGGACTGACCCCTCCGAAGCAGCACCCAGAGTTGAGCAGATCTCACCCCTGGAAAAGAACCCAGGCAGGAACGGGCTTGGTAGTGGCAAGGCTGGGAAAAAAACTGGAACAGGATAATTGGCGGAAATCAAACAGGATATTAAGTTGAGCACTAAGCAGCATTGAGAGACGAGCCGTGATTCATAAAATTCGGGTCAGTCTAGCCAAGTGTTCCCCAAGGCTAAGGATCCTGCGTCAGCCCCACTGAGGGTGTCATACATCAGCCGGGGGCAGGTCAGGGGGCCTCAGCCTGCGTGGCCACGGAGCAGTGGTTTTATCAAGGAGTGCCCTATGGTCAGCAACGTGTGCACATTCTTACACACTTTTACACACACACAGCACGTTCTTATGCTCATTCATACACAGTCATATGTATATGCTCTTGTATTCACATTCTTATACTCATTCATATAAACACATCTCACACACACATTCACACTCATCACACTCATATATACATACACGCACACATACACTCACACACACCTCTCCCTGTCTGCTCTGTCCCCATTCCCTGGGATTCAAGCTCCATGGTGGCAGGGAGTTGGCCATGCTCACTACTAAATCCCTGGTGCCTAGACAGGTGCTCAGCAAACATGAGAGCAGAGGGGAGAGTGAATGAGTGAATGATGAGTGAGTGAACAGATGAGTGAGTGAATGAGTAAGTGAATGAGTGAATGGGTGAGTGAGTGAGTGAATTAGTAAGTATTGAATGAGTGAGTGAATGAGGGGGTGAGTACGTGAATGAGTGAGTGAATGAATGAGGGGGTGAGTGAATGAGTGAATGAATTAATGGATGAGTGAATTAGTGAGTGAGCGAATGCGTGAATGAGTGGATGTATGAGTGAGGGAATGAGAGAGAGTGCGGAGAGCACGCAGGGCCCGGATCCCCATCAGCCCCGCGCTGCACCCAGAGGCTTGACTGAGGGAGAGCGACGTGACCATCAGATGGGACAACGCCCCGGATGGCACGTGCGGAAGGAGCGGGGTGCGCGGTGGGCTCAGGGGTGCGGGCTCAGGCGGTGCGGGTGTGCAGGGGTGGCCCTCGGGGAGACGCGCCCTCCGCGGGGCTGCGTGGCAGGCACGGCGCTCCGTCCTCCGAGCACACTCGGCCGCGTCCCTGTGCGGGCGGCGGGTTGCGTATTTGCTTAGAGCCTGCAAGCCGCGGTGGCTTGACACCTTCTGGACATCTTCTTAGCGAACCGCAGCGTAGCAGCAGGGAGGTGGTCTGATGCCCGCGCCGCAGGCCGAGAAGCCTCCCGCGGGCCCGTGGTGCCGCCGCAGGCCGAGCGCTGGGTCGTGGGGTGCGGGGCCGCCAGGGAGGCCGCTGGGATGTGCTTTCCGTGGCTTCGCCCGCCAAGTGGACCTGGCCGCCGCGACCTGGGGGTGGCTCCAGAGAGGCTCCAGCGATGGCTCCCATCGGCCCAGGTCGGGGGCACCCACTGGGGCACCAGGTGGGCTCTCCGCCACAGTGGCCCGGGCTCTGATTGCTGGGCCACCCCAGAGTGACTTCCCTGTGGACTCTGACCCTGTTGCTGGGGGGGGGTGTATGCTCCTGGAGGTCCCCAACTTGCAAACACGTCGCTTCTTGTAACCCCTGCTCTGCCTGCGGTCTAACGGGGCAGCGTGGTGGCCCAGCCCAGGGCTCGGAAGTCCCTTGGGTTGAGCCTCTGCCCTTCGCCCGCCCAGCGGTAACTTTGAGGGCGTTACTTCACCTCTGCCTCTGGTTCCTTTGGGTGGAACAGGAGCCCCCCCGTACGCCGTTCCTGGGGGACTCGGGAGGATTCCTAGTGCCTTTAGAACAAATGCTAGTCCCTCCCTGTCTCCTTCCACCCGTCCTTCCTGGGCCCTGGAGCTCCACTTTCATTGCCAGAGCCTCGAGCCCTGGTAGGGCTCTGGCCGGTGGGGCGGGGGGTGAGGGTTGCAGTGACATATGGGGTGGTCTGGGCACGGAGAGGACCAGAGTCGCTGTGCTGAGGACCAGAATCCCTGTGCTGCTCCATCTGTCTGGTAGTTTTCATATTCAAGAAAGACACAGAGAGAGCTGGGGCCGCTGTAAAAATCAGTACCAACGAGGTGGCTCACGACAGTTGGGGTCTCTTCTCCCCCAGCTGTGAGGCCTAGAGACCTGAGACCAAGGTGTCAGGACTCCCGGGAGCCGCTTGCCCTTCCTAGCTGCCGGCACCTGCAGGTGGCCCTGGGCACGGGGCACATTCAGCTCTGCCTTGGTCTTCACACAGCCTCCTCTGGGCGCCTCCGTGTCAGACGTCCGTCGTGTGTCACATGGCTCCCTTAGAAAGACACCTGTTGTTGGATTTAGACTCTCGATCCAGGGTGATGTCCTGGACATCATTAATCTGCATCTGCATATTTCCCAAATAAATTCACAGTCATTGGTGCCAGAGCTTAGGACACAGACACAGCTTTGGGGGGGTGGGGTGGGCACAGTTCACCCCACTACACCGTCCCTTCTGGGCGGCCACTGTGGGACCCGAACCCACCCTCAGGAAGGGTCATCGGTTTGCTTGGGAGCAAGCCAGGGAAGGTGGGCCCTCATGGCAGAGAAGCTCCTCACTGGAGAGAACAGAGCCTCGACTGGTTTTGCTGTGTGCTTTAGGCTCAGCGACCAGGAAACAGGCTTGATACAGAATAAGGCTGCCTCCAGGGAGCTTATCAGATTCTGGATTTCTTTTTCTTTTTCAAAGTGAAAATTGCTTTATCGATTACATTATGAAATTAGACCATGGAAGAAATAATAGATGCTCATTTTTCAATTTAAAGACAAGTTAGGGCAGCCCTGGTGGTGCAGCGGTTTGGCACTGCCTGCAGCCTGGGGTGTGATCCTGGAGACCCGGGATGGAGTCTCACGTCGGACTCCCTGCGTGGAGCCTGCTTCTCCCTCTGTCTGTGTCTCTGCCTCTCTCTGTGTGTCTATGAATAAATAAATAAAATCTTTGAAAAAAATATAAAGACAAGTTAAAGGGTGAAAAGATAAAAGATGCACCCCCTCCTGCTGTCTGTGGTTGACACGGTGGCCTGTGTCCTCCAGCTGTCCCTGGGGGTGTATAGGTGGGAGGCCCTCCGTACCGATTTTCACGCCCATTCTGCACCAGGAGACCACCCGCGTCACCGTTAGCAGTTGCTGGGGCTCCAGTATATGCCTGACCTCTTGGGTTTTCACCTACTCCGTGCTCCGGATGTTAGGAGGTCTCTGGGTTTCCATATAGCGAGCCGTGAGCACGTTCTCTCTGCCTTTTATGCAGGGAGCCTTGCAGCCAGCGTGTGGAAGCACCCTTAGTCCACTCGCCCTTGCACACACAGGCCTTCCTGTCTCTGCGTCTCTGACCGGGAGCCAGGGAGACGCCCTCCTGCAAGGTGAGGCCTGGGAGGTGACCGCTGGCCCTCCTCTTGCCTCTCTGTCCTGACACAGGCCATGTTCGAGCTGGTCACTTCTGAGGCCTCCTACTACAAAAGCCTGAGCCTGCTCGTGTCTCACTTCATGGAGAATGAACGTCTGAAGAAGATCCTGCACCCGTCTGAGGCACACATCCTCTTCTCCAATGTCCTGGACGTCATGGCCGTCAGTGAACGGTGAGCCACCTGCTCTGGTCCTCGTGGGGCCTGGCTTCCAGAACCTTCTCACCTGGGGTATGGCTGAAGCTGGTGGCGAGTGCTTGTTACACTGGCTTCTCTACGTTTGTGTGTTTGGAATTATCTATAGTAAGATACAAATAGGTAAACCCAGCCATTTGCCTCCCGTCCTGCCAGGGCGTCCCCCTGAGCAGGCCTCCTATCTGCAGGTTCCCTCCCAACAGCACAGATATCCCACATGTCCCCCAGAGTCAGGCAGGTGTGTGGTGGGTGTCCTGACCAGGTCCAGGGGGTCCGTGTAAGCTGCTCTCTATCCTGGTGTCCTAAAGTCCTGGTTTGGTGCATGCAGGGCCCCAAGAGTCCCTGAGAGCCTCTGCAGAAACCCCATCCTGGACCTAGGCCTTCTCTCTCCATAATATGTGGAGATGACTTTGGAACTGTGCTTACATGTTGCCTATAAGGATGGGAGGAGCTTAACTGGAGGAAGAATAAACAGCCATTAATTGATTCTTGCAAAGAAGAAAAGGATGCCAAATTGTACTGTTAGGATAGAAGATCCACTGACCATTTCTCACTAGGCCTTGGAAATCTGTGGCTCAAAGCCCAAAACTCAGCTTTTGGATGAGCTGGTCTAACGGCGCATGTTTGGATGTGAAGCTGTGGTGTGGCAGTAGGGTCCCCTCCACCTCTGGGGTGCCCGGGGTGCTGCTGGTGCTCTGTGGGCCCCCGGGTGGGCCCCTTCTCTGCACTCCTCCTCATGGCAGCTCCCAAGTGGGCTCAGGTGCAGGATTGCTGAGAGACCCCTTGGCCTCTGCTGTTTCACCTTGTTGAGGGAAGGGAGTCTTTTTATTTGCCTTTTTTTTTTTTTTTTGTAAGATTCTGTATTCATGAAAGACACAGAGAGAGAGAGAGGGGCAGAGACACAGGGAGAGGGAGAAGCAGGCTCCCTCTGGGGAGCCCGATGCGGGACTCGATCCCAGATCCCAGGATCATGCCCTGAGCCGAAGGCAGATGCTCAACCACTGAGCCACCCAGGCGTCCCTTATTTATGTATTTACTTATAGTTCATCGTGGAGAATTCCAGACATGCAGAAGTAGAGACAGGAGCGTGTTGAGCCCACCCCCAGCCCAGCATCTAGAGTTGCTCGCATCCCCACCCCTCTCCAGCACCCCGGGAGCCTTCTGAAGCAAATTCCCCTTGTTGCCTCATCAAGGAGCACACCAGTGTGTATGTCACACATAAGGTCGCTTTCACTCTCTTTTAAAAAATACTCCTGAGGCTATTACCCACCTGAAAACACTGAACAGATAATTCCTCGATGCAACCAACCACGCCGTCAGCGCGGGCATCACGTCCTGCCGCATCCATTGCCTTGTCCGAGCTGGGCCTGGGGCTGGAGGTGTGTCCTGAGTGTCGCTGTCACGTGTCCCTAACCTGGGCCACTGCCCCCACCCTGCACCCTGCAGGTTTCTCCTGGAGCTGGAGCGCCGGATGGAGGAGAACATCGTCATTTCGGACGTGTGCGACATCGTGTACCATTACGCGGCCAACCACTTCTCCGTGTACATCACCTACGTCAGCAACCAGACCTACCAGGAGAGGACCTACAAGCAGTTGCTGTGAGTGTCCCCGTCCCGGGCTGCAGGTGTCACCACTTCCACGAGGACATCAGCCGTGGTCCTTGGTCCTCTGCTTTCCCAGGAGAGTACCCGAGCCTGGCATGTGCCCGGGGCGTCAGGGTCACTAGGGGAATATGACCCCGACACAGGCAGCCGTGGCGCCCACCGGCCCCGTGTCCAGAGCGGCGGGCTGAGCAACGTGAGGTTTAGCAGAGAGGGTTTGAGGCCGGGAGGACCCCTCAATGCCCAAGGGCTGGGGAAGATGGCTGAGGTAGGGACAAAGGCAAGGATGGGGCGGCGGGGGAGCCTTTGTAGGGTTCCAGCAACACCCTTGACTTTATTACTCACCTCTCTGCTTGTCAGCTTCCCTGGAGTTCCGGTCGATGAGGTGATTTTTCAGTCAATTTGCTTCTTTTAAACATTTCACACTTCTGTGCCACGCTTCGGTGATGGTTTAACCAGTGATGTGCTCTTAGCTCGACTCCGGAGCACCAAAGGGCTCTCTGGGAAGCAACAATCTGACGTTCGGCTTCACTGGGCTTGCCATCAAGCCATGTAGCTACTCGTGGATGCTTTAAAATGGAGCTTTCAGGGCTTGGGATGTTTGGGGGTTGAAAATGGATGGGAGGGGATCAGGACGCCAGCTCTGAGGACAGATACCAAGGAAGCCAGCATACGGCAGGACAGGGCCTAGGTACCCTGGGGTGCCCCTCGGGCAGGGCACCTGTGGAAAGGCGGTGAGCAGGTGTCCCTGGGGCCGTGGTCTAGGCGGCCCCCTAGCTGCCCCCTGCCCAGCCGCCCGCACACAGGACATCTCTGGCGGCAGGCACAGCGCAAGTCCCTCTGGCCCTTGCCCCCAGCCTGCTGCTGTTTCTGTCACTACGTGGGTTCACCTTGCCATGGCTCCCTGCTGGGCAAATCACTGAATTGTGTGCCTGAGTCATGGACTTGGCCACATGAGCAATTCTTACCTTCCCACACATGGCATCTTTTGCTACGTTTTCATGGGCCAGGCCTGTGAAGCCACTATTGTTATTTGGCTCGTACCTGAACGGTTTATTTTGCATGAAAAGCAGTAAGCGTGTGTTCGGTGCCCGTGGGCTGTCTGGTTCCTCCGGGCCGTGGACGCACATCCGATTCACGCCTCCTGCGCGCCTGAGACCGACCCTCGTGTCCGTGTCCCCAGCCAGGAGAAGGCGGCCTTTCGGGAGCTGATTGCGCAGTTGGAGCTGGACCCCAAGTGCAGGGGGCTGCCTCTGTCCTCCTTCCTCATCCTGCCTTTCCAGAGGATCACGCGCCTCAAGCTGTTGATCCAGGTACCACGTGCCCTGGGCTTGCGTACACCTCTCCCGCTGCAGGCCTTTGCCTTTGGCTGTTCCAGGTCTCTGCTAGCTTTCTAGGAAGTCCATTTGCTCCACAAATCCTAAGGCAGTGGGGGGAACTCAGCCCCTGTTCCCAGTGAGCTGCAGTCTGGGAGAGAGATCGACAAGCACACACAAACCAGGAGGCGGTCATGGCTGTGAGGACAGTGAAGCGGGGTACTTGATAGGGGGTCACTGCCTGGCCACCGTCAGCTGGGGAGGCTCAAGAAAGACTCTCAGACAAGTGACATTTGAGCAGAGACTGGGCTGACAGAGAAGAGCTCTTCAGGTGACAGGCAACCGCTTATGCAAAGGCCCTGGGGCAACGAGGCTCACAGCCTGGAGGCCAATGGTGAGCTGAGGGAACTTGACAGCAGTGAGTGCAGATTGGGATGAAAGGTCAGTTGAGGCCCTGAGGGACCAGGTAAGATGCTGGCTTCATTCCTCGGCAGGACCAGGAGTCGCCTGATAACTGCCTTCTGTGAGAGCACGCAACGGCTGCCTGTGCAGAGTGATGGGCAGGAGAGCAGGAGTGCAAATGGCAGAAGGGGTCTGGAAGCTACTGGACAAAGGCAGCTTGGCCTGGGGGAGGGGGCAAGGCGGGGTGGGGGGTAGGGAGGAGGGGAGAGTCTGGAGGGAAGGAAGGAAATCAGAATTGAGGTGCCCACTTTCTACTCCGGGTAAGAGGGAGGAAGAGTCTAAGCTGGAGCAGTTTCCCCATCTGAACTGTGGGAGAGCAGACTGGATGGATGAGTTGTCTTAAAACAGTTATGAACAAAAGCTGAAGATGGCCCAGGTCTGCGTCTGCAGTGGCCTTTCTTTCATACCACAAACAATTTTTTGAGTACTGTGCCTACTTTTTTGCTAGTCTGTCCTGGGGCCAAAGGTCACAGATATATCCACGGGTTTCTATGCTTGGGAAGCTTTGGTTTTAGTGGAAGTGAAAGACAACTACTATTTGATCTAATGAAATCTTTTAGGAGAAGAACAGAAAAAAAAGGTGGGGAGACAGGGTCGGGAGCAGTCGGGGGTTTTGGTGTGACCCAGCTGAGCTCGAGAGCCCTGAGCAAGCAAGTCCCTAAGTTCAGAGTTAAAGGGGTGAAGTCAGCGCAGGGCTTCTCAGCATTGAGGTGCCATTTAGCGAGAGAGACCAAACAAGGAGAGAAAGGGGTCCCAAGACCCAGCCCTGGACACGGTGCCCAAGGAGGAATAGGGGTGAGGCAGGAGGAAGGCCAGGCGGGCTGGAGCCAGGGAAGCCTGGAGGGGGTGACATTTCCTGAAGCCTGGAGCGGGGGGCATCGCCTGTACAGTGGGGACCCTGGGGCCTGCTGCATGCTGCTGGGCTATTCGGTCCACCCCTGCAGGGGAGTGGATGGTGTGGACCTGGCCATGGCTCTCAGCTGAGAGGATGACCTGCAAGCCACAGTGAGGGGAGCTCAGAGGTCAGACAGTGGGGAGACCAAAGACCTGGGGCAGCTGGCTAGCTCCATGGCGGCAGCAGTAAGGAGTAGAGGTCACAGCCTGGGGCCGGGGGGAACCGGGCCCAGAGGCCTGAGACCAAAGAGGAGGGCGTCAGAGGAAGCAATCCCACCCGCCCCACCCCGATGCCCAGGGCGGCCAGAGAGAGCGCTATGAGAGAGCTCAGGGGGCACAAACCCAAGTCCCAGAACGCTAGTCATTGAAGGGGTTACGTGTGAAATTTGTTTTTTAACTTGGAAAAACTGAAACAGAAGTCGGGGGAAACTATGAAGAAATTACAGGAAAAGAGCATATACAGATATGTAAAAATCTTAATTTTTCTACAACGAAAACCAACAAAAGGAAGATCAAGACCTAGCTGAGTATTGTGTTGAGGAAACGCAGGGCAAGGGCAGGCCGGATGGTGGTCCGGAGCCATCAGGGAGGCATTCTGGGAAGCACGTTTTGAGGCAAAGGTGATGAGAGCATCATTTTGTTAATCCAAGAAAATGAAACGGTTGGAGAAAAAAAAAAAAGGCACTTTCACCAGTAAGAGGAGAGTTAACAAAGTCTCAGGGTCACTGCGACTTGGCGATGAGGGCAGTTCCCGGGGCAGGGCAGGGCAGGCCCCGTGTCCATGGGGGCCAGGAGGGGAGGGAAGGCCACATGTGGTCAAATTAAAACAGATTTTCCTGTGCTCAGAACATTCTGAAGAGAGTGGAAGAAAGGTCTGAGCGCGAGTGCACTGCTTTGGAGGCCCACAAGGAACTGGAGATGGTGAGCTGTGCTTCCTCCTCCTTTTCTTCCTCCATAAACTGTTTTCCTTGTCCGGATACCTGCCGCCCACTGTCTGGTCCTGCCTTTCTCCCTTGTCCGTGTGTCTTTGGAAATTGCAAATTCGTTTTAATATCTGCTTTTTTTTTTTTTTTTTTTTTTTTAAGATTGTATTTATCTATTCATGAGAGACATGGAGAGAGAGAGAGGCAGAGACACAGGCAGGGGGAGAAGCAGGCTTCATGCAGGGAGCCCGATGTGAGACTCGATCCTGGGACTCCGGGATCACGCCCTGAGCCAAAGGCAGACGTGGGGTAGCTTGATGTCAGGGTGGTGAGTTCAAGCCCCACGTTGGGCGTAAAGATTATTAAAGAAAGAAAGAAAAACAGAGCAGGTGTGGCCTGACAGCGCCCCTGCTGTCACTGAGCCAGGGCCGACCAGCAGCAGCCGAGGTGACCTCTACTGCCACCCACCTGCAGGGCTCTCTCATCAGCTGCCCCCCTGCAGGCGTCTGGTGCCCTCAGGCCCCACGCTTGTCCCAGCCTGCTTCCAGCATCTTCCTGCCCTGGGACGGCCCTGGGGGCTGGATCTGGCTCTGGACCCTGACACAGCTCCGCCCCACACCTCCTCCCCCTGCCTCGCCCCTCCTGTCTGCCCAAGGACTCACTGGCCCTGCTTTTTCCGCCCCAGGTGAAGAAGCAGTGTCCAGTCCTCGCCCTTGGAGGAGCGGTTCCTCCTGGGCGTCGCCAGCAGGGTAGGGCGGTGCTGGAAGCGGTGGCGTCTGTGTCCCTTCTGGGTGCCATCCATCCGTGTGGCTCCCGGTGTTGCTGGGGCCCCAAGCCAGCTCCGGCTGAGGTGCAGGGGCCGCTCAGTCGTGCCGGCGACCGTGCTGAGAGCCTGGTGCCTAGGTTCTCCTCTGCTGTCACCTCCTTTTCTTTCCCTTCTAATGAAAGCTATACTTGTGTTTCTTGTACTTTACCTTTCTCTTATTTTTTTAAAAAGATTTTATTTATTCATGAGCGACACAGGGAGAGGCAGAGACACAGGCAGAGGGAGAAGCAGGCTCCCCACAAGATGCCCAATGCGGTACTCGATCCCAGGACCCCAGGATCACGCCCTGAGTCAAAGGCAGATGCTCAACTGCTGAGCCAATCAGGCGTCCCTACTTCTCTTATTAATAAGGGTGTATTTTTAGGGGCACCTTGCTGGCTCAGTCAGTAGAGCATGTGATGCTTGATCTCAGGGTTCGAGCTCCCTGTTGGGTGTAGAGATGACGTAAAAATAAAACCCATGAAAAACTAAATAAAATACAAAGGTGGGTTTTTTTTTCCTAATTGATAAAAGTAATTGACGTTCAATACAAAGAAAAAAAATTGAGCAAGTGTTCATAAGTAAAAAGAAGAGGGTAAAGCTCACCAGTTATCCCACACCTCATGGCTGACCTGCGGGTGCTTGACCTCACAAACCGGCACGTACACCTGTAATCTTTGCAAAAAGGGGTTGTGGTTTCTAAGCTGGTCTGGCTCTTCATGTAAAATTACTGCAATTTTTTAATGATTTCAATGAGAACCGCGAGCCATAACCGACAGCAGGCCAGCCAGGCTCGGCTGCAGGCAGTGTCTGCTCACGCCCTGGGGCCAGAGCGGACAAAGGCAGGGGCCGCGAACAGCTGGCCGCACCTGGCCTCATGTGTCCCCCTTCTGATGCTAGGTGGTAAAAGCGTGCAACGAGGGTGTCAGGAAAATGAGCCGCACAGAGCAGATGATCAGCATTCAGAAGAAGATGGAGTTTAAGATCAAGGTGAGCCTGTGCCCGTCCCCGTCACCCCAGCCGGTCTGGCCTGCAGCATCTGTCCCTGGTCGAGTCCAATGATTGCCCCCCCCTTGTGTCTCAGTGCAGTGTCACCTTCACTGACATCTCTCTTGACACCTCTCGCTGACCCTGCCTGCCCCCTGTGACCATGCCATCCCCTTGGCCTGTGCTTATCTTCTGAGAGATGGTGTGCAAGGAGCCTGGAGCCACATGCTCTCGTTTCTTGGCTGTGTGACCTTGAGCAGTTAGTGGACATGAAGCACGTGACAGGGACCAAATCAGGGATTCTTAAATGGGGGGAGGGGGGACTGAAAATCTGACCGCAGTTATTGACCTCCCCCAACTTTATGTAAAGCTTCAGGTATTCATGAGCACGAAGAGCCCCCGGGACCCAGGTTTCTGGTGACACATGAGGACACAGTGCACATGGGGGTCCCTGAGGTCCTGCTGTGTTTAGGAAGTGAGCCCTGGCTGAGGATGCAGATATGGGCTTCTGGGCTCCCCCCACATCTCCACCTGCTGGTCCGGCCGCTGGGTGCCAGGAGCCTCCCCCTGAGCCCTGCAGTGGATACCTGCAGACCTGGCCTGCTTGTCCCATGGCACCCAGTTCTCTCCTCTCTGCTGTGAACTTGGCTCCTGCTCTGATTCTGCCCTGCTGGGCTGAGCCTGGTGGGGAATGACAACTGTCACACAGGTGCCCCCTCCCACACACATACACCCAGGTGTACACATGAGTCCACATAGACACACTTAGACACAAGCACATATACCTAGAAACACACACAAACACATATACAACAAATGCACAGTTGCCCCCAGCACAAATACACAGCGACACACACCCTTGTGTGTGCACACACATGCACTGCTCTTCCTGCATTTACCCAGGACGGCTCCACCCCCCCCCCCCCCAGGGCAGTGCCCCCATGCCAGTCCTCGGGTTAGGACTCCAGTGAGGCTGGCGGAGCCCCGGGAGGCCTGGAGGGGCACAGCCGCTCTGACCCCATCCCCTCCGCCCCCAGTCCGTGCCCATCATCTCCCACTCCCGCTGGCTGCTGAAGCAGGGTGAGCTGCAGCAGATGTCAGGCCCCAAGACCTCCCGAACCCTGCGGACCAAGAAACTCTTCCGGGAAATTTACCTCTTCCTCTTCAACGACCTGCTGGTGATCTGCCGGCAGATCCCCGGGTGAGCAGCTGGGCCCCTGCCCTGCGGCAGGGAGAGCTGGGGCTTGGGCCAGCCCCTCAGCACCGGTCACCCTGGCAGGCGGCAGTCTGGGGGTGGGGGGACTGGTGTTCAGGTGGGGGGCTTCCAGGATGAGGTGAGGAGTGGCCACAACACTAGGGCCAGCAGGACCGGGGGTGCAGGTGGGGGTTCCCTGGGGCCTCCTGGGGACCAACACACCCACCCTGCCGCCCTGGGTCCCCAGAGACAAGTACCAAGTGTTTGACTCGGCCCCGAGGGGCCTCCTCCGGGTGGAGGAGCTGGAGGACCAGGGCCAGACGCTGGCCAACGTGTTCATCCTGCGGCTGCTGGAGAACGCGGACGACCGGGAGGCCACCTACATGCTGAAGGCGTCTTCTCAGTGAGTGCCGCGCGCCGCCAGCCGTGCCCCTGACGCCCGAGGCGCCCCGGGTCTCCCTCCCAGGTGGAGCAAGGCTCTGGGGCTCAGGACATGCCTGGTGGCCCACCGGCCGCCCAGACCCCAAGGGGAAGCTTTCTGCCAGGGGCTGCCGCCAGTCGGGGTGTCCCTCGGGGCCTCAGGCTCCAGGAGGGCCTCTCTTTCCTGATGACATGTAGAACCCTCGGGGCCTGGCTGACCAGTGCGCCACACCCTGGGCGGCCCGGGCCGTCCATTCACCCGCCTGAGCAGCCCCGGGGCTCGGGGAGGGACAGCCGAGATGGGCGGGGAGAGTGGTGCTCGGCTCTCGTCCCACAGGGCTCACAGGTCACCCCACCCACCTCGGCCCTAGTTGGTCCACTTGGACCAGTTCCCACCGCCCAGACAATGTGTCTGAGAGACTGCGGCTTTCGGGGGTGCCCCTGGGGTGGCACGCGTGTCAGGGAGATGCAGCAGGGCGCCCCGTGCCTCTCCGCTGGATGCTGGGCACCCCCAGCTGTCCTGCTGCGGTCTTGTGGGATGCCTGGCACCAGGCCCGGAGGGAAGTGAGGGGTGGTTTGCTCTGTGGCTTCGGCGATTGTCCTCCTCCGCGTCCCAGGAGTGAGATGAAGCGTTGGATGACCTCACTGGCCCCCAACCGGAGAACCAAGTTTGTTTCCTTCACTTCCCGGCTGCTGGGTAAGTGCCCTCAGGGTGGAGGAGGCAGGTGGGGGCGGGGGGGGGGGGGGCTCTGCCTCTGCTCCACACCCCTGATGGGGCAGCCTTCCGAGCCAGCCAGCCCAGAGGCGGCGTGGCTTCCCCTGCCCCAGGGCCTGTGCGCCAACCCTGATGGAGGACTTCGGTGTGACCGAGCTTCCCAAACGTGTGGATGGTTGATGAAACAAGTCCCAGGGTCTTAAGTGATAGGTACCACGAAGAAACCAAGAGGGATGTGGGCCCAAAAGGCAAACACCAGTACTCTCTGGGGCTGCCAGCCGTCTGAAGGTCTTCTAAGATACAAACGGGCGAGCCCACCTGCCTCACAGCGAAGCTGCTAGCCCTGCTGTGCTCTCCAGGGCCTGGCCCTCCCCAAAATGGCTCCCGGCACCACATCCCAGGCCTGACAAGTTCCTTCTGAAGTCCGAAAGAAGTCCCCCTCCCCGACTGCTCCTCCCTTTATCCGCATATTGTTTTCCTCCAGAGCCCCTGTTTTAACCGTGTTCTCTGTGGAGCCAGACCCTCCTGTCCCTTGAGCAGACCCTTTCCCGTTGCTGTGGGAACGTGAGGCGCAGGCGCACCTGCCCTGCTAGCCCCCGGGGTGGGGGGTGAGTGTGTGTGTCCAGGGCCTGCTGCGGATGGAGCAGGACGGGTGACCTGGTGATGACGTGTCACCTCCCTCCCCCCTCCCTTCAGACTGTCCCCAGGTCCAGTGTGTGCACCCGTATGTGGCCCAGCAGCCGGACGAGCTGACACTGGAGCTGGCCGACATTCTGAACATTCTGGAAAAGACCGAAGACGGTGAGGCCGGGGGCTGGGCGTACCCCCACTCGTGCCACCCCCTCCCCGCCCCCAGGACCCTGTGCCAGTCTGAGGGAGAAGGTGGGGGTGTCACCACGAGGCCCAGGCTCAGAGGCAGGCTGGCCAACAAGACGGGGGCACTGAGACACCACCTGGTCCGCTTGGATGCCTCTCCCTTTTGGGGGCGGCCTGGCTTCACTCTGAGCAGCAGACAGCTGCTGAGGGCTCAGGAATGGGTTCCAAAGTCCATACATTTGGGACACACCGGGTTCCTCCAGGAGGGTGTCAGGGCAGTGCTTTCCCAGCTTATGAGGGGAAAACCCAATCTGAGCGTGTCCAGCGGCGGTTCGCCGAGCAGGTGCTCTCTGGAAGGGCCAGCCGGGCTCGTGCATCTCCCTCACCTCTATCCCAGCAGGGATGGGAGCCCTCAGCCCTCACCCCCACGGCCTGACCCTCCCCGACCCATCCCTACACAGGGTGGATCTTTGGCGAGCGTCTGCATGACCAGGAGAGAGGCTGGTTCCCCAGCTCCATGACTGAGGAGATCTTGAATCCCAAGATCCGGTCCCAGAACCTCAAGGAATGTTTCCGAGTCCACAAGATGGACGACCCTCAGCGCAGCCAGAACAAGGATCGCAGGAAGCTGGGCAGCCGAAATCGGCAATGACCCCAGGCCCGGGTCACCAGCTTGGCGGGAGGATGCGGGCGGGCCGCAGCAGCAGCAGCAGCAGCAGCAGCAGCGCCGGGCAGGCCGACCCCACGGACGGTGGAGGCCTCTGGGGGAAGGCAAGTGCCTGTGCAGGGGCCACCCCCGCCCCTCTCCCTGCCGCGCGCTGAGTGCCCCTGTGTCTCGGCCCCCTCGCTTGCCAACTGGAGAAAGGGTGCCTACGTCTTTCCTCTGCTGCATTTATAAACGAGAAAGTCCATTTTAAACAGTATTTGCCACCTCTCCCCCTTGTCTCTGAGAGGGAGTGGAAGTGGACCGGCATGCTCCAGGGGCCTTCCCAGGCACTGGAAGAGTGTCCCTGGCCGAGGGCAGGCTGGAAGGATTGTCATGACCCCCCCGCACTTGTCCTCTACCCTGGAAGCCATTAGAATCCACCAGGCGTGCAGATGGATCACCCTTGCCTGAGCTTGATGAGCAGCCCTTGGTCTCCGATTCAAAGGACTGAGAGACCAAACACCTCTGTCTTCCCCCTCCCCAAGCCTCTGCCAGCCTCTGGCTGCACGGCCAGGCCCTGCTTCATGGCAGGCCTACCAGAGCTTGGCCCGAGGGCCCATGCCACCTCTGGCTCCCTGACAAGCTGGATGTAACTTGTGTCTTCTGGCCCCTTCAGGAGCCCAGGTGTTGTGAGGAATGAATTGGTCACTGCATCCTGTATCGGTTTTGGTTCCGAGAAAAGCAAATATCATTTTTGGCTGCATTAAAAGAAGCATCATGTATAAAATAACGGAGGTGAAGGTCTGCTCTTTATTGCTCTGCTGCACACAGGAATGAGGTGTTTGGTTCTGGGCAGGGAAAGAGGAACTCCTTTCAAGGCCAGTGGAGGAGGCATGTCCTAAAGGAGGGGATTGAGGTGACTTCCAAGACAGGAAAAAGCAGCCAGGGTTAGGACCTCAGGTTGGAAAAAGATTTAGGCCTCTACTTATGGAAGGATTCCAGAAACAAGATGCTATTTGAAGGAGTTGGAGTGGAAGTGAGAACGCAGCTTTGGAAGACCATAGTAGGACTATCAGAAATATCAGTGGGTGGCGATCCCACAGGAGATCTAACATCAGGCATGGGGCTGGGGCTTCCTACCTGGCCAGTCACTTCCTACCTTGGGCACTTCTTCCCACTTTTGGTGCCAGCAAGTTACCCAAATGCGGTTCCTCCCCCAGCCCAAGCTACCTTCATGGATTCCTTACCCCCCACCCCCGACTCTGTCCTGGAGTGTGGACGTCTGGAATCAGACCCTTCCCAACCCTGCCTGCCTGAGACCACACTCTTTCTGCCAGGGCACACTTTCCTCCATGCCAGAACAGGTCCTTCATTAGCCCAGGATTTAGATCAAGTGGAACTTTGTAGCAACTTCTCACAGGCCACAACATGGCTTTTGGCATTCTTGAGACCTGAGACCCTTGGAGAATTGGATGGATTTCTGGAAGGTGCATACGTGTGCAACACTCTGGTTCATCAGGGAGCGGCTGACTGACTGATGCTCATAGGGCCTCTGTGCTACACCCCCAGGGGGAGTACCCAAACTTAAGTCTCTGAGGAGAGGGGGCCGGGGGGAGAGGGGCCATTCCTGGCCTTATGCTGCTCTTGGGGGTGGGGGACCCTGGGACAAAGGGGAGGGGTGACCACTGGTCCTGGCCCTTGTCCAGTTAAGCTTTTTGAAGCTGGTAAACAGCATGCTGATTTGGATCAGCTGCTCTAACTAGGGCTTTGGTTACCAGAGGTTACGTGGAATGAAGTAATTTAAACAGTTTCGTGAGAACTGGTCAGTTTTAGAACAGTCCTTCATAAGTGGAAACTTCTAACCCTCATGTGTTTTGGGCCAGTGCCCATCTGGAGTATCCAGGAGAAGAAAACTGGTCTTAGCTGGAGCAGAAGTGATCAGGAGCTCAAGGAAGCTAAGGAGGCCAAAAGAGTCCCTAGAAACAGCAGTGAAATCAGAGGTGAAGGAGGAACAGCTTCCCTCCACCAGCACCCACACCTAGACCCAAGGGATCAAACCATCACTGGGGCGCAGACAGTCCCGCCTCTAGTCTTCTTTTCCACTGCAAAGAGATGTAGTTCTGGCTTCTTTCCTGTCGTGCCGTGCCCGGGGCAGCTCAGCCACTATTTTAAATCTCAATTATAAAAGCGGGGCTTCCCAGGGAAGCGTGTGAAATAAAGGACGTGACCAAGAAAGGAGAGCCAGGGCCAAGCGGGGGTTGGAGGGAGGCTGCCTGGGACGGCGGCGGTGGGAGCGGCGGTGGGGCTGCTCCTGGGGCTCCGGGGCGGGGCGGGGGGGGGGGGGTCCCGGGGGCGCTGGAGGGACGGGCATGGCGCTCCGAGCTGGCACATGGGGCTTGGCTGACCAAGTCAGACGACGGCCGCGCCCCGCCCCCCCTCCTGCGGTCCGCGGTCCGCGGCCCAGCGCAGCGGGCGGCCCCGGGCGCTCGGGCACGGCGGGGGCGGGGGCGGGGGCGGCGAAGCCCGGGCCGCGGGCAGCCGAGCGGGGACCCGCGCGCACGGGTGGGAGTCGCCCGCCCCGCTGGCCCACACACGCACGCGCGGACACACTGAGACACGGGGGCGCCCCCGGGGCTGCAGCCAGTCGCGCCGCGGCCGAGGCGCCGCCCCTTTATTCGCTTCAGGAGGCGGAAAACTTTCTCAGCGCGACGACCACGAGCGCCAGCACCACGCAGGTGGCCAGCAGGGCGGCGATGACGATGGCGGCGATGGCGCCGGGCCCCAGCGAGCCTGCGGAGGACGGAGGGCGGCTCAGCCCCGCGGCTCCGCAACCCCCGCCCCCCGCCGCCCCCCAGGCTCCGCGCCCTCCTGTCCCGCCGCCCCCCCAAGGCTCCGCGCCCCCCCCACCCCCGGGCCCGGGCCTGCCTCCCTAAGGCTCCGCGCCCTCCAGCCGGACCCCCGCCCCGGCCCGCCCCCCCCAAGGCTCTGCGCCCCCCGGCCGGCCCCCCCAAGGCTCCGCGCCCCCCGGCCCGTCCCCCCAAGGCTCCGCGCCCCCCAACCCCTCCGCCCCGGCCCGCCCCCCCAAGGCTCCGCGCCCCCCCCAGGCCACCTCCGGCTCCGGCCCGCCCCCCCGCGGCTCCGCGCCCCCCCATCCCTCCCCCGCCCCGGCCTGCCCCCCTAAGACTCCGCGCCCCCCGGCCCGCCCCCCGCAAGGCTCCGCGCCCCCCAACCCCTCTGCCCCGGCCCGTCCCCCCAAGGCTCCGCGCCCCCCAACCCCTCCGCCCCGGCCTGCCCCTCCAAGGCTCCGCGCCGCCCCCCCCAAAGCTCTGCCCCCCCCCGTAACCCCACCCCCACCCGGGCCCGCCTCCCGCAGGTACCGCCGCCCTGGTCCAGACGCTCCCGCGCGGTGCTGTCCTCGGGGCTCGGCGTGGCGGTGGGGGCCGGGGGCCCGGTGGCCGCGGGCTCCCGGGCGGGGCTGGTGCTCTCCACGGGGTCCTCTCCCGACGGCAGCTCGGCGGGCTCGTTCCACAGGGTGGGCGCGGGCTCCTGCGGGCCCTCGGCTGCAAGGCCAAGGACGGGCGCTGGGGGCAGGCGGCAGGGCCGACCGGGCCGTGGCCCCGCCCCTGGGGTCAGACCGCAGCGGCCTCCCGTTTCAGCCCCTACTTGGCCAGACTGCTCCCGAGCCCGAGCCGGTGAAGACAGACGGACGGGAGGCCGAGGGAGGGAGACGGGGACCAACAGATTCTCCTAGAAAACAGCTGGGAAGACCCCGAGCCGCCGGCCGCAGAGCTTCAGGACCGTGGGCGGGCGCAGGGCCTCCACCTGGGATCCCTCCTCTGAACTGCCTGGCTCCATAGGCCTGGGTGACATGACTGACACTTGTGAGGGACCCTCCCCCTGCAAGGCAGACACAGGTCTGGAGACCAGAAGACCCTGGAGAGGCCAGAAGGGGGTGAGACGACTCCCCCCACCCCCACCCCTGCCCCCAACAGGAACCAGGGTCCCTGCCTACCCAGAGCCCCAGGAAGTGGGGAAGAGAGGCAGACTCCTCCTCTGCTTCCCTGCCTTTGCCCTAACCTGGGCAGAGCCACACAGCCCGCAGGACATGGGGCCCAGTGCCCACACATACCCCGTGTTCTGAAGCTTAAACCCCAAGGTGACTCTGTATCCTAAGAAACTGCAAGGCCAGGACATTGCTGCTTCCAGACAGAACAGGGCCAGAGGGATGGGCAGGGGTGTCTGTGGTCAGTGAAAGGGAAGCCCCAGGAAAGGGCCGATGCTCCCCCTGCCCCCACACAAGCTGGGGCTCAGTCAGCACATCAGTCCCTGTGCAGCATTCTCTGCAGAGGCCTTTCTCTGCTCCTGGGTTGGGAGTTAGCAAGGTTTAGAGCACCCAGGGGCTCCAGGGAATGGGGCAGGTTGAGACTGAGAAGCCTGTGTGACAACTGCAGCCCCATATCCCCACCTCCGCCATGCCGGCCCATGCCAATTTCACACACACACACACTCACACTCACACACTCAAGGATCCTGGTCCGAGGAGTCCCACAGCACTACCCCAACCCTGGACCCATCTATCCTTCCCAGACAGGAGGCCCCAGCCACCCAGTTTAAGTTCAAGACCAGAATGGCAGGCAGTCTCTGGGCTCCCCACCCCAGCCCTGAACATCGGTTTTAGCAGGGTCAGGGCTGGCCAGTGCCTAATCTCAGTTGTGATCCAGAGACGCTGAGCCCCCACGCAGTCCCTAGAATGGGTTCAGCAGGTGCCATGACAGACATCATCTCTTTAACTCCAGCTGCTCGGTGCCTAGGAACTGTTGTATCCCTGCCTCAGAGTTGAGGAAACCAAGTCTTGGGGGGGGGGGGGGTGCCTTTGTGAGGAGTGCTGCTGGGACTCCAAAACCCCTGGACAGTGAAGTAGCAGGAAACACTTCCCAAGAAACCATCAGGGAAGTTGTGTAGTTCATGCAGCCCAGCCAGCCTGCCTGCAGGTCCCCGAGGCACCTTTTCCTCCAGAGGCTTCACCCCTGAGAGCTCCCTCTGGTACAGACAGGCCAGGGCCAAGCTGCTTTCAGACTCACTGGCTTGCAGAGAAAGGCTGCTTTCTGGGAAGACACAGAGGTGCCTTTGGGTCTTTGCTGCTAACAGTGCCCACCTGGGGCAAATCACGAGGAAACATGAACCAAATTCAGGGTCAGTCTTAAAATAACCATGCTTTCAAAAACATCCAGGTCATGAAAGACAAAGAAAGGCTGAAGAGCTTTTCCAGATTAGAGACCAAGGAGGTTGAATGCAGCATGTATTCCTGGATGAGGGGTCCTACGGGGTTTACTGGGGAAGAATGAATATACTTAGAGAACAGTACTGTATCGATGTCTGTGTCCTCATTTGGATAACTGACTGGTTATGTAAGAAAACATCCTTGTTCTTAGAAGCATTTAGGGCCAAAAAGGCATGATGTCTACAACTTACTCTCAAATGGTCAACATTCAGAAAAGTCAACTGGGTAGATGAGAGACAGGAAGAAAAGCAAATATGGCAAAAGTGAATCTAAGAATCTACTGGAGTTCACTGGGTTATTCTTGAAACTTTGATGTAAATTTAAAAGCTCTTTACAATCATACTGTACAGGTCTCCCCAGGCCCTGCCCCTGCAGCCTCTCTCAGGCCTGGGCTAGATCCGGTCTAGGCTCAGCTTGCAGGCAGGGACCGCTGTTCTGTTCCCCAAGGGTTACCTGAGCTGACATCCCTTTTCAGGAAACGCCCTGGCAAAGCAGATCTCCCAGGGGCAAAAGGTCCCTGGGATACAGTGTGAGGGAAGCTTCTCACTGGCAGGGCCTGAGGCTGAACCAAAATGCTGGTGTCTAGAGGCCGCCTTGACCCACTACCAACTATGAAGACCACCCCATGAAGGTGAGGGAGTAACCCTGTCAGGCCCCCGTTGTCACTGCCTGGGGGGGCGGGGGTGGGTCTACAAGCCTTGTGGCTGCTATGGAAAGTGCTGGGCCCCAGACATGCTTGCCTCAGGCTCCTAGGAGCTGAGCCAGAGAAAAAGCCTGAGTATGCCCACTACTAGGCTCTGAGGTCTGGGGCTCGTAGACTGCCTGTCTTCCCAGGTAAATGGACAAACCATTGGCTCCCACTTGCTCCTCTTATACCCATGGCAGGAAGGCTACCACAGGGCTCCTGGGTACCAGGCCCAGCCAACCTGGGTAGTATTTGGGGGAATCAGCTACCTGGAGCTAGCAGGGCCCAGGTAAGCATCTCCTTCTGCCTGTTGCCAGAGCCCAAGAGCCATCTTGGGGAGAGAGGCCCTCTGACCAGGGCAGTTGGGGCGCACTCAGGCCTACTCCCCTTCTGGGAGACCAATGACCCACTCTTATTCTGTTGCTCCTCACAGAAGCCAGGTCCTCCCTGCCAAACACACTGGCTCAGGCCACCTTATCCCTGCCGTGTGTACCCACTGCAACCCCTCCTCCAACACCAAACCAGTCCCTAAAGCTTGAGGGGCTGAACCCATGGGCTTCCAAACCAAAAGGGCAGGGTCCGAAGCCTCTGTTGCAACGTCACCCTGGGACCCCGGGAGACTGACTTCCCTCCCCACTCCCTGACTTCACTTCCCAATCTGTGAAATGGGAGTTGGACCGTGCCTCTCCTTGGTCTACACAAGTAGTAACTGTGCTGGCATTGCCATCGTCAGCTGCTGCCTTGGCCCCAGGGCCCCTCTGGCCAGATACAAGCCAGGTAGATCTGTGTGCTGTACCTCTGTTGCAGCTGACCATCACGGGACACCCCCAGAGGCCTGCCAGCATCTGAGTAGGCTCAGAACTGCAGCCTGGACTCAGCCACCAGCCTTCTCGTAAAGGAGGTACAGGTGCCAGGAAGAGACCAGAGCCTTTTCTTATCCTCATCTACATGTCTGTATTTTCTCAATTTGCTATAATAAAAGGAGAAAACAAAGTTGAAAGGCAATAACCCACCTTCCCCCCCCCCCACCCCATTGTATCTTGGAGAGCCCTAAACAGAAGCAGCTGTCAGGGAGTTTGCCGGCAGGAGGGCCCTTCTAAAGAGTGGAGATGAGGGAAACAAAGCCAGGCAGAGGGACCAACACAAGCAAAGTCATGGAGGAGAGAGTCCCAGGTATGGAAGGTGAGCTGTGAGCCCCAATGGGATATTAAGTGAGAACAGAGAGACGGGTAGGACCAAGGGGGACCTGTGATAGACCAGGGTTAGCAAGTCCTGTGACTCTGACCAAGGAAACCAGAAGGGGGGGGGGGCTTGTGACCCTGCCACAAGCCCGGGCACAGTGGGTTCTTCCCTGGTCCCACCGCCTCCAGCTGCCCTGCCTTTCGGTAAATAGGTTTGTTTAACACTCGCTCTGACCACAGGGCCGTGAGGCCAGGCACCCAAGCTCACAGACAGCCTTTGTGCCAGCCATGAAGGGCCTTTTCATCGCTGCCCTGGCCTCCCGCCTGCTCAACCTGGCCTGCTCCTCCTGCCCCACTAGCTGCAGCCACAGGCAACCGACAGGGAGGCCAGGAGGCTGGACCTGGACCTCAGCCACAGAGCCACTCCTTCCCTGCGTGCCTGCTGCAGGACCCCAGCCCACCAAGCAAAGGGCAGGGGGCCTGTTAGGCCTTGTACACACCTGCTCAGAGCTTCTAGCCCAGAGTGGGGTAGTTGAGAACCTCCCAAACATCCTCCCTCACAGAACGGCAGGAAGAACAACAGCCAGCCAAAACCCCAAAGACTCCAGGGTGGAGTTGGCCTGCCTGTTCTTGGTAGGACACGTGGAGGGAGGTGAGGCCAGGTGAGGTCCTAGAGATGCCAAACACGTCCCCAAACATTCCTGTGGCAGCAGACAAAGCCCACCCACCCAGCCTGTGTATGCACAGCCTGATCCAGGGCTTCTGGCCAGTATCCTAGGCAGGGAGAGCTGGCTACTCAGGGAACAAGAAACTGGACAGGAGCTCCCCAGGCGGCCCCAGAACCTGGGCAGGCAGGCGCCAGCACCTTCACCTCTACCCACTTTGACCACTGGGCAGGGGTTGGGTGGGTGTGGAGGATTTACAAGGACCACAGTCTCAAGGTCTAGTCCATAGAAGATGCCATCCTACATTCAGGTCACTCTCCCAGTTCCTGGGGCATCACACCAGCCCGTCTTGCCCAACTGGTTCATCTCCCATATAAAGGGAGGCTGGGCACCTTCCCAGCCTACATGAGGGAGGTGTTTTTGCCCCAAGACCACCCTGCACCCAGAGGAGGGGCTGGGGACATTTAGTCATGTCCCCAACAGTTACTGGGTGCTACAGGAGGCCTGGCCCATCCTGAAAGCTCTTATGTTTGAATTTGGTAGTCCTATGGTCCCCTGCAAGGGAGGCAGAGCTACTGACTGCAGTTATCACCGTGATACAGATGAGATGTACAGAGAAGCTGAGAAACAGCTGGTAAACACAGCCAGAAGCAAAGCCAGGCTTCTTCTTCCTAGGGCATCTAGAGAGGCCTGGATGCCCACAAGCAACTCACCATCACCCATTTCTCCCTGGTGTGTGTGCCTGAGTGTGTGGCTGTCCCACTAGGCCTCACACCCCCCAGCAACTCTCCCCAGCGCCATGCTCAGGTGGCTGGCATCCACTTGACACCCTGATAGATCCACAGACATTCCCCCAAAGCCTATGCTGCAGAGAAGGTCTCCCAGGGTCTCCTACCCACACCTTTCTCCAGCCCAGGACCCCCTCCCACACACTGTCTTACACACAGGGGCCCTGAAATATTTCTATTTTGGCTCTCCTCATGGCCAACAGAGATTGCTTTCTTCCAGGGTGAAGACTATTCAGGACCTGTCTGTGCTATTTCTCTCTTGAGCTTTGAAGCTGGATGGGGCCAGCCCCTCCCAGCAGAGGGCCCTAGCACCATGCCCCAGGTCCAGGGAGCCTGCCACCCCAAGCCTATTGGGACTTTCCTTCTCACCAGACCCCCGACCCAGCCATTTCATCCTCAGTACTGAGGCTAAGTCCAGTGTCCTCATCATGATTTTGCCAAGGAGTCTCAGGCCCTTGCTCTTTCTGGAATTTCTCATGGGCTGGGAATAGTACCTGAGTCCTCACTCTGGAAGGACATTTCATAAAGCCAGCAGAGAAGGGCTTGCAGGGTTGAAAAGTAAAACAACAGAGCTCTGTAGTTTCTGCCTAGGAGCCTGGGGCCTCTGGTCCTTCAGCCGCTTGCCTTGTGCCTGATGCCTGCTCCTGACTCCCAGGTCTGAAACCTTCAGATTTTAGCATGCTGGGGTAATCCCCACGTCCCCCAGGCAGCTAACGTCCCTGGCCTTGCTCCGTAAATCACCCCCCTGCTTCACGGGCCATCGTCCCCGTGGCTAGCAATTCCCAGGACATCGACTCGGCTCCTGGCAGCCTATCCATAGGAGCCCTCCACAGAATCGCCCCAAACAGCTGCCCCATCTCCTATGAAGGGCCTCTGCCCAGTAGGCAATGGAGAATGTGGCCCAAGGTGCTTCTTGGCCCTGGGCGGCTGGTGGCAGCAGAGTCAAGGGAGCACCCTTACCTGTGAGCACTGCGGGGGCCAGGACCCCGGGGAGGAGCAGCAGGGCCATGCGTAGGGCCAGACAGAATGCCATCCTGGCCTGTGAGGGTGCGCAGCTGGAGAGCAGGGTGCACCGACGACTGAGCTAGTTAACTTCAGAGCGGCGGGAAAGAGCTATCAAAGGGCTGGGAAGGGTTTTCATCAATGCAAACTCTGTCCTCCTGGGACACCGTGCCCGCCCCCCACACATCAGCGCGCACACACACACACACACACACACACACACACACAGACACAGAGCAAAGCTTACAGAACCGACTGCTTTCCTGAACTCCAAAGTAGCCCCACCCTCAGAGAGGGAAAGAAAGAGGAAATTTCTCTCTTTGCCTCTCTCCCTCCCCACAGCCCTCTCTCTTTCTCTCTCTCTTTCTCTCTGTCTCTCTCTCTCCCTCTCTCTCTCACACACACACACACTCTCAACCACTGGAAGAAAGATTCTCAAACTTCAATGTGCAAAAAGACTCACCCAGGTTACTTGGAAAATGCAGATGCCTCCAGCACTCTGTTTCAGGGGGTCATGGGTAGGCCCAGGGATCTGCATTTTAGTGCCTGTGGCCCTGGCTTGAGAGACTGAAGCCCAGGCAGTCAGCACTGCACAGAGTCAGCTCACTCTTGGGCTCCGACGCCTGGTGGGGAGACAGCACTCGTCAGGGTTTGTGAAAGAAGCACTTTTAACGCAGTTTCAATCCAAACCCTCAGTAGCTCTAGTCTTTCCAGAAAAGCTCATGTCGTTAAACTTTGCCTTGTTTCTTCTTCTTGCTCTCTGTTCTCTCAGGTATCTGAGACTTGAAACACCACCTGTGTGCTCCTGGCATCTGTGCCCACCCTGGGTGTGGTGCAGAACTTCAGCCGGACCACCCACGGCCTCCCCAAAAGCTCCATGGGTATCTAAAAAGTATATGTAATTTAACGTGTCCAAACCAACCCTGACTCCAGTGCCTCTCCAGTCCTGCTCAGTCAGTGGAACCCAGCCCCAGATCTTCCCAGATGTCCTAGCCACATAATTAAAAGTCATCAAAGGTTTTTCTCTCCCTTACTCCTGTCTAATCTCTCAGAAAGTACTGCCAGCACCCCTTACCTCACACTCTTCATGCTTTCTCCCTGAACTTAGAAAAGTCACCTTAAAGGCTTCCCTTGGCCTTGCTCGCTATTCTAGTCCACTGGCCTTGACTAGGTTCCTCCAACGTAGCAAACGTGGTCCTGTCACAGTGCCTTTCCACTTGCCATCCCATCTCCCAAAAGGCAGTCCCTCAGCTCAGTATGTACCTATCTCATCACCATTCAAGTCCTAATGAGTCAGCCTCCCATCTACCCATCACATCATTTCTTTCTAGCACTTACATATACATAAGATTCTCATTTCTTTCACCGTTTTTTTTTTTTTTTTTTTTTTGGTGAATTTTCTGAGGAATAACATATATACTGTGAAATGCACAAATCTTATGTTCTTATGTTTACAGTTTGAGGAACTTTTATGAATGTATACACCAGGGCAAACAGCCTAATCAATATCGAACATTTCCAGCACATCAGTAGCATCCTTCCTGTGTCCACCCATCAGTACCTCCAAAGCACAATTCTGTCTTCTGTCACTATAGTTGAGTTTTGTCTATTCCTGAACTTCAAATAAATGGAATCATAGGACATGAACTTGTTTCACTGGCTTTTTTGTTGTTGTCCGAGATTCTGTGAGATTCATCTACATTGCTGCATGTAGCAGCTTTTTTGTTTTTATTGAATAGTAGTAGTATTCGGTTATATGAATATGTCACAACTTAACCATGCTTCTATCCATTTTGCCATTTACCTGTGTCTATTTGGGTTATTTCCAGGTCTGAACTTCTATGAATACAGCTCCTATAAATATGCTTGTACATGTCTTTTGGTGAAAATACACGCTAACTTCTCTTGGTTATAAACCTAATGACAGAGTTGCTAGGTCGGAGGGTAGGTAGTGTTTAGCTTCTGCAGATGTTGCTGAGCACTATTCCAAAGTGTTCCAGTTTATACTCTTATGAGTACTGTAAGCAGTGGCTCCACATCCTCACCCATACCTGGCAATGCCAGTCTTTCATTTTCTAGTCATTTTGATAGGTATTTAATGGTGCCTCATTGTGGTTGCATTTCCATGACTAACACAGTTGAGCACCTTTTCATATTCAGCGACCAAAGGAGTATCCTCTTTTGTGAATGGTCTGTTCAATTTTCATTGCCATTTATTAGAGTAGTCTATCTTTTTACATTTATTTTTGTTTGGGTTGTGTGTGTATCCAAAATAAAAATCTTTTGTCAGATAGAGGTAATATTGCCATTAGATGAAGTGTTTATAGTTTGCCTATCCCCACTATGTGACTATAAATCCCAGGATGGCAAGGGCTGTATTTTGTTCACCAATGCATCTCTAGAACCTAGCACCACCATGCCCAGCATGCAACAGGAACTCAGTATTTGGATTCAATCCATTGGGATTTCTGGGATGGAGTTAACATTGAGCATCTTCTCACTTGCTTATTCATGTATGTTGCCTTATTACTCCCCAGGCTCCCATCCTCAACTTTTTGTGCCCTGCAATGTAATGAAGCAGCATAATGTAGTCAGATAACTACAGTTTCAAAATGACAGTTTTCAAGGACACTTGAAACTTCCTTTCTAGCTGACTTCCTGTTAGCACCTGCTAATGGGAGGCACTTGTGAGATACAAGGTGGGATGGGAGAAGTGACACTCTCTGACAGCTCTAAGAACATCAGGGACTCAGGTTAGGTGATGGTGGCTTTGGGGGCAGCCACATAAAGTTGGAAGTACAGGTTCTGGGTCCTTGCTAGGCAGCTGAAATCCAATTCCAGGAGCATTAGTTAAAAGTGCTGTGGCCTCTGAGGAATCTTTCTTTAGCCCTGGCTGATGTCGGTTGTCTAGGTGCAGTTGTCAACTTATAAGTAAACTTCCCTTCCCTTTTCCCTTTTCTACTCCTTCAGTCCTTTAGACATCCTTAAAATATATCCCTGCATTAAATCTCTTCTGTCTGAAATACCTAGAGTGAATCCTGTTTCCAAGTCAGACCCTAATACAGAGCTTTGCACCTGGAATGATCCTGAGAAACAGGCCCTCAAAGATGTGTTTCTGAGTTTGGCTTGCCACCATGTTTGAGTTTGAATGCACAGAAGACCTGATTGCCAGTAGAAAATCTGATCTGGTAACATGTGGCATGCCATATGTTAAGACTCATGTGGTTGTTTTGCATGAAGTGCCTACTGAAGACAAGGCTTAAAAGATCAAGTAGATACTGTACTTGATGTTTATAGAGGTGATGATGATATGATCAATAGGACAGTGAAATGAATTGGCTACTTGTTTTACTGTAGTGGGTGTTCACAGAAAATGACAAGTTCAGGCTTTAAATTTGAAAGCCAAGTCATGATCAAAGAACTAGAGCCCTTTTGTGACAGTCTTTAAAAAATATCTTTTTTTCAGGGCACCTGGGTGGCTCAGTGTTTGAGAATCTCCCTTTGGCTCAGGTCATTATCCTGAGGTCCTGAGACTGAGTCCTACAGACTCCTCACAGGGAGCCTGCTTCTCCCTCTGCCTATGTCTCTGCCTCTCTGTCTCTCATGAATAAATAAAATCTTTTTTAAAACCTTATTTCTTGTGGATACAGGGCATAACTGGCTACAGATCAGGCCCCAAATCTGTGTGAATTGCAGAACTACAGTCTTGAATTCACAGCTGTGTCAATTTTCTCAGGTGAAACCTATAGCACTGATTGGACAGGAGTGAGACCTTGAGATTTGGAATGGGGATGTTTGGGTAGACTCAAACAAATTTGAGACTCTTCCACTCATAAATCTTCAGGCTTCCTTACAGAAGCAACAGATTTAGAAAAATGGCTAATTCCAAATATGGGAAAGGAAAAGTAGATGATGAGTCTAGAATATCTCATGAAGAAAGAAGTGCTCAAAAAATGAGGGAGAGCCAAGTTGGAGGGGCACCAAATGAACAATCTATGCATGAAAAATACTATCAGATTCTAACCTATAGTGTATGCACAGGCATGCATGGGTGTGTGCACACACGTGCATGTGTGCATGAAAAGCTCTTCCTTGTAACAGAGTGCTAATAAGTATAAAAGGAAAGTATGGCAAGTATTCATTGTTCAAGCAAGAATCAATGGCTGCTTAAACTAGTGAATAAAAGTTTGATGAGGAGGGGTGCCTGGGTAGCTCAGTAGGCTAAGTGTCTGCCTTTAGCTCAAGTCCTGGGATTGAACATTGGGCTCCCTGCTCAGCTGAGAGCCTGCTTCTCCCTCTCCCTCTGCTCCTCCTCCTTTCTCATGAGCATGCTCTCTCTTAAATAAATAAATAAATAAATAAATAAATAAATAAATAAATAAATAAATAAATAAATAAATTCTTTTTTTAAAAGTTTGATGAGGAATCGAATATTTACAAAGTCTCATAGTATCTCCCATAAAAAAATCCTTTCAGTGGAGAAACCAGGCAGACACCACCTTAATCAAGGGATTAGAATTAACATCACCAGTAATGGTTCAAACCAACATCATCATATGTTATGATGCATTGAGGACGTAACATCATTTCTGTATTATTCCTGCCCAATTGCATAATCTCAACCAAATCCTGAGAAAACACCAAACACAAATTGGGGCATTCAACAAAACAATTGTCCTACATCCTTAAATGTCCAGATAAGACAAAGACAGACAGAGGAACCATTCCAGGTTAGAGAAGACTCAAGAACATGCCGACTAAATACAGAAAGTGATCATGGATAGCGTACTGCACCTTTTTGTTTTCTCCTTATAAAAGATATTAGCAGAGCAATTGGTGAAATATGAATGAAACCTAAATATTAATTAATAGCATTATATAATTTATTTCCTAATTTTAATAATTACACTGTGGTTATGTAAGAAAATGTCCTTGTTTCAAGGAAACGCCCTGAAATGTTTAGGGGTAAGGGACATGTCTGCAGCTTGCTTCCAAATGGTTCATAAATAAATACAGAGAGTCATCATTAAGAAAAACTGATTATCCTGAAAAACTGATAAAGCAGATACGGTAAGACGTTAGCAGTTGGGAGTGAAAATCACGTTGGAGTTCTTTCCACTCTTCTTCCAAGTTCTAAGTCTTGAATTACTCAAAATAAGGTCTCCCTTTCCTCCCAAGGGTCACTATTTTTCAATAACAAATGATGCAATAATAGGACCTAGACAATGACCATTGAGGAATGTTAAAACTGCTACATGAATGGTCAACAACAGACCGGTTATATATAACAGACGGTTATACCATTGAGGAATGTTAAAACTGCTACATGAATGGTCAACAACAGACCGGTTATAATGGGTGAGTCAACTCTACAGCCATGGGACGGACTGATGAATTTTGACATAAGGAAAATATGGGACAGCCAGACAAAACCACTTGCTGACATGACTGATGGGATGCAACAGGATGTACACCATGCCAGCAATGAAGTATTCCTTGAAGGGAAAGGGAGAATCTGAATATAGTCAAGCCTCTAGATCTGACTCCTAATATACAGAAAATGTGAGAGAGGAGTTAATTGATACTATAAAGGATGCTCCTTGCCGAATCCAATATAGGATGTTCCATGGATAAATGATTCCATTTTTTCAATTTCATTTTTGAGGAGGAACTGGATTGCACCAAATGAACTTCATTTTGATTTTGGTTCAAACTTTTAAAAAAGACACCTTTAGGACAATATGAGAAAATGATATATGGACTGGGTTTAGATATTAATTATCAACATGGTTAATGTGATACTCGCATATAGTCTTTTTTTTTTTTTAAAGATTTTACTTATTAAAAAAAAAAGATTTCACTTATTTATTCACAAGAGACACACAGAGGCAGAGACACAGGCAGAGGGAGAAGCAGGCCCCATGCTGGGAGCCCAATGTGGGACTCGATCCTGGCACTCCAGGATCATGCCCTGAGCTGAAGGCAGACGCCAAACCGCTGAGCCACCCAGGCATCCCTGTTCTTTTCTTTTTTCAAAGGCATACTCATTAGGGTGCCTGGCTGGCTCAGTCAGAAGAGCATGTGTCTCTCAATCTCAGGGTTGTGAGTTCGAGCCGCATGTTGGGTGGAGAGCTTAAACAAAACTTAAAAAAAAAAAAAGGCATCCTTATCTGTTACCGCACACATTAAAATATGTGACATATCTAGAATTTGTCTTAAAATAGTCTAAGAAGGGGGCACCTGGATAGTTCAGTCAGCTAAGTGTCCAACTCTTGATTTCAGCTCAGGTTATGATCTCAGGGTTGTGGGACTGATTCCCATTGTCGGGGTCCACACTGGGCATGGAGCCTGCTTAAGATTTTCTCTCCCTCTCACTCTGCCCCTCCCTACCTTTAAAAAAAAATAAAAATGTGAAATAAAACAAAATTGGTAAAATGTCAATTGTTGAAGCTGGATTATGTTAGGTAGGAGTTTGTTAATACCAGTTGCTGTAACTGTTTGTGTCCCCCCAAATTCTTATGTTGAAGCCTAGTGATGGTGCTTGGAAATGGGGCCTTTGGGGGTGATTAGGGTTAGATTCGGTCATGAGGGGGGACGCCTGGGTGGCTCAGCGGTTGAGCATTTGCCTTTGGCTCAGGGCTTGATCCCAGAACTCTCCCATCAAGTCCCACATTGGGCTCCCTGCAGGGAGCCTGCTTCTCCCTCTGCCGGTCTCTGCCTCTTTCTCTGTATCTCTTATGAATAAATAAATAAAATCTTAAAAAAAAAATTAGGTCATGAGAGTAGGGCCCTGACAAAGGGAAAGATGATCTTTAAAAGATTGAAAGATAAAGGATTAGTATCCAATATGTATAAAGAACTGATACAACTCAACAAAGACATGAATGAACATTTCTCTAAAGAAGACATCCAGATGGCCAAAAGACACAAGAAAAGATGCTCAAAATCACTCATTATCAGGGAAAGGCAAATCAAAACCACAATGAGATATTACCTCACATGTGTCAGAATGGCTAGAATCAACAACACAAGAAACAACAGGTGTTGGTGAGGATGTGGAGAAAGGGGAACTCTTTTGCACTGTTGGTGAGGATGGAACTGGTGCAGCCACTGTGGAAAAATGTGCAGGTTCATCAAAAAATTAAAACTAGAACCTCCCTATGATCTAGTAATCACACTACTGGGTATTTACCCAAAGAATACAAAAACGGTAATTCAAAGGGATATATGCACCCGTTTACAGCAGCATTGTCTTCGATAGCCAAATTATGAAAGCAGCCCATGTCCATTAAAAGATGAATGGATAAAGATGTCTCTCTCTCACACACACACACACACCATGGAATAGTACTCAGCCATAAAAAAAGAATGAAACCTTGCCATTTGCAACCACGTGGATGGAGCTAGAGTATAATGCTAAGTGAAACCAAATACATATGATTTCTCTCACACGTAGAATTTAAGAAACAAAACAAATGAGCAAATGAAAAATAGAGAGACAAACTAAGAAACAGACTCAACTAGAGAAAACAAACTGATGGTTACCAGAGGGAGCTGGGGCGGGGGTGGGGGACAATGGGTGAACATAGGTAAAGGGGATTAAGAGTACACTGATTCTGATGAGTACTGAGTAATGTATAGAATGGCAGAATCACTATATTGTACACCTCAAACTAATATAACACTGCATGTTAGCTATACTGGAAATAAAATAAAAATCTTAATTTAAAAATAAATTCTTTATAAATAAATGTCAAAAGGTGGATAAAGAGAGACATGAGCTCTCTGCCACCCAAGGACATAGCAAGATGCCTGTCTGCAAACCAGGAAGAGGGCCCTTTACTAGACAGAATCTGCTGGCACTCAGATCATGGGACTTCCTAGACACTCCTAACACTAGTCTACTTCTATGTAGGTTTGAAATTTTTCATTAATAAGAAAACCTGAACTTGGGATGGGGGGGAAGCTAATTAAAGACAAAAGTTGCAATAACCTCAGGACTATTAAGGATTCAGACCCCTCGAGAATGAAGGTACAGGGCAAAAGAACATGGAATGAGAAATAAGGAAATAAGTTGTACATTATCACCCATAGCTTGTGAGCTGGTACAGAGACAAGAACTGTAGCAGCTAAGTATATGTTATTCACTGCCTATTTTAGATGGTATTACTCTCTTCTTAAGAGGGTTTTTTTTTTAATATTTTATTTCTTAGTAATCTCTACACCCCACATGGGGCTCAAACTCACACCCTGAGATCATGAGCTGCATGCTCCACCAACTGAGCCGGCCAGGGGCCCTTCTCCTTGCTTTATATATTTGTAGATATAAACCAATTTTTCTATATTCATGTTCACACACACAGTATCCAGGTGAGATTGTTAAGTGAACTGGAGAGACATTAGAAGAAGAAATGTGTGGGAAATATCAGAAAGGGAGACAGAACATAAAGACTCCTAACTCTGGGAAACGAACTAGGGGTGGTGGAAGGGGAAGAGGGCGGGGGGTGGGGGTGAATGGGTGACAGGCACTGAGGGGGGCACTTGACGGGATGAGCACCGGGTGTTACTCTGTATGTTGGTAAATTGAACACCAATAAAAAATTAATTTATTAAAAAAAAAAGAATCACCTAGAAATGGACAGAATGACTGATGGGATCACTGAATATGGTGTTAATGGTTTCCCTACAATTACTGATCAATCCTTCAGTAACTTTACCTTTATCCATTTTGCTACTAACCTTTTCAACACCAACATTTTTCCATTTCTTTTGACTGAATATTTGTTTTATGATGGGACCCTGAGCCATCTAAGGCTTAATTTCATGTTACTAGAGAGTCAGAAAATTAGGTAAGTGACTAAGCCCTATATGAGGCTCACCATACTTGCATTTCAACTTAACTCTGCTTCAGGAAAACTGCAAAGGTTGATTATCATATATCATCCAGAACCCATGCTGAAACACAAGTGTTAAATCTGAAAACAGTGTGGGTTGGCAGTATGCTGCAAAGATGTGTAGATGCACACACAGATCGCACTCACAAACTCTGGAGGTCAGAGCAGTATCAGGTAGGCAACACTTCTCTACTCACAGACTGCCCATTCTGTACTTCAAAATAATTTCCAATGCTAGGTCCCACTCCAAATTAGAAACTCTGGTCATGGAGCTTAAGGAATGATTTTTGCTTCAAGTTCCACAGATGATCTGGTGCTAGCTGACATACAGCTTCATATAGAACCTGTACCACACTGCCTCCCTGCGGGCTACTTCTATGCACTAATATTAAGATGTCCAAGAGAAATTTTATCCCTATTTAATAATAGTCTACCGTATTGAGCCTACATGAGCCTACAAACTCCCTTCACTCTGGCAAAATGGCCTACAAACACTATTTATCAAGTATTTTATGCACTGGGCACTATACCATGCACTTGCATTTTAAGTTTTTTAAAAGATTTATTTATTTATTTATTTATTTATTTATTTACTCATTCATTCATTCATTCATTCATGATAGAGAGAGAGAGAGAGAGATGATAGAGAGAGAGAGAGAGAGGCAGAGACACAGGAGGAGCGAGAAGCAGGCTCCATGCCAGGAGCCCAACGTGGGACTTGATCTCGGGACTCCAGGATCACGCCCTGGGCCAAAGGCAGGTGCTAAACCGCTGAGCCACCCAGGGATGCCCTGCATTTTAAATTATTGATCATAACCACTTGATAGTTTCCATTTTGCAGATAGGGAAAAAATACTTGCCCAAAGTAGGTGGTAGGACCAACATTCATATCTGACAGTTTGACTCCAGCAACTCCATTCATGAAACCAGTTGCAGGTTCACTCCACAGGATACCTTAAAAAAAAAAAAAAACCCCACCCCAAATCCAGACTCTGTGCAGAAGTAGGAGATGCCAAACACAGCAAGGCTGGGCCTTTGGAAATTGCTCTGGTACCCCAGCTCTGCACAAGAATGGAAAAAGAACCTCCTCATTGGAAAACACTGAGATCCTCAGTCCACAGACCAAACTGGGGTAGTTTGCTAGACTTCCTTTCCCATGATCAATGTGTACAAACGATCCCCAATTTTTCCAACTTCAAAACAGAAAATTAGAGCAAATTAGTGTTAGAGACTAACCACCAATGCAATATCCATTCTCCCCAGTTCTTAGAAACAGCACCCCAATGGTATTTGGGGTGGTAAAGCGGTCAACTAAAATCTCCAAATTTCCAGTCTTCCTTGCAACGAACTATAGTTACATATTTATGTTCTAACCAATAAGACTTTAGACATTGGGAAGGACTCCCAAAAAAGCTCCTATTTATGGAGGACTAAGCAGGGAGGAGTGCTCCTTTTGCCTCACCCCACTCCCTCCTCCTGCCTGGAATATTGGGCTGATGACTGTTGCTCTAGTAGTCACCGTGGACCAAGAGTGACCATGAGTATGGAAGCCACAATCAGGATGGTGAAACAGAAGAACCCAGGTCCCTGAGCAACATGCCAGCCTCTAGATTTCACTTGAGAAATAAACCATCTTGTTTAAGTCACTTTGTTTGCTTTTCACCTTCTATATGCAACCAAACCTAATACTAACCCACCAACAATTTTCAGGACCATTTCTTGCTCTAAAAGAGGAATTCAAAGGAAAAAGTAATTTTTCCTAATCTACCACTCCTACACTTGAGGAGAAAGGAAACAATCTTTAAGAAATTATGGCTCTGCTTAAGATCTGAACTGAATTTTTAAGACTTTGTTTATTCATGAGAGCCACAGAGAGAGAGGCAGAGACACAGGAAGAAGCAGGCTCCTCACAGGGAGCCCAATGAGGGACTCAATCCCCAGACCTGGGATCACGCACTGAGCCGAAGGCAGACACTCAACCACTGAGCTACCAAGGTGTCCCTGAACTGAGTATTGAAGCTATTATGAGTTTCATCCTCATGGTGTCATCCCTTTGCCAGCAACAAAACGGGGGGAATGATAGATTTTAGGCTACATTGCAGCAGTCAGGGAAAAAGCCCACTTCTCTCCCCTTGCTTCCTGGCATCTATGTGCTGTTCCTCCCATACAGTGAAGCATAGCTATGTTGTTTTAGTTGCAAAACATTCCCAATGACTAATCCCCAGAGGGAAACTCCCCCCTTGCAGGTTCCTAGTCCACAAGTGGCACTACCAAGAGCTGTATAGGTTCTTCGTTCCCAGGACATCCAATGACATCCCTAAAATAAACATCACACATCTGGCTGCTTCGAGGTTCCCAGGCTCCCCACCGTCCCAGCAAGGAGACTCATTAGGAACCGCCTATACTCAAAGCAGGGCCAATTCCATTATCTCCAGAGCTGGGCTTTCTTTTTGCTCCATGAAACCCATCAACCAGGAGCTCCAGCTTCCATCTGGAATATGCTCTTGGTTAGAACTTACTGTCTGGAGTGTGCATGCCTGATGCTCTTGTGAGGAAATTCTACTTCCCACACACTGGAAGCACAGGAGAGAAATAGCTTCATTTCACGGTAGCATTTCTGTCAGACATATAGACTTTTTATTTTTATTAATAATGCAGAGAGGGCACTTTGTATAAAATAAATTTCAGAGATTCCTGGGTGGCTCAGCGGTTTAGCACCTGCCTTTGGCCCAGGGCGTGATCCTGGAGTCCCAGGATTGAGACCCACACTGGGCTCCCTGCATGGAGCCTACTTTTCCCTCTGCCTGTGTCTGCCATTCTGTGTCTTTCATGAATAAATAAAAATCTTTAAAAAAAAAATTCCAATTCTTTACCTGATCAATTAAAAAAAATACTGTTTGTAGAAGGATACACTACTACATATTTATAAAATGGTTGCTTAAAAGATAAAGCCAGAAGTACTATTAATCTATCCTGAGGGATTTAAAGTAATCCCTCAACTCAGAGCCAATGGAGAGTTAAAGTTCCTTGATGTATATGCATAAACTAATTTTATGCAGATAATTACCCAAAATGGCAAGGACATCTCCCACCCCACATGCTCTTCCGACAATGTGACCTTACTTCTTCCATCAGGATGGAAAGGGTCTCATGTTTCCAGCCCCGAGTCTCAGTAGCTGTGTGAGGATTTTGACAGTGACACTATATGACTTCTGAGTTTAGGGCAGAAAAGGTGATGCAGCCTCTGCTTGGTTCTCCTCTGGCAGGGAGCCCAGTGCCACCTAAGTCCAACTACTCTGAAGATATGCTGATGAGGAATATATAGTTCCTCTAGCTATGAAGCTAGCTGAGCTCCCAGCCAACAGCCAGAATCGAATGCCACTAACATGAGTGATCCATCTTGGCCAACCTTATCAAATCTTTCTAAGATCACAGCCCTGTTGACATATGGCCACAATCAGGAGACCTCACAGGAGAACTCCCCAGCTGAGCCCTTCCCTAAAATAAGGACTCATAAAGTTACCAGCAAAATGAAGAGGTTGTTCTAAGTAAGTTTGGAGTAATTTGTAATGTAGCAACAGTATTGAGAACACCACCTAGGGGAAAGTCTCCATAATAAAGCTATCTGGTCTGGGTATGGTCTTTTTTTTTTAAGCCTCCAAATTAAGTAAAAGCAAACCATGTACAAAACAAATACTTTAAAACTAAGAGTTAAGATAATTAGCAAATTAAATTTATTGAAAGGGACAGAATGTGGTAGTTGGAAGTCCGTGAACAGATGAGAATGTGAGAAAGAGCAGGAGGGGTGGTTTCTTTCCACTAAGTGGGAAATTCCTCAAGTAGAAGCAAGGTTCTTGGTGAAGTAAATGCAATGTTCCATGATAAAAATGACTTTGCTACCCCAAATCTGCCTACCCCACCCCAAATGTTTGTGTTTTAATTTTTAATTTATTTTTATTTTCCCTGAACAAGCACACAGTGGAGTCCAGTTTGGAAGGTGTGGGTAGGCTCTGGAAGGAACATTCAGAGGGTGTGTCTGTGGTATGAGGGCAAGAGACCATCCACAAGTCAGCAGAAAGGGACAGTGAAAGGAGTAAAGACATTTGGTCAAACTTACCATGTTTATCTTGACCTCTACATTCCCAAATACAGAACCAGCCAGTGTTCCACACCCTGGCAGGAAAGGCCATGGCTGCCTCCATGTCTCAGGGGCTCACGTGTCTGGAGCGTCTCCACGGTGCCAAGAGAACGGTTTAGTGCAAGACTTAGCCTTGACAAAGGTGAGTACAAGAGGCACTCAGACAGAATACCACCACGTTTTATTTAAGTTCTTTTTTTATTTTCCTCCACACTGGCAAAATTCCGAGGGAGCTTAAAGTTTTGTAAACATTTTAACTATCCCTCTTCCCCACCCCCCCACTTTTGAATTTACAAAGCAAAGGAGAGCAGGAGTCCCAACTTTTAATGGTTCCCCATCTCCTCATGCTATTTGATCCAAAAACTATATACAAGTTTGTAGCAGTCTCTGTATAGTTATTGTACATGTTTGGGAGGGAGGGAGGGAAGGAGGCAAGAAGGGATAGGGAGAATGGTGATCCAAAAGAATAAAAATAGAAACCAAATATAATCAGCCAAAACCAAAATGCTCTCAGAGCAACTCCAGCCTTCTTCAGGCAATGATGACAGAAAGAAAAGGTGCTCTACCAGGAGCCACCCGAACCACAGCACTTCTCACACAGGGACGGACGGTCCAATGGCTCCAGACCAAAGTGTGACTGGCAATTCCAGGTGATGTTCTGCCGGGGTTGGGGAGGCAGGAAGAGTGTTTGTTTATAAATAGGGCTTGAATACATTTATAATTGAAGTGAAGGGGTATTAGGAGGCCATGATCAGAAGCCAGACCAGGCTTCTCTCTCCCATTCTCTCCCATCCCCTCCATCCCACTGCATTCTCCTGTGTAGTGGTTTCCCATGGATGAAGGTCTTAAAGATGGTCAGGTTTTGTATGTTTTCTTTTCAGAAAAGGCAAACAACTTGCCACTCCAGAATCTTTAAACAAAACCTTTTGGGGCCACAGCAAGACACACACGCAATGCTCTGAGGAACCAGATGAAATTCCGGGCTTTTATCAGAAGCAAAAGTTTATCCCTATCCAAAGTGAAATTATACAAATTCATACATATGGTAAAGATCCTAGCTGCCTCTTAAACGAGACAAATTTTCAGCAGAAAGGCCCAAAACAAACTGGTCCTAGTCCTCTGAAGTAAAAATATTTATGGGAAAAATCAGTTTTTGTAAGAAAGGAAAAATTAAGAATAAGTCCTTCTCCCAGGCCATAGGGTTTCCTTTGTCCAATCAGGTTGGCATATGCTAAGGGAGAAGTCAGCTTGCTTGGAAGTCACTATCTAATGAAGAAAAACATGAATCCTTTCTCCGAAAGGATGTTCAGAAAGAACAGGCGAGGGGTGTGCAACATCAAACCAATCCAATCTAAACTCCACCCCACTCAGGGCCTCTTCTGATGCAATCCCAAAGTTAGCAGTGGCAATGCAACCTTCAGACTGGGGGTGCTCTGACTGTCTTGTCGGACACTCAAGTCACAGTTCATGGCATGGTGCTGCTGGCCAATGTCTGTTACCATTAACTCTCTTCATGATTGCACCAGTTAGACCCCTTGCCCTTGGGTGGGGGAGGGGGTTAAAAAGAAGAAGAAAAGAAATAGAAGGGAAAAAGGTGACATAAGAAAGTAAATAGCTATTGGCAGATCCCAACACACTTTCTGGGACACAGTAGATGAAATCACGGCACAGTAAACAGGTGCTGCCCAAAATCAGCCTTGTTGGGGAGTAATCCCAACTGCCACCCCCAAGACACAGGGTCCAGTCCACTTATCTACAGTCTGAGATGCTCACCAACAAAAACAGTTTAAAGAATCTTGGACACAAAGGGCTAGAAGAAAAAGCCTGAGATGATCGGTTCTGTGATTTGTTGCAGAGTGATAAAGAGTAAATGGTGAGTAAGTGTTGTGTCCAAAGGTGGAGAATCCATGGTCAGCGGAGAGGAGAAGGAAGGCCAGTCCACTGGCAGGTGCTCAGTAGTCATCCAAAGTCTCGATTTCACCCATATTGAGTCGCTCTGATGAAGCATTGACTGAAAATCCTGCCGGAAAAAATTGGCAATGAGTGACCACACCGAGACAATCGTGGGGATGAATTCCAGACAGTGGGCTAGAATAGAAGTCTCTTGCATTTTAGTATGCCATAGGGATACTAAAGAAAAGAAGAAGGAAGGATAAAGGTTGGAGAGAGGTATTTCTGCTCTTCTGATGAGAGATTCTTTGTTTTTATTTATTTCTTAGGGTTCTGGTGTAATTTAAGTAGGGAGGAAAAAAAGAATTGCAAACTAATGCGTCAGAGATTCCTGAGAAGAATCTGGGCTGTGAGCATGTGTTAAAGCTAAGACAGGCTGGCTAGTGGGGAAAGTTCATTCGGGAGGTGAATCTTAACAGAGATGGGGGCTGGGGAGGGGGGGCAGGAATAACACACACCAAACACTTTGTAACTATCCAACCATATGACTGTGACATCTAAGTGGTAGTAGTACTACTTCAGTCCCACTCACTACTGGGAATACTTTTTCCCCTTATTGGGTCAAAAGTTTTTTCAAAATTTTGGCCAAGAATTTTTGCTATTTGAGGGTAGGGGGTGTTTTAGGGAAGATCCACTACCAAATCCTTACAACCCTAGATATTCTATCACAGGATAGACTTTATTCAAATCAACCTATTATAAATAGACTTGTAAAGGAAAGAATTTCAGTCCGCCATACTGATTAACTAAAATGCAATCTGGTTTAGAGAAAGCAGTATGAGCACCACCACTGAAGGCAATGAGCAGTCCTCACAAACACTACCAACATTTTGAAAATCTGATCCCATCTACCACATGTATGTAATCTTTCTATTAACTCCATAATCAAACATTGATAAAAAAGTATTATTTAACAGGGCTTCTTTGTAATGAGCGGCTCTCAAAAAGCTTTCAGTTCATCCACCCTAAATGAAATCTCAAACTGTTTCAGCTGCTATTTGGATATCAAGAAGTAAACAGGCAATGCTCTCCTACCTAAAAGCAGTTGTTAATATTGTGTTCTGCTCCCTCCTTTTTGTTTTTTAATGTTCAAGTTTTCAAACAAAGACACATTTTAAGTGTAGTACTAAACAAAAAAAGTCTTACATAATAAAAATAGCTTAATTATATTTTATTCTTGACTCAAAATATCACGATTTGAAAATGTAAACATGACTATTAGCTAAGGAAGTTGTGGTAAAAGCTGCTTACAAGGCCTAAGATTAGGAGAGGCTAGGGCTCCAAACCCCAGCCTTAGTTCTACCCATCAACAGTGTTCCCACAACCCACGACTTTTTCCTTGAAAATAACAAAAGGCTTAGTGTCCCTACTTGGAAATAACAATTTAATTAGATAAATATAAAAACATAAAGACCAAACAGCCTATGAAATGAGCTATTACTTTATTTCGAAGCAGGGTTTTGACTTCACATGTATCTCAAGAAAGATAAACTGCAATAAAAACAAGCTACATGTGCTAAAAGTGGAAATGTAATAATACAAACTGGGACTCCTGGGTGGCTCAGTGGTTGAGTGTCTGCCTTTGGCTCAGGTCATGATCCCGGAGTCCTGGGATCGAGTCTTGCATCAGGTGCCCTGCAGGAAACCTGCTTCTCCCTCTGCCTATGTCTCTGCCTCTCTCTGTGTCTCTCAAGAATAAATAAATAAAATCTCAAAAAAAAAAAAATGCCATCGTGTGTATCTATCATATCTAAGTAATGGATGTTGGTTCACAATGGCATCTGGCAGCTCTAAAAACTACAGGAAGACAGAGTACAATGGAGGCGATGGATCATTAAAATGAGGTTGGGCCTCCCTGATGATCTTTTTTTTTTTTTTTTTTTTTAAGATTTTATCCATTCATCAATGAGAGAGAGCGAGCGAGCGAGAGGCAGAGAGCGAGAGAGAGAGAGAGAGAGAGGCAGAGACACAGGCAGAGGGAGAAGCAGGCTCCATGCAGGGAGCCCGATGCAGGACTCGATCCCAGGACCCCAGGACCATGCCCTGGGCCAAAGGCAGGCGCTAAACTGCTGAGCCACCCAGGGATCCCCTGATGGTCTGTTTTAGAAGCAAAGTTCTCTTTTAATTAGTGACTACTTTCTCAATGGATGCTTTTGGATCAAATTAGAACTGTCTCATTCTGTACATGGGGAACTGTGAATGACAGACATTTGTTAATTTTTCTCAATCTGTGAATCAATAAAACAAATAGCAGTAAGTAGAAATGAGTAGGCAAGGGGCAGAAGTTAGTAATCATCAGAGCAATTTTCAGATAGAGATTCAGTTGAGAAGACATTTTCATAAAAAGGTCCAAGCCTACACAAGTGAGTTCTCTCAATACTTTGTTGAATATTTATTTCCCTTTTCCTTATATATTTTTTTCTGTTCCTTCAACATAATATGTATTCCTTAAACTCTATTCCTAAAATAACCCTCATTCCCCCAAAGAGAGTTTTAAGTCCCTTTCTTTCTGGTATCTGTAATGGGGATGGAATCAGATTGAATATTTAATTCAGAGAACTTTTACCTCACCCCCCTGACAGTCCACGGTTCCTGTGCCACACAGCTAAACAGCAAAAGGGCTTCTTGGTAGAAGCCACACCCAGAATTTCAGAGGCACTTGTAAATCTATTTTCACCCACTTCTGTCAAAACTGGGTAAAATGTTAGACTGTTCCATCCATTCTTAACATAAATTTCTGAGGCAGGTAAAATAAGTAACTTAATAATACAATTCTGAGACAGGCAGAAGAAAACAGAATTTCACCAGGTCTCTCTCTGCTCCCAAGCCAGCTTTCAGGCCCCAGTTCCAAAGGGCAATCCTCAAAGTTAAGTTTCTGTTACTAACATTTTGTTTTCTCCACTGTAGGAGACCTTTGAGGGAAGGCAGAGACCCTACTACGGGCAAGGTAGGATGGCAATCTCCTTCCTGCTGTGCTCTCTACTTTTTCACAAGGGGATCTCCATCTGTAGTCCCATAGGCATTCCACACTGGGTCCACACTGGACCCACACAACACACTTTAACACCGTGTTGTTATCCCCCTAAGCTTGCTCCATTTTCCAGGGCTCATCCTTTTAGCAAATGGCAGCACTACCCACCCTGCTGCCCAAAGCCTTCCATTCCCCTTGTCAGCCAATTCAGTTCCCTAAGTTTCTGAAACCCATCTAACTCCTCTCCATCTCTACTACCAAAACCCCTACCTATTCTCCAGGCCACCAGGATCTTTTACCTGGTCTATACCACAGCCTGCTGCCTGGGCCAACACTCCAACCTGCCATCTTGCCAATATAATCGTTCTGCTCTGGACAACACAGTTCTTAATAGTCTATTTGACACTCATAAACAGAGAATCATTCTAATTTCATCATTGTCTGTGAAGCTGTTTGGCCAACTTAAGAAACACAAGCAGTCTGCATCTGCTTGCCTAGACTGTTTATTATTCCAGAAACACCACTGCCTGTCCTTCCTGCCAGTCTTTCAAAGCCCTAATTCTGGTGTCACTGTTTCCATGAAGCTGTCTTGTGTGAAGACTCTGGTTCTCAAGGCTAGACGTGAATAGTTGTGGCTAACAGAAGAGTGGAAAGAAAACAGGCCTTCTCTGAAATCCCAGCCCCACTGCTAAATAATGGTGTGACTTTAGAAAATGTTCTAAACCCTCAGGGCGTTGGTTTACTCACTGGTAAAGTGGAACATGATCTCATAATGCAGAATGACTCTGAATATATATATATATATGTATAGATATATATATATATACATATATATATATATATACACACACACTCTCTCTCTCTTTCTCTCTCTCTCTATATATATATACATATACACCCATATATAATGAATATCAGCAAATATTAGTTATTTGAATACCTGATTAGACTTATGGTCAGTTTCTATACAAATCAGTGTTTAAGTTTTAACAACTTTTCCTTTTCTCCATTAGCATTATTTTCCAACTACACTGAAAGGCCTTCTAGGGAAATTCATAGAATATATGAAATAAGGCTTCAAAGTTTAAAGCATCACACAAGTATAAGTAATTACTTTTCTTATTCCCTATAGCACACGAGGCATCACTCTTGCACTGATGTGCCCAGTAAATATTACTTATTTTGAAGTGGCTTAAAAAATTAATTTTGTATAAGAAATATTTCCCTTTATGAAAAACATTCTATCAGGAGATTCACATAGGAAATTGCTATAACCTGCACACCTCTAACTCCCAGCTGAGATTTTTGGCTTTGCTCACCTAACAAACTGGGATCTGCTCGGACCATCTTCTGCTTTTTCTTCTTCTTGCCACTTTGTACGGCCTCAAAATTGGATTGTTGGTTGTTGCTTTGATTGGTCTGAAATACTGAATGGAGTGCACTGTGGTTCATTCCCCACACAGAGTCCTGTGAGAGAAGATGTCACAATTGGGGTTACACAATAGATGCAAGTATGGCCCACGACAGGAACATGGTTGATTAGTCCTCACCTTATCAAGTATGAGATTAAAAACAGAAAGCCTATCATGGATTCCAGTAATAATGAAACCAAGAGGAGTCCACTGAGCCATCTTTTCCCTTCATTTAGATTCAGACATCCCACTTAAGCTCTGTGCCTCCAAAAGGCCTATCCTGGTAGCTCTAGGTTTCCACCCCACTGTGACAACACAACTGTCAGAACCTCTCTGGTATACATAGAGTCTCCAGCCACTATGAAATTAAATATACAGCAAATAATCAAAAATAGACCTCTGTACTCAAGCAATTTACACCCCTCACCTACCAAAACATAAGGTTCCTCTGTCTTGAGCCCCAGGACAGAGAGGACAGAGGCTGCAGACTAGCTGGCAGTATGTTACCAAACAAAATTATTATGTACTTTATTCCCATTGGCAATCCCAGAAGATCCCCAAAATATCCATATACTTTCTACCAACTGGTTCAACTACAAAATAGTTTACCAGCCATTCATACTTAGTGTTGCCCTTATTAGAACAATTCATTTTAAACTGGGATCAGATTCAGTGAGCTAGCTGAAGGCACAGGTAGTGGCAGTGGGGGACGAGAAGGAAGAGTAGAGAAATGACCATGGAAGGACGAGCCTGGCTACATGTGCATATGCACACATTGCGTGGGCCCCCACCTCCAATTTCAGCACACAGGAGCAGCCACTTCACAAATGTAAAGACGATGTTTTCCCTTCTGATTCTCTATTTCTCCTAGTGCTGTTTACTTTCCTTCCCTTGATCCTTGTTTAACCCATCCACCCAAACGGATTTTTAATGTACTTCACTGTATCTTTTATATTCCCAGAAATGACCGCTGTAACAAACATTATCTGTGGCAGAATTATAGGATTGAAGGATATGAATATTCTTAAGCTCTCCATGAGCCTTGCCGCCTCATCTTTTAGAAAACTTGTACAACTGATCCTCATTATTCAGATTCCTATTTCCAAATTTACATACTGGCTATAATTTATCCATAACCCCAAAAATCAAAACTTGCAGGGCTTTTATGGTTTTCCTGAACTGTGAATGTCCAGAGCAGTAAAAAACCTGAGTTGCCTGAGGAAACACATTCCCAGTTGAGGTGGAACAGGACAGTATTCCACCTTCTTGTCTCCGCTCTCATACAGTAAAAACGATCATCTTTTTTCAGTTTCCGTAGTGTCATGAGGCTCACATTTTTGCTTGTTAGTGCTGTCACTGTTTAAAATGGCCCCCAAGTGTTAAGTGCTATCTAGTGTTCCAAAAAGGCTGTGACATGCTTATGGAGAAAAGGCAGGTGCGAGGTAAGCAGCTGTAGTGCTGCGGGCCAGGAGTTCAGTCCAAGGAATCAACAATATAGTAAATAAGGCATCTTCAAACAGAAACACACATAAAACAAGGTAATGTATTGATCAGCTGACAAAAAATGCTATGACCAGAAGTTCTAGAAACCTAACTGGGTGTTTTCTCTGGAACAAAAGTTCAGTATTCGCTAATTCAGCATTAGTGGCAACTTTACAAACTACCACAAATAATGAGAACGGACTATACCTTTTACATCCCTATCAACAATATATGGCATATCCAGCATGCTAAGGTGCTGTCAATATTGAGTAACAGGGCATCTTGAGCACTGGAGATTTGTAGGTTTCTAACTATCAAAAAAATGTTTCTAACTATTCAAAAAATGTATCTGTGACAAATTGGAATCTGCAATCTGACTGAAGCACATATATGAACCAAGGAGAAAGGAACTAGTAGGCCATTTGGGAAATTCACAAAGCTGGACATGCCATTTGAAAATATCAAGTCTACCTCATTTTAAGAAGCTATGGTCACTTGATGTACAAAAATGGCATCATTTGTTTTAGTTTTCATTTCTCTGGTTGCTCAATGCTTCAAGGCATTACTACTTGCTGACAGGGGCATGGCGCCAATCATGGGCTTATACCTGCTGCTGCTGCTGCTGCTGCTGCTGCTGCTGTTGCTGTTGTTGCTGCTGCTGCTGCTGCCGCTGGCTGGCTTTCTGTTTGGCACGGCGCTCGAGGAACTGCTTGGCAAACTCCTTGGCCTCAGAGGTATCTCCTAAATAGGCCCTAATATAATCATGGACCTCATAAGGAGATTCTACTTCTTTCAGGAAAGAAACAAAAGTGGGAACTGCAACATGAGAGGAGAAAAGAAATAAAGAGTAACAATGAAATATCACCTGTAAAGAATCAGTGTCAGTTTTTAATATACTGTCACACCTACTGCTGACTCTAATGATGCAAACTTAAAACATATATAGCTATTGTGTTAAATATTCTTTAAGCTACTCTGCAGGAAAAAAAAAAAAGCCCACTGTCACTGCAATGCCCAAAATTATCTCAAATAGCACAGAGTCAAACAAAGATATATTATGCATGTATAGTTTCACTAAATGTTATGTTGACTCCAACAATTGCTTGCCTAAGACCGAAGTTATCTGGAAATTCATTCTTTCTTTCCTTAAATCCAATCAATATTTATTAAGTGCTATGATGTGTATCAGGCACCTTGACAGATACTAAGAATATAGTCATACCCTCTAGGAACTTTCACTTCACTGACATACGTTATGTTTAGAGAGGAATCAAATGAACATACAAGCAGTGTGGTGCGGGAGAAAAAGCACAAGTATCAAGAGTTAGACAGACATGGGTTAAAATCCTGACTCTGAAATTTGCTCGCTGTGTGACCTTGATGAGTTACTTAACCATTCTGAGCCTCTGTTTCCTAATTTATAAAATGGGGATAATATCACCTACATTGTGTAAGTATCTTATGAAATTACTGCAAAAGTTAAATAATTGGAATAACATATGCTAACTGCTAGAAAGTGCCTAGCACATGATAGGTGCTTAATGAATGGTAGCTGGCCATTATTTGTTATTTTTTCCCTGGCTCTTCCAGAATATAAGATTTTGTTACAATGCTGTAAAGGAATTCTTCCATTCCTTTAATGTTCTGTTTCTAAAAGATTATTGTTTTTAATTAAATCATTGGAGGTGGACGAGTTCAAAGTAGCCTATCTGTTATAGGAATCCCTTCCACATCAAGCTGACTGGTCTCTGGTGCAAACATTTTGGGGTTGGGGCAAGGACTCACTTCAATCTCAGGCAAAGAATTCTCTTCGTGATCAACTAATAATTAGCAAGTTTTTCTTCAAATTGCACTGAAACCTTTTCATTTCCAGTCATTGGTCCTAGTTTCCTTGAGCATAAAATAAGTCTACTTGCTCTGTCACATGATTCCCACCCCCATCCCCCAAAGGCAGGAAGGGAAAGATCTCACTTCACTTCAGCCTTCTCTTGCCCATGACAACCTTTGTCTCCACCATAAGTTATGTTTCTTTGGAGCTGGACTGTCTGGCAATGTCCCCCATTAAATGACCTATATGGAACTATGACCTCCTCTGCCCTGCACATTTTTAAGACAGCCTGAGATAGCATTTACTTTGTGGCAACCACAGATAACCTATTTGAGCACAATATTACAGGACTTTTCTCACAAGTAGTACTTATTATACCATTAGAGAGTTGAGTTCTTGTTCAGATCTACAGGATTTGATCTCCATTAGCTTTCACCTCCTGAGTTTGGCCCATCATTCCAAATTGTCAATCTCTTTGTGGGTCCTGCTCTGCTATTCCACATGCTGGGTTTCCCTCCCCAATTCTTACCATCCAAGTTATTTGCCGTATTAAGGGCATGAAGCATCTGCTCACACCACTGGGTAAATCCATCTTGGGCTTTATTTACTCCCTGAAAGAGCTTCAGCAACTTTTCTTCTTCTTCTACTTTCTTATTCTGCCGGTTAGACACACCTACAGATTTACTAAAGCAAAACAATAGGGCGATATTATATTCCCAGAAACTGTTACTATATGATTATACTACAACACCATAAACAGATAACGTCTTGGCAACACTGGATGGCTGTCTAGTAATCCAATGTTTGGTTCCAAAAAGAATTTTAAAAAACAAAACAAAACCAAAAAACCTTCAAATATTTGGATTGGGGACAGAGGGACTCAGTACCCTCTTATAATGCAGCCTCAGCTAATATATTCTCATTTGTGAAGACAGGGCTTCTTGCCAGAGAAATGATTAAATTCTTCCTATGTGCCCTTTGGTGAGTTTTAAAATTTTGCTAAGCCTCAGTTTACTCATCTGTAAAATGGTACTAATATTTCTTTGGATTATCAACAAAGAATAAAGATACTGTATGCAAAAGCCTAGAGTACAGTGCCTGGCAAAGCTGCTCAATAAGCTGACAGTTGTTTAGAGTCCTATTCTTAATACATTAGACCCTCAAACAAGAAGAAACAATCTGACAACACTACCATTTATTAAGTAGTTACTATGTGCCAGGCACTTCACTAACTACTTCTTATGTATTCATTTAATCTGTACAACTACACACCCATGAAGTCATTATCTTCATTTTACAGATGAGGGAACTGAGGCTCAAAAAGGTTCCCTCTTGCCCAAGGTCACACAGGTCACACAGCTAGTAAGTGGCAGTGCTGGGAACTGAGTTCACATATTTATCATTAAAACCCATGCTCATTCAATAACACTGCATACTGAGGAAAGAAAGACAAAGGTGAAGTGGAACTCTATCATAAAAATAAATAGGTTTAAGGTCATTAGAGAGGTGTTTGTAATACTCACTATAGTCTAGCTAACTTAAAATATAAATTTAGAGAAAAATGCTAAGATCTAGAGTATCTTAGAGAAATGTTATACACACACACACACACACACACATATACTATTCCTAATATTTATTAAGTGGTTACCATGTGACAGGCAATGGACTAAGTGCCTAGCAGTACAAAGAGCCCCTAGTAAAATTCAGATGTGCTTCCATGGGGAAGAAAGCAATCACCAAACTACAACTTCCCATGCTTGGACACAGATGAAAATAAGCAAAAACTAAATAACTATCTTTCCCTGTCCACCCAGTACCCCACTTCCCACACGCCCCATCCCCTAACCCTCAAAGAAGCATAGGATTGATTATTTTGAGCCCTACCTGAGACTGGCGTTGTTTTTATTTTTATTTGTAGAATTCCTAGGTCCCACCTCTTTCACTGCATCATCCCAGAATCCCATGTTGGAGTTTTTAGTGTCAGCATTACTCCAGATACTACTGACTAGGTCAGATGCCCACTGGTTAGGGGGACCAGTATTTATAGAGCCCCAAACAGAATTCCCAATGCTGGTGTGCAGGTTGGAATGCTGTTAAAGAAGAAGAGACAAATGATGTGGTTAACAATACTAAAATAAGAAAAACAGAGTCCACAAAAGTCAGAAAAGAGAACCTCCAAACCATACAATGAGTGCTTAGGAAAAGATGATGAACCCACCGTATTATTCCGGGCTCTGTTTGGTTGCTGGTGCTGCTGCTGCTGCTGTTGCTGCTTCTGCATCTGCCTGGCTTCTTCCTGCTGTATCTCCAAGAGAGACTTCGCAGTGCCTGCAGGTTTACTGACATTCCCCCATCCAGAGAGTTTCTGCTGCTGCTGCTGCTGCTGCTGCTGCAGAGCTTTCATCAGTTCCCTCTGCTGGCGTCTTTGCTATTGCACAAGAGGAGCTAGCTTAAGATTCTGGTCTTCAAAAAAGATTAGTTACTACTGTCTAGTATGGTAAGTGGAATGCAAATACATAACAGCTATACAAAGTTAAACATGAAAGGGTTAGCTACTTTGCTGCAAAAAAAAAAAGATGTAAACTACCAGAGACACTAAGAGGAGAATAAAAAGACCAAATCCAATTTTTTAAATTCTTAAAAATTAAGTAGGACTTTTGGCTAAGCACTGAAATGAAATACATATGAACTTCCTTTTTTTTTTTTTTTAAAGATTTTATTTATTTATTCATTAGAGACATAGAGAAAGAGAGAGGCAGAGACACACACAGAGGGAGAAGCAGGCTCCATGCAGGGAGCCCGACATGGGACTTGATCCCGGGGCTCCAGGATCTTGTCCTGGGCTGAAGGTGGCACTAAACTGCTGAGCCACCGGGGCTGCCCTGTATTCTTCCTTTATTCCCTCTTATTTCACACTTTCGTATCCTTTTAATCCTAATGATAAGCTTCAGGATATAGACTTATAAGCAGAGAAACTTTCTTTCTGTCATATTTAAGTTTTTCTAGCTAGTCAGAAAACCCAGTATCATTAGAGGGAAAAAAAATGTATTTTGTATTCTAAAAATCAACTTTATAAGGAGGATATCTGCATAAAGCCATAATTCTGAAAAACTCATTTATTTTTATTTATGAGCTACTTCTTCAAGAGCTACAACAAAATATTTAAGGTAAATGAACATTCGTGTTCCCTAATCTTAATGTTATTCCTATTATAGGCTAAAGAGTTTAATAATGAGCATCCATTTCAGATACACAGCAATTCTGACAATAATTATGATCTTTACTAACCTCACCCATAACGCACACCAGCCATTCTGGAAGAGTGTTTGACTAGACCGCTTTTACTTCTAAAATTTACCTCCTCTCGAAGCTGCCGTTCTCGTTCCTCTTCTAGTTTTTGGATTTCAGCCAATGACAGCGTTGCCTGGGACTGACATGCTGTTGTATTGGACTGCTGGCCCCATGTGGAAGAAGAGGGAAGCTAACAAAAAAGGAAGGCAAAAGAGTTGGTGAGGAAATGTACACAGGAAACAAAAACAAAGAGGCAATACTGCACATTTATATACAAGAATACATTCATGTTTTCCTTCAGCTCCATTTATAACATTCAATTCAAATTTCCCCCTGTGATTCTTTTGCATATTAGAATTCTTTTAGTTTGCTTTAAAAAAATTTTTTTGGTCTTTTTTGTCAATAGAGACGCCTTTGTGGCTCAGTTGGTTGGAGTGTCAGCCTTCAGTTCAGGTCAGGATTCCAGGTTCCTGGGATTGAGACCTGCACAGCAGGGAGCCTGATTCTCCCTCTCCCTCTGCCCCTTCCACCCGCTCGTGCTCTCTACTATTCATATAAATAAAATCTTTCCTAAAAAAATAAAATTATTGTCACTATTCCACACCTAAGATTATTTTAGAGAGCTTAAAATATACACAATATACTTATTTGACCTACCTTTTGGGATTACAAATTTGTTATATCCAGCATTGACATATACAGCAATATATAAAGAGAAAGGAGTAGACAGAAGAATCATTAAATTTTTAATCCAAGGAGAAAATAAAGCACATAATATGCTACTTTCTAGTGAATGTTTAAGGACAAGATTTCTGAAGGGAAAGCTGAGGTGGTGAACATCTTAATCAGTTCTCTCATGAAATCAGTTCTTAATCAGTCTTTTACAAGAAAAAGTCAGTTGGCCAGACTGTAGCTTCCAGTCATAATCACCAAGCTGTTTTTAATCAATAATTCTATTTTTCGTACCTTTAAAATCACTGGCTAAAATAGAGTATAAATTTTCAAGTTCTGAATATTTTAATGTTCTCAAACACCTGATATTCTAAGGGAATCTCCTGATCTTCCAAGCCAGAAAAAGCTACACTAAAATTTTGAGACATCTTGTGGCTCTTAACAAAGTAACAAAACACAAATCTAAGGAGACTTGAAGTATGTTTAATAAAAAGAATACATGAACACGGATCCAATAAAATGCCCAAGAAACCCAAAGGAGAATGGCTCTACAGTAGAAATCTCTAAACCTAGAGCTGTTTGGATAAGGGTACAATTTAAACTGTTATTGACATTACCAAATGAGTACTAATATTACCTTCAGTGCTACAGAACATCATCAATCCTTTACATCTGGGGGCCAATGCAATAGGTAATAGGTACCTTTCTCTCAAAATGCACCCCTGCTGTAATGGGGGAGAGGGAAGGAGGGAAGTTAAGAGAGAAAGACTTGGAGGGTAGGTAGGCAAAGTCGAGCATAAGTGAATTCATATTATCCACAGGAAATGACACAGTGGAAGGCACAATCAAGATCAAATACTGCAACAGATCTCAAACCTGGCAGCAACATCTAGGAGGACCTGTAAAAATGCAGATGCGTTGGCCCCACACTCAGTGAATCAGAAGATCCAAAGGTGAAGCCAAAGAATTTGTGTATTTTCTAACTCTGATGCAGATATTTGGCCAGTAACTTCCAACGTTGCCTGTAAGTCCAGTGGATGTGTCACCCTAGCATACCCCCGGGAAACATTCCCCAGTCCTCTTCAGAACCTCAGCCAGCAATTAATCAATCAATCAATCAATAAATAAATAATAAAATAGAATAAAATAGAATTAAATTAAATTAAATTAAATTAAATTAATTAAAAAAAAAAAGAACCTCAGCCAGCAGCAGAAGAGATGTACCCCCTTGCCAAATGGCCTCCTCCCCTTTCAGGCACCTCTGAGATCTTCCCACTTGCTGTGCCAAAATATACTTCACTGTACTCGACACTCATGACTCACAGGTCTGCCCTTTGGAATAATGCAGAACAAATCTGTCTTCTTTACATGGCAGACAAATGTCTACACATAGTTATTATTTTCCTTAAATCTTATTTGTCCATAGGAAATAATAGCCCATCACTCCATCAATGCCTCAGGACATTTTCCAATTCAACCAGCATCCTGTCTGCCCACTCAAGAGAACTGCAGTTTATCAATCATACAAATAGAGAGGTTGGTACATTCTGTGTCCCCTGAATGCCTAAAATCCTTCAGTGATTTAAGAAAATTTACTGTTTCTTCTGCTGATATTGTTACCTTACTTTTTAGCACTATTTTTTTTATTTTTAAAAACAACTGTTCAAACTATTATACTTCTAGTATGAGAGTGCAAGGGTTCTGTAGGCCCCTCTCCCCAGCGAAACTGGTGAAAATTATTGACAGCCTCTGGAGGGACGCCTGGGTGGCTCAGCGGTTGAGCATCTGCCTTTGGCTCAGGTCATGATTCCAGGGTCCTGGGATCGAGTCCCACAACAGCGCCTCATAGGGAGCCTGCTTTTCCTTCTCTGTGTCTCTGCCTCTCTCTCTGTCTCTCTTGAATAAATAAAATCTTAAAAAAAAAAAAGTCACTTAAAAGAAAGCCTCTGGAAATGAACATAAGGGAATATAGCAAATGAAGAAACATTTATTCAAGAAAACCTGCCAAAATTCCATAAGAAGTGAGAGTCTGTGGTACTTGCACCAAGATCTACTCTCTCCCAACTCCCAGTTCAGCCAGACTGAAACTCCACTCCAGATGAGTGTCACTAAGAACATAGGCCTCCCTCTCCCCCATCAGCTACCAGTCAGTGGGCTGGCTTCCCGCAAAGAGCACAACACCAGCATTTCCCATCCTGCCTACAGCTATCTGCTGCAAAGGCTAAGTTACAGGCAAGTACAGCTGAGAGGTAAGGGCTCTCTTCTTATGCCTAGCCTGCAACTAGTAGGGTGGAAACAATCCTGAGCATAGTACTACTGGTACTACCAGGGCCCTGAGTGCCACTGCCCTAGCTCAAAAGGTCACCATGCCACTAGGAGAAGCAAGCCAAGAAAACCTGAGGCTCTTGCTCCTCCCCCAAGGACTCAATTCCTCAGCATGAGTGCCACTCAGTAGAGTACACCACTGTAGCCAGCGCCAGAGCTGGGACTCAGAGATTTTTGCCTTGGGGTGGAGATAAGGGGAAAAAGATCAGAATATGGTTCCTAAAGGAACTGACTTAATTTGTAACAGAGTGTGGAGAATGAGGAGTCCAAGCCAAAGGACACTTTTAAAAACAGTGGAGGCTGGGTGAAAGGCAATTAGGCAGAGACTGGTAGATTCACTGGAGATACAGATTAAACTGTGGGCCCCTGTTTGGTCTCAGAGAACCAAGGAAAGACCTAAAAGAAGTTGGGGCGGGAGGGGGGGGGGCGGTGTCAGAAACAATCGCAAAAACAGACCTCAGGAAGTCTCTCTTCAAAGAAGCCTGAATTTGACTGGGTCAGTCTATGAAGCAATCTATGCTCCAGGGCACTTCTGACAACAGTAGAGCAATTCAGGTAGCAATTAGTATAGGTCAGATGTAGAAAAAGATAATCAAAGACAGTCCTGCCAAAAACAGTGATCCAAGAGTGACTGTGGGCAAACCAAATGCTGCATCTCCTAGAAGAGCAGCAGCAGAGGCTTCACCCTATTAGAGAGGTAGAGAGAGACTAGGACTTCACTAAATTAATCCAATCAGTCACAAAACAAATAATGGTGGAGTGTGTGGGTAACCTGGGTGGCTCAGGGGTTTAGCATCACCTTCAGCCCAGGGCGCGATCCTGGAGATCCCGGATCAAGTCCCATGTCAGGTTCCCTGCATGGAGCCTGCTTTTCCCTCTGCCTGTGTCTCTGCCTCTATCTCTCTCTTTCTCTCTGTCTCTCATTAATAAATAAATAAAATCTTTAAAAAGAATTAAAAAATGATAGGGTGTGTAGGACCTTTAATGACAATGATATCAAAAAAGTCCAGTTTCCTTGGGGATCCCTGGAATGGCTCAACGGTTTAGTGTCTGCCTTCCGCCCAGGGCATGGTCCTAGGGACCTGGAGTTGAGTCCCACGTCGGGCTCCCTGCATGGAGCCTGCTTCTCCCTCTGCCTCTCTCTTTCTCTCTCTCATGAATAAATAAATAAAATCTTAAAAAAAAAAAAGTCCAGTTTCCAACAAAATATTATGAGACACGTAAAGTAACAAGAAAGAATGGCCTATACACCAGGAAAAAAGCCGACAATCACCTATGAGGGTGACCAGATGTCAGAATGAACAAAAACATCAAAGTCTTACAAATATATTCAGAGAATTAAATAAAACCATGATTAAAGTAGTAAAGGAAGGCATGATGACAATGTCACATCAAATAAAGAATATCGAGAGAGAGATAGATTGAGATTATTTTTACACCAGAAGGAAATTCTGAAGTTTGAAAGCCCACTAAGTAAAATGAAAAAAAAACAAAAAAACAAAAAAAAAAACTTGAGTTAAAAGTATACCTGAACTGGCCAAAGAAAGAAATTAGTAAAACTTGCAGATCAGTAGAGATTACACAATCCAAAAAACAGGGAGAAAGAATGAAGAGAAACAAAGAGAGCCTTAGAGAAATGTGACATACCACTGAGTACACCAATATGGGCCTAATGCAAGTACTAGGAGAGGAAAGGAAAAGAAAAAATGTTTGAAGCAATCATGGCTGAAATTTATTTAAAAACATCAATTTACACATTCAGGAAGCTTAACTATAACAAGATAAAGAAATCCACAAATAGACATTATCATGGTAAAAATACTGAAAGCCAAAGAGAAAAATCTTGAAAGCAGCAAGAAGAAAAACAAATTGCCATTTACAAGAGAAATCTCACAAAATTAATAGCTGACTTATTATCATCAGAAACAATGGAATCCAGAAAGCAGTGGGATAAGATATCCCAAGTCCTCAGAACAAAACGATCAACAAGGAATTCTACATCCACTAAAGGTCTTTCAAAAATAGAGGTGAAATAAAGACATTCCCAGTAAATTCAGAGGATTTCTTGCTAGCAGACGGAGGTAAGTGGGAAAGAAGTTGTATTGGGCTAAGTAAATCACTCCATATGGTAACTTGAATTCAGAGGTACAAATGAAGAAAACAAGAGATAAATAAAGTTATATAATAAACATACAGGGATTTAAATCATTAAAGAATTAAAATGCTGCAATGGGAAATATTAATGCAAAAAAAGCAGCAGTAAAGGAAGACGAGAGAAAAAAAGACATAAGAGACAAAAAGTAAAATGGCAGGCATAAATCCAATTAGATAAATAATATCACTAAATGTGAATGGATTAAAGAATCAAGTCAAAAGGCAGAGATTATCAGACTGGATACAAAAATAAGATACAACTATACTGTCTTGAAGAGATATTTTATATTCAAAGGTATATACAGGTTGAAAGTGAAAGCATAGATAAAGATGTATCAGGCAAACAGCAAACACAAGAAAGCTGGAGGTTCTATATCATTATCAGACAAAATATACTTTAAAACAACAACAAAAAAAATGAGATGCCTGGGTGGCTCAGTGGTTGAGCATCTGCCTTCAGTTCAGGGTGTGGGGTCCTGGGATCGATTCCCACATTGGGCTCCCCACATGGACCCTGCTTCTCCCCCTGCCTGTGAGTCTCTGCCTCTCAATCTATCTCTCATGAATAAATAAATAAAATATTTTAAAAAATAAAATTAAAATTAAACCAAAAAAATGGTGGGGCACCTATATGGCTCAGTTGTTAAGTGGCAGCTGACTTAATCTCAGCTCAGGTCTTGATTTCAGGGTTGTGAGTTCAAGTCTCATACTGGGCTACACAGTGAGCATGGAGCCTACTTTTTAAAAAAGTTATTAGAGATAGAGACATTTAATTATAATAAAGGACTGATCCAGCAGGAAGATAAAAAAATTACAAACACATATGGGCAATACAACAGAGCACCAAAACAAAAATAAACAAGAAATGGCAAAAATGAAATATAAACAATTCAGTAGCTTGACAATATTTAGACAATAATAAAGACTTCATTAATACTCCACTTTCAATAATAGACAAAGCAATTAGGTGGAGATCAACAAGGATCTAGGTGACTTGAACAACACTATAAACCAACTGGACCTAAAAGACATCTATATAAATATGCCAGCCAACAACAGAATATACATTCTTCTCAAAGAAACATGGAATATTCTCCAGGACCGACCTAAAGAAGGTAAAATTTGGGACATAAAAACTTCAATAATTCATTTAAAGGGAAAAATAGAAGCACCTAGCTGGTTCATTCGGTAGAGCATGTGACTCAAGCTCAAGCCCTACACTGGATGTGGAGCCTACTTAAAAAAAAAATAAAGGAAAAGAAAAAGAATATAAAGTATGTTCTGTGATCACAATGGAAAGAGAAGTAACAAAGAAATTTTGGAAAATCACAAATAAGTGGAAATTAAACAAAACACTTCTATATAACCAATGAATACAAGAACAAAGCAAAACGTATAGGTGGCAGCTAAAGCAATACTCAGAGGGAAATTTATAACTGCAAATCTCAATATTGAGAAAGAAGAAAGATCTCAAAAGATGAACCTTCTACCTTAAGATACTAGAAAAAGGGATGCCTGAGTGGCTTAGTGGTTGAGTGTCTGCCTTCAGCTCAGGGTGTGGTCCTGGAGTCCCAGGATCAAGTGCCCACATCCGGCTCCCCTTGAGGAGTCTGCTTCTCCCTCTGCCTATGCCTCTCTGTGTGTGTCTCATGAATAAAGAAACAAAATACTTATAAAAAAAAAGATATTAGAAAAAGAGAGCAAAGTAAACTTAAAGCAAGCAGGAGGAAATAATAAAATTAGAAGCAACTGATGAAACATAAAATAGAAAAAGATCAATAAAACCAAAAGCTTATTCTTTCAAAAGATCAACAAAATTGACTTAGCTTGACTGTCCAAGAAAAAGACAAGACTCAAATTACTACAATCAGGAGAGTAAGGGCAACATCACTATTGATCTTACAGAAAGGAATATAAAGGAATACCATGACCAACAGTCTGCTGATCAATTAGATAACCCAGATGAAGGAGACATATTCCTATGAAGAGACAAACTACCAAAAACTTACTCAAGAAGAAATAGACAAGCTAAATAGACCTGTAAGAAGACATTCAGACTTCTGTTCAAGAATGGCGTTTGGTCAATGGGAATCCACATAGCTTCAACATGTGTATTGAGAAGTGCTAGTTCTGTTGAGGACTCATTTACACCCAGCATGGCATGATGTCTGCAATGATTGCAAGGTATTCAGATTCTGTAAATTTAAGTGTCATAAAAACTTTAGAGAGAGGTGCAATCATCACAAGGTCAGGGGGACTAAAGCATTCCATAAAAGAGCTGGTAAAAAGCTTACAGTGGATAATTCAGCTGAATTTGAAAAATGCAGAAAGAACTGTCCAATATGAGAGCTATGGAATAAAACTACTGATGCAATAAAACTACTGATGGAGAGATGAAAAGATTAAACAAACAAAAAGCTAAATTTATAGTAAACAACAGATTAAAGAAAAATAATTACATAAAGTTCAGGACATCAAAGTCAAGCAAAACATCATCTTATTCAAACTCCTCTTGGAGGCAAAGGAAAACAGTTTTAAGAAAAAATGGTACAGACATTACAGCAGGATGTAGACATGGAAGATATTTCTTAAAAATCTCATTCACCATTTCTATTGAGTGCATTTGAAAATCTCCTTAGGAGACTAAGAACTTCCAAATTATTAATTTATATCTTAAATAAGATCACTCAAATGAAAGGTAATTAAAAATATATATCTCCTACATTGCTATCTGCAAAACATTAGATATTATGGATGTTAGATTGTATCTCCACTGTCAAGCCTTCACTGATAGTAACATTTTGTTTTGTTTTTAAGATTTTATTTATTTGAGAGAGTGAGAAAGTGCAAGTATACACATGGGTGGAGGAGGAGGGAAATAGACACCCTTTCAGCATAAAAATACTCAACAAAGAAGAAAAGGAAGGAAACTTCCTCAGCTTGATGAGGGGCATCTACAAAAAACCCATAGATAACATTAAATTTAATTTTGAGAGACTGGATGCTTCCTCCTCCAAGATCAGAAACAATACAAAGATATTTGATTTGCCATTTCTACATTATATTAGAGATTCTAGCCAGGACAACTAGGTAAGAAAATGAAATAAAAGACTGGAAAGGAAGAAGTGAAACCATCTCTATTCGCAGATGACAAAATTCTGTGTACAGAAATTCCTAATGAATCCATTACAAAACAATTAATAAAGCAGTTCAGCAAGATTGCAGGATACAAGCTCAATATACAAATATCAATTGCGTATCTATACACTTACAATGAACAATCTGAAAATGAAATTTTGAAAATTCCATTTACAAGAACAAAATAATAAGTTTAACAGAAGTACTACAAAAGTTATTCTAAAAACTATAAAAGACTGAAAGAAATTCAAAAAGATCTAAATAAAAATCACCCCACGTTTATGGTCAGAAGACAGTATTGTTAAGGTGGCAAAACTCCTCAAATTGATCTACAGAGTCAAGGCAATCTCTGTCAAAATCCCATCTGGATTCTTTGTGGAAACTGATAAGCTAATTCTATGATCCTTTTGGAACGAAATAGACTCAAAATAGCAAAACAATATGGAAAAAGAACAAAGTTGGAGGACTCACACTCCCTGATTTCAAAACTTAAAGCAATAAACTATCGAGATGGGTATGTTACTAGCATAATGACAGATGTATATATAGATCATCTGAACAGAATTCAAAATCCAGAAATGAAGTCACAGGTCTATGGTCAACTGATTTTCAACTCAAATGTCAAGGCCATTCAGTAAAGAATAGTCTTCAACAAATAGTGTAGAACAACTGGATAGTCAGTCACATGCAAAAGAATGGAAGTCAAACCCTTACCTCATACAATTAACAAAAATTAATTCAAAATGGATCACAGATCTTATTTTGGCAACTAAAATTACAAAAATATTTTAAGAAAACATAGGAATAAATTTACATGACCTCAGATTTGGCAGTATTTTCTTAGTTATGACACCAAAAGCACAAACAACAAAAGAAAAAAAATTGAACTTCATCAAAATGAAAAACTTTATGCATCAAAGGACACTATCAAGGAAGTACAAAGACAACTCAAGTAAGAGGAGAAAATATTTTTAAATCATGTATCTGACACAGGACTTTTATCTAGAATATATAAAAAACTCTTATAAACTCAGTAAGACAACCTAGATTAAAAGGCCAAGGATTTGAAGAGACATTTCTCCAAAACACATAAATGGTTAATGAACACATGAAAAGATACTTGACATCATTAGTCACCAGGGAAACACAAACCAAAACAACAAGATATCACTTCACACCTATGAGGATGGCTATAATCAAAAGATCAGATAATAAGGATTAATGAGGATGTGGAGAAATTTGAATCCTCATATATTGCTGGTGGTAATGTAAAATGGTGCAGCCATTTTGGAAAATAGTCTGGTAGTTTCACAAACCATTAAATACATAGTTCTCATATGACCCAGCAATTCCATTCCTAGGTTTATATTACACATCTACATAAAAGCGTATACATGAATATTTATCTATAGCAGCAATATTCATAACAGCCAAAAAATAGAAATAGTTCAAACGTCCATCAACTGATGGATAACAAAAGCTGGCATGTCCATCAGTAGAGTATTATTCAGCCACAAAAAGGAATGAAGTACTGATTCATATTACAGTATGAGTGGACTTTGAAACCATGATGCTAATTCAAAGAGGCCAGTCACAAAATGCGTACAATTCTTTTTTAACTGAAATGTCTAGAATAGACAAATCTATAAAGACAGAAAGTAGATTAAAGGGTTACTTTGGGCTCGGGAGAATAGGGCATAGGGTGTGATAGCCAGTGGGTTCGTCGGGGCGGGGGTCGGGGGCTGAGGGTGGTAATGAAAATGTTAAAATCCACTGTGGTGATAGTTGCACATACCTGTGACCATACTGAAATTACAGAATTGTATACTTTAACTGGTTCAATTGTATGGCATGAGTTGTATTATCTCAATAAAGCCATCTTTAAAGAACTTTTTTTTTTTGGTACCAATTTTAATGCCTTTTTTTTTCCCAAGAGAACCTTTAAGCAATTCCTCATAACCATCTCAAGTCCTTTATCTTCATTCAGAATGTTTAGTATTTATCGGAGGATAACAGGACAAAACCAGATACACACAAAAGACACAGCCAGAGAAGTTGAGAATCTGGAATTACCCGTGCCTTTGTCTTCCCCCTCATCCCATATTCTTATCAGTCACCACAGTCTATGATGTGGCCTCTTAAGAAAAGTCTTCTGACAGCCTTTTGAGGGCTCTGGAGCCATAGACACATAGGTTCTAATACACGGCTCTGTGCTCAACCCCCAGCTGGACCCACGACAAACAACTCAGCTCCTGAACAAAAAATGTTCTCTTTGGCAGAACATAGGTATCCACACCTAAGCTTTTAATGGTGGATATAAAGAAGAACCTATGTAACATATGGAAAGCTGTGGCCCAGTGCTTGACATAAAGCAAGCACTCAATAATGACAGTTATCTTCAACTCCACCTTTCCAATCCCATTATGGCCTTCCTCTTCTGTACCTGGACAACCCCACCAGCCCCTCACAGCCACTCTGCCAAACACCAGCTCTGTTCCTTCTAAATCCATCTTCCATTCAGTTCTCAAAATGACTAATATCTGCTCCTGCATATCTGACAGTGCAATTTCCTAGCTGAAAATACTTTAGTCCACTGTTTCACATATCTTTAAGTCTTAATTCTTTAATATACATGGACCCTAACCACATTTCTCTTGTACTGTACTCATAAGCAACAGTAACTCACTTTTTAAATTTCCCCCAAACATACCGCAGTATTATTGTATTTCATTCTTGTGCTCATACCATGTCTCCTCTCTCAAAAACCCCTTCCACTCTCCAAGTGGCCTGTGTGGCTTTTTTCTTGTTTTTAATTTTCCCTCCCTAATGACTCAACTTAAAAGTTATCTTTTTCCAGAAAGCCTTTCCAAGCTTCCCATGTAGATAGTGCTTCTCACATTTTAGCAAGCATAAGAATCCCCTGGAGGCTTTTCCAAATAGATTACTGAGCCTCACCCCTCAAAAGTTCAGATTTAGGAAGTCTGGGGTGGGACCAGAGAATCTGCATTCTTAACAAATTCCCATGTGCTTATACACTACTGCTTGATACCACCTCTTCTGCTACACTCAACACTCTATTCACATTTCCTATTTATATGTCTTTCTCTATGAGCTCGGTGAAGATAGGGGACACTAACCAGCAGTTAGGATACTGCTAACCACAGATCACATGTAAAGTTATCTGGACCCTGCCATACAGCTGCTCACTTCCCAATTACTCACATTCCATCATTAATGTCAAGACTTTAGGGTTACTGAAGGCTTACTATCTAGGAGCCACCCCAGCTCTGCCTTTGTCCCTCAGATCCAGACAATCACTAAGTCTTGCTGGATGCGTGTCTTGCTTAGTCAGTAGAGCATGTGACTCTTGATCTCTGGGTCATGAGTTCAAGCCCCACATTGGGGGGAAAAATAGTAGTAACATTCAATACTAAAGAAAGCACACTCCTGCTACTGATATGCCAGTATCTTAAAAATATCAGCAAGTAGCACCTATGATTGGTGTCAAGGCTTTACCTTCATCTGAGCCAGCTGCTGCTGCTGCTGTTGCTGCTGCAACCTCCGGAGAGCCTCTTGTTGCTGCTGCCTCTGGCGCATTAACTCCTTCTGCCGCTGGAGCTCTAACTCTTTCCTCTTCCGCTCCTCTTCTTCATGCCGGAGTCGGGCTGCCTCCTCTTCCATTCGCAGCCGGTTCTCCTCTAATCGACGCTGGGCTTCTTCTTCTTCCCTGGCCCATTTTGCAGCTTCCTCTTCCTTCCAAGAAGGAAAAATAAAAGAGAATAAAATTTAATTGTGTTTTAAAAAATCTGAATCATTTTTGAAGGTTTCTGTTAAAAAGCTATAGAAGTAACAGAGAAAGCAGAAACTTTATGATGACAAAAAGCAGTTTTCTTTTAAAATACATTTACAGTAGCTACAAAGGCTCAGCGTGTTTACAGGATAAATTTTTAATTTATTTGCTAATTTCTTCATAAAAGGAATGTCACTTCAAACATTTGTGATAAAGACCGACCTAAGAGGGATGCCTGGGTGGCTCAGCAGTTGACTGTCTGCCTTCGGCTCAGGGCATGATCCCGGAGTTCCAGGATCGAGAGCCACATCAGCTCCCTGCAAGAAGCCTGCTTCTCCCTCTGCCTATGTCTCTGCCTTCTCTGTGTCTCTCGTGAATAAATAAAATCTTTAAGAAAAAAAAAAAAAAAAAGGCTGACCTAAGAGATCACCACCAACTGCAGTAAAGGCTTCTGAAAACTGTTCCTATGTGGAGGCAGAGCTAGCTTTTCAGGGTGGTGGGCTTGAAGAGGCACCAGGACTTTGCAAAGCCAGATTACCAAGAAAGCCTCAAGCAGCTCTGGAACCAGAGCAACCTTATAAGACCATTTAAATTTCACCACTGATTCACACCCCCTGTAGCCCACAGGTCCTTGGGCACATCTCTCCTTGACCTATTGTCTATCCCTCTACTATCTGTCCTGTACCTCGGCTCATTTTCCTTCTGCTTTCCTTCTTCAAAAACCATTGCAATGTGCCCTCTGGAACGCTCCTTGTCCTCCCCTTCACAGAATCTGCTTACTATACCTACAATGATGTGTTTTATCCAGATAGTACATTTCTCTTTATTCTCCAGAACTCCGGGCAGATATTGACCACTCTATGAGGACTTCCCTAGCCTTGCTTTTAGGAGGTAGACTTCCCCTCTGCCATTTCATTATATCCATTTATACCTTGCCCTTTTCTGTTTGCTCCTAGCCCACCCATGGCAACAACTATTTCCTATCCAAAAACGATTCCTTTCAGGCTTCTTCCTTGCAGACAGAAGATCAGTCACCTCAGACATCTAAAATGCCAGATTTCACTTTTTAAGCTTCCACTGTAACTAGGGCCACCCATGTGATATGATTTAGGCTAAAGGGATGTCTGCTGGAAGGCTTCTAGAAAAGGTATTCTTCTTCTTCCTCGACCCTGCCACCATCCCCAAGAAGGTATTCTTTTGAAACAAAAGAAGCATTAGAGAGGGACCATTTGCTTGCAGACTGTACAAGGGTATGGTATCCAAAACTCTTAATCATGAGGTGAAAAATCTAGTCAAAAGTCAAGCCACCAAGAAACACTAGAGTACAAGTTTGCAAAAGACCTGGATCCTTAATGATAACACTGAGTTACTGAAGTCGTGTATAACTACCTTATCCATTGACAGGCAATCTGTTGTTTAAACTATTTTTAGGTGAATATTTTGGTTTTGCAGCTGAAAGTATCCTAACTGTGGCATTTATTTCCTGTATAATCATCACCAACATAACCTATGAGCTTAAGGACAGAAACAATTTCTTTAAAACTTTCATACCTCACTGGGAAACAAGCACAGTAACTGGCATGGACTACTTTAACTAAAAATGTTAACTGTCACATGAATAAGCCAAATGATGAATCGATTGACATACAATCTATCCTTGAAGCTATCTACCTCTAATAGAATTTAGGTTGCTCAAAGAGCTTCAGTTAAGGACTTAGGCAAAAGCAGGTAACATCCAGCTTGTGTCGACCTACATGTGTATGTGTGGACTGTCCATAGTGATTTCCTTCCAAAGAGCACAGTGCATGGGGAGAAGAGTGATGTTTATAGTACAGAAACCTATCAGGCACTGCTGCAGGCAGGTCACTAAAGTCTACCCCAGCAGTAATTAGTCACATTGATAATATGTACCCTTGATAGAGTGTGATAAAAATGGCGCTTTGCCTCTGTGTGATCTACTTTCTAAGCACCCCTAAATCCAACTGAATTGGGAGAAAAACATCAGATGAATTCCTTAGAACTGCCAAAGACCTCAAAAACAAGGAAAGCCTGAGAAGCGGTCAAGTGAAGAAGCAGCTGAGGAGACAACTAAATGTAGTACTTTGGATTTGGGATATGGGAAAAGAAAAAGGACATGAGGAAAAAACTGAAGAAATGTGAAAAAAAAAAAAAAAAACTCCTCCTCCATTCTCCTCCTCATTAACTATGGACTTAGTTAATAACAACACAACACAACACAACACAACAATAATGGTTTAATGTGACAAATGTACCATACTAATGTAAGATAAAAAATAATAGAGGACACTATATTATCATTCAGATTTTTCTGAAAATCTAATACTGTTCTAATATAATAGAGTCTACTAATAAAAAAAAAATCTAAGTTCTTAAACATTAAAAAGAAATGCTTTAGTGGTTCTGGCTGCCCGTAGTGGCAGAATGGCCTGGCTGGACTAGAACTGGAATAGTGCCTACTGTTGCACAGTCTGTGAAAATATGCAGCAGCACTTAATAGAGCACTTTAGAAAAAACAAAGAGTACCCTGAGGCAAAAGTGGGTAAAGTGCAGATCTCTCATTTGGTTTTTTTAAAGGGTAGGGACTTCTTTAGATTTCTCTCTGGTATGGGGGTGGGGGTGGGCTGGTTCTATGATATTTTATCCAGCTTTCATAATTACCTGTGGGACAGTCATTACAAAAGTAGTTGAGGGTCAGTTAGGTCTCTTATAATAACTCTTAGTAAAATAGACTATCCTCTTCTTCAAACATTTTCTAATCACAAATGCCTAGCTTCAAAAAAGCAATGAGAAGAGCAAGCCATCTGTCACCTGCTTGCGTAACAACTCCTCCTGCTTCCGCCTTTCTTCCTCTTCTCTCCTCCTCTCCTCCAGTCTCCTAAGAGCTTCTTCTTGCTGTTGTCTTTCTTCCTCTTCTCGCTGTCGCCTTAATGCAATTTCTTGCTCCCTTTGGCGTCGCAGAGCTTCTTCCTAAATTTAAAAAGAAAAATGGCAGGTGGATGTGTGTGTGTGTGTGTGTGTATGAGAGAGAGAAACAAACTCTGGATCTTGATTAATATATTCCATTATAATTTGAAAAGAGACTATGTGTTGCTAAGGCTCTGTTAACAGTAAATATAAAAAGAATACAACCAGGATCTAGAGTAAAAAGTAAATATGTGAGTTGGGAAGTACACATATCAACAATTAAAATAGTTTGTATTTAAAGCATTAGTAGTGAGGCACCTGGCTCAGTCCATTAGGCATCCAACCCTTGATTTCAGCTCAGGTCATAATCTTAGGGTTGTGGGATCAAGCCCCATGTCAGGCTCTGCACTTTGCAGGGAGTTTACTTGAGACTCTCTCTCCCTCTACTACTACTGCCCCTCCCCACCTCCTCATAAATAAATAAATAAATGTATGTATGTATGTATGTAGGTCTCCCTCTTCCCCTCCACCCACCATCCCTATATTAGTGCACACACAGGGTCTTCTACCTAAAAAATAAATGAACAAGGGCACCTGGGTGGCTCAGTGGTTGAACACAATCAGGTTGTGATCCCGGTGTCCTGGGATTGAGTCCTGCATCAGGCTCCTTGCAGGGAGCCTGCTTCTCCCTCTGCCTGTGTCTCTACCTCTCTGCCTCGTCCCCTCTGTCTCTCATGAATAAATAAATAAAATCTTAAAATAATAATAATAATAATAAATAAATAAGAAAAACTAGTAGTAGTTAAATAGCACTGCACTAAGAGTCAGTCCTAGTTTCTCCATTAGCTACTGAATAAAGCTGTGTAGTTTAGAATGTGTTCTGAAGAACAAAGTCCCCCATACAAGTACAAAGAAAAGGGTCTCACCATCAAAATAATTTACGAAATACTGAGCAACACAGAATTAAACTGAATTCTTTACTGTAATACTTCTTAGAGCCCTTACATGCTAGTGTAGAGTGTAACTCTTAAGAAATATTAGTTCAAATCTAACTCAGCATGGACCCTTCTGTTCTTCACAGAGTACCTCTTGGTGCCGATAATGGGTATGAAATGTGAGAGAAAGCTGGACTTTGGGGCTATTACAGAGCAGACTATTTCAACTGGGATCTGTAAAAATCCCAACAGAAAAAGGGATCCAGCACAGGAACAGAGAATCCCCAAAAAAGAAATACAAACAGCCAAAATGCATGAAAACTGTTCATCACTGGTTATAAATACTTAAACAAAGACTTAGTTACAATCTAACTAAAAATATTCAAAAGAAATCAACTTCAGTGATGTACCAGGACTGAAGCTACCCCCCCAGGGGCTACAAGTGGGTCACAGACATTTCTTCTAAAGGAAGTGAATCTCCTAAGGTTTTAATCCCAATCCTGCCATTAACTCCCTCTGAGAGACCAGCTCCCGAGAACTGAGAATGTGGTTCAGGGCTAATTCTGGGGCAGTATTCTCCAAGGTATACCTGTTTCCTTCGGGCGAGCTCTTCTTCCTCCCGCCTCTTCCTTTCCTCCTCCTGCTGTCTCCGAAGAATTTCCTCCTGTTGTCTCCGGAGTTCTTCTTGCCTCTTTCGTTCCTCCTCTTCCCGTTTTGCCCTCATTTCTGCCTCTCTTCTCTCCTGTTCTAGCTGTGATTACAAGAAAACACTCTAAGAAACCTGAAGCCAAGCACAGAAACACTCCAACATCACTGACCAGCACCATTAGGAGAAGCCAGAAGATGCAGACACTACACCATTCACTGTTGCTTGTACTGCAACTGAGTGATGAAGCTAGCTCTGTGAGAACTCAGCTCTGTTGTGTCGCAGTAAGTACAACAGTGTCATGCTCTTCTAAACTGAATGGATTCTCCTCCTCACTCCACACTACCACATGTCATCGCCTAGACATAGGAGAAAGTGGCCAACAGGAGAGTAATGTCAGAACTCTCTTGGGGTGGCACTTCTGTGCTCATCCCTACAAAGAATTTTCTGATTCAAGATCTAATAGTGTGTCTACAAGGTTTCATTAGCAACACTGTAAAGCTGCTAATGTGAAAAAAACACAGCTCTTTAAAATTTGAAGATCAATCTCCTAACTAGTTCTATAATTTATAGTTCTTAGTTACTAGTCCAATCCAGCACCCAGTTTCCAATCTCACTGCCACATGCCAGTTCAAGCTTTCACTTTCTCATCCACATTTCTAAGAGTCCCTTATTTGGGTTTCCCAGCATCCATTTTGCCCACATTCCCCAGCACATCTTAAGTTCCATCAAAATAAATCACTCCAGGGCTTACATTTAACACCATCCTTCACCCTGAAAATAAACCTTAACCCTCTAACAGGACATGTATAAGGACTCTCATGACTGGCTTGTCTTATCTAAGCCTCCTTGTTCTCCACTAATCAATCCCTCAGACACACAATGTCCCCAGCAGGCCAGACCAAATTATTTAGCTGCTTCTTGAGCCAGTATGTTCTCATGCATTTCTGAGCCTTTACAGGAACTGGCTCCTTTAACTGGATTAAATCCTACTGTTCTTCAAGTGAAAGTCAGTGCAGGTAACACTGTCCATCAACGTCACACAATTCCTGATGCCCACCTCTCCAACAAGGTGAGAATAGCTAGCCCATATGCTTTCCTGACCACCCTTGTAACTGTGTTACTTACCTGTGTGTCATTGCCTTCTACCCACTTCAAAACACACACACACACACACCCCAGACACAAAAGACTGCAGGCTCCTATCCCTCATCATCTACATGTTCCCAGCACAAAGCACTACAGTACTAGAACACTCTCCAGAATTAGCTGAATTATGGTCTCTTACTCATTTATGGAGACAGACCCTGACCATGAACCCCTTCTACGTTCTGGACCCTCTAAGGAGACTGCCAGTACCTCAGAGGATAAGAACACATTAAGTACAAAATAGGAACAAGATTCTCCCAGAGGCATGAGGACCGAGAATCATTATAACAGCAATAAGTGTTGGTAAGACATCCTTAGCTGACAAGTAATAACCAGAATTCAAGACTTCCTGCTACTCCAGAAGACGTGAATGGAACACAGGATTTAATGTTGAGCTTTTCAACCACATTTCTGGGTACAGTAAGAAATGTAAACTAACACCACTATAAAGATTCAATGTGAAAACTCAAGCCACAGATCAATGGTCTGATAAGCAATGCAGTGCATATTTTCCTAGGTCTTAGGAAAGTGTTTATACTATAAATAATGTAATTAAAGTATACATATGATCATAATCATTAATGTGTCAACCAACAACCAATTAATTTAGTTTGCTAATTTTCATTGTTTGAGGTCTTTTTTGGGAGAAGAGGGAATGGTAAAGATAGAATATGAATGTGCTTATTCCACTAAGTAACAGTAAACTAACAGGAAAAAGTAGAGCTAGCAAGAGAGACATCAGTAAACAAATGCTGTCCTACAGCTGGAAAGCAAGCACTGCTATGGGAGAATGAGTTTCAGACCTTTGCAGCTTTGGCCTTCTCCATCTGCTGAAGCTGTTCAAGGGCTGGTCCTGGAGTTGTGGTGTCAAGGGGAAGATCCCATACACTACCACCTTCCCAAACTGTGAAACAATAAAGAAAAAAGTGAGGGATATCAGAGCTTTTATATATATATACACACACACACACACACACACACACACACACACATATATATATATATCTCCCCACATATCCACATAAGCTGTTTCCCTGTCCCTGAATGAGCTCCATCATAGTGCTTTTAGGCAGACTAAACTGCCACTGAACTCTGGTTTAAATCAATATCCTTCACCCATCTAGAAGGAAATAAATTACCAGGCATTTGCTAGGAAACTAATTTCATCTTCAAAAACCCTGTAAGAGGGGCAGCACCTGAGTGGCTCACTTGGTTGGCATCTGATTCTTGATTTTGGTTCAGGTCATGATCTCAGGGTCATGAGATCGAGCCCGGTATTGGGCTCCACACTGGGCGTGGAGTCTGCTTAGGATTCCTTCCCTTCCTCTCCCCCGCACCCCGGCCCTCTCCCTTTCCTGGTGCCCCTCTCCCACTCCCTCCCCTCCCTCTCTCTTGAAACAAACCAACTCTGTATCTGTTCATATCCCTCATCTTTACAGATGAATAAGCTAAGGATCAGGAGTAGTTCCATAACATTCCCAAGGACACACACCAAGCATGTGGCCATGCCAGGATTTAAATCCCAGTGTGTTAGATGATCCAAAGCCCACAGCATTCCCAGCAGCCGTACAAACTCTTATTGCACACTCAGTAGAGTGAGTGGGGTCAAGAGAGGTATATAACTGTGAAACTAGAGAGCGAGCATTAAGTAGTTGCACGATGTTATGAATGTATTAAATGCCACTGAATTGCTCATCTAAAAATGGTTAATGTTCTGCTAAGTGAAATTTCACTTCAAAGAGAGAGAAAGAGGTATAGCTGGAGCTAGGGAAGCCTCTGGAAAGGCTGGGAAGATCTCACAAATGACAATGGGTCCTGCTGACAGCACAAGGTCAGATGAAGTAGTAAACAGATAAAGATTTCTGAGTCTATTTTCCTATTGCCAGCAAAAGGTTTGCTGACATCACTTTCCAGCATTCTCTATTCCCTATATCCCTACTTCTGTAGGGATAAATTATTGGTTGTAGAAAACCAACGGACCATTTGTAAAAGGCCTTGATCATTCCACACCCAAAGAAAGAAACTGCTTAATAAGGTATTTACAAACAGTTCCCCCAAAACTGGAGAATATTTTAGCATCATAACTATAAATGGCTACCAAGAAAAAAATAAGGTACACAGAGTAGGGAAAGTTGATGAAGGACGATAATCAGTCCTTCTCCTGCTATAATCCCCAGGACCGGTATTAGCAAGAGAACTACAGCCTGAAAAGCTCAAGGGCTTTAAGAAAAATCCATCAATGGGGCAGCCCTGGTGGCTCAGAGGTTTAGCGTCACCTTTGGCCCAGGGTGTGTTCTTGGAGTCCCGGGATCGAGTCCCAACATCAGGCTCCCTGCATGGGGCCTGCTTCTCCCTCTGCCTGTGTCTCTGCCTCTCTCTCTCTCTCTCTCTGTCTCTCATGAATAAATAAATAAAATCTTAAAAAAAAAAAAAAAAGAAAAAAAAGAAAAATCCATCAATGCCTATGGTTCCTGAGAATTGTCAACACCAACTATAACCTCTTGTAAGGACTGTCCATGGTTCAAACTACCTACATCTGCAGTTATCAAATCTTAAAAACCATTAAGTGTTCCACCAATATCAAGACTTAAAAAAAAAATTCCAGCCCCAAAATTTCTAATTTGATGCAAAAAGATCAGAGAATAAGGTAGGGTGCTCACTTTAAAGCAGCCTTTTCTCATCTCAAAACTTCTGGGTGCCTGCAGTGTTAAGCTATATATATTAATCCTTCACTCAAAAGAAAAAATGTTTTTACTTAAGCTTTTTTTTTTTCCCCCACTCTGGCAAAAGAAATAAAAAGAACATTTCAAAAGACTTTTCTTCTTTTTAAAGATTTTATTTATTCATGAGAGACACACACACAGAGAAAGGCAGAGACACAGGCAGAGGGATCCCTTAAAAGACTTTTCCACACTGGTAGAGCAACATAAAGAGAGAGGCTGATTCAAATTCATGAAATTTATCTACTAAACACTTCTGGCAAATCCTTAACAGTGAATTTTCAATAATATTTTTCAATCCTTTGCTGGCGTCTATTAAAAAATGAGACTTTTTGTTAATATTCAATATAAAATTGTTCAAAAGTGACATATTTTTTAAAAGTTGAATTATAAAATAAAAGTCTAAATCCTTGGAGCTACCTTAAAGGCCAATCTAAATTTTTACCTGTAGGCTGTGAGGCTGTTGGTTGAAGCTCCCAGATAGAACCAGTATCTGGCACCGACACAGACCTAGTTACTGAAGGAATGATGTTCTGATCAGATATTCTGCAAAAGGGAAATAAAAAAATTAACTTGTTCTTGTCATTTGCAAAAATAAAGAGGAATTTCTACATTATTGGCAGGTTTTTCCAGCTATTTAGCCAGAAAACTCCTTCATTGTTTTAACTAAAATGTAACACCTAAAATGTAACACCACCAAAGTGTTTAGGAGAGGAACAAAGATAGAGGCCCAGTTATCACCCTCTGGAATCAAGGTATTAACAAATGTTGATTTCTAAAGGAATATACCTATATTCTTAAAAAAAAAAAAAAAAAAAACAGAATATGTCAGTAAGAATAACAGAGCCAGCTTGTTATAATGAAAAATCCATAGACCATAAGTCAAAAGGTCTTCGTTTTATTCCTTTGAAGTCTTCTGTGTAGTATGTCAACGGAGTCCTTTCATCTCTCGGTGTATCAGTTATCCATCCGTAAACTGGCACCTTACTGCTTAACCTGCCTACCTCACTAGATGGGTTAGGACTCAAGAGAGAAATGTAGAAGGTTTTGGTAAAATTGGACAGTAAGATTTTTAAGAAGGTCATCGATACCTCTGAAGGAATACAAGTATTGCCCTGAATGATAATCTGAAACTACAGAAATTTAAGACTTCTAGCATAATTTCCTTTTCCTCAGACTTATCTGAATGGCTTTTGGGTTCTGGAAGAGTTTAAGTCTATATGGCAGTGTGAATATCTTTCTTGAGTTCTCATGGGTGAAAAGGAGATTAAACTTCTGGACTATAATTTTGTTGTTGGTTCTCTAAGAATATACTGCTTTTTCAATGTCCTCATTATTCTGTGATTCTTATTCCAAATTTATCCTCTATTAGTACAAAGACCAAAAATGCTTTATTGCCAGCTTAGTTATTATTTTTAAAAGCTATATTCTGTTTTTACACATAATACACACATGTGCCATGTGTGGGTATTTTGATACCAGAGTTCATACATTATACCAACATTTCCTTTCTTCTCTTTAATACACACACACACACACACACACACACACACACACACACACAATGTTAACACATCATGGAATGATGACCAACCTCATTTTCAGGGCCTGGAACTGTTGGAGAAGAAGTGCCAACTGCTGCTGCTGCTGTGAAGACAAAGCTGCTTTCTGTTGTTGAGCCAAAACCTGTGCATACTGCTGTCTTCAAAAAGTAAAATAAAGTGTAACCTGTCAATCCACATTTAGTGCACTTTACTGAGATACTGAAAAGCAAAGGTTGGTCTACCACCCCCCAAAAAACCACTAGAAATAGCTATCAAATAAATTTTAACAATTCTTCATGATAGTTATACAGAAAATTCTGTCATTCTGTCAAAAAACTGAACTTCTAGATAACATGATGAAAGAGGAGAGCAAGAAAAAAAAGAAAAAGAAAAAAGGAAAATTACAAAATGTCAAAAACTAGCAAACTCCCCAAAACTAATGTCAGAAAGCAAATGAAAAATAAAACAGATTCGAACTATTTCCACATGAAGCACCTTTTGCAAAAATAAAAATAACTTGTATAAAGATTCTTAAAATTTATGTTTCAGCTTAGAAAATTTTAGGTTAAGATTTTTTTCACTAGATCGGGGTAAACAATTTTTTTTCTGTAAAGAGCCAGACAGTAAATATTTTCAGCTTTGCAGGCCACATGCAACTATTTAATTCTGCCACTGCAGTGCAAAAGCAGCCATAGACAACACACCAACATATGTGTGTAGCTGTGTTCCAAATAAAACCCTACTTATGGGGCACCTGGGTGACTCAGTGGCTGAGCATCTGCCTTCAGCTCAGGGCGTGATCCGATCCCAGGGTTCTGGGATCGAGTCCCACATTAGGCTCCCCACAGGAGCCTGCTTCTCCCTCTGCCTATGTCTCTCATGAATTAAAAAAAATTAAAAAATAAAAAAACCTGCTCATGACAACAGGGACCAAGCTGGTTTGTCAATCTTTGCACCAGATGACAGTAAATCTTACTGCTTCTACCAAAAGGACACATAATTCAAGTGATTTTGCCATTATTCCACATCACTACTAACAGTATAAATTTTTACTTCTTCTCTGCCCTCTCAACTATGTTTTTTCTCTGGCATTCAAAGTTGAGCCATTTAATTCTTAAAATGCTTGTTGTTTCTTGCTTTAGGAGCTAACGAGCTTGCAAAATTATAGTTAATGTGTCATTTTCTGTAAATTTCTGGTACTTATAAAGGTAAGACCAAACTCCAAATATATAGTGGTAACATGGCACTAACTGGGTGACTGAAGTATCTTATAAACTTTTAGTTCTCTGCTATAAAAGGTAAAACATGGGAGATTATATCTAAAGGCACTTTGGGGCTCCTGGGAGGCTTAGCCAATAGAGTCAGACTCTTGGTTTCGGCTCAGGTCATGATATTGGGGTCCTGAAATGGAGCCCACATGGCACTCCGCATTTAGGGGGAAGTTTGTTTTTCCCTCTCCCTCTGCCCCTCCCCCCGACTCATGTGTACACACTCTCAAACAAATAAAATCTTCAAAAAAAATTTTTTTAAATAAAGGCACTTTGAATAATGCAGGGTACCCTACTGTATTATTGCTCTTACTGTATTAAGAACTGCTGGTACTGAAGGTGCTGCATTTGGTACAAGGCAGTGAGCTCCTGCTGCCTGGTCAGTCGTTCCTGGTCCAACTCTCCCTAGGAGTGAAGGGGTAGGGAAAGAAATACCACTGAACAAACTGCAAAGAGCCTAAAAGCCATTTACTACATACATCTGAAAGCAAAGTCAATCTCAGATCTTTACAAGCCACTCTCTCTTTATGCCCCAAATGCTTTTCTTACAAAGTTCTTTAAAGGCTAAACAATGCCATCTAGTGGAAGAAGGTGGTGTCTGCATTTTTAAGAGATTCCCTATGGTGGGAAAGGGGTCCTCATTTCAGCAGTTGTTCTCCCCTCCTACCCTTGAAGCTAAATATTATACTGTACTCCAGAGTCATTACTGTTAACTAAAAAATATATTATTTCCCAATGTTAAAAGTGATCTCTAAATTTGGAGATCACGCAGAATTAGAGAAATAGGACAAAACAGGAGTAAAATTACAGAAGTTAATGTGACAGTAGGAATTTTACAAGGGCCCCTAATGAATATAGAGAACAATGTAGATATATGTCTTGTCAAAGATGCTGAGCAGTTTTAAATTAACGGAATATGAAAGAGCTTTGAAAATTGTAACTGTCAACCCTAAAATTTGGTGTTTCTATTACTATTAATACATCATGAGTTGGAAAAGATACAGTTTTTTAGTTTGTATTTTCAAATAACATAGCTGGAATTTAAATTCTGAAAAGTTAAAATTGGGAGAAAGAATAAAATGTGAAGTATAAGATAACAAATAATGAAGACATAAGGGTGACACAGAACTAAGGCAAGTCATTAATGAACAGTTTATCTCTTTATTATACAGAAAGTAGGCTTTGAAATAAAATATTTGATACACAATTTGGGGGGGTGGAGATCATTTCAAATTCAGGAACATTTTTCTTTTCATTAAATATGGGAAGGTGGAAGCTACACTAGATTAATCTAAAATGTCTACATAAAAACCTACATTTCAAGGTATATTCATCATCAAAGTGAACTCTCTTACCAGTGCTATTCAGGGCAATGACAATAACAGCTGACAGAAACAGAGCTTGCCATGGTTCTGCCCCTTAAGTAAGTCTAATTGAGGCTCAGCCCCCTTACCTGGAAGTCAGGAAATGGGCTAGAGCAACCATGCCAAGCTCCAAGGGATGAATTTTCAGCACTGAAACATGCACAATAACTCATCCCAATTTCAGAAAAGGGAAATAAAGCTCAAACTTGGTATATAAGTTAAATGTTTATACAATAATTTTTCTTTTGATTTACAACAGAAATGTCAGAAATAATCTCCCTCACCTAGAACTTGTCACTGCTCTCCAAATTATAGGAGGTTTCGCCCATCAGTGGATTGCGACACTGATTACTAGGTCAAGATAAACATTCATATAGAAAGGAAGGAAGGGAGGGAGGGAGGGAAGAAAATATGTGCATGGCACAAAATGTTCTGTGAAATTTCTTTCACAAAAATATACATATGGTTATGAACGTAAAGAGTAGTAATGTAAAACTCACTTTTATTTTCCTACAGGCTGTGGCCAAACAAGTTTGATGGCCACTGTTCTTACCTATAAACCCCTTTGACCATAGAGTTTGAGGCCTATTTGCCCTCATCTCGAACCCACCACAAGGCCTAGCACAGGCCCTCACTATGTAGCTGATGAATAAATCAATGGTGACTGTTATTGCAGTGACCCAGTGTTCCCACTAAAGGTGTCTGACCATGGCCACTTCTGACTACTGCAGCCACCCAACACTCCAACCTGGAAAAGGAAACATAAAGCACAGATTCGAGGCCCTCCAAAAAGAATTCTACAGGGAGAAGGGAGAAGCAGCTGCAGAGAGGTACAATTTCCCCTTTCAAAGATATTCCAGTGCCAGTATATGAGGTATGTTACATTATGAATCAATTTTTAGTTACAATACCAGTAACTAATATTTAAAAAAAGAAAAAATCTTCAAAATATTCCAAAGCACTAAATTTTTTTTATTAGCAACATTTATTTGCTTTAAGATAAACCTAAAATTTAGGAATTTTATGAGTCAGCAACCAAGTGGCAAACAGAGGGGAGGGAAGAAGGGAAGGGAAAGAGGAGAATGCGCATTCTAACCAGATGCAAAAAGGAACTCTAAGAAGTCAACAGAACTGAAGCACAATACATAAAGTTAAAAGCTCTGAAGTGAGTTTAGAAAATTAGGAGCCAGAACACGTAGGACCTAGTAGGCAAGACAGAGTAAGATGTTCTTTATTCTACACCTGCTAGAAGAAAGCTACTGAAGGTTTTCCTTTAGAATTTAGGGATTGGAGGGTGAACACAGGTATTTGAGTTCTAAAAAGATCACTATAGCTAGGTATGCAGTCCCCAATTCAGACTGTCCATTGTCATCTCAATTACTCTCAAAAAATGCAGTTTCTTCCTTGTAAGATGCAACATCTGCATTGTGTTTACAAAGAGAAGCAAGTGTTTCTGCACCTCTTATGTGTTCTGAGAGAGCTGTAAGGTACTTACCATATGAGGAGGGGGAGCTGGGCCGGGAGAGAAGGGAACCCTTCCCCACATTTTCATGATATCACCAAGAGGTTGGAAGCTTTCATCACATGCTCTCTTCACCAATAAAGACATAGTAAAATAACCCGCCTGAAACCATTCCGCCATCTCCTGATTATTGAAGGGACCTATAATAGCACCAATTAAACAGAAGGGCAATAAAAATCCTTTCAGACTGAAGACGAAAAAAATATTTCCTGAGTCTGATCCTTAACCAAAGATACAACTTGTTTGAGGTCTATCAAATATTTTGTATGATATTTTAATTTAATCCATCCCCAGAGGCAGTTAAATAGGCTTCTAACTAATAAAATGCAACAGAAATGATTTTGAAATAAGACTCCTGTCTATACATCCCAAATTCTCTGTGGCACTTTAATTATTTTAAGAAGTGTAACTGTCTCCATTTCACTTGATCTCTACAATTCATTTGTCAGAATTCATAAAAATGAGTGTTTTTGTTAGATTTTGTATTACTTAGGCATAAATATAAACATGTAGTTAGGCTAAATATGCTTTTCTCTAATTTTCATTTTCTGCCAGATTATTAAAGGTTAAGCAAAGTATAAGCAACAATCTATTAAATTAAGATAAATTGCAGTTTATTTACCCAGGTATGACTAAATTTGGCCAGGGGCATGGGGGGTGGGGGGTGGTGTTAACATTCTCTAGATGTTTTATAATTAAAAATTAAATATTTTATAGAAAAAACAACAAATGCACTCTGATTCATATCCATTCATTCATTCATTCACTAAATATTTACTGAACACCAATTATATGGGTCTAGGCCATGGGAATACAATAGTAAATAAAACAAAGCCCTAGAACATCCATTTCTGGGAAGATAGAATAGATATACTTGTCCCTGCTCCTTCCGCTAAATTCAACAAAAAACCCTACACATTATATACAAAAGAAACAAAAGATGACCCCAAAGAGTAGAGAGAAAAAAAGCAGACTTGCTAGAGCCTTGGAGCCTAAGGAACCATACAGTGGTGGTGAATTCCCTGACTTTTCATTTTACCTCATGTATCCCAAATTTGGAGAAGTTGTCAGTAACAAAAAACATAACCCAATATATACAACTAAAAATACGACACAATTATATGCTACCTACAAGAAAGTAATTTTAAATATAATATAGGCAAATTGAAAATAAAAGGATATAACTCTGGGAAACGAACGAGGGGTAGTGGAAAGGCAGGTGGGCAGGGGGATGGGGTGACTGGGAGGGGGGCACTTGACAGGATGAGCACTGGGTGTTATGCTATATGTTGGCAAATCAAACTCCAACAAAAAAATATACAAAAAATAAAAAAATAAAAACAAAACCATTTTTAATTGAAAAAAAAAAGAAAATAAAAGGATAGAAAAAGATATATCATGCAAGTGTTAAGGGGGGAAAAGGCTGGAATAGCTATATTAGTATTTGATAAAGTAGACTTCAAAACAAAGAAAATTAACAGAGACAGAGAGGATATGTATTAACAAAGGGTCAATCCACCAAAAAGACATAGTAATTATAAAAATGTATACATCAAACAAAGCTGCAAAAATACATGAAGCAAAATCTAATAAAACTATAAAGACAGAGAAATCCTCAGTTACAGATGCAGACCTCAACACCATTCCCACAACAACTGATATAATTAGACAGAAAACCAACAAGATTACAGAGCTCAACAAAACCATCAATGAACAAGGTCCAACTGATGTTTATAGAATGCTCCAGACAGCAAAATAAACATTCTTTTCAAGTACCCATAGAACATACAGCAAAATGAACTATACTGAGCCATAAAGAAGTCTCAAAAAAATGTTAAAAACTGAAATTATATACGGTGTGTTTTTCAACCACAATAAAATCAAGCCAGAAATCATTAACAGAAAGATAACAGGAAAACTCCAAACACTTGGAAACTAAACACATTCCAAGTTATCCACAAGTAAAAGTGGAAGTCTCATGAGGGCCTGGATGGCTCAGTCCAAAGAGTATATGACTCTTGATCTCAGGATCATGAGTTTAATATGGTATAGAAATTACTTAAATATATATTTTTTAAAGTGGAGGTTTCAAGGGCAATCAAAAAAAATATATATATATATATATACCGAACTGGAGGCACCTGGGTAGCTTAGTCAGTTAAGCGTCCAACTCTTGATTTTGGCTCATATCATGATTTCAAGGTTGTGAGATTAAGCCCCCAGTCAGGATCACATGCTAGGCATGGAGCCTGCTTAAGATTTTCTCTTTTTCTTCCTCTGCAATCCCCCACCTCTCTCTCTCTTAAGAAAAAAAGGTACACTGAACTGAATGAAAATGAAAATACATGTATAAAAATTTGTGGTACTCAGTTTAAGTGCTGAAAGAGAAATTCACAGTATTAAATGCTTACATTAGAAAAGTCTCAAATCAATAATATAAGCACCCACCCTCAAGACCCTAGAAAAAGAGAAGCAAACCCTAAAAAGGAAGAAAGAAATAATAAAGAGCACAACTCAATGAAATTGAAAACAACAATAGTGAAAAATATCGAAGTTGATTCTTTGAAAAGATCAATAAAATTATCAAATATCTAGCAAGACTAGCAATGACAAAAGAGAAATGAACAAATTACCAAGATCAGGAATAGAAACAGGGGCCATCACTAGAGAACCTGAAAATATCAAAAAGAAAATAAGGGAATACTCCAAATAACTCTACCCACACAAATTTGACATCTTAGATGAAATAGATGAATTCATCAAAAAACACAAACTACCAAATTAACTCATATTAAATCAATAATTTAAATAGCCCCTGTAACTATTAGGGATATTGAATTTTATGATTCCCCAAAAATAGGGCATCTGGCTGGCTCAGTCATATGACTCTTAATCTCAAGGTTGTGAGTTCAAGTCCCATGTTTGGCATGGGGCCTATTTTAAAATTAAATTAAATTAAATTTAAATTAAATTCCCAAAAGAGAAGTCCCCAGATGGTTTCACTAGAGAATTCTACAAAACATTTAAAGAAAAATTAACACCAACCCTAAATAATCTTCCAGAAAATAGGAGAGGGAGTTAATTTCCCAGTTCATTTTATGAAGCTAATATTACTGATAATAAAATTAGACAATGAGAATATATATATATAAAAAAACTACAAAACAGAGAATATATATATAAAAAAAAAAAACCCTACAAAACAACATGCTTCATGAACACAAAAATCCTTAACTAAACATTACCAAACAGGATCTAGCAATATATAAAAAGAGTTATACACCATGAATAAAAGGGGTTTACTCCAAGGATATAAAGCTTCTTCAATATTCAAAATGTAACCAATTTAATCTACCATACTAAAATTATTAAAGAAGAAAGATCATGGGAACATATCAACAGATACAGAAAAGGATTTGACAAAATCCGATACCAACTGTAATAAAAACTCTCAAAAAATAAAGTATCTTCCTCAACTTCATAAAGGATATCTATAAAAAGCCAGCAACTAACATTACACTTAATTATTAAAGACTGAATGTCTTCCCCTTAAAATAGGAACAAAGGAAAGAAAAAGCAAGTATATCTGCTTCCACTCATCACAGTCAACATAGTGTTGGAATATACAATAAAGCAACAAAAGGAAATAAAAGATATAGGTTGGAAACAAACAAAAAAAAAACTGTTGCTATTTACAGATGACACTAATGTCTACAAAGGAAATCCTACAGAATCTAACATTAACCACAAAAAAACTCCTAAAACTAATAAATGAACTCAGCAAGGTCACAGACTAAAGAGAAACATCCAAAACTCAATTCTATGTAGTAACAATGAACACAAAGACATTGAAATAAAATTTATAATTACTCAAAAATCAAGTAGATGCAAATCTAATAGAGTGTGTATCTATTCTAAAAACTACACAAGCTCATAGACTGGAAAAGTTAACATGAGAAAGATGTCAATTTTCTTCAAAATAACAGAGGTTTAACATAGTTCCTATTAAAATCTCAGCAAGATATTTAAATATAGATTTCTTAATATATTTATATGGTAAATATAGATAATAGTATTCTAAAATTTATATGGAAAGGTATAGAAACTAGGAAAGCTAAAAACTATTTTGATAAAAATAAACTAGGAGGAAAAAAAGGGGAGGAATTAGTCTATCCAATTTCAAGATGTATTACATAGCTACAATAATCAAGACTGTGATATTGGTGGAAAGACAGACACACAGATCAGTAGAATAAAGAACACAGAAACAGACCAACATAAAAATGCCCAACTGAATTTTAACTAAGATACAAAAGCAATTTGAAAGAGGAAAGATGGTTTTCAACAAATGGTTCCAGAGTAACTAGATATCCATCAGCAAAAAAAACCCCCCACTTTTACCTAAGTCCCATTCATTACACAAAAATTAACTCAAAATAGATCATAGAGTTGGATCTCCTAGCTGGCACACTGAGTTGAGCAATTGACTCTTGGTTTCAGCTCAGGTCATGATCTCAGGGTAGTGGGATCAAGCACCACATCAGGCTCCCTGCTCAGTGTGGAGTCTGCTTGAGACTCTCTCCCTCTGCCCCTTTTCCTGGCTTCCTCTCTCTCTCAAATAAATAAATCTTTAAAAAAAAAAAAAAAAAAAGATTGGAGAATTAAATGTAAAACAAAAACTATAAACTATTTTGGAAAGGAAATTTGGGATCTGAAGCCAGGAAAAGAGTTCTTTGGTCTCAGACTTACTACCAAAAACACAGTCTATAAAAGGGAAAAACTGATCAACTGGACTTCATCAGTATTTAAAACTTTTGATCTGTGAAGGACTCTGTTATGAGGATAAAAAGATACAGATGGGAGAAAATATCTGCAAACCACATATCTAACAAAGGACTAGTATCTATATATATAAAGAAGCCCCCCCCCCCAAAAAAGAAGTCTCAAAACTCAAAGGTTAAAAAAAAAGCAAACAATTAGAACATGGGTAAAAAAACCATGAAGAGACAGTTTACTAAAGAGAATAAGCAACCAATAAACACATTAAAAGATGCTCAAAACCCCAAACTACAATGAGGTATCGCTACACAGTATGTCAAAACAGCTAACATAAAAAATATACTGTCAAGGATATGAAGAAACCAAGTAACTCATAGATTGCTGCGGGAATACAAAATGGTTCAGCCCTTCTGGAAAACAGTATGGCAATTTCCATACAATCTAGCAATTGCACTCCTCGGTATTTATATCTCAGAGGAATGAAGAGTTGTGTTAACACAAAAGCTTACCTATAAATATTTAACAACTTTATCATAATAGCCAAAAATGAGGAGACCCTGGGTGGCTCAGTTAAGTATCTGACTCCTGGTTTCGACTCAAGTCACCTCAGAGTTCTGAGATCAAGCCCCACATCAGGCTCTGCACTCAGAACGGAGTCTGACTGAGATTCTCCCCCCTTTCTCCCTCTGCCCCTCCCCACTATGAGCACTCTCTAAAATAAATAAATCTTTAAAAAAAAAAAAAAGCCAAAAACAGGAACCCAGACACCCTTCATGGATGAAATGGTTAAACTATGTTATATCCGTGTCATGGATGTACTACTCAGTAAATAAAGAGAAACTGCTGATATATGTAACAACCTGTATCAATCTCCTGAGAATTATGCTGAGTGGAAAAAAAAAAAAAAAAAAAAACATTTTTCCATTGGATGGAAATGGATTCCATTTATGTACCATTCTTGAAATGACAAACTATAGAAATGGGGAATAGATTAGTGGTTGCCAAGTGTTAAGGAGTGGGCAAGGGTGGGAAGGAAATGTGTGTGGCTATTCAAGTTCCACGTTAGATAGAAACATTTTGAATCTTGACTATATCAAAGTCAATAATCTGGCTGGATATTGTACTATAGTTTTGCATTAGATTACCAGTGTGAGAAACTGGGTAACATAAAATCTCTACTATTTCTTACAACTGCATGTGAAGCTACAATTGTCTCAAGGTAAATTTAATTAAAACACACCTCCATGTGTTTTAATTAAAACACACAGTCCTCAACTTGGGGGCACACTCTGTCTCTCCAGTTGCAATCCCTAAAACACTGAATAAACACTTTTGATTGTTTTACAAACAAAACAAACAAAACAAAAACAAAAACCAAGCATATGCACAGTCCTGCTTCCAATGTACCTACATTCTACAGGAATATAAACAGATCATGAACAAATATATACAGAACCAGACAGCACTCGATGCTATGAAGGAGAATAAGGGGAAGGGTAATGAGACTGCGAATGGAAAAGGAGTTAGTACACTGGAGAGGGGTCACAGGGTATACTTGGTAAAACACTATCATGAAAAGGACACTAATATAGTCAACCAATTTCAGGTTATAAACAAAGATTTCAAAAGCAGAAACGAAGAATCAACAAATTGTCTTTTACAGCATTCTTTCCCCATTCTAATCTAACTTGTGCACTGTACAAATCTTTTAAGGGATTAGTTTATAATACAGTACGATCCTTTCTCACATGTTTTTAACAGTTGTTTATCATTTATGATATCAACCCCACTTCAGTGAAACATTCAAGTAAGGTCTTCCAAGACTGCTGTCATCACCCTTTTATGGGAGGGAAACTGAAGTACAAAGAACATAAGGAATTCACCTGCCTAGTTAACCAGCTGGGAAGCCAGAACTGAAGGGGTCTTGAGTATTTTGTTTACATCCCTAAATTATTAGTAATCACATTCCACCTTGTATTCAAATAATTTTCATTTGGACTGCCCTCCCCCACTGAAACTGTAAAGTACTATAGGAGGAACCTATAAAAATGCCTTCTATACGTATGTATGTATACATGTTACAGACACACACACACGAAGAAAACCTGGAAAATGGATTGTTTTCTACTACTATGAAAATTAACATTAAAGAATGACCATCTTACAGAATCTGAAGATAATGGCTTCAAGTAGAATGGAACAAGCTACCTTGAATTTCTCCCTGAGGATCTTTGTAATACCACTTCTGCATTGCTTCGTGCATCAATGGAATTGAGACTCCCTTAGCTCTGTGCTCTTGCAGTTTTGATGCCAGTCTCTCATCATCTAGTGCACTGTCTTGGAGATAAGCCACCATCTTCTCAGCTTGCTAACAGGATTAAAAAAAGGATTAAGGAAACAAATGATCCCAAATTAATACTTGTACATGTAACAAAAATGTCTACCTTTTATGAATGACTTGATCTATGAAAGGTACTACTGTGCAAGAAACACAGCAGGCAACCATGACTTCTTCCAACAGGTCATGAAATATATACTGTCCCCATTTTATGGAGGGGAAAACTAAGGCTCAGAGAGGCCAAATCTTGCTCAAAGTCTCAAAATTATTAAGCAAACCAAACAGATTAAAACACAAACTGGTATGGATCAAAGGCCAGGCTTCTAATCAACACACTAATAAGATTACTATTTAATAAGCCATTGGTCAGTCCTGAAGCATATAAACTAAACCTATAAAAACATAGGTGTTAATACAATAAAGATCCAATTAATCAATTACAAATATAATCTTTTACAATTCTACTAAGACATCGCCCTACTTCCTCTCTTCAAGCATTTCCTGCCACCAACAACCACTCCATCTCAAAGAAAGAGAAATTCTTCTATAGAAAATAAGCTACCATTTACTTCACATATAACAAAGTTATATCTAATCCTAGGGAAATCTAGAGACATGAATAAAATGCTAATATCCTGAGTTTAACTATTTTCCCAGTTACACTTCAGGCAAAAATACAGAAGACGCTATGCCCATGCACAGCTGCTTGTATTTGCCATTTTTGGCATTCCATTAATTTCCAAAAAGAAAAAAGAAAAGCAAACAGCTAAGGGCAACCTCAGAAGAGAAAAAATAACCTGACACAATGACTACTACATAGCAGAAACTTATAAGCATGAAATGATTTGAAAGACAATTACTCATACAAAAAAATACCAGATTTACAAACAACTTTTCCAGTACATAAAATCTAGCGCACAGAAGTTCTATTTCTGAAGATTCATTTAATGCTTTCCAATTTTTATAGTAGTTTGGGAGGAGAAAAAAATAATGACACAATTTTTACCTGCTCCAAATGCTTGAGACCCTCTTCATCATCTGGCTCTGTGGAAACACTGCCCATACCAGGAGCACCTACGACCGGCGTTTCAACTGGCCGGAGGGCAGGACTAGGATTGGGAACAGGCGGTGGAAGTATGAGAAGAGGAGAGGCTGTATCTGAAGGAATCTGTGACAGGGGCTGCTGGACATCAGAAACCATTTCTAAAGGAAAAAAACACAGAAACATGAAAACCTTTTAAACTAGAGATTCTTATGAAGAATGTATCCTCTAATTAGGCTGCTCGCTAAATGGGCTCAACAGAAATGTGAATGTGTCAGGGACACTGCAGCTACTTCTTATGGAAAATTATAGTTATTTCTCCCTACAATGACAGAAGTATCTTTACAGGATGACAAAACAGGATTAAAAGTGATCTAGAAGGTCCTTCTACAGTGCCTGTCTGTGTCACTAGAGCATCTACTAGTTGTACGTCTCCCTCTTGAAAGCAAACAGAATTGGTCTAATCCCTTCTTATGTCTCCATATAGCAGACCATTAACAGCACTGCAAATCTTCTCAAAAATGTCGTATTTCATCAATTTTGATTAAACATATCTGCAATTAACTTTGACTAAACACATCTGCAATTATCTTGAATAAATACCTATTTCAGGTGATAATATAATTCAATACATTACAGTCTTTAGAATAATAAAGAGCACTTGGGAGTCTACATGGACAGTGCAGGAAGTTCTTCCCAATAAGAACAGAATTCCTGGGTGGCTCAGAGGTTTAGCGCCTGCCTTCAGCCCAGAGCGTGATCCTGGAGTCCTGGGATTGAGTCCCACATCAGGCTCCCTGCATGGAGCCTGCTTCTCCCTCTGCCTGTCTCTGTCTCTCTTTCATGAAAGAAATAAAATCTTAAAAAAAAAAAAAAAAAAAGAACAGACTGCAAAAGAGGTTCTGTGTTGTGTTGGTCTCTATTTCTAGCCTCTCAGTATGCGGGCTCTTAAGAAGGGAAAGGGGATGGGAGTAATTAGATACAACTGCAGTTTCCCCTTTGAAACCTTGTTTGTTCAATTACAGATAGCTTCTCCAAATTCCTGTTCTTCTCAGGAACTCTTTACTTTCTCTGCCAAACTTCTTAAAAGAATAGCCAATACACCACCATCACCCACACCTGCTGCACTGTGACTTCCACTTCCACCCTCCAATACAGATTCTCTCCCAAAGAGAAACAGTGCCTCAAAGTCCCCAAATCCAATGCCTTTTCCTAGTCCTCATCATCTGACCTCAGCAGTCCAATCCTAAACCTCCTTCCTTCCTCATAGTCCCTTTAGTCTAGGCCACTCTTGCCTCTGAAGATTTTTCTCTGGCTACTCTTTACTTACCCTCTTAAATAGGAATTTTGCCCTAAGATGACTAACATACATATGTTTTATCCCCTTATAGAATATTAACCTGGAGTTTTAATCCTTAATACGTATCTATGAAGCTTTCTCAAATACACATGTCTGGACTCCATCCTAAAATCTCCTAAGAAAAAGGCCCCAGGCATGCACATCCACAAGAATGAACCACAAGTAATTTGGGGTACACCATAACTGAAAAAACTACATATCAAACAGGTCTCAAAACGGACAAGTCCCACAGTGCCTGAGAGAGATTCAAACACTTGAATCCACTCACTAAGCTTTGTTCTAGACATGAAACACTGCAAAGATATCCTTGGTTTAAACCCTCAAAATATTAGCCTATTAGGGAAAAAGGTAATACACAGATTTTTGTATTATTGCATTGTTCTGTCAGGAATAGTGCTGGTTGTTTAAGAAACAAGAGAAGATCGCTAACCTAGTTTGGGAACTTTGGGTGCGAAAGTTTCAGGGACAGATAACAGTATTTGCTAAGACAAGGAGACAAAAGAGCAAGGCTCATGTCAGGACCTAGTAGGCTGTGAAACTGGGGAACAGAGTACAAAGGAGATAGAGATGGCACTGAAACCACAGAGGCAGGAAGATGTTAAGGCTTGCAGGCCATGGTAAAGGTGTGATTTTTTTTTTTTTTTATTGTGACTCAACCAATTACCCCTTTAACATGAAGGATTACAATGTTATTTTTAAATATGCACAAGAAGAAACAAGGAAGTGAATGTTAAAACTGCCTACTAAAAAAAAAAACTGCCTACTAAGATACATTATCAAGTTAAAATAAAAACAGTAACACTAAAGAAGGGGATATACTTTAAGCTTATTCTCTAGCAAAAGTGGTAGGACTTCCCCAGATTCATCCATGTTCTTTATGGCCTCATTTGGAACAGCAGCAATTTGGTGTGCCTTCGGGACATAGACCCAACCACTATATGAAAAAAAGGAAGGTCACCCGTCTGATGTGGAAATAAAATTATTGCAGAAGGTCCTAAATCCTATCTGCTCAACTAATACGAAGATGGCTATATCTTAACATCCTAGAAAGTGAGATTCCTGAGTTGCACTCTTGATTCTTCTCTTTTGGTGAATTTGGGGAAGGACACATATGTGGGGAGCAGCACATGACTAGCTTTACTGGTAAAATAATCTATTCTAATAATTTACCACTGGGAGTTCTATGAGGCATAAACAGAAACCTATCTTATCAGTGATCACTGGCCTGCCTGAGTAGAATCCTGTTTAAGCTTATCTACTCTCATAAATACATACCATCCCCTCTGCTGGGCACTTTGGTTGGCAGGCTATTTTCCGTCTGACCCTCTTCCTCAGCTTTTTCCGTTTGCTCAGTTTGGGATTCCTCCTTCCTCTCAAATTGCGGTGCTTCCTGAGGCTGATGGTCTGAAGGAGTACCTGGTCTTGCAGATGATGATGAGGTCTGGGATGTTTCCTCACTAGCTTCTGGAACATGAAGCATTCTTAAATTAACTTATGAAACTTTCGGTTTGATAAAAAGAAGGTAAAAGACGACAATGAGCCTTACCAACTCCTACTCTATCTGTCTTCTCTCCCTCTTTCCTATTTGTCTTATCAGGTTCTTTGGCTTCTTCATTATGGCTGCTCTCAGAGTCAGAGCACTCCCCACCTTCCTCCACAGGCCGGAAGTCCATCTCCTGCTCTTCTGGAATTGGCTCTTTCTGTACTTTCTGTATCAAGAAAATGAAGCCAAAGCTCAAAATACATTGAACTTTGGTGGTAGGTCAGTGCCTATTGTGACATTTAAAACAGATTTCTTACCTTTAGAAAGAGGAATGCTCCAGAGGAGTCAAATGTGCCCATCTCTTCTTCAGCGTCCTCTAAGCACCACTCGGGCAAACTATCCCGGTCATCGTCTATGCTTCCACTGCCAGAGCGCACCCTTCGATAACCCCGTTCATCATCCCGATCTCGAAAATCAAACTCAAACCTTCGCCGTCGTTCCATGTGTTCTCGCCAGCCTGCAGAACGAGGGCCATCTGGGATGAGGAGGAGGATACAAAACTTAGAAAAATTTTATGACAGTCTTTGAAAAAGAAAATCGCGAATAGAAAATAAAGAAAACTATGTGCATTTAAATAATCAATTTACTACAGAGAAACTTAAGCAAATTAAATGAAATTCAGAGCTCAGCATACACATGACATCACTAAGTGACAACAGTAGTTATCTTCAGTAAATCCTGAGCCACACAACATACTCTAAAGCTTTGAAAAATCAATTTAAAACAAATCACTTTTAAAAAGCACTTTATGCAAAGTATACATTTTGGATAAGCTTTAGATATCTGACTGAAATGCCGATTTGCCGTTTACATGGCAGACTCCTAGCCCAGGCTTATACCACTGGATATCATGGGCTCAAGTCCATGCCTTCCCTCTGGCAGGCTTTAACACATTTCTTTCTTCTCCTGAAAATATCGGTTTTTTGTTTTGTTTTTTTTTAAGATTTTATTTACTTATTCATGAGAGACACTGAGAGAGGCAGAGACACAGGCAGAGGGAGAAGCAGGCTCCTCAAAGGCAGCCCAATGTGGGACTCGATCCCCGGACCCAGGATAATGCCCTGAGCTAAAGGCAGATGCTCAACAGCTGAGCCACCCAGGAATTCCAAAAATATCATTCTTGATGTATAAGAACAACTCCCGTGTCAATTCCTAATATCAAATTCATCATGCCTACTTGCTAGTGCCGAGATCCCATTTGTAATTGATTCCCAAGAAAAAGGCATGGAATTACAGCACTGACAGATATCACAGATTTTATACAGCCCACTATCCTAATTCTACAGTTTAAGAAACAAAAACTCTGACAGAAGTTAACTTGCATAATAGCAAGGCAGAACTAGAATCTAATTTTGCATCCTCTGCTACTTTTTCCACAATAGCATCCACAATTTACTCTCATCTCTTAACTCTCCCTAGGGAATTTTTATTTCTGTATAGCATCCCCAGGGACATTCCTAAATCCACCCTAGTATACGGTTTATTACATCTACTTTTCAAAAGGAAAAAGACTGCCTAAGAATAAAAGATGCCAGTTATGGTATTTTTTAAGAAAAAAGTCATTAATATCTGATAAACATAAGTCTGAGTGTCTTAAAAGGAGAGGTAGGTTTTAACCTATTAAAATTTTCTATTTTTGACTGCTTTCTCTGTAGGAGATACACGAAAGAAAAGCCAAAGTTCAATGTTCTTACTACTATACTAAGGCCCAATTTGCTAAAACCAGCAATCTGAAAATCAAACTGAAAATGAGAAGGCAAAACACTAAAATGCCCAGTAGAGGTAGTTACTTATAAATCATTCACAAAAAAGCTAAGAAAACATAATTCCCATACTCCTCCTCATCCTTTACTTACTTATAACTATTACACTTCTATGAAAACTAAAGAACTTTATATCCAGATTGCTTAAATGCAAACCTCGAATCATTATTCAAAGGAAGTATTCATGATCAACTGTTGAATTCCAAAGTACTCTCTCTATTACTATCATTTCTAAACTGTCTGTTAAGTATGCACCATGATAGGAATCTATCCTTCTAGGCATCTGGCTCATGTTTTCCTCTTACTGAGTTTCTTAAGTTCAGCTCCCAGAGTGGATGCTTTGCTGTCCTTAATAGTCCCATCTCCCTTAATATCCAGTTTTGAGTCCTACTTAAACCAAATGTAGCAGATAAGACACATCCCCAGCTTATGAAGACTAACCACTGCTTTTTAAGGTCTTACAATACCAAAATAAAAGTCTGCTACAATTTTTATAATATAAAAAATAGTAAAAAAAAAAAAAAAAATCACTGAACTTTTTTTTTAGATTATTTTTATTTTTTATTTTTTTTAATTCATGAGACAGAGAGAGAAAGAGAGAGATAGAGACACAAAGAAGCAGGCTCCCCACAGGAAGCCTTATGTGGGACTCGTTCCCAGGATTCCGGGATCACGCCCTGAGGCGAAGGCAGACGCTCAACCACCGAGCCACTCCAGGCATCCCAAATCACTAAACTTTTAATCAAATCATAGAAGAATAAATATAATCTAAGATATGCTAAGGGTAATTTATAACAACCGATATAATCAGACTTAACTTTGAATATGCTGGTTTGAAAAAGCAGATAGTATTCTTTTTTAAAAATGCTTATTTCCAGTGTTTTTTTAGCCCCATATATCATACACCTCACCCTGTCTTTTAAAAATGTACCACTAAAAAATTGGGGGAAATTGTTAAGTTAATGACAAATAAATTGGACATGGAAATCGAGTATCAGGGAGAAAGATTTAAGAAAAAGACAATATATATCTAAAATCTACGTTGTTGGGGTGAAGAGGGTCAGTGGTAGAAAATACACTAAAATTTTACTTTGTTTAACTAACTCCCTTTAATAGAATCGGCATCAGACACTTGGGCTCACAAACACTGTTGGTCTTCCAAAACATTCACCTTGTTTGTTTTTGATCCGCTGGAATTTCTCTTCTCGCTCAGTCCAGACCCTGTCCATTCTTTCACTGAATGCTTGTTGGGAACATAGTCTACAAACCCTTTTGCTTACAGGCAAGCTCAGCACAAAATGCCGTGATGCCTTGAAGAGAACTATAACATCTGGTTGCCCAGCACACAGACTCATGAGAATTGCCTAGATAACTGTGATGTAAACAATGCCCACTCATGACAGAAAACTCACCCAAGAGGCAACCATGAGGAGTTGGGGTAAAAGCATCAAAACTCTATCCAAAGATTAACTTCACCATGTTTCTACCTATCCATAACTACCTAAAGCACTCTGAGTGCTTGTTACAATGTTTACTCAGACTGAGACTAGTGATTTTGCTAATAACTTGATTTTCTTTTTTTTTAAACATTTTATTTATTTATTTATTTATTTATTCATGAGAGACACAGAGACAGAGGCAGAGACATAGGCAGAGGGAGAAGCAGGCTCCACGCAAGGAGCCTGACATGGGACTCGATCCCGGATTCCGGGATCAGGACCTGAGCCAAAGGCAGACGCTCAACCTCTGAGCTATCCAGGCGTCCCAATAACTTGATTTTAAAATGTACATGAAGGGCAGCCCCGGTGGCGCAGCGGTTTAGCGCTGCCTGCCACCTGGGGTGTGATCCTGGAGACCCAGGATCGAGTCCCACATCAGGCTTCCTGCTTGGAGCCCACTTCTGAACCCTCTGCCTGTGTCTCTGCCTCTCTCTCTCTGAATAAATAAATCTTTAAAGAAAAATAAATAAGTAAAATAAAATGTACATGAAAACAGTTTAATTATGATTTCTTCTACAAAAGTGAGCTGCTCTGGCATATGGCTGACAGCTAAAATAATGAAATTCATAAGGCAAATATACACTCTTTGTGCGTTTCAGTTCTGCATGACCCCACAATTCAAACTACAGTGGCATCTGATTATCATGAGGCATAGAATCAGCACTTTGGTAGGGGATGAACTTTGACACAAAGCACCAGTGTCTTCAATTACGAGCATATCTAATGTCAGGGAAGAACAGTTTGAGGCATTCTTAAGAGTCAAACAGAAGAACTTACAAAACCACTAATCACTACTATTCTCTCTCCTTTCTCTAAAGTTAGGACAAAAGAATGAACTTGTGATTATGTTTCTGACCTAGGTTTAGAGTTTATCCTTCAAATAAGCATAAATCACTTTCTTAGGATAAAAAAAAATTTTTTTTTGAAAAAATACATCTTTTATTATACAGGAAAAATACCAATTTTAGGAAGAGCACATATTTTTAATGAACACATAATTACACATTTTAAGTTTTAAAGCATGCTGGTAAAAATACAAAGATTAAATGTTAGATAAAACCAAAGGAGACCCTCTCACATTTTTGCAGTTAAAGGCAGGTGCTTCCCATTAAACTACACTATTTGCTCCAGAAAAATAAAAATGATTTTCATCAACTGAAGAGACTTGGGGAATTTTCATGCTGAAGTATTTTTTGTAGTGATAAGACTAAGTGTAATGACATAAATAATTCAGTCCTCTCTCTCTCTCTTTTTTTTTTTTCTTTCTAGTTCATCTTTTCTGCTTCCTTGGTACACAATCTCCACCAAATACTCCCTTATTTTGGTCTCCGCACTCCCTTGGCAGGAGCCTTACCAGGGCTATGGGGACGCCACCTCTCTCCATCCCGTCTCGGTCCAGCTAGTCTCCAACCTCCATCTTCATCTTCTCCGTTTTGTTCTTCTCTAAAAATACGCCAGTTTTCACTTTCTGATCGTATAAACTCATGCTTTCTTCCCACCGATGTTGGTCCACCTTCCTCAAAATTTGGTCTCCCTGTAATGAAAATAAGGAAACATGTGCCTCAGCCAATAAGGATTCTGAAAACAGACTGGACGGCTGAGATCACACTTTTGTGCAGATGTACCTGCTCAGGCAGTATTGAGCAACAGAGCTGCAGACATATGCATCCAGTATTAGACATATTTCTTAGAGTACAACAGTCACAGACCGGACAATTATTTTTTAAACAAATACATGCACCAAAAACGGGGGGTGCAATGAAACGTGAACCAACCTACCTTACCAGCACATACTGCTTTTTCAAAAGTCATACAAGATTTTTAATTATATGATGTATTTTAATTTATTTAATCAACTTCTACTAGCAATTCTACCCAAATAGGACATCTGTAAAATTCAACCTACCTTTTAGCCAAAAAAAAAAAAAAAACTCAAAAGTAGACAGTATGAACTATAATTTTTCATTTTCATTTACTCTAACATCTATTACATAATAAGCATACAACAAATTGCTTCTGAACAGAATGCAAAGCTATGTGTAACCTAATGCCAGTCAAGAGTTCCATTAAGAAAGAGAGCCTGGTATACCAAGTAAATTAAATTGGTACTTTCAAAGAACAAGATAATTCCAAACTGTGCAAATTCTCTCTTTAGTCATCATCCCACATGTGCTTACATAATTCATAACAGATTATATAAAATCTCACATTAAATTAGTTGAAAATCCAAAACATACACTGATATCTTCCATTTAAACAATTAAAAAGTTACATGTACATCAGTGATAACCTCAATTCTTTTCACTAAACCACCATGAAAATGAAAGAAAGTTGTACAGTTACATCTGAAAATGAGGGAATTCTCATTTCTGGTCATCCTCTTATATTTCATTTCACATGTATTAAGATTCAATATCCTGTTTATCCAAACAGTTATATTAGGTTGTTACCACATATTATTCTCCTGAAGGATAAAATATCTGGAAATTTGCTAGGCAAAATACTACCTGCTTTCTTATTATAGAAGGCAACCTCTAAGCCCCCAACAAGACCTCCCTTCTGACTCCTGCATAATACCCTCGCCTAAAGTGTGAGCTGCACTTGACTTGCTCCCAACAAACAGAATACAGCAGAAGCAGTAAGATGTCAGCACCAATATTAAGTTAAAAATTACTGACTTCCATCAGTCTTAGGATGCTCTCTCCAAGACAATCAATTGCCATGTCATGAGGCGGCCCTGTGGAGAAGCTCACATGGCACAGAACTGAGGCCTGCCAACAGCCACATGAGTGAGTATGGAAGTGGATCCAACCCAGTCAAGCCTTCAGATGACTACATCCCTGGCTGACACCTTGACTGCAGCCTTGCAAACTCATGAGACCCAGGTCAGAGCCAAGCAACTATGCTATTCCTTCCTGACTTACAAAAACTGAGATAATGTTTGTTGTTTTCAGCTAAGTTTTGAAGTATCTTGTTACATGGCCACAGATGATAAAACTCATCTAAACAAAACAACGCAAAACACTCAATCATCTGATTTATTCTTCATAACAATCCTCAATATTTGAAGTTATTTTTCCTACTTTTTGGAAAAATACTGAGAAGCAAAAAGATAACATAAAAGAACTGTCTAAATTCACACTATTTAAATGGCATAGACAGGATTCAAATATTCATCTTCTCACTCATTCAACAAATATTTATTGCACATTCAGTGCTAAGTTTTATGAATTCAAATACAGATATATCCCATGTCTGTCTTGGGTTTGGAGGCATCCCAGGTTCCCTTATTCAGAATAAGAAGGGCAACCCATTTTACAAAGTACCACATATATTACATGACTTGATGAAAATTGTAACTGTACTCACAAAAAAAAAAAAAAAAAAAAAAAAAACCTTAAAGAAACCCCTAATACAGGGGCACCTGAATGGCTCAGTTGGTTAAGCATCCAAGCACCTGGCTCTTGATTTTGTCTCAGGTCATGTCTCAGAGTCATGAGATTGAGCTGCATCAAGCTCTATGTTCATCGAGGAGTCTACTTGAAATTCTCTCCTCCCTCTCCTTTGGTACCTCCCCACTATACTCTCCCCGAAAATAAAGAAATAAATCTAAAAAAAAAAAATCCCTAATACATAGATAAAATGGAAACATATATAGACAAATGATGGGAAATGGCTTTTAAACCCATATAATCAGTCACAAGCAGTTTGTGCCAGGTACCATGCAATGACTTGGGAATACAGTAGTAATCACATGATGGATGTGCTAGATGAAACACTGACTTTCTTTCACCTACTTTTACACTAAGCCTTTGAAAAACTAATGAACATAGCAAAGCAAGCAAAAGAGCACAAATGGCAAAATGCTTATCAAAAACTGGTCACGGGATCCCTGGGTGGCACAGCGGTTTGGCGCCTGCCTTTGGCCCAGGGCGCGATCCTGGAGACCCGGGATCGAATCCCACATCAGGCTCCTGGTGCATGGAGCCTGCTTCTCCCTCTGCCTATGTCTCTGCCCCTATCTCTCTCTCTCTCTCTGTGACTATCACAAATAAATAAAAATTAAAAAAAAAAAGATTTTAAAAGCTGGTCACTATAATTTTAATTTTTTCTAATAGAGGATACACTGCAAAAAATTAAAAATAAAAGTACTAGTAATCTCTGTTTTAGAAACAGAGCCCTATCTGTTGTTGGCTTTTACCTAACTTTATATTTTTTCATAGTTGCAATCAATATACCTACTATTCTGTAATCTACTCTCCATCTACAGCAAATACTCCTCTCTGATTATACATCTTCCTAATTATGCAAATGGGTACACACCAGGTAGATCTTGCTGCCACAGCATAATCTACTAGATTATTTGACTGGACATTTACTTTATAACCAATTTTTTTGTGAACTATAGATAATGAGGCAAGAAATACCTGCTTTTCTGAACTATGTCTTCTGAAAAAGCTTCAAAGAATGCAATTACTAAGTCAGATGACAGACTTCATCCACTGCCTTTTTCCCCTCAAAAAAAAAAAGGGTCAAATCAACACACCATTTCACATTATTGATACTAAGTGCTGCTATCCTTTTTTTTTTTTTTTTCTTGCTATCCTTTTTTTAAAAAAAACTTTTACTACTGGGATCCCTGGGTGGCACAGCGGTTTGGCGCCTGCCTTTGGCCCAGGGCGTGATCCTGGAGACCCAGGATCGAATCCCATGTCAGGCTCCCAGTGCATGGAGCCTGCTTCTCCCTCTGCCTATGTTTCTGCCTCTCTCTCTCTCTCTCTCTCTGTGACTATCATAAAAAAAAAAAAAAAAAAAAAAAAAAAAACCTTTACTACTGTAATAGTTGTAAAGTGGTACACTAATATGGCTCAGATATGAATTTTTCGTATCAAAGATTTTTCATGTTGTTTACTGACTTTATGTCCCTTTGTGTGGTTTACATTTTTTCCTAAACCGTTTTACCTTTAGACTTGCCAGTCCTACATATATTTTTCCTATTAGTACCTAAGAATAGGAAAAAATTTTAAAACAGTATGGGGCAGGGGCACCTGGCTACCTCAGTTGGAAGAGCATGCAACTCTGGATCTTGGGGTGTAGGTTCAATCCCCACGTTGATATAGAGATTACTTAAAAATAAAAAAAGAAGAATAGGGCAAAAGTAGGGGAAATATAGGAAGAAACAAAATCTGGGTTTTCTACTTCTTGAAAATCATCTTGTAATTTTCAACCTGTACCTACCTCACAATCTTTGAATGACTATGTCATACCTTGTCTCAAAACTAATCTGAACAGGTATCTTAAAGATTAAAGAGGAGCACAGTACTAAATAAAGAATAAAAATCTTGTAGTCACTACACTTGATTTTATTTTTTTAAAGATTTTATTTATTTATTCATTGGGGGGGGGGGGGCAGAGACACAGGCAGAGGAGAAGCAGGCCCCATGCAGGAAGCCTGATGTGGGACTCGATCCCAGGACCCCAGGATCACACCCTGGGCTGAAGGCAGGTGCCAAACCACTGAGCCACCCAAGGATCCCCACTACACCTGATTTTAAATTTTGGCTGCAGTTCTGATCTATGCACCTTCACTTTAAAAAAAAAAAAAAAAGACCCAATTCCCAATTTATTATTTTTTTTATTTTTTTTCCAATTCCCAATTTAAAAGTATGTGTTAAGAAGGCTGCCTGAATTTACAGGAACACCAGCCCATTCTAGCTCAAAAATTCTATAACAAAGGAGTTCAAATTTTGTTGCTGAGTGCTTATTTCCTCAACTGCAATATACTTTTTGCTATGTCAAATATTACATAATTAATAACTTCAATGGAAAGATTAAGGTGACAACTTCTCCAGTAAACTAAGGAAAGCCAGAATAATATAGTTCTGACATGTCAAACATCCCACACGTAAGTGCAAGGTAGGTGGAGTTCCATCTTTGGGAGTCACTGTCATGTGCATAAGAGAAAGGTGAGAGAAATTCAAGAACTTTTAAGTGGACTTCACTCCACTCCTCCTCCTTCCTTTATGAAAACTTATTATTATTGAAGTATAACAATTCTTGCCAAAGAGTACATAAATCACAAATGTACTTTCAAAGAGTTTCAATAAAGCAAATACATCCACATGACTAAGATTTTAAAAAGAAAATATCAGGACAGCCCCGGTGGCTCAGCGGTTTAGCGCCACCTTCAGCAGAGGGCGTGATCCTGGAGACCCAGGATTGAGTCCCACGTCGGGCTCCCTGCATGGAGCCTGCTTCTCCCTCTGCCTGTGTCTCTGCCTCTCTCTCTCTCTCTCTGTCTCTCATAAACAAACAAACAAACAACCCTAAAAATAAATAAATAAAATAAAAAAGAAAATATCGGGCAGCCCGAGTGGCTCAGCGGTTTAGCGCCGCCTTCAGCCTGGGTTGCGATCCTGGAGACCCGGAATCGAGTCCCGCATTGGGCTCCCTGCATGGAGCCTGCTTCTCCCTCTGCCTGTGTCTCTGCCTCTCTCTCTCTTTCATTAATAAATAAAAAAACCTTTAAAATAAATTTAAAAAAAAAGAAAGAAAAAGAAAATATCTGGGGTTCCTGGATGGCTCAGTTGGCCAAGGGTCCAATTCTTGATTTTAGCTCAGGTCTTAATTTCAGGATCATGAGTTCAAGCCCTGCCACTGGGCTCCACAATGGGCATGGAGCCTACTTAAAATATAAAAAGTTAATAGAAATAGAAATAAAAAAGAAAATATCAGGAGCTTTCAAAAATCTTCATGTCCCTCCAGTCAACCCTTCCCAAAACAAGCACTATTTTTGACTTTCATCTCCAAAGATTAGATTTGCCTGTTGTTTAAACTTTTTTATGCCTGGCTTCTTACAGGAACCATTATGGGAGATTCATCCACATTGTTACAGAGAAGAGCAGCTTGTTCTTTTGCACGACTGTACAGGAACTCATTGTGTAGATAGACCACAATATATGACTCTGCTGCTGACTGAAGTTGTTTTTAGCTTTTTGCTATATGAATTGTGCTATGAGCATTCTTGAATATGAAATTTAGTATATGTTTGTATTTCTGTTGATATATACCTAAAAGTGAAATGGCCAGAGTGAAATGAGGTATATTCAACTTTAGTAAGCACTACTAAATCTTATCCCTGAAAAATGAGTACTAACTTTACCTATTTTTACCTGTTTTACTCAAACCTCTAGCAAACATCAACATGAGTGCTTTCCTCTATGGACAAACACAATTAAAGACGAAGGATTAAAAATAAAGAAGAAACTTATACATGCATCAATCCCCCAGGTCCACAGCCCAGGGACACACATGTAATCAAATAACCTAAAATTTGTCAAATTTTCCTTGACAAAATGCATCCATTTATCTCAACTAATCCTTATTACAATCATAAGAGTTAAGTTAAACATCATCACCTCAATTGTTCTGTGAGGAAAGGGATACTTATAGGGGGAATTTCCCAAGGTCATAGAGCTAAGTAGTGACCAAATCAGACATAGAACACAGGTGTTCAAACTCCTAAACCTGGGTTTACTCACAGACTTAATCCACTGAAAGAAGCAAAAAAATTCCAGAAAAACTAATGAAGAGGAAGCTCTGGGATCAAAGTCTAACAAACTTTAAAAGGGCAACAGACATACTATGCATGGTACAGCTTATATAGACAACGACTACCGACATTTCTAAAAGGGGAAGATGGAACCAAATGTGTTAATCTTGGGGCACCTGGGTGGCTCCATTCAGTTAAGCAACAGACTCTTGGTTTTGGCTCAGGTCATAGCTTCAGGTCATGAGATCCAGCCCCACACTGGACTCCATGCTCAGCGTGCAGTCTGCTTGTCCCTTGTACCTCTGCCCCTCCCACCGCCTTCTTGCTTTCTCTCTCTCAAATAAATAAAGTCTTTAAAAAAAAAAAAAAAAGCATACCCCTCAGAAATGTTTTTTTTTTCCCCTCAGAAATGTTAAGACCCATTCTTCAATATAAAAATTTCACTCGAGAAATTCTTTTGAGAGGAAAAAAATGACTTCAAGCACCATCTAATAAAATAAATTTCCAATTACTACTAATATAACTAAAAATTACACTGAATTCAAGAATTGCTCTAAAACATCCAAATAAATCCTTAACCATTTAAATGATTACAGTATATTTGTATTTGTGTAGATTTGAGTTGAGAGTGAAAATCTCAAGAAGAATTTGATCTATAGGATTGGTTTAAAAAACAAAAACAAAAAAACAAAAAAACACAGAGGGCAGCCCCAGTGGCCCAGCGGTTTAGCGCCACCTTTGGCCCGGGGTATAATCCTGGAGTCTTGGGATCGAGTCTCATGTTGGGCTCCCTGTATGGAGCCTGACTTCTTCCTCTGCCTCTCTTTCTCTTCTGCCTCTGCCTCTCTCTCTGTCATAAATAAATAAAATCTTAAAAAAAAAAACACACATAATTTGTGTATTACTGGTCTAATTTAAAATAAAAGCTAAATATTAGGGCAGCCTGGGTGGCTCAGCGGTTTAGCGCTGCCTTCAGCCCAGGGCGTGACTGGAGACCCAAAATCCAGTCCTGCATCGGGCTCCCTGCATGGGGTCTGCTTCTCCCTCTGCCTGTGTCTCTGCCTCTCTGTCTCCATGTCTCTCATGAATAAATAAATAAAATCTTAAAAAAAAAAAAAAAAAAAGCAAAATATTAAAAGCCATTCCCAGGCAACTTAGAGGATGCTATCTAAAGTTCCTTTCATGTCTACAAAGTCTAGAATTCCACAGTGGCCAGTGAGGGATACCCACAAGGCCCTCCTCAGCATTTCAAACCAAAGTCCTCCTCCTTCCATAATATCAGAACAATAATAAGGTTGAGTAAGCAAATATTTTAGTTGATTTCTTATAATCTTAACAGAATAATTTGTAAACAAGATTGAAAAGTAAACATAACTGAATAATTTACAAATTTAATGGCTGACCCAAATATTCCTAACCTACAGTCCATAAATGAACTTGGGGGCCATGAATCCTTGAACGAGAAGTAAATATTATGCTGGCATGCTTTCTTTTATCAGGGAAAAAGGTGTAAGGTTTTTGTAAGAGTCTTTTTTTTTTTTTTTTTTTTTTTTAATTTTTTATTTATTTATGATAGGCACACAGTGAGAGAGAGAGAGGCAGAGACACAGGCAGAGGGAGAAGCAGGCTCCATGCACCAGGAGCCTGACGTGGGATTCGATCCCGGGTCTCCAGGATCGCGCCCTGGGCCAAAGGCAGGCGCCAAACCGCTGCGCCACCCAGGGATCCCTGTAAGAGTCTTAAAGGTATCTATGACCTTCAAAAGATAAAGAAACACAAATTTAAAATGTATTTTCTTCTATTCAAAAGAGCAAATATGACTGTTTTATAATCAAACTATACAATCTATATAATACAAGTTATGATCTTATATCAACAGTAACTAAGAATGTACAAAAGGTGCTAAAATGCAAATGTATGACATATATAAACATTTTCCCAATGGCAGTAAATACTTAGTTGTTTCTGACTTAATGTATTAAGTATGAATAGGATTTTTCTAAAAATTAAATTAAATTAAAATGTAATATTGGTTTTAGTCTGGTCTAATTGAGTAGACTTCCTAAGGAGAAAGAGCAGTAAAAGGGCACCTGTGTGCATGTTTGACTCACAGCCAAAAATGGTGTTTATGGAAAACTTCAGATGGAGCGAAGAGGCACTCAGCCAATAAAATCTACAGCTGTGAGACTTGGAACTTACAAGTACCCAAACTCCAAAAGCAAAAGTGGAATTATGGGACAGACTTTGAAGCTTGTTTATGTGCAAATTTTTCTAGTAAGAAACTTTGTATTCCTCTATTCAGATATACATTCTCTGATCAACACTAAAAATATTTTCTAACACCAGAGAAAATAGTGAAAGGAAATCCCATCCAGGTGTTAGTATTTACTTTTTTTCCCCACAATTAATTGTAAACAAAACTCAGGATGGCTAGGATGGAGAAGTTTAAGTTTTATATCCAAAGATGTGTAACTTTTCTCCCATCCTAACCCGAGAGGTTACAATCTGCTCCACTCATTAACACTGGTCCTGAAAACACAATCCCTGACCGGAAGAGACAGACTGGAGGGGCTGCAGCATATCAAAATCTCCTTGAAAAAAAATACCTCTTGTGGTATTTTTTTAACTGAACCCTCATGTTCAGTCATCTGATGGTATATACCCTAACACTGCCGCAAATCTCTAGGGAAGAAGACGATCAGCAGCTGGGCTTGAATGCAGAACTGAAAAGGGACTAGGCATCTTCTAAAGAAAGCGAGGTATACTATATAAGAAAGAACATAGAACACGGCTAAAGTTTTAAAGTTGAAAGATTATCCATGTACATAGGCAGGACACTATACTCCAACTAAAGCATCTGTTAGTCTCAAGTACAAGTTGGTATAGTTATGGACTATACACTGGATTACTTTAGCCAGAAAGAAAATCAAATACCTTTAGGGACAGAGATCTGAATTTAATATAGAACAATGTATCTGGTCTTGGCACCTTGCTTAATCATTATAATTTTTAATAAAAAATAAACCAAAGAACAGATATTTACCACTTATGTTCATTCATAAAAGAAATGTTTTAGAACCATCTTTAACTAAAGTCAGTAATTCTGTTTAGATGGGCCCATGTGTCTTAGGGTGAAGTTGATATACCATCTATGTCGAGATCAGTTTCATCTCAGCTAACCTGGCAATCTCAACCAGGAATGAATAGTACTGCTCAGACTATTAAATGGGAGTACTGTGCTCCTGAGTGGACACTCCAAAGCTGGTCTACTATCCACACAATTAGCAACTAGGAATGGTCTATAAACCACAGCAAGACTTTTAAATTACAGAAATCCAGAAACCAGAACCCTTCTTCACTTGAGACATTTCTTTCTTGACAATCATCTCGCCAAATCATTTCTGCCTTAATATATTCTGAAACAGAGTATATTATGGAAAGAGGCTTCTAAGTTTGGTAAAATCCTTCACCATCTTAATTATCATAATGTTGATGCGAGACACATGGCAGATACACTCCTGTACTTTCTAAAAGGCAGTGTCACACTGTATTTGCTAAGGCTTTTTCTTCCCCAGTCAACTGTCAATTGATATACAGTATAATTCCCTACCAGTGTGTACAGGGAATAAGCATCACCATCACAAGTCCCTACTTTATGCTTTTACTTTCTCTAGTTCTGAAGGTCAAAGTTTCCAATGCTGTGTCTGAACTTGTATTGAAATGTTTGGCATTACAGAACAAAGAAGGAATTAATACTTTCTTTTTAATTGTGGGGGAGGGGAAGGAATCTACAAAGACGGATTTTACCTTCTAAGTAGCATTATATTGGTCTACATTAATAATTTTCCCAGCAGGCCTTCCATGATTTTACTTTGAACAATCACAGCCTTTGTTTCTCAGATCCTCTTACATGTGACATTTGATCAAAGTTTTAAAATCAGCAGCTAACAGAGGTGGAGAGAAGTACTGCTCAGTAAAAGCATTACACAAAACCATCCCACAGCTCACTTTAAGGTTGCTACAAGTTAGATCACAGTCGTTTTCTAGGTAAACACTATTTAGATGTTAAGTTAAATTTGCTGTACCCTGAACACCATAAACCTCTCAGGAAACCATCCTCATTACTAAAGCATGCCTTAAGATAATTCTTCAGCTCCTTGACACAGGTGTGTTTTTTAAAGATAAGTGCAAGGTAGCAAACAATTAAATCTATTCTTATTTAAGATTTCTGCACATAGCCTTAAAAAAAAGAAGAAGAAGAAGAAGAAGAAGAAGAAGAAAAGGCCTGTCTCCTTGTCCCTCCCTTACAAAAATTCAGGTAACTAAATCACCTATATAATCAGTTTTAGAATTAGTGGCAGCCATTCTAGTGAGATGGAATATGAAAAGAAAACTAGTAAAATCAATTAATTAATTCATGCTTAAAAGTCCTTATCCAAGGAAACCTTCCCTGTAGAAATGGAGAAAAAAAAGGAATAGTAAAGGCAGTATCTCACACTTCAACATGCTATATAAGGAAAGACGGCTAAAAGGAAATCTTGCAGGGAATTTTATCCCTTTGAACTTTCAAATAAACTCTTAAGTAAGATTATGCAAACTTACTAAAGACCGGTCCTGATTAGAGGGAAAAAATGCACCCCTTCTCCAAGTCAGTTCTGGAGGCTTTCTCCAGAATTGTTAAGGTTTGTGTTGGGTAAAGAAAGACCTCCTAACAAACCAGCATTCTTTTCCACATGATCAGAGCTCATTGGCCCCCCTGCGGACTAAGTGACCAATCACATCATCTTCAGCTGAAACTAGCCCCCACGACATTATAAACAGAGGAATGTGAACTGTAAATCCAGTCCAAGAAGAGAACCCACAAGCTAGCCTTGTAGATTAAAGTTACCTTATCAAAAGGACAGACTCTGCAAGTTTCCTCAAGACCTACCTGTGCACACAGACTGACCCAGCAAAAGTACTGGTGAGTACATGAAATAATATTCATTCTTATTTCTTTCCTTAAGAGGAACAGAAAGAAATTGAGTGGCAAATAGGGACAGAGCTAGATATTGCCAATAGATTTTTAAAACAAAGATATTACCTTCAGGGTCATACATTAAGGTTCTTTATTCTTTTTCCTTAAATTTTAGAAATGGAGTAATAGCCCTACTGAAAGCATTACTAGAAATTTTCTTGTTTTATTAAATGTACACCAATCCCATGTTACAGTACAGAAATAAGCAGAAATGAAAGGCCCTAAAAAAATTCAGGGGCTTTTTTGTTTTCACCTCTCTTCCTTGGATTTTAGATAGAAGGATGATAGATAGATAGATGATAGATAGATAGATAGATGATAGATAGATAGATAGATAGATAGATAGATAGATAGATAGATAGATAGATAGATAATCTTTCTTTTGGAAGGGAGTAAAAAACCCAAAATGAGTATACAAGAACAATCTCCGCACACACAATTTTTTATTTCATGAAAAAAGTGATGACTATCTAGTTTTAAATGTCTTTTTAAGTATAGAATTACCAAAATTAGTAGGTGCTTCTACAAATAAGAAATTAAAATATAAAAGATTCTCTGAGCTTATATAAGAGAGAAATCACACTGTTTGCCCCAATTATAGAGGGTAGGAGAGATGACTTTAAGACTTTATACAATCAGTTTTTACACTAGATGTGAACAAATACATAGTAATATTGTGATCATTTAACATTTGTAGTTATAGCCTATTATCTTAACTGTTTAATATGAACTACACTACCACCTTACAACATGGCAATAAAAAAGATATAATTTTAAGTACTACAAACCAAATGAGTAAAACAAATCCATAATTTCGACAGCCACCGAAGCAGCCAAACTATCATTTTTATAAAGTAGTGTTTTTATCCACCGAAGTTTGTAAATGAGCAAATACTTTACAGCCCACACACAGAGAGAAAAAACAAACCTTCTCAAGCTTCAATTCTATTTTCTATTGGGATCAGTTAGTAAGAATCATATAAATACAAACCAAGACAAACATACTCAAAGGGTATTTGTACACCTGGAAAGATATGAAAATTACTTGGAAATATAATAGTATAAATATAATGATGCCTGTCAGTCACTTTTAAATTTGATGAAGAGAAAAATCTACATGTATCAGGCAACAATAATGTAATTTTCAAATACCACACAAGCAGATGTAAAACACATAAGAGAAAAAAGAAAAAAAATAATATAAAAAACCTATGTCAGTTGAGGGAAATAGAAATAAATTTTAAAACTTGTAGAATTTTAAAAGATCGTATTATTTAATTCCCTTTTGTCTCTCTTTTTTTAATATAAGGAAGCCTGGCCAAGGGGACTGGGTGGCTTGCCCAGCTGACACAGCTATGTAACCAACAGAGCCAGAGCATGGTCAGCTAGATTCCCTACCTTGTTTTAGTTATACTAAACCATACTCTTCATATAAATCCAAAGATGGACTTATTCAGGGCAATCGTTAAATGGGGATCAAAATCTGAGAATACTCCACTTACCAACACAATTTAAAAAAGATCCAGCAAAGCCTTATATATAAAAAGGAGACGGCTTCACTGTTTTGATATTAGCCTTGACATCCCTGTTCAAAGGTTTTTTTTCCTCACATATTTAGTTAATTCCAAGAGAAAAAGAATGAAATTGTTGAAGCCCAGAGTAAGTGCTACAAAGCTGTAGGTAATAACAATCCTGAAAAAGCCCAAATAATAATAATTTTGTTAGCTATAATATATACAGAAAGGCTATCTCCCTAGGTAATGAGTTTTAGAACTTAATAACTTAAGGTGAAAATCAAGAATCACAAAGTTCTCCCTACAAAAAACTATTGTTAAACAATCAGCAATTAGTAGCATTCACCAGGACAGTGGATCCTAAAGTACAATACGCACTAGAGTACAAGGTCCATCATGGGCATTTTCACACAGATGGGAAGCAAGAAACAAGTTGAAACTAATATAATATCAGATACCAATTTCACCTCAAAAAACGAAAAAAAATTAGAAAAGAAAAAGAAACCATTAAGGACAATACAGTGGTGATTCACAACCTTTCTGAAGGAATCCAATTAACATTTATTATATCCTTCTTCCTCTTTTAAGGTCAAAATGGCTTTTCTTTTATAAAATTAGTATGATATATTCTAGAAATTATTTTCTCACCTGGTAAAATACAAATTTGGCAATGCTATGTAAGAAGTTTCCTCTCCACATTTTAATTTGTACTGGTCTATAATATTCAGAAGATTAGACTACATAATAATTGTGGCTGTACTGATCTTCAAATTTTACAAGATGTCTTCCTTAACTGAAAATATATTTCTTGACCACAAATCTTAGGTCTGAACCTAAGCATTCCTAAAGACCAAATATTCTATAATGACTCCTAAACAAAACTAGTCAAATGGAATGTAGTATTATTCACAAAAGGCTAACCAGGATCAAAATATCTATTTCTGAAGCACTGACTCTGGACTATGGACTTGGTGTGAGATTCACTAATAACACTACCTTTGTGATCCTAGGAAATTCACTATGCCTCAGTTTCCTTATCTGTAAAATAGAAATTACAATGGTACTTACTACTGGGAAAGTTAAGGAACACTATTAATAATAATAATAAAGCAACTAACACTAGAAGGTTACTCTGCACTAGGCATTTGAAAGTATTTGGTATTATTACTGCCACATAGTAAACAATATATGTTGGCCAATATTATTAATCATTACTGTCATGAGAATCATTTGTGAAGTCAACAATAGTTTAAGACAGATACTTGAGATAGTTATGGGGACTGAAAGAACATCTACTAGAAGCTAAAAATATGGCTGTCAAAGACAATCTTGAAAATATAATGCCAATCATCTTGGGAAAGATTTTTTTTTCACCAAACTTTCTTGTAGTAAGAAAATTAGCATCTTGTAGTAAGAAAATTAACCAGTAAAGTTAGCCAGACGAGGATAATATTACAAACAATCTAAGGCCCCCATCTGCCTAACCCTTGGTGACATCATCTGAGAAACAGAATAATAATGTCTATCTTGCTGGGGCACTTGGATGATTCAGTCAGTTAAGTGTCTGACTCTTCATTTTGGCTCAGGTCATGATCTCGGGATCCTGGGATCCACTTTTGCCACAGGGTTCCACGATCGGCAGGGGATCTGCTTGAGGATTCTATCTTCCTTTTCCCCTCCCCCTCTTCGCATTCTCTCTGCCTCTAATAAACAAATAAATCTTAAGAACAAACCCAAAAGAAAAGTCTATCCTGCTGACATACCAAGGAATTAGATATAATGCAATATGAAGATACCTAGCACAGTGAAAATTATTGCTGTTGTTGTTACTTTCAAAAGGACAGAGATAAGGTCTCCTAAAACATTTAAAGAATCTAGCAAAATGAGTCATTAAGTAGCTATGTTAAGGAAAAAAAATACACTAATAATAATAAAGACTACTTGTCAGAATAATGAATTATAAAGCATTAATGACCTAAGACTTTAAGTTTATATGAAACTAAAATGGTTAGGGCAGCCCAGGTGGCGCAGTTTAGCGCCGCCTGCAGCCTGGGGCGTAATCCTGGAGACCAGGGATTGAGTCCCACGTCAGGCTCCCTGCATGGGGCCTGCTTCTCCCTCTGCCTCCCTCTGCCTCCCTCTCTCTCTCTCTCTCTGTGTCATGAATAAATTAAAAAAATAAATAAATAAAATAAAATCTTTTAAAAAAAAAATAAAATAAAATGGTTATTACTGTAAATAAATTTTAACCATTATCCCAGTGTTCCATCAGTAATTCAAATCTGAAGAAAATACAAGAGAATGTCTCTAAGTCACTGATATCTGTTAAATTAGCCTCAAGGAGAAAGGGAAATTACATACCCAACTAGCCAATGTCTAATTCCAATTATCACAGGAAGGCAGTCTCCACAGCCCCAAAGTCCCTAGACACAGGAAAAGATCCAGCAAACTCAACCAACAACTTAGCTCCAATGCCTCTACTCCCTTTAAGTGTCACCGTCATTCAAAACATAGGAAGGGACAAAACAAAACAAAACATAGGAAGGGGATATATAATACTCTCAACAGCATCTACTTCTGAGGGAAGCAGGTAGGCAAAGAGTCAAACGTAAACTCCTAGCACTGCACTGTGACAAAAAGAAAGAAAAAGCAAAGCTGCATTTTCCAGTCTGTTCCTGTGAGATCCACATAAAAGTCTTAAGACATAGAAATCGTCACACAGAAAGCATACCTTAGATTTCTTCTCACCACACAGAGAAAAACACACCCACTGATTTACAGTTTAACTGTTTACAGCTAAAAACGAATTATATTAATTATTTTTCAAAAATGGCCATGTGGTGCCTTAATGGTTATTTTAGTTCATTAAACTTGAAGCTTTTCTCTGGTTTACTTACTTTCAAAACTAGTATTACCTAGGAACCTCTACCTAGAATTTCTTACTTATCTAAGAAAATAATGTTCTCCCCATTCCACAATCTAATCAGAATCTAGAATATTCAGAGGATGACAATGCATTAGACAAAGGAAAGAATCCATGAAAATGGCCACAAAGCGACAAAAACAAAGCCTATTCATAAAACTTTCAATAGGCTAATTAAAAATCATACATTAGAACTATGGATCTAAAAGCTTAGTTCTGTCCTAGCATGGAATTCAGCTTCAAAACATTTGCAGACAGTGTAACACTGCATTTCCAAATGATTTCTAGTTATTTACATAAAGGAACACATATATTTAATTTATTCATTTAAATTATGAGTTATTCATAATTATTAATTATAAAAACGTTATTTACACTAATGTTTAGTCAAATCAATAAATACTTTATGTGCAAGAGACAAAGATATCAAAGGGACATGAACCATAACCCCAAGCTTTAAGGATTTTGAAATATACTTGGAAATATTAAAATAGCAAACAATATTTTAACAGTCATTCAAGGAAACAATAAGAGATATCCGAAGGCAAGTGATGATTAGGCAACAAATGAATGGCTTAGTCAATAAGTATTGTCTCTTTTCTCTTACGTGAAGAGAAAAAGAGCTGTTAGACTGGGAAAGCCTACCCAGTAGCCAGGTAAGTATTCCAAAAAAAGGAGAAAGTGAATGAGGTCTCAGAATTAATATTAACTGTAAAACCGTTAAGAGCTTACTAATTTATTCTTTGTTTCAGAAATTACAGCCTGAGATGGATGGCAGTAATTGCAAAGTTATTGCTCCTCTCCTAACTCAGAGATACCGGAGGATGGTCACCAAGGATGGCCACAGCACACTTCAAATGGATGGTGCTCAAAGAGGTCTTGCATATCTGCGAGATGCTTGGGGAATCCTAATGGACATGCGCTGGCGCTGGATGATGTTGGTCTTTTCTGCTTCTTTTGTTGTCCACTGGCTTGTCTTTGCAGTGCTCTGGTATGTTCTAGCTGAGATGAATGGTGATCTGGAACTAGATCATGATGCCCCACCTGAAAACCACACTATCTGTGTGAAGTACATCACCAGTTTCACAGCTGCATTCTCCTTCTCCCTGGAGACACAACTCACAATTGGTTATGGTACCATGTTCCCCAGTGGTGACTGTCCAAGTGCAATCGCCCTACTTGCCATACAAATGCTCCTAGGCCTCATGTTAGAGGCTTTTATCACAGGTAATTGTTTTTGTTCTTTTAAAAAAAAAAAATTACAAGTGGTTTGGAGAAGGGATAGCCAATTATAAGCAACTGTGGTATGTATAGAATAATTCATTTGCATTATCAGCCGGTAATATCTAAGACTGAAGAAAGACTAGGGGAATAAGAGATGAAATTATATGAACCCTGACCCTATGCTTAAACTTTACCTATTTGGACTCCTTAAGAAAAAAGGGATTATTAATGACACTAACTTGCAGCAACATCTTACACAAAAAGAATATTAACAAAAAGTCTAAAAGGCATTTTTTCAGAGAAACTAAATACTTTTGTCAGATAAGTGGATAAATATGTTAAATGCACATTTTGACAATCATTTTACCTAACAGAAGAATTTTATTTTCTTTTACTAGGTTAAAATTTCCTCCTCTGAGTTTATCTGTTCAACATTTACTCATTATCAGTAAACCCAGAGCACCAAAGTCAGCATTATATTTAGAGATCAAGTATACACATTCTTACTGAATATACGTCCACAAAGATTAATGAAATTTTATTTATAAACCTGGTAACACATAAAACTTTCCTGTAATTAAGTAGGACGTCATTTTTGTAAGTGGTGTGTATATATAGTTTAAAAATCAAAAAACAAATCAAAAAGAAAACCTGGCCTTAACATACTATGCAATAATAATCTGAAAAGGTAAGTAATGAGCCAAATGAAGGGTGATCTGGAATGAAGTCCAGTGTGCTGCCAACTGGCTCTGTAAACTGTAACAAATCACTTAACTTCCCTATTCAAGTTCTTAAACTGGTCAGCCATTAGATAAAATTTAGGGGATTCATGAACTTAGGAAAAACTTACTTCTTTTGTCACTAGCCCCTAACTGAAAATTACCATTTCCTTCCATTATAAACATAGGCAACAAAAACAATAGTATCAGCATACCCATAACTCTGATTCAAACAGCAATCACTGATATTTTCATATCACACTACAATACTCCCCAAAGTACACTATTAAACCTGCCAATATATTTTGCTGTTTAATGCATTTATAAAGCACATACAGTACTATAAATTTTTAAATGTTCAACTCGATTTCAGTATATTTGGTTTCCTTCGTATGTCTTTTATTTTATGCATTTAAAGCATAATTATGATAAGAGGACCACAGATCTCACCAGCCTGCCAACAAGATTTGTGGCACAAAAATGGTTAAGAAATCCTGACCTACAGCTTGGGGGCACAGAAGATGCACTTTTATTTTTTTTTAAATTTTTATTTATTTATGATAGTCACGGGGGGGGGGGGGCAGAGACATAGGCAGAGGGAGAAGCAGGCTCCATGCACCGGGAGCCTGACGTGGGATTCGATCTCGGGTCTCCAGGATCGCGCCCTGGGCCAAAGGCAGGCGCTAAACCGCTGCGCCACCCAGGGATCCCAGAAATGCACTTTTAAAGGTACACTGAAAACACTTTAGAGCCAAAGCCTTATAAAATAAAGGGGAGGGAAGAGGTTGTATAAGTTTCAAAGTTAAAAATTCCTCAATGTATCAATCATTCTACTGGTCCCCTTCCCACCCTAAATCATTCGACTCTGAATCTAATTTCTACTTCAACTTGAAATAATCTAATTACAAATGAATTTCGTTTATTTTGTTACTTTTTTTTAAATTGGGGGCAGAAATATAAGAAATGATCATTCTCTGATTTTGTAAGAAATGAAAAGAAAGTTACATTTCTATGTAACAAAATGAATTCTGTTTAAGCCTTCTGAAATCATAGTTTTAAAATAAGGATGTATGTACATGTTGAAAATTCTTCAGGCAAATGAGACTATCCAAATTAACAATGTATTTATCAATTCGTAACTCACTTGGAGTAGAAGTGTATAACTATTTGATATACCCTTCTCATTCGGAAATAGTATTCATATTTCAAGTGTTCATTCTAAAAAAAAATTCACTGATTTCTAATTTAGGTGCCTTTGTGGCGAAGATTGCCCGGCCAAAAAATCGAGCTTTTTCAATTCGCTTTACGGACTTAGCAGTAGTAGCTCACATAGATGGCAAACCTAATCTAATTTTCCAAGTGGCCAACACTCGACCTAGTCCTCTGACTAGTGTCCGAGTCTCAGCTGTACTCTATCAGGAAAGGGAAAATGGTGAACTCAACCAGACCAGTGTGGACTTCCACCTTGATGGCATCAGTTCTGAGGAATGTCCATTCTTTATCTTTCCACTAACCTATTATCACTCCATTATACCATCAAGTCCTCTTGCTACTCTGCTCCAGCATGAAAATCCTCCCCACTTTGAATTAGTTGTGTTCCTCTCAGCAATGCAGGAAGGCACTGGAGAAATATGCCAAAGGAGGACGTCCTACCTACCCTCCGAGATCATGTTACATCACTGTTTTGCGTCTCTGTTGACCCGGGGTTCCAAAGGTGAATATCAAATCAAGATGGAGAATTTTGACAAGACCGTTCCTGAACTTCCAACTCCTCTGGTCTCCAAGAGCCCAAATAGGACTGACATGGACATCCATATCAATGGACAAAGCATGGACAATTTTCAGATCTCAGAAACAGGACTGACAGAATAAGACGTCTCCATGACACCCTGTTTTTTAATGTATTAAATATACCCAGCCAGTTATGCAGCTACTTCTCTTTCATCATATCTCATGTTTTCTCTTTTTTTCAATGCTGATTACACCTCTGATTACATCATAGTAATCAAGCCTATGCCCATAAAAAAGGCTGAGCTAACAATACACATTCTGGAAATATAACATTCTACCTTACAAATCTGTACTGTGGTTATCTGCTGAAATCAATGCATCTCAACGTGACAGGTATTTATACAGAAATGTTGATGGATTCATATTAAAGTGGTATGGTATCACTAATGAAGGTAAAATGGGACAATAAAGTTTAACACACCTGAACTCTAAAATCAATCACAATCTCTCATTTTCATCTGCAAGTGAAGCAACAGTCTAGTCTTAAACCTAGCTCCCTGTGTAGAATGATGATTTCACAATATTTAGTGAACATCATTTTAAAACTCTTATTTTTGCAAGACAACAAAGATCATTCCTCTGGTTCTTCATACAACAAAACTGGAGTTAAGTATTACCCTCTCAATTTTTACCACCTAAGAACAAAAATTCACACACACACACACACACACACACACACACACACACACAGCAATGTATATAGATTTATACATAGCTCTAAAAGTATTTGAGCATGACACTCAAACACATGCACATGTTCATGTATTTGTGGCAGAAAGTGATCAGATCAAGTAAGAGCTCCAGGCTGAATGCAACCCGTAATTTTGTAAGGAGATGCAAAATTCTATCTCCTATAAAGTAAGCTTGCATAATAATCAAATAGTGATTTAAAAATTACAATTAACGATTCATTTGAATGGCTTCTGACCTAAGTAAAAACATTCCCTTCTTACCTGTGATCCATTCAGTGGTATAAAAAAAACAGGACACCCTAAGTAACTCATAAATGCAAATATATTTAAGGCTTTAGATATAAAAGTTCAGTTACTTATAATTCAAATAGGAAAAACATCTCCAATAGATAAAGCAAAAAATTAGGCAACAAGTATTTTCAAACCCAAATTCCTGTTTCCAACTTCAAATAGTTTTTTCTATAAACACAAAATGAGTGTTTATTCACCAGTAGGAGGTTGGACTAGATAAACTCTATTATTTCTTACCAAGTCTAATACTCCATGAAAATTATGCTCTCTCTGCTTCAATTTCTATTTTACATATACTTAGATGAACCCTTTTCCCTTACCTCCAATTTAATTTAAAACCATTCTCTGCATGCTTTTCATTTTGATTTAAAAAAATAATAAACTGTCCTCAAAGTAAACAAAACCCAAAAAAGTCACCCTTATCAGAATTCAAGTAGATTTGTGGCTGCTCTTCTTTTCTAAAACTTCCCTTACTCAGGTCTTAGTAGGAAAAGTGAAAGATTAACCCTCCCCACTGGTGATGACCCAGCCAGGAATCATTCCATAAAATAAACATGAGCCTATAAAGGCAATCAGTTCTGAAGAGCAGGACAGAGCAGCAAGTCACATTTTTCTATTCTTTGACCAAAAGGAAAAGAAAATAAAGAACTCTGGAGTGGTCTAAGAAAATATCAAGAACACAGAAATTAATTATGGTAAACTTCTGCTGTTTGGAAACTTTAGGCATTCTGGAAGGCTAATTTTTCCAACAGACTTTTTTTTTCCAACCCAGGACTGCCATAACACATACAGACAGTAGGAATTCTTATTTCTATAATAAAGTAACCAGATTCACATAATCTATGAAAATAAAGTAGTATCAAAGATTTACATGATACGCTTTTTCCTAAGAGCTCTATATCACTTACACAAATCACAACTCCACCCGTTAAGTGAAGGTGCCCAAAGTGACAAAAGTGAGCAAAATCTGGGATGAGGCTCCCTGCAGACACAGCATGTTCTCCATTCAAGTCACAGAACTCTCAAGGTACACTATGTATATATAAGCTCTGCATCTGAAAACTAGATGTGATTTCCTCCACATATACCCCAAAACAACTCTGTTGGTATACTAATGCTATTTAATAAATGTTTCACAAGCAGACAACTAAGAAATGCAATCAAAAACTTCTGTCTAGGTGGCTGAAAAGCTTCTGAAAGCACTGTTCATGGTTCTTTCACTTACTTTAGAGAATCAGTTTCTACGTTAAGGATTAAGTTTTCTGCCAAGATACCATTATCCTTTCAAGAGAAGGAAGTGCAAACGGACAGAGGGGGAAAGACCTGGGAGGTGGGAACAGCAGCTCTAATTTCTGGCTGTACAGCTCACTAACCTGGGGGCACCTGGGAGCCCAGTAATGCTATCTTGGATACCTGACTAGGAAGACCACGATGGAATTCACTTTAGAAGTGCTTTAGGAAGCTAATATAGACAGCATGACAATCCCAACAAATTAGACAAGTAGTTACTAAATATCATAAGGTCTGGTTTTATATATGTATAAGCCCATAATACCTACTACTGCTAGAAGCAGCCTTATAGTCAAAGGCTCTTATGTCTACTTTAAAGTATTTCACACCAAAATCCACTAATTGGTAACACATTGAGATGAACCTATTGGTATCAACTGGATTAATTTTTATTTAATGATCTTTCAATTTCCTCCTCACAGAATCATACAAGTTCATCACCGGAACTGATCTCCCTCTGCAGCAATTAATTCCTACTGAATAGCAATTGTAATTCCAATGTTGAAGGCCTTTTCCACCTCCACATTGTCCCAAGGGTGTGTTCACAGGGAATATGCACAATTCTTGCCCAGATGTCTGCAAACACACCCATTTCTCTTCATATAAGCAGCAAATACATGATATAAATCATCACTAATTTTAAAAACAAGTCATTCTGGAACCTTTAGTATTCTGGAAACTTCAGTATTCCAAATCTTAATTTGAGGTCCTAAAACATCTCACAACTGACCAATATATATATATATATATATATATATATATCACTCTATCCCAACAATCTAGTTTAGAACTGCCATTCTTGAAGAGTGCAAGATACAATTAGGAACAAATCTCTTTATAATATTTTCAACAAAAATGGACTGCTTATAAAAAGAAAGGCTCAGAATTATTAGCAGTTAATACAACCTGAAGTGTGCATCTTGTCAAAAAATATTCAGTAAAATCCACTATGATTTATTTATATATATATGTGAAACTTGCCCTGATATTTTAATAGGAAAAACTTTCTTTATATTCTTAACAACTTCACATCAACTTAGTTTTATGGAACTCATCTTTTCACAGATATACCTATAGGGTGACAAAGAAAAAGACTTGTATTTTTAATAGTAGTTGGGGAAATAACCTAGATTGAATTAAGAGTTAAAACAATGATAAAAAAGAAACTTTACACTCTATCCAAACCACCAAATATAACTATGTGTAAAACAGTTAAAATCAAGCTATTGTCTTAACAGGGAACACACTGCTTTCCCAAGACAATCCAAGCCATTTTCAGACAACTCTAGTAAACCTTTTTAAGATTGTGTCGAGTATCTGCCTCCTTAAATCTGCCTTTAGACTCATACAGATCAAATTTAATTCCTCTTTTATGACTGTTAAGCAAATATTTGTAGAGAGAAACCCTAAAAACCCTCCTCCCCACCCTGTCCTGCCCACAATCTTGTCTGCTGTGTAAACAGCCCTGTTTCCTTCATGCATTCCCCATCACAGGGCTTCAAATGCCCTAAGCATCCTACTCCAACATATGGATCCCTTCTGGGTATGGCCACTGCACACAATACTTAAGCTGTCCTGTGTCAATAAAAAAGACAGCAGGCACCCCTATCGCCTGCATCATGAGGACACTTCAGTCCTAGTAAATGCTGTGCTCGGCACCATCCCGCTGCTGGTTAACACTGATCCCGCAGTCAGCTGAGAAGGCTGTGCCTTTCCCCAGCAGGATGCTATTATGCCATTACTCCATATCTTCAATTCTAGAGTTTATGCAAGACTTGCTTGGCATTTTCTGCTGTTAAACTTCCATTTGATTAGATCTGATCTCTTGTTCCATCTTAATAATTATCTCAAGTCCCACCAGTTCTACTCTATAGCTATCCCTCTAAATACTGTATAGTTTGAAAATCTGGTCACATACAAACAATGTCATCCAAAAAAAGGGACTATTTACATAGCACCTAACACATGGCCTATCAGGGCCTATCAAAGGAGTAGGAACTCAATAACTATTAAACAAATAAATGGGTCCATATACTTTTATTTAATCCCAAAAATTTTGTAAGGCATTCTTACCTTCATTTATTAGGAAACTACTGAATGTCTGAGAACTTAGATTACTGGTGATCTTTGACTCAAAACCCTGTACTCCAAACTACCCCTCATTATCTTTCCATATGCACTGGCAGAAGTACTGAATCAGAAAAGGATAGAAGCAAAAGTCCTAAACAAATGCCCCAAGATAGTATTTATCCAATAGTCTATGACACAAGTAAAGCCTTTCAAGTAGCAATAACTTACCTAGTCTTTTAAATTTGTGTTACTCATTTAACTTTTCATTAATATAAATACAACTGATTATTCCTGATGCCATGTTAGTAAATGAGAAGTTTAAATAACTGAAAAAATGAATTTGATATGAAAACAGTGATGCAAAGTTGACTACTGTAACTAGTGTTAAAAAAAAAATCTGCAAATCAGCCTATGAGTGATATTTACATATTTAACATATCTTTGAGAAATATTTACTCTTGTCAGATATAATCACACTCTGTAGTCCTTTTCTGGTACTTGTAGGAATTTGGATCTTGCATGGTGATTTTCATAACTCCAATATTACTGTGAATCGGCATTTCTTTTTCCTCTCAGACATTACTACCCACTGGCAGTTTGGAAGGTAGTACCTTTAATCAGTCAGAAAGCCCATCTTAACATATTAGATTTTTTAATATAAACTATGATTAATTGAGCACAAACATGGAAATCTTATTCCCTTACTACATACCTTTTAATTCAGTGGCTAACTTAACTATAATTTATTTTGAGGGCTCTCATCTCAAAACAAGAAAAAGAAAGATTATACATCAAAAAGACCAGATGAATAAAAGACTAAAGTAAAAACATTAAGTTTTAGCACTTGCCCTCTGACATGAAAACAAGCATTCTAGCATTTTTCCTATTTCTTCTCACCCTTGAGATGTATCTACATTGGAAAAGGGAGTTAACAGACTGAAATTTTAGTTCACAAGGTAGCCTTAATAAAGAATATATGCCTTCCCAAGAACACACAAACCTAAAAAGCTAATCCAAGTAAATCCTAATGGTTGTGTTCACCACCCCTAGTTTCATGCAACAGAGCCCTCACAGACCCATGGAATTATTAATGCAAGCAATGCTACAACTCCATCTACTGGAGAGGTACAGGTAATGAGTTAATTTTTAATAAATGTATCCCTTGAGCCTTGTTACGAACTATTATCATGGAAGTCTAGATAAAAATACTTCAAAACAGTAAGCAAGCCTTACCTACATCTTTTCGTCCTGGTTTTTCAAAACGTCTGTCACCTCTAGAAAAGATAAAATAAGTTTCAAACACGACTTGAGAGTAATATATAGACTTTCCATCCGTGACATCCACTGCCCTATCTTCCTCTAATAGCATGCTTTCTTTTTCAAATTATAAAACAAATGCATAATTATTGTAGCATTTGGAAAATACAAAATAGCACAAAGATAAAAACAAAAATATCCACTATCTCACCAAAATCTAACTAGCTTCTATTTACCCAGAAAAAAATGTTCTTTTTTAAAATTAGATACATGATTTTACATATATGCTATAGTTTAATATACTTTTAGAATGTGTTTTCCACATCATTAAATATTTTCAAAATCATCCTAACTTTAACGGTTATATAATATTCTATTGTGTGGGTATATCATTATATAAGAAACCACAGTGATATTAAGCTGTTTGGCTTTTTCTTATTATAATCATCACAGTGGACATCTTTGCACATACAACTTTGTGCAACTGCCCTCCCTCATCAACAAACATCACAAAAACTCACAAATAACAGAGAAGATGCTTTGACTAATAGCAACAAGCAATAAAATGTCAATTGTTAATGCCTCCCACTGAATGCTAATCAAATAGCAAATGTGATAAACTATGAAATACCCATGCTGGCACTAACATATGAACCTATTTATTTAGAATGTTTCATCCTTTAAATAAGGATCTGTTAAAAAATTCTTACAGATTGATACTCAATTAACAGCATTTTTTAAATGAAATCTTAGAAACTATATACAGAAGTATCTCCTCTGCATAAAGCAGAAAAAAAAATGTTTGTTACACCAAGAAACCTTTATACCAAGATCTGGATCTTTTAGTTACCTTTCCTCCCAGCTCTGTGACCTATGCATTTCCCTGCCACCTCCTCGACCAAACACACCCTCTACTTCATCAAAGCTTCTTTGGTAGAAACCACATTCACCTCTGCCTCTGCCTGAAAATAAGAAAACAGAAAAAATGATACTCAGATGTCAACTTTGGAAAATACTCAACACCAAAGATTAATCTTGAAGTTCTGTCTCTTCATAAAGAGGAGGTCTACATTTAAACATTTAGCAAGATCTGATGGATCTTTACCTGAAAGACCAAAACTGGCACTGAAGAGGCTAGACCACAGGAAGTTGAAAGAAACAAGTTAGAAACAGATGGAAGAGTCCCAGTCCCAAACAAGAAACAGTATCAACATTCATTTCTTTAATACCAAAGTTCAACAGTAAAATTCTAAGATCAATAAACTATTACTACAAATAGGACCTTTTATTGGATTATTTCCAACAAAAATGAAAGATTTAGAGAGCTTGAGAACAGATAACGTATAAAAGCCAAACACAAATGTTAAAATTATTTATCTAACTCCAAAGAAAGAATAATTTAATAGGGTCAAACTCTATTAATTTTGAGAACTAACTTCTTAAAGCATATTCCTCAGCAACAAAGGCACTCTTTCCCCTTTGCTCAAGTCTTCAAGTAAGAAAAGCATCCAGACTGAATTTGAAACAGTGGGCTGGTGGTGAAAATGTGCCGAATGCAGGGATTAAGAGGCTCTAGGCCTTCAAGTGTAAACTGGCCTTTATTGAAGGCAATGAGGTTAATCTATCAAAATTTGACTCAATGATTCTAACTACAATTTATCCTAACAGAAACACACAAATACATATGTATAAAGGTGTTCATTGCAACCTTAAACACCGGAAACAACCTAATCAATAAAGGATCGGCCAATAAATTCTGATAAAATAATTTGATAGAACACTATGAAGCCACAGAAGATAAAATGCTGACATAAGAAATCTACATTATCCTGTTGAATGACAAAAGCATGCCAAAGAATAATACTTATAAAAAATAACTCCACTTATATAAATGATAAAGCTGCACAGTTAGGGTCAGGAAGAGTATACATCCAATTGCTGGTCTGGTGACAGAAAACCATATGAACTTTTAGCTTTATACCTTCTGTGCAAAGTGAGGTCTTCTCAACTATTGTGCACCATGTGTATTCAACACACAGGTCAGAAAACTAGAAAAGGGAGAGGAGTCTACGGCTGTACTTAGGTGAAATCTTAGCCATCATCCGTAGCTCAACTTCTTTACCAGTGTAAAGGCACCCAAAGAAAAATGATGATGAAACTCGAACAAAAGTATGAATGCATTCCAAGCTAAATACAATTGAGTTAAATAATTATTGCAAATATCCACAAAGGATTTCCACTTCTTGCTTATAATTTATCAAAACCTGACTCAGAATATACTTGTACTTTATACAATCTTATTATAAAATGCACACAATTACATGTGGGTAATTTTAGGAAACAATGGGCACCCTTTTAACTAGTCCAGGTAATCCATTTCTTCATCTATAAAATGGAAGTGAGGACTAGGTATAAACTATAATAATCTTAAATTACCTTCTAGTTCTGTCAATTTAACTTTATGTCAACTTAATGTCAACTCCTAGTTTCAGTACCTCTCTCCTTAGGAAATGTATACATTTTATCTAAAATCCTAAAACAATAGAACACAAACTGTTACGTAACACTGGGATAATCTCCCACAATGATGATTTTATAGGGTGAAAGTCTTCTCTTCTGAAGAGAACAAATTTCTCAAATAAACCATTAAGTACATAACATCTTGAAAGTGAGTTTTATTTTGGAAATCTGAATATAAAGAATAGCCTTCAGGTTACCAGAAAAACAAGCATACCACAAAGTATTTTCTGCCAGTTATAACCAGCATTGGTACTGGTCCTCCTTATCAGACTTAAGATTCATGAGTGGGCACATAAAAAGAATCAGGTTCTAGAGCTCTCCAGTTTGTAAAACATAAGGAACAATCTTCAAAGTACAAAGACCAAAATCATATATAAATATAGTTCTCAAAAAAAAAAAATAGTTCTCATATAAGAAGTATATATAACATGATGAATCTTTTACACAGCTAAATAGTTAAAGAACTGCCCTGAGATTTCACCTAATTATTTTGGGAGAATAAAATATACTTGCTTTAAAAAATATATATATGTGTGTATATATACACACACATACACACATACTTCCATTTAATGATGACGAAGCCAGGTGGTTGACCATTGTGTGGATCTGCTGTACTGTTAAACAGATTAACCAGATAAAATAGAAAGATGATAATTTTATTGTTTCCCCACCCATTTGTTTAAATTTTACTATTTCATGGTATTTAGAAATCTAGAAGTCAGTCAATTTTCACATCAAAGGTTCCTCAAGCTAAAAAGAGCCAAATAATCATCTAATATTAGCTCTGCCCATGTAAAACAAAGCTGTAATAACCATTACTTAAAGCGTAAGTCAAAATTAAGTACTAAGTGAAAAAAATAGAACCAGATTAATGGTCTTATGAAATTATTGGAAATCACAGTTGGGACAATGGTGTTGGAACTATTTTTCCAAGTCAGTTCATTTATATGAATAGTTTCATGCCATTTGTTCACATCAGCGTTAAGTCACCACTTCTCTCACAGTATCTATCTTTTGCACATACCCTCTTTAAATCCTGAATGTGGGATATATGATAATCCTCCAGTTCAAAGAAAGGGAGAATTTTGTCAATCCTTCACTTATTTCTTGATATGGAATTTTTTTTAACAACTGTTTAGGGAAAACTGGTTAGTATTTGCGGCACACAAAGTTGGTGATGACTTGAGGCTAATGAAACAGCTTGCTTATGGGCCACACTTCTTGAGTATTAAGTCCTCTGTAGGACTTACTCTAAAGAGCACAATAGGCAAAGCTGCCTGAGTGTAACCTCTCCCTGCTGCCAGCTTACCAGAGAAAAACACAAGTAACACCCAAGGAGAGGACCAGAGCCATCTCCAAAACATTACTACACCACCCAGATGCAAAATTTCAAATGAATTCTGGACCAATGGAACCTAATTACATGTGGGAATCTCCATGACCTATGGAGCTTTTGAAGCACACACATGCCTAAATTTCACCACCCAGTATTTTGTTGCAGAGGTACTTCTCACAACTCCGCAGGTTAAAAACTACTGTTCTAGAAACTGACAAATTCAGAAGGAAAAACCACATATACCTTGGTAATGTACCTGGTCTACAAGTAGAGAATTTAGTTAGCTTCTTCATTATTCCCACATTTTGAATAAATGAAAGCAACCTCTTCACAGGAAAGCATAGTCTCTGTAAAGACTGGGTGTAAATAACTATTCATAAGGCATAGCTTTAAGAAAAAAGAATTTAGATATTCCACACTCGATCAAGACAATCTGGGTGGTACGGTATGTGGAGACAACAGCCTCTGGCTTTGTAGATATCTAATTCTTCCACTTCTAAAGCACCTCTTCAAAAACTTACAGCGTATGTTTAGGCTACTGCTATGATTTAACCATCTTAAGAGGTAAATGCTGAATACATATATTACAAACATCCAGAATGCCCTTATGTTGCAGAAAATCAATGAACACAAAGTGGAGCAAATAGAAAAAAAAAAAAAAAATACAACAAGTAGTATCAAAATAATTATTCTGAGACACAAATCTATAAAACTACAGGTTAAATAAGTGACTACACTTATTATCTTTTGCTCTACCTCTAAAATACCCCTCGTACTGATGAGACAGCTTTTACTCAAGATTCTCTCTGACTGGGGATAACTCCTGGTACACTGCCTTATATAAAAACTCTGTGTTACAGAGGCCTGCAGGGACTTCAGTGATGCCCCAGCAGCCGAGCACTTTAGGGCGCTATAGCAAAACACAAGGCTCCCTGGGCATGAGGAATATGCATGAGGTTTTGCCAAAGTTAACTAGGACCATCTAGAATCCTTCACACTTAAGAATTATCCTCCTCTGCTCCAAATCAGGCAGTGTGGAACAGATACACTGAGAAATGGTTCAGAAAACAAAGGTTCAGCACACTTAGTACACAGTTAATGTCAAAGAACTGTTTTTTTAAAACTCAAGAATAAAAATATGTTTAAAGTGACTTCTCTCTCCCTCTGTTATTACATCTTTCACGTGAAAGCTCACCTCGCCCTCTTGAAGAACTTCGACCTCTAGGAGCCCCCACCACTGTTCCTCCTCCTCCTCGTCCTGTCAATCTCAGGACAGCGGCACTATTTACAGACATGGAAAAGTTTCTCTGCCAAAAAAAAGAAAAAAGAAAAAATGGATGAAACAGATAAAACTGTATGTAGCTCTTCCCTGTCTCACACTTCATCTATGACATGGCATCTCATTAACCATAACTACACCACATCCTAAGATGATCTAAAACTTGATTTTACCTATAAATCTCAAATTAACATTGCAGATCAACAAATGCTGACCACCAATGTGTTATATTTACTATAATATGTGGAAATATTAGATAATCTCTAAGTGCTGAATGTATCCAGAAGCAGATGAGATAAATATGCATTACAGTAAATAGAGAAAACTTGGTAAAGAAATCCAGTTTGAGGGCAGCCCGGGTGGTGGTTCAGCGGTTTAGTGCCGCCTTCAGTCCAGGGCGTAATCCTGGAGACCTGGGATCGAGTCCCATGTCAGGCTCCCTGCATGGAGCCTGCTTCTCCCTCTGCCTGTGTCTCTGTGTCTCTCTCTCTGTTTCTCTCATGAATAAATAAATAAAATTTAAAAAAAAAAGAAAAGAAATCCAGTTTGAAAGGATTCTTTAGTGAAAGGTGGAAATAAGATGGTCACAAACGATAGCATAAGGTGGAAATAATCATTTTTGCTTCATTCTGCTCACTACTGTGAATTAGCAACTCCAAGTAGCATTTAATAGAATAACAAGAATTATAAATAAATAAGGGCCAGCTAAGAATCTACATAAATAAGATCAACCATCTTAATGGGGAGAAGAAAGGAAAGGTTGAAAAAAACAAAACCCCAATCTCTCAGTCATAAGCCTGAACTTGCATCCACAGCCAATCTGGGTAGGGTCAAATATAGTAAGATAATAATCAGTGGGAAACCTTCAAACATGAAGAGGAAGACTCAAGAACACAGGAAGCCTGGGAGCCAAAAATATGTTTAGTTGACACTCCTGGATAAATGGAATACATAGGTCTTAGGAAAAATTCAGCAAGAAGCAATTTTAAAATCTTGAAAATGATTTACAAAATATAAACATCCTGGGTATTTGAAGGAGAATTTTGCAATAGAGTTTTAAACTCAGAAAATGATGGAATATATCCTTACTTGAATACTGTCTACACTTAGAACCTAACAGACATTTGTGCAAAAATGCAGAAGTGTGGTACAATGAAGAAAATGCAACTTGTGCACAGCTATAGCTAAGGGCCCTCCTGGCAGAGGGGCAAGAAGTGAGGCTTAAGAGTTGGGTTGACAGGCACCTGGGTGGCTCAGGTAGTTAAGTGTCTGACTCTTGATTTCACCTTAGGTCATGATCTCAGGGTCATAAGCAAGACTATGAAGTCCCAAAATCTACTCATATATTCTAACACTAGAAAAACGGAGCTCTGGGCAGCCTGGGTGGCTCAGCAGTTTAACACCACCTTCAGCCTGGGGCATGATCCTGGAGACCTGGGATCGAGTCCCACATCAGGCTCCCTGCATGGAGCTTGCTTCTCCCTCTGCCTGTGTCTCTACTTCTCTGTCTCTCTGTTTCTCATGAATAAATAAATAAAATCTTTAAAAAAAAAAAAAAAAAAACAGAGCTCAGAGCTAAATCATCATGTATGCCAAGATCCCATGCAGTTGAACACATTACCAAACACGTATGAAACTCATATGTACCTGTCAATATGGTACAAGAAACTTGCATATTCTATCCTACATCTTCACATACTACAACTGAAAGTGCAAATTTCTATCATCTCTGAAAGGCAATTTCTCAAAATTCGATTTAAATGTCTATACCCTTTGACACACTTCTCTTATAACACGTGAAAAATCACAAAAACAGAAAGATCTTTAACTGCAGTACTGTTTGTAAAATCAAAATTGGGATCTACCTAAGTATCAACTTAAAAATCATTGAGGCACCTGGCTGGCTCAGTCCATAAGAGCATGCTACTCTTGATCTTGGGGTCATGAGTTCAAGCCCCACATTGGGCATAGACCTGACTACCCCCCCCCAAAAAAAATAAAGAATGGCCATCTACATGTGGAATTCAGTGCAATTGTTTAAAAAAATGAGGCAATTCTATTTATTAGGTTGAACCATATGAACTCACTAATCAATCCTGATCCACAAAAACTGCAAATTCCGTATCGTCAACCAAATGCATAAGGATATAAAAGCATAGCTGTAATAAGGAGTACAGAAAGGCCAGATTGCCTGAAACTGAATTGTGGTTCCTTTGCCCCACTTCTCTGTGCCAATTTTCCTCATCTAGATAAAGTGGATAGAAACAATATTTACGTCTACTTCATGGGTTGCTGCCAGCACTTAACACATGACATGACAAGTGCTTACAACAGTGTCTGACACATTAAAAGCTAAAGGAGTATTTGGTATCTCCTCAATAGATGTTTAGGTGAAAACAGTGAAGTGCAGAACTATGTGCACAACATATGCCATTTATGTTCATGCTTGTTTATAGGAATAAATATATAAGTAGTTGTAGACTTATTAACTATCCCTGGGAGGAAACACAAGAAAATGGAAACAGTGGCTATTCCTGAGGAACAGTTAGTTAGAATAACAATAGGTGACTTACACAACTGCTTTTCACTATATGTGCTTTTTGAATTTTTTTTAATAAAATGTATTATCTATCCAAAATGCATAAAGTAATTTGATGTCAAATAAATAAAATACAACAATCTAAAATAGGTAGCAGCTATGTAGAGTCATGCTTCTCAAAATACCTACAAGGGAAATCCCAAACCAAAACAATTCACGAGATGTTTAAGCAACAAATTTGCTTTAAGAAAACTTTTTCCAAAAAAAGGAAAAAAGAAAAAAGAAAACTTTTTTCCAGGGCACCTAGATGGCTCAATCAGAAAAATGTGCAACTCTTGATCTTGGGGTTGTGAGTTTGAGCCTCACGTTGGGTGTAGAGATTACTTAAACTTTAAAAAAAAAAAAAAAACACCTTTTTCCTAGTCTATTTTATACATACATGCAAGCACACGCATATATAGAAAGAGGACAAAATTAACTTGCATTTTATTTTTTAAAAGATTTTATTTATTTGAGGTCGGAGGAGAGTACAGAGGGAGAGTGAAAAGGAGAAGCAGACTCCACTGAGCAGAGAGCCCAATGTGGGACTCGATCCCAGGACCCTGAGATCACAACCCGAGCAGAAAGCAGATGCTTAACAAATTGAGACACCCAAGCGTCCCTTAACTTGCATTTTAAAGATTAAGTATCTACTTCAGATAACTTTGGGAGGGATCCCTCGGTGACTTGGTGGTTTGGTGCCTGCCTTCCACCCAGGGCATGATCCTGGAGTCCTGGGATAGAGTCCCACATCGGGCTCCTTGCGTGGAGCCTGTTTCTCTCTCTGCCTGTGCCTCTGCTTCTCTTTCTCTCTGTGCCTCTCATGAGTAAATAAATAAAATCTTAAAAAAAAAAAAAAAAGATAACTTTGGGAAATTTAATATTTAAATTTAATATATGCAGCAAGAAGCTATTATTTTGGTTTTTTAAAGATTTTATTTATCCATGAGAGACACAAAGACAGAGGTAGAGACATAGGTAGAGAGAGAAGCAGGCTCCACGCAAAGAGCCCAATGCAGGACTCGATTCTGGGACCCCAGGATCACGCCCTGGGCCGAAGGCAGGAGCTCAACCGCTGAGCCACCCAGGCATCCCAGGAAGCTATTTTGGGTTATTAGAAGTATTCATCTCCCCTGCAAGGGTCATGGGGTGAAAAAAATATGTAAAATTCTAGTCTTCAAATATCTAAACAATCCCTAAAGGGGGTGTCTGGTCATCCAAAGGACAACATCAAAATGCTAATGAATCTTTTGCCAGCTTTAAGCACTGTCCTACTCTAGCATTAAAAAAAAAAAAAAAAATATATATATATATATATACACACACACACACACACATATGAGAGAAAGGGAGTATAAGATGCATGCATGCAAGTGGGAAGAGAAGAGGGAGAAAATTTCAAGCAGACCCCACTGGGCATGGAGCCAAACATGGGGCTCAATCTTACCACCAATGAGATCATGACCTGATCCGAAATCATGAGTCTGAGGCTTAACTGACTGAACCACCCAGGCACTCCTATTCCAGCATATTTTATAAACAAAGGATACCAAATAGTATCAGGATATCCTTTGAACTTTAAAGGAGTTCAAAGATAGATCCTGATGATCTTCTGTGACCACCGTAATTATAATACCTATCCAGACCTTATTAGCACCTTAAAATAAGTTTTTCCACTATAAAAGCAGAATGAAGATTTATTACTTTATCATTCCAGGGCTACTTTCATTGTATAGGTATAGTGCAAACTTAACTTGACTCTTTTTCAAATTGTTAACCAAGTTCCCAGCAGCACTTTGTTGAATAATCTTTGATTTTTCAAAAAACGTATTTGAAACTTACTAACTTCTTAAAGTGTTACACGATATTTCTGGATGATCAAATTATTCATTCTGTTGATTAAAAGTATATTATGTTTTGGTAACTAGAAGCAAGTCTTCCTCCCTACTTATTAAAAAGCATTTCTGGCTCATTTAAACTCTAAGAAATATAGAAAATAATTAAAAGAAAAATAAAAAGATGGGCACCTGGCTGGCTCAGTGGGTTAAGCACAGGGACTCTTGATTTCAGGGTCATGATTTCAAGCCCCACACTGAATGCAAAGATTAGGTTAAACAAAAACAAAAACAAAAAAATGAAAAGCTCAAAAAACACTGTGGCCCCTGGCAGGCTATCTATGCAAACCGGGCCTCCATGAAAAAATACTTTAGGAGCTTCCTGGGTCACTCAGTCAGTTAAGTATCTGACTTTGGTTCAGGTCATGATCTTAGGGTCCTGGGATCAAGCCCCATGTCAGGCTCCCTGCTCAGTGGGGAATCTGCTTGTCCCTCTGCGCCTCCCTCAACTCGTACTTTTTTTCTCTCATGTGAATAAAAATCTTTAAAAAAAAAAAGAAATTATTACAAATATGTATAAGTACCTGAAAAATTCCAAGATACTCACAAATGATTAAAATTGGTATACTAAAGCATTAAATACAATTTTAAAATTTAGAAAACAGGGTCAGATTAGGGCTAGCTCACATAAATAGTATAAACTAGAAAAAGACTACTCTTCAAAGAAAAATCAACAAAGACAAAAACAAAAACTTAAATATAAACATTTGAAAAACTTTACACTGGGAAAGAAATGCAAACTAAAACAATAAAAATATTTTGCCAAGTTTGTAGAGTTTTTTCAAAACAAATACTCAATATTGGAAGTTCAGAACAATGCTTAATGTACACCATCACTTGTATAAAAGGCAGAAGACATATTTAATATTTCCTCAGAAAAATACACAATGAACTACTAACATTTGCTGTCTTTAGGAAAGGGGCACTTGTGGCTGAAGGAAGGGATGGGAAAGCGATTTCCTATTGCATACTGTTCTGTACATTTTTATTTTCAAACCACATAATTTATTCCTTATTCAAAAAATAAATCTGGAAAAATAAAAATAAAAATGCTGAACATGGCAAAAGTAATAGTAAAATGCTATAGTTATGGATCAGTGAAACAGAAGAGATATCCTCATACAAAGCTTCTTGAAAGCAATTTAGTGTATGGAAAAATCTGGTTTATTTCTGTACTTCTACTCCACTGACCTATATGTCTATCCTTACACAGTAGTTTTTTCAGTTTTGTTTGCTTGTTTTTTTATATACTGCAGTTTTGCTCACTGTAGCTTTGTGGAAAAATCTGCAATCAAGTATGAGTCTTCCAATTTTTTTTTTTAAGATTTTATTTATTTATTCACAAGAGATACACACAGAGAGAGAGGCACAGTCACAGGCAGAGGGAGAAGCAGGCCCCATGCAGGGAGCCCAACATGGGACTCGATTCCGGGTCTCCAGGATCACACCCCGGGCTGAAGGCGGCGCTAAACCGCTGAGCCACCCCGGCTGCCCCTTCCAATTTTGTTCTTTTTCATAATCATTTTGACTATTGGGGTCCTTTGTAATTCCATATGAATTTTAGGACCAGCTTGTCAATTTCTACCCCAAAAGCCACTGGGGTTTCAATGGGAACTGCAGAAACAATAAACTGATTAGCCATATTAAGTCTTCCAAGGCTTAATGAATACTGACTGATGCCTTCTCAGTTAGGTCTTCTTTAATTTCTTTCAAAAGTATTTTAGAGTTTTTATGTAAAAAGTCTTACATCTCCTTAGTTAAATTCATTACTACGTATTTTACTGTTTATAATGCTATTGTGTAAATGAAACTCTTTTCATAATTCCTTTTGCAGATTGTTATTGTTAGCATATAGAAATAACTTATTTTGAGGTGTTGATCCTGTACCCTACAACTGTGAATTCATCTACTAGTGCTAATAGTTTTTTGTATGTGGGATTGTGTGTTTAGGATTTTCTATTTATAGCATCATGTCACCTAAAAATAGACAGTTTAACTTCTCCTATTTGGATGCCTCTTATTTCTTTTTCTCATCTAACTGCTCTGGCTAGAACTTCTAGCACAATGTTGGATATCAGTAGTAAAGGCAAGTAAGCTGGTCTTGTTCCCAATCTTAGGGGAAAAGCTTTCAGTCTTTCACAACTGAGAATGATGTTAGCTATGGGTTTTTCATAAATGCCCTTAATCATATTGATGAAGGTCCCTTCTATTTCTTGTTCACTGAGAACAAGAGTGAGTTCAACAAGAGTGAGTTCAACAAGAGTTGAGAGTTTTATCAAGAAAGGTGATGAATTTGAGTGGCTCAGCGGTTGTGTCTGCCTTCAGCTTAGGTTGTGATCCTGGGGTCCTGGGATCGAATCCTACATCAGGCTCCCTGAATGGAGCCTGCTTCTCCCTCTGTCTATGTCTCTGCCTCTCTGTGTTACTCATGACTAAATAAAAACTTAAAAAAAAAAAAAAAAAAAGAAAGAAAGAAAAAAAGGAAAGGTGATGAATTTTGTCAAAAACTTTTTCTGTGTCAATTTAGAAAATCAAGTGGTTTTTTCTTCATTTTATTAATGTTAGTTGCACCACCCTTGCACTCCAGGGATAAGTACCACTTGGTCAGGTTGTATAATCCTTTTAATATGCTGTTGGATTCAGTCTGTATTGGTATATTTTCACAACTAAAGATATACAAGGGAAAGAGACTACAATAAAACATACTAAATGTTAAAAGAATCTCTACATGGTGAGATTTTTCTCCTATATACCTTTCTGTATTTCCTACAGTAAATATGAGTAACTTTTTTTTTATAAATATAATATAAATATTCATTTGAGAGAGAGCAAGCGTTGAGTGGGAGGGGCAGAGGGAGAGGGAGAGAGAACAGAGCACAGAGCCTAACGCAGGGCTTGAACCCAGGACCCTGAGACCATGATCTAAAGCAAAATCAAGAGTCAACTGCTTAACCAACTATACCACCCAGGTACCCCTGAGTACCTTTTATTAAAAAAAATAAGATTAAAAAAACAGATTTTATTGATGTTAAAGAAAATATAAAGAAATTGTAAAATCAACAAGAAAGACAACCCAGTAAAACAATGGACAAAGAACACAACCAAATCAGAAACCATAATGGCCACAGGGATATGAAATGGTACTCAAGCTGATAGTGACTAGTGAAATACAAAAAAAAAAAAAGGAAAAAAAAGCCACACACAACTATCACAGCCACTGTTTTGGCCAAACTGTAAAAATCAAGAGCTAGAGGGTTGCATAAAAAAAATGAGACCTCACATATGCGGCTGGTAACAGTGCAAAATGGCTTAAATTACTATAGAAACTAATGTAGCATTACTCACATTACATCACCCACATCTGTGTGTTTAAAGAGACACCAAAAAGGGTATGTGGGTGGCTCAGTCAGTTAAGTGTCTGCCTTCAGTCCACGTCACAATCCCAGGGTCCTGGGATGGAGTACCAAGCCAGGCTCCCTGCTCAGCAAGGAGTCTGCTTCTCTCTCTCCTCCCCACTTGGTACTCTCTGCCACTATCTTTGTCTGTCTCTCTCAAGTAACTAAATAAAATTCTTAAACACACACACACACAGAACTAGGGTGCCTGGGTGGCTCAATCTGTTGAGCCTCTGATGATGGTTTCAGCTCAGGTTATGATCTCGGGGTCCTGGGATCAAGCCCCACACTGGGGTCAGCATGGGGTCTTCTCAAGATTCTCCCTCTAGCCCCCTTCCAGTCACTCGTGCTCTCTCTTAAAATAAATAAAACCTTTAAAAAAAAACACACACACACACACACAAAGAACCAAATCTAACCATTTCAATTTTAAAACGCAGGTTCTAAGAATAATTACTGCAGCATAATTTGCAATAGCAAAATTTCAAAACAACCTAAATCTCTAACCAGAGGAGACTGGAAAAACTCTGGATTTTCTCACACATGGAATACTAAACAGAAGGGATGAATTAACTAAAGCTATGTGTATCAACACAGATAAATCTAAAATTCATTATTGAAAGAAAAAAATCAAACTACAGAATAAAAACTACTGTATGCCATCTTCAATATAAAATTCATAACCTGGGCAACCAGGATGGCTCAGTGGTTTAGCGCCGCCTTCAGCCCAGGGCGTGATCCTGGAGACCCGGGATCAAGTCCCATGTCAGGCTCCCTGCATGGAGCCTGCTTCTCCCTCTGCCTGTGTCTCTGCCTCTCTCTCTCTCTCTCTCTCTCTTTGTGTCTCGTGAATAAATAGAATCTTTTAAAAAATAAAAAATAAAAAAATAATAAAATTCATAACCCTTTAAAAGCACCTGGCTGGCTCCGTCGGTGGAGTGAGTGACTCTTGATTTCGGGGTTAGAGATTCAAGCTCCATGTTGGATGCAGAGATTACTTAAAAATAAAATTATGGGGATCCCTGGGTGGCTCAGTGGTTTAGCGTCTGCCTTTGGCCCAGGGCGCGATCCTGGAGTCCCGGGATCAAGTCCCACGTCAGGCTCCCAGCATGGAGCCTGCTTCTCCCTCTGCCTGTGTCTCTTCTCTCTCTACATCTATCATGAATAAATAAATATAATTAAATAAATAAATAAATAAATAAATAAATAAATAAATAAATAAATAAATAAATCATTAGAGACACCTGGCTGGCTGAGCCAGTAGAGCATGTGATCTCAGGATTGTAGGTTCAAGTCCCACAGCAGGTGTAGAGATTAAAAAAAATAAAATCTTTGGGGCACCTGGGGTGCCTCAGTCAGTTAAGCATCTGCCTTCGGCTTAGGTCATGATCCTGGAGTTCTAGGATGGAGCCCTGCATCGGTCTCCTTGCTCACTGGACAGTCTGCTTCTCTCTCTGTACCTCATCCTGCTCATGCGCGTGCATGTTCTCTCTCTCTCTCTCATTCTCTCTCAAGTGAATAAATAAAAATCTTTAGAAATAAATAAGTAAAAACAGTAAAATCTTTAAAAAATAACAATATGGGCGCCTAAGTAGCTTAGGCATCTGCCTTTAGCTCAGGTCATGATCCCACGGTCCTCAGATCAAGTCCCACATTGGGCTTCTTGCTCCCTCTCTCTGCCTCTTGTCCTACTTGTGCACTCTGTCAAATAAATAAAAATACTAAAAACTTTTTTAAAAATGTATAACCCTGTAAAATGAAATTTTTATGGCATATGGATATACAAACATGTAATGAAAATATTAAAACATGAATGAGAAAAATTATCCAATTCAAAGTAATATCTGGGAAAGAAGGAAGGGTGGAATACAGCCACAATATGAGAAATCTCATTTTTAAAACAAACAAAAAAAACCCCACAAATACATAATAATTTTAAGATTTCTCTATCTCAATCATAAACATAATGGTATTTGTGATAATATTCTCTATACTTATCTATTTGAAAGACTTCATAGTAAAAATATTTTTAAGAAAAATTAAACCAAAATACTGCCATATGTCAAATCTTTTTGAAAAGGGAACTAGGGATCCCTGGGTGGCTCAGTGGTTTAGTGCCTGCCTTCGGCCCAGGGCATAATCTTGGAGTCCTAGGATCAAGTCCTGCATCGGGCTCCCTGCATGGAGCCTGCTTCTCCCTCTGACTGTGTCTTTGCCTCTCTCTCTCTCTCAGATAAATAAAATCATAAAAATAAAAAAAAAAAAAGAAAAGGAAACTGGCCCCAATTTTGAAAAGGAAATTTTCAGCCATCACTGGCGACAGTATCCTTTCTTTCTTGTGTACTTTTTATAGCAATAAACAAACAACTTTTGACAATGAAAATATCCACTGATGATACTAAATGATACTGGGTTTCATGAATAAAGACAAAACTAACCTAGTTCAAAAGAAGTTATAAACAAAACAAAAACTGTTTATGACACTGGCAATGAAAATCACCAACGATTAATATCACACCTTTCTTAGAACTTAGCATAGTTGTAACAGAGAGCTTCTAATAAGCATCTCTTTCTTAATAGAGTGATTTCCTCCTGCAAACTATGGCAAGAGTGTAAAGGAAACATCCAGGGTTATTGCAAAAAGTAATGATGAAATGTTCTGGAATAAGACAGTTGTGATGGTTATACAACTCATGGTTATACAACCCACCAAACTGTATAGTTTAAAAGAGTGAACAGTATGACATACAAATTTTGTCCCAAGAAAGCTGTATTTTTGTTTTTTTAAAGATTTTATTTATGTATTTGAGAGAGAGAGAGAGCGCGCGCACAAGAGCAGGGAGTGAGGGAGGGGTAAAAGGAGAGGGAGAGGAAGACTCTCCACTGAGCAGGGAGCCCGACACAGGCTGGATCCCAGATCCCTGAGATCATGACCTGCGCTGAAGGCAGATGCTTAACTGACTGAGCCACCCAGGTGCCCCTCAAGAAATCTGTTTAAAAAAAAAAAAAGAAAAGAAAAGAAAAGAAATTAGGATTCTTCATTTAATGTGGCATTCCAGGGTTCCTGGGTGGCTCAGTCAGTTAAGTGTCTGCCTTCAGTTCAGGTCATGATCGCAGGGTCGTGGGATCAAGCCCTCCCCAGGTTCCCTGCTCAGCTGTGAGTCTGCTTTTCCCTCTGCTCCTCATCCAACTCATACTCTTGTTCTGTCTCTAATAAATAAAATAAATAAATAAACATAAAGTGGCATTCCATGGATGCCTGGGTGGCTCAGTTGGTTGAGCGTCTGACTCTTGGTTTTAGCTCAAGCCACGATCTCACAGTAGTGGGATCAAGCCCCATGCCAGGCTCCACACTCAGCATGCACTCTGCTTGGGATTAACTTCTTCTCCCTCTGCCCTCTCCCCACCCTTGTGCAAGCACACACTCTCTTTAAAATAAATAAATAAATCTCTAAAAGATAAATGAATTAATAAAATGGCCTTCCAGCATTCCAATAAAGTTCTTATTTTTCCGTTTTACAACAATTACCATAAGTTCCTTAAAATCAGAAACTCTTATTTATGTTTGGAAACAACACACCATAAATAAAGACAACACAAAATCTACTTTCCAGCCCCAAAATCTAACTTTCTCACATCATAAACAAAAATTGGTGACAGAGAACCCATTATTAAGCACATTTTGGGCTGAAGATCTATATATTCCTTCAGTGGTAGAATGCATTCAAGAGAATCCAGGTTGCTAATTACTTCTGAAAAACTACATTTTTCTGAAGAGAAGCCCCTATCTCCCCCAAAAAGTAGCTCTCTCTCTCTACTCAAATAAATCATAAGATTCCCATCCTCAAGGATCTAGAAACATTTCCTCACCTCTATAAAACACTCAAAAAGCCTCAGAACTAAAACAGAATCTCATCAACTAAGACAGGCATCCACACTTTCGCAAAAACAGAAAGAAGGAAGCAGACCTGTGGGGATGGATGGCCTTAGGGCCTAACTAGTAACTTCCTATTTTCATGACTCAATGGAAAGCAATAAGGTTTTGACCTAAGGCTCAAAGCTAGTCACAAACCTGTTCTTCTTCTGTAAAGGGTACAAGAGCCAACGGAGGCAGGGGCTCCTCCTGTAGAATAGGCAGAAATTCTTTATCCAGAAGGTCTGAAGGTATCTGTATGACCAAACATATGACCATGAAATTAATGCTGTCCCTCTAATCACAAAAACTATAAAACAAGAAAAAATACTGTCTGGTTTATCTCTTGCTGTTTATTATAAATATGGAGTAAAGCTTTGTCAACCACAATTACCTTCAGCAGTACTTACATATTCTCAGAGGGTCAAGTATTAAAAACCCCAGTCACTTCCTCTTCCTCCCATCAGATCACCACATTCAGATTTGATATACAGCACTAACTCTGGTATTCCAGAGTGCACAGTGGAAGAGTAAAAATCCCCATATTTAATTCAAGGAACAAGGTACTAAAGAGAGTTTCACAAACAATTTGTTCTTAGCAATCATCATTAAAATTTGAGATCCCCAATCCATTAATAATAGTAAAAACAAAGTATATTTAAAAAATGGAAAATATTATCTCTCACTAGTCAGATAGTAAGTGTACTTTACACGCTGTTTTGGTTTCGATCATTTAGAAGTGACACAACTGTGATATATTTTAACATGTTCTCTCCACTAAAAATTGTTTATAGTTAACACAAAAAGGGGAAGAAGAGAAACAGCTCCTCTTCTCACTCCTAACTTCCAATTGAAGAGTAAGAGGTGCAAGGTGATGGCATTTCTCAGCCAGCAAACTGGGATAGAACTAGACATGAAGGAGACATTAGGAGGAAATTAGACAAAGTATTAAGTGCTGAAGATTTTCCTGTTTCCATGAAGCTTTCCACACCTGTAACAAAATCTTAGGTCTTCTCTAAGAAATACAGAGCTCCTTACACTTAGAAGATTCTCTGTCAACTACTACAGGTATCAAAGCCAAGAAAAAGAGAAAAATTATAGGTACCTCATCTATCAATACATCACCATACGTACTCTGAAATCTCATTCATAATTCTAAATTCTTTACTTTGTTTTTTTACCTTGTTATCTTTAAGGAAAAGTGCTAACATTTCTTCTCGACCATAACGATAGTCTGCTAACTTATACTTCGGCAAAGCTGGAGAAAGAGGAGGGGACGTGATACTCCCACCACTGGATAGAGCTCGGAGCCTAGAATAGGAGAAACATAAAATATAAAAATGAAGTGTCAACCCTGTGGCAATTCCTTACTTAAAAAATATGATGGCACGTTCCTGAGAAGTCTGGGAGTGAAGAGGCGACACTTTTTCGAAATCATAAAAGTAACATGATTAAAACGAAACTGAAGAATCACCTTATACATATTAGATTAATAAGAACTAATGAATCTGACGGTACCAATTAACAAATCTGGAATACCAATTGTTGTTAAGGATGTAAAACAATGGAAATTTTCAAGCAGTTTCTGTAGGATTGCAATGAAACAACCACTTCAAAGAATGATCTGCTAACATTTAATAAAACATTAATATTTGTTAAATAACAAAGTATTCTATATAAAAGAAAAAGCAAACATAGAAGCCTATAAAAAGATATACATGTAAACCTGCAAATAAATTTATAGTGTTTAAAAACACTATAAAGCATAGCAAAAGTATAAAAACAAACATGAATTGACAAATATAAAATTCAAGATAAGGTTCTATCTGCAAAGGGAAGGAGAGTATAAAGGGTGTTTTAAATGCAATGTTTTATTTTCTCATTCATGCTGTGTAGAAATGCTACAATTTCATAGTTTTATATACCTATAGTATTTCATGATTTTTACTGAAAGCAACTAAGAATCAGTGTACTGAATCTGAAAATGCAGTGAAGGGTGAAAGTGTAAGAAAAAAATTTGAGCCATATTTACTGCTAGGAAAAAATAAAAATATACTCTAAGAGGAATGGAACTTGGGAAAGGGAAATATTTGTAAGATGCTTTTATTTAAAAAAAAAAAAAAAAAAAAAGGTAGGGCAACTCAGCAAAAAATGGCAAAAATAAGATCCTACTGCAGCACTGTGTCAAAGAGCAGATAGCAAAACTATCAGCAATAACTCCTTATCTGAGGGCTGCCTGAAGTTCTATATAGTGAGTATCAAGAATAAAAGGCACTAAGATACTTTACTTCAGATTTAGCCTAAAGGAAAATTCAACAGAAGCATTAAAATACACTCTCCAGGCAGCCTGGGTGGCTCAGCGGTTTAGCGCTGCCTTCGGCCCAGGGCCTGATCCTGGAGGCCCCAGATCAAGTCACAGGTCAGGCTCCCTGTATGGAGCCTGCTTCTCCCTCTGCCTGTGTCTCTGCCCCTCTTCTCTCTCTCTCTCTCTCTGTCTCTCATGAATAAATAAAATCTTTAAAAAATAAATAAAATATATTCCCAAAATTGCTAAGCTTTATTCACATAACCAAAAAAGGGAATGATCTACACTATACACTTTTAAAAATATGAAATAAAAGAGCATTACTTGCATATTATCCAAAAATTATATACACATAAATATAAAAATATGTTTACATGTACAATATAATTCCAGAAAAGGCGGGAGGACATATTAGTAAAAGACTATAGGGTCTTTTTTCAATGTTTCTATCTTATCTTTCTACTCACTTTTTTTTTTTAACATTTATGGACAATTTTGAACATATATAAAAATACCAAGAATTACATAACAAACTCCCACATACTGTTCACCCAGCCCCCAAATCAATAACCCATGGCCAACCCTGCTCCTTCTACCACTCCATCTAACCCTACTCTGATACTATTTCGAAGGAAATCATATGCTTTCAAAGATTTTTTGAAGGAATTTTTAAGGAAACGTTTTTCATTTTTAAATATTTCAGAATGTTCTAAAAGATACGGATTTTTTTCTAGTCTGGATTTTGCTGATTCTTCTCTCTGTGCTATATAGTGTAACATGTTTCTCTGCTCTCTGCATTAATGACATTGGTGACTGGATATAAAGACCTGATCAGATTTGGAAAGACTTCCATGTTTTGCCATCAGGAAGCACAGACTGCCTCGTTGGTTTTTTGAGTCTAGCAGTCTCTGATAACCAAGGCTTAGGTCCCTAAATTTATTCATTAATAAATACAAGGTTACAAAGTGACTATATTCTATCATTCCTTATTTATTAGCTGGAGTATTTCTACAAGGAGAAGCTTCTCTCTTATACTTTTTGGTATTGTTACCAAATAGTATAGTTAATATAGGAAAAAAGAAAAAAGTCTTGATTCTTTTCAATTGGTTTTCAAAATAGGGACTTAATTTACTAGCATCTTCCAATGGTAACAAATTATTTTTAAAGTTAAACTATCCTTAACTAATTATTCTTAACAATTATTCTTAACAATATTCAAAATCTCCTTTTTTTTTTTTTTTTTTTTTTTTTTTTTTTAGGTAGGCTCCACACCTAACTCACAACCCTGAGATCAAGAGTCAAATGCTCCACTGACTGAGCAAGCAGGCCAGGTACCCTGCAAATTGTCTTACCTTTGACCAATGGGAGACTATTCAGATTGGCTCTCCTAAATCCTTCTGACACAACCCTAAGGGTCTTTAACAGCTTCTTTTTTACCTGATATATCAGTATGTTCCAGACATAACCTGTATTATTTCTTGCCTCAGATTTAGAATTAGCCGTTTCTCCAGGGAGCCCGATTCTCTCTAATGCATATTAAAAGTATAATCTGGGTGCTGGGAGTGCTTATTGCTAATAACTGATCTTTTGTTTTCTTTTCAGTTATTCCTGGACTTGGAAGTCATTTAGTCCAAGTCCTGTAAGACAGGTTGGGACAACCAAATAAAACATGCCCATGAAGAAGTGATCCAACCACTGTTGACTAACCTTCCAGGAAACTGCTTTCCATCAAATTCATGTAAAGTTGGGCTTTTTTCCTGAAGAAGTGGAATTAATATCCACTGAGAACTGAGGTTGTGAATTTTACACATGCAGTACCTCATTTTATTTCAGCTTCACGACAACCCCAATTAACAGACGAGGGTTACACAACTTGCCCACATTTACAGCCAGCAAAACAAAGACTCAAACCTAAGTTTTCATGACTAAAAAGAACAAAATCTCAAATTTTTATTTAAAATAGCCAACATTTAGTCTGCCAAACATTAATTTTAAAATATATATAGTTTTTTACTAAAAATATTTAGGGGTGCTTAGGTGGTTCAGCTGATTGTGTCCAACCCTTGATTTCGGCTGGGGTCATGATCTGAGAGTTGCAGGATGAAGCTCCACATTGGGTTGCATGCTCAGCGGGGAGTCAGCTTGAAGCACTCATTCTCACTCTCCTTTTGTCCCTCCCCCCCACTCACATGCTGTCTAAAATAAATCAAAAAATAAAATCTTTAGAAAAAAATTTTGTTAAAAGATCTTTCTTATACTAAACCAGTATGCTCGCCAATAGTTTCTACCACTAGAGGGCACAACTAGGTGCTTTTTGGAATGAAAATCACTTGGGTACCGGAAAATAGTCACACTGTCTCAAGACTTTTCCTTCTCATGGCTCAACATTACTAATTTCTTCATCTGTTCCTCATAAGGTTTCAAATCCACTCATGACCCTGGTTCCCTTCCAATGGACCCCCACGTCCTGCTGCCCAAGGATTGAATGTCCAATGTCAAGCACCAAATACTTCTTATAGGCACCAGATCTATTAAAAATAACGTAACCGGAGTGCATTCTCAAGAGATTCCTCCAGATATTGTGAAAAGAACAGACCAAGGAAAACTGAGAGTAATTCAAACTAAGATAGGCTGAATAAGGAGAACTGTGCTCTACTCAATAATCGACAAATCCTGTTTCAAGTCCCTCCCCACCTACAGATATCTGGAAAAGCTAAAAACATACTTGGGTAATATCCCTCCCTAAAAACCCACCAGTGATTTTTTTTTTTTCCCACCAATGATTTTTAACCTCTCCTGGATCTTGCTCCATACAACTCTCTCTTCTAGAAATTTAATCCCTCCTATTTGCTTTCCCCTTAGTCTCTAAATATATCTAATAGTGATATGTTTAAAACTCCTGTAATGCAGCATCCCCCCCTAGTTATGCATCATTGCTCATCTTTCCTCTTCATTTCAGAACCATCTCCACATCTGCACTTCCAGGTCACTTCAAAACCTAGTGCAAAAAAAAAAAAAAAAAGAAACAAACAAACAAAACCACACCAGCATAATCTGGCTTCTCCTCTACAACTCCACTGCTCCAGTAGAGTTCATCAATAACCCACACAAATCCAAGGGGCAACTTCCTATCCTTGTCACCTTCACCTTTATGGTCATACTGAGATCTGTTTAACACAAGAGGCCTAGGTCTAGTATGAGTAGTAGTAACTGATAGGTAGCATTAGCAGGACCTTCTAAAACTCCATGATACCCCAAGGTCTTCACATATTAATTACTGTCCCAAATCCAAACTTCAGCTTATGAAAGCAATCTGGAATGTCAATGTAGATATGTGAAGATGTAGGGTCAAAAACCATTTCTGGGTAAGCTCCTGATTCTCAATTCCAGCTCTGACTTCCCTAGAGTTTAAGACTTCCACATTCAACCACCTAGAGACCCCATAGCTTTAGCTTTAACATGTCCCAAACCCTACTCATCAGCTGATTCATCCCAACCCCCCTTATCACCTTAAGGTGGGTAATAAGGAGACCACCATCTACTCAACCACAGAATTAAAAGTCTGGAATCAAGGACACCAGGGTGGCTCAGTGGTTGACCAGAGGTCATGATCTCGGGATCCTGGGATCGAGTTTTGCATCAGGCTCCCCGGAGGGAGCTTGCTTCTCCCTCTGCCTATGTTTCTGCCTCTCTGTGTCTCTTATGAATAAATAAATAAATAAAATCTTAAAAAAAAAAAAAGTCTGGGAATCATCCTTTACTCCTCACCTTCTACCATCTTCCATACCCAATTACCACATCCTACCAGTTTTAGATCCTAAATTTCTTAAGCCATCCCCTGGATCAACTAACCCATTATTGTCCACACTTTTCTTTCTTACCTGGACTGCTACAACAGCATCCTAAGTGATATAGCTAGTCACTGTTCATCCTCCACACTACTACAAACATATTTCAAATGCAAGCCTGAATAAGGTGTTCCCTGATAAACAATTGTTTATTGGCATATAATGATCAAATAAATCCAGAGCTTCTTAACGCAAAAAGGCTGCCTCCAAGCTCATCTCTCACACATTTCACACTATAGTAAAGACAATGTCTCAGAATTCCTCTCTTAAACTTGCCATTTCTTACCCCTTTGTCTTTATACATGTCCTTTCTGCTATCAGGAATATTTTTTCAAGCCATTTTCACTTGGGAGAGGGGAAGGCTGCTGCGGGAGCAGAGAGGTTAAGTGGAAGGAGAAGGAAGAGTCAGAATGAGGAGGATGGGGGGTAGCTGGAGAGAGAATAAGGGGAAAAAGAGGAGAAACAGAAATCCTCAAGATCTTGGCTACACACAAGTACCTGCTGAGCCTTAACGGAGTTAACTGGCTAGGGGAAGAAAAAGCTAATCAACAGTACAGACATACAGTTACTAAAGGATTTTGGAGAAAAACCTGACCCAATTTATATTTTAAGATTACTATAGGAAGAACAGTGAGAAGAATGGAAGCCATAAAACATTAGGCCACTCCTGTAATCATACTTATATTAGGGTGACAGCAATGCAGGTGGAGAGAAATTAACAGATTCAAGAGATATGTTGGAGATGAAGCTGACACAGCACTGTGATGGACTAGATGTAGAAATACAGAAGTAAAAGAAATACCCAGGGTAACTCCAAGACTTCGAGCTTGAGCTAATGGCAGACTGTGGTATTTAATATTAAACAAAAGGAGAAATTTAAAACAGTAAAACTCGGGACACCTGGGTGGCTCAGCGGTTGAGTGTCTGCCTTCAGCTCAGGGCGTGGTCCTGGGATAGAGGATCCAGTCCTGTATTGGGCTCCCTATGGGGAGCCTGCTTCTCCCCCTCTGCCTAAGTCTCTGCCTCTCTCTGTGTCTCTCATGAATGAATAAATTAATAAAAACAGTAAAACTCATGAGCTCAGTTTTGGAAAAGTATTGAAGGATGAGAGATCTACAGACATCAAATAAGTAGCTCAATATCCTATACTTCACTACACTTCCTTTACACATTGGTATTATAGTGAAATTATTTAGTGTCAGCTTCCCCACTACATCATTCAAAAGCAGGTACCAGGTCATTTCAACCTTGTTGCCTCAGAACCTAACACAAGACACAGAACATAGGAGGCACATGAGAAATGTTTTCTAAGCAAATCTTAATACTCTCTTCTAAAATACACCTCTCAATAATATTGAATTATTTATCCCTCCAGACCACACAGATGTCTTTCACTCTTTTTGAAAACTGGGATGAATAATGCATTCCATTCTCCAGAATTTTGCTCATTTTACCCACAAGCCCACAAAGATGATACTAGTAATCTAGCAATGTCAAGTTTTCCTTCTTTGCCCTCATTTCGCCCCACCCCATAAGACTCAAATGCCTTCATCCAACATTTACTAAGTGCTTATGTTCGGCAAGCTAAGGTAAACAATGGGCTTAGCAAAATTGAGATACACGGTGCCTTTCTTTTGTTCTTTTCTGAGTAAACACAGACACACAACACAAAGATGTAGCTACTTTCACACAGGTATAAACAAAGTGCTTTAGGGTAAAGAGGTGCCTCACTTTCTTGCAAGTAAAGACCTGAGAAAACTTCCCTAAGGCCATGGAGGAGATGGGATAGGAGAAAATCTAAAGGAGATTCGTTGGTTCCTTCCCCATAAAGCCAGGTAAATATCTGCAATTATTCCCCCTATGCCAAATTCCTTTATCATCTACATTTATCCGTTTATAATCCTCAAAGAAAAAAAATCCCCAAATAAAACTGTAATAATGAACTTGGTTTTTCAAAATGTCTTTAAATATACATACAAACATTTGCAAAAAAAAGAAAAGAATAGGAGGATACAACCCAAAATGTTAGCAATGGTTCTTTGGATGGTAAAATTAAGGATAACTTAGATATTTTATTTTTCTTTTTGTACTACTGTTTCCTCCAAGGTTTCCCAGAATAAGTATGAATTACTCTGTTAGTGAAATAAAAAATTCCAAAAAACCTGAATCTACCAGATTTAAAACAAAACAAAACAAAAATTGTTTTTCTTAAGGTAGTATTTAGTGTTTTGTCAAGGGTGAGGTAAACAGGCAGAGAATGGGAATTAAATTCACACAATCCTTCTGGTAGTCAATCTGTCCATAACATACATCATCCAAAGACTTAAAAATGAAATTTTTGATTTAATAACTCCACTTCCAAGGAATTATTCCAAAATAAATAAACAGCAGTACAAACAAAACGGTTCAAGGATGTACACACATATTTATAACAACAAAACATTAAAATCAACTTTACTTTCCAAAAATTCATTCACTCATTGAACAAATATTTATTGAGTACCTACTATAATGAAGGAACTGGAGATACAGCAGCGAATAAATTGTACAAAAATCGAGACCAAAGGACCTGCCCTCAGTGGAGCTCACAGTCTAGTGGGAGCTGGAGGATGGGATAGAAATAATAAAGAGAATAAGTGAGTAAAATATTTGCCATGTTCTATTTGGATATAGACCATGATGAAAAAATTAATCAGAGAAGGGAGGCAGGGAATAAGGGGAAGGTATTGTATAGATAGTCAAGAGAGGTATAAGATGGTAACATTTGAGTAAAGACCATTGCTTTGGGGACACCTGGGTGGCTCAGCAGTTAAGCATCTGCCTTCCGCTCAAGGCATGATCCTGGAGTCCAGGGATGGAGTCCCACATCGGGCTCCCTGCATGGAGCCCGCTTCTCCCTCTGTGTATGTCTCTGCCTCTCTCTCTCTCTGTGTGTATCTCATGAATAAATAAAATCTTATTCCTAAAAACTATTTACTCCTCTGTTAAATCTATCACACTTTTTTAAATTGGTGATTATATAATACATTTCTTTATTCTAAACATAGAAATGAGCTAAGATCTAATGCTTTCACAGACCTACCTTAAAAAGTCCACTTATATGGTCATTCATGGTCTGCCTTTACCACAATTTTCAACACTCTCCCAACTTTACTACTGTCCCAAGTATCAGTAAATCTCTTCATTCCATTCATCTCTTATTGAACATTGGTCTTACATCATAATAAAAATAATGATCTTAATAAATAGAATAAAGTATCACTAAATGTTCCTCTATGGTTCAGAGTTACACCCTGATGGAATGCAATCACTCTAAACTTTGATTCTCAAGTATTCCAAACACAGTTCCTTACCTCAAGCTCCACAATGAATGTAATGTTACATGCAGAGAAATACAGCAGCTTCTATTCACACTGCAGCTTTCTAGTTCAGGATTATCTGAGTTACTTAAAGGTCTCATATATTCCCTTTGCCAGAAAAAAATTTGATAGATGATACCAAACAGATAGTGTGCCTACTTAGACCTCCACTCCTCAGTTTAACGGCACTTCAGATGACCATGGGAAGGCTCCTAAGCTCTAAAAATGCCTGCAGTTGGCAAGAATTAGGTAAAGCTACTGTTTTGTTTAAGCATGGGACTAGTAAATGTTCTCTAATAAAGTTACTCCAATTCAAATTTTGTACAAAACTTGGACTGATCAAACAAAAAACTTCAGCGTACCAATGAAAAAATGTACGGCGCTATTGATAGACTGGGTCATTGACACACTGAAATGACTGGGAACCCATGGTTTAGGGCAGGGGCCAAAAAACTTCTCTGTAGAAGGCTAGAGAGTAAATATTTAAGCTTTTTGAGCCAGATGGCCTCTGTTGTAACTACTCCCTTGCCACTATAGTATGAAAGCAGCCAGGTAATATGGGGGAAAAAATGGGTGTGGCTGTGTTCAATAAAATTGCACTTATAAAAACTTTATTTATAGTCCCACGGGTCACAGTTTACCAATCTATGGTATAGGACATCAAGCTAAACGTGTTCTGACTCTAGAACATCTCCAGCAGGTTTTTTTTTGTTTTTTTTTTTTTTTTTTTGGTTTAAGCTAAGTTCCTGGTGTTGTCTCTTTTTCTTAAAGGGTGAGGTGGGGGAAGGGGGCAACTTCTTTAAATTAGCTGACAATTTTAATCATGTTTTTTACAATGAAAGAAAGTGTGTAAATACAAAAGAGAAGCAGTTACAAATTCTAGATAAAGGCAGAAGAGTTACACACAAAATGATTTACAAAGTGAGCTATATGGATTTAAAACCACCTTATAAAGAAAGTTATTAAGTTGTGAATAAAGTTTAGCTACAAGAATTTCATCAAAAATATTTTCATTATAATGAAAAGCTGAAAACAGCCTATATATGCTACATCTAGACTAGTTAAATAAATAATGGTACATCATACAATGCCACCATTTAAGATAATAGAAAACATTTATTGATTAAAAAAAGATACTTTTCATGTGGTTATTCTTTAAAAGCAGGTTACAAAGCTGAATGTACAGTATGATCCCGTTTTTGTGAAAATAATGTACATATATACAAATAAGCATACATAAAACCACCTGGAAAAATAAACTAACCTATTTACAGTGGTTATCATGGACTGTAAAATTATGATGATGTTACCTTCCTCTGGCTTACTTGTAATCTCTTAATTTCTTTAGAAACATATATAGATATGGTAATAAAATTGTTTTTAAAATACAAACTAAGACCTCAAATAGGTACAGCATTAATTAAGTTAATGTTTCCAAAATAAACTCTCAAAGTAGAGAAGCTGCATCAGTTCTTAGAACTTCAAGTAGTGATTTCTCCTCAGTCTCCAAATGCTAGCTATAAGGGGCCAAGAAAATTTAGGAATTACATATAAAAAATAAATGCATAAAATAAGTTAGTAAGTGTCCTCAAGCAGTGAGTTACTACAGAAGTCTGAATCATATTTCACCTGAACAATCAAGAATGTTTACGATACCATTCCAATTTATCCACTTTATATACACTGCCTCTGGCTCAAGATTTGAATAGAAAAAACAACTATTCATGCCACTGATGAGAGGATCTTCAATCACCAACATTGGGGGGGAAAGAAGAAGAGGGGGAAAAAGTCACACTACAATGTGATGGATCTCAAAATTCCATGAGAATTCCATATTCAGGGTCCAAACACATCTGTAAGAGACTCAAAGGTCAATTAATTGTTATTATGGCAAATGCTATATCAATCTTAGATGGGCTACAGTTAATAGCCAGTATAATTCTGGACCACCTCCCTGGCCCATCAAAAAAATAAAACTCAAATAGTAATTCAATAAAAACTATGTTTTCAAACAAGTCTATGAACAGCACTCACAAAACAGCATTGTAGCAGAAAACAAATACAGATAAAAATGTTACAATTTTATGAAAAATTTTATATGCACCTAGACAAGGGCTCAAAAGAAAAAGCAAATAATTTGCTAGGGTGGTGGGACTGCAAGGAGTCTATTATCATTGCAAAACCAGACCAAGAAAATCCCATTATCATTACATGGCCAGATCAAGAAAGTTTTAAAAACAGAATGCAGTCATTAACCAAATGTAATTTATTCCTAGACAAGCTACACTGTTTTCAACTAGGATAAATCAAAGTCTCAGAAACATGTACATTTATAAACCACCCAATATCTGTACAAATACCTTACTACTATACTAGTACTATATCCAATATTCAACAGGATCAGATTGTGAAAACTCACCATTCAGGCCCAAAGTTCAGTGTCTGTGTTTCCGCTGCCATTATTTTCCGTATTTTTACAATAGATTTTTATATGTGGAGAAACCTGTTAAAGAGAAAAATATCTCCATACAATTAATCAAGAGTAAATGCAGAATCCCAATCCAGAAAGTCTAGCTAGAGTTTTTTTACTTATTCCCTGGCTCCTCTTAACTAGAGCCACCAGAATGGGATTTTTTAATCCCTGTTTATAACAGTATAGCAGGCAAAGTGAAATTTATAAATCCACCTTACATTTCAATTCACTGTCTTCTTATGTTTATCTGGGGAAAGGGGGCATGGTCTAAGATGAAGCTGATCAGATAGGTGGGAACACACCATGCAGGGCACCAGGGACCAAATTAAGGATCTTCTTCATTAGCCATTGAGCAATAGGGAGTAAATGAAGGGTAACAGATTTACATTTTAATTTATATTATTCCCTTGCAATGGCTCTCTAATCACCAGGAGGTATATGAAAGATTCTTAAAATAGGCATCCTCCCTTTCTATCTTATAGTTTCTGCTACAACTCTCCCCACTTTGTTTAGCATGTTTACACACTAGTGATTCTTTTTAAAAAATTTATCTTGAACCATCAAGTTAAAATAACTCAGTAATAAATTTCCTAAGTGACCTTTCAAAAGCCATTTTAAAATATCAGAGCTTAGGGGATCCCTGGGTGGCTCAGCAGTTTAGCGCCTGTCTTTGGCCCATGGCGGGATCCTGGAGCCCGGGGATCGAGTCCCACTTCGGGCTCCCGGCATGGAGCCTGTCTCTCCCTCTGCCTGTGTCTCTGCCTCTCTCTCTCTCTCTCTCTCTCTCTCTCTCTCTATGTCTATCATAAATAAATAAAATATTAAAAAATATATATATCAGAGCTTAAAGCGAAATAAGTCAGACAGGAAAAGACAAATAGTGTAGGGTATTACTTCTATATGGAATCTAAAAACACCATACTCAGAGAAATAGAGTACAGAGTGGCAGTCACCAAGGGCTGGGAGGCAGGGGAAATAAAAATAGGGAGATATATGGTCCAAGGATACAAAGTTCCACTTCTGGGGATCTAATGTACAGCAAGGTGATTACAACTCATAATACCATATTATACACTTGAAAGCTGCTAAGAGATTAGATCTTAAATGTTCTCACCACAAGAAAGAAATAGTATGTGATGGAATGAGGTTATTAGTTTTACGCTAAGGTGGTAATCATTTTGCAAAATATAAACATATCAAACCAACACACTACATATGCTTTAAACCTAGACAATATAATGTGTCAATTATATCTCAGTAAAGCTGGGGGGAAAAAGACCTCAGAGCTTAAAAATGAGAAATACTATAAATATTATAAATATATTGTAAATATCTCCAAGATAAAGTCATATTACCCTGACTCTTATTTCTATTTAGAAGATCTAAAAATAATTAACTAGAAAAAAAAATGCTTCAGGGTGCCTAGCTGGCTCAGTTGGTAGAGCATTCAACTCTTGATCTTGCGGTTGTGGGTGTAGAGATTGCATAAAAATACTAACCAGAAATTAGTCAAAAATGCAGAAAAGGCAAAATAAAAATATGTTAATGTCCATAATCAGCTATTAATTTGTCTACCCTGGGAGGGGAGGAGAAAAAGGGAAAAACTCAGCAGGGTGGGGAAAAAATAAAAGTAAATAAAAAATAATTTATCTGTCCCCCTTCCTGGAAGGTATTTCTAGCCCTATTTCAACCCTGAGGGAGGTTATTCAATCCTAGGGAGATGCCCATACTCTAATTTAACCCTGATTCTCTGCTACCTGACCCCTCAAGCTTGTACACCAGACTAGAGCTGAGATCAACTTAGTGCCCTCCCCACCTCTTAAGCAACTGGTGATTGCAAAAAAAAAAAACCACTTAAGACACATGGTTTTGCACATTTTAACCTCTCTGAAATTAGAATACATCTTAATTAGTATCCTGTTACAACTGCTCTCAGCTCAAAGGAAGCTGTCATTGTCCAGAATAAATTTGGTCATAACCATTCATATTATCATCCTTTCAACTGTATTGTTGCTAGTATCTGATTTTTAAAACTGCTGCTTAAAATGTCTTCAAAAAGATTATAAAATAATTCTAAATTGAAATGATATGTAGTATATATAAAAGAAAGAAAATACAGCAATGGGATATTAGTGAAGTAAGTTTTCATCATCAAATAAATGATTCTAAGTGCTTTACAGAACTTGAGGAAAAGAACCAAATGCAGATGAACTTTGTTAGAGTTTCCTGCTGAGACTGGACAACGCACAACCCACATGTGGCCACATGCAGTAGCCCCAAAGTACTTAAAGAGGGAAAAATTAAACAACTTAGACTGCTTTTGAAAATTTCAGAAGCACCAAATCACTGAATTTTAAATTGATGAGAAAACAATGGAGCATTCCCCCAAGAAACATTTCATCATTAATACCCTTAATGACATGACCCTAAACTGATAGGGAGAGGAAGGAGGAAAGAAATTTCCATAATCCTAAATTCTTCATGATGTAGAAGAGTCAGACATAATATGTCGGAATCTGAGGAATATCTTAACAATTTATTTCACTTCTATTTTCTCTGTAACATATATATAAAATATATATCATATAATAAAATCTATTAGACTTATTTGCTAAATAAGTTTAAAGGAACTTTTTTAAAAATGTAAAATAATGGGCACCTGACTGGCTCAGTCAGAAGAGTATGTGACTCATGGAGCATCTGGGTGAAGCGTCAGACTACGGCTCAGCTCGTGATCTCAGGGTCTTGGGATCCAGTGCTGCATCAGGTTCTCTGCTCAGCAGGGAGTCTGCTTCTCCTTCTCCTTCTACCCCTCAATCAGCTCATGCTTGCTCACTCATGCACACACGTGTATGTGCGCACATGCTCTCTCTCACAAATAAAACATTTTTTTTAAAGATTTTATTTATTCATTCATGAGAGACATGGAGAGAGGAAGAGGAAGAAGCGGGCTACCTACAGGGAGCCCAATACGGGACTCAATCCCAGGACCTCAGGATCACCCCTGAGCCAAAGGCAGATGCTCAACCACCCAGCCACCCCATAAATAAAATCTTAAAAAAAAAAAAAAAAGAACATGTAGCTCTTGATCATGGTCATGAGTTCAAGCTCCATGTTGGATGTAGAGATAACTTTAAAAAAATAACAATTTATGAAAAATGTTTTCTGAATCTAAAAAATGTCAAATAAGAGCTGTCATAGACTACCAGACTAAAAGGAAAAAATGTAAAATAAAAATTTTAAGTAATTAAAAAACTGTGGCAGAGCTTACTTCACAGTATGATTTCTTCCTTAATAATACATGAAGACACTCACTGGTGTGCTCAGGCAGCTCAGTTAGTTGTCTGCCTTCAGCTCAGGTCATGACCCCAGGGTTCTGGGAAGAAGCCCTGCTTTGGGTTCTCTGATCAGTGGGGAGTCTGCTTCTCCCTCTCCCTTTGTGCTCACATGCACACTTTCTCACTTTCTCTTTCTCTCAAATAAATAAATAAAATCTTTTTTAAAATGTTTTTTAACAATCTCACAACCGATGCACATTAGATTCAATTAAATTATGGTACATTCCAACTGAAATGACTTGTCAAGAGAGTGTTGATCAGACTCCAAGTAAGTACCCATTGTAAATCAATACAGGTATGCTGCTTACAAATCAGCCCTGTGACCATATTTGGCATAAATCAATTCAGTGTGCTTTTAAAAAGTATGTGGACCTACATCAACTAAGAGGCTTTATTGTAATACAAAACATCCTGAAGGAGTGTTTTTACTACCATTTTAAACCCCATCTAGCCAAATGTTTTATACTCAAACCCTGTGGAACTTTGACTGCTGGAAAACAGTCAGTTTTATATTTATGCTGAATTTATAAAGCAAGTCAAGATTTTAACCAGACTGAATTTACAAGGCAAATGACTCTCAATTAAAAACTGAATTATTTGATAGTTGTATTAAAAAAAAATTTTTTAATTCCCCCTTTCAATTACTACCACACAAGTCTTGGAAGCACAAAATTGTGTGAGCACCATTACTACAAAGAATGCCAACGGAGTCCTTAGAGTTGTGTAACACCTAACCTTCCCAACTGCAGGGAGCAGTCTTGAATTACAGGAGAAGCCTTAGACTAGACTTAGACAGTAAGGAACAAGCAAGGAAATCCTGTTCTGGTCCTCTTTACCATTCCACCTATAAACCTTACAGGTAGTGCAAACATTAAAAGCTATTCTTTTTAATGTCCTAGGCTGGAAACCTAACTACCATTTATAACATGGTTTCCATTAAGATTTCTGAAGAGCTCTTGAGGACCTAAGAATAATAATCTACGTGACTTAATTATCAACTAAAGACACCTACATTACTCAGAATGGTCTTCTACTTGTTCTCCTTTATAAATTAAAAAAGGAAACCTAAGAGTCACAACCATTGAAGAAATCTCATTCAAAAGCTTATAGTACTATAATCTCTAATTCTGAATTCTCCACCTCAGACTGCCCCATCCACATCCATTTAAATGAGCCCAGTTCTAATGTATTTACATATGTACTAGATAGAGTATCTTACTCAATACCTCTGCATTATAAATTAGAATGGAAACTGGGTGTATTTCTCAATTGTCCTTTCTAAGGATGCAGTGAGGTCCTGAAATGCATAGGGTTCACCTTGAGCTACATGTTGTCACCATCAGAAAACAGCCCTGAATTTTCACAGCAAGTCAGGATTTGAACCAGACTCTGGATGCTGTGCTCTACCTTTCTAGATTGCCTTTTCTTGAAACTCTCCTCCATGACCAGCATTGCACTGGTACTGTTTTTTCCTATCTTCATTTCCTTCCTATTTAGTTGCTATTCCCTAGGGAAGCCCCTCCCCACACACACCCACACTGTGATACAGATTTGATTTTTTTCTCCCATGACCCAGATGCTATTTCCAGCTGCCTGTTCCACCTAGATATCTACCTCAACAAAAACTGATCAAGGTACCATTGTTCTCAGAGTTCAGTAATTAGCCAGGCTCAAAAGCACAGAATCATATGCAACTCCTTCCTCATTGCTTCCTTATATCCTGTCATTTTTGTCTCAAATTTGGTCAATTTCCTTTTCAAGATTTCTCTTGCATTCTTTCATTACAGTTAAGCCTTTGTTAACTCACGTTTGGATTATTACAATGAAATTTCTAATCTGTTTCCCTGAATCACTAAGTACTCACATCCAACAAGATCAATCTTCCTAACGTACTATTCTGGTCATGCTTACCCCTCTGTAAAATGGTCAATTAAACCTACCTACCATGTATGGTCAAAATTCTTGGTATTTTAGGTCCCCACCAATCTGATAATCCCTACCTTCTCAATTCACCTCCGAACTCAAGGCCAAATGAGAACTTTATACTCTCCACTGCATTCTCCTTCTTCTTCTTTTTCTGTGCCAATCCTCTGCCCTGGAAGGACTGCCTTGCCCTCCCTCCCTTACAATGACCTGCATAAAACCAAAGATCCATTCAAGTATCTACTCCATTTCGTAAGTAGAAGCAGCACTGGTCCCTCTGGAAAGGAAAATCTACACAGAGGATGCAGAAGTGGAATGGAAACTACAGGAGTCAGTATCAATGTACAGTGCTTTTTGAATCTGTATATAAAGCTTGAAAGTAAAAAGAAAATTGAAAAGAAATAAAATTTGAGAGGAAAAACACTCATAGTTTTGGTCAAAATCAACACACCTGAGGAAACACCCCAAAAGACCATTATTATAGACCTTGAACTCCACTACAGAGTGAGGATGGGGATGAGAAAACAGATTTGGAAGTAAATCTACATAACTGTAACCAAAAACTGAATGAAACTATCCCAAAGTAGAAGCCAAGTGGGGACAAGCTCAAGGGATAAGAACAAAGCCCAGCAAACACAATGCAGGACGATACTGGCAAGAAGAGAAAGACCACATAGTTAGAGATCTCCAGCACTAATCTTTCACCCTATCATGGACTCTCACTTTCTCCATGTTCACTGACTCTAACAGATGGGAGAAAGAGCCAGGGTCTCTGGGGAGATTATCTATCAGTTCAAAAGGGCTAAAAACTAAAGTGAAGACTGGTAAATCAGTGGCCATATTATAGAAGACTTAGTATATTATATCCCAGGGGCAATGAAAGGCTATAAAAAGATTAGGGCAAGAAAATGTCTAGGATAAAACTTGTATTTTAGGAAGATCAAGGTGCCAAGAGGAGAATGAATTATCAAGAGCTAAAAGGAAAGGTGAGGTGTTAGAAATAGAGCAGATATTGTGAAAGCCAGACCTACATACCTATAGAATGCTGATGACAACAAATAGTAACTATATTCACTGACATAAAAAGACGTCAACAACATATTAAGTGTTCAAGGCAGGTTACAGACTACAGAGAATATAACATTCAACACATTCTAAAATATATCCTTAGTGGATATATATAAATATGCCCCAAAATGTTAATATTTACTTCTGAACAGTGGAATTATGGATAATTATTTTCCTAGTAAGTTTCTAATCTGTGTATACAATAAAGAACTGGCACAATTCTTTTTCTATAGAATTTAAAAGTTTCAAACACTGAAAGCAAAAAAGATAAAGATTGTCTCCTACCAATGAAGTCACTGGTGATTTGTAAAGTAGTTATAGAAATGTGGTGAGAGGAAGCATCTGGCTGGCTCAGTCGGTAGAACATGGGACTCTTGATGTCAGGGCTGTGAGTTCAACCCCCACATTAGGGGTACAGTTTATATACATACATACATCAGAAAATGTGTGTTCAAGCAGAGTAGTAATTACATAGAGACAATAGGAGTAAACCAGGCTAAATGGTCATCACCCTAGCAAAGAAACAGAACAGGCCATGAACAGAAGAGAATAAAGTTTCTGATTCTGCCTACTGACACTGCTACTTTTATGCAGGGAAATATACTAGTAACCTCAGAGGGCTAAAGAGACAGCAAAATTATCAGGGCAGAGTGGGCTTCAGTTACCTTAATAACACTGAAAAACATCCTATGAACAATTTAACATATGAAAGGTTTAACACACAAAAATGACACTTCAGAAATCTCAGTAAAAGTTCTTGGAAAGGAACGAAACCATGAGATTGGGTCAACAGAGAAAAAACTCAGTGGTTACGAAAATGAGACAAAAAAGATAAATAACCACATGGACTTTCATTCATCTCATGACCAGTGATGACAGTAACACATGGCACAGTGGAGTTAGCAGGCTTCAAGAATTCTGAGAACAAGTCCTGGTCCTATCATCTCTGAAATATAGAAGCATCCAAACCTCTGAAAAAGTAGTTGGAAAAGGACATAAAGTGTACACAATGACATAAAGTGCTTCTTTTTTTTTTTTTAATTTTATTTATCATGACAGAGAGAGAGAAAGAGAGGCAGAGACACAGGCAGATGGAGAAGCAGGCTCCATGCAGGGAGCCTGACATGGGACTCGATCCCAGGTCTCCAGGATCAGGCCCTGGACTGAAGGCAGTGCTAAACCTCTGAGCCACCCAGGCTGCCCAAAATGCTTCATTTTCTCACAACCTAGCAGTGTCAAGAAGCCAGATAACTTCTGGACACATCCAATCACTATGAACACGGAAGGAGCTACAGATCTATGTAGTCTAAGTCCTAATTGGAGAAACACAGCAGGAAGAAGCCAAAGTAGAATCAGAATCTGAACAGCAGGCGGATCCCTGGATGGGTCAGTGGTTTAGCGCCACCTTCAGCCCGGGGTGTGATCCTGGAGACCTGGGATGGAGTCCCATGTCGGGCTCCCTGCATGGAGCCTACTTCTCCCTCTGTCTGTGTCTCTGCCTCCCTCTCTCTCTCTGTCTCCCATGAATAAATAAAATAAAATCTTAAAAAAAAAAAAGAATCTGAACAGCAGCTGATAGTTCAACTCTGAAAGTGTTCCATGATACTGCTTCCAGAAGTTGCGACGTGATTAGCTACCACTACTAATAACTCAAAATATGTACTCCTTTAAAACTTCCTAAATCTGGAACGCCTGGATGGCTCAGTGGTGGAGCACCTGCCTTTGGCTCAGGGTGTGATCCTGGGATTCGGGATCAAGTCCCACATCGGGCTCCCTGCATGGAGCCTGCTTCTCCAACTCTGCCTGTGTCTCTGCCTCTCTCCCTGTATCTCTCATGAATAAATAAATAAATCTTTAAAAATAAATAAATAAAACCTCCTGAATCTTATAAAAATTATCTGCTGCTGCAAATCTCCATCTCCTGGATATGTAAAACTTACCCCCCCCCAAAAAAAAATATGACAAATCTGGAATGAAGTCCAGCCAGTACTATGCATAGTATACCAAAACGAACACCTAGGAACCTGAATCTGCCCTGACACTTCTTTACATCCATTTTCCCAAGGGCAAAGAAAAAGAGCTACCCTTCCAGCACTCTTCACACACACAGTCCCAAATAAATGAAGACTTCTGTCCCTATTCCAGCAGCAAACTATTTTTACCTGAGCCAGATCTGGATTAAGATAACACAAGATTAGTAGCTCCATTAGTGCGAATTATATCAACCACTTCAGAAAATAGTTTGGCAATATTTATCAAATCTAAATATATGCCTACCTCCCATGATCCCATAATACACAGCTAAATATATATTCAAGAAAAGTATCTACCAAAAGACAAAGATATTCATAGTAGCTTTATTCACAATTACCAAAAACTGACATTTGGCTACTATGTTTATCACGGCAAATAATCACCAACAGATGGTGATCCCTGGGTGGCTCGGCGGTTTAGCACCTGCCTTCGGCCCAGGGCATGATCCTGGAGTCCCGGGATCAAGTCCCACGTTGAGCTCCCTGCATGGAGCCTGCAGGCTTCTCCCTCTGCCTGTGTCTCTGCCTCTCTCTGTTGTCTCTCATGAATAAATAAATAAAACATTTTTAAAAAATTACCAACAGATGAATAAATAAACAAATTGTAGTGGAGCTATCAAGGAAAGGGTGGTATGCCAGAGAGAGCACTGAAGCTCTGCACCCCTTCCCATATACCTTGCCCTATGCATCTCTTCCATCTGGCTGTTACTAAGTTAGGTAACATTAATAAAGAGAAACTGATACCATGTGCCTCCTGATGTGATGCACTGAGAAGAACATAGCAATATTTGTTACATTCCTGAGAATAATGCATAAAGTGAAGCTTATCCTGAAAAAACATCAGATATACTCAATTGATACACAAAATCAATCATCTATACTCTCCAGAAATATCAATGTCATAAGACACCAAAAAAAGGGCAGAAGAATCATCCCAGATTAAGGGAAACATGGAGGTATGAAAACCTAGGTGCCTCTGATTCTTAATTTCATCTTGAACCAACTTTAAAGGACAACTGTAATAAAAGAGTTCTGGATTAAGTAATAGTATAATATCAATGTTAATTATGACTGAAAATTTTACTGTGATTATGAAGGAGAATGTTCTTATTTTTAGAAAACAACACTGAAGGGGTACCAGGGTGGTTCAGTCTATTAAGCGTCTGTCTTCTGCCAAAGTCATGATCTGGAGGTCCTGGGTTCAAAGCACCAAGTCAAGCTCCCTGCTTCTCTCTCTCCCTCTGCCCCTCCCCACCCCCAACCCCTGCTCATGCATGCACATGGGTATTCTCTCTCTCTCAAATAAATAAAATCTTAAAAAGGAAAAAGAAAATAACATTAAATGGGTACCTGGCTGGCTCAGTTGGTAGAGCATGGGATTCTTGATGTCAGGGTCTTGAATTCAAGCCCCACACTGGACAGAAAGCTTACTTAAGAATAATAGGGGCACCTGGGTGGTTCATAGTTCAGTCAGTTAGGCATCTGTCTGACTCTTGATTTTAGCTCAGGTCATGATCTCAGGGTTGTGAGATCGAGCCCCATATGAGGATCATGTGCTGGGTGTGGAGCCTGCTTAGGAGTCTCCCTCCCCCCACTGCCCACCCCCAAAATGATTCAAAAATTAAAAAAAAAAAAAAAAAAAAAAAACTACCACCACTGAAATATTTACAGGAAAAGAAGCATGACGTCTGTATCATACTCTCAAATGGAACAGAAAAAACTTACATAAAATGTAATATATTATTTTAAAAAGATATATTATAAATTATGTTAAGAATTACATGTGTACATACATACAAAGAGAAAGGAATAATATAGTAAATACAGAAAATGTTAAAAACTAGTGACTGAACTAAATGAACACAAAAAAAAATCTTAGCAATTTTCAGCAACTTTTCTGTAAATTTGAAATTATTTCAAAAAGAAAAGTTAAATTGCTCATAAAACAAAGCACTCAGCAATAAAAAGAAAAGAATCAACTACTGATACAACAATACTGCATGGATCTCCACAGACATCATGTTCAATGAAAGAAACCAGCCACCAAAGAACACAGGCTGTGTGATTCCTTTGATAAGATGTTCAATAGATAAACTAATCAAAACGTGACATAAGTCAGAAATATGCTCATAGGGAAGTAGAACTAATGACCAGGAAGGAGAAATATGCTCTGGGGTACTAGAAATGTTTGCTATACGGATCTAATACAGTATATACACATGTGAAACTTTTCCAAGTACACACCTAAGATTTGTGTACTATTTACTATATTTTATACCTCAATTTTAAAAAGGTTGAAAAAGGGGGCTCATGGCTGGCTCAGTCCGTAGAGCATGCAACTCCCTTTTTTTTTTTTAAGCAGGCTCCACGCCCCACATGGAGTCCAATGTGGAGCTTGAGCTCAATGACCTTGAGATTAAACCTGAGGTGAAATCAAGAGTCAACCACCCAACCAACTGATCCACCCATGTGCCTTTTTTTGTTTGGGGTTTTTTTTTTGTTTGTTTTTTGTTTTTTAGCAGGCTCCATGCCCAGCACGGAGCACAACACAGGGCCCAAATTCATAGCCCTGAGATCAAGATCTGAGCCACTATCAAGAGTTGGAGGCTTAACCTACTCAGTCACCCAGGTGCCTGGAGCATCCAACTGTTGACCTCGGGATGATATATTGAAGCCCCATAATGGGGGTAGAGCTTACTTTTAAAAATTAATAAATAAAATAAAATGAAGCAAGATTCAGTCACTAGACTAAAATATGTAGGTCTCAGAATGCATTTTTTTTTCTAACTTCAGAAAAAAGCTAAATAAGACAATGAAAAGGAACCATGAAGGAAGATCCACACACACATCACTCATCTTTATAAAGAAAGGAAGCAATCATAAAAGCAGCACATTCACTCTACAGAATACAGTGCAACATACATTCTTGCACACAAGAGTGTAATTACTCATGTCATTAAACACAAAGAGAAGACAGCAATGAAGAGATACTAGTGAGGTGAGATTAATGGTTTTATCCCTATTTTCATAATCTGCAATAATATTCTTCAATAATTTTTATTACAAAGTAGATCTTAATTCTCACAAAAAGTGTCTGCCTGGTTTGTATGAAATACTTTTACAACCCCAACATATATGTCATAGAAAGTTAGTTAATACTGGGGTGTCTGGGTGGCTCAGTTGATTAAACGTCTGCCTTCAACTCAGATCATGATCCAGGATCCTGGGATAGAGCCCCACATCAGGCTCTCTGCTCAGCAGGGTGCCTGCTTCTCCCTTTCCCTCTGTCCGCTCCCCCGTTCTTGCTAACCTCACGCACTCCCTCTCAAATAAATATAATCCTTAAAAAAGAAAAAGAAAGTTAATATCCTTTTGAATATTAACAGTTTTTTTTTTTTTAAATTAACTCAGTTTTAAAAACAATTTTAAGAGGGTGCCTGGCTGGCTCAGCCGGTGAAGTATACAACTCTTGATCTCAAGGTGGTCAATTCGAGCCTTACTTTGGGTGTAGAGATTACTAAACAAACAGAATTTTTTTTTTGACATTTTTTGACAGAAATAAAAGGAAACTCTTCTCCCCATTAGAGCAGAAAACACTTTTTCCTTTATCTGATCTTCATTTTTAAACATGCAAACTTTTTTTTTTTTTAAGTAGGCTCCAAGCTCAATATGAGCTTGAACTCCCAACCCTGAGAGCAAGAGTCAGATGCTCTACTGACTGAGCCAGCCAGGTGCTCTAACATGCAAATTTTTTATTATTATTATTATTATTTGAGAAAGAAGGCAGGAGAAGAGAGAGGGCAGGGGGTGAGGGAAAGGGACAAGCAGACTCCCCACCGAGCACAGAGTCCAACACCGGGCCTGATCCCAGGACCCCAAGATCATGACCTAAGTTGAAATCAAGCACTCAACTGACTTAGCCACTGAGGTGCTCCAACATGCAATCATTTTTTAATAATTTTGAAAATATGATCTGTTAACATATTTATTGATGACAAAACTTCATGAAGCAAAATTAGGCTTCAATTATTCATTTTATTACTAAACAGTTAACCCCAGGAAAAGGAACAGAGAACTTTTTTCCCAGAAAAATCATCAAAAATCAAAAGAATTATCTATATCTATCTGGACCATATATTATATATGAAAACCTGGCAAAATACTATTTATTTCTATATTAATTACCCTTTGTATGGCATATCTTCAAAAAAATTATAGATTCTCTGCTGGCTTTTCTCATCCTAAAAGAAATTTAGATTTCTAATTTACAGTGTTGAGATAAGCATTGTAATCCAGCACAATTTGAATAACTACCCATGCCATGAAACTAAGATCAGCTGTATTCCTAACAGCCCCAAAGCAAAAACAACCCAAATGTTTATCTACAGATGAATGGATAAATACTGTAACAGTTATACCTAACATTCTCAGCAATAAAAAACTAATTACTGATACATGCAGCAACATGAATGAATCAGACATTATGCTGAGCAAAAGAATCCAGGCCCAAAAAGAATACATACTGAATAATTCCATTTATGTAAAATCCTAGAAGCAGCAAAATCTAACAGAAAATAGATTCTGAACAGTGGTGGGGGAGGGAGAATGACTTCAAAAAGTAGAAGGAAACTTCCATGGGTGATGAAAATGTTACATATTTTAATTGTGGTGACGTTATTCAAGAATATATATTTATCAAAACTCATCAAAATTGGGACACCTAGGTGGCTCAGCAGTTGAGCATCTGCCTTTTGCTCAGGGCCTGATACTGGAGTCATGGGATCGAGTCCTACATCAGGCTTCCTGCATGGAAACTGCTTCTCCCTCTGCCTAGGTCTCTGCCTCTCTCTCTGTGTCTTTCATGAATAAATAAATATAATCTTTAAAAAAAAACTCATCAAAATGTAACTTAATATGAGTGTACTTAAAATGAAGGTATTTTATTCTATGTAAATTATACTTCAAAAAAAAAGGTGAATTTAAAAAAAGACTAAGCTTACTAAAAATAGACTGCCTCCCTCAGAGAGTAATGCACTCTAAGAGTAACATTTTATATGTTAAATGATCTTTTTTTAATTGATTAAGATAAATGTTAGGGGTACCTAACCAACTCAGTGAAGCATGCAACTCTTGATCCTAGGGTTCTGAGTTCAAGCCCCACATTGCGTGTAGAGATTACTTAAAAATAAAATGTTACATAAAGTTTTGGATAAAATTTAAAACTGATGAGGCACCAGAGTGGCTCAGATAGTTAAGCATCTGCCTTCAGCTCAGGTCATGATATCTAGGTCCCAGGATCAAGTCCCTTGTCACACTTCCAGCTCAGCAGGAAATCTGCTTTACCCTCTCCCTCTGCCTCTGCCTCTCCTCCCTATTCATTCTCTCTCTTTCAAATGAATAAATAAAATCTTAAAAAAAAATAAATCTAGGGACGCCTGGGTCTCAGCACCTGCTTTTGGCTCAGGGCGTCCTGGAGTCCCTAGACTGAGTCCCACATCAGTCTCCCTGCAGGTGGAACCTGCTTCTTCCTCTGCCTGCCTATGTCTCTGCCTCTCTGTGTGTGTCTCTCATGAATAAATAAACTGTTAAAAATAAATAAATAATAAATCTAAAACAGAGGAGCATTGTCTAGAACTGTGCTTGCTATCTTATATAGCATCCATTAGCCACATGTGGCTACCTGAAGCAAAAATTAAAATTTAATTCACATCCTCAAGGAGGGAAGGAAGAGTGACTTTACAGTGAACAAACCTGACAAGGAATCAAAGTCAATCATATATCAAGGTAATAATAACAGAATAACAGTGATAAATCACACAGATAGTACGTGCTCTTAAAATTACATAATGAAAGTGGCACTTTACCTCCATGGACCTCCTCCCCAAAACCCTTAAGCCCCCTCTAATCATGAAGAAGACATCTAAATTCTAACAGAGACATTCTACAATAACACTTAACCAGGAACTCAAAACTGTCAAGACTGTTAAAAAGAGGGAAGTCTGAAAAATTATCACAGCCATGGATACATGACTAAATGTCACACAGTATCCTCGATGGATCCTGCAACACACTAAGTAAAACTAAGGAAATCTGAATAAACTATGAGCTTTAGCTAATAATGATGTACTAGTACAGGTTCATTATTGTAACAAATCCACCAACAGTAATACAAAATGTTCATAGGGGAAACTGGGTGTGGTATATATGAGAGGATCTCTGTACTATTTTCTCTGTAAATCTAAAACGGTTCTTAAAAATAAAGACTACTAGGGGGGCCTGGGTGGCTCAGTAGGTTGAACATCCAACTAGTGGATTTCAGCTCAGGTGGTGATCTCAAGATTGTGGGACTGAGCTGTGCATTGGGTTCCATGCTGGGGGTGGAGCCTGCTTGGGATTCTCTCTCTTCCCTCTGCCCCTCCCCTCTCTGTCTCTCTCTCTCTCATTCTAAATAAATGTTTAAGAATAAAATAAAGATGACTTTAAAAAAAGACTACTACAAAAATAAGGAAGGGGCACCTGGGTGGCTCAGTGATTGAGCTTCTGCCTTTGGCTCTGGTTGTGATCCCAGGGTCCTGGGATCAAGTCTCATATCAAGTCTCCCGCAGGGAGCCTGCTTCTCCCTCTGCCTATGTCTCTGTCTCTCTCATTAATAAATAAATAAAATCTTAAAAAATAAAATGCGATTTGTCACACTAATCACATTTCAGATGCTCAACAGCCACAAGCAGCTAATGGCTACAGTATTTGATGGTACAAATTTATAGAACATTTCCATCACAGCAGAAAGCTGTCAGAGTGCTGATGTGAAGATTGTTTTTATAGGACTATTGGAACTATTTTAAAACTGATCACAACTTATGAACAAATCCATATCTACCCAGCACTAAAAACCCTCACTGAAATCTAAAAAGTTCCAATACGTTTATTCCAGTTTCTATTTCAAATCCATTATTTTTTAATGCTTTAAAAAACAAACAAAAACAAATACAAAACTCCTATGTATCATATGTAAATAGAACACTGAAAACTGTTCTACTCCTTGGAGTAGCAATTCTCAAAGTAAGGTCTTCTGAAAGTCTTTCATGGTACCCATGATGTCAAAACTATTACTATAACAATACCAAGATATTTACACTTTTCAGTGTTGGCACTGAACTGGCCAGGCAAAGCAGTGAAAGAGTAACTGACACACAGACCTGGGTATTTAGCAGACATTTCTTTCCAAAATGAACAAATTGACACTGTCACTTCAAAAAAAAAAAAAAAAAGAAACAATTATCAGTACTCGTTGCCAATAATAAAATTTGAGCTTTCAAGCAAAATTAGAATTTTGGAAAACTATTCACCACCATGAGTTTGATGGTTTTCCAGTATTTACACTTTCCCAGTATTAAAGGCTTTCTTAATGGGTACTGATTTAAATGAATGCAATTTTTTGATACTCTGTTATATAAAATATTCATTTAAGGTGCAAGATAGACCAGTGGATTTTAATGTAACAAAATGCAAAAAGTGTGTTGGTATAACTCAGACTTCACATTACAACTAACTTTTAAGAACTACTACTTGTTGGGCAGCCCCAGTGGCGCAGCAGTTTAGTGCCGCCTGAAGCCCAGGGTATGATCCTGGAGACCTGGGATCAAGTCCCATGTCAGGCTCCCTGCATGGAGCCTGCTTCTCCCTCTGCCTGTGTCTCTGCTTTCTCGCTTTCTCTCTCTTTCTCTCTCTCTGTTGCTCATGAATAAATAAAATCTTAAAAAAAAAAAAAAAGAACGATTACTTGTTGAATTTTGGTGTACAAAGGAGATCTGCAATTATCTGAAAAAGCTTTTAAAATACTCCTTCCTTTTCCAAATATACATATATCCCTGTGAGGATGAATATCCTTCATATACTTCAACCAAAATAATAAACAGCAACTGACTGAATGCAGAAGCAAACATGAGAATCTAGCTGCCTTCCATAAAGCAAGACATAAAAGCAATTTGCGAAGAGCTCAAACGATACCACTCTTCTCAACCAAATTTTTTAGAAATGTTTTAGAAAATAGGTGTTTTTCACTAAAAATGTATTTACGTTAACATATAATGAGATTACTGTTATTTTTTAATGAAGAAATCATTTTATTTATTTATTTTAAAGATTTTATTTATTTATTCATGAGAGAGAGAGAGAGAGAGAGAGAGAGAGAGGTAGAGACACAGGCAGAGGGAGAGGCAGGCTCCACACAGGGAGCCCGACGTGGGACTTGATCCCGGGTCTCCAGGATCACACCCTGGGCTGAAGGCAGCGCTAAACCACTGAGCCACCCGGACTGCCTGAATAAATCATTTTAAATTTCTCAATAAGAACACAGAGAACTAAAAGTCAAAAGCTCTTTGGGGTCGGTCCTCTAGCTTTTAAAGGATAAAGCAGTCCTAAGATCAAAAGATGAGAATGTCTCTCTCAGAGAAAAAGGAAAAATGACAACCAAAGAAATACATAAATTAACTTACAACAAACATACATACCCTGAAAAGCCTATCAAGAAGCATAAAATATCATTGACAACAAGAACATCAAGTATCCAAAATACTTAAAAAGTATCCAGGTCTTAAAAATGTATCTTTTTCAAGGACAGAGAGACTTTTCCCATTTTGAAGATTACTTATATGATTTTTTGATCGACTCTCACTAGGTTGCAAAGCCCATGAAGATAGGTCCTTGTGTGTTTTGCTTACCACTATGGCTGGCCCAGTACTCATCACAAAGCACCTATTCAAACATTTGTTGGATTGAGAACAAAACCAAAAAGACTTACAAACAAAACTCATTGATGTCTCTATTCAGATTATAAAAATGAAATTCTATAATCAAAATTTACCTATTTACATAGCAATAACAATCATGAAATCTACCATTTACTGAGAGCCCATATACTGTGTACCAGGCATTACACATGGCATTTGTAGATTTTTAATTCCCACAATCACTATAAAATATACTTTACAAAAAAAGAAAAAGAAAAGAGAAACTTTACAAGTAAGAGAAATAAGACTGCAAGAGGCTAACTTATTTCCCTAAAGTTACAAGTAATTAGTAACAAAAAATTAAACCTAAACTTTACTACTTCAAAGGCCACAAACTTTTCACTACATAATGATACAGTGCTCAACACTGCTTGATTACCTTTTACTTTTTTCATTTCCTTGAAATTTTCAGAGGAATTTATTTTGTGGAAGTCATTTTTACCCCTTTTCCCAATCTTCCACTCTATTCCACTATCCTTAAACTTCTACCCTTCCACATCACTCAATTAAGAATATAGTAAGCAGGGACGCCTGGGTGGCTCAAAGGCTGAGCATGTGCCTTTGGCTCAGGCGTGATCCTGGAGTCCTGGGATCAAGTCCCATATCGGGCGCCCTGCATGGAGCCTGCTTCTCCCTCTGTCTGTGTCTCTCCTTCTCTCTGTCTCTGTGTATCTCATGAATAAATAAACAAAATCTTTAAAAAAAAGAATATAGTAAGCAATCTGGGTAGGGAAAGGAATGGATTCTCCTAACACACTATCAAAAACTTCATTAACAATGATGGAAGTAGTATAAAAGACTAAAGAAGAGTGTCAGATTCCAGAACATAAACTAAGGCTCTCTGACCCACTGATCTTGCAGGATAACTTCACATCCAGTCCCTCAATCGGCCGTGGTTTGGGCAGTATCACTTCAACTCTCAAGGAGCTAATCATGAAAGCCCACAGATCTGACAATGCCTTGAAAGCCTGAGCCATGATTTACCAATTGGAAAGTACCAAGACAGTACCTCTGCTAATTCCTATCAGTATCTGGAACAAAAGAACCAATACTGATGAGACCAGAGTTCCCAAGACTTCCTCCAGGCCCAGGACAACTTGAATAAAAGGAGCTTTGTTCCCAAAGAACATATCACTATGTTCTTTGGCCACAATATCACTATAAGAAGAAAAACTGTCATTCTCCTCACAGCTTCTGAACAATATGTAAACATTTTTATTTTTCCCCCTTTTGGTTGAAAGAACAAAATTAGCAACCAGTGAGCTATTCTAAGTTACAATCCTATAAACATTATCATGTCATTTGATAATTTCATCACAAGCCAATGTTTTCCAGAAAAGGATCCCCAGAGACTATAGAAGTTTTACAGATTATGTGGAAATCTTTTTAAACCTCACAAATCCTTAACTCAACAAGCCTGAATATACTTTACCTCAAAATCCAGATTAAAGAAAACATACAGAGAGCACTGAGTGGCTCAGTCAGTTAAGCGTCTGCCTTTGGCTCAGGTCACAATCCCAGGGTCCTGGAATCAGGTCCCAAAACAGGTTCCCTGCTCAGCAGGGAGTCTGCTTCTCCCTCTGCCCTCCCTCCCTGCTCATGATCTCTAACAAATATTTGAAAATAATAGGAAAGAAAACATACAAGAGAGCTATTCTACATTAAAAATGAATTCAGGGCAGCCCGGGTGGCTCAGCGGTTTAGCGCTGCCTTTAGCCCAGGGCATGATCCTGGAGACCCAGGATCGAGTCCCATGCTGGGCTTCCTACATGGAGCCTGCTTCTCCATCTGCCTGTGTGTCTGCTCCCCTCTCTCTCTCTCTCTGTCTCTCATAAATAAATACATAAAATCTTAAAATAAATTAAAAAATAAATAAATAAATAAATAAATGAATTCAGCTGCAATCTGCTAAAGAAACTATCTGAAAAAAAGTATCATAGGAAGTCAAATCTGTGGCCTGTCACTGGATACATCACTCTACAATACCCTTAATTACTAATCTCTAGGCTTTGCATCAAAAATCTCAATATGCTAATATACCAACAAGATTCAAGTCATAAAAAATTAAGTAATTAGATGTCACCAAGTACATACAAGCTATAAACAATAATAAACAGGGCTTCAAAATGCTCCATTAAAAAAAACTTGCTTCAGAGTGCCTGGGTGGCTCAGTTCATTAAGTGTCTACCTTCAGCTCCCTCATGATCTCAGGGTCCTGGGATGAGTCCTGCATCAGGCTCCCTGCTCCACAAGGAGCCTGCTTCTCCTTCTCCCGCTGCCTGCCACTCGCTCTGCTTATGTGTGTATGTGTGCAGGCACACACTGTCAAATAAATACTCTAAAAATAAGTTTGCTTCAATGTTACCTAATAATTCTAGAATACAAAAACATGTTAATATAAAAGTTTACAATATCTCACTGATTCTTTCTTAACAGTGGAAATCCCTGCTACCATTCAAATAACGTGAATATATGTTCACATATAGAATCTACCCCCTTGGGGCTCCTGAGTGGCTCAGCCAGTTGAGTATCTGCCTTCGGCTCAGGTCATGACCCTGGAGTCCCAGGACGGCCCTGAGTTGGGCTTGCTGCTCAGAGGAGAATCTGCTTTTCTCTCTCCCTCTGTTCCCCCCTGCTCATGCTCTCTTACTCCCTCTCAAATAAATCTTAAAAAAAAAAAGGTAAGTCCCCTTCAAATTCTCCATGGCTTCCTAATACTCAAGTGTGCTTAATACTATAAAAAGTACGAAGAAATAAAAAAAAAAAGGTACCAAGAAATTAAAATTCATGAAAGCAATCAATGAAAAATAACCAATGAATTTTTCCACAAACCAAGCCTCTTACTTATGTTCATTTGCTAAACCTTTATCAAAGACACTTCTCTGCGATGCCTGGATGGCTCAGTGGTTGAGTGTCCACCTTTGACAGACGCAGGTCATAATTCTGTAGTCCTGGGATCAAGTCCGACATCGGGCTCTCTGCATGGAGGCTGCTTCTCCCTCTACCTATGTCTCTGCCTCTGTGTGTCTCTCATGAATAAGTAAATAAAATCTTAAAAAAAAAGGGGGGAGAGAGACATTTCTCTGAACCCCCTAAATCAAGAACTTTTGTTAAAACACTGCACTAGGAAATTCCAACAGGGATGTTTGGTGAAACCTACTGGGCCTCAATGACCAAAAGATATACATGTATTTTAACTCTTCAGGGCATATAAGCTGAAACTGCCAAGCTATCTATAAGAAATTTTTCTAGGAAAGGAAAACCATCCAGAAGTTTCTGTGGGTTTCTGCCTTGAAGAGCCAACTTCACACCTTCTCTGAGACCTGCACCGACTCTTAGGAGTGGGATCTTTCGGGATCCCTGGGTGGTGCAGCGGTTTAGCGCCTGCCTTTGGCCCAGGGCGCGATCCTGGAGACCCGGGATCGAATCCCACGTTGGGCTCCCGGTGCATGGAGCCTGCTTCTCCCTCTGCCTATGTCTCTGCCTCTCTCTCTCTCTCTCTCTGTGACTATCATAAATAAATAAAAATTAAAAAAAAAAAAAAAAAGAAAAAAAAAAAAAGGAGTGGGATCTTTCAACGATGTATGTATTTCTAGATTCCAACCCTATGGCCATACTAATTGAACCAATGATAGAGAACTGGACAAACCAATCAAATCTTCCCTCCCAGGAATCTGAAGTGTGGACAATGAGGTGGTAACCAGTTGGCTAATGACACTAGAGCTTGAGTTCTTATGTGGGTCCAGGAATGAAGTGGTGAGTTTCTTCCATGTGTTAAAGCAAAAAGGCCAGCTTGTGAAAAGACAATTGAAACAGGAGAGAGAGAGAGAGAGAGAGAGAGAGAGAGAGAGAGAGAGAGAGAAAGGAAGGAAGGAAGGAAGGAAGGAAGGAAGGAAGGAAGGAAGGAAGGAAGGAAGGAGAAAAAAGAAAAGAAAGAAAAGAAAAGAAAAGAAAAGGAAAGGAAAGGAAAGGAAAGGAAAGGAAAGGAAAGGAAAGGAAAGGAAAGGAAAGGAAAGGAGAAAGGGAAAGGGAAAGGGAAAGGGAAAGGGAAAGGGAAAGGGAAAGGGAAAGGGAAGGGAAGGAAAGGGAAGGGAAGGAGAGGAGAGGAGAGGAGAGGAGAGGAGAGGAGAGGAGAGGAGAGGAGAGGAGAGGAGAGGAGAGGAGAGGAGAGGAGAGGAGAGGAGAGGAGAGGAGGAAAGAAAGAAAAAGAAAGAAAAGAAAAAAGAAAAGAGAAAAGAAAAAAGAAAAAAGAAAAAAAGAGAGAGGAGAGGAGAGAAAGAGACGAGAGGAGAGGAGACTAAAGGGGCCAGGGGAGGACACTGACTAGCTGGAAGGGAGGGAAGCGCTACCTGGACCGTCTCAGCTCCTGAATGCTTCCTAGTTTCTAGTTTGTGTCCTTCACGAAAGCAAATAGCCCTTGGGTTTGTAAAGATACCTCCTTAACTCCTGCCCCCAAAGCATTCCTCTTCCTGTTTCACACCATCAGAAAATCATTTCAACAGTTTAAGACACAAATTCCATACCAGGATCAATGCAGAAATGGCATGATTATTCTTATGGTTCACAAGGAATCTGAAGACTACCTCAGAAGTTGTTTCTATCACTACCTGTAACTTCAGGGAAAAAATAAGACAATAACTCCTGAAACTTTAAATGCAAAAATTATCTGTTTGCATAAGCAGTCAGCTCTCTGCTTCCCTTCAACACTCACCTGTTCAAAAGTTCTGCTATGGTTCACAGCAGGAGGTGTGAGCAGACTTTGTTCAGGTCCTTTTAACACTGTAAATAACAAAAGTATTAAAATAATTGACCCAACAACCAATCTTTTAGGAAACTTTAAAAACATAATTTCTTATCATGAATAGTTTTAACAGGAAATGGTTACAAATCTGGCTAAAATATTAGAATCATGTTGCATGCTTATAAACTAGCTTCCACTTCCCTAACATTTTTTAAAGAGTCTCCCTCAGTAACTCTGGAGTAGGACCAAAATATACATGTTTTCAACAAAAGTTCTAATCGGATGAAGCTAACAAATGAGAATTTAGGAAATACAGAGTTTAGGAAAGTGATTACTTGCAGTTTTCATTCAAAACCACATTACGGGGATTTGGTATTAATTTTTAAACATACCTGATAGAAAAATAACAGCCAGCAACACAGTAATACAGGATGTATCCTATGCAAATAATCAGTGACCCAAAAATATAACCACTGCCAAAATGCCCAAGGAGCAAAGCTCCAGGTGTGCTTTCAGATGCAAAATCACAACCTACTTTCAATGCTCTACTGAGACAGCATCTTAAAAATTCACAGGATGGTGATATTTCAAATGACAAAAAGTGGACTGAACACAGTAGCTTCAAGTGGTTTCTCAGCTAAAATCAAACAATGTTTTGAATGCTACTACAAGCCAAAAACCAAAATTTACAAATTAAAGTTGGTAATTTTATTAAGAGCAAGAAAGCAACTTAAGCCACTTCTGCCTTTTGATTTAATTTTGCAAAAAAGTAGCCATGTTATTGTACTGTCCAAAAGGTCAATCAACTTTATGAACTGAAATGTACTATAAGGGCAGGCAGAAGGAAAAGGGGAGAACTAGGTAGTAAAGTCATCTCTGGGCCTAACTCAAGAGAACAAGCTCTAGAATATCTATTATAAATATAAATTAAGTTCAATTTCCTTATAATGAAACTATGGTTAACAAGAAAATATAAAAGTGTATACTTTACTTGAAGTAGGTAGTATACGATAGTTTGAAAATATTTTTATAAGCTTAATTGTGGCCAATTAAGTGAATATTCTTTTGTTTTTCAAACCTCCTCCCTCTCCTCCCTCAACCTCACCAAAAAATTATAGGCAATTCAGGGTACCTGGCTGGCTCAGTCAGTAGAGCACACTACTCTTGATCTTGGGGTCATGAGTTCAAGCCCCAAGTTAGGCACAGAGCTTACTTTAAAAAAAAGGGCGGGGAGCAGGAGTCCTGGGTGGCTCAGTGCCTTCAGTTACTAGGATCCTGGGATGGAGTCCCACATTGGGCTCCCTGCGGGGAGCCTGTTTCTCCCTCTGCCTGTGTCTCTGCCTCTCTGCGTCTATCACAAATAAATAAATAAAATCTTAAAAACAAAACAAAAGGGCAGCCCCGGTGGCACAGCGGTTTAGCGCCGCCTGTAGCCTTCGGTGTGATCCTGGAGACCCAGGATCGAGTGCCACTTTGGGCTTCCTGCATGGAGCCTGCTTCTCCCTCTGCCTGTGTCTCTGCCTCTGTGTGTGTGTATGTGTGTGTGTTGTCTCTATGAATAAATAAGCAAAATCTTTAAAAAAAAAAAAAAAAAACACCACCATTTAAAAAAAAAAAGGAAGGTGGGGGCAATTTAACAAAGGTATCATTCTGCATTCCTGTATAATTAATCAATCTACTATATTTCTCAGTCATCTGAGTGCTTAAAAAATTTTAAAAATGCTAATCAGGTGAAGAAATATTATGACTCCAACTCTAAGTAAGATTCCCTATGGAATGAAAATACTTTTATATTTAAAAGTAACTTTTCGTGGCATTAAAAATGAATGGAAATCCTAGAACTCTATCAGCATAAAATCCTAGAGGAGGGTTACAGGGGGGAAAAAGGCTTAGGTTCAGAGTTTTACAATGATGACCAAATAATATTAAGGCAATTCAAACTGCTAAAGGAAAACGGACATTTAACTTGCCTCTAAAATACCCGGATTAACACCAACATAGGCTGTAGATTCAACCTAATGAGACTGGTCCCACTATTATCTATAAGAAACACAATAAAATAGAATACTGAAAATTTAATCAACAGGGGATAATGAAGAACCGCAAATGAAGTCAGTCTTTGAAAATGGCACAAATCAAAGATCCTTTAGCAAGGTAAGGGTAAAAGGGACAGTAATAATCTTTTCACCAAAAAGGTCCTCCCAAGGAGCAATCACTATCAGTAGTGTCATCTTCCAATGTGAAAGTCAACAACAAAACAGACATATGGAGTTTTAAAATGCAGAGTCATGAGAACGAATGAGCTGATATGACATCAAAGACAGAATATGGAAATGTCATTTCAAAAATTCAACAAAGGAACAAGAAGGAAAAAGGCAATTTGTCAAAACACCACCTCATCCCTACTACTGCTATGTCTCCTTTTAGCCAAGGAGCTCCACTCACACCTTGAAGTTGTAATTCCTTTCTTCTCATGAGTTTCAAGCAAGCTATGACAAATTATTTTTCATATGTGCAAGTTGACTCACCAGCAAAAGCATTTCAAAATCAAAATATTAAATTCCTCAGGTGAATTAAAATGAAAGAAAACATTTTTGATAGCTCAGTAATAAGCATATGGAGATAAACTGGAAGGAAATAGAAAAAAAATTTCCAAAGAAAAATGCCTATTATCAAAGAATTGGGGAACTAGTCTGAAAGGTAAAAGTGGAGAAATAAACTCAGTACAAAAAGTTCTACATATATAAGATGTTATAAAAGACATACAAATTAGTGGAAGAGACCCCGAAGAATTTAAAACTAGGCTGGACGGAAGTAATTAAGAGAAATTTAATTCTTACTAATCAGATTAAGAACAATGTAATATGCTGATTCAATCACTCTTCCAGGTTATATTTCTTAATGATGTGTCTAAACTTCAAAGGAATTTCCCTACATTTTCAAATATTCAGAAGTATTCCAAAGATCCCCTTCTTTGAAAGCAATTCCTTTTGGGGATGCCGGGGTGGCTCAGCAGTTGAGCATCTGCCTTTGGCCCAGTGTCTGATCCCGGGATCGGGATCGAGTCCCACATCGGGGTCCTTGCAGGAAGCCTGCTTCTCCCTCAGCCAGTGTCTCCGCCTCTCTCTGTCTCTCATGAATAAATAAATAAAATCTTTAAAAAAAAAAAAAAGAAAAGAAAAGAGGGATCCCTGGGTGGCGCAGCGGTTTGGCACCTGCCTTTGGCCCAGGGCGCGATCCTGGAGACCCGGGATCGAATCCCACGTCGAGCTCCCAGTGCATGGAGCCTGCTTCTCCCTCTGCCTGTGTCTCTGCCTCTCTCTCTCTTTCTCTGTGACTATCATAAAAATAAAAAAAGAAAAAAGAAAAAAAAGAAAACAAAGCCATTCCTTTTGAGAAATCTTTCAGGCAGTTTATCATCCACCTCATTTAAAAACTTTTAAGAGAGATATTTCATGACAACTTCCTAAAATATGTTATATGAGCAGCCTGAATTTTTCCAAACTGGGGTGTGTTATATGGAGGGAAGGGGACTTGGGTATATTGGCCCAAATCTCCAGAATCTCATCTCCCTTTCTTACAGCTCCAAGAGGTGTAGAAAAAAACTTCTAAGTCACTGAATTACCCCTCTAGACTTAGAACCAATGAGAAGGATACACATTTTCTACTAGCCTCCCTCTCGCTTGTGACTCTGGCTAAACTAGCCTCCATATTTTTCCCAGTACCTGACCTGCTCCCACTTCAGTCAGTTTTTGCCTCAGTATGTTTGCTCTAGCTTCCCTAGCCTGCAGCATTCCTTCTCCATATAGCTACAGGATTTGCTACTTTACCAGTGTCAGGTCCTTCCTCAAACATAAGCTTCTCTACGCAGCCTTCCTAGGGCACTTAAAATCAACTAACCCCCCCCCCCCCCCCCCCCCCGCCTCATTAACCCTCAAATCCCTATCTCCCTATCATCCTATTTCCCTGTCTCATTTTTTTTTTCCACATCATTTACCACAACACTATATATTTTACCTGAGCTTTTATTTATCTGTCTGGAAATGAGCTCCACTGAAAAAGGAATTTTCTGTCTGTTTTGGTTCTAGCACCCAACGGTGTAGTAGAGTCTCAATAGTTGTCAAATAAGTGAATGCATGAATGAATGAATAAAATGAATAAAAGCACATAGTCCCTTTCTGCCGCCTCAGTCTCAAAATTCTAAAACGCTCTATCAAGTAGAGAGAAGGTGTGAAGCCCTTTCTTTCCCAATAAATCACTACCATTACCAGTGTACTCCGTGGTGTTAAATGTAAAGAAAAACTGTGTGACATTTTTCCAGATACACACCACTTCTAAATTTTTTTTCCCGGTGTCCTCTACGGATGTCAACATCTGATGTGACAAAAAAGTACATATTCCATCCGGTTTGGGCACTCCAAAATCTGGTACCCTAATTACACATAAAACCATCCATGAATGAGAGAACACCTTTGTGCTCTAACCAAACGCCGTGAGGCTAAAGCTGCAAATATTCAATAGATGAAAAGTTAAATGCGCAGAAATGGACTGACAAGAGAAAACTGTTTTAAATCTAAGAAATCAAAAAAAAAAAAAAAAATCTAAGAAATCATGAGGATCTAAACAAGGAAATACCAGAGAGGGGCAGAGTACCTCTCCTGCACACAACACTGGGAATCCAAACTGCCTAGAACCCGAGATCTCTAACGCTGAGTAAGAAACTTCACAGCTTCTGGCCCGGTCCTCAATTTCTTTTAAGTTTAATTGGAATACTTACCTTCCTTTACAGACAAAACTAGGTGTGCTTTAAGTGCTTTGACTTTCAGGGATAGAGAAAAAAAAAAAAGAAGAAAGAAAGAAAGAAAAAGAAGAAAAAGGAAAAAAAAGGAAAAAAAAAAATATCCAAAGTGGATATTTATCCACATAAATGCAAAGCAACGTTACTGCTTCCCAAACACGGTCATACAAGCTGCTTCTTTCACACACCCTTCTGTGCTCGGAAAGATACACCTGATTTATGTTTCTGTCACGAAACTGAAGTATTCAAAGTGCTTCGTGGGAAACTGCTGACACTTAAAAAAAAAAAAAAAAGACTTAATAATGCCCATTTCAACCTGACGTGAGTGTTCGGGGTCCCGGAGCTGCCTCGGGCTCGACTTTCCCGACCTCCGTCCCAGGTTCAGATCATGGCTCCACCTTGCCTCAGGCCTGGTCCAGACCCAGTCCTCTCGCCACGGAAGGAGGCTCCCCGGTGCAGATGTTCCGCGAGGAAGGCAAAGGCGCACCTCCCGTAGGCCAGGTGTGGGGAGGAGGGACGGCGGGCGCAGCTGTCGGGCCCGAGCAGCTGCTGCCCCGGGCACCTCAGGCGGGGCGGGGGGCCGGCCTGGGGGGCGGGCAGCAGGAGGCGAGCCGTCCGGCCCTGAGCAAGTCGGCCTGACACTGCCCACCCCACCACCCTCCTCCCTGCCTCGGCTCCCCCAGCGATGCCAACGGGCCCTGGAGGAGAGGGCCCCCTCCCCCGGCGCGGTGGCCGAGACGCGCCCGCGGCCGCCGAGCCCGTCGCCGGGGAGGAGACACCCTGCAGCCCCGCACCTGACCTGTCCCCTCGCCTGACGCCCGAGCCGGCCGCGGCCGCTGCCGGGGCGGCCTGTGGGTGTCCATGCGGCTGGGCCGGGTCCGGCCAGAGCGGCGGGGACGCGAGCACGGGCGGCGGGCCCGGGAGGCTGCGTGTGGGGTGGTGGGAGACGGCGGAGTCGGGGCGCGCAGCGGAGCCGGGCAGGGGAGTGAGACGGAGTCGCTGGTTACCTGCGGTCCGGGACAGGGAGTCTCTCAGAACCCAAGTCAGTCCTCAGCCTCAACAACACAAGATGGCCGACACGTCGCCACGCACGTCACGTGACAGCGCGCTCGTCCCGTCACGCCCCTTGCCCCGCCCCCGCCCCGCCTCGCCTCCCTACCCGCTTCTCCAGCCTCCCACGACATCCTTCCTTTCCGCGGCCTCCCGCCCCCCTGCGCTGGCCACGCCCCTGCGCGAGCCCCGGATGTCAGGCTGGGCGAGTGGGCGGGGCCGCGGCAGGGCGCAGGCGCGGTCGCGTCCCCGGGATGGAGCTCCCTGCCTGCCCTTGAGTTGAGTAGAGTTGGTGTCCGCGCTTGGGCGCCGGCCAGGGCCCTGTGACTCACCGCGCTGTGCGCCCAATCCGGAACCCGTTCGCAGTTCAAAAAGCTCTTCATCATTTACGAGCTGGTTTTCAGCCCTAGAACTTTTCCACACCTTTCTACCCACCCAGCATTTCCCTGCCCCTGTGCCGTCCCAGAGACAATGGGGAAATGACAAAAGCTGAAATTCAGAGCAGGGTCTCTCCTGGGGAACGGTTCTGGTAGACCTGGGAATGCATCCTAGAGTCTTGAGATGTGGCTTCCGGATAAGATACAGGACGCCCAGAAATATTGGGGACATATTTTACACTAAAAAGTCACTCGTTTTTCTGAAATTCAGATTTAACGGGGCGTCCTTTATTTTTATTTCTGTATCTGAGAACTCAACCCTTCTCAAGTCATCCCCTTTTTCCTTCTGCATCCAACCACCTCCTTTTTTTACAGGATCCCTCTCAACAGCTTTTTTTTTTCTTTTCTTTTTTTTAATGTAGGCTCCACACCCAGCATGGAGCCCCAGGAGGGGCTTGAACTCATGACCCTGAGATAGAGACCTGAGCTGAGATCAAGAGTCTGGCTGCTTCACCCACTGAGCCACCCAAGCGCCACTCAGCAGTTTTGTAAAATACTCAAAAGTTGGGGCACCTGGCTGGCTCAATTGGTAGAGCATACAACTCGATCTTGGGTTGTGAGTTCAAGCCCCATGTTGGGCACAGGGCTTACTTTAAAAAGCAAAAAAAATAAAATAAAATACTCGAATGTCTTCCACTATGAAAGTTAATGGTAGAAAACGACAATTCTGCCTCCAACCACCTCCCTACCTCTCTGTTCCTTTTCAGAGCCAAAAGAGTTGTTTCTACTCACTCGCCCAATTTCCATGCCTGGCAAGCAATCATCAACCACTCCAGTGTGGCTTCTGTTTTGACTCATCCACCTAATGCTTGCTCTTAGATATCCCCAACCTACAGGTTGGTAGCTAGAGTTTCTCAGTCGCAGTCTTGACTTAGTGCTTTCCCATCTTCAATGTGATTGACAACTCCCTATTTTCTGCAATACTTTATTCCCTTGATCTTTATGTCCTTGCTACTCATAATGTGGTCAATGAACCAGTAGCATTAGTATCACTTGGAAGCTTGTTAGAAATGCAGAATCTCAAATGGACCCTTCACAGTCTCATTCTGCTGAACCCTAGACTTGCATTGTCCCCCTCTCCTTCCTCTTTCCCCTGAGCATATTGCTTCAGATATGCCCATATTTAAAGGTCCTCAAGGGCACCTGAGTGGCTCAGATGGTTAGGCATCCCATTCTTAATTTCAGCTCAGGTCATGATCTCAGAGTCATGGGGTCGAGCCTCTCATCAGGCTCTGTGTTCAGTATCAAGTCTGCTCATCCCTCTCTCTCTGCTCCTCCCCTCCCCTCCCCTCTCAAATAAATAAATAAAACCTTTTAAAAATTAAAATACAGGTCCTCAAATATGCCATTCTGTTTTGGCCTTTGCAGATGCTCTTCCCTCCTGTTACAATGTCTTTCCTAACACTTGGCCCACTTCTTACCAACCTGCATAACTCCTGCTCATCATTAAAAGCCTAAATAAAGCAGGGGCACCTGGGTGGCTCAATTGGTTAAATGTCTGCCCTCAGTTCAGGTCATGATCCTAAGGTCCTGGAATCGAGCCCCACATTGGGCTCCCTGCTCAACAGGGAATCTGCTTCTCCTTTTCCCTCTGCTGCTCCCCCTGCTTGTACTCTCTCCACCTCTCTCTCTCTCTCTCTCTCTCTCTCTCTCTCTCCCTCCCTCCCTCTCTGTCAAATAAATAAAATCTTTAAATAAATAAATAAATAAATAAATAAATAAATAAATACCTAAATCATATGTTACTGCTCTGTGAAGCTGTTTCTAATCCCCTCCCTTAGACCACAGACTCTACCTCCTGAGCTGTTACTTTTAAGAAAAAAAAGTAATACTAATACTTGTTACGTGCTAACCACCTCATTAAGGGCTTTGCTTTCATTCTCTTGTAATCCTGGCAATGGTATTTTGGAGCACTAAGAAAGCCAACCAGGCACCTGGAAGAAGTGCCTTCTCTAAATCTCAGCCATGACCTTCTAGCCCAGGCCGAGTGATTACTGAGCCCAAGTGCCTAACCAGTTTGCCATGCTACCTCCATCTCTCTGATGCTATGCCATCTGTGCCTGTAATTTTATCTATATACATAAAATTAAATATGTAAGATATAATTTAAATATATATATAATTAAGGTCTAATTTATATACAGTAAAATTTAGCATTTTAGTGGCTATTCTGCAGCTTTTGACAAATGCATACAGATGTATGTAATACTACTAAGATTGAAGTACAAAATAGTCCCACCATCCACTCAATAATATCCCTCAATAACCCTGTCCTTATAGTTTTGGCTTATAATATCATATAAATAAAAACATAAAGTATGTAGCGTTCTGAGGCTGACTTCTTTCACTTAGCATAATACACTTGAGATTCAGCCATACTGTTGCCTCCTTAAGTACTTCCGCCTCCCCTCCCTTCTCCTCCTTCTCCTCCTCTTTCCCCTTCCCCCTTCTTCTTTTCATGAGTAGTATTTCATTCTATGTATATGCTTATCCATTCCCCCCACTAAGGGACATTTGAGTTGTTTCCAGCCAGGGAGATTATTAATAAAGCCATTATAAATATTCACAAGCAGGTATTTGTGTAAACATAGGTTTTTATTTCACGTGGGTAAATAACTCATAATGGAATTGGTGATATTTCTAACTTTATCAGAAACTGTGAAACTGTGTTTCAGAGTGCCTTAGCCACATTTTTAGGCCCAAAGTATAAGCTTGTAGAGAGTAGGAACCAAATCTAAGGGAAGAAGAGAAAGAGGAGGAGGAAGGAGTATTTGACTTTACATCCTCAGCAGTTGGTGTTGTCTTGGCACACAGTAGACACTTGGTAAATACCTACAGGATCAAATCAATTCTTGATTATCTACTCCACAGGAAGGGTGTCTTCCCCTTCTCCTACATTCACTCTCTTTCCAATGTTTCATTAAATATTGGTTTTAAAGTTACAACTGTAGAGGAAGGCCTACTCTACCCAGGGGTAATAACAAAGTTTCACCTTTATTGTATCATTGATAGAAACAGCTAAGTTGATGGTAACATCATTGAGGGGAGGAAGGAGGAAGGAATTTAGCCAGAAACAAGTTTAGTATGTAACAAATACTGGTTGATACACTGCCACAAATTGTATTTTTCTAAAAATGGCAACACCAATATTGTCCAACCAACATACTCCTCTAGAACTTTGCCACTGCCCTTTCTAAAGGCAAAGTCCCCAGGGAACTGTTATATCTGATAGAACAAGTCAAAAATGAAAGGAGGTGACTTCCTATGCTAGATCACAAAGGTGATAGAGCTTCTACCTTGTTTGCTAAAACAGTCTCTTTGGAAGCAAGTAGGTGCCAGATAATAAATCCATATAGCCTGAGGTCACGGTTCTGTGAGTTAGCCTAGACTACAAGGGGAGGCCCATGTAATTGCCTCCAGCAAAAGCCCCAAATGAAATTTCAGAGGTCTGAGCTACAGATCTGAGAGTCATCCACAGAGAGGAGATCTTTGAAATCGTGGGGAATCCTCCATAACCAGCAATTGCAGAAAGCAAAAGTATGGAGCTAAGGCAGGCTCTGGGGAGGAAAACACATGGCTGGTAGGTAGAGAAAAGTTACAGGTAGGACCAGATAAGGAGCAGGAACCAGAAGAATTTCTTCTTCTCTCTCAGAACAGAGAGAAGAAGAAATTGATTGGCAATGCCAAATATACAGAATCGTCAAGGAGTCTGGGGCTAATAAAAAGAAGGAGGAGGAGGAGGAGGAGGAGGAGGAGGAGGAGGAGGAGGAGGAGGAGGAGGAGGAGGAGGAGAAGGAGAAGAAGAAGAAGAATCTGGGGCTGGGGAAACAGCTATTGAATTTGGTGACTAGAATTGTCTTTGGAGTAGGAAGAATAGATTAGGGAAGAGCAGGAGATAAGGAAGGAGGATACAAAAGTGTGGAAGTGAATGAAAAGGGAGGATGTATTTGTTAGTAAAGAGGGCAGTGGCCACTCAGATTGGGACCCTAACTGAAAGTGTTGCGTACACAAGAGAAAACACAAGCAGAGAGGGTAGGGAAGATAGAGAGCCAGAGAGCTGAGCAAACATCAGGGAAAGGCTGCTTAGATGATAACTATGGAAACAGATCCATTTTTATGTTTTAAAGCATTTTTTATTATAAAAGTACTTGCAGATTTTTTAAAAGAATTTTTTATTTATTTATTTATTTATTTATTTATTTATTTATTTATTTATTTGACAGAGACAGTGAGCACAAGCAGTGGGAGGGGCAGGCAGACAGAGGGGGAGAAGCAGGTCCCCTGTGGAGCAGGAAGCCCAATGCAGGATTCAATCCTGGGACCTCAGGATCATGACCCAAGCCTAAGGCAGATGCTAAACCAGCTGAGCCACCCAGGTGCCCCATACAATGGCATACTTTAAATTCTTTTTTTTTTTTTCATACTTTAAATTCTATTCTCATTTCTAACATTCAGAGGTATACCAAGAAAATTTAATCATAAAAAAACTATCTTGGGAGGTGCCTGGGTGGCTCAGTTGGTTAGGTGTCTGCCTTCAGCTCAGGTCATGATCTCAGGGTCCTGAGATTGAGCCCTGCACCAGAGGGCTCCCTGCCCAGCGGGAAGCCTGCTTCTCCCTCTTCCTCTGGCCCTCCTGCTACCTCGCTTATGCTTCCCTTCTCTCTCTGTCTCAAATAAATAAATAAAATTTAAAAAAAAAACTATCTTGGAATTCAATAAATGTATTTTTTCACGTAAATGCCCCACAGTGTGTCCCAAAATGTTTTGTTTTCTCCTGGGTCTTTTGCTTATTTAGGATTTCATATTGCAGCTGTTCATACTGCAGAGGGTTCTCATATATATGTGCAACTGCCCTTTTCACTTTCATGATGGTCAGTCTCCTCTCTTTATTATTAACTGTTGTTAAAAGTAGTAAAGCAATACATGCTATGGTTTTTAAATTTTCAGAATGCAAAAACATATAAAGGAAAAAATTCAAATCTTCCCCCCCCAAGACCTACCCAGGACCCTCAGGTTCTCCCCCACGGAGGTAACCCACTCTTGACAGTTTCTGGTAAGGTTTCCCCCCAAATGTTGTATGCATAAACAAGTAAGATGTGCTTCATTCTCAGCACCATCAAGTGCTGAGGATATGCTGATTGCCCCAAAATCCACTTGGTCTCTGACCTCATGCAGCTTGGTCTACATGGGCTGGGCTATGATTTTGAATCTCTCATGTAAAACAAACAAAACAAAATACCTAAGAATTACTATACGTGCTGCTCTGCCCCTGACCTTTTTCTAAGAAACAATATGCCTTGGTGTCCTTGGCATTTTTTAAATGACTGCCTCGTATACAGACACTTACATGTCTGTACCATAATATACTTAATCGATTCCCTACTGGTAGACATCCTGATTGTCTCCGGTAGTTTTTCTATTGCAAGCAATGCAGTAATGAGTATCACCCTAAATATACCCTTTATTATGTTTATATTTACCTATAGGGTAAATTCTCAGAAGTAACACCACTGGATCAAACTCATGAGTAGCTCTGCAATGGACATCTGCTACTCTTTCACAGCTATTCTGCATCTGAAATACTTTCCCATATTTGGAGAAAACAAAAATCTTGGCCAGAGGCAGAGCCTGCCTCCCTTTGCAGAAGAGAAACTGTCCAGATACTAACCCTTCTGACCCCAACATGTGGGCACATGACTGGACTTGGCCTCAGACTCTGGATCTGGATTAAGAACCTGAAGAAACAGAGGCACCTGAGTGTAAGGTCATCTCCACACCCAATGTGGGGCTCAAACTTACAACCCTAAGATTGAAAGTTGCACACTACTGAGCCAGCTAGGCACCCCCCAGAGTATGATTTCTTAAGCTAGATTTTAAAAGACATTGTGGCTTATATCTGCTGTCTTGTATCACTTGTTTGAGGAAGGCCAGTTGCAATGCTGTAAGGATACTCAAACAGCCCAGTAGAGAGGTTCATGCAGCAAGTGACTGAGTCCTCTGGCCAACAGCCAGCACCAACTCGTGAACCATATGACAGAGCCACCTTGAAAGGTAGACCTCCAGCCCCACTTGAGCCTTCAGATGACTATAGCCCCAACTCACATTTTGCAGCCTCATGGAAGACTCTGAGCTAGAACCACCTGTTAAACTGCTTCTGAATTCCTGACCCTCAGAAACTATGTGAGATAATAAAATGTTAATCGTTGTTTTAAGCCACTAAGTTAGGGGATGATTTGTTAAAACAAAAGTAAATAATACAGATACAATTTCAACAACTTACCAAACTGCTCTTCCAAACCTGTAAGAACAGTGTGCGCTTCCACTGATACCATGTGGCAGAGTACTGAAAGTGATTGGTTACAGAAAGGAGGCAGGAGAGGGACAACTGAACCCTGATAAGGTCCATGCTCAGCACTTCCTTAAGTTGTGGAACTCTATGTTGCCCCCCTGGACCTCCCACCAGCACAGGACCCAGGGGATGGCTATAAAAAACACTGTTTTGTTTGTTTGTTGTGTTTTTTTTTGTTTTTTAGATTCTTTATTTATTTATTCATGAGAGAGATGGGGGGAGGGGAGCAGGGGGAGAGAGAGGCAGAGACACAGGCAGAGGGATAAGTGGGCTCCATGCAGGGAGCCTGACGTGGGACTCAATTCTGGGTCTCCAGGATCACGCCCTGGGCTGAAGGCGGTGCTAAACCACTGAGTCACCCGGGCTGCCCTGGAACCACTGTTCTTATAAGTCAGCCCTGTGAGTAGGGATGTGGCCAGAATCTGGCCTGGTGGACAGGCAAGGTCAGGAGGGAGAAATATGAGCAGGGACAAGGCCACAGGTGTCAGGCCTTGAGATCCACCCAGGAGGGCTCAGCAAGTAGCAGCTGCAGAGGGTGTGGCAGGTAAACAGGCACACTGGCAGGAGTCCCTTGGGCTCATTGGGTCAGAAACCTCAAAAGAATAGAGAAATGGGAGAGAAGGCACCTGTGCTAAGGTCCAAGGCAGCAGCCAGAACTGGGCCACCCTGGCCTGGGATCCTTTGCCTATGACTCTGGAGACCCAGGGCTCAGGAGGTAGCAGATTTACAGTCTTGCAAGGTGGAAGATAGAGAAGGAACCAATTATGTCCTGAGCACTAATAAGTGCCAGGTAGATGATCATCATCATTTTACAGGTGAGGACTGAGCATCACAGAAGCTAAGCTACTATTTATATCTGACTCCAAATCCCATTACATCACACAGCCCCCAGGACAGAGGCAGAACTGGTTTGTTGATTTGTTGGTTTCCCTATTGCCCAATAAAAGGGGGGGGGGGGCTTTGGGGAGTAGACTCATCACTTTTCCAGTGAGAATGATATCCCCATAATCTCCACTATCCTCACTTTCAGAGCTCTTCCCTCAGGCCAGGCTCCCATGTCACTACGCTTAGAAAGTCCTTGAGTAGGTGATAGAGGTCCTCCCTTACCCATCTCTGCTGCAACAAACCCGGTTTGTCCTTATGAAGTAGGCAGGGGAGCCTATCCCAGGCTGGGCACCATGCTAGGCCTACCGCAGTGAGTAAAGCAGAGTTCCTTGTCCAAAGAAGAAAAAGAGAAGTGAAAGGAAGGCTATTGCATAATGCCATGAAGATTATACTAGAGGAAAAAGGAAACAGAAACCCAGAGAAGGGGCACCTCACCTAGCCTGGGGTATCAGGAAAGCTTCCTGAAGATAATCTCTGAGCTGAGTCATCAACAATAAGAAGTCCTTTGCCAGGGGAAGGGAGGGGGCAAGCTCCAGGCTGAGGAGACAGTCATGCAAAGCCCTCAGGAGCCGCACTTTCTAGGAACCACTTGGTTTCGCAGGTGTACCTGGAGCACAGTTTGGACAGAGAGAGGGGAGGGAAAAGGGACAAGCGATAGGGCAGGACAGGGGAGCAGGGAACTGGATCCCCAAAGTGGGGGAAGCAAAAACTGAAGGGGAAATATTACAACCAAATGTTATCCTAACTTCAGGGTGGACCATGCAGGCAAAATGATGGCAGGGAAAGCAGTCAGGAGGCCATTGCAGAGACCCAGAAAGAGCCCAGGAAGTCCATGGCCATGGAGGTGGAGAATGGGAACTGCGGGGGAGAGGTGTAGAGGGACAACATCTATAGGACTCTGTGATCAAGAAGGGGTGAAGAAGTCCTATCCCTGGTCTCCAGTTACATGAACCCAATTATTTGTCCTTTTTGTCTTCACCTGTTCTGTGTCACATTTTTTATCATTTACAATCATGAGTTTTTAGTTCTTGCAGGGCATGGCTGTCCAGAGAGGCAAGTGGATGCTTGAAGTAACTACACACACACACACACACACACACACACACACACAAAATGAAGTAACTACACAGTTGTCCCCATTCCTTTTTTGTTTTATCCATAGACTATTTTTTAAAGCAGTTTTATATTTGCAGAAAAACTTAGCAGAAAGGATATTCCCATATTCCTCTCTCCCTGTCCCCCCTTTCTTCCCCTGGTACTAACATCTGGCATTAGCGTGCTACGTTCGTTACAATTGATGTGCACATAGCGATGCCTTATTATTAACTGAAGGCTGTGGATCACATTAGGGTGAACGCTTAGTGTTGTACATTCTGTGCATTTTGTTTAATGTCTAATGACCTCTATGGGATGATTATAGGACTACTAAAAATCCCCCATGCTCCACCTATTCATTCTTCCCCCTTTCTCTCTCAACCCCTAACTTTTTACTTCACCGTCTTTGTAGGTTTGCCTTTTCCAGATGTTATAGTTGGAATCATACTGTGTGTAACCTTTCCAGACTGGCTTCTTTCACTTAGCAACATGCATTTAAGTTTCCTTCATGTCTTTTGGCAACTTGACAGCTCGTTTCTTTTCATTGCTAATATTTCTTTTCACGGCTGAATTAATATTCCATTGTATAGACATATCTACCAGTTTATCCATTTGCCTACTGAAAAACATCTTGGTTGCTCCTAAGTTTTGGAAATTAAGAAATAGCTGCTATAAACATTCATGTGCAGGTTTTTGTGGAGACAAAATTTCTTGGATTAAGAAAATGCCAAAAAGCACATTTCCTGGATTGTATGGTAAGAGTGTCTCCATCCTGGGGTGCCTGGGTGGTTCAGCTGGTTTAGTGTCTGCCTTCAGCTCAGGTCATGATCCCGGGGTCCTGGAATCAAGCCCCACAGGCTCCCTACTCAGCGGGAAGCCTGTTTCTTCCTCTCCCTGTGCCATTCCCCTGCTTGTACACACTCTCTCTGTGTGTCAAATAAGTAAATAAAATCTAAACAAGAGCATCTCCATCCCTTTTTTGTGTCCACTTCCCCTGTGGGGAGGTGACCCGACCTGAAAAATGACAACCAAGAATTGTAGGTCTTGGGTTTGTGCAAAAACAGGTATAATTCTCCATGGGGAAGCTATGAGTATTTTTTATTTATTTATTTTTTTTATTTTTTTGCTATGGGTGTTCTCGTGAGACAGAAGTCCTTACTCAGGTCCACAAATGCCCTAGAATCTACATGGGAGAGAGGAAGGGAGGGGTCATTGGCCCTCATCAGAGTTTCAAGGGATCTAAGAAGCAAGAGAAATCAAGCTACAGATTTTTGCCTGCAGCTGAGAATTCTCAGTGATGGGAAGGGGAGAGCAGCTGACAGACAACCTCAATACGAAGAGTGTCCCTGAGTAAAGCTGACCCTTAATTACCACTTCTAACTCTACTTCTGGGAGTCAGTGTCACACAGGAGCTTGGGCTGGATGTGGCCCCTGCAAAAAACACTCCTCTCTCTCCCCCCAAGTCAAAGAAGACTAAAAGCACATTGATGTGATGGCAAAGTCCATTTGCATGGTTTATTTAAAAAGAGACAGCTGTAAAGTAGAAATGCAGATGTTTTCCTGTTATAAAGACAGCAGTTACAAAAGAGAAGTAATAAATATGACGCTAGGAATTATTTTTTAAAAATACAAACCCCCTGGCATTTGAGAGCAATCCCAAGAGCACACAATGCATAAAAATTTTCAGTGGGGGTAGGAACAGTTTCATCTTGACATCTTGGGAGCAAAAGTTGGAAACTGGCCAGATGAGGATGGTCATGACTTTGGGGATTTTGAAAAGCTCTGGATTTGTCACTTGGGAGTATAGGGGTCTGCTGTAATATAATTTGCATAGTCAGAATTAACAGGGATTCTTCTACGCATTAATAGCACTTCTGGTAATTCTCTTTTTCTTTCAGGTAAATAGCATAGTATTTAAGAGTAGGAGGAAAGGGTGAAATGAAAACAAACGAATGGAGGGGGGATGAAGAGGGTGGGTCGTGGGAGACTGCTAGGAGGACAGGAGAAAGGTGATAGGAAGGAACAGAATGTTCTATTTTTCTTCTATTTTGTCATCTCAGCAGTGTGCCACTCCTCCTGTTGAAGAGAGGACAGGCAGTGGTCCAGCCTGGTTTGCCTTAAACCTTACCATCAAAAAAGGACAGAAGATGCAAAAGCAACGGGCAGAATCAGGCTCAGAAGGAAAATAGGGAAGTCGGATGGCCAACAAAGAGGAGGGGGACCCAGAGAGGAGAGGGCCAGAGAATTACCCAAGAAAACAGGCCACGTTAACATCAGAGCCCTCCAGGGACTATCCTCTGAGGGCCATCAAAGAAAGAAAGATCTGCACAAATTAACACTCTTTGATGCAGAATGGCAAAGGGACAAGGAAAAAGTACAAACTGCCAAGTAGAGGCACAATCTGGCTACAGAGGAAAGGGGTCAGGAAAGAGAAGCAAGGGAGGCAGTTGGCTCATCCCGGGACCCTTGGGAGGGGCTCACCCCGTGAGGCTAAGGAGCTTGCATTGGGTGGTGGGGCAGAGGCTGGTTGGGGGGCAGGGGGGGCAGGGGTGAAGATGCCCAGCCAGCTCTCTTGGGGGCATCTGTGAGGCACTGTGGATGGAGGTCAAGACAGCCTAAGTACTGAAGGCCGCCTTGAGCTCCCGGAAGGCCGCCTGGCGGATCCTCCTCTTCTCCTCTTCCTGCTTCCGCTCATCTTGCTCGGCTTTTAGCTCAGCTTCAAACTTACTGGCACAGGACAAAGCTTGGACCTGCAGAGACACAGCAAAAACAAACCAACAGCCTGAGGGAGGGGAGAAGCTTGGAGATGGAGCCACGCATCAAACAGAGCTCAGGGGGCTGGAGCCCTGAGACAGGGGAACCGGTCCACTGCAGGGCAGGACCCCGCGCCCCCCAGAGCCGGTACCCCTCGGAAATTTGCTTGATCCCCGTGGTGGGTGGCATCACTTTATCTGCCACCGTGCTAGACACGGTCCCACCCGCTACGGTCGGTCTTCCCACTTCACTTCTTTGCCGGGACATCGTTTAACCACCCGCCTATTACCGACTTCTGTGTCAACCTTTAATCTCACAATAATATAGTTTTGTTTTAGGGGGAGAAGACCAAAAACCAAACCAACCGAACTCCCTGCTGGGATTCTGACTGCAGTCGCATCAATCTGCCTATGGCAAGCAGATACCTTTACAACATTATCAATCATTCTGAATTTACTTCCAAATATCATGTGTTCTTGTGGATGTTGTGGATGGGATTTGGTGCTAATTCTTTAAACCTAGTTTATCTATAATAATACCATATCAGATAAATCCATTTTCCAATCCTCTATTCTGGGGGAGCCCTGGGTGGCTCAGAGGTTTAGTGCTGCCTTCGGCCCAGGGTGTGATCCTGGAGTCCTGGGATCGAGCCCCACGTCGGGCTCCCTGCATGGGGCCTGCTTCTCCCTCTGCCTGTGTCTCTGCCTCTGTCTCTCTCATGAATAAATAAATAAAATCTTAAAAAAAAAATCCTGTATTCTGGAATGAATTCCTCCCACCACCCCCCTCCCCGGCTCAGTGTCTCATCCATTTGGTAAAATTCCCAAATGCACTGGGTGTGCACATTATTTTAATAAAGATTGCCAAATTGCTCTCCAAAATAGCTGTTCCAATTTATACCCCCACCATCATGGAATGTGAGTACTCATTTCCCCACAGCCTCACCAACGTTTATCAGTAAACTTTTTCCTGTTTGCCAATCTGATAGGGGGGGAAAAAACCCCACAAACCTGGCACCTTCTTTTATTTCCTCTTGGGTGAATTACCCATTTCCCCGGGATTTCCCACTTTACCATTCTTTACATAATTTAGTCTTAGTCTCTTTCTATATATTTTTCAGCTACTCTTAAGTCTTTTGCTGGTCTAACTTCAAGATACCTGAGGCCATACACATATTTAAATTTTTTTTCACATATTTAAATTTTGATGTAATCTAAATTTTCAACCTCTTCCATTCTAGCTTTGAGCTCTCTCTCTCTCTCAGTAGGCTCCATGCCCAAGGTGAGGCTTAAACTCACGACCCCAAGATCAAGAGTCACATGCTTGGGGATCCCTGGGTGGCTCAGTGGTTTAGTGCCTGCCTTCAGCCCAGGGCGTGATCCTGGAGTCCTGGGATCGAGTCCCACTTTAGGCTCCTTGCATGGAGCCTGCTTCTCCCTCTGCCTGTGTCTCTGCTTCTCTCTCTCTCTCTCTCTGTGTCTATCATGAATAAATAAAATCTTAAAAAAAAAAAAAAGAAAATCTAAGTGAACTATGGATATTATTTAAAAAAAAAAAAAAAAGTCACATGCTCTACCAACTGAGCCAGGCACCCACCCCATGGCCTTCCTCTCTTATGTCATGTTTAAAGTCTTCTATACCCCAGGGCTCTACACCCATCCTCCTTTCATACTTTTCTGGTTTTATTTTCCCATTCAGCTCTTAAAGTCACCTATATTTTATGTCAGTGAAGGAAGTATATATCATAGGAGGACTTGACTTCATTTTCCTAAGTGGAGAGCCAATTTTCTCATGCCTCTTATTGAATAGCCCATGATTTTCCCACTGATTTGAAAATTATCTTTTTCATGTACCAAATTCCCACATGAAGGAGGTCTGTTTTTACTATTTTTAAAAAATATTTTATTTATTCATGAGAGACACAGAGAGAGAGAGAGGCAGAGACACAGGCAGAGGGAGAAGCAGGCTCCCTGCAGGAACCCGATGTGGGACTCAATCCTGGGATTCCAGGATCACACCCTGGGCCGAAGGCAGGCGCTAAACCACTGAGCCACCCAGGGATCCCATTTTTACTATTTTCTATCCTGTTCCACTGACTGATTTGTTTACTCCTACACATGTACCACATTATTTAATATTACTGTTTATAGAATGCCTGGATATTTATGAGGAAGGTATTCTTTTTTGTTCTTATTTATTTATTTATTTATTTATTTATTTATTTATTTAAGAGAGAGAGAGAGAGAGAACAAGAGGGAGCATGAGAGCACAGAAGAAGAGGAAGAAGCAGACTGCCTGCTGAGCAGGAATCCTGATGCGGGGCTGGACACCAGGATCCCAAATCATGACCTGAGCCAAAGGCAAATGCTCAACTGACTGAGCCACCCAGGCAACCTCTGAGGAAAGTATTCTTTCATTATGTTGACTAAGCACACTTTTTTTCATATTTTCCTTCCTTCCTTCCTTCCTTCCTTCCTTCCTTCCTTCCTTCCTTCCTTCCTTCCCTTTCTTTTTAAAATATTTTTTATTTATGTATTCATGAGAGACACACAGGGGGTGGGGGGCGCAGAGAGAGAGAGAGAGAGAGAGAGAGAGAGGCAGAGACACAGGCAGAGGAAGAAGCAGGCTCCACGCAGGGAGCCCGACATGGGACTGGATCCCAGGTCTCTAGGATCAGGCCCCAGACTGAAGACAGTGCTAAACCACTGGGCCACCTGGGCTGCCCTCTTTTTTTCTTTTTTATTCTTTTAAGTAGTCTCCATGCCCAGCATGGAACCCAACACGGGGCTTGAACTAATGACCCTGAGATCAAGACCTGAGCTGAGATCAAGAGTCAGATGGTAACTGACTGAGCCACCAAGGCATCCATCTTTCCATATTTTTAAATGTCTTACTATGAATATTAAACTTCACCAAATGTTTTGAGATGTCTTGCTGAAATGATCACATTTTTTCATATTTGATACCTATGAGAATTTTAAAATTATCCCTGCAGTCTTAACATAAATTTCACATGTCTTAAGAGTCCCACAGCTATATTCATTACGTTAATATGCTTTTTTTTTTTTCTGACATGTTTTTATCTGATTTTCTTGTTAGAATCATGATGGCTTTAGAGAATGAATGTGAGAGGTGGCTTTGGCTCAGGTCATAATCTCAAGGTTGTGACACTGAGCCCCATGTGTCACTCAGCAGGGAGTTTGCTTGAGATTCTTTCTCCCTCTCCCTCTCCCCTGCTGCCCAGACTTGCTCAAGCTCTTTCCCTCTAAAATAAATAAATCTTTTTAAAAAGAGAAAATGAGTGTGATGTAATCTTTTTCAATATATTCAAACTAGTTTGTGACATTGAAAAAAATCTGTAACATTGAAGAATTAATCCCTAAATTCCCCAGCACTTAACTTGTGGGGTGTTTTTTTGGTGGGGGCAGGGAGGGGGCTCCTAAATGTCTTTTTTTTTCCTAAATGTCTTTATAATTAATCACTGTCTACTTATCTCACATTTATAGAAGAGCATTCTGTTTTGTTGAGTGTTTAATGATGTTAAATCGACGTGTCCTAACCTCTACTTTTTTTTTTAGGCTCCACAGCCAACATGGGGGCTTGAACTCAAAACCCTGAGATCTAGAGTCTCAGGCTCTACCAACTAAGCATCCAGGAGACCTGACCTCTATTTTTAACTAACACATTCCTAGATCCGTCATCTTTTCCCCATCACAAGCTTCCACGTTTAGGTGTCTCCATGCCTATTCTATGGTTCTACTCACTTCCGTGTATTACAGCTGAGATTTACCATTTCCAGGAATGCTCTTTATCCGGTCCATTCTGGTTTTCAGTCCATTACATCCTTCGTAGCACAATGCAGACTCTCACATCTCAATGAAAAATGATAACACCCCTTCCTACATTCTCCCTGTAATGCACAGGGGTCCGTGTCTGAACACAGGACACCTCTGAAAATATTAACCATGGAGCTTTATGTTTTTACTCTTTCTGAATCAGAATCCCTAGGGGGAGGAAATTGTGTTTTCCAAAGTTCCCAGGTATTTCTTAGGGAGGCCCTGCTCTGTCTCAAGCAGTTCTCCCCTGGCATTGGAGTCACCAGACGCCAGATTTAATTGCCTCAAGCAGAGTCTAGCTCATGTTGACTCTCATCACCCTCTGTTCCCAGACTCGGGCTGAAAGTTTGGACCCCAGTCTCCTTGTCTAGCCCTGACCCCTCTCCTCTTCACCTTTATTCATTTTTTTCCTTGTTGTTCTGTTTTCAAGAATTTTATGAGCTGGCCATTAAATATTAAAAGCTGGGATGCCTGGGTGGCTCAGTGGTGGAGTGTCTGCCTTTGGCTCGGGGCGTGGTCCCTGTCCCAGGATCAAGTTCCACATCGGGCTTCCTACGGGGAGCCTGCTTCTCCTTTGCCTGTGTCTCTGGCTTTCTCTCTTTCTGTGTCTCTCATGAATAAATAAATAAAATCTTTAAAAAATATATTCAAAGTTAAATTATATAAATCTATAAGTAAATTATATTAGAAATAAAGGTAACAAATATTAAACATTTTAATTTTTAAAATTTTATTTATTTATTCATGAGAGACACAGAGAGAGAGGCAGAGACACAGGCAGAGGGAAAAGCAGGCCCCATGCAGGGAGCCTGATGTTGGACTTGATCCCAGGACTCCAGGATCACGCCCTGAAGGCAGACGCTCAACCGCTGCTTTAAAAAGCAGAGACACCCAGGAGTCTCTGTAATAAATATTAAAAAGATATAAATAAATATAAAAAAGCAATTAAATATTGCTTCCTTATTATCTTGCTACATTTTACTCTTTCTGTGTTTTTGAAAGTTGTCTGTTTCTGGTATAACTTTAAGGTGGAAATCCTATACAATAACACACTGTGTATCTTCCCAAATCCATGTTCAACAATATCCTGTTGGAAGCTTGAAAGCAACCCTGGTAGGAGTATTTACACCTTGGAACCCAACAAAATGCTACAAAAGTAGGGCTTGATTTATTGTATAATTGACAATCTTTTCCTAAGAAAGTGATGGGAATGGGCAGCCCAGGTGGCTCAGCGGTTTAGCACCACCTTTGGCCCAGGACCTGATCCTGAAGACCTGGGATCGAGTCCCATGTCGGGCTCCCCGCATGGAGCCTGCTTCTCTCTCTGCCTGTGTCTCTGCCTCTCTCTCTGTGTGTCTCTCATGAATAAATAAATAAAATCTTAAAAAAAAAAGAAAATGATTTTTAAAAAGTGATGGGAAATGTTAAAAATGCAGATTAAGCTGAAAAATGTGTAGTGATTGTGGTCTTTCCATTAAGAATAGCTCCAAAGAAATTCAGGGAATATTCTTCCAATATTTTAAAAGTATTATCAAATTCAGCAAAGGGGCATGTGGGTGGTTTAGCTGGTTAAGTGTCTGCCTTCAACTCAGGTCATGATCCCAGGGTCCTGGCATCGAGCCCCATGTTGAGCTCCCTGCTCCCCTCATCTGCTTCTCCCTCTCCCTCTGCCCACTCCCTCATGCTTGCTCTCTCTTTCTCTCTCTTCTCTCTCTCTCACATAATAAAATCTTTTTAAAAATTTCAGCAAACAAGTTGTTCACATCATTGAGGAAAGAATAAAATTCCAACATGCATCCCTTCACTTTTTCTTATAAATTTACTTACAGTATCAACCAACATTCATGTTAGAACTAGGTTCTGTTGTCATTTGCAACCATAGGCAACAGATACAGAGCCCAACAAAAATCAAGGAGTTGTTCTTTGAGGATCAATAGGCTATGTGGAATTTATAATAAAGTAAAGTATACAGGGCACCTAGGAGGCTCAATTGGTTATGTGTCTGCCTTCGTCTCAGGTTATGGTCTCAGTGTCCTCGGATCTAGGCCGGCATTGGGCTCCCTGCTCAGTGGGGAGTCTGCTTCTCCCTCTTCCTCTATGTGCTCTCTTTCTCTCCCAAATAAATAAATAAAATATTTTTTAAAAAGTAGAGTATACTTTATTATTTGTAAATTGTGTCTACATATCCTTTATATCATTAAAATCTATAATAAAGTTATGTATATGTATATATGCATATGCATCCACATGCATACTTCGTTCAGAGAGCCAGTTGCTAAATATTTACCCATAAGCCACAGTTTAAGCCTCAGTGTCCTCATCTAGAGAGTGGGATGCCACTGCCTCCATCCAGAGTGTCTGTGTGAGTGTTAGATAAGACGTGACCCTGAGGTCTTCAGCTGAGGGCTTGGAGCACTTGCCTACTACTGCTGGCCAGGTCAGAGGGGGAGGGGACCTTGGGGTGACTCCCTCCCTTGGGGTCCTTGTTCTCCACTATAAAAGTCTGCCTCGGGCACCTGGGTGGCTCAGTGGTTGTGTCTGCCTTTGGCTCAGGTCATGATCCCAAGGTCTTGGGATCGAGTCCCACATTGGGCTCCCTACCAGGAGCAGGCTTCTCCCTCTGCCTCTCACTCTGTCTCTCATGAATAAAGAAATAAAATCTTTGAAAAAAAATCTTAAAAAAAAAAAGTCTACCTCTCCCCTTGATTCTATGGTCTGTGAGTCCTGTCTCACCAATCACCCCACTCTGTCTTCATGTTTCCTTCTCTGTGGACCACTTCCCTGGGATCTAAAAACATACCAACATCTGTCTATTCTAGGTTAAACACAACAACAGACATCTTGCCTGATCCCAAACTACCATCCCCATTTTGTCCAGGCCTCCCCCGCCAGCGGTCTACATGGAAAAGTTGGGCTCTTCCTCCCTGCTTCCCACTTCCCACTCACCTCTTACCCTACTGCCATCTGCCCTCCACAGGGAACCTGGTCTCCAAAAGTCTCCACTGACCCACTTGCTAGACCCAAGACCTGCACTCTGGCCTCATCTGACTTCAAGTCTTGGTTTCCTTGTATCTCCAGTCAGTTTCTTCCCCCCATCCAGTCACCACTGTGTTCTACCATAGTCACCCCTGCGAGTTCTTGAGGAGCTGCTTGTATCCTGTGAAGGCAGATCCCGTGGTCCGTGAGCCAGGCATCCATGAAGCATTCATTTCCTCCCTCCTCTCGTGCTTGGAGACGCGGCCCGAGGGTCTGGGGAGACTGACCTGTCTACCCTGAGCTCCACAGAGAGCCCAGTGGGGGTAATGGTATCCTAGCCCTCAGCCAGTGCTGGACATGTGTAGAAGAGATAATTCCATGACCCTCATTACCTAGTGTCCCCATCCTTGCTAGTAGCAGAATTACAGCTGCACACACAGACCCCAAGAAAGAAAGCAGGATGAAGCTATTTGTGGACTAACGTTGCACCCTTCATTTTTTCTTAAAATTTATTTAAGCAATCCCTACACCCCACATGGGGCTCGAACCCATGGCCTTGAGATCAAAAGTCACGTGCTCTTCTGAGCCAGCCTGCCAGGCACCCGCATGTGCCCTTCCAAATGAAAGGGCACACCATCCCCTTCCTCACACTATTCCCATATTGAGAGGGAGGAGGCGCCCCTGTCCTGATTTTTAAAATATCATCAAGCCCTCTCTACATAGCTCCACAAATCTAGTCCTAATGGCATTTCTTACCATCCACCTCCAAGCAAGCAGTCATAAATACCGAGAGTGCTAGCTAGTTTGAGATTCATTACCACCTCCTTCTCAGTCCCACCATCCCTGTGCTCAGTGGACCCACAATTCTCCAGATGTCCATGGAAGCCTGGCTGATTCCAGCTTTTCCCCAGACACGTCCATCCCCAGTGCCCAGCGCTGGTCAGGGGGAGGCCTGCTGAGGGCCCCCAGCGCCTTCAGCTGTCTTTCCTGAGCGTGTCTTTGCAGTGCAACTGCCTGCAGAGCTCATTCAGCTCCATGTTTCTGGGGCCCTACCCTGGAAAAATCCCAAGGAGGTCTAGGGAGGGGGATCTGAGAAGCTGGTCTGCAGATAATTCTGGTGGTTAGCAGCCTGGGGAGGCCTGACCTTCCACTGGATGTGCACAGGGGCCAGCTTCCAAATGCACTTCACCCTCCGTGCCCGGAGCCTTTGCTCTTGCTGTTCCCACGGCAGGAACGCCCTCCCTTCCTTGATTACAGGTGAATTCCCATTCATCTCTGAACATCTGTCGCAAATGTCAGCTCTTATGGCCCTCTCCCAAATCTGAGTGATGATTCCCTTCGTTCGTCATTCGTGCAAACATTTATTGAGGGCCATTATGTGCCAGGCTCTGTAATTACGAAGATAACACACCTACTCTGCCTTTGAGTCTGGCTTGAGGAGGCAGACACAGGACCGGTTCAAAACATTTCATTGTTATTCTTTTAATCTTTTCTCCTCCTTATAAAAATACTGCACACATCACAAAACATTCCAAAAATATAAAAAAAAAAGAAGTCCTTATGTCATAACTATTACTAATACTTTAGTATGTAATTATCTGGGTTGTATTTAGTAATTAACACAATTAGGTTTCAAACATAATGTTTTGTGTTCTTCATTTCTGACATTTGTCCCGACACGGGTTTACAAGCGGGCGGGCCACCAGGATCTCAATTCCTTGATAATGGAAGCCTTGGTCACTTCCAATTTTTCTCTTTTAATGCTGTATGAAATCCCTGTCTCTAGGTCAATGTTCAGTTGCATTTTTATGCTTCTAAGGGATAAAAAAAAAATCCTAGGGACAGAATCCCAGAGGTAAATGAGATGAAGCATTCACAGCTAAGCCCCAAATTGCTCTCCAAAAAGCTGGGACAGTTTGTACTCTTACCAAAAATGTCTGAGAATGGGGAAGGGGCAGAGGGAAAGGGGGAGAGAGAATCTTAAGCAGGCATCATGCCTGTCATGACCTGAGCTGAGATCAAGAGTGGGACGCTTAACCTACTGAGCCACCTAGGTGCTCTGTGAACAGATAAATTATAATACCATTCTCCTCATAGTAGAGGCCCACAGAGGAGGATAGACTTTCTCAGGAGAAGTGGCCAAATGGAGGCAATTCTTTAACGTGGAACGAGTAAAGTTTTCTAGAGAAAGCCCTCTGGGTTGGGTATTCCAGGCAGAGGAAATAGCAGACACTAAGGCCCAATCATTAAAAGGCAGTTATTTGAAGAATTGTGCATCAGATGGAGGCCAGAGCAAGGATCAGAATCAGATTATAAGATTATTCATCATTGAGGCACCTGGGTGGCTCAGCAGTTGAGCATCTGCCTTTGTCTCAGGTCGTGATCCTGGGGTCCCGGGATCAAGTCCTGCATTGGGCTCCCTGCTCAGCAGGGAGCCTGGGCAGGGAGCCTGCTTCTCCCTCTGCCTATGTCTCTGCTTCTCTCTCTGTACCTCTCATGAGTAAAAAAATAAAATCTTAAAAAAGAAAGAAAGAAAGAAAGAAGAAAGAAAGAAAGAAAGAAAGAAAGAAAGAAAGAAAGAAAGAAAGAAAGAAAGAAAGAAAGAAAGAAAGAAAGAGATTTCCCAGAGACTGCGCTGATTTTTTTTTCGGTGGGCAACAAAGCAAGATTAATTGAGTGATAGTACAAAGCTCCAGAGGAGGAAGAGGACTTGAGAGTTGCCTCACGCAGACTTTAACAACAGCACTTGGTGTGGTATGTTGAGCGATAGCAGTGACCAAGCTAAACTTGGGTCTCAATCTTAGGCCCCACCCGAGGCATCACAAAAGATCTGAAAGTGTTGGCTCATCAGGCCATGAATAGAGAGGACCCATCCTTCCAGAATTCACCCATCCCTCCTCTCTATTCCCTCTCTTTCAAGGCTGAGAGTTTTTGTTTTCCTCACTAGACTATGTGTGTCCTGGGGAAGGCAAAAGTTTTGTCTAATACCTCCTTGTAAAGGAGTTGCATTTCCAGAGCTTCATGTGCCTGGCATTGCCAGAGCTGTGTTGAATCCATGTTAAGTCATGAAGGAAGGGCCAAACTACTTTCAGGATTGGGCATAGGATGCTGGTGTTCAAGGTGCCATTAGTAGTTGGCCTATCCCAAGAATTCTCAGATGACGGCAGGAGGAATATAGGGGTTAGGAGTCCACCATGATTCACAGTTTACATATTGGCAGAAATATGACTGAACCTGCCTCCAAGCAACATTATAGGGAAGTCGGGGGACAGCCCTATTCAGGGGCCAGCATGGCCAGGATGTGTTGCCAGGGACACTTTGTCTCTGGGCAAACTCCTGGAATAAACCAATATTCTCCAAGAGGCTGGCTTCTGGGATGGGAGGAAGTCCCAATAGCTCATGTCACATATGAGTGTTCACAGTGAGCCAGGCACTTGTTACACATGTGAGCTCATTTAATCCTCATGGCCATCCTATTATCACCTCCACTGTACAGATGAGACAACTGAGGCACAGAGGCGCAGAGAGGTAATAGGGTCAGTGGAGGAAGCAGGATCTGAACCCAGGCAGCCCACCCCACTGCACTCTGCTACTCTGGCTGAGAGGGGATTTAGAAGGTTCTCTGATTTCTCTTTCTGCAGGTGTGTTCTGTGGAGATGAAAATGACAGCACCCAGCCAGGGGGAGGCTCTCCATAAATGTTTGATGACTGGACAAATGTGTGAATGAATGGAAGCACCCAGAAGGGCTTTGGGGCCATGCACTGGAGATTGCTTCCCAACTCAGAAACCACTGTCAGTAAAGCAAACACTGGCTTGATTTGAGGCAGGCCAGTGGGGCTCCCTCCTCTGGCCCCATGGTTCACTTGTTCACACAGCATTTAATATCCTAAAGGTCAAAGTATCTGCTCAAGTAATTCAACTGTGGCGTGGGGTAGAGAGGAGTACTTTAGGGAAATCTGGATCAAGAGCCGATCTGGGAGTGCCATACCAGCAAACCCATTTGAATAAGAAACCAGGATGGAATGCATTTACCATTTGACTGTTTTTCCACTTTGCTTTTAATTTTCAGATTACATGCACTCACACTCATTCCCCTTCGATCACACACAATATATTGCTGTTCTGCTTGTCCTGGGTGAGTGAATAAGGTAGTCACTAATCAAGAGCTCATGCTGAGCAGGGTGAAGGGAGGGAGGATGCTCCCACACAAGAAGGAAGCACCTACCTTGGCTTCAAAGAAGTCCTTGGCACCTTTGACGCCCTCCTGGGCCACATCGATCTCCGAGAGCTTTGCCAGCGCCATCAGCCCGCTATCCTCCTCCAGCTCCCCAGCTGCAGCCTTGTGGAATATGAGCAGGAACTGCAGGAAAGGGTTGATCAGAATCAGGTCAACCTCACTGAGACTTACAGTGACCCCCTCCAGCCCAAGGGAAAGTCCTGATTGCCAAGCCTATGAAAAAGGGTATAAAATGTGTATGTGACCAATTATTTTTGTCACTTACCACACGGTCAAAAATGAACACATGCCCATTTTTTCACAGGAACGGAGGGAAATGGGTACCTTCATATCCAGTGGAAGGGAATATAAACTGACTCAAAATTTTTTGGAGGGCACTTTGGAAATATTTACCAAAAATAAAACGCTTTCGCCCTTCCAACAATTAATTCCACAGCCGGGCATCTGTCCCTCAGAAACATTTGCACAACAGTTTAAGAAGTATTGTCTATAAAAGCAAAAAACTGGCAATGTCCTAGTTTGCAGCCCCAGAAGAAAAAAATCCAATAAACCTATATATATGGAGTATTTCCTATTTCAAATAATTTTGATGTTTTTTAAATCATCCATATTTTCTGTTTATATCCCATTTTTGCATTAGAGTTTTACTTTTGCTAATGTTTTCTTTTCTTTCTTTTTTTTTAAAGATTATTTATTTATTTATTTATTTATTTATTTATTTATTTATTTTTTTATTCATGACAGACATAGAGACACAGAGAGAGAGGCAGAGACACAGGCAGAGGAAGAAGCAGGCTCCATGCAGGGAGCCCGATGTGGGACTTGATCTCAGGACTCCAGGATTGCACCCTGGGCCAAAGGCAGGTGCTAAACCTCTGAGCCACCCAGGGATCCATCTTTTTTTTCTTTTAAAGACTGTATTTTTAAGTAATGTCTGTATCCAATGTGGGGCTCAAACTCACCACCCTGAGATCAAGAGTCACATGCTCCAGCAACTGAGCCAGCCAAGTGCCCCTCACAAATGTTTTCTAAGAGATCTGTATAGAACCTGATATGCTTCAAATACTTCAGCTATCACTCACCTTTTAATTGTGTTTGTGATCATTTTTGACTTCCAAAAATTTTATATAATTATTAGTCTTTTTCTTTGCTCTTACCAGGGTACCAGTGTTATGCTTAGAAAAACCTTTCTTGGGATCCCTGGGTGGCGCAGCGGTTTGGCGCCTGCCTTTGGCCCAGGGTGCGATCCTGGAGACCCGGGATTGAATCCCACATCGGGCTCCCGGTGCATGGAGCCTGCTTCTCCCTCTTCCTGTGTCTCTGCCTCTCTCTCTCTCTCTTTCTCTCTCTCTCTCTGTGACTATCATAAATAAATTAAAAAAAAAAAAAAGAAAAAAGAAAAACCTTTCTTGCCATCAAGGTTACAGAAACAATCACCTATGTTTTTGTCTATTGCTTTTATGGCTCCTTTTTTTTTTTTTTTTTTTTTTGTTAAACATGTAAATATTTAATCTCTGAAATTTATTCCAATCTATCCTGTGAGGTTGATCATTAACCCTCTTTTCTTCCAAATGGTTAGTTAGCAATCCTCACACCATTTATTGAACGATCCATCCTCTTCCTCCGGATTCCAAATGTGGCCTGAATGCATTAATCTTTTTTTTCTTTCTGAATGCATTAATCTTTTTTTTCTTTCTGAATGCATTAATCTTTAAAGCCAATTTGTACTAAAGCCTACACACGATACATTTTTAAATAAATGAATAAGCCAAGCTGAAAAGGCAGGCCTCCCATCTTCCAGACCTTCTCTGGCAAGGCAATTTAAAGACTTTTACTTTTCTTCTCTAAAGAATGTTGGTGAATTTATTTGTCAAACAACTGTTGTTTAAGCTTCTATTTGCTTTTCCAAGTTGGCACTGAAAGGGGCCTCTCCTGGTTCTTAGGTGCTACATAAAATGCATGTGTCTACAAGGAAATTTCGAGTTTTCAGGGTTTTTTTTTTTTTTTTTTTCCATGACCATCCCTTCTAAAGAATGGCTTCCCCAAGGGAAAAGAACATTACCTAAATAGACTGAGGGGCCAAACAACCTCATCAGGCTTTCCCAATTCCAACTTGGATGTCTTTTCCTGCCAAGAGTCTTGGTCCCTAGAGGGAAGTGTGTTTCACTAAGTAGAAGTCTCAGCCTCTACCACCACCACCCCAAAATCTGATGCTAATAAACCTTTCTTTTGAATTCTTGCTTCAGGGCTCCTAACTCCACTGTGGACATTGCTGTATGCAAAACAAGGGATGGAGCAAGATGCTCCAAGATGGGAGCTTCGTGGAGACTGCCGCGGTCAAATTGGCTCCACAGAAATGCCACGTTCATCCACCTGCAGCTTCAAACTCTCTCACTAGAGGCCGGCAAAGACTCAGTTTGCTGAAGACTATCAGAGCCAGAATACTGGCTCCAAGTCTTGGAAAACAAGCCCTTCAGAGGTGAGGCTCCCAAGAACAGGATGAAGGGCAAGGGGGCAGAGGACAGGGTGGGGTGGAGTGGGGGGGACGGTTGTAGTTGGGCTCTCACAGAAGAGAATGCAGCAGCCAAGAGACAGCACTGCAAATGTGAGCCATTTGCAGAGGGAAGGAGTGAAATCCTGTCCCTCAGCACTCTGTCCATCCTTAAAATATTTACAGCATTACAGAACACCCCTATCCCTCCCTTGGTCTATAAGGTAAATACAACAGAGGTAGCCCTTCTACATTGGGAAAGCAGCTCTAGAAAGATGGAGTATGGCCCTAGCCTTTGCAACAATCCAAGTAACCTTGATGGTGGTGATGGTAAGGAGGGGTCTCCTCATCCTTGAGACTCTTTTCTTTTCTTTTTTTTTTTTTTAAAGATTTTATTTATTTATTCATGAGAGACACGCAGAGAGAGGCAGAGACTTAGGTAGAGGGAGAAGCAGGCTCCTCACAGGGAGCCTGATGTGGGACTTGATCCCAGGATCCCAGGATCATGACCAGAGCCAAAGGCAGATGCTCAACCACTAAGCCACCCAGGTGCCCCTAAGATTCATTTTCTCACATCTACACTGGAGGTGGTATATATGGAAGGGCTTAAAGTATTCCCTATGGATCTTTCTTCCTAGAGCAGGTCCTGGCCACATGTGCTCATTCTCACGGATGACCAACAGCAGCCCTGTCATAACATAGGGGGTCCCCACCCCAGCCAGTTAAAGGAAAAAAACAAATCCAGCTCAACCTGAAAATGTTCAGCCTTCCAGAAAAGCATGCCAAGCATTCCCATTTGATTTTATTATAATCACCAACTCCTGAATGACAATTTCTCCAACTGCCCAGCCTTGTTTGTCTTCCTATTTATAGTCCACAAAGACTGGTATGTTGTGGGGAATTGGAAAGTGTCCTAGCTGTGATTGTGAGCAAAGGCGGGGGGGGGGGGGGGAGAAGAAGCAGAAAACAAAGAAACAGAGAGAGGACTAACAAAGCTAAAAGAGTAATTTCAGACACAAGCTATCAAATGCTTCTGATAAATTTAAAGAAAAATTTTAATTTAATTTCTTTTTTTTTTTTTTACACAAACTCTACCCTCAATGGGAGGCTCAAACTTATGACCCCAAGATCAAGAGCCACATGCTTTGCGGACTGAGCCAGCCAGGAACCCCTAAATTTGAAGAAATTTTTAATTTAATGGCTCTGGCTGGTAATGAAAACACTTCCTCCAAATTAGCACTCTAAGATCACAAGTGACAGAAACAAATTTCTTGGCTTAAGCAAAAAGGAGGTATTTGTATACAAAAATGATGTTCCAAGGGCAAAGCACAGTAGCCTGGAAGAGGCCTGGACCTGGGAGAGATAATACTCTCAGGATCGCAGGCAACATCCCCTCTCTGGCTCTCATATCTGGTCCATGTGGTGGGAATGGCCACCCCACATTGACTTAGTCTCGCAGGAACAGCTACCTGCAGAACCAATTTGTAGTACTTCACCCTAATTTCAAATTCCCAGGACAAGGAAGATCATGGACCTAGTCTGGCCTGGGGTCCATCCATGGCCCCATCAACAATGATGAGGCTGATGGGCAACCTAGCACAGCTAGGACCCCACCAAAGGGAGGGTACAAAAGAAGTAGAACCCACAATTGCCAGTACTGACAGGTATCCAGTAAAGCTGTCACCCAACCTTTGTACAAAACCACCGCTCACCTGGTCTTGGGAGTAATTCTTCTCTGAGAGAAATATAATGGAATTAGAGAGGAATACAAGAAAAAGAGAGGAGGTTATTAAGGCTTCTCTGCTCGCCTCCAAAGGAGAAGGAGGTGGGAGACCACCTAGGATCCAGATTACTACAGCTACGGAGATAGAAATGCTAACCCTACCAATGTCACGTTGTCAACATTTGTCCTCTGGTCATGAAACACTGCTGCATGACCACTTTTAAGGATTCCACATATGCCACTTCCCTAAAATACCCCAAATGTGCATGCATTATTTTCTTTCTTCTTCTTCTTCTTCTTTTTTTTTTTTTTTTTAAAGTAGGTATCATGCCCAACACGGGGCTTGAACTCATGACCCTGGGATACCGAGTTGCAAGAGTCACATACTCTACTGACTCAGCCAGCCAGGTGCCCCCACCTGCATTCTTTTCATAATCAGAAAGGAAATGGTTTATAAGAAAGATCAATTGCTTTGTATGTTGGGGAAAAGCAGCAAAATAATACTTAACGGCGACATATCTTCCATATCAAAGAGATTTTACGTGGATGTGACTTGCTTTGGTCAAGTTAATCCAATGAGAAAGAAAGGGAACAGAAACATTCACTAAGCATCTATGAACTGTCAGGCTGTGAGGAAAGAACTGTAGAAGGGAGCAATTTTGCCTGTCTGGCAACCTAGCCCTTCCGTGAGGATGATGGTGGGGCTGTTGGCTATGGTGTCTTATGGCACACAACTTGGACCCAGCCAATCACGGTCCCCTGAACACAATGACTGGTCCAGGAGGTGGGCACGTGTCCCCAGTAGCACCAGTCAGAGGCCAACTGAGACCAGTCCAGGCCCTCAGTTGCTAAACTGGGACAAAGGAGTCTGAAGCTGCTGGCGGCCAGCTGGACAGGCGTTAGGGAGAACATGCAATGTGGGGGACAGCCCGGGTGGCTCAGTGGTTTGGCGCCGCCTTCAGCCCAAAGTGTGATACTGGAGACCCAGGATCGAGTCCCGCATCGGGCTCCCTGCAGGAAACCTGCTTCTCCCTCTGCCTGTGTCTCTGCCCACCCCCCTCTCGTTTTCTCTCTTTCTGTCTCTCGTAAATAAATAAAATCTTAAAAAAAAAAAAAAAGAACATGCAATGTGGAAAGAAGAGGTGAGGTGGACACAGAAGGAAGAACAGTGGAGATATGACAAGAGAAGATGCTGCACTGCTGCGCCCAACGCACTTCCACTTCTTCATCTCCCAGCTATGCCAGCCGATAGTTGTTCGATAGTTGTTCTTTTCACAGGTAAATTAGCTGGCATTCTCTGTCGCTTGCCACCGGAAGGGCATGGAGAGACAACTCCCTTCCCACAACAGTCCTGAGGGAAAGCTACTAACATCCCTATTTTTTAAAAAAGATTTATTGGGATGCCTGGGTGGCTCAGTGGCTGCGTGTCTGCCTTCCGCTCAGGGCGTGACCCCTGGGTCCTGGGATCAAGTCTTACATCGGGCTCCCCACAGAGAGCCTGTTTCTCCCTCTGCCTGTGTCTCTGCCTCCCTCTCTCTCTGTGCCTCTTGCAAATAAATAAATAAAATATTTTTAAAAAGGGACACCTGAGTGGCTCAGCAGTTGAGCATCTGCCTTCTGCTCAGGGCATGATCCCTGGGTTCCCGGATCGAGTCCCACATCTGGCTCCCTGCGAGGAGCCAGCTTCTCCCTCTGCCTAATGTCTCTGCCTTATCTCTGTGTCATCTCATGAATAAATAAATAAAATCTTTAAAAAAAGATTTTATTTATTTATTTGTTTGTTTGTTTGAGTCCGAGCAGGGGGCAGAGGGAGAAACTCTGCATAAAGAGTCTGACACGGGGCTCAACCCCACCACCCTGAGCTCATGACCTGAGCCAAAATGAAGAGTCTGACACATAACCGACTGAGCCACCCAGATGCCCCTTAACACCCCTATTTTAAAGACAGAAAGACTAAGGCTCAGAAGTAAAATAACTTGCTCAAGTTACACAGCTCTGTGTGGAGATCGAGCTGACTGGAGGCCTCTTGCCATTGCATAAGCAAAGCACCAACACACCAATGGCTCCCAACACTGGTAGAAACCAGCAGAATGAAAACATAAAAGCAGGGGTGTCTGGCTGGCTCCAGTGGTAGTGTACAACTCTTGAGCTCAGGGATTGTGAATTCAAGTCCCACATTGAGTTGTAGAGATTACTCAAAAATAAAATCTTTTTTTTTTTTAAGATTTTATTTGTTTATCTGACAGAGAAAGAGATAGAGAGAGAGCACAAGCTGGGGGAGAAATGGAGAGGTAGGGAGAAGCAGATTCCCCGCTGAACAGGGAGCCCGATGTGGGGCTCGATCCCAGGACCCCCAAGATCATGACCTGAGCTTAAGGCAGATGTTTAACTGGCTGAGCCACCAGGCATCCCTCAAAAATAAAATCTTAAAAAAAGAAAGAGGGAAAAAGAAAGAAAGAAAGAAAGAAAGAAAGAAGAAAAAAAAGAAAGAAAAGAAAAAAAGAAAAGAAAAGAAAAGAAAAGAAAGAAAAGAAAAGAAGAAAAGCAGGAGGTTGGGCTGTGAGGTGTTAATAGCAAACATGTCTACACTTCCAAATCCCGTATCTCTGGGTACACCTGCTAGGGATGGGACCACAGCAGGGTCCAAATGATACAGGACAGACACAAACGTCACTGAAGCTTTGTGAGAGGGAGGAGACCCTACAACAGGAACACCTGGGAGATTTCTAAACCTCTGGTGTCCACTTGCGGGCATTTCTGTGCAAGATGGCCAAAACTGCCATTAACCAAAAGCTAACCAAGCATCTTGGATTCAGGGAGGGGTGCGTTTGGGTGGCTCCTGGGACTGTGTCTTGGCTCACTTGGTGACCTGCATAGACCTCTCACCACCCTCTCACTCTCAATTCCCCACAGATCACAACTTTGCCACAGAAGCTCTATCCCTGGTGTTGCCTCCAAAACTTCACCCACACGAAAGCTTTTCCTTTCTCTACCCCAGGGATAGCTGGGTTGAAAGAGCCAATGCCTGGCACGAATGATACAAATAGCCAACTGAGAGGCAAGGGAGCCAGAGGGACAGCTGTGCAGGCGAGCATGGCAGGTGATGATGGGAGGCTGTGGGCACAGAGGCTGCCACCCAGGTCCCGCCTTGAGCTGGAACGTGATTTCAGGCCAAGTGCTGACCATTTTGGCCCTCTAGCTCCTTAGCTCTGACATGAGAAGCCTGGCCTAAAATATCCTGAGGGTTATGCCCAACACAGGTTTTCCGTGATCTTCTATCTCTGCACCTGCCGGTTCAGGACAGAAGAGGAGAGGGGATCTGCGGTTGATTTGTGGGCAGTGAGAAGCAAGGCTGGTTTTATCACGGCTGGGGAGGGGACTCAATGCTGCCAGTTCAGCCACAGGGACCTCAGGACAGACGTCCACGGGCCCTATCTAGCCTGGAGAGAGGACCCATACTTGACCAAAGCTCTCACCAGGATGAGAAACCAGGATGCTGGAACTCCACTGTTTCTGGAATAATCAAGGTTGCACACCAAGCAGCAAGGACGGCGCTCTCTATTCCCAGCCCCCGAGGGCCCAGCTGACACATGACAAAATGGAACTGTAGCAGCTGGGCTAATGCCTGGAGCTCTTGCCTGCATGTTGTTCCCAAACCTGTTGTCACCAGGGCACACCGACACGTCTAGAGGCCTTATAAAACTCACGCACATAGGACATGGAAGCCTTCCTTGTGGCGCTGCAACCTTGCCTTGGAAACAACCCAATAGCCTTGAGACTTCCCCCTAGATAGAAATGGCCATATACCAATGTTCTCACACATTTAGAGATCAGACACATTAGATATTAGTGAATCTACTTGCACTCTTCCAGAAAGATATCTGCATGTACAAAATTTTGCTTGCAACTTCAGGGATCCAAAGGCCAAAAAGCCTGTTCTTGGATTGCTGTGGGGAGGAGGGGAGCTCCATGGGCACAGAGTAAAACCCTTTATTCAACTGCTCTTTGACCATCTTTAAATGCTTATTATAAAAATTTTAAATTTTAATGTATTAAAAAGTATAAAATTATAAAACTACCAAAACTTTGCACCCACAAATATCCACTATGAATATCTTGGTAAAACATCCTCCCGGATTTCTCAGCACTTACCATTTCACCAAGAGGAGGCTGTCCTACCCACAGTGGCTTTCAATCTGCTTACTGAGCATTTTCCCATGCCAGCACCACGGTTCACCAGCTTTTTAAAATATTTTTAAAAGAACTCTAGGGGGGTGCCTGGGTGGCTCAGCCGGTTAAGCATCTGCCTTCCGCTCAGGTCATGATTCCAGGTCCTGGGACCAAGTCCCACATCAGGCTCCCTGCTGAGAGGGGAGTCTGCTTCTCCCTCTCCCTCTGCCCCTCCCCCTGCCTAGGCTTTCTCGCTCACTCACTCTCTCAAAAAATAAATCAAATGTTTTTAAAAAATAAACAGGACAGCCCCGGTGGCTCAGCGGTTTAGCGTTGCCTTCAGCCCAGGGTGTGATCCTGGAGACCCGGGATCGAGTCCCGCATTGAGCTCCCTGCATGGAGCCTGCTTCTCCCTCTGCCTGTGTCTCTGCCTCTCTCTCTCTCTCTGTCTCTCATGAATAAGTAAATAAAAAATCTTAAAAAAATAAGTAAAAAATAAATAAACAAAAGAACTTTAGGTTAACTCTCCAATCAGCACTCTGGAGGACAAGTGGCTTTGACTCGTGCTCCAGGGGACTGTAAATGTGAGGCTCCCTTTAGGGCCCCCCCCACCGGGGACTCAGGGCCCTTGGACCACAGGTGAGCAGGTACCTCACGGAAGCTGAGCCGGCCATCAAAGTCCTCATCTACTTCCTTGATCATGTTTTTCAGGCCCAGGTGGGTCTGGGGAGCTCCCAGCTTCTCCATCATCAGCTTCAGCTCCATCAGGTCAATGAAGCCATCCCGTCCAGAGTCATACCTGTGGGATCAAAGAAAGGATACTGAGCAGGGACCACCATGGCCAGAACAATAGGACACTTTCACTCTCCCAAACATTCATTCTCTTGACCTCACTTACTGGAAAATAATTCAGCTACCTGCTGTTTTGCGAGGCCCACCCTGGTCACCATATCAGAAGGGACCCCCTATTGAAATGCCTTCGGGCTCTGCACGACACAGTTCAAAGGGGTTCTTTTACCACATGGCTGTCTTCACATCTCTTATTCCCTTAACTAGGCCAGAAGTTTCTCGAAGATGAGACACATGCCCGTTTACCTTACTGTCCCCCAATTTTGGTCGGCAAACACCAATCGAACCTCTTTTTTTTTCCCCCCCAACCAAACCTCTAAATACTGGACAACCAAGAGCTGTGAGAGCGAGCCCAAGCATTCCCAACATTCTCACGGAGCCATGGGCAATTCCAGGAGCTTCCTCTAAGGTCTTTGCTTCCTCTACTCCCACAAATGCCTCTGTTCATTTTTTTAAAGATCTTTTAAAATTTATTTTATCTTTTATAAAGATTTATTTATTTGAAGGAGAGCACAAGCAGGAGGGAGGAGCAGAGAGAGAGGGAGAAGCAGACTCTCCACTGAGCAGGGAGCCTGACACGGAGATTGATTCCAGAACCCTGGGATCATGACCTGAGCCGAAGGCAGATGCTTAACCAGCTGAACCACCCAAGCACCTTAAATTTATTTGAGAGAGAGAAAGAGACAGAGAGAGAACATGGGGGGGGGGGGGCAGGAAAGGCAGAGGGAGAAAGACAAGCAGACTCTAAGCCAAGCACCAACCCAATGGACGCTGGGCTTTATCCTAGGACCCTGAGATCATGACCTGAGCCAAATTCAAGAGTCAGACACCCAGCCCACTGAGCCCCCAGGCACCACTCTCCTCTCATCCTTCTGGTCTCCTGGGTGTGGAAACTGGTTCTCACCCTTCCACGTGGCTGTCCTGGCCCAGCTCTCTGGTTTTGTTTTGCGCTCTGGCTTGCTCATCTGGCCTCCAGGTCCAAACTGTTACGTCTTTGCAAGTGACTGTTGAGAGGGGACCTGGCTCTGACCTGTTGGCCAAGTTTTTCCACAGAGCCAGCAGCTGTGCCAGCTGTCCCTCTGCCCCCAGCCTCCCCCCACCTGGCCCTGCCCTCTACCCTCAGTGCCTGGGCTGACAGGAGCCCTCTGTAGCCTTCTGGCCTCGGCTCTCTCCCAATCCGTACCCCTCCACTTCTCAACAAACCTGGGATGTGGCAGGTTTTTCTCAGGCTGCCCACCCCGGCTCTTCTCTCTTCAAGTCCAGGGCCCATTTTCTGCCCCTCAGGGATCACTTATTGCTCAGGTGTGAACACCTTGCTTTATTTATTTTTTTATTTTTTTAAGATTTAAAACATGTATTTATTCATGAGAGACACACAGAGAGAGGCAGAGACACAGGCAGAGGGAGAAGCAGGCTCCCTGCAGGGGGCCCGATGTGGAACTCGATCCCAGGACCCCAGGATCACACCTGAGCCAAAGGCAGACACTCAACCCCTGAGCCACCCAGGTGAACTGAGCACCTTGCTTTATAAAACAAATCAGTTCACGGCAGCCAAAAGGTGGAAAAAACTCACGTGTCCATTTTCGATGAACAGCTAAACAAAATGCAGTATATCCATATAATGGAATATGCTATATTTATACAATAGAATATTATTCACGATAAAAAAAGGTGTGAAAATCTGACACAAGCTCCATCGTGGAGAAACCCAGACAACCTTATGGCAGGGCTGAGATCAGCCAGGCATAAAAGGACAAATACTGAATAACCACACTTGTCTGAGGGACCTAGAAGAGTCCAATCGTAGTGACAACGTAGAACAGTGGTTACCAGCGCCTGGGGAGTGACTGTTTCGTGGGTTCGAGTTTTAGTCTGGGATGGGGAAAGGGTCCGGGGACAGATGATGGCGATGATTCCACAAGAGGGTCAGCATTCACGGCTTACATGGTCATGGTGGCAAGTTTTATGTGCATTTTCCCCACAGTAAAGTGAGATAAACACATCAGGCTCCTTCACTATGCATTGCCCTCCCCACCCACCACCCCACAACAAAAGCCCACCATTGTTGGCGCCCACACCCACCCACCAAGGAATGCAGCCTGTGGGCAATCAGAAATCTAACTCTGAGGGCTGGTGGTATTTTGAGGCCCACGTGGTCAGGCTGGAGGTGAGGCCCACTACTCCTCAGTGTGTTCTGTTCCAGCTGCAGCAGCCGGCTCATGCCATTATTCCCATCCAGAATGCACCCTCCACCCCATCACCCCGTAGTCCTCAGTGGCCTTTCTGTACCCCCAGCTCAGGGAGCTGCCCTTCCTTCTCTAATAGCTAACAGCCCCACCGTGGGGAACTCAGCAGACACCACCTCCCCCTGCTGGATATTTCCTAACGCAGCAGCCCTGTGTTCTCAAGCCCAAAACCTGAAAGAAGGGGACCACAGTCCTCCCCACCCTGGGACAGTCTTCTCCATTCCAGGCTGGCCCTGCATGTTGGAGGATGTGGGTCTGGTCGGTGGAGGCCACCCAAGGTCAATGCAAAGATGAGAGCAGAAGGAACCAGCAGTACCTGGCCCCAGGAAGCACAGCACCGTCTTTAGATTATGCATTTCAACTTTCCAGGAACATTCCCAAACTGCAGCAAGAACTGGGCTCTGAGCATGGACATGACAGAGCCAGACTTTAGCCAACACAGGGAAGTGCTTTCTGGCAAAAACAGCCAACTAGTACAAGACCTGAGGTAAGAAGAGCTCCTACAAACAGGCTAGAAGGGACAGGCTCTGTTACAGGCAGTCCTAGTCAAAATAAACAGGCCTCTTTGGTGTGGAACGTTCCAGAGCCTTCATATGGTCATCTGAAACCTGCCAGAGGGAAACAGAGCACGCAGACTCAGCCGATCACACAATCCTCTGTGCTCAGAAACTTTCCACTAGAAGAAGGCACATCTCGGCCATCTTAGTGTTCCAAGGAAAACACTCTGGGAAGCGCCTCTCAGAACAATTCAGTGTTAGAAGGGCCGGTCAGCTCAACGACCACAGTGGTACTGATCGTGCTGGGACTTTGAATAAATGTCCTCTGCCCACGGCTCAGCACACGGTGCATGTTCTGGCGAAGTTTGTAGGGAGGAGGAGCCCTGAAGCGTGGAGGGGCATGCATCTGAGATGTGAAGCACTTGGGGCAACAGTGAAGAGGTTTAGGGTCTCAACACAGAGGAAGAAGGAGAGAAAGCCTGGGTGTAAGAGGAGTGGGGGGAGCCTCAGAACCAGAGAGAAGCTGGAAAGGAAGGTGGAGGAGACAACAGGTCAGGGAACAGGCAGGAAATGGTCCTCAGCCAGTGGAGGAAGGACGGACCAGGGTCTCTGGCTCACACAAGTCTCACACAACCTAGAGCAAGGACGGCCTCCCCCAGCACAGGGGGGCTGGGGCTGAGGGGTCAGGCTCAGGGAGGGGCAGAAATGCCAGCCTTCCCCTCTTCTCGGTTCAGACTGAGTCTAGAAGGTTTAGGAAAACTTTCTTTTAAAGATTTTTATTTATTTACTTATTCATTCAAGACACAGAGAGGGAGAGAGAGAGGCAGAGACACAGGCAGAGGGAGAAGCAGGCTCCACGCAGGAGCCCGATGTGGGACTTGATCCTGGGTCTCCAGCCAGGATCAGGCCCTGGGCCGAAGGCGGAGCTAAACCGCTGAGCCACCCAGGCTGCCCAGGAAAACTTTCTTTTAGGCCTACAAGCATGAAACATTCTCCAGGCCTCAGGAAAAGGACAGATAGGTCAGAAAGGGCCTCACTCAGCAAAGTCTGGAAACAGGCTAAGGGAATTTAAAGAAATCTTTAAATGGGCAGAAATCTTTCAGTGTGACCCATTTAGTGAGTCAGTGCCTGGAAGCAGAAGCCCAGCACTCCTTCGGACAAGGCTCCGGTTGAGCAGAGGGCCAAAGGTGCCGCTGGGTGGACCCGTCTGTGTCGTGCAGCAGGCCACCTGCTTGGCACAGGAAGAAAGCCCACCTGTGGATGTGGGAGGGACATCTCCAAAGCTGAGCAGGGCAGGGGAGAGCAGGGTCATGAGCCAGGTCCACCATCACTCCCCGGGACTCAGTAGAGGCTGCTTGCCTTTGTTCCTGCCTGAAGCCCTGGCCGAGAGCCAGCTATGTGAAGTCCTGGCAGGATTTTAAAGTGACACATGAGTGGCGTCCTCACCCCTCCCTGCGGAGCTGGGATTTATAATCCAGAAGTGCATCCTTCACTCTTCAAACGACCCTCTCTACGAGGGCTTGCCCATGGTCACTTCCTTCAGGGCCTGGCTTTGCAAGACAGGAAAAACCTCCCAGGTCCCCGGCGTCATCCTGTTTGATCTGCTCCTCCCAAAGCACCCAGCGACCGTATGGGCAGTGCGCACCATGGGATTCAAAGCGTCTAATAACTAAAACTGGTCTGCTCTGCCGTTCGCGACGCATTGTCTCATACACCAATCCTTTTCATCTTCACACCAGTCTTATGAGGAATTACTAGTAGCTGCCTGTGTTTCTGGTTTATCGAGGGCTTACTAAGTGCTGGGCACTGTGCAAGATCACCTCATTTGGTCCAATCGTGCTGTGATGTGGTCATTAATGTCACCCCACTGGATAGAGGGTGAAAGCAGAAGAGTGTGCAGTGAAGCCACTTCCTATGGATGAGAACGAACCTGGGACTTCCCAGCAGGAGCCTGGCATTACAGGGGAGCAGGGAAGGCAGGGATGCTCATTAACTGAGTCTATACCATGTGCCCCACAAGGGAGGGAGCAGAGTGCACACTCAATGTCCCAACAAATAGACCATTCTTGTGACTGTCCAGATGTAGCCCTCTTACCACGTGTACCTGAAGACTCTGGCAGAAATGATACACGTGGCTGAGTCCTGAACATGCGTGGTTTCTGATTTGGGGCTCAGAGCACGGTGCAGTAGACTGCTCACACGTGCAAAGTCATTATTTTTGGACCAAAAGAATGCCAAGGTTGCCATCTCACAAACATTTGGAGAAACAGTCTCACCAGCCAAGCCCTTCAAATAAATTTCATCTGATTTAACCCTCCAGCACTTCTCTTAGGGGTAGAGGAGTGTCAGGCTGATGAAAACTGGGGCCCACTGAGGTGAACCAGGCCAAGGTCACTAGGTCCACCGAGGTTAACCGGGAGGACCCCTCGCCTGAGGCCCAAGCCCTCAGCCTGAGTCCTGGGCTGAGCAGCCAGGCCACCAGAATTAATTTGGGGGAGGAATAAGGCTTGATATCTAGGCAGCCCTAACAGAATGCCAAGGTTGCCTCTCAAAGCCAATGCAAAGAGAAGATTCCCGAGGAAGTATTAAAGAGATAAAGGCCTTCCTGAAGGCTGCAGGACTTTGTTATCACATCCCACAGTGAGTGTGGCTGCAGAAAGTGGGAGGTGACAGGAAGCAGAGGCTCTCAGGCCGGGCCAGGGGGCAAAACAGGCATCGTCAGCCTGCTCCGAGCTCCTCTCCACAAGCAGTACAGTAGGGAAGCCCCTTTGGACAAGGCCGAGCACAAACCGCTATCTTCTACCAACTTTCGAGTCTGTGAGAAAGGGGAATGCAGCTGGATTTGTTTCCTGCATTCTGGAAACTTCCTTTGCCTACTACCCCACCCCCATGAAAATGCCATCACCTTCCTTTTGATTTGGAATCCAGCCCCATGGAAAGGGAACAGTGCTTCCAACAGCCTGCCCAGGTCGGGTCCCCTGCCCAGCACAGCCACCGGGGACAGAAAGCCTTCCCCATAAGGGAGGTGTGGGACCAGGCTTGGGAGGGGGGACTGCAGAACCCGAGCTCCAGCCACAGGTCCATCTGGGGTTTTCCTTCTCCCTACAAGCCTGGCCTATACCTGCATTTCCCTCCCCCTATTTCAAACCATCAGAATATTCCCTTTGCCTTCCTATAGTTTCAGTCTTTCAAATGCTTGCAGGCTTGTAGGAGTCCGTGAAGCCCTTGGGCTCCTCCCCTACCAACATCTTAGCTCCTTATACCTGTCTTTTTTTTTTTTCCATTAATTTAAATATCAACCCAGATTTTTCTCATTGAAGGCAACCCAGGACGCTAAAGGAAAACCAGCCAGAAACTCAAGACCCTGCACCCTTGTTTGCTTCCTAGGGTTTCCTTCTAGCCCTCCTCTGAATTGGTGAACTTTTCCCATGTTTTTGCTTTAAGAGTGCCTGTCACCTTTTTACTCTCCAAGATCTGCTAGGGAGAGACTCTAGCCCTGTCAGTCCTGGGGACAGCCCTGCAGACACGGGCTGGTGTGCACACCCACTCTCCCAGTGGGAGAGACACTCGGGCTGGGGAGCCCTCTGCAGACCGGGTACAAGGAGAGGAGCTAACATGCCTGCACTCGGCCCTGGCACCCAGTGAGCTGCCAAGGAGAGGGAGCTATTTTTAAAAGTCATACCTGTCTGCAGCCATGAAGAGGAAGACAGCTTGCAGAGCTCCTGCTCCGAAGAGCTGCCCACCCTCTACTGGGCCTCACACAGCTGTCAGCATCTTTAGCATGCTGGGGGATCCCAAATCCACAGCCTGCCGAGCGAGGCCCCTTATTGAGACTCTCCATGAAGCGCATGCTCCGTGAGGCCCAGCCCAGCTTAGCCTGTGTGAGAGGATCAGCTCTCTCACCAGGGCTCACTGGGAAAGGCTCTTTACAGACTGGGGCTGTCACTGGATAGTGGGGTGGGGTGGGGTGCGGCGGGATGGCCTACATCCCTCCATCCCTCACCAGTGTGCTGTGGGTGCCGAGGACCTGGGGAAGCCCCTGGTCTGGCCAAAGGGGTCCAGGTAACCCCACCAAACGTCTACTTAGGCAGGGGCTAGTGTCCGGTGTCCACCTGGCGCTCGGCCCCTCCAGGCTCCGTGAATCACCTGCTCTCTCAGCTTCCACTGCGCAGAGCCCCTGGGTTTTCTTGGTTTCCCCTCTTCTGAATAATCCTGCTATTAAGCAAGAAAGAAGCCAGCCAGCCTTTGTCTGCCAGAGGCTCAACCATCAGAAACTCCCCAGGGATCGGGGGGGGGGGGGGGGTAGTTCTCAGGAGGATGGCAGTGCCCCAGAAAATGCCTTAGTGCTGAGGGGCGCGCCTCCAGGCCCGGTGCACTGAACAGGCTGTGTTTCCTTAGGTAGAGAGGCCTCGTAAGGGAATCATGCGCTGCCTTTCCAAGCAGGCCGACCCAGGTTATTCGGGGTGTGGTCCCTAGACGGCCGCCTCGGGGTCCCCCAGGGTTGCTACAAACGCAGAATCTCGGCCCCACCCCAGACCCGCTGAATCAGAACCTACATCTTCACCACGCCCTGGGCTGCCCAGGTGCTTTCAAGTCAGAGGAGGGCCCCGTGTCAGACTATCCCCCAAAGCCAGATGCCTTTCTGGGGGCACCCCTGGTTCACCTTGCAGGTGCCCCCGAACTGTGCCTGTCCAGATGAGTCTCAGGATGCCCTGAGGTCACAGGACTGTCATTTCTCCTCCAGATTCTCCTGGTTGCCCAGTTCTCTGAGTTTCTGCTTTCCTATCTTTGGAGGATCCTCCCTAGCTTCATCTGCTCCTTCCTTCCTTCCCTCTTTCCTCCTCTTCTCCTCCCATCCCTCTCCCTCTCTCCCCTTCCTTCCTTCCTTCCTTCCTTCCTTCCTTCCTTCCTTCCTTCCTTCCTTCCTTCCTTCCTTCCTTCCTTCCTTCCTTCCTTCCTTCCTATTTGCTACAGGCTGGGAACAGGCCCAGAAACCAGCTCTCCAAGTGTTACAACTGCATGCAAAGTAAGAGTAAGCAGGCTCTGAGGAAGGGTTGGGGGGGTGGGGAGGGCGGAGTGGGTACAATGACGCGAGGACTCTGAGGAGTGAAGTATGTACAAAAGCCGGAGAGGCCAAAGTCTTTGATTTCCAATCAGCTCCTGGCTCCCCGAGATTCCATTCATCCACTCACTCACCACCTGGCTCCCGTCTACCTGGGGCCTCTCGGGAGCAGAAGGAAAGCACAAAGACCAGTCCCAGCGGGCAGGCAGATGTACAAAGAGGCTGTTGAGCGCTGATCCGGGCCGGCCGGAACTTGGGCAGAGCTGGAGTGCAGGCAGCCGGCTGGGGCGGAGGAGCTAACAGGGCCATGAGTACAGAGCCAAGGGAGGGAGACACTGTCACCAGGCCAGTCCAGGGGTGCCTGGATGTCCCAGAAGCGGCAAGTGGAGCCAACTCCCACAAGGCATTCTGGGAGAGTCGTGTCTTCCTAAAGGCAGCGGGGGACGGGAGGTGGGAGCAACCTCCAAAGAGTTTGAACCAGGGAAGCGGCATCAGAAGGCTGCTTCTCAGCTCAGGGTGTGGGATGGGTTTTTCCAGGTGGGGGCCCAGCTGGGGAGCACACGCTGGTCCTAGCTATGGAGGGATGCAGGGAGGGTGATGGGGAGGCGGGGCTGGCTCTGAGGGCACAGCCTGTGTTGTGGGGAGCTCACTTATAGTAAATATCCTTTTCTGGTAAGAGGCCAACATCTTTGCAGGCTGCAGGAGGCCAGCGGAGGTTGGGTGCCTCCCACCCATCAGTCACAGCATCCTGCAGCATAGTTTCATACACGGTGTCTGGCAGTTCATTAAAAAAGGTGGGGACGCAGGACAGAGCTGAAGCCCCCCCCCCCCCCCACTACTAGAGTACCCACTGTGTGCTCAGAGCCTCACAAGACAACAGAGAAATCTGCTTTGTCCCAAATGCATGCTGGGGAGTGCACTGCCCCTGCCAGGGACTGCCCCATGGATTCAGGATGAGAGGGCAGGGATGAGCTCACAGGAGGGCCACTTGCCTTACTGAGCATGCCCCACACACACACTGGGTGCAGTAAACAGGGAGGTTTCAGCTACATGCAAATTCTCCCAATGATGCCAGCAACCCAGCATGGAGACAAAGCAAACCGGAATCCCATGATCACCCTCAAAGGAACATGCCAGTGGCAGCGAGACAATAGGCCAGCAGTACAAAGTTCTTTGGCCACATTGAAGGCACAAATGCCAACAACCCTCTGACCAAGAGTGACCGGCTGCAGAGGGTTCAGCCTCAGAAAGTTTGACTCAGCAATGCAAATGGAACAGGCACAGTTCAGTCTTTTAAAGCTCCGGGGCTCCTCCTCAGGAAGGCAAGGAAGCAGTGGCGGGAGTGTGTTCCTCAGGTCAGAGTCCCCTGGAGCAAAGCCCCGATGACACTGTATGCTGTGTGTCTCTGGGCAAGTTACTCTAACTCTCTGGCTTCCAATTCCTCCTTCGTCCAGTTGTTGCCAAGATTAAAGGAAGCTACTAAGCACTCAGCATATCAGGGAGGGCTCACGTTTTTAGTTTTGGCCGTTACCTCATTGAGAAAAAGACCTCTCATCCTGGGGTCTCTCCTTGGTCCTTCTGAAATGGGGGCACCCTTGCTGGGCTTGGGTAAGTACAGGCGGCTGAGGACTCAGATTGAGAACAGGGAGTGGATTGAACAGATCTGAGAATTTAAAGTCCCAGGTAATACATCAGAAAGGAGAAGGAGAAGGACCAAGGTGGTGAGGACGTGGCATTTGCACTTGGTGCACCATGGGCAGCCCTCCCTGAGCAATCCCCAGTGGAAGTGGTGGTGAGGCCAAAAGAGTTCTTCTGATCAGGAATGTCAAACTGAGGGGCACCTGGGTGGCTCAGTTAGTTAAGAGTCTGCCTTTGGCTCAGGTCATGATCCTGGAGTCCCAGGACTGAGCCCCACATCAGGCTCTCTGCTCAGTGGGGAGTCTCTCTGTCCCTCTACCCTGCTTGTGCTCTCTCTCAAATAAATAAATAAGATCTTTAATAACAAAAACAAAGAGAATAGGGTGCTGCTCCCCCCCCCTCAAGTAAACCCCTCCTCCACCTGCAAATCCAGGAGTCAGAGAGAGAAATGGTAGGGGGAGGCCCTGAGGGAAGGCTGAGGCCCCACTCAAGGGGACTGTGGGGGACTCAGCCTTCCCTCTAAACAAGAAGAAAAAGCACCCGGGCTTCCAGCCTCTGGGGCCCTCGGCCTTTGGGGCCCTCGGCCTCCCATCTCCACCCCACTACTTCCTTGCCAGCCAGTCCTTCTCCTATGTCCCTCTTCTGGACTGGCCCCACTGTAAATCCTGCAGCCCTTCTGGGGCAGAGGGACCTGCAGGCCCTCCATGGAAAAAACACAGGGCTGGAACCAGAGGGACCTAATTAAGGCTCTGCCTGCATGCTGAGTGGTCACACGATCTTGGGGATAACCTGAGAATGTGGTCACTTACCCATTTCCACATCTCACTTACAAGCCTGTACCCATGTGGCATGTGGTCTGTGGCACTGCTAGAGCCCCAGCAATGGCCCCCCTTCCTCTGAAAACCCCCAGAGGCAGTAATTAGGGCCACAGTGCAGCTCCAGAGGCAGAGCTCAGACCCCCAGAAGTCAAGGCACCCCTACCCTGACCCTGGCCTTGGGGTGGGCATGGGGATTGGAGGAAGATGTTTGCCACATTCGAGCATAAAGACCCGTCTCTGCTTTCCCAGGGTAAACACTATGGAAAGGGATGGGAACGTCACAAGAATCAAGTGACTAAGTACAATCAATTGGAAATTGGGGAGTATGGGAAAGTTGCAGGGCTGGGGGGAGACAGGCAACAGCCCAGTAAGAGTGGAGCCAGGCTGGGGCAACCAGTAACAGAGAAGAACACACTAGCCAACTGGGGCTGGTTTTACAGGTTATCATGAGGAGCCTGGGCCTCATCCCATGGGCTACTGGAAGCTACTGAATGTTGTGTTTTCCCCAACCCACAGAGGAATCCGAATAGAGAAGCACAGCAATGAGCTCTGGGCTCTGGCAAGAGGTCACATGTAAGATGGAAGGAGGAGGCCAGCTGCCCCTGGCCTGGTGGTCAGGCAGCCTGTAGAGGCTGTGTCACCCCTGACCCCCCTGGCTATGCAAGGGGGGCTGTCAAGGACAGCTGAGATTTGGAGCCTGAGAAGATGAGGGTAGAAATAACATTGATGAGAGGCTAGTGGCACAGGGAACAAGAGTGTAGGCCTTCTGGGTTCAAAGCTCAGTTCTACCACGTACAGGATGTGTGATGCTGGGCAAGTTACTTAGCTTCTCTCTGCCCCCAGTGTCCCCATCTGTGAAATGGGGAGATGATAATAGTACCTGCCTCATAGTGCCTATAATATGTAAATGCCAAGAGCAGTGCCCGCACACAGTAGGTACTCTACAAGTGGTAAAGAGCAACCACTCTTTTGGGGGGAGCCCAATATGCAATAAAGTTGACCATTGTAGGGGGGGTGGGGAAAGCATGAGGCATTTAGAGAGGGGACAGAGACCATGTCATGGAGGCCAAGCAGGCCAATACTTCTCCAGGGCCAAGACTGAGCTCACCAGGTCCCCATGGCCATAGAGCTGGGACAGTGAGCAGCCAGGTCTTGTCAGCAGAGGGTTGATGCCGGGCCTGCTATCCCAGGCCCAATACTGTTCTCTGAGCAGTGCCAGGTGGCCTGGCAGTCCCCCTCAGGGGTGTCTAACCCCAGAGCTGGCATCAGCTGCAGCCTCAGTCCATCCTTCCCACCTGGAAGGGGCAGAGGGGCCAGCCCTGGGTACACGGTTTGTAGATGCTGGACAATGTCCTCCTACTTCTGCAGATCTGATCCAAGCTAGCAGAAGGCAGAAGCGCATATCGTTCCACCCAGAGGCAGCCATGCATAGGGGGAAACCAGGCGGCCGCCTACTCACCAGAAATAGGGGTCCCTACTTTAGAACCAGACCTGTGTGACTGGAAGGAGTCCGTCACTCCTCGCCCTGTCCCGCCCCCCAACCAAGGCTCTGCCTGCCCTGGAACCAGGCCCTGGCACCCCAGTCTTTCCCTCTAAAACCAAAGAATTTACCTCTATCCTGCAACATGGTGGGACAGTCTGATTGAAAGGGAATAAAACCAGGCCTAGGTACCCCTCCATATACCCATCCACCCCACACACAAGAGGGGCCCTCAGTTACCCAGTACTAGGAGCCGCTAAAAGGAGGGAGAGCCATCAACGCCTATGACTCCCAGTCAAGATGGCGGCTGGCCCCATGCACTCACTGTCTCTCCACCTGGAGATCCTTCCAGAAGGGATACAAGATACAAGAGTCATGATGATAAAGAGAATAAAGGAGGTTAGGGGAGGGGAGCTTGGGAAAAGCGAGGCATCATCAAAGACAAAAAAACAGACTAGGAGTGTAATTGGTGATTCTGCCCAAGGGAGCCAGTTGGGCGCTCCAAACCCAGAGGCAAGGTGGCGGGTTCAGCCAGGCTCTTTGTAAGGTGGAAGGGTTACTTGAGGCAAATGTAGGGGCTTTACTGAATGTTGGCCTAGAGGGCAGTTACGAGGACACATCCCCCTCCCCACCCCCAGATACACCACCGTCTTAGCTGCCAGAGATCTACAACCACAGGCAAAGAGAGAAGGGGCTCTTGATTAAAATGGCAGCAGCAAGTGTCCCAGAGGAAAGACCTCTCCATTCAGGCATCCAAGGGCCCCCAGTCATGAGCTGCTCCCTGCCTGGTCTCCAGAATCCAGACCTGCTTCTGAAAGCCCCTCCCATACAAAAACAAAGACACAAGAGACACAAAGAGCCAAGGTCAGGAAAAGGCCCAAATGGAGCACTGTTGGACCCTCAGCCCTCCTTTCCTCCCCTCCAGAACCCTCACTTTGACCAGGTTCCTGACCCTCAGGGAAGGACAGTCACTGGCCTGAGTGGGCCCATGACCCAATGCTGGCCAAGAGAATGCCAGAGGCTGGCTTACTGGATCTGTCTGGAAAAGATCTTCTCATTGTTCAGAACATAGGTTGGTGCACCTGGGTGGCTCAGTCGGTTAAGCGTCTGCCTTCAGCTCAGGTCATGATCCCGGGGTCCAGGACTGAGACCCACATTGGGCTCCGGCTGCTCCCTCTGCTCGTGCTCTCTCTCATTCAAATAAATAAATAAAATCTCAAAAAAAAAAAAATAGAAGAACTATTGGTCTTTCCTGCCTCTAATTTTGTCACAGCTGTACGTGACTTGGGGACTTGCTATCTTGCCAGCAGCCCCCAGATGAAGGCAGTGCCAGGTCTGGAGGAGGGCAGAGGACTGAACCTAGGTCTCTGAGAGCAGCCGCCAAGCATGCCCAAGGGCCACTCTTGTGCTCTGGACTCCCTGTTATATGAGATGATTCTTCACTGATGAGTTCAGGGCAGGGTTTTCCATCACTTGAGCCAAAGGCCTTTGGACTAATACAAGGCAGACGGGCATATGTGGTCTCAACACTCACGTTCAGGAACTGGTACCTAATCTGATGGCAGCGATCCCTCGGAAGAGAATAGCCATCAGGCTTTCACTTTCCAAGTCACAACTATATTATTTTACAAGAGATTTGGAACAGGGACATTATACTTTTAAACAAAAAAATCGTCTTCTTTTTAGTCGTGAGATTTAAATTTGTTCCTCCCAACCAACGGATCTCAGCTTTGGGGAAATGGGCTTTAAACCCCATTGAGGGACACCTGGGTGGCTCAGTGGTTGAGCATCTGCCTTCGGCTCAGGGCGTGATCCCAGGGTCTTGGGATCGAGTCCCCACATCGGGCTCCCTGGATGGAGCCTGCTTTTCCCTCCGCCTATGTCTCTGCCTCTCTCTCTGTGTCCCTCGTGAATAAATAAAATCTTAAAAAACAAAACAAGACAAAACAAAAAATGTTGAGAAGCTGGATCCTCTCAGCAAATGGGTGCCCGCAGCTGGATACATGATTTGAAAGGGTCTGACTATCTGAGGAAGAGCTCCTGCTCCAGCCATGGGGCTTAAGGAGGCAGACACCCAAGGCTGAGGTCTCTGCCACCAACTTAGCTTTTGTTTTTCCTTTTCAGCTGGAGTTTGTCCCATAGCCTGGTTCAGACACCTTGGACCACCTCTCAGGGGAATTAACACCAAGGCAGCCCTTCTGAGGGGACAGGGTCACTCCAGGGACCCTAGCTGCAGAGCCTCTTTGCTGGCAAAAGAAGCAGATGTGTTTGTGGCCAGGGCTCCCTCCTCCATCCCCTTCTGCTTCTGCCTCTTTTTCCCTGGGGCCCTGAGGCCTGCTTCAGGGAATGAAACCCAGGAAGGGGAAGAGTGAGACCAGCAGGGATTTCCACAGTTTAGGATCCAGCAGACTCCAGAGGGACTTAATTGCCTAGAACAGGGGTTGGCAAGCTACAGCCTACAGGGCAAATCCTTCTCCACGCGGGACTGGCGCAGTCTTGCTGGTGGGTGCAGTAAATGGCTGGTTCTGTCTTGTGGTGGCAGCTAAATAGTGGCAACAGAGACCCAAGGACCCACAGGCTCAATAGATTTACTGTCTGACCCCTTCTTGAAGGAGTTTGCCCGCCCATGACCTTGAAGGAAACTAGAAGGCCATATAGTCCATCCCCCCCACCCACCCACCCCCACCTCCCAAAACCCTGCCCCAAATTTCTCACCCCAAGAGGTCAGACCACCCACATCCCAGCAAAGCCCCAGAGTAAAGGGCTTAACACCTTCCAGACAATTTTTTCCATTTCTCAGCAACTCCAAGCATGAGAAAACTTTCTTCTGTATACTGAACCAAAGCTGTAGCCTCCCTTCCTTGTGTCCACCATGGTTGCGTGGTTCTCCACCACGCTCAAAGCTGTCAGCCACCATCCTCCACCTCGAGGATCCTCACTCCCAGGCCTTCAGTGCTTCCCTGTCTCAGGGACCTGGGTCCCCTCCCTGTCCTGGCTGGCTGCTCTTCCCTGGCTATGTCCACAGAGACCAGGACCCCTGCCCTCAGTGCAGCAGCCTAGAGTCCTAGTGCCCCTGGCATCCTCATGGGCTTCTAGGCCACATGAAGTGTCTTGTACATGGGTGGTGGACGGCTTTTCCAGAACTTGCATTCCTTCCTGTCAACCAGGATCATCTAAATCCAGCCGTTAAGAGTTCAAGCTTCTCAGGACACCTGGGGGGTGACTCAGGGGTTGAGTGTCTGCCTTAGTCTCAGGACGTGATCCCGGGGGGTTCGGGATTGAGTCCCGCATTAGCCTCCTTACTGGGAGCCTGCTCCTCCCTCTCCCTATGTCTCTGACTCTCTCTGTGTGTCATGAATAAATAAAATCTTAAAAAAAAAAAAGTTCGAGCTTCTCAAGGGCAGTGACTCCTCTGGATCAATATGTATAATCCCAGCACACAGCAGGCACTTTGCTGAATGAGTGAAAGAATGAATAAGAGAATGAATGAATGAATGAATGAATGAATGAATAGCTTATAAATAGTAGGTAAGAAGGAGGCTCATGATCATCACCATCATTATGGTACCACAGTAGATTATGGTTAGCAAATGTATAGACATTGCTGGCTGTGGGAGCCCAGAGGCAGGAACACTAGAAAAGGGGTCACAAAATGTCATGCAGTCTTGGAAGCAACCAGTCCATGTCTGGGGTCCATTTTCTTGGCAGGTCATTGACCATAAATCAGATTTCATCCTGCAGGAGAGTGTGGTCCTTGCTCCAAAGGCTCAGATGCCCGTGGACATGGGCCCTCCAAGAAGTACGTAGGATCCAGGACCAGTAGTGCTCTTCCATCGGCAACACTGATGGGACATGGGGGCTGAAAGAGGCTCTAGAGGCAGGACAGCATCATGTGGAAGAGATGAGCACTGAGTGTGTGAGGGTGAGCGTGAGGTGAGCAGGAGAGTGCACGCACGCCCAAGGCACAGGTCTTACTTAATGAAGCGGGAAACTGAAAGCCAACGTGTGCCAACCCTAGAGCGTGTGCTGGGCTCCTCCATGGAGCAACTCATCCCTGGTCACAGACAGTTCTGGCAGCCTCAGCTCCGAGACCCGATTTGCTCAGCCCATTTTTTAAAAATTAATTAATTTTTACAGATTTTATTTATTTATCCACGGGAGACACACAGAGAGAGAGAGACAGAGAGGCAGAGACATTGGCAGAGGGAGAAGCAGATTCCCTGCGGGGAGTCTGATTCAGGACTTGATCCCAGGACCCCAGGATCATGACCTGAGCCAAAGGCAGATGCTCAACCACTAAGTCACCCAGGCGCCCCCACTCACCACTCAGAGACCCACTGGCTCAGCCGCATCATGAAACTGCAATGGCCTCGCCTGGTGGAAATCAGACCCTCCTCAAATCCAGTAAAAGAAGGTATTTCTATTTATTAGTTGCACTCGGGGTGCACCAGAGCTAGTGTATACATAAAGTTAGAGTCCCGTAGGCCCCACAGCTTTGAAAGCAGGCACCTGTTACCTGATCTTGCAAGGCAGAAGGGGAAAAGGATTTTTTTTTCTTTTTGCATAATATAAGATTTTAATAACTCACTGAATTTCAACTCTAATCACTCCATTCCAAATCCCTCTTATTCAAATTCTCATAATATGTGAAGAAGGCTCTGTAATGAGAGTGGAGGAGACTCCCAGAGAGAGAGAGACACACAGGGAGCAAAGAAGGAGGAAGAAACTCCCTGCAAAGATCTAACTGCCAGGAACTGTGACCGCCCTTGCGTGGCCTGTGGCACTCCGTGGCCTGTGGCAGGCACGAGGGCAGATGGAAACAACTGGTGCTTGAACGGGCCTAAGTGGTAGTTCTAGTTCCAAGTCATGGTGTCTCTCTGCCGGAAGCCAAGGCCCCAAAACAGAAGCCAGCCCGGGTTCTGGCTGAACGCCCTCCAGGAATTCAGACTAGCCCAGGGATCTCTCGGCCCCACCCTCCGGCGGCGGGTCAAAGGTGCAAAACCCAGTGCAGGTGAGGGAGTTTCAAATCCAAGGTGGGTCACTGTGCACTGAAGATGCAATCAGAGTCAGAAGCTCTCGCTTGTCTCTATGGGCTGGGGGGGGCGGGGAGAAGCACTGAGCTTCCGTTTGTTTCCATGCACTTTTCCCATCATCCAAGTCAGTTCACTCAAAAGATGCACCTGAGGGGCACCTGGGTGATTCAGTCGGTTGGTTAAGCAGCTCCCTTGGCCTCAGGTAATGATCTCAGGGTCCTAGGATGGAGTCCCACATCGGGCTCCCTACTCAGCAGGGAGTCTGCTTCTCCCTCTCCCTCTGCCCCTCTACCCTGATCGTGCTTGCTCGTGCACTCTCTCTCTCTCTCAAATAAAATTTTGAAAAGATTTATTTATTCATGAGAGACACAGAGAGAGAGAGGCGGAGACACAGGCAGAGGGAGAAGCAGGCTCCATGCAGGGAGTCCAAGGTGGGACTCGATCCAGAGACTCTAGGATCATGCCCTGGGCTGAAGGCAGGCGCTAAAGTGCAAAAATAACAAAAAGATGCACCTGAGAGGGGGTGCCCTGTCTCTCCTCCCCGCCTCCTCCCCCAAGTAAAAGTCCTCAACTTCGCCTCTACAGCAAAGGGCTCCCCTCCAAGTCTACACCCCTTTCTTCCTCCCTCAGGGAGGAGAAAGGAGACTCGGGGAAGGAGCAGCTCCACAACATCCCAGCCTTTCCCCAGCTCAGTGGTGATGCAGGGTTGGAGGGGTGGCCATGACATCACCCTTTCGGATTCTCTCAATAAAAAGAGGACTCTCCCGGAGCCAAAGGCTCCTCTTCCCACCCTCTCTTTGGGGAACTGCAGCACAAGCTTTGAGTATAGCTGCAAAAACATCGCAGCCACATTTCAAGATTACAGCATTTGGGGCCTGCCCTTAGGTGGCTGCCCTAGGTACCTCCCTCCGAAAGAGGCCCCTGGAGAAGCCGGGGTAATTAAAATTTCCTGTCTAGCCTTAACCTCCCCCAGCTCGGGTTGCAGCCCTGGACACACACACACACAGAGTCGGTTTCTTCTGGGCCTTCTCGCTCTTCATTTAAAATCAGGCCACTGTTTTCTTGGCTCGGGCTATCCAGTAACACACTTGGAAACGGAGAAGAACGTTGTCTGGCCCAGGCTGATGGTGCCTCTGGCTTCCCGCACTCACTCGAAAATTCTCTTCCTCCTACAACACACCAGTTGGGAGCCAGGCTCATCTGCGGGAAACCCTAAGGGCACAGAGACAAGTCACCCCCAGCCCAAGAACCCAACTTGCTTGTAGGCTGGGGATAATCCAGTTTTTTTCCCAAACCTTAACAATCTCTAAGCAACAACATACTTTTTCTTTTCTTCTTTTTCTTTAACAGAACACTTTCAAAGAGGAAAATCAAATTTAAAAGATCACAGCTCGTTCTGCAGCATCTGCATGAATCTCTCTAGCCCTGAACAAAAAGAACGGGCATACTTTGTACCCGTCGTTGGGTTCTGAGTAAACTAAGGCGACATCAGAATTTGGATCTAGGAACTGATTAAGCAGAAATTCTTGTGGAAAGTAAGCGCACTCCTGGCGTGAGTTAGGGGGTGGGACGGGGTTCCATTGGTTTTGTGTTTTGTCATTAGACGGCAACTCCATTTTATTAGGATGGGGCTTTGGGAAGACTGATCCCCCTTTTGCTGGGGGTAGAAATCGTGCTGGCTTTGTTAAAGCCACTGACATCCCCCAAATGCGGGGGCCTCCCCGCTCTGGCTCCCCACTTCCACCACTCAGGAGGAAGGAGAAGCCATCATGGAGCCACAGGGACTGGGCAACTCTGCTCACTTGGAGTAATGGGTTGAATCAGGTTCCTCCCCCGCCCAATTCATGGCCACTCAGACCCTCAGACTGTGATCTTATTTGGAAATAGGATCACCACAGACATAATAAATTAAACTAAGATGAAGTCATACTACACTGGGGTGGACCCCAAATCCAATGACCAATGTCCTTACAAGAAAGCCATACAAGGACACACATACAAGGAGAGCACCATCAACAACGCTCGGCCGGACACTAGCAAGGTGTTGGAACGAGGTGCCCACAAGCCAAGGGGTGCCAAGGCCTGCTGGCAACCACCAGGAGCTACAAGACACACGGAAGGATTCTTCCCTAAAGCTCTCATGGCTAGCAGAGCCCTGCTGAGACCCTGAGTTCAGGCACCAGCCTACAGAAGGGCCAGAGAATGCATTCACAGTCTTTGAGGCCACTTGTTACAGCAGGCCGGGACAGTCATCCATTCCTCCAGCAGTGGAGCGAGTGAGTCCCATCAACAGAGCCTGGAAGGGCAACAAGGCAGGGCACAGCCCCAGTGGGACCAATTACTCAGCAGGGAGCCAGGACGCCACTCTCCAGCTCAAGAGGAGAAATCAACCTCAAAGGATAATGCAAACATTGCAAAGTGGTTTTGAAATTTTTTCTTTAATGATTTTATTTATTTATTTATTTATTTATTTATTTATTTGAGAAAGAGGAGAGAGAGAGCAGGAACTGGGGGGTGAGGAGCAGAGGGAGAAGCAGAAGAGTCCCCACTGAGCAGAGAGCCTGACGCTGGCTCTGTCCCAGGACCCTGGAATCAGGACCTGAGCTGAAGGCAGATGCTTAACCATCTGAGCCACCCAGGCACCCCTGGTTTTGAATTATTAAGCAAACGAAGGACAACATAAAATTTGCACATCCGCCAAAATGACAGCTGGGTGATCATCTGAAACTGAGTGATGCAAACCTCCTGGGCCCTGGCTCAGGGTCTGAACCCAGGAAGCCTGGCTCCACATTCCTGCTCTTCACAGCCTCCGCAGGCTTCTGCAGTGGATTAAGTTTAGAAAGCCAGGGACGCCTGGTGGCTCAGCGGTTGAGTGTCTGCCTTCAGCTCAAGGTGTGATCCCAGATCTGGGGATGGAGTCCCGCACTGGGCTTCCCGCAAGGAGCCTGCTTCTCCCTCTGCCTATGCCTCTCCCTCTCTCTGCATCTCTCATGAATAAATAAATAAAATCTTAAAAAAAAAAAAAGTTTGGAAAGCCAGGCAATGAGAAGTAAGCTGGGATTTTTAACACGCTTATACTTTTTTATGCATAGAAAAGCAAAGAAAAAGAAAAAGGGACCTAGGGGTCACACTTCAACTGGGGACAGAAGCACAGTAACGACCAGTGCCAGCAGGGCGGGTGCTGAGCTGACACCCCCACGGGGCAGGGAGGAGAGTCAGGGAGGGGTTGGCACGTTCAGGGCTCCTCCAGGCAACCTAGGAGCCCGGGAGGCCCCAGTAAAGGGTTTCCTGGCCCAGCCCTCAGTGAGTGGCCAAGGCGGCTGTAGAGAGGGGTGAATGCAGGAGTGGGCATGGGGACAGAGGAGGGAGCAATCGGGTTTTCAAGGGGACCTACCTATGCATAGTTTAAAAGTTACTAGAGTTTTTTTTTTTTTTTTTTTTTTTTTTTTAAGTTATACAGGATAGCAGAAAGAAGAAAACATGAAAGAGAGCCAGAAGGGAATCAGGGCTGGGCTGTGGGCAGAGCTGGGACCAAAGAGCTCCTCGGCAGGCTGCAGAGAACCAGCAACAAGACAGGTGGCACTGCCAGGCCAGGCGGCATATCCCGGAATGCCAAGCTCCAGAGCAGCCTTCCTGCGTGCATGGGGGCCCACAGCCTGCCCCAGCCTTGGCAGGACCACAGGGGCAGGCAGCCCCTTGGACTGATGGGCTCAGGCAGAGAAGGCCCTCTGGAGGGAGGTGGAGGCAGCAGGAGGGCAGGGAGCCCTGGGGAGGGAGGGGGTTGGCAGGGGGACTGGCCAGATCTAGTGACCGCAGGCACAGCAGGGCCCCTTCACGAGATGGGGGATTTGTCCATCACCCAGAGTCACTGCCACACACTCAACTGCGTCAAAAGTATCCAGGTAACAAATCTCCCAACCCAGGGCCGGCTGACCCTGGTGGGGGTAAGGGCAGCCAAGTCTCGGCTGCCTCCCAGTATGGGAAGCTGGGCAGAATCACCCAGGGGCAAAACCAATGAGCTCAGATAGTAGGTGCAGAGTTTGTGGAAGCCCAAGAGTTGGAGCAATGCAACCCCTGTTTTGTGGGGTGTGGGGAGCCTGAAGGTGGGGCAGGGCATGGGGACATAGGGCTGGAGCCAAAGTTGGGGGGATGATCTTTAGCAAAAGGCTCCCCCTTCTAGGTCACATGCCATCTCAGCAGGTCACCCATCCATCTCCCCGTTCTCACAACACTCCTTAAAAGGAGCAACAGCCACCATTCTACAGATGAAAGGACAAAAGTGGTTAAGCCCCCAGAATAAAGGGGCTTCATCCCCACTCTCCCCCACTCATGATGCATAACTGGGTCTTGACACCAGGTTTAGGGGAGTCTTTCCCACCACAGTAGGGAAAGGCAGCACTCCCCAGTGGCCCCTGCCCCGGTGGCCACAGCAGCTACCTGGACCTCACGGGAAGGTAGCAACTTGTGAGCATCTTAGCAGCAAGAGGACCAAGGCTTGGAGGGATTATGTAGCTTGCCCAAGGTCACAGACCCGAGGCCCTCTCCGCCCTACGTCCATCGGAATCCAAAGGCGACACTGTTCCCACTGCCCTGCTGGTGTCTCCAGATACTGCTCAGCTGACTTTAACTGGAGCGGCACCTCTGCCTTTCCCGCTGTCCGGGACACAGGGGGCTGATTCCCAGGAAGGCTTCTATGCACTAGCTTGGGCCTCAGATCCCACTCCCTGATGACAGGGGCTCCCAGTCCTGCCTCAGGACACTCATGGCTGAAGGGGAGCAAAGCAGCAGGCCTGAGCCTGCCCACAATCTGGGTCCAGGATGACCTATGAAGGTCATTCACAGCCAACCCAGCACAGGACCCTCCTACTTCGGCTAGAGCCCCGACATTTGCCTGTGAAAGCCATTCTTCCCCAGCACCAAGTCCCTGCTGCTAGGATGGGGCTGTCCTCCCCCCTCCTGGGGCGGGGCACGTGGCTCAGGCCTGGCCAATGGGAGCCACAAGTTCCCCTGGCCACAGCAATTGGTTCAGAGCCAGTAAGAAACAATAGTAAAGCTAAAAAGAGAGAGAGAGAGAGACAATAAGGCCTTTGCTGTGGTTACTCTTTCCCGCTGGACTTACTGGAGCTTCTGTGGCCAGGCTGCCACCACCAAGGATAAGTCACCTGAGAATGGGGACAACAGAGAGGAAGCTGGCTTAAGATATGAGAAACTACACACCGATGGCATCATCTGAGCGCCTAGGTCCCGCCATACCTGACACCAATTGTGAGCCAATTAACCTCCTTTTCGTTTATGCCAATTTTGATTGAAAGGAACAGAAAACCCAACCTAGACTTCTTCCTGACACAGTAGCTCTGCTGGGACCCGGGACCACACACTGCCTTCCCTCTGGCCTGTTTCCTCACAGATGCCACCTTGCCGGAAGACCCTCTGTGTGGATGCCCTCTGTGACTCTTAGACAGCCAACAGACAAGCCTACCCTTTCAAAGAGTTTTCTGCAGGCGAAAAAAAGCAACAGAATAAATTAATAAAAGAAGCCGAAGTCACCGTAAAGCAGTCTGAAGGTGGAGGTCCCTAAGATGCACTCCCCCAATCCAGCTGGGCTGAGAGGAACTGCTGGGACATGAGAATAAAGGAGCCGGAGTCCTCCCAAGAGAGGCAGAACCCCAAATAAATCAAAGGGGCTCGGACAAACAATTCACCCATTGCTTTTCCATCTCCACCCAGACACTTTTTTTTTTTTTTTGGCTGAACTCAGCCTTCCTTAATTGCCCAAATTAGTCCCACCAGGTGTGAACACCCACGAACAGTGGCTGGAAGCCAGGGAAACCAGGATGTCGGGGAAGCAGAGGAGGCAGGGAGGCTCCGGGTGCCAGCCTCTGCTGACCTCCACAGAGGCCGAGGCTGGAAGGCAGCCCAGCCTCAGGAAGGGGCCAAGGCTCCGGCCACACAGTGCCGGCCACAGAGCCTTTAAATAGAGCCTCCACGCGAGAGGACAAACACATTCCAAGGGCTTTTAAAAACGCCCCAAGCATGACCTGGCCGGAGGCCTCTGCTCCCCCAGGCATTTTTCTGGTCTCGGCCCAATTCTGGAAATAATATTAATAGCTCGGTTGGGAGCTTAGGGTGTGCAAAATACGGTATGGCCTTAAAAGGCCGGGACGAGTCCTGCCCTCAGTCTCCAGATGAGGAAACTGAGGCCCAGGGACCTCGGAGGATGCAGGATGCAAGGCCCAACAGTGGGAGCTCTCGGCGCCCCCCGCCCCACCCCCCACCCGCCCCGGCCGGGGGGAGCGAGCCCCGCGGGACCCGCTGGCAGCTGTCGCGTCCGGTCCCGACGGGCGCCTCCTGCCCAAGGGGCCAGAAGGGGTCACAGAGAGGAGGCTCCCCGGACGCGCTCGCTCCAGGAACGTCCTGAGCTTTTGCAACGCGTTTAACAAACTCCCAGTTCCCAGCGCCTTGGGCGCGGGAGCCCCCGCGGGGCGGCCAAGGAGAACTTTGCTCTTTTTGTGTTAAAAGATAAAAGGACGGCGGGGCTCATCGCTCCCTGGGGAGAGAACGCTGGAGCTGGCAGGTGAGGCGCTCCGGTTCCTCGAAGCTGCGCGGCGACCGGCCCCGGGGGCGGGGAGGGGGGCGCGCGCGGGCCCGGGAGCCGGGGGCTCGACTGCCAAGGGCACCCCGGGAGCCCCCAGGGAGCCCACCCGTCCCGCGGGGCCCGGCCCCTCCCCGCTCCATCCCGCTCGGTCCGCGGGGTCCCGGGGCGCAGGGCGGCGCGGGCGCTCACAGTTTGAACCTGTTCTCCAGGTCCTTGACGAGGCGGCGGCTGAGCTCGGGGAACTCGGAGTAGGGGTGGAAGACCCTGCAGCGGCGGGGCCGCGCGGCGCCCGCGTTGATGTGCAGCCGGCGGGTGAGCTGCGCGCTCAGCTCGGCGTCCGCGCTGCCGGGGGGCGCCCGGCCCGGGAGGTCGGGCTCCGGGTCCCGCGCGGCCGGGGCGCGGGGCTCCGCCTGCGGGGGGCCCTCCTCCTCCTCCTCCGCCGCCGCCGCCGCCGCCTCCCGCTGCAGTCGCCGCTGCAGCTTGAGCGCCAGCTCCGGGAGGGCCATGGCGACCCGGGACGCGGGCACGGCGGGCGGCGCGCTCCTCCGGCCTCGCGGCTCCGCGCTCTGCCCCCGCGGCCGCGGGCGGGCGGTTAAGAGGCGCGCGGGCGGGCGGGGCGGGGCGGGGCTTCGGGGAGGCGCCGCGGGGGGGCGCAGGTGCCTGCGAGGCCCGGGATGGGAGGTCGGGACCGCGAGGGGAGCCCCGGGTCCTCTCCGACCTCGCCGCCCCCGCGCGCTCCAGGGAGCCCCGGGCACCCCTCGGCCCCTGCGGAAACGGCAGCCGCGGGTCCCACGACCGTTCGGGCGGTTCCTTCCTCCTCGAGGGGAGCTGCTCGCGGCCCAGGCCCGGCTGCAGGCGGGAAACCCCGAGCGCTCCCACGGCGGCAGGTGGCACCCCGGGGTCGCCAGGTCTGGGGGCGGGAGGCGCCCGCAGGGAGCCCGGAGCTGCGTTTCCAAGCCTCCGTTGAAAATAGATGTTGCTAAAACATACTAAAAATACCAAAAACAAATAAACAGAAAAGAGAGCAAGCAAGGGTAACGGGACTCGTGGCTCCCCCCCCCCCCCAGAAGCAAGGCACCAGCCGCGTGGCTTGGGGGGGCTCCAGCTTTTTCTGTGAAACACACAAGAAAGAAAAGGAAAAAAAGGAAGCTCAAGAATAAATAAATAAATAAATCAGCATTTTTATTTTATTTTTAAGATTTTATTTATTCATGAGAGACACACAGAGAGAGAGAGAGAGGCAGAGACACAGGCAGGGGGAGGAGCAGGCCCCACGCAGGGAGCCCAATGCGGGACTCGATCCCAGGGCTCCAGGATCACGCCCTGGGCCTGGCTGAAGGCGGCACTAAACCACTGAACCACCCGGGCTGCCCCTAAATCAGCATTTTTAACAAGCGGGTAAAACTAGTACAGTCGTCATTCTCCCTAAGGAAGGCTGATGCGGACGGCTGCTGCATGATCAAGGCGTTGTAAGTCCAGCCTGGACCCACTGCTCAGACCACCTGGTGGGCTGCTGACCTAGTCCTGTCTGTGACCTCTGCTGAATTGGGGGGCCTGAGACCCAGGACCAGCCTTTGGTATGTGTGTACAGAGCAAGCACAGGTCCTGCCAGGGATTCAGAGGCATTTCTGGAGGCCTAGTGGGAAAAAACAAAAACAACAACAACAACAAAAACCGTTATTTAGGGGCCTCTGGCTGGCTCAGTGGGAAGAGTCTGCAGCTGGTAATCTCCAGGTCCTTGGGTGCAGAGATTACTTAAAACTAAAATTTTTAAAGTTATTTAAAATGAAAAAGTATTAGAGAAATATTAAGGTTGTTTTTTTTTTAAGATTTTATTTATTTATTCATGAGAGAGAAGCAGAGATGTAGGCAGAGGGAGAAGCAAGCTCCATGCAGGGGGCCCAATGTAGGACTCGATCCCAGGACCGAAGCCCTGAGCCAAAGGCAGATGCTCAATGGCTGAGCCACCCAGGCATCCTGAGAAATATCAAGTTTTTAAATGAAGATATCAAACTCTTTTCACATTCCTTCTAAGCAATTTTACCCAGTTCTGCAAAAGCAGCCTTTTTTATATCAGATGCCAATTGCTTGAAATGGCAATTAATGAATCCCTTTATATATATATTACAGAGTGCTACCCTTCCTGACCTGATGATATGAAAAGATTTTATTTATATGACAGAGAGCACAAGCAGAGGGAGCAGCAGAGGGGGGGGGGGGGGAAGCAGGTTCCCCACTGAGCAGGGAGCCTGAAGCAGGACTTGATCCCAGGACCCTGGGATCATGACCTGAGCTGAAGCTATCTTCAGCTTAACTGACTGAGCCACCCAGGTGCCCCGAGAGTGGATTTTGAATGCAATTCAACTTTGTCGTTTAAGTGTTTCTAAAGGAGGAAGCACTCTTTTTTTTTAAAGCTTTCTTTAATGTTTGGACATGGACAAACACCTATCATCCCATCACTACAATCAAGGTCATAAAAATATCCATCATCTCCTAAAGTTTGCTTGTGCCCTTTTGGTTTTTGTTTTGGGGAGCTTTTTGGGAATGCTGAATGTGAGATTTACCCTTTGAAATTTTAAAATCCATTTACTGTATGCTATGTGTTAGACAGTGGATCTCTAAGGATATACTTTTGCAGAGTGTTCTGTAAAGTATGAGCTGTCACCTGGGTGCCATTCAAAAGACATATCACTTGCAAGGGACAGAGATTGGGGGCTGTGCCCACCAGCCATCCCCCAAGCTTCCTTGCCGCTGAGGTAGTGGAGGATGGAACACCTCCTGGGCGGTGCCCACCCCTGGCAGCAAAGCCACAGATACCCTGATGCTCACCAGGCAACACCTAGCCACCCCTAAAAATGAAGTCTCAATATCTCATTAGTGACACAAGGTGAATCACCATAACTGCCATGGTTGAAAAAGCCCTGCTCCCCATCTCCCCTTCTCCAGTGTCTAGCTGGGTGTCTGACAAAGTCAAAACAGGATTGCTGAATGATGGGTCAGTATCGGTATTTACTATGCAAACATGACCCACGTTTTGTGAAATAAATTTCTAAAAAAAGAGTAAAGGGACAGGGACCAAATTATGAATAGTTGTAAATGCTAGAAGTCAGATCATTTCCATTCTCTTTTTTAATTCTAATTTTTCTGTATTGTTTATAGTGAGATTATAAACTGTTATAATCAGAAAACAAAAATTGTTTAAAATGAAGAGGTACCCCCATAAATAAATATAAATAAATAAATAAATAAATAAATAAATAAATAAATAAAATGAAGAGATACCAGAGGGTGGATATTTGCCACAGAGCAGCTGAAAGCGCTTCACCCTACATCATCCCATGAGCTTGTTAACATTCCTCCAGGGTGGCTAAAGGACCTTCTGCATTTCATAGAGATCAAATGTATTTTAACCTTTTTGCATAGACTTCTTTTTCAGTGTTTGCTGTGTAACAAACACTCCCCAAACCTGGTGGCTCTAAACAGCAATATTTACTTTGCTCACAAATCTGCAGTTTGGGCAGAACTTCATGGGAAAAAAATCTCTTTTCTGACCCACCTGGGGTAAACAGGAGCGACTCCAGGGCAGGGGCAAGAATGAACCTGAAGGCTCCTTCCGTCACCAATACAGAATTGATGCTAATACATCAATTAATGCATTAGCCATCAAGTGAATGGCTAATGCTTGGTTCTTCCTTAGGCTGTTGGCTGGAACACCTACACACGGCTTCTTCATGTGGTCTAGGCCCCCTTATAACACAGTGGCTGGGAGCCCAGGTCAGCCTTGCAAAGAGGGAGTCGCCTTTAAAAAAAAATTTATTAATTTATTTGAGAGAGGAGGGGGTGGAGGAGGAGCAGAGGGAGAGGGACAAACAGGGGCCGGATGGGGCCCCAAACGGGGTTCCATCCCATGATGCTGAGATTATGACCCGAGCCAAAATTAAGAGTTGGAGGCTTAACACACTGAGCCACCCAGGTGCCCCAAGGGAGTCGCCTTTTATGATGTGGGCTCAGGAATCACATAGCTGAACCCTATTAGTCAAGGCAGCCACAAAGGAGAGGGAATATAAATCTCCACCTCTCAGTGGAGGAGTGACAACATCACATCTAAGAATAGCCAGTGAGATGGGATACATACTGTTGTGGCCATCTTTGGAAAACACAATTTGCCTGTTCTCCCTCCGCAGATCCCTGCCGGATTGAGTCCTATTCCGGTTCTGTGGCATCTGGACAAGAACAGATAAGTCTTTGAGTCTGGATGCGTTGCTACAGATCTCTGCGCCCTCTGGGAAGGGCTGACCTGCAAGTCATACAGAAGATGGAATGAACTAACTTCCAGAAAGGGAAAAACCTTTCTGAGAGAGCAGAAAGCTGGAGACACTTCCATCCCTGGAGGCAGAATGCCTCCTGCTTGTGTTTCCATTAACAACTTCTTTAAAAAAAAAAAAAAAAAAAAGATTTTATTTATTTATTCATGAGATACACAGAGATAGAGGCAGAGACATAGGCAGAGGGAGAAGCAGGCTTCATGCAGGGAGCCTGACATGGGACTCAATCCCAGGACCCCGGGATCACGACCTGAGCCAAAGGCAGACACTCAACCGCTGAGCCACCCAAGAGTCCCCCAACTTTAACAAGTCAAAACCTCAGAGCTTGGATTTGTGTTATTTTTTTTAATCTTGTTTTAAAGATTTTATTTATTTATTCATGAGATACACACAGAGAGAGGCAGAGGGAGAAGGCAGGCTCCCCGCCAGGAGCCCAATGAGGGATAAGATCCCAGGATCCCGGGATCACGACCTGAGCCAAAGGCAGATGCTCAACAACTGGTGCCCCTCGGTGCCCCTCAGATTTGTTTTAGAAAGAACTGTTTGGGGGCACCTGGATGGCTCAATCAGTTAAGTATCGGACTCTTGATCTCAGCTCAGGGCTTGATCTCAGCGTCATGAGATCCAGCCCCACATTAGGTTCCAGACAGAGTCTACCTAAAAAAAAGTTGGTCCCTTAAAAATTAAGTCATTATTGATGCCATATGCTCTTCCCAAGTTTCTTCATCCTATCCAGCGTTGAAGTGAAAATTTTCTAAAATTAGACCATGATGATGGTTGCACAACCCCTTGAATATATGAGAACCACTGAACTGTACATTTCAAAAGGATGAATTTTGTGGTTATGTGAATTATATCTCAATATACCTGGTATTTTTTAAAAATGGCAATAATAATCTGTTGCTTCTTAAATAATGTCAGTGAGAAGAACACTGTTTTCCATCTTAGTATATGTCTTTTTTTTTTTTTAGAGAGAGAGAGAAGCAGGGTGGGGGGAGTAGGGAGGAGCAGAGGGAGAGAGAGAATCTCAAGCAGAATCCCCACTGAGCGTGGAGCCCGTCTCAGGGCTCAACCCCACAACCCTGAGATCCCAAGGCCAGCAGAAATCAAGAGTCGGACACCCAACCCACTGAGCCACCCAGGCGCCCCAAAACTCAAATATTCTTGATAGCAAATACTACCAATTGTTTACCATGAAGCAACAGGCTCACTTGGTTCATTGTTCAATGAAGTGTCTCCAAGTATCCCACTGTCAATAACCGCAGTTCGTCAGTTGTTCTTTCACAAAAGAAGTAATGTTCCCTGGCAAAGGGGGCTAGTTCAGCTCACAGCTCAATCAATAGTGCAAGTGCTTTTCTCGAATGACTACTACACTTTGGTAAGAGAGCCCCAAAATGAACTCACGCTTATCTGGTCAATTAATTGACGACAAAGGAAGCAAGAATGTACACGGGTGAAACGGAAGTAGTGGGACCTCTCAGCACTAACTCAGGAAACCAAGTGGCGAAACCTGGTGTCAAGGCCAACTGCTGGGCATCCCGAGGGAGCCGGGCGGATCCAGAGCCCAGCTCTAGGCTGGGTTTGCCAACACTGCTGCTGAACAAACTCAGATAAACTCATCACAACAGAAACGAATAACTCCAGAGACTTTTTGAAGGTTTTGGACAAGAGATAAGGAGAGATTGATTTCAGGTGGCTACAGCCAGGGGGAGGGGGCAGGCTCAAGCTTTGACAACCTGCCTCTCTGCCAGCAAGATGGACATGGAAAGTTCTATAGGAGAGGTTCAGGCAGGTGCAAGAGAACAGGCAGAGAGTGCGTGGTCACTGGTGCAGGCTGGTTTGTGTTTAGCCCTTGATCTTGGGCAGGGAAGGGGACTGTGCGGGGTCCATTGCTAGGCATTCCATTGCTATCAGGGCTTCTCTGGCAGTTAGAACGTTCCAGTCATTGCCAAAGCCTCAAGAAAGTGGGATGAGAAATAATTGGTGTGGACTATGGTTGAGCTAGAGGGCTCATTGACAATGGGGAAAAGACAGTCTCCAGCAAATGGTGCTGGGAACACTGGACAGCTACATGTGAAACAATGAAACCAGACCCCTTTCTTGCACCGTATGCAAAAATAAACTCATGGATTAAGGACTTAAATGTGAGACTTTGAAACCACAAAATTCCTAAAAGAAAACATAGGCAGTGATTTCTTTGACATTGGCCATAGAAACATTTTTTTCTAGGGATGCCTGGGTAGCTCAGTCAGTTAAGCATCCTATCCTACTCTTGGTTCTGGCTCAGGTCATGATCTCGGGGTTGTGAGGTCGAGCCTTCAACCGGCACCACACTCAGTGGAATCTACTGGAGATTCTTTCTCTTTTCCTCTTCCTCCTCCTCTGCCCCTTCCCTCAGCTCGCTCGCATACACTCTCCCTCTCAAATAAATAAATAAAATATTAAGAAAAAAAAGAGAAACATTTATCTAGATGTGTCTCCTCAGGCAAGGGAAACAAAAGCAAAATTAAACTATTGGAACTACACCAGAATAAAAAAGCTTTTGCACAGTGAAGGAAACCATCAATAAAACAAAAGGCAACTTACTGAATGGGAGAAGACATTTGGAAATGATATATCCTAAAAGGAGTTAGTATCTAAAATATATAAAGAATGTATTAAATTCAACGTTTAAAAAAACCCCAAATATTCCAATTAAAAATGGGCAGAGGACATAAATCAATATTTTCCCAAAGAAGACTTGCAGAAAGTCAACAGACACATGAAAAGATGCTCCACATCTATCAGTAGGGAAAGGCAAACCAAAACTACGATGACATATCGCCTTACACCTGTCGAAAGGGTTAGAATAAAAAACATAAGAAATGACAAGTGTTAATGAAGATATGGAGAGAAAGGAACTCTAGTGTGCTGTTGGTGGGGTGTAAGTTGGCACAGCCACTGTGGACAACTGAATGGAGGGTCCTCCAAAATTAAAAAATTAGAGGTACCTGCCTGGCTCAGTGGGTACAGCATGCAACTCTTGATCTCAGGGTTGTAGGCTCAAGCCCCACGTTGGGGATAGATATTACTTAAAAAATAAAATCTTAAGGGTGCCTGGGTGGCTCAGTTGGTTAAAGGTCTGCCTTCAGCTCAGGTCATGATCCCAGGTCCTGGAATCAAGCTCCTTGCTCAGCAGGGGTTCTGCTTCTCCTTCTCTCCACTCATGCTCTCTCTCTCTGTCTCTCTCCAATAAATCTTTTTTAAAAATTAAAAAAAAATCTTAACAAAATTAAAATAGAAATACCATATGACTCAGTAATTCCACTACTGTGTATTTCCCCAGAGAAAATGAAAACACTAATTCAAAAAGATATAAGCACCCCTATGTTTTTTCTTTGGTTTTGTTTTGTTTTAAAGACTTTTTTTTTAAGATTCTTAAAATTTATTTGAGAGGGAGAGCATGAATGAGGAGGAAGAGGGGCAGAGGGAGAAGCAGACTCCCCACTGATCAGGGAATCTGACATGGGGCTTCCTCCCAGGACCCTGAGATCATGACCTGAGCCAAAGGCAGACGCCTAACCAATTGAGCAACCCAGATACCCCAAAAGATTTTATTTTTAAATAATCTCTACACTTCAGAGGCAGCCAGGGTGGCTCAGTGGTTTAGCACCGCCTTCAGCCCAGGGCGTGATCCTGGAGACCTGGGATCCAGTCCCACGTCAGGCTCCCTGCATGGAGCCTGCTGCTCCCTCTGCCTGTGTCTTTGCCTCTCTCTCTGTGTGTCTCATGAATAAATAAATAAAATCGTAAAAAAAATCTCTACACTTCATGTGTGGCTCAAACTCACAACCCTAAGGTCAAAAGTTGCATGCTAGGCACCCTTGCATCCGTACGTTTATTGCAGCATTATTTACTTGTTTGTTTATTTATTTTTAAAGATTTCATTTATTTATTCATGAGAGACACAGAGAGAAGCAGGCTCCATGCAGGGAGCCCAACGTGGGACTCGATCCCGTGTCCCCAGGATCACACCCTGGGCTGAAGGCACCGCTAAACCGCTGAGCCACCAGGGCTGTCAGAGGCAACCACCTTTTAAAGGATTTTACACCACCCTGGAAGGAGCCCTCCACCCTTGCCCTCGTGTTAGATAGATGTCAAAACCGCAATTGGATGACAGGCACACAGAGGGCTAATCAGTAACAGAGCCCGCCGGCAAGCCCCTAATAACCCCTAGACTTGGAAACTCCGGTGGCAACCCTCTTGGGTCCCCTCCGTCTTCGAGAGCTTTGTACTCTCCCTCGATAAGCCTTACTGTACTCTCAAAAAACTTTACTTTGCTGCCCAGCACTCTTCCTCTGGTCTACCTCTTCATTCTTCAAAGCAGGGTGACCAAGAACTGTGGGGGCTAAAGGAAAAGAAATGCTGTAACACCCATAAGTCCCTGCCCTCATGGCCTACATGGGGGGGGGGGTAGTCAATAAGATGAATGTATTAGGTGATGATAAAGACCAAGGCAGAAATAAAGCAGAACCAAGTGTAAGATGTGGGAGGGAAATAGGATGCAGCTTCAGATAAAAAAAAAAAATTAGGGATCCCTGGGTGGCGCAGCGGTTTGGCGCCTGCCTTTGGCCCAGGGCGCGATCCTGGAGACCCGGGATCGAATCCCACATCGGGCTCCCGGTGCATGGAGCCTGCTTCTCCCTCTGCCTGTGTCTCTGCCTCATTCTCTCTCTCTCTCTCTGTGACTATCACAAATAAATAAAAAATTAAAAAAAATATTTAAAAAAAAATTAAAGATGTTATTTATTTATTCATGAGAGACAAAGAGACATAGGCAGAGAGAGAAGCAGACTCCCCACAGGGATGAAGGACTCTAGCTCAGGACCCCAGGATCAGGACCTGAGCCAAAGGCAGCTGCTCAACCTCCCTCAGGTGGTAAGCACTGCCCGAGCCAGGGAGACCCTGCACGAGGGACCCCAAGACCTCGGTGGACTTGACCCCCACGGCCCACCTGCATGCACCCACTGACCTCCATCCCATATTTTCCTTATATAAACCTGGGAGCATTTTCGGCACTTCTGAGACCGTCTTCGAGCTGCTAGTCTGCTGTCTTGCGGTGTTGGCCTCACTGAAACAATTCCTTTCTTGCTTCACCACCGCTGGTCCCCCTGCCTTTGGATTTTGTCAGCAGTGAGTGGCTGAACCTGGTCTTTTTGGGACCCCCGGAGCCAGGCGCTCTTGCACCCCTGCGCCCAGCTACAAAATGGCCAGGAGGAGTCTCCTCTGGGAGGCACATTTAAATAATGGCCAGCAGGGGCACCTGGGCGGCTCAGTGGATGAGCATCCACCTTTGGCTCAGGTGTGATCCTGGGGTCCCGGGATCAAGTCCCACATTGGGTTCCCCGCAGGAAGCCTGCTTCTCCCTCTGCCTGTGTTTCTGCCTCTCTCTGTGTGTCGCTCATGAATAAATAAATACAAATCTTTAAAAAAAAATAATGGCCAACCCCAAGAGCCAGTTTCAGGTCTTTGTTTTTGTTTGAGAAACCCTGAAAGTGACTCCTGTCTGTCCCCAGTGGAAAGCCCACAGGCTCTCCCTAAATGGGATTTCTCCCCTTCCTCTTTTAGCCAGGAAGTGTAAAAGAATCCCTAACCGGGCCTTGCCTCCTCGGGACCCCCTGGCCAGGCCCTGGAAGGCCCCCCGCTGGCACGGCGGCAGAAGAAGGTGCTGGCCCAGAGCTATGGAGCAAAACCCTGGGAGCTTTTTAAACCTGACTCCAAGCTGCAGGCCAGACCCAGAGGCTCCAACCCCAGGTGATGATGCCTGGTCCCCAGGCCCCTGAGGCACCAGGTATCCATGTCTGTGGCCTTGGGGACTTATCAGGGAGCCCCCCCAGGGGGCAATGTGCTCAGACTCAGGTTCCCTGGGTGGCCTCAGCATTCTGCTCAGAAGACAAAGAGACTCCAGACAGCAAAAGCTGCTAACAGAGAAAATATTCACCTCCCTATTTCTCACCCGATAGAAGCCACAAAGAACTAGGAGTGGGTCCAAATGAATCCTACAAGGTTGGACACCCCCCGCCCCCTACCCCGGCCTAGAGATTCCTGGCAGTGGCTGTCAGAAGCTAATCCCACCCTGGCCCACCTTCTCTCCACCCAAGCCCTTCTGGGTTGGTGCCACCCCGGGGAGCCTTTTCTTCCCAAAGCTCCCTCTGTCCGTCAACTGTTGGTCCCCTGAGACCTCTCTCTTCTCTCCCCTCCTCCCATCTCAGGCCAACCCAGCGCTTGTCTGGAACGGCAGTGGGTGACAATGCCTCCACTTATGGGGCCTCAGCCCGGAGGGGTTGGTCCACATTAATGCTGTCCAGGAGGAACAACTCATATTTTTAATTTCAGAATGTGTATTTTGTACTTTAAATTTCTTTAAAGTAAAAGAAAACAGGTGAAATTAATTTCCATAATGTTTCATTTAGCCCCATACACGCCACATGTTATCTTTTTAATATTAGTCAATATAAATATCAGTCAATATAAAAAATATTGAGACATTTTACATCATTTTATTTTGTAGCAGGGCTTCAAAATTTGGGGTGTGTTTTACACTTACAGCTCCTCTCCATGAGGGTAGCCACCTTTCCAGGCCCAGCAGCAGCTGTAGCTGGTGGCTACCGTCTGGGGTTACTCGACGCTCGGAGCGGTCTGCTCCCGGGCGCTGACCCTCAACTGGGGAAGATCTGCCGCTGAAGACATTCCTGTCTGGCCTCCTCTCTGGCCTCCACTCCCTGGGTGGCTCAGGTCGTTATGGCAGGGTCCTAGGATCGAGCCCCACCTGGGCTCCCTGCTCAGTGGGGAGCCTATTTCTCCCTCTCCTTTAGCCTCTGCCCGCTTCTCTCCCTACTTGTGCTCTCTCATGCACTCTCTCTCTCTCAAATCAGTAAATAAAATCTTGAAAACAACAAAAAAAGATCGGACAAAACTTAGCTTGACTGGATGTGGACAATAAATACTCTCACACACCACTGGCAAGGGTGTAAATTGGCACAACCCTTTGAAGATTCGCACATTTTACTACTAGTGGGTATATATGTTAGAGGAATTCACACAAATTCAGAGACAAGAATCCAAGGAAACATGCTTAAACATTTTTTAAAAAGATTTTATTTATTCATGAGAGACACAGAGAGAAAGGGGAGCGTCTGCCTTTGGCTCAGGGCAAGATCCCGGAATCCAGGATCAGTTCCGCATCAGGCTCCTTGCAGGGAGCCTGCTTCTCCCTCTGCCTGTGTCTCTGCCTCTGTCTCTGTGTGTTTTTCATGAATAAATAAATATAATCTTAAAAAAAATAAAGTAAATAAATAGATCTTTAAAAATGCTTATACCTATTGATGGAATTCAAGAAACACTACCCCAAAATATGGCAACTGGGCATATTGAATGTTTTTTTAAGAAGATTTATTATTATTTTTTAATTTGATAGGGAGAGAGAGAGAGAGAGGAGAGAGAGAGAGAGACAGAATGCATGGGGAGGGGAGAGGCAGAGGGCGAGGGGGAGAGACAATCTCAAGCAGACCCTGCGCTCAGCTCAATCTCATGACTCTGAGACCATGACCTGAGCCGAAATCAAGAGTTGGACACTTAAAGCCACCCAGGCGCTCCTTGAATATTTTAAATTGAAGGACTTTGAGAAATGGAAGGTGCAGGAAGAATTTTTTGACCTTTCCCTGAACCAAGTCATAGACTCCGATTCCCAGAGGAAGGGGTATCATCTCCAGGATGCCAAGAAGATTTAAAAAAACCAGACTTGTCTCCCCCGTTTCACTACCCTGAGCTCACACCCCTTTGTCTTATCACGTTTTTACATGATTTTTCACTCTTCATCACCATCAGATCCAGCATCAAAATGTTCAAGTGTAATTTTGGGTCTTCATTTTCTTGTCTTCACAAGAAAGAAGATTCATGTCACATAAAACTTACATTAGATAAATGTGTATGGTTTTCTCCTGTTAATGTGTTTTTTTCTTTTTAAGATTTTATTTATTTACTTTAGAGAGTGAGTGAGAGAGAGAGAGAGAGAGCAGGAGCAGGGGGAGCAGTAGAGACAGAGGGAGAAGCAGGCTCCTCGCTGAGCAGACACCACAACGTGGGGCTCGATCCCAGGACCCTGAGATCATAACCTGAGCCCAAGGCAGACACTCAACTCACTGAGTCATCCAGGAGCCCCTAATCTGTCTTTTGTTACAGGGCCCCAGCTGAGAACCTAGGAGATATTTTCCCTGCCCTTTTACTGCATTGTCATAGGAGGCAAAAAAATGGAAAAACCACAGGTATATTCATCAATTTGAATGACTCACAAAAATAATGTTGAGTAAAAAAGTTGCAAAAGAACAGATATATTCTGATGGATACCAAACAGAAATGCACACGTGTGCCCTGAAAGACATGCATCATAATGTTCATGGCAGCTTTAAAATTTAAAAAACAAAACAAAACAAAAAATAAATAAATAAATAAATAAATAAATAAATAAATAAATAAATAAATAAAAAATTAAAAAAAATTTAAAAAAATGTTTTAGGGATCTCTGGGTGGCGCAGCGGTTTGGCGCCTGCCTTTGGCCCAGGGCACGATCCTGGGGACCCGGGATCGAGTCCCACGTCGGGCTCCCGGTGCTTGGAGCCTGCTTCTCCCTCTGCCTGTGTCTCTGCCTCTCTCTCTCTCTCTCTCTCTCTCTCTCTCTGTGACTATCATAAATAAAAAAATAAATAAATAAATAAATAAAAATAAAAAATGTTTTAAACTAAATTTAATTTAATTTAAAAAAATGTTTTAAGTTTTTATTTGTAAGTAATTTCTACACCCAATGTGTGGCTTGAACTCATAACCCTGAGATCAAGAGTCACATGCTCCATCAACTGAGCCAGCCAGGTACCCAATGGCAGCTTTATTAATAAAAGCCCGAACTGCAAACAACCCAAACGTCCATTCATGGCAAAATGGATGGCAAATCCCTGCATTACAATGCTCTATGCCAAAGAAAATGAACTGCTTGAACACATAACACAAACAAGGTGAGGAGAAAGAAGCCGGACATAAAAGAGTATACCCTGAATGTTTCAATAAAGTTCAAATCAAGCAAAAGTTATGTTCCGTGTTAGAAGTCAGGAGTAAAGGTTGGGGGAGCAACTGGGAGGGGGCACAGGAGGTGTGCCTGAGTTCCTGGTAGGGTTCTTTTTTTAAAAATTTTTATTTATTTATTCATGGGAGACACAGGGAGAGGCAGAGACACAGGCAGAGGGAGAAGCAGGCTCCCCGCAGGGATGAGGGACTCGGTCCCAAGACCCCAGGATCACGATCCGAGCTGAAGGCAGACGCTCAGCCGCTGAGCCACCCAGGGGCCCCTCCTGGTAGGGTTCTGTTTCTTGATCTGGGAAGAAGATCCCCTGAAGGCACCCTGGGAGCGGTGCCTTCTGCAAAACTTCACCAAGCAGCGTGCTCATGATTTGTGTACTTACTTTTTTGTATTTACGTTTGTGGTGGTTTTAAAACATGACCACAAATGACTTGACACTCCTCCCATTGAGAGGTGGGGTCTAGGTACCCTCCTCCCCTTGTACTTGGATGTGCTTCTGCTACAGGTGGATCAAAAGACCATGATGGAAGGAATGTGGCATCACTTCCAAGAAGGAGTCATAAAAGCCCGCGCTGTCCCTCCTTGCCTGCTGGGAACACTCCTTCTTGCCATCCTGAGTCACTCTGCAAGAAGTCTGGCTACTTTGAGCTGCCAGACTGGAGGTACCACCTGCAGCGCTGCAGTCTCCAGGCCCAGCAGAGGCTGTCCAGTCCAGGAGCCACATATGTGAGTCAAGAAATAGTTTCAGGGGCCTCTGGGTGGCTCAGTTGGTTGAGTGTCTGCCTTCAGCTCAGGTCATGATCCCAGGGTCCTGGGATTGAGCGCTGTGTTGGGCTATCTGCTCAGCGGGGAGTCTGCTTCTCCCTCTGCCCTTCCCCTTCTTGTGCTTGAGAGCGCTCTCTTGGTCTCTCTCAAATAAATAAAATCTTTTTTTAAAGATTTTATTTATTTATTAATGAGAGACACACAGAGAGAGGCAGAGACACAGGCGGAGGGAGAAGCAGGTTCCACGCAGGGAACCCGACGTGGGACTCGATCCCGGGACTCCAGGATCACACCCCGGGCTGAAGGTGGTGCTAAACCTCTGAGCCACCAGGGCTGCCCAATAAATAAAATCTTAATAAAAGAAAATAAAAGGAAATCATTTCAGATGAGTACTCTCCAGCTCCCACTCCTCCAGCCCAAACTCCTGACCCAGAGAGCCCATGAACATAATAAAATGGTAGTGGCTGTGTTACATCACTAAGCTTTTTTTTTTTTTTAATTGTGGCGAAAAACACGTAAAAGAAATGTATCATTTTAATCCTTGTTAAGTGTACAGCTCAGTAGTGTTAAGTATATTCACATAGTTATGCAACTGATTCCAGAACTTTCTCACCTTGAGAAAAGGAAACTCAGTGGGGAGTCTGCTTCTCTTTCTCTCTCTCTCTTCCTCTCCCCCCTGCTCATGCTGTCTCTCAAATAAGTAAATAAATATTTTTTAAGGACTTTATTTATTTGACAGAGAGAGAGAGCACAAGTAGGCGAGTGGCAGATAGAGGGAGAGGGAGGGAGAAGCAAGCCCTCCGAAGAGCAGAGAGCCCGATGCGGACTCGATCCCAGGACCATGGGATCATGACCTGATCCAAACGCAGATGCCCGACCAACTGAGACACCCAGGCACAGCAATAAATAAAATCTTAAAAAAAAAAGAGAGAGAGAGATCATATGCATTTGTCCTTTTTAGGTGACTGGCTTATTTCACTTAGCATCCTGTCCTCAAGTTTTATCCAGGTGGTAGCATGTGCCAGAGTCTGCTTTCTTACCAAGACTGAATAACACTCTATTGCACACACATACCACGTTTTGCTGGTCTCCTCTTCCGCTGATGGACACTTGGGTTGCTTCCACCTTTTGGCTGCTGTGAATAATGCTGCCGTGAACCTGACACGTCACTAGTTTCAAGGTGGCTTGTTACACCACAGCAAACAGCTGGAACGATGTTGGGCCTCACTAAAAATTAATTAAAGAAAAAAAGTGACTACACTTAAAAAAGAAGGTGTTCCCCAGCAAAACATTCCTACAAATATCAGGCAACATGCAGACGCTCAGGGAATGCAGCACCATGACCTCTTCTCGAAAAAACAAACCTTGTCTGTGCCAGACAGCACCAGCCAGGGATAAATCCAAATAAACAAGACCAGGCATGGAGAAGCTGTAAGCAGAAGGTCTGGGGTGAGTACAAAATCTACTTAAATACGAAGATTAAAGAAAGGAGGGAATCATGATTACTTGGATGGAGATAGACGATATAAACTTAGATCTTGTAAAAAAAAAATGTAAAAACACATACCATCTACCACTAGATGTAACCACGTCTGTAGGCCTGTATCTAGTTGTACTCGTAACTCGACACATTTGAAGAAGGTGCCCTGGAGATGGAGGGATGTAACAGTATGATGTCTTCCTCGAAATACCAGAAAAGCAATCAACTGTATCTACTCTTGAACTTTGGTGGGCACACCCTCCTATCCCGGCCATGCCACCAGCTCCAGCGTCCTTCCTCCCTCCACCAAAGGGGCACATGCACAAGGCAGAGAAGTGAACCCTCATGGGGGGTCAGTGGGCCCCCCAGAGCCCTGGTAACCTGGATCTCTTTTCTGCCACCTTCAATTGATTTTGCCTATTCTAGAATTTATATTTAACCAGAGGCATAGGGGCACCTCGGTGGCTCAGTGTTGAGCATCTGCTTTTGGCTCAGGTCATGATCCCGGGGTCTTGGCATCAAGTTCCATATAGGGCTCGCCACAGGAAGCCTGCCTCTCCCTCTACCTGTGTCTCTGCCTCTCTCTGTGTCTCTCATGAATAAATAAGTAAAACCTTTAAAAAATAAAAATAAACGGAGGCATATAGTTTATAGGCTTTTTCCATTCAAAATGATTTTGAGATTCATTCAGGTTGTTATGTGTATGAGTCTGGCAGTCTGGGTTCTTTATTTTAGGGCTGAACAGTAGTCCATTGTGTGGGGACACCAATTTATCTACTCATCATTCATGGAGGATGCTATAGGCTGAATTTTTTGCTCTCCCCCATTCACATGGGATGGTATTTAGAGGTGATTAGGTCATGAAGGTAAAGCCCTCCTGAATGGGGTTAATGCCTTCTAAAAGAGACCCCAGAGAGATTCCCCTCCTACTTCTGCCAAGTGAGGACACAGCGAAGAGATGTCCCTCTAGGAACCAGGAAGCAGGCTCCCACCAGACACCAAGCCTGCCAGCACTTTGACCATGGACTTCCCAGACTCCAGGCCTGTGAGATATAAAATTCTGTTGTTTATAAGTCCCCCAGGCCATGGTATTTTGTTACAGCATCCCTAATGGAATAAAACAATGAGTATTGGGATTGTTTTCAATTTAGGGCTATTACTTGTAGAGCTGCTGGGGAAATTTGCCTGTGAGTCTTCCTGCGGACATATGCTTTCATTTCCTCTGATGACTTAGGAACGGGCTGGCTTAAGTTAAATGTTATGTTTCAATTTTTAAGAAGCTGCCAATCTGTTTTCCAAAATGGTGTAGTATTTATATTCCTAGAGACAGTGTATGAGGGCTTTATTTACTCCATATCCTCCCCATACTTGGCATGGTTGGTCTTTCAAATGGTTGCCATTCCAATGGGTGAGTAATGGTGTCTCACTGTGGTTTTAAGTAGTGTTTCCCTAATGACTAACAACAGTGGCCAGTTTTTCTTGTCTTTATTGGCCATCTATAGATCTTCTTTGGTGAAGTGTTCAAACCTTTTCCCATTTCTTTTGGGTTGTTTGTGTTATCCTGGAGTTGTAAAAGCTCTTTATAGTTTCTGATTACAAGTGCTTTGCCAGATATACATATTGTGAATATTTTCTCCCAGTCTGTGGCTTGCCTTTTAATTTTCTTATTGGTGTTTTTGGAAATTCATGTTTGTTTTTGTGTCAGTAAAATATCCAAAAGAGGGAGAAGTTCAGTGCAGGGGTGGTGCTCCAAGCCCAGCCGACTGGGTGTCACTCAGCAATCCAGATAAAGTGAAGCTGAAATGCCACAGACTCTGACATCATAACTCCTGTCTGGTGTTAAGATTTCCACATTTCGAGTCTGGCTGGTGAAGGGCCAGGCAGGCGGGTTCTGTGCTAGACGCTGCCCCCTGCTGGCCACTTGCTCTTTTGGACCCCGGGGTGCCCACTGGAGGTGTCCCTGAGTCACCTGGCTTGGAGGTTGCTGGGACGCCAGGGCAGGTGGGCCTCCCACCTGGCCTCTCCCCTGGATGTGGGGAAGGCTTCCTGTTGGCAGCACATCACTGGGACAGTTCTTGCCTCAGGCATTTCAGATTTAGTTCTTGGAATCTCCAAGTTTGGGAGGACAAACAGAACTGCTCTGCCCTGGGGAGGGAGTTCAGATGCAGGACACGGAAGTGGCTCCACCTGGCCTGGGAGTAGCTGTGAGCACGGCTGGCCACCCTGAGTTCTCTGCCACTATTGGAAGGTCTAATCACAAAGGTAAAATGTGGCATCTTGGGGATGGACAGTTCCCTCCCAAGATGCCACTGTGGACCAGGGTGCAGAGCCCGTGTCCTCTCTTGGGTTTAAGCCTTTGGATGGACTCACCAAGGTTGCTATTTTCTCAGGCTGGATCCCCCTCCAAGCATGCTGTGGGGTCAAAGGACTGCAGGGACGCAGTAGGCAAGGGTGGGGGTCCTGGTGTGGGAGGTCATCATTCTAGTTCCTCACCTCTACAGGTGGGGTCTGGAGCTTCCTCCCTCTGGGTCTGACCAGCGCTTGTCAGCTTGGTCCTGCACCTGCAGGTGGATTCTCTGGAGTACAGAAACAACAAAAGAAGATGGAATTTCAGGGACTTGATCTTTCTCTTGCCCTGACCCTGCTGGCATGTTCACCTATGGACTCTTTTAGAGTATTATTATTATTATTATTTTAAAGATTTTATTTATTTATTCATGAGAGACACAGAGAGAGAGGCAGAGACACAGGCAGAGGGAGAAGCAGGCTCCATACAGGGAGCCCAATGTGGGACTCGATCCCGGGTCTCCAGGATCACACCCTGGGCCAAAGGTGGCGCTAAACCGCTGAGCCACCCGGGCTGCCCTATTAATATTATTTTTAAAGTAGGCTCTGCGTCCAATGTGGGGTTCAAACTCACGACTCTGAAAAAAAAAAAAAAAAAAAAAAAAAAAAAAACCTCACGACTCTGTGTTCAAGACCTGAGTGGAGACCAAGAGTCAGACACTCAACTGACCGAGCCACCCAGGCACTTCTATTCTAGAACATTTTTAAATGCAAAAAACAAAACAAATAGGACTACGAAAGAAACTGATTTTGTTGAAATACAATGATCGAAATATTTGAAAATGTGTACTATAACAGCAGGTCTACTAATGTCAGTATTTTCAAAAGAGAATAATGTGAACAGTATTTCAAGACATCCACGACGATTGCGTGGGATACAAATCCTGCTAGGTTGCTGTGTACACAATTGAAGAAAATGCTAGGTTCATTTTTTAAATTTAATTTTATTATTTTTTATTTTTTAAAGATTTCATTTATGTATTGAAGCAGGGGGGGAGAGGGGGAGAAAGAGGGACAGAAAATCTCAAGGAGACCCTCTGCTGATCTGGGAGCCGACTCAGGGCTCGATCCCAGGACCCCAAGATCCCTAAGCTGAAACCATGTGTCCTCAGACACTGAAGGGACTGAGCTACCCAGGCATCCCTTAAGAGTTTATATGTTAATCCCTACACCCAACATGGGGATCAAGAGTTGCATGCCCTACCAACAGAGCCACCCAGGTACCCCCAAAATCTAGATTTCAGTTGGAGGTTAATAAAGGCAAAGATGTAATTTTTTTCGATCCAAGTTCACAAAACCCTCTGGATTCTGTCCACTGTTGCCCGGGGGTCCATGGACCCCAGGTTGAAACCCTGGTGCAAGGGAGAAAGAGGAGCAAACGTGAGGACCCAGCCATCTCTTCGGTAGAGACGCTCAGCACGAAGGTGTCCTTACAAATCTCCGGGGCGCGGGCTCATTCCGCAGAGCCGGCCCTACACGTCTTGGCAGTCCCCGGGCAGGTGCACAGGCCTCAGGCTCCACGGACCGAGGCAGGCCAGACTGACGAGGGCCCAGCTCCCTCGCCTCCTGCCTTCCCATGCACAGCGCCCGTGTGAGGAGAGTCAGGACAAACCCCATTCCCCAGGCGTCAGCGAGGGCGCCCTCCTCCCTCATCCGTGGAAGCAGAGACCCCTGCTCCTCCCTCCACTGACCTCCTCAGGGCAGCCTCAGTGGCCTTTGGGTTTGGGCCTGCCCCCACATCACAGCCTGCGTGTCCAGGTCCAGCTCTCAGGGTGAGGAGGGGCTCCTCCTCTGCCCCCCCTTACCCACGCCAGGAGCTGCTGGGCAGCAGGCAGGCTCCCCTGGGCCTCTGCCCGGCCGAGGCCGTGTCCTGCGGCCCTAAGTGAGCAGCGGGCACAGCCGGCCTCGGTCCAGGCTGCCCCCATTTCCCTGACCCGGGGGTCTTGGGGGAGTATTCCACAGGCTCGAATAGCCCCCGTCGGCACGGGACGGGGCCACTGTCCCAAGCCCTGGTCCTCCACCTGCAGGGCCGTGAGGGTCTGGAGAGCTAAGCCCTCTTGGATCCCTCCCCCTGCCTTCTAGAGGGAGTGGGCCGGGTGACCAGTGACAGTGACAGCCGTGGCGAGTGTCCTGAGTTTATTCCCCTGCCGCACAGAGTGGACCTGGAGGGCCCGCCCCGCCCCTCCGACGGCCAGGTGCCTGGGGACACTTCGGTGCTCACCTGGAGGATCCTGCTGTGCTTGCTTTCCAGCTAAAGGGAAATAGCCAGAAGGGAAAGATGCATCATGTGTTAGATGCAGCCACTGTCAGAAATGGCCAGGGCCAGGACTCGGTCTGTCTCAGGAGGGACAGGCGGAGGGAGATGTGCAGCCTGAAGGCCAGGGAGCGGGAGGCCCCAGGGGACATGGGAGACGGTGGGCATGACCCAAATCAGGAGAACCAAGCCTCTCTCCCGCGTTTAACACCCATCCCGGCGGATGTGATCCCTGCTGTAACGATTACATCTGCCCCTCCTACTGCGCGGTCCTTGGGGGGCCTTAGTCAATTCATCTCTGGATCCTGGTCCCCAACACAGTGCCCAAGACACTTGGCATTTAAAAAAATTATATATATAAAAAATTATAGTAATGAGGAAGGAAAGAAAGAAGTAATGGATAACTGGACTAGAGTTTTATAATTCTCTCAACCTTGCCTGCCCTGATCAGAATGTTTACCTGTGATGTGTTCAATGTCGTCTTCATTTTTTTAAAAAAGATCTTACTTATGAGAGACACAGAGAGAGGCAGAAACACAGACAGAGGGAGAAGTAGGCTCCCTGCGGGAATCCGGATGGGGGACTCAATCCCTGGACCCCCGAATGACACCCTGAACCGAAGGCAGATGCTCAACTGCTGAGCCACCCAGGCGTCCCTAATGTTGTTTTCATTTTAAAAGCCTTTATGCTTCTCCTCCTTAAAAAAAAAAAAAAAAAAAGGAAAAAAGAAAAAAGAAAAAGAAAAAAGAAAAAATAATCTGTCTCATACCATCAGTTAAAACCTATCCAAACGCATTATGGGAATAAATAGGTTTGAAGTTACTTTGTACTTTATGCTTTTTTTTCCCCCTTTGGTTTTTCCTTTCCTCTCTTCCTCTCTTTTGCTATGAAAGTTACGCGTTTTATTATTTTATTTTCTTTTTCCCTAGCAACTGCAGTGTTATTCAATTGGTGGTTGTCTTAAACTTTTATTTATTCATTCATTCATTCATGAGACACAGAGAGAAGGCACAGACACAGGCAGAGGGAGAGGCAGGCTCCCTGCGGGGAGCAGGATGGGGGACTCGATCTGGGGACTCTGGGATCACACCCTGAGCCAAAGGCAGACCCTCAACCACTGAGCCACCCCGGCGTCCCTTAAAACTTTTTTTTGCCTTAAATTCTTAAAAAAGAGGGCACCTGGGTGGCTCGGTGGTTGAGCATCTGCCTTCAGCCCAGGGCGTGATCTCGGGGTCCTGGGATCGAGTCCCGCAGGGGGCTCCCTGCAGGGAGACTGCTTCACCCTCTGCCTGTGTCTCTGCCTCTCTGTGTCTCTCCCGAATAAGTAAATACAATCTTTAAAAATTAATAAATAAAAATAAATAACTCTTTTTAAAAACCTGCGCTGTTTCGGGGTGTCCCCAGCTGGAGGTATCCCGCAGAGGCCGGCCGGGCACTCCCTGAGGGTCAGGGGGCGGCGGAGCCTGCCCAGCGCGTCCGCGACCCCGCGCGATCCCCCACGCGACCTGGCGGGGGCGCAGGTGAGTCCGCACCTGGCGGAGGGAAGGAGCCGGGCTGCGGGAGGCTGCGGGGTCCGGCCGGCTTTCAGGTACCGATGTTCTCCTCCAGGGGACAAACCCGGCTTATTTTTATTTTTTATTTATTTTATTTTATTTATTTTATTTTATTTATTTATTTATTTTTTATTTATTTATTTATTTATTTATTTATTTATTTATTTATTTATTTATTTATTTATTTATTTATTTATTTATTTATTTATTTATTTATTTATTTATTTATTTATTTTTCCGAGCGCGGGTTTAAACTGGAGATTTCAAACCTGGCGCCCCGCCGGGAATTTAAAACTGGCAGTGCCGCCTAGTGGCGGTGGGGGGAATGACCGCGCCCCCGCACGGACCCAGACCAGAAAGTGGAGGGTGAGAGGCTGTCCTTGAACTTCAATGTCCTCACGCACGAAATAAATGATACTTAGGTGAGGTGATGGATGTGTTAACCGACTACATGGGGGAGTTCTTTCACAATGTATACGTCTATCGAAGAGCCACGGTGTACCCCTGAAATATCTTACAGTTTTAAAGATCTTGTTTTATTCGTTTTTTATTTTACTTTATTATTTTTTAAAGATTTTATTTATTTATTCATGAGACACAGAGCTAGAGGCAGAGACACAGGCAGAGGGAGAAGCAGGCTGGGAGCTCCACGTGGGACTCCATCTCAGGTCCCTAGGATCACACCCTGGGCCGAAGGCGGTGCTAAACCGCTGAGCCACCCAGACTGCCCTACTTTATGTTTTTTTTTTTCTTTATGTTTTTTAACATTAAAGAATATTAAAGAGATTAAAATATTTTTTAAAATATTTTATTATTTATTTATTTGAGAGAGAGAGAGAAAGAGAGCACAGGTGGGGGTAGGGGCAGAGGGAGAGGGAGAAGCAGACTCCCTACTCAGCACAGGACCAGCCTGTGCCTCCATCCAAGGACCCTGAGACCATGACCTGAGTGGAAATCAAGAGTCTGATGCTTAAGCGACTGAGCCCCCTGGATGCCTCTATTTATTTCTCTGAGAGAGAGAGCACAGCACGTGTGTGAGCCAGTGGAGGGCCAGAGGTAGAGGGAGAGAATCCAAAGCAGACTCTGCTGAGTGTGGAGCCTGTCCCAGGATCGATCCTATGACCCGGGGATCATGACCTGAGCTTAAACCAAGAGTCACAGGCTTGACAGACTGAGCCACTCAGGTGCCCAAGAAACATCTGACAATTTTAAATGTCAATTATAAAACTGAAATTAAAAAAGAGAGGGACACCTGAGTGGCTCAGTCAGTTAAGCAGTTAAGCATCAGCCTTTGGCTCAGATCATGATCCCGGGGTCGTGGGATTGAGCCCCCTGTCAGGCTCTCTGCTCAGCGGGAAGTCTGCTTCTCCCTCTCCCTCCGTCCATCCCCCTGTTTGTGTGCACCCTCTGTCTCTCTCAACCAAATAAAATCTTTAAAAAAGAGAGAAATTTGCTGCTTAACGTAAAAAACCAAAGACTTTCAAGCTAGAAAGGGGCTTTAAAGAGTATCCATGGCAAACACACCCCCCCATTTTATGTCTGGGGACAGTCTCTCCCACCTATGAGGATGATGCTTTTAATATTACAGGTCATGACCTAAAGGGATTGAGTAGTGACACTTTATTTTTTTTTTAAGATTTTGTTTATTTATTCATGAGAGAGAAAGAGAAAGAAAGAGAGAGAGAGAGAGAGAGAGAGAGAGAAGCAGGCTCCATGGAGGTAGCCTGATACAGGACTCGATCTGGGACTCCAGGATCATTCCCCGGGCGGAAGGTAGGTGCTAAACCACTGAGCCACCCAGGGATCCCTGAGTAGTGACACTCTAGAGAAAGGCCTCTGTTAATAAATCATGAAAAGGGGCACCTGGGTGGCTCAGTCGGTCGAGTGTTAGACTCTTGATTTTGGCTTAGGTCATGATCTCAGGGTCCTGAGATGGAGCTCTGCGTCTGGCTCCAAGCTCAGTGCAGGTCATGATCTCAGGGTCCTGAGATGGAGCTCTGCGTCTGGCTCCAAGCTCAGTGCAGAGTCAGCTTATCCCTCTCCCTCTGCCCTTTCCCCTGCTTGCTCTCTCTTTCAAGTGAACAAACAAAATCTTTAAAAGAGGAAGAAGAGAAGAAGAAGAAGAAGAAGAAGAAGAAGAAGAAGAAGAAGAAGAAGAAGAAGAAGAAGAAGAAGAAGGAGAAAAAGAAGAAGGAGAAAAAGAAGAAGAAGGAGAAAAAGAAGAAAAAAAAGAAAAAGAAGAAGGAGAAAAAGAAGAAGGAGAAAAAGAAGAAAAAAAAAGAAGAAATAATCATGAAAAGGGAGAGAGACAAGAACTTTTTTACCTGCACCTACTATGCCTCTCGAAAGCACACCAGGGCTTGAACCTGCCCAGATCCAAAAAGTATGTGGTTTGGAGCACCCTCCTGCATACCACCAGTTTGTCAGTGACCTTCTTTTATTTCCTATTTTTTTTAAAGATTTTATTTATTTATTCATGAGAGAGACAGAGACATAAACAGAGGGAGAAGCAGGCTCCATGCAGGGAGCCCGATGTGGAACTTGATCCGGGGACTCGGGGATCACGACCTGAGCCAAAGGCAGATGCTCAACCACTGAGCTACCCAGGTGTCCCTGTCAGTGACCTTCTTAAAATTTGCTTCAAAGACTGAATAAAATTCATTATGCCCATAGCATTTCTTCATGTATACATTCCCATTCGTTCAGCAAATCTCTAGGGATGACACTGTGCCAGGCACTGGGCTTTGTGCTGGAGATTCAGAGAACACACTGGTCTTGGGTTCTTGGGCTCGGAGCATAAATGGTGGAGGGAGAAGCAGGCTCCATGCAGGATCCCGATGTGGGACTCAACCCCAGGACTCCAAGATCACGCCCTGGGCCAAAGGCAGGCGCCAAACCGCTGAGCCACCCAGGGATCCCCCATTTTTAACTTATTATTTAAGGAATCTCTACACCCAACATGGGGCTTGAACTCATGACCCTGAGATCAAGAGTCACATATTCTTCTCACTGAGGCAGCCAGGCACCCCCACGTTGATCTTTTTGAGACTCCTTTGTAAGCTCTTTCAAGATTGGTCTGGAGTAAGTCTTCCCTCTCTGGCTAATTGAACCCCGCTCTTAAGGTGTGGCTCGTCTGGGATCTCTACGGAACATCCTATGCTTCCAGTGGAGTCTCCTACCTACTAGAAACAATTCCTAATTCTTACCAGTTCGGGGAGACTGTTCAGCTTATGGCTCCGCAGTGATTGTTCTTTTCCTGGAAGGCATTTTTGCCAGGCCCTGTGGAGTTTCACTGTTCAGCTTATGGCTCCGCAGTGATTGTTCTTTTCCTGGAAGGCATTTTTGCCAGGCCCTGTGGAGTTTCTCGACCTGCAGACACAAACTGGTCTCCGGTCAAAGACTCAGGGGACCCTATGCTCTTTATCTGCTTCTCTCTCTTCCCAGCAGCTCAGGCCTGTCCGTTCTTGGCCTCTCCAAACCTCAGTCCGTGTCTCTTCGACTCAGCGAGACTGCTGGGCTTTGCTGGGGTTTCCCTTCATCGCGCTGAGTCTGGATTTGACTTGCAGGTGGGAAGCCTGGGAGGTGGCTCTTGGGTCTTGACTCTGGGTTCTCCGCGGGGGCCTGGATGCAGCAAAGCGGGGTGACCGCCAGATGGCGCCACGGCGCGCAATCCGTTCCGCGCAAAGGCTGGGGGCGCCCGCGAGCATCGCCTCCTTGGGCCCCGGCGTGTGTTGCCGATGCCCACCGCGTGCCAGGCAGTGTGCCGGGTTCTGGGGGCTTGAGTTGCCTTGATCCTAACAGAGCTTCAAGGGGTAGAGAACCATGACCTTCCCAGATGAGGACCTGAGGCTCCAGAGGCGTAGCCAGCAAGCAGGAAAGCACGCAGGGAGGCCGGCCTGACCCCAAAACCTGTGCGCTCCACCTGCCCTGCACCCCCCGACCCCCCAGGGATTGCACTTCCGTGTTGAAGTTGTTTTTCTACATCATAGGACATCACGGAGACAAAAGCCACCTCCCTATGGTGAAGGGAGGACTTTGAGGGACAAAACATTTTTGACGACTCGGTCATTAGTTTGCTACCATCCCTCCAAGACTGGGGGGCTGTGGCTTAGTGTCTGGGTGTCTGGCTTCATCACCAGCTGAGGAGACAAACGGGCACAGTGGGCACAGTGAGACATCCAGGGAGCTGGGACAGGCCCTGGAGGGAGGGGTCTGCTGAGGAAAGGGTGCCTGGGGCATCCCCCCCTCTTCCTAGGCTCCACAATTACTGGATGTTCAATCTGGTAAAGCGCTTCCTTTCCTGGGGCCTCGGCTTCCTTATCTGTAAAATGGGATCACTGTTATCTGGCTCTCAGGGTGCCGAAGGACAGATTGAGAGTGTATCAAAGATACAACTCCAGAGTCGTGTCAGTGCCAGTAAGTGAGCGCGATGGCACGAATGGCAAAGGGCAGCTACGGGAAGCGTCCCCAAGGAAACCCAGAGGACTTGCAGGAGCGACACAGGGGTGCCAAGGTTTCCGAGTCCAAGCCGCGGGGGGTGAAAGGGACTCTTTCAGACTTGCAGAATGTGGGGTGACAGCGACATCTCGTATCTAGTGGGCAGGTGGGGAGAGGCAGCGAGGGCCCCAGTGCTAATCTGAGATGCTATTGGTGGTGGGAGAAGCTGGGAGAAAGGGGAGCAGGAGGGGCAGGATCTGACTTAGGCCCTGGGAGGAACAGAGAGGCCCCGGCGGGGGACGGGGGGGCAGAGAGGACCCCCAGAAAGCCGACTGAGATGAGCCACCGAGGCCAGGGAGATTGCAGAGGGTGCAGGGGGTGGGTTCCGGGGTCAGGAGAGTGTGGGTGCCTGCTGGGCCAGGGCATCATTTCCGAGGCTGGGAAGGGAAGAAAAGGGACAAAGGGGTGGGTCATGGGAAGTTGTTTTTAGCTGGGAAGAGAGAGACCAGTGCAGAGGAAGAGAAATTAATACTGAAGCCGAGGGCAAATGCTGGCAGCAGTCCCACCAGGGCTGCGAACCGTGTGCAGATGTTCCTAAATAAACCCTCCATTGTGGGCGCCCGGGGGGTCAGCGGTTGAGCAGCTGCCTTCGGCTCAGGTGGTGGACCCCGGGGTCCTGGGATCGAGTCCCGCATCGGGCTCCCTGCGGGGGAGCCTGCTTCTCCCTCTGCCTGTGTCTCTGCCTCTCTCTGCATGTCTCATAAATAAATAAAATCTTAAAAAAAAAAAACAACCCAAAACCTACATTGTACACACACATACGTATCTTGCAAAGCCTATAACTTTAGAACAAGTTGGTTTTCAGTAGAAGGTGGTTATAAGAGAAATATACAGACACAGTACACGGGCGCCTGGGTGCCTGTCGGTGAAGCGTCTGCCATCGGCTCAGGTCATGATCCCGGGGCCCTGGATCGAGCCCCGTGTTGGGCCCCCTGCTCAGAGGGGAACCAGCTTCTCCCTCTCGCCCCTGCTCGTGATCTCTCCTGCTCTTTCTCTCTCTCAAATAAAGAAATAAAACCTTAAAAAAACAAGAAATATACAAACACAATACCTATTCTCTCTACCACAATGTCATTAAAATATAATGAAAAAATATATTTGCAATAACAACATAAAATATAAAGTACGTTGGAATGAATTTAACAAAAAGGTTGTAGGACCTAGGCTTAAAAATTTTTTAAAAAGGGGGCAGCCCGGGTGGCTCAGTGGTTTAGCGTCGTCTTCAGCCCAGGGCCTGATCCTGGAGACCTGGGATCGAGTCCCACGTCAGGCTCCCTGCATGGAGCCTGCTTCTCCCTCTGCCTGTGTCTGTGCCTCTCTCTATGTGTCTCTCATGAATAAATAAAATCTTTAAAAATATATTTATATTTTTTTGCTGTCCCTAACAAATGGTGTACTTTTTTAAAAAATTTATTTATTGGGATACCTGGGTGGCTCAGTGGTTGAGCATCTGCCTTCGGCTCAGGGTGTGATCCTGGGGTCCCAGGATCCAGTGCCACATTGGCTTCCCAGCAGGGAGCCTGCTTCTCCCTCTGCCTGTGTCTCTGCCTCTCTCTGTGTGCCTCTCATGAATAAATAAATAAATAAAATCTTTTTAAAAATAGATTTATTTATTAATTTGAAAGAGAGAGAGAGCATGTGCACCGTGGGGGTGGGAGGGGCAGAAGGTGAGAGTCTCAAGCAGATGCCACACCAAGTGTGGGGCTCGCTGTGGGACTTGATCTCATGACCCAGAGATCCGTATCAGAGCTGAAACCAAGAGTTGGAGACTCAATGGACTGGGCCACCCAGGCGCACCTACAAATGGTATTTTATTTATTCATTTTTATTTTTTATTTTTTTCAAATGGTATTTTAAAAAACGTGGCTCACATAAAAAAAAAAAGGTTTAGCTACCTATCCAATATGTTAAGCCACATTTATTCCAGACGTCTTCAGGATTTAATACAAAAGCAAACCAACAAACAAAAAAGCAGCAGATTTACTGGAAGAAAACTTGGTATAGGTTAAAGTTCACATAACTTTAGAACAAGAAAACTAAAGCCAAAGCAAACATCATAAGGAAACATTTGATAAGCTTCACCGGATAGAAAATTTAAGTACCATAAATAACATTCAAAAGCAAATGACGACCTGGGAAAAATGTTTGCAACAGATATGACAAGAGATTGGTACTTTTAATCTCTAAAGAGCTATTCAAAAATTAATTAAAAAGATGTTTATTTTAATAGAAAAATTGTCTCTGGGCATAAGTAGGCAATTTACAAAACACACATACACACACACACACACACACACACACACAAAAAAACCACAAATACAATGTCCAAAATAGAAGAGTATTGTTCCTTTTTTATTAATTATTTATTTATTTGAGAGAGAGAGAAAATATGGAGGCGGGGTGGGGGGAAGTGGGGGGCAGAGAGAGAGGGAAAGAGAATCTAAGCCAACTCCACAATGAGGGTAGAGCCTGACATGAGTCTCAATCTGACGACCCCGAGGTCATGACCTGAGCTAAAATGAAGTCAGACACTTAACCAACTAAGCTACTCAGGTGCCCCGAACGGTATTATTTCTTACATATAAATTAGTAAAGATTAAAGAATAATAATAAAACCTAGAGTAGGAGAGTGTGAAGGAAAACAGGTACCGTATTTTCTGGAGAACAGTTTGCCAGTACCTTTAAAAAACATTTCAAAAGTGTGTAGTTCATATTGTGATTCTTAATATTACTAATATCCTTGTCCTATATTATGAAAAAAAAAACCCAGGGTGATCATCTCTTTTTCTTTTTAAAGATTTTATTTATTTATTCATGAGAGACACACAGAGAGGCAGAGACACAGGCAGAGGGAGAAGCAGGCTCCCTGCGGAGACCCCAATGCAGGACTCAATCCCAGGACCCCAGGATCACGACCTGAGCCAAAGGCAGACGCTCAACCATTGAGCCACCCAGGTGCCCCCAGGGTGATCATCTTAATCCAAGGAGGATAATCCCACTCGCTTGCCACAGAGATCGGCTGGGTAAAGTTCCCTTCCTTTGGCCAAAGGACTGGTTTTGGTTTGGCCACTTTACCCTATTTGAGCCAAAGACAGTCAAGCGGAGGTTTGCTGGGGCTGCTGGGAAAGATTACTTGTTCTTTGGCAAGGACTCTCAGACGTGCACCCTCCCTCCTTCTCTGGAAGGAATGGAATATATTAAGAACCCTGGAGATGCAGCAACCATGTTGCCACTGTGAGACATGGAGCCAAGGATGAAGCTGTCCTGAGGGAGGCAGAGTGAAGAGAAGGACTGGGTCCCCGATGGTATTGTGGGACCCTGTGAATCACACCAACCCCGAAGCCTTCTATCCTCTGTATCTTCTTAATAAATCCCCTCTATCCCTTAGTTGGAGTTCCCCCTAGAGGCAGGCCTTGAGACAAGGATTCAGAGCAAGTGGCTGGAGAAGGGATTCCAGGGGCACTTGGCTGGCTCAGGTGTTTAAGCATTTGACTTTGGCTCCAGTCATGATCTAGGGGTCCTGGAATTGAGCCCCACATTGGGTTCCATGCTCAGAGGGGATTCTGCTTCCTCTCCTTCTCTCTCCCCTCACTCGTGATCTCTTTTTCAAATAAATAAAATCTTAGGGACGCCTGGATGGCTCAGGGGCTGAGAATCGTTGTTGTTGTTTTTTAAAGATTTATTTATTTATTCATGAGAGACACAGAGAGAGGCAGACACATAGGCAGAGGGAGAAGCAGGCTCCCTGCAGGAGCTGGATCAGGCTCCCTGCGAGGAGCCTGCTTCTCTCTCTGCCTATGTCTTTCCTCTCTCTCTCTGTCTTTCATGAATAAATAAATAAAATCTTTTTAAAAATCTTTAAAAAAAAAAAAAAGTGATTCCAGGAGGAGAGCCATGGAAATGAGGCAGGGGAGGGAAGCATGTATGATATGAAGCCACTCTCCCCTGGGGGCAACGGGAACTTAATCCCACCGGGGGAACTCAGGGATACAGCATCACAGAGGCTGCCAAGTTATCTCAGTGGAGAGGCCAAGAAGCAGGGTGTTTATAGGGCAGCTCCCAGGCCACCGTTAAATGGAGGCTGCTGTCTCCAGGCGCACTAACCAGCTGGGACCTCTAGTTTACCCGTGTGTTGGCCAAGTGTGCTCCCCGGCCAAGAGGAATAAGTCCCAAAGCGGAGACACATGCCCACAGCGAGCAAAAGCAGCCTGCTGTCTGTGGAATGAGTGTCCGGGGGACACAGGCGGGGCACCCACGCAGCTGCTGCACTGCTGGGAGCTGGTCACCCTGCTGCTTGAAGCAGATGGAGGGTGCACTTCAACCCAGCACTTCTAGTGATGACTGATGGCAACCTGTCCTAAGGAAACAGTGGAGGGGGGATCTGGGGGGCTCAGTGGTCCAGTGTCTGCCATCGGCTCCCATCAGATCTCGGGGTCCTGCCATCGAGTCCCACATCGGGCTCCCCTCAAGGAGCCTGCTTCTCCCTCTGCCTGTCTCTGCCTCTCTGTGTCTTTCGTGATTAAATAAATAAATCTATAAATCTATAAATAAATAAAATCTTTAAAAAAATAAGGCTTTTCTGAATAAATGAGATAATGGATTTTTTTTTTGGGGGGGGGCCTATCTGTACTTTCTGTAATGGAGCAGTTTTAGGTGTGCAGGAAAAATTGAGCAAAAAGTATACAGTCACCAAATCCCCTCTCCCCCGTTTCCTTTATTTTTATTTAAAGATTCTGTTTATTTATTTGAGGGAGAGACAGAGAGAGAGAGAGCACCAGCAGGGAGGAGAGGGAGAAGCAGACTCTCCGCTGAGCGGGGAGCCAGATGCGGGGCTTGATTCCAGGACCCTGAGATCATGACCTGAGCCGACGGCAGGTGCTTAACCACCTGAGCCACCCAGGTGCCCCAGTTTCCCCTATTTTAGCATGGGATTTAGTGTGGTATGTTTGTTGCAATTGACAAGCTGATATTGATACATTATTATTAACTAACATCCAGAGTTCACACTAGGTTCCCTCTCGGTCTTGTCCGTTCCATGGGCCGTGATGACAGCATAGTGAGTGGGCCACCACAGGGATATCACACAGAATAATAGTTTCACTGCCTTAAAAATCCTCTGTGCTCCACCTATTTATCCTCCCCGCTACCACAGCAACCACTGAGGGTTTTGCTGTCTCTGTAGCTTTGCCTTTTCCAGTATATCATATAGGTGGAATCATACGCTATGTAGTCTTTCAGCCTGGTTTCTGTCACTTCGAATATGCATTTAAAGTTCCTCCATGCAGGTGCCAGGGTGGCTCAGTCGGTTAGGCGTCTGCCTTCGGCTCAGGTCTTGATCCTGGGGTCCTGGGATCGAGCCCCGTGTCCAGCTCCCTGCTAAGGGGGGAGCCTGCTTCTCCTTCTCCCACTCCCCCTACCTGTGCTCTCTGTCAAATTTTTAAAAAAAGGACATCTGGGTGGCTCAGTGGCTGGGCGTCTGCCTTTGGCTCAGAGCGTGATTCCAGAGTCCCAGGATCAAGTCCCACACAGGGCTCCCTGCATGGAGCCTGCTTCTCCCTCTGCTTGTGTCTTTGCCTCTCTCTGTGTGTCTCTCATGAGTAAATAAATAAAATCTTAAAAAACAAACTAAAAAAGAATGCTGTTATGAACATTTGTTAAAAAAAATAAAGTTCCTTCACATCTTTTCATGACTTGATAGCTTATTTCTCTTATTTATTGACGAATATCGCATTATATGGGTGTCTCACAGTTTATCAAGTGAGCATTTTTTTAAAATAAGAAATTGTCTAGAATGGGAGATAAAGGGGATTTGGTAGGGCCGAGGCGGAGGGCAAAGGTGCGTGCAGAGAGGCACCTCACGACGACGGTGCTGTCGCGGGTGGGGAGGGAAGCCTGGCACAGCAGGGCATTCCACAGCAGGCCCTGGGCCGCCTGGCCCTGACCGGGAGAGGGGCCGCGGAAGGGAAGGCACCGGCAGGAGGCACTTAGTGAGCCCTGGGCCTCCGGGTCTTAGGAGAGAAGGCAGAGGCATGACAGGTGCAGGGACGCTTGATATCTCGTGTCATGCTGACCTGGGCCTTGAGGAATTTCCTGTGTTGCTCATGGTGGGTTTCAAAGCACCCCTGTCTCCCCCTTCCTGGCAGCTGCAGTCTGGAAAAAGTTACCACTGATCCATCGTTTTATAAATAAGCTATGAGCACGTCCCAGGAGACCAGGGCCTCAGAGCCTGGACATGTGGCACCTTCTCGGCCAAACTGGGAGGCTGCCTGTTGCCACAAGTGCCAGGGCATAATTCGCCAGCCGACCACAGCCCAATCTCCTGTCTGCCTACCGCTGCCGGGGTAGCTACAGAGGCAGCGGGGGTGCGATGTGCACCCGCCACTCCAGTTCCACCTCCCAGGTTCTAGGACTGACCGGGGCCTTAACAGCCATCTGGTCTACCCTTGGGATGACCCATTTGCCGACCAAGAAATCTGATTGTTCTTCCTCTGTTAACCTCACACCAATTGTCTCCTGTTCCTTTTATGCTCTGATCATCAACTAAAAGGTCTTCTCTACTGCCCGTGGTGGTTTTTGCAAGCCTCAGCTTGTTTTGGATTTATATGTTACCAATAGTTGTTCCAGAGATTCAGCTTAGTCTTGGCATGGTGCCCTTTTCCTGACTTTTTGCCATGATTTTTGTTGATCTGTGACCACCTTGTCATGCCTTAGCCTGGGAGGGGACAGTCTGCTCACTGGCCCATCGGTGACCCAAAGCTGGGGGCAGTGCCTCCTGCATTTCAGACTCCAGCCCCTCTGACTCGTGCAGACCACCCAGAGCCCATCCAGGGTGGGAGGTCAGGAGGGGCTCCTTGAGGGGCACAATGGGCTATGTTTTCTGCTCTTGGGGGTGCCCACCCTGTCCTCTTCCTGCTGGTCCTTTGGGAGCCACATCTCCTCTCTGGGGCTGCTTTCTTTACCACCTGCCAGTTGGGGCCCCCCCACCTTTCCTCCTGCTGCGGTCAGGGTGGGATGAGGATGTCCCATTTGATCTCATAGCATGGTCTTTTTGAGCTGAGCTCACAAAAATGTTTCCCTTGTACCAAGTGGGACTCACATTCATTTCTTTTTTTTTTTTTTTAAGATTTTATTTATTCATGAGAGACACACAGAGAGAGGCAGAAACATAGACAGAAGGAGAAGCAGGCTCCCTGCAGAGAGCCCGATGTGGGACTCGATCCCAGGACTCTGGAATCATGCCCTGACCTGAAGGCAGACACTCAACCACTGACCAATCCAGGTGTCCTCACATTCATTTCTTGTCAGGCTTAGGAACTTGTTCTGGAGGGAAGGAACCCAGGCCCCGTCTTGGAGCAAGATCCACCAGGCATTTAAATCAAGCATCACCCCTCATGCAAGTTTTTGGACTTTTTATTTTGAAATTATTTTATTTTATTAAAGATTTTACTTATTTATTGGAGAGACAGTGAGAGAGAGAGAGAGAGAGAGAGAGAGAGAGAGAGACAGCAGGGGGAGGAGCAGGGAGAGGGACAAGCAGACTGTGCTGATCCTGGAGCCCCACAAGGGGCTTCATCCCACGACCCTGAGGTCATGACCCGATGTGAAATCACGAGTCAGATGCTTAACGACTGAGCCACCCAGGCACCCCTGAAATAATTTTAGATTTATACAACAGTTGCAAAGATAGTACACTAAGTTCCTCTGTACCCTTCACCTAGCTTCTCCTAATGTTACTATCTTGCCTAACCATGGCATCCTGATCAAAACCAAGAAGTTAGCATTGGTACACGACCACGAGCCAAACCTCAGACTTCATTCAGATTCCCCCAGGTTTTCCACTGGTGTCCTTTCTCCGGTCCAGGCTCCCGCAGTACATTCAGCCATCCTGTCCCCTTAGTTTCTCCTAATCTATAACAGTTTCTAGGTCCTTCCCAGTCTTTTCTTTTTTTTTTCTTCCCAGTCTTTTATGATGTTGACACTTTTGAATAGTCCTGGTCAGGTATTTTGGTATTTTGTAGAATATTCCTCATTGTGGGATTTTTATGAATTTAAGATTTTTTTTAAAAGATTTTATTTATTTATTCATGAGAGACACAGAGAGAGGCAGAGACACAAGCAGAGGGAGGAGCAGGCTCCCCCCGGGGAGCCCGATGGGGACTCGATCCTCAGACCTGGGATCGTGCCCTGAGCTAAAGGCAGACGCTCAACCACTGAGCCACCCAGCCATCCCTGATTTTAAGATTTTATGATCTTTTCTCATGAGTAGACAGACAGGTTATGGATATGGGGGAAGAAGACCTCAGAGGTGAATTGTTCTCATCACATCCTATTGGGGTGCATGATATCGACGAGACCCACCGATGCCATATACACACACATACCTCTATTTATGGCAGTATCTCTGTCTCTATATATGTATGTGTGTGTGTTAAAGTAAACATATGGGGCCTGGGTGGCTCAGCTGGTTAAGCATCTGCCTTCAGCTCAGGTCATGATCTCAGGGTCCTGGGATCCAGCCCCCCATCATCAGGCTCCTCGCTCAGCAGGGAGCCTGTTTCTCTCTCTGGCCCTCTCCCCTGCTTATACTCTCCACCCCTCTTGTTTGCTCTCTCAAGGAGGCGCCTGGGTGGTTCACTCGATTGGGCATCTGCCTTCGCCTCAAGTCATCTCAGGGTCCTGAGATCAAGCCCCAAGTCAGCCTCCCTGCTCAGTAGGTTGTCTGCTTCTCCCTCTCCATCTGCCCCTCCACCTGTGCTCCTGCTCTCTCTCTCTCAAATAAATAAAATCTTTAAAAATCAAATCAATCAATAAAAATAGAGTAAACGTAATCTCATACTGGTGTCTCCTCCTCTAACTTGGCACTACAGGGTTTGTTCTAGCAATCTCATATATTTTTTTTTTAATTTTACTTATTTATTTAACAGAGAGAGAGAGATATTGAGCACAAGTAGGGGGAGCAGCAGAGGAAGAAAGGAGTAGGCTCCCACTGAGCAGGGAGCCTGATGTGGGGCTCGATCCCAGGACCCTAGGATCATGACCTGAGCCGAAAGCAGATGCTTAACCAACTGAGCCTCCCAGGTGCCCCACATCTCATAGGATTTTGACGGGCTTTTGACGGCAGTAGTAGAGGATGCATGTTGCAGGAAGGCAACTACAGCAAACTGCAGTTCTTCCTGGAGACCTCGGCTTTCATCTGCACCTGCTCTTTCCCTGGCAGACACTTTGCTACCAGACAGTGGACTCATTGACATGAGTTGACTGACATGCTGCCGGAGTGACACTTCTGAACCCAGGCTTGCGCCTAGATCCGCCCTGAGGCTGCACCAGGTCTAAGTTGATGATGGCTCCGGGGCTATAAGCTGAGGCTTCAGGCATAGGTTGGGGAGTCCATGAGGGTAGGTTTGGATGAACCACAGGGGCTCCTGGTCTTCTCGGGCTTCATTCATACCCCCACCGCCCCATACAGTATAAAGTAGATTAACAGGGACTTAAGATACAACAGGAATTGTTAGAATAACAGATGCCTGGGCCCAGACACTGGCGAGTGTGATGCTCATTCAGGGCTGAGGTGTGTCTGGGGAAGTCATGGGGTGTGCAAGCTTTATACGGCTTTGGTCTCCCTTTGAGCTTCAGCCTGTGTCATTGGACACAGGACATCGCTGTCCTCCCTGGTGGTCCCTCGGCCTCCCCGGGCCCACCCTCTGGTCTTTGCCATCTCCTGGAGCCACTCTCTTCTTGGATCATGTACCTGTGGCCCTTTCCTTCCAGTCTTCTGACATTCCTCCTCTGTCTGCTGTTTGGCCTCTTTGAGAACTCCTTGCTCTGCCATGAGTCACCTTCCTCTTGCCTGCGTGTTTCTCTTGGCCAGTCACATAGTCACTGGTGGCCAGCTCCATTCTCTGGACTGCACTTCATTTTCAACCTCACCAGCTCGGCCTGTTCCTGAGCCTGGAGACCCTAACTGGACTTATTCCATCCTGGTTTGGAGCAGCAAGCCAGGCTCTCCTTGAAGAGTCCTTCTGTGGTGTGTAGTTGGTTTCCAATCCCCCCCCCCCACCACCACCACCACTGAGGCTCTGGAACTCTTCCAAACCTTTGCCTTTCTCTGTCAGTAGATCCAGAGAAGGCCTTTCAAGTATGATTCAAACTCCAGAAGTCATAAAAGGAAAGACCAGCCAGTCCGAAGAGATAGCAGCAAGACTCTGTATGTGAAAACATTGGGCACAACCAAACAGTCTAGAAGAGAACTCTTGTGCCTCTGGTGGTCAGTGATTCCACTCAGAGCAGATGGAAGCACTTGGTAGCCCGGCAGATCAGAGCGGAGGATTGTCCAGGGGAGACAGGGTGATTCATGGACAGGGAAAGGAACTGAGCATGTCAACATATCATGGCCAGAATCCTTGCTCACACAGTCCAGAGGGACAGGAGACAGTGGAGCTGGACCTATCATCAGCTACCACAAGCAGGACACACTGTAGCTCCTCCCATTGGGAGGAGAGTGAAAAAAATGTTCACATTGCCCTAATAGCATCTTGTCTTCTTAGACCCTAGAGATCCCATAATAAGTTATATGGGCAGCCACTTTAGAGCCAACCTTACCTGCATACAACAGATTTGCTTGTTAAGAAGATACAACTCAGGGGATCCCTGGGTGGCTCAGTGGTTTAGCACCTGCCTTCGGCCCAGGGCGTGATCCTGGAGTCCTGGGATCAAGTCCCACATGGGGCTTCCTGCATGGAGCCTGCTTCTCCCTCTGCCTGTGTCTCTGCCTCTCTCTCTCTCTCTCTGTCTCTCATGAAGAAATAAATAAAATCTTAAAAAAAAAAAAGATACAACTCATCCTGGGCTCTCTAGCCCATCCTTGGCCACCAACAGAATAGTGATTCCATCCTACCACATCGGATAAGCCACCCTGGACTCCTTACTAGCTTGTTGGTTCTTGCACTGGACAGGCAAAGGGATAGTCTCCTTAATACACAAAGAACTCCTAGAAGTTATTAAGAGAAGGACTATCCATTCAATAGAAAAAATTGGTCAATATGTGATCAGAAAAGCAAATACAAATTGTTCTTGGGAACCCTGGGTGGCGCAGTGGTTTGGCACCTGCCTTTGGCCCAGGGTGCGATCCTGGAGATACAGGATCGAATCCCACGTCGGGCTCCCGGTGCGTGAAGTCTGCTTCTCCCTCTGCCTGTGTCTCTGCCTCTCTCTCTGTGTGACTATCATAAATAAAAAAAAAACAAAAACAAAAAAAACAAATTGTTCTTAAATATATGAAAGAAACTCAATCTCACTCATAAAGAATGACACTGGGATTTTTTTTTTAGCTATCAGAATTAGCATAAATCAAAAAGTTTTATAAGATACACTCTTGGTAGTTGTTTGCATTCTGCTCCCAATTCCAATGTGTGTGTGAGGGGAGGTTCGGGGAGCCCCCCACCTCAGCAAGCAATGCTCAGACACCAGCTGAGTGTCCTACAATTCAACTGAGTTCTGACACTGTCTACCTGGGGATGGCAGCAGGTCCCACAGGTAAAGGGGAGGGTTGTTGTGAATAACAAGACACCCATTCACCTTTGTGTTTCTGGATAGATTTCAGGAACTGAGGACAAGAGACCAAATATTATAACAAAAGACGCTTCCATTGGTCTTGTTGCTCAGCAAATTCCAGGAGCAAAACTCAAATAGAAATATGCGAAATACATTTTGGTTATCTGAATGACCAAATACATCTTTTTCTCTTTTTTAGAGAGAGAAAGAAAGAGTGTGAGCTGAGGGGGTAGGGAGTGGGAGAGAGAGAGAATCTCAAGCAGGCTCCATGCCCAGCTCGGAGACCAACACACGCTCCATCTTACAACTCTGAGATCGTGACCTGAGCCAAAACCAAGAGTTGGATGCTTACTGACTGAGCCACCCAGGTGCCCCTATATTTTTCTTATAAATCACAGTATCACAATGGGCTGTGAGGAAACAGATACATCATTGATGAGCGTGTGAGCTGCTGAGACATTTGGCTGTAATGATCAAATCCATCTACTTTTTGACCTAGCCTAGCAATTCCACTTCCAGGAATTTATCCTGCAGAGATGCTTATACATGTGCAAAATGATGGAGATACATACAAGTTAGTTATTGCTGGTTTCTTCCCATTAGCAAATGACTGGAATTAATCCAAATGTGCATTATATTAAGGGAACTGGCTAAAAAAAAATCTTACATACACTCTGCTTTATAACGTTTACACCTTTCCTTGTCTTCTTTAACAGGATTAATATATCTTAGCTCCAAACGCAGCCTGGCATTTAATGGGGACCGTCAGGGGCATTCCCACCAAATCAGGAGCAAGAGCAAAGGCTCACCTTTGGCAGTATGATTTAAGAACGGACTGGGGGTGCTAAGCAATGCAATTTGGGAAGAGAAGACAGAGGTATACACATTTGAAAGGAGAAAGTGAACACTTTCACTATTAGAAGATAAGATTATCCACATGCCTGGAAAATCCAAGCAAATCATCGGAACAGCTACCACAAACAGCGAGAATTTATGAATTGCCAGTGAATGAAATTCGAACGCAGAGATCAAGTTTCATACCACTGCCTCGGGGTGATGGGCCGCAGGTGAGCCCAGGGGACCCCGTGAGCATGAGCCTATCACTGCACTTCATTTGCTATAAAACGAGGTTTTTGGGCAGAAGCAGTGCTGTGCGGAATACAATGATGATGACTTAGGCATTTTGTAAATCTGCTTTTGGCAGAGGTGTTCTGGGCAGCCAGTGTCCGCGGGGGTCTGCTCCAGCCCAGCCCTGTTCAGAGACAAGGAGTGGCCCCTGCCATCGTGGAAGCCCCCCACCCCAGGGGGAGGAACAGACAAGGGCATGGGCATGCACCCAGCACCGTAGGAACACGGGGCCTGCCTGTAATTCAGGCAGGAGGGGGCCAGGAGGGCTCCCTGGAGGAAGCAATTATCTATCTGAAGGATGAGAGAAGCAGGCATAGGGTGGAGAGGGCGATTCCCACAGCAGGAGATGGGCTGTGTGGAAGCAGGAAGAAAGAGTGTATCTGGGGACACCTGGGTGGCTCAGCAGTTGAGCATCTGCCTTCTGCCCACGGGGTGATCCCGGGGTCCTGGGATCAAGTTCTGCATTGAGCTCCCTACAGGGAGCCTGCTTCTCTCTCTGCCTGTGTCTCTGCCTCTCTCTGTGTGTGTGTGTGTGTGTGTCTCTCATGAATAAATAAATAAAATCTTAAAAAAAAAAGGGGGTGTATCTGGGGGAACTCAACCTGCGAGGGCATTCACTGAAGAAATACGGGCAGTCCCTCAGTTAGCAGGGCCAGGCTCAGTCGAGTTGGTGTGAAACATTGGGGTTCGGGAGTCAACAGCTGAAAGAATTCTTGAATCATTTTTGGTGCAAAAATAGTGGTTTTATGAAAGTGCTGGGACAGGACCCGTGGGCTGAAAAAGCTGCACCCGGGTGGCGACGAGGTGACTGGTTATGTGCTCGGTTGGGAGGGGGTCAGGGAGGGCGTCAGTCTCTAAGAAATTTGGAAGCAGGGTTTCCAGGACCGCGAGGGGCTGGCTGCTGTTAGGGTGAGTTCATTTAGCCCCGTCTAGCAGAACCCGGTCGTGGGACCCTTCATCCGGGGTTGTCCGGTTTCAGGGGCCCGTAGGCTCGGAGGGTGATTGCTAACATTTTTCTGGGGAGGAGGGTAGAGATAAAGGGAGTTCCCAAAGGGATTTTCACGGGTTAGAGGAGGCTCCCAGGATCCTGGAGGTCAGGCTGGGGTCCTGCTAGGTTGCCTTCTGCCTCCAGCAAAGCCTTCACATCGAGGCGCTGAGCTCCTGGAGGAAGGTCACTCTGCTCCTCTCGAGTACTTGAGTACTTGCCCATGGGCGCGAGGGAAATTTAACTTTTTTTTCTTCTGCGTTTCTTTTACCTTCGTTATCGGAGGGAGCCACCCCACCTGGGCGGGGCTGTGGACGCTGTGGTGGGGGGAGGTGAGAGCACCGGACCCCAGAGGGGCAGTTGCTGGGGGTTGTCTGAAGCCAAGGCATACTCTAAGGGGCAGGCGGGAAGGAGGGAGGGAGGCGCCTCCGAGGCCGGGGCCTGGGTCTCGGCTGCCAGTTAAAACCTCCCAAGATGGGGCTCCTGGGTGGGGCTCAGTGGCTGAGCATCTGCCTTCAGCTCAGGGCGTGATCCTGGGGTCCTGGGATCGAGTCCCACATCGGGCTCCTCGGAGGGAGCCTGCTTCTCCCTCTACCTGTGTATCTGCCTCTCTGTGTCTCTCATGAATAAATATGTAAGTTTTTTTTTTTTTAAGATTTTACTAAAAATAAATAAATAAATAAAAAATTAAAAAAAAGATTTTACTTATTTATTCATGAGAGAGAGAGAGAGAGAGAGAGGCAGAGACACAGGCAGAGGGAGAAGCAGGCTCCACACAGGGAGCCCAACGTGGGACTCGATCCTGGGACCCCAGGATCACACCCCAGGCTGAAGGTGGTGCTAAACCACTGAGCCACCCGGGCAGCCCTACGTAAGATCTTTTTTAAAAAAATAAATCAAACCTCCCAAGAAGCACTCTGCTAAGGTGGAGGTGGTCAGGGATCTCTGCCAGGGGCCTCTGGCTGTTCCATCACACAGGCGGGGCCCACCCCCTACCTTTTGAAATGAAGGGCCTTGGAGGTCAAAAGGGTCAAGTGAGAACCATCAGGAGACAAGGTGCACATGGGGTCCGTGGGGCACGAGTGAGCATATATGGCGCCGCACTAGCGATAGCACTGAGGGGCCCGGAGCACGGCCTGGGCGGCAGAGGCTGGGCGTGGTGGGCACTTCAAGCAGGGAGAAGAGGCCAGGCCCAAGGAGCCCCGCAGGAGCCCTGCGCCAGGCAGGGCCAGGCCGGCCCCACCACGTGTGCTCAGCCCTTGCAGGACCCCCACCGCCTTCTTGGGACCATCCTGAGTGGAGAGCGAGTGGGGTCTGGGGAGGGCAGAATGAGGCCAAGGCTGAGGTAGGCCTCTGGCTCTTGGGCGTCAGCGTTAGCGGTCCTCTAGTCAGCGACAGGAGGAACATCTACGGCTGTGGGACATTTAATTGATCCACCTGCTGTTTTGGGTTCGTGGACCAGATCTCCTTGACTCATGTTCCCAAGAGAGCGGTAGGTGGAGGGGCGCTCTGAGCCCTGGCGCACACAGACGGAGGCCAGGGTGGAGGTCAGGTCAGTCCCTGGGTGCAAAAACTCATTGTGTTCACTGGCTGGGGGAGCGTGTAAAAATTTGGAAGTTTTGCTCTTGGGGTGAGAATTTGCTTCCCACAGAGCCGGTGCAGAGGGTCTGACAAGACGGTGGGGTAATGCAGAATGATTTGGGCAGAGGAACGTCACATATTCATGGTCGTGGAATCTACACAGTGTGGTCTGGGGTGAGGCTTCTCTGGTGTCGGAAGGACGGCATGGGGTTGGGGAGAGGATATAAGACATCACCCTGCCAGCACACCACCATGCCCTCCTGTCCCTCACTGGACCTCAGGGGAAGCTACTCTATTCACTTGCTCTTGATTCTCTGTGGCCAGCTGGGGGGCCTCTCACCCACTGGAACCCCCTTGTAGCAGCAGGGGTCATGGTGTCATCAGAGGGCCCAGGTGCACTCTGGACACCAGCCTATAGACAAGGTGAGCCGTTGCCTCCCTCCATTAGGAGGTTTGCAACCCAGAGCTCAACTGATCCAAGGTCAACCTCATCTCTGTCCTTATAAGATTCGTGACCTTCTGCAAGGTGCTAACCTGTTTCTTAACCATCGGTTACAGGGAGACCATACCAATCTACCCACGGGGCTGCTGGGAGACTAAGTGAAGCGCGCACGGGAAGCAATCACAGTGCCGAGCACAATGGACTGTTCGCGAACGGGTACCATTTAGCACCAGCCTCCCCCATAGAGACACCTCCTGCATGGAGCCCAGGTCTGCACTTGGAGAATCCAGGTGAGTGAAGGTTACCTGTCCGCTGGCCTGGGCCCCACTGACTACATCGGAACCCCCAATCCTCCAGGAGATCTTGCTCCCTCCCCGGCCTTCCTGGGAGGCTACAGCCCCACCTGAGCACCCCCGCTACACTCTGCACGCCTCCCTTTGCATCTCCCTTGCTGTGTCCCGGAGCTTGTCCCCTTCAGATGGCGAGCTCTGGCGGGGGGACCACCTCAGGGTTCCTGTTCATCTCTACCGCACACACCATACTGCCCAGGCTCCCAAGTGGGAGGCCAGTGCTGGAGGAACATTCTGAGGCCTGCAGAAGCCAGCTGCGGACTCTCTTCCTTCGCAGCTGACACATCAGAGAGCTGTACTTTTTTATGAGATGCTGGGATGGAGATGGATGATTTGTCCAGGACGTTTGAGCTTGAGTCAGAAGGATCTTAGAGGGGAGTTCACTGGTGGAACGAGGCCTGGGGCTAAGTGCCAGGGCTGACACTTTCAACTGGCACCAGACAGGACTGTAGCCAAGGGAAAGCAGACCCAAGGCCCAGGGGCAGGGACAAGGAAAGATGAGAAATATCAAAACACAGGCTATCCAGGTCTCTGCGGAGGACAGAGCTCAAAGGAAAGGACTGGATCAGTTCCATTGCTCTTTGGCAAACAGTGGGAGTAGCTGCGTCTTCTGGATGTGGATTTGCAGTCCCCGTCCATAATACTTTTCCCAGCACAACCATCCGTGGATTGATGGAATGCCCTATTTACCAGCATGGCATTCTACATAGTACTTCTAATCAAAGAACCTTATTTAACAGCAAATGAAGTCAGGCAATGGCCTTGCGATCATGTAACTCACAGGCTTTACCACATCCCTCACCACACAGAAGTGCTGGATAGAGTGACGTGGCCTATTGGAGACTCAGCTATGATGCCGAGGGGAGACAGTACCCCGAAAGGGCAGAGTTCTACCTTAAAGGCTGCAGTATATGCTTTGTATGAATCTACTCTCCTGTAGCCAGAATTTGTGGGTCCAGGAATCAACGGATAGAGGCGGGAGTGGTTCCTCTCACCAGTCCACTCACGGTGGCTCTGCTGGCTTGAAGGGCTTGGTTTCCAAAGGAATAATGTTTCCAGTGGTTTATGCATACAATGGAATATTACTCAGCTATTAGAAATGAAAAATACCCACCATTTGCTTCAACGTGGATGGAACTGGAGGGTATTATGCTGAGTGAAGTAAGTCAGTCGGAGAAGGACAAACACTGTATGTTCTCATGCATTTGGGGAATATAAATAATAGTCAAAGGGAATATAAGAGAAGGGAGAAGAAATGTGTGGGAAATATCAGAAAGGGAGACAGAACGTAAAGACTGCTAACTCTGGGAAACGAACTAGGGGTGTTGGAAGGGGAGGAGGGCAGGGGGTGGGAGTGAATGGGTGACGGGCACTGGGGGTTATTCTGTATGTTAGTAAATTGAACACCAATAAAAAAAAATAGATATAAATCATTAAAAAAAAATTAAAAAAAATCATAAAAAAAAAAAAAAAAAGGAATAATGTTTCCACCAGGAAACACAGCAATGGCTTCACTGGGTTGCAAATTGAGGCTCACCTGGCTATTTTGGGCTCATCAGGACACTGAACCAACAAGCTGGTCGGGGCATGATTCTACTGTTAGGAATACTGCAGAGGGGAAACGTAGGTGCTGCTACATGGCAGGGTTAGGGAGGACTGTGGCTGGAACCCTGAAAACCCTCTAGGCCCCTCTTAGAAATCACAACGATGAACGAAAAACTAAGAAAACCAAGGCAGGACAACTAATTCAGACACTTTAGGAATAAAGGTTTGGATCAACGGTGCCAAAAAAGAATCCTAACCAGCTAAGATCCCAGTTGAGGGCAAAGGAAATGTAGACCAAGTAGTGGAAAAGTGGTTATAAATATCAACTCCAGCCTCACAACAGACTCTGCGTATTCTTTCTAGATTGCTGTGCGCGTGCAACACACAACTTCCTTTCTGCTCCTTCTCAGGATTTCATGCAATGTCTGTTGGAAGCTAACTTTACCGTTTCGTCTTTAGGTAGGTACTGTTCTGTGCTTTTTTTTTTTTTTTTAACTTTTATTTATGATAGTCACACAGAGAGAGAGAGAGAGAGAGAGAGAGAGAGAGAGAGAGAGAGAGGGGCAGAGACACAGGCAGAGGGAGAAGCAGGTTCCATGCAGGGAGCCCCACGTGGGATTCGATCCTGGGTCTCCAGGATCGCGCCCTGGGCCAAAGGCAGGCGCTAAACCGCTGCACCACCCAGGGATCCCTGTGCTTCTCTATTTTATCCAGACGAGACTGTGACTGGATGGGAGGAATCAGCGTGGCCCAGAGATCCACACAGCAGTTGCTGGGCTTTAGTTTCCTCAGTGTGGGACACAGTAAGTCCATCTTCTTACAATTAGCTGCATCTTGGGCACAAACAGTAGCTCTGGGGACAGTACTGAAGTTCAAATGAATGTAGAAGGCAGGGCATCGATGCTGGGTGGCTGCGGGGCAGGGCCGTACCAACTACTAAGCTCTTGCCTCAGCTTCACGCCCAGCATTTTAACTGCTTTGGTGAAACTGGCCACAGCTCTCTGCAAACCTTCCTGCTTTGCTGGGGGGCATCCCGTGGGATGCTCCAGCACTCCTTCCCGTTCCTACAGCATTACCCCTTTGCAGCAGTGGGAGGCGCGTTCCCGGAGCTACAGCTCAATCCAGGGGCTCTCCATCGCCAACACGCTCAGCAGCAGCTCCTTCACGCCAAGCCCGCCAAGCCCACCAAATCCACCATCTCTGCAGACGCAACCAGCACCGGGGGAATGGCTTCCATCCCGAGGCAGCTCTTCCTGGAGCTGCTGCCTCCTTGATTCTTCCTTTCCTTTTGCCTTTTTACTTACTATGCCAAAAATCCTATCCCATTGTTCAAATGACTTTCATGTGTTCTCTCGTCTCTCTGGACCATGACTTGACAGACACAGGAAGTTTCTGTCCATTTCTATTGAAATGGAGCGTCAAGTCTGCATTGTTTTAAATCCTTTATCAACTGAGGCCCTGTGATGTTTCTCTTTCCCTTGGTATTTCACATGGGCATTTGGGGACTTCTTCAAATTCTAATCCTTCAAATTTCCTTCCATTCCAATGGTCCTCACCCCATGTTGGGAATGAAAATGAACTGTATTTTGATATTAAAACTTTATACCAAAAAGAATTTAAATGGGAGTTTTGGCAATGATTAACACCAATTGGAAAATATTTTTACAACACATTTATGTCAATGACACTGATGGAGCGGCCACAATTACCAGTATCCCCACTTTCCTGTATTAAAGAGTCCACAATTTGGTTCTTGCGGATATTTTCCATTTATTACTGCAGTAGACAATTGCTCTGAAAGTGCAACACCAAATCACTTTGTCACAGCCTCTGCTCCTCTGCTGACAAATTCTTGTAAGTTCATTCTTGGAGCACCGTGGACCACAAGCTTCTCTTGAGGTGGAAATTTATTGCCACTGCCAATGTCACAGGAAAAAAACCCACACACATGAATAGCAGGATCAAATGAGAAGAGCACTGGAGGGGAGGAGGGGCCAATTTCAAATGGAAAACCCAGCAGAATGGTCATGGGGAAACAGCCCGCCTGTGCAAAGTGTGGAAGGGGACACCCCGTCTCCTGGCACCAACCTACGTCAGAGAGGTCAGCCTGCCGTGCACCTTGCCCCACTTTGCCCCCAGAGTAGATTGATACCATTGCCACTGCTGTGCCATATGGCAGTGTAGCAGAGGCCCACGGGGTCAAAAAAAAAAAAAAAAAAAACATGAGAGGACCCCTCAAGCTAGTTTGGAAAATGGGTGGTTTGGCTAAATTGATTCCTCACCTCCCACTCTATAAACTGCTGGGTGAGCTCTGGGGGTAAATCACTCTTGTTCTAACCAGCACAGGATCAGCATCTTTTGATGGGAAAAGATAACTTTCAAATACTGCAATGACAAGGAGGAAGGGACACATGAGCAGCTCTAGAAAACACAAGAGATTTGAAAATCTGAATGAGACCAAAAAAAAAAAAAAAAAAAAAAAAAAAAAAGAAAAAGAAAAGCGCAAATATATGAATGTGAACGATACACCTAAGCACTCAGCCTGGCTGAGCCCTCCCTCCTGAACGCATCATACACATACGCACCCACTCGCACACACAACAGTCAGGTAGGTGCCCCACGGAGGGCAAATCCAAACGTCTGCTCTTTGGAATTCTCACGGCAAATCTTGAGTGTAGGCAAAAGTAAAGCCCTTCCTGGGGTCTAGACAAATACTCAGGAGGCACCTTTGCTCCCCATTTTAGCCAATGTTGCTCCTGTATTTGCCTGAGCCCTTCACAGTGGTCTGGGCACTACAATTCATTCTTCATACTCGTGGAGTTTAAATCACTGCTAGATCTTCTGAAGCGATCTAACGTCACCTGTAATGGAAGCACCTCCCTTTTGGCTCCTGTACTCCCGTTCTTTTGGGAAAAAGCATCCCAAGACAGTGGTAATTAAAAGGTGTTCAGGAGTTGGAAAATAGGAAGAGAGTAATATCAATACAGTAAGGAAATGCCTGTTACTCTCATATGACTTCTCTGAGACCAGGCAGCTACGGCCCTGGCCTTCGAGGATAGGTTTTAGGAGAGACCTTAATTTAAGGTACTGCGATCTTTGCTCACAAGAGCCAAGTAAGACAGTGCTCCTTGGAGGTTGCTGTAGGACTCGTACTTAGTACTTCTCTCAACCCTAGGTGCTCTTTTGACTTCTCTGACTTCAGTCCCTCTGGAGTCAGGTCACCCAGCTTCTCTGATGCATGACTGGTCATTTTGAAAGCGTGCTTGCAGTGGCCTATGAGGTTTCCGTCCAGGTATTATGGGTCAGCACACATTCACGAGTGTGTCTACCAGTTGATGAGGACCAAAAGCCGGTTTCCTCAGCCACTGCAGACAGGCACAGCCATGCAAAGAAAGCCACCAATCACGGTCACCTTTTCTTCAGATGCCCATTTCAGGATCTTAGAATTTGCCACATTAAGTGTTAATACCGGGTGACAACAAGCTTTTGCTTCCTTTCCTCAATGAGGGTCATGCAAGAACCCACAGAAACAGGCTGTACACACAGGCCCTGCTCATCTGGTTGCAGACAATGCCCTCAGCTCTAAATCCTGCACTTGGAACCGCTATTATAACCTAGCTCCTAATCACACTGGATTCTGCTCCAGTTTCATTTACCAAGGCATACCTTCTAAGCCGCCTCAGTGAAACCAGTGTGGCCCACTGGATTAAAATTCTAAGTGCAGCAGTGCCTAAGAAGAAAGAGTCCCACAGGAGGGAGGACTGGAGGGCATAAGGCAGGAGACTATACAAAATCAGTAACACATTTTCAGAAAATGGTGGGCTTGGGGGAAGAGAAATAAACAAAATGTCCCAATAGTTTAATGGCAGAGCTAGAAGAGAGCATTTATAGCTATTCCGGGACTCTCCAACAGAAAGCTTTTCCTGGATGCACAGACATTCATAATACTGATAACTCTCAGTCGACAGCTCTGGCTTGTACACGTGGTCACGATGCCCTCCATACAGCAGAGAAGAGCACAACAGAACGCCCGACAGGCATCTGACAGCACACAGCAAAACGAAAGGCTGAACTCCCCCCCGACAAAACCCCATTAAAAAAAAAAGTTTGTCTATTACAAAGTCACGTTTTCTGTTTTTCCGCTTTATAAAGTCAGCGATGCTGGAGGGTGTCTAGCGGAATCCGTCCTCCAGGAATGAGTGCAAAAGGGGAGCGCACGGCTCAGGGACGTCCCTTCAGTGAGCAGATGGAAGGACCAGCTGGAGACCTCCCATCCATTTCGGACAAACACACATATACAGAAAAGGATTATTGCCAGCTTGTGTACTTTCACAATGTGATTTTTGTATTTCGAAAGCTTGAATTGTCCCTGAAAGAAAAAAATGGGAGAGAACAGAGCATTCAATACACAGATCTTCTATAGGCAATGACACACATATGGGGCAGGGGCAGGAGGTAGGGGTGGAGATCTGAACTCAGCAGCTAATCTAATGCCAAAGTAGCAAACCACCTCCCAAGTCCCTTCAAACACTTCAACTCAACTACTTCCAAGAACCAAACACTAGAAACCCTAATACCTGGCAAAAGGGCACCAATTAAATATGATTATGGCACATTTACTCAATGGGACACTTGTGCAGCTTTAAAAAATAAGCCAAGGAAGCTCACCACTAATATGGAAAGCTATCCAAGAGAAACTGAGAAGGTACAGAATGGTCTATGTATATAGTACACTACCTATTGTGTAAGTGGGGGTTGGGGGAATAAGGTCATAGTTAATATTGCTTGTATGGGCATAAAGTCTATAAGGTCATCTTACAAGAAACCAACAATGACGGTTACATGGGGCAGTGGAGGGGGTGGGGGGCACAGCAGAAACTGAGCAGATGGAGTTAGAGTGGGAAGGAAACGCCTTTTTTCTCACACGCACAATGCACACACATACTTAAAATCAAATGATGTGATTTTTTCATGTATTCAAAAAAATCAACTAAACAACTGAAAACCTCTTGGTTGAAAACTTATAGCTCCTTATAAAAGGATATTCTACGAGGTGAAATCTGAGTACCACATACTTCAGACACTTAGCTGTAATTCTTGAAAGAGAAGCATGTATGTATGCAATACATGGTAATAAGACATGTCCTCTTAGTTGCCTTCTATTGGATGTGGAGAGGCTTGGCCACCCACCAGAAACCTTTCCTGTTCCACACTGGATATTCAACAGCATCTTAGCAGTTCACACTGCCATTTGAATCCCACAATCTCAGGGCTGGAAAGGGCTTTAAAGGACACCTCAACTGCTGTTGTAGCTCAGAAGTTGACTTTAAAGTATCTGAAATTCTAAAACAAATTCTTATTAATCTGATTTTTGAGTCATTATTTCCCTTTAGTTTTAATGGGGTATTTTAGAAGCTTTAGCTTTAACTGACCCATCTTTAAATTGCTACAATTTATTGGGTGTATGGCTATTGGTCCAGAATAAATATGAAAGAATATGCTTAGTCTAGACAAATAGCAGTTTCCAGTTAGCAACTGGCTAACAGATTCTGCGGCAGGCGGCCCATAAATAACAGCCCTCAATACACAAAGAGAATGACTATTAAACAAGTAGACTAAGAGGGGAACCAGAGCTGGTATAGGTGAACTGGGAAGAAACTGAGGTTATCTCAACACCCACTAGTATTTTTATAACTGACAGTCATGACCATGGAGCTCATTTATCAATGGCTATTGAGCATTTTGATGATTTCCACCTAAGGAGGTAGAGACCAAACACAAAGAAAAACTTAATGGGGTGATCATCTTTTAAAAAGGACTTTCAAAAGGACAGATCCCACTGAGGTGCCACAAGTAGCTAGCAAGGGATGAGTAAGAAAGTATCTGATTATAAAACAGAAAAAAAAAGCCGGCGTAACTGCTGTGTGAGATTTCTGAGTCCCCTTGGGGATGATGTACTACTGAGACTGCATGTCTGAGAACCCCTCTAATAACAACGAAGTGATTAGGAAGGAATGGTTTGCTCTGTTCCATTTCTTCCCTTATGTTGCCACGTCTATCTCCACAGAGCAACCAGATCACAAAAGTCAATCAGCAGGGAGAAATAAAATGAGTAAATAGAAAGGCAGGGTGTGGGACAGTAGAATCACAGAATTTTCTGACTGTGGGAGAATGATCTATTTGGGAATAAGAGAGCTGGCAAGCAAGTGTCTCACCCTAGCCCTTTCATCTGTTCAGTGATGGAGGAGAGAGCTTTCCAGACAAGTCATCACTGTAAGCAGGTCACCTTTATCTTTTGGAAGAGTCCCTGTACTGTGCTGGGGTTGGGCCACAAATTCTCTCTGTGGCAGGTAAGGTAAACTGAAGAGCCTATAATACTTTCCCATCCAGATATTTAGTATTTATTCTAAATATTTCTATTGTCCTAGATCTCTTCATGGTCAGAAAATCTAAGGAATCACAATTACTCTAAGGTTTATTTGTAATGTGAAAAGGAGAGAAGAGTAAGGAGCCAGGAAAATCGAGCTGAGCTTCTCAGAGTCTGATATAAAGGAAAACAAAGAGCAATGAGAATGGGTGACAAGCTCCTGACAATGACAGGCTGCTGGCAGCTGGTGGCTCTGGTCCAGCTTAAAAGAAAAAAAAAAAAAAAAAAAAAAAGTGAGCTGAGAACAACTCACTGCAAAATTCACTCTGAGGAATGTGTTCACCTCAGACCAGCTGAGAACTAATCCACAGGTCAGTCCCTTACCCCAGGCTACAGTGCCAGAGATTAGGATACAGAGAAAGGAAGGAGAAAGACAGGAAGTAGCAGCGATCACAGGCAACTTTAAGTATTTTTTAAAAAGATGGGCTTCTGTTCTTTTAAAAGCAAACTATAATTTAGAAAACCCAGAGTGAGTTCCTAAAAGCTAACTCCTCTAACTACCTAGCAATGCTGTGAGGGTGCATTGGTGACTGGGAAGGACTTTCTGGTGTTTCTGTTTTTTCAATGGTACAACAGATCTTTTAGAAGGAAATAAGAACATTTTTACACCTTCATCTGTGAATTTATATAAAATAAGCAGCTGGGACTGGGTCCAGGGTATTAATTTAAAGGGGCTTTTCAGACATCAGTTTTTCCACTCTATCTTCATTTACTCCCAAAGATTTTACCCCCCCAGGACACAGGAGCTAAAAGACCTACAGGGCTAGAGAAATCAGAAAGACCTTCTCTACTGCATGACTCTTTGTCCTGGTCGTGGGGCCTCATAAATACCAGCGTCCCATCTAGACTGCCTTCCAACTTCAAGTTCCTAGGCATTTTGGGCAAAACGACTGCCCAAATACTCTGAAACAGCTTTCTAATCTACTCTGCCTCAAAATAATCGCCTTTCTTGTCCTTCTAGAGAAAAGGACATGTTCCAACTCTGGGAAGAATATGCTGAGGTAGAGGTTGGCTCCTGAGTGTGGACAACAGAGGAGAAGGTGGTTGGTTGGTTCCTCAAAGGAATGCCTCTCTGTTCTGGCAGGAAGGTGTCCCTGCGCTAGTGCCTAGCAGGGGCAGCACAGTGGTTCTGGGGCCTCCAGGGAAAACTGGGAGCGGAGCCACTGACTAGGAACCCTAGTGGACTCTCCTCCGGATGGGGATGTGAGTGTACGCTCACAATTCAGCCTATAGGCTTAAGTACACACAGTCTTCAGAGCAACATTCTCTGGCTGTCAGCTGTCCAACCCAGGCCAGCTCTGGCTTCCTCCTCTCTCCCTCACTGCATATGAAATAAAACTACAAACCCCTCCTAGTTCAATGGAGGCAAGTTTCAATCTCTAATCTCCCACTGAGTGCCAACTTCATTCCCCAAATAACACAGATCACTGCTCTGTGCATGTCAGCCCAGGCATAGAAGTAACCCTAAATCCTCCCCAGTAGCTAATCGGGACTTCTACTGAAGCCATGGTTAAAAGGGCAATACTGATTTGTAATGCAGATCAAATGAAACAGTTCTAGAACACTAACAGCTATATGTAACAGCATAAAATATCAGGTAAACTGAGAAGTATTTGTGGTTCAAGAATTACTTACAAAAAAATTAGTTGGGGCACCTTGGTAGCTCAGTGGTTGAGTGTAGGCCTTTGGCTCAAGTTGTGATCCTGGGGTCCTGGGATCGAGTCCCACATCAGGCTCCCCGTAGGGATCCTGCTTCTCCCTCTGCCTAGGTCTCTGTCTCTGTGTGTCTCTCATGAATAAATTAATAAATAAATCTTTAAAAAAATTTTTTAATTACTTAAATAGTTTTTATTTCTCCCCAGATCACAGTCTACTTGGAAAAAAGTGGAGAGGCTGAGGAGCTATGAATGGGAGGTACTGAGGAGCTATGAGTGGAAGGTACTCAGCCTCTTAGAGCACCTCTTCCAGGGTTAAGATGATAGAAATGAAATAGGGAGTCCTTTTCAGGTCTTTAGGACGATGAAGTGAGTCGACTTTTTTTGTTTTGACACTAATACTCCTCTCAGACTTCCACGTGCCATGAAAGCCATGTGCTTCAAGAACACCTAGGGTCCACCTGACTGGCTCAATCCATAAAGCACCAGACTCTTGATCTCAGGGTGGTGACTTCAAGCCCCACACAGGGCATGGAGCGTACCTTAAAAAAAAAAAAAAAAGAAAAGAAAAGAAAGAGGGGAGAACACCTAAACTATCAAGTGCTCATGAAGTGCTTTCTTCATCTACCATATAAAAAAAGATACAAAGGCAACAAAAAGAACAAAGAGACTACAAAACGGTGATGATACAAAACATGTTTTTGAGGTAATCCAAAGATATCCTTCCCGAGGGATTCAGTGTTAGCAAAGGAGGAGGGAATCGTTTTTAAATTTCCTCCCATTCTATTTCAATTTCATTTCAAGGCTTTTCCCCTCCTTGTGGAACATAAGATGCTATTGATTTTTAAAGATCCCATCATTTTATGTACTCTAAGCAAACACTGTCAACTAAACTATGTTAAAATTTTTCTTATCACATTTACTGTAAGCACCCTGATTTTAGTGACATTAAAACAAACAAACAAAAAATCTTAGAATAATATGCTAATGTTATTAAAACAAGTCATTATAGCACCAGGCTCCTGGAAATCTTATTTTGCAGCCTGCAAATCAGTGGGGCTGTTATAGCCCATTCATGTTTTTCACCCCTCCTTGTCTATACTAGTAGCCACCTGAGAATCCTGTTGACTATATTTTACAGAGAAACCTTATAAGTAACCTGCAATTTAAAAAGTCTAATATTGGGATCCCTGGGTGGCGCAGCGGTTTGGCGCCTGCCTTTGGTCCAGGGCGCGATCCTGGAGACCCGGGATCGAATCCCATGTCGGGCTCCTGGTGCATGGAGCCTGCTTCTCCCTCTGCCTGTGTCTCTGCCTCTCTCTCTCTCTGTGTGTGACTATCATAAATTTAAAAAAAAAAAAAAAATTAAAAAGTCTAATATTATCTAAAAAATTTAATTTATAAGAAAGGAATTAAACTGCTAAAAAAAGGCATCAGTGGCATCATTCATGCGTGCAGGAATGCTGGGACTGTTTATCTACAGATCATCCTGGCTCCAGAGTACTCAGACACTGGGCCACCTGCTTCTGTCCCTCAGTGTCATTCTCTCTTCCTGTCCATCTGAGGGATGCAGGTCTCCTTCTCTTGAAAATGCTCACTTCCTTCCTGGGAAGGGGGAGATCTGAAGAGGCTACTACAGCTGACATGTTCTGCTCCACTTTTAGCAATTCTCTCTCTCACAGGGATGGAGGTGGCTGGGGGGTGGGGGGGGTGGTGGTGGTGGTGGCAGTAACGTCCAGGAATATGCTCCCAGGGTAGGCATATACAGACACTTTCCTCTCGTCCGGGATAAACTGACCCAGTTACCCAGTTCCCTCTGCTAAAAGACAGACATGGACTTGGCACTCTCTTAATTAAAATACATATGTTCTTAAAGTGAATGTATCAGTGGACCCCGCCTTCAATTTCCCAGGGCCTCTCCCTGCCAGTAAGCATGTGATGGTCTAGTGACAGCACATCCTGCAGCTACCCCAGCTCACTCTCATTGTGAAACCCTCAGGTTTTATCATTTTGCTCACAACCAACAAACACCACCAGCAAACAAGAGCCATACCTCTCACCTAACCCACACCGGAACCTATGGAACTGCCCTGTTAGTCCCAGGACACTGCCAGATGGCTTAACAATGGCCACATCTGGGTAAAAGACAAAGGATCTGTGGCACATTTAAAATCATGAAATAGCATCAGAAGAGATCTGAGACATTTTAGTCTGGGGAGCCTCACTTTCCCAAGTGAGAAAACAGGGTATAGTAAGTTAAGCAATCTTCCCAGAGGTTCACCAGGAGACAGGTGACCCAGCAAGGATGATTCAGTGGTTTTAGACTCAGTGCTTTTCTCTGAGACTGTGATAATCAGTCAAAGAGGACAGGCTGGAGTAAGCTCTATGTTGGGAGAGGCAAGGCTGGCAGTAAATGGGGAGAGGGCATGTCCTTGGGAAGAGGGGCCCTATGGCTGAGAGGTATGTCACAAGGTTACAGAGAAGATAGATAAGGCCCTACCCTGAGTGTGAGAGACAGAGGGGAGCGTCCGATCAGCGGCCGCTGCTGTTCACCAGGCCATGAAACTCCTCCCAGGCCCTGGCAAACCAGAGACAAAAAACACAATAGCACATTCAGATCAACAGCTTTTAAACAAAGAGCACAGACACGATAACCCCACACCCCACTTCAGATACCTCAAGGTCGAATGGAGCCCAACAGTACCTGGAAGCACAGTGGTAAGGCTTCCCACCTAGACTTTCCACTCACATTAGCAGTGGTAGCCAGTTCCTCTCCGGGGCAGTTGGCACTGCTCCCAGCTCACCCCCTCACTATTCCCTCAAGGATTTGCCAATCCTTCTGCCTATGCTTCAAGTCTACTGGGGAGGCCATGGAGGTCAGAGCTAAGCTCACCCATCCCTGGAGACACCTCTAATCACTGGGGCAAAGGAAAGAGGCACTTTCTGCCTTGGGGGCATGAGGACAGGTGGAAGAAACAATTTTTTTTCATTAGGCTTCACCCTGTGAGTAAAGGCAGGTACCCAATAGCACTATGATGTCTGAAGACGCAATGAGGCAACTATAGTGCCTTCTCTGCTTTCACATTTCCCACCTTCTGACCCTTCTCAACTCACACTCCAAATCTGTATCAGGTCCCATCTATTTCTGGAAATACCCATGTAACTTAACTATATAGGTCACAGCAGTTTAACATATCTAGGGATCAATGCTCCTTATAACTTTCATGCCAACTAACTTGATTTAGTAATTGGGGTTAGGAAGGGATAAGAAAATGACTGAGAGGTACGTAGTCTTTCTGGTGCTGTTCCATGAAGAACAAGTCTTTGGGGACTGCTGGCCAAAACACAGGAGGAAACCAGATCTCCCATACATCCTGAAGCCCTGAACCACCTTGAGTTGACTCAGAGAAGTTGAAGTCCTATCTTTGTGCCCTAGCTACTTTTCAGCCCCATTAGGACAAAGTGCTTGGTATGTTCTCCGGGAAGTATATATATAAAATGGACAATCTGGTGCTTATAAACAGAAAATTCCTTATCGGCAATTATTCCAGTCTCTGTTTAAAGGGATGACAATACCCAGGGTGACAACATATTATGTCACTCACTACAGGTTTAATATTATTAGTATGAATATACTTCATTACCAGGCCTTCAACGGGTAACTTTTCTTTTTTTTTTTTTTAAATAGGGAAGGATTAAATACAGAGACCTGGTATGACAGATTCCTTTTTCCAGGTAATATATATGCCAGTTTTGTTTTTCCCTCTTTTGAACAGCAGTAGCAATTAAAAGTTAACGATCTACCTCTTAGAATAAGAGATATAGATCTGTGGTTGATGGTTTCTTCAGAGAATATTACCAAAGCTACTCATACATGCTAATTTAATTGAAGAAAAATGTAAGACCGCCAAACAACCGTGCCAGTCTTTGTCAATTCACAAACTCAATGTCCACAGCAAGGTATCTGTTCCACAGCCCTTTCTGGAGAGGCGGAGAGGCGGTGAAGCGGTGAACTTCCTGAGTCCATGAGTGACATCAGAAGGCTATTTCATTCTCCATTCCAAAGGTAAGGGTAAAGCAAGTCCGATGCTTGGGCAGTGGCCTAGGAAACCCCTCTCTCCTTCTAATAGATTTCAATTCTATTTTAAGCACCTTAGGTGCCAACAAGAAATTACATGGCTGTGTTGAAGCTTCATCTCATTTATCCTTGTTTCCAGAAAGGCCTACTCTAGTCCAAACAGCAGTTTTCTGTGTGTTAAGAACCTGCAGAAATATAGATTTCAGAGTTCCCCCTCTAATCCATTCCAGTATGAAACTGCCCTCCCATTTTCTTCAGAAGAATCTTCTTCAGATGCTAAACCTCAACATGAAGAATCTGGGTACAGAAATTTCCTCACATGGATTCAGTGGAAATCAAACGGTTGGTCACAGTCACTGGAACAATCACTCTTACTCTTGTAGGCCAATGCTTGGCTAAGAGGCAAGTTAACTACCTAAAGCTGGATTTGAACATCCTAGCTATTCTCCATCTGGTATCCCAGGCATTTTATGCAATATTAAAAGTTGGTTCTTTTAAAGGTAAAGAAAGAACAAGTTAAATGTTAGAAGTGTCATATGAATGGAGTTTCTTAAAAAAAACAAACAAACAAAAAAGAAAACAGAGCCTATAGGGAATTCTCAACAGAATCAAATGACAGAATGACTAAGAGTCCTTTAGAGACCACTCTGGTCTCACTTACCAGAAAACAAATTCAGACAGCAGAGATCTCATTTCTGTGTAACTGAACTTGCCTTCACCCTGCCTAAAGCTGGGTTCACAGCCTTGGGTTCAGCTGGCCCTTGATACTCAAGAATGAGTGCAGCTTCCTGCTACTCTGGGCTTTCTTTGCTTCGAACGTCAGTATGGGGGGAACATTTCATAAACGCAAAGCCAGGCCAGCAATTAAGCTGGTTGTGACTCAGTGCCACCAGGCTATGATTCTGATTTAGCCAAAACAGGAGAATGATGGTTGGTTCTTGCCTACAAAGTTCAACGTTTAAATACAATGAAATCTAAAAGTGGTAAAGCAAAGTCCCCATGTTTGACCCATCTCTCCTCTAGAATAAAGTAATAAAGAGAAGTCACCTACCCTCAACTTCCTCTGCAGAGGGGTCTGGTCAGACTCCCCAATACTGTGGCCCACTGAGTGAAGCTGGCCCTGTCTTCCCCTTTTCCATTCCAGGCCAGACGCACAAAGGAACTCAATGATACTATTCCAAAGAGGAATTACCTCACAAAAGATATTGCTGCTTTATGTGGCTCTGTGCCAAGTTTTATCCTGGTGGTCCCCTGGTGGTTGCAAGTCTGGCTGCATTATGAGATTTCTCCTCAAAAGAGGATACAGTTAGTTACTTGATGTTTGCAAGGACCCAAACCTATGAAACCTCAACTATGATTGGTCTCATTAAAAGGAGCCATGCGCCTGAGCTAACAATCAATTTAACAGGTTTCCCATTTCTCAATGGGACCTGCTCACCCTTTAGGGGTGGAACTATCGGCAAGAAACAAGGATAGGAGGCAGCAAGCAGGAATCCCCTCTGCAGTAAAGCAGCTCACCACATGTGGTATGCAGCAGCGCTGGCCTCAGCTCACCTAGCAGTGCAGCAGGAAGAGGCCGCAAGCACAGTGTGATTAGGGAAAGGCTGGAAAAACCAAATAGTTGAAAAAGGACATTAAAAACTGGGCTGAAACAGCAAGGTGAAGAAACGGGACTGAAATCTAAGCCACTCCTAGTAAAATGCCCCTCACTATTTCCAGCAGCCCTACTCTCCAGAGAACTTGCAGGAGAACAAATGTCAGATCCTCCTTCCTCTACTTCCCCTGAATCCTCAAGTCCTCGGAGTTGCTGCTTCTTGGCTCAACCAAAGCCACACCTGTGGGAGACCCACAAGGACTAGAACAAAGCAGAACAGCTCTGATGTCTGTTCACATTTGGCAAAGATCACAGGGGCCTCTGGGTGGGTTTGGTGCTTTCTGATCAACTCTTACTCCGGATGGAGGCATCAAGCTTATCTCTTGGACCAGTTATATAGCTGAAATTAAGGTCAATACATGTAACATAATATTGGAAGGGAAAAGGGAGAAGGCCACCCATAGAAGGTAATTTTTTGACAAATGCTGAAAATATAGAGAACAGCCATTTCCATTTGCCAAAAAATCTCCCATTTTCTAGGTATCCCAACCAGTTTTGGATATGCAATAAACAGAGGAACAATGACACAAACACCTCCAGAATGTTGAACGCTAGTCCCATTGTGTGTTCTGTGAGATCCTGGGCCACGTGCAGACGGTGTAAGCGCAGGGTGTTGCTACCAAAATGGAATAGCCACTTTGGAAAACTCCACATTACACCCATAGCCACCTTCAAGATGCTATTAGGTAACCAGACCTAAAGTTCTGCAAAAATTGTTTATTTTTGGTTTGGGGAGTAGCTCATATGAAAACTTAAAGTAACATGAGGCCTGTTGAAATTCCACCTGCAGGTTGCCTAAAGGGCACGCTGCAGCACGTACAAGCCAAGTTACAAAGCATATGAGGGGCTGGTATGTGCTACAGTCAGATATCCTAAGGAGCAAACTCAGACAGGATGAAGACATTTCCCCACCCCAGATCCTAATGCACAATAACCCTGGGGAACTGGGAGAAAGGGAAGGGCTAGAACCCTGAAACCTTGCAAGCAGGACTAGCTCAAAGAGGAAGAGGATTTGGCTCTAAATGGAAAACAGAAGGGAGAAGGCTGGCAAAGAGCTCGTAGCTTGGGCAGCTCTGGCACAGTGAGAAAACCCTGTTAACACAAAGCGAGGAAACTACATACACACAGCCACACACAGAAGGAAGCAGGGCTTTACCTCCAAGCAAGAGAGTTCTTTGAAGTGAAGGCAAACAAAGTCAGCAAAGCAAAGGCCAAGGATCCCCCTTTCCAACTGTAACAGACTTTCAAGCTGAATTCTAATCAGAAATCATTCTGTTCTGGTCATCAGTGTGACCAGATGGGAACTACAATTCAAGTACCAGAAAATGGGGTCTCATTTTGAGAGCGAGATATCACCTCATTATGTCAGACCTCAGCAGAACTGGAAAAAATATCATGTGACACTACAATGGGCTTATGGAAATGAGGCTGCATTCCCCAGATGGCCCTCCATGGAGAAGTCTGTGCCATTCCTTAATATGGTGACAGTCAGTCTGAAAGGCCACTTCTTTGATGCACCATAAAGAGCGAGAGCATGAGACAAGCTAGTTTAGCACCATTTATTAAGTGATCTCAGCTGTTGTTGTAGCTGCTGTATATCAGCCTGTTCTTAAAACATAAAATGCTCTTCCAATTCCTCTTGTCCAGGACAGAAGGATCTTCCAGGTAGCACGCCAACAGAACAAGAGACTCCGATGATGCCAGCTTCAATGATGGTGCCATCCAGAGAGGGAGAGGGTCATGGCACATTCAACCGCGGCTTCCAGAGGTTTTGAAAAAGGAGCCTTTGGGGGCCCAGCCTGCCTGGCATTCTAGTGGAAGTGCAAAAGGTGGGCACATTGGGAGAGGAAAGAGAGGGAGACGCGAGGGAAAGTAGCATCTGGGACTCAAGGAGGGTTTCTGGTCCCTGTGGCTGTAGGGCTGGAGTGCTAGGCAGATCTCTTGATAAAGCAGCGAGCAGCAGACTAAGGCAAAAAGCCCACAGGCTCTCCTAGACTCTGTAAGAACTTGTTCACATTTTCTACAAAAGTCAGGAAGAATTGCCTCAGGGTATTAGAGAGGGAGAACAGTGGAGGGGAGAGTTGAAAAATACCTCTTTCCCTTTCCTATCCAGGTAAAAGCTTGCTTTTGTGGGGATTGGGGAAGTGGTGGGGGGCATTTGGGAACCTTGACCATAAGAGTCCTAGAAAAAGTAGGTGTAGACCTTTCCAACCTGGACCATGACTGGCTGGAGGGCAGAAACTATTCTCTTCCAGAATGAAGAATGGGGGAAATCTGCCTAGAGAAAAACAATGCTAACTCAGGAGTGCTAAGGCAAGCAACCGGGGCCATGGCTGGCTAGTAACTGTTGGTGTTTACGGAGAAGTCACAGCCAGCTATGTGATTGCGGACCAATGCTTGTGGCAGTGTTCCCAGTAAAAAACTGGCACTTGGCTAGTTTAAGCCAATTCCACCCACAACGTTATCTGTAAATGCATGGGAAAAAGATTCCCAAATAGTTTGCCTGCTGAACACCATCGCTGGGCTCGTTACTGGTCTTTAATAAGAATAACATGATGATGATATTATTACTAATGATGACGATGACAGCAATAATAATACTTGGCCCTGCAATAGCATTCTCCACCTGAGGACGTTCAATTACAAAGATTAAATCAGCCTCACAACAACCCTGTTAGATAAAGTATTATTATCCTCCATTTTACAGATGGGGAGACTGAAACAGAGTGGCAGAGACTTGCCAAAGGCACATATTGATACTGGAGTCAAAGGAGAGAGTTAAACCTCAAAGTCCTGACTCCTAGTTGGCTAGCTCTCCCTCTAGTTTTGAGAAAACCTGACAGCCACTCCCCACAACTTCTTCAAAATAACCTGAATTTACTTATGACTTTGGTCACTGAAGGAGCAACCCTAACCTATGATTCCAATTTGTGGACATCCAATTCTAGGTACCCCGAGTTCTAGGTAGATCGCAAAGCTTACTTCCCCCTTAGATTCTACTCTCACAAACGCACTATTCTGCCTCCTCTACAATTTCAGTTCTACACACAAGGAAGTAGAGTCATCATTTCCGATAAGAAGTCGATTTCCCAGGACAAAGAAAGCAGACTGACACTAACAAGTTAAAAAGACATGCAAAAGTGGGGTGAGGGGCAGACAGGGAGGAGGACTGGACTATTCAGTGAAATTATCCTTAAAAACAGCAAGAAAAAGAAGAGCGCTTTGTCTTTCATTTTAAGATAGTGGTTAGTGAATGAAAGACAAGACAGCCTGTGTAAATGAAGCAAGCCCAGGCAGTACAACTGGGATTCTGCAGAATTCTGCAGAAGGGCTCTCTCTGATACAAAGTGCCCCAAGTGTAGGTGGGCAGGGAGCCTCACCAGCAAACAACTGCTACAAGTGGCCAGAAGCACTAGAGGGGAAGATTGGTCTGTCCCTTCTCTGTAAGTCAGGCTCCTGTACAACCACATATCCCTCTGGGCCCAACTAAGGACCTATTTCGGCTAAGCTTAGGGACATGCCCCCCGAGCACCCCCAACACATACTTGATGCTGTCGGTGTGGGTTTTGTACTCCATAATGGTGTTGGGAGGTAGGTTAAGCACTCGCCGAAGGGTATCCCGGATGCGGGCTGTGGTTGCTTGGTCACTGGCAGTCTTATTCCATATTGAAATAATGTCCTCCTATAGGAGGAACAGAAGGAATCGTCAAAGCAAACCAGAGGAAGTGAGGAGAGCAAAGGCAATACAGGAAACCAGACCTGCCCATGGAGTGGCTTACCTGAAACCGGACAGAGACCACAGCCCCACAGATCTCCTCCCCAACCATGAACTGTTCCCCCAACATGGCCAGGATGAGATTCTCCCAGCAACGGGATGCCAAGCCCTTCCGCAGTCGAATAATCCACTTGCCACCATTTTTATTTGCATCATCCTGTACAAGAAAGAAACCATTAAAGTTAAAATGTGCTTTCACAGGTCTTTTACTTTTACATGATAAAAGCCGGCAGGATCAAAGCCCATGTATCCCTTGAACACTAAAGTCTTGTCACCTTCCAGTTATTCAACTTTATAGGAAAAATGATGGTAGGACAAGGGAGACAAGAAATGGGAAAAAAAGAAAAACAAGGTGGGAATCCTTGGTACAAGCCATTACAACGAATGGCTAAACTGACCCTTTAAAAACAATTCTCTCTCTTTGGAACTATTTCAGGAATCAAAATGAAGCGATGTCAGATTTCAAACACAGATTATTCCTCGCTTCATTCACTAAAAGTTTCCCAAGTGTCACGATATCTCAAGTACACGGACATAAAGCCACAGTCTCTACCAGACCCAATCTAGTGGATAAATCAGAGCAGTACAGTTGGAGAAGTGTTGCTGTACCAGAGATACACTACGTTAAAGAAAAACAAGATAGAAACACTCAGGAGGAAACATTTTAAGCTGGGTCTTGAGGGATGCCCAGTTAGGCAAGTAAAGCAGGTGAAGGGCTCTGCAGGCATCAAAAAAATCATGTCTGTGTACAAAGTGGTTCGTGTGTCAGGGAGACAGGCAAAGAAGAAGACTAGCACACTGAAGGGAAGGCTGAGGCATGCTGGGAGATGAGGCCTGGAGGGCAAGTGAGTGCAAGAGCACGTGAGCAATGCAGAGCTGCAAAGGGCCTGTAGTTAGGTGTGCACGTGTGTTCACATTTGTCTTCTAAAAAAAAAAAAAATGCTGGGATCCCTGGGTGCTCAGCGATTTGGTGCCTGCCTTCGGCTCAGGGCGTGATCCTGGAGTCCCGGGATCAAGTCCCGCATTGGGCTTCCTGCATGGAGCCTGCTTCTCCTCTGTCTGTGTCTCTGACTCACTCTCTTTATCTGTGTCTCTCATGAATAAATAAATAAAATCTTTAAAAATAAAAAAAAATAAAAAAATAAAATAAAATAAAAAAGGCTGGCATCAGAATAGAAGATGGATTACAGCAAAGAGATCTCAGAGCTCAGCTCTGGGTCTTTAACTACTGCCTATAAGCAAGCTTACTTTTTACCAGCTTCTATCACATGTACACTACAGTACTATATCACATACATGTACAACCAGTTTGATGGGAATGGGGTAATTAAAAAAAAAAAAGTCCTTTAATGTTGTTATAATACCATTTTAGTGATATAAACAATTTCTGTAAACCACCGACACAGACATGCAATGACATCAGTACCTTCTCCAAGGCCCTGGCTCTAAGGATATACCAAATAGTGATGTAGCTTTGAGGCAAGATTTCAAATACTTTTACTCTTATTAGGGAGAAAAAACCCCAAACAATCAGAAAAGTGATCTGAGATCCTCCATGCTTACCTCCCACATGGGCTTAATTCCTTCTTTGAAGAGATGGAAGTCACTGTGGCCTGTCAGGTCCCCAGGACGTACCATGTGGCTATAAAACCTCCAGAACTGCTCCACCTGTAGAGAGAAGACCCCAGAGTACAAAAGATGTGTCTTTTCTTTTTCTTTGAATATGACATTTAAGAGAAGACAAACATGGAAGACACTCTGCTACAGACTCTATTTTTTTGAAGATAAATTTTCATTTGGGGAAGTATGTGGGAAGGCAGGCACGTTGTTTGTTGATACAAGAATGAGGATTGTTTATTTTTTTATTTTTAAAAGATTTTATTTATTTATTCATGAGAGACACACACAGAGAGAGAGAGAGAGAGAGGCAGAGACACAGGCAGAGGGAGAAACAGGCTCCATGCAAGGAGCCTGATGTGGGACTCGATCCTGGGTCTCCAGGATCACACCCTGAGCTGCAGGCAGCACTAAACCACTGTACCACCCGGGCTGCCCTGTTTTTTTTATTTTAAGATTTATTTATTTAATCATGAGATACACAGAGAGAGAGAGGCAGAGCATAGGCAGAGGGTGAAGCAGACTCTTCACAGAAGCCGGATGCGGGCTTTGATCCCAGATCCTGGAATCACGACCTGAGCCGAAGGCAGCCGCCCAACTGCTAAGCCACCCAGGCACCCCAAGAATGAACTCTTTAGGTGAAAAATGACAGCCTCAGCCTGGAGTCCTAGTTATAGAAGCTCCAGGATAATCACTGCATGCTAAGAGGACCTTGTTTTACACAGTGGAATCCTTTTATTTTATGTTATGTTATTTTATTTTAGTAGGCTCTATGCCCAATGTGGGGCTTGAACTCATGACCGTGAGATTAAGAGTTTCCCACTCTAGGGACGCCTGGGTGGCTCAAGGGTTTAGCGCCTGCCCCTGGCTGAGGGCGTGAGCCTGGAGTCCCAGAATCGAGTCCCACATTGGGTTCCCTACATGAAGCCTGCTTCTCCCTCTGCCTATGTCTCTGTCTCTGTGTGGCTCTCATGAATAAAAAAAAAAAAAAAAAATCCTTAAAAAAGGAAAGAAAAAAAAGAATTTCACACTCTACCAACAGCCAGCCAAGTGTCACAACACAGTGGAATCCTTTTATTTTTGAGGTATATTAAAGTGCCACATAACCTTAGTCTGAATGTATCTTCTGAGAACCAAATCACTTTTTAAAAAATACAATATGGTAAAACAAAAAACAAAAAACAGTATGATTAACTATAGTCATTATGCTGTACATCACATCCCCATGAAGTCTGATCACTTCTCAATCAAACACTGTTACTGGCAGATACAGCGTTAACTACAATGCATATATTTTTGTTCTGTTTGGCTACTAAGCAGAAGCGATAGAACCAACCACATGCATTATTCTAAACATGGAGCCCTTTGCTAAGGCCAGAATAGTCAAAACCAAATGGAGCACAGCCTCTCATACTTAGGGTTTAAGTCCCTCTTCTTAGCTAGAAAATTTGTTTCTCCTTATCCCTCCTTCACAATCCTGTTAGAAAACTAGATAAGTTTCTCTATCAGATTCATGCTTATTCCTACTCATCAAGCTATTTCCGATTCACTCAGCAGTGCCATGATAAGGAGACCCTACTCCCTAGTCCTTTATAACTCAAAGGGGATACCCACAAAATACTGGCTAGTGAAGAGGCACACTTTAGGAAGAAAGGAAAAACATGGAATAGTGTGAAGACAGTGTTGGGATTTGCCAACACATCAATGAGGAGGCTCTAAAGAAACACCCAGAAAGACACAATAATGTGTAGTTAAAAATAGGTACTGAGTAGACAGAGATTCAGGTCATACTTCTAGATGTGGAGAGCAAGTAAGGAGAAAGAGATCTTACACTTTATGTAAGCGGCTGTTCCTACAGTTCCTCTAGAGAACAGGTACATGGGAACTGTCTCACATTACAAAGAAGTCAGGAACAAATGCCATCCATAGGAATTTGAAGCAGTGTCTCATCTCAATAATTGCTATGTTTAATTGTATACAGTGACTGGGGAAAGTAAGGGGCCATATGTATCCAATGAGCAATCATCTTTTCCATTCTGACACAGTGGGAAGAAACAAAATATACCCACTAAAGCCTGTGGCTCATTGTGAATTAGGAATTGGAGGCAGGGATGGTTAGGGAGAAAGTATACCAGCCAGCCACCCACAATTCCCTAAACAAGTACTGCTTTATTAACAATTTATTCTCTCCCGGGGATCCCTGTGGTGGCTCAGTGGTTTAGCGCCTGCCTTGGGCTCGGGGCGTGATCCTGGAGACCTGAGATCAAGTTCCGCATCGGGCTCCCTGCATGGAGCCTGCTTCTCCGTCTGCCTGTGTCTCTGCCTCTCTCTTTCTCTGTATTTCTCATAAATAAATAAATAAAATCCTTAAGAAAAAAAAGGAAGTTCTTTAAAAATAATAATAATAATTTAGTCTCTCCCAATTTTATGGCCAGACTACAAATCTTACAGTTCCAATCTTATATCCTAAACACGAAGAGATGAGGTAAACAAATTGAGAAATACGATTAGGCTTTAAAAGATTTTTTCTTCTTTCTCTTTAGGCAATTTTGGTTTTTGAAACTCCTCACTGAAAGCAAAAAACAAATGTTCAGACTCAGAATGTGGAGCTGCACAAAATACTTCAGAAATAATCTTGGGAAGCCTGGGTAGCTCAGTTGGTTGAGTGTCTGACTCTTGGTTTTGGCTCAGGTCATGGTCTCGGGGTTGTGTGACGGAGCCCTACATTGGCTACTTGGGGCTCTGAGCTCAGCAGGGAGTCTACTTTCCCTCTCCCTGTCAGTTTGCCCCTCCCCCAGTCACAAATATACTCTCTCTAAAATACAATCTTTTTTAAAAAAAAGATTTTATTTATTTATTCATGAGAGAGACAGAGAGAGGCAGAGACATAGGCAGAGGGAGAGGCAGGCTCCCTGTGGGAAGCCTGATGCAGGGCTAGATCCCAGGACCCTGGAATTACGACCAGAGCCAAAGGCAGATGCTCATCCACTGAGTCATCCAGGAGTCCCTAAATTAAAATCTTTGGGGGAAAAAAAAAAGTCTCAACTAGGTTTCTCATTTTATAGTTGAGAAAATGGTTTCAGAACTCACCCTGCCCTGAGTCCAGAACCAGAGCAGATGAGCCATATGATCCCCAAGTCCACTGCTCTTTCCATTTCAAGACACTGCCTTCTCAGTCACCCTGACTTCAAGAACTTTGAAATATGGTCAAATATTAGAATTAAGGAGCACTGAAATATACTACTTTGGATTTGATAAAACGTTCTAAAATGTGATTATTTCTCTGTAAGGAACCTAACATTGTTAGGCATTTCCTAATGCCTTGAATTACATGACAGTCAACTATGAACATTGTGGTCACACACCCACTGAGTCTGGAAGAATGATACCCTAGATACTGCTGCTGATGCTGCTCTAGTTAACTGAACATTTATGCCAAAAGAGAGGCACCTGGGGGGGCTCAGTCAGTTAAGTGTCTGTCTTTGGCTCGGTTTGTGATCTGGGGTTGAGCCCCACTTATGGAGCTCCATGTCATATGGCTCCCTGCTCCCCATGTCATATGGTCTCCCTGCTCAGTGGGGAAATCTGCCTCTCCCTCTGCCCCCAACTCGTGTGTGCGCTCTCTCAAATAAGTAAAATCTTAAAAAAAAAGGTGGGGGGGGGGGGGGGGGAGGAAACCCTTTGTGCACAAGTTGGGTAAATTCATATATAACACTTTCTTAAAAGGAAAGAAAAATGTTAGAAATATTCACAAGTATCCCCCAAATAACTAAACAGAATCCTGAATAAAAACTACCCCCCACCCAAGTTCAGTCTTCTCTGGCCCTTCGAGCGCTCATCCAGTTGTTCATAACACAATGGGCTGCTACCTTCCCTGTAATGTCTAACATTCCCACATGGCAGGTCAACAACATTTCTGTGATAGATTCAGGAATGTTAGAAATGCTCTGATATTTTTAAAAGCTTATTTCTATTGTTTCCTTTACCAAGAATTCCTTTCTTTCATGTCTCCTGTTCAAAATTTAAAGTTCAAGGTTATTTTATTCATATATATATTTAAATTTATTTATTTTTACTTTAGTAATCTGTATATCCAACATGGGGCTTGAACTCTCACAACCAGGAGATTAAGAGTTGCATATTCTTCTGACTGAGCCAGCCAGGTGTTCCTTAAGTTTAATTTTAAGCCCATCTACTCCAAAGAGGCTTTCCCCAAGTTGGAATTAATTCCTTCTTTCCTTTGAATTTCAAGAGCACTTTAGCCATGCCTTCCTTTTTAAAAATTTTTCCAAAGATTTTATTTATTTATTCATAAGAGACACAAAGAGAGAGGCAGAGACATAGGCAGAGGGAGAAGCAGAGAGAGGCAGAGACACAGGCAGAAGGAGAGGCAAGTTCCCTATAGGGAGCCTGATGCAGGACTCCATCCCAGGACTCTGGGATCACAACCTGAGCCAAAGGCAGAAGCTCAACCACTGAGCCACCCAGGTGCCCCTAGCCATGGGCTTGATCCTGGATCTGGGGATCACGCCCTGAGCCAAAGGCAGACACCCAACCAGTGAGCCACCTAGGCGTCCCGTGTCTGCACTTTAAATAGGAAAAAAACCGGGGATACCCGGGTGGCTCAGTGGTTCAGCGCCTGCCTTCGGCCCAGGGCCTGATCCTGGAGACCCGGGATCGAGTCCCACGTCGGGCTCCCTGCATGGAGCCTGCTTCTCCCTCTGCCTGTGTCTCTGCCTCTCTCTATGTCTATCATAAATAAATAAAATCTTTAAAAATAATAATAATAAATAAATAAATAGGAAAAACCTCCACAAATTTCAAGAAAATAACAAATCCATTTGATTCTGCCCAGAGATCAAATGTATATAGCACATAGGAAGTGCATAAAAATTTTTGTTGAACAAGGTTGGTTTTAGCTGCAAACAGGTTTCAGGGTACACAAACCTAGAAACCTAGACAACTGTGAGGGAGAGAAACAGAGGTTGGGTTCTGACAGGATCTATGAAAACAATTCTTAGGATTTAATTTTCTTTTTGAACACAGAGAAAGATGCTACTTCATGCATAATTACTAACAGGTTCAAAACCCTAACGAGAGGGTTTTGTTTTGTTTTGTTTTGTTTTTTTAAAGTAACCTCTATGCCCCCATGTTTAAGAGTCCCATGCTCTGGGGACTGAGTCCTGCATCGGGCTCCCTGCAAGGAGCCTGCTTCTCCCTCTGCCTATGTCTGCCTCTCTCTCTCTGTATCTCTCACGAATAAATAAAAATCTTAAAAAAATAAATATAATGTATTATAAAATTTTTCATCCTCCATGACACTTTGCACTATACAATAGGACTCAATACGTATTGATTTAAACAAACCTATATTTTTGTATTGTCCCCTTATGGTCAATTTGACAATTCATATACTTCTTGATACCTCTGTATGTTACCTATGGACATCTAATGAAAAATCTAAAAATGAGCAAACCTCACCTTAGAGACTCAGGTCAGTCAAATAAGGAAACCAGAATACTAAGCAGGTTACCAGGAAGGTAAATAAACACAGTGGTGTAAGTATAGGCATGAATGCTACTACCAAGGCTTACTACATTAAACCAGTAAGTACTCACAGAGGCAAAGGTGCCGATCTGTTTGATATTCTGTTCATAGCTCTGTGAGCTGGTGGGACGGCCAGGGGTTCTTCTGGAGTACCAGAAAGTATAGTTGTACTGCAGGGGATGCTCTGCTGGCCCAGGGACAACAGCCTGTGGATTAAAGAAGCTGTGTTAATCTAGGGCATTTTTCACATGATCAGAGACTGAGAAAACATTTTACAGTGTCACCCCTTAACCACCTCCACAAAAAGGATACACTGCACCACCTGCAACATGCCCAAGATTCCACTTACACAGTAAATTTCTTTTCTTTTCTTTTCTTTTTTTTTCTTTCTTTTTTTTTTTTTTTTTTTTTTTTATGATTTTACTTACTTAGAGAGATGGAGCAGAGTGAGAGGGAGAAGCAGACTCCCTGCTGAGGGACCTTGAGATCACAACCTGAACCAAAGGCAGACATTCAACTGACTGAACCACCCAGGTGCCGCTACACAAAAAAATTTCTTTAGCGTTTAACTGACTCTAAGTTCCTGTAACATTTTATCTGTATTCTTATGGCATTTGTAACTTTCTGTTTTCTATCTTAGGTATTTACATTTATATCTTATCCCAGCCAAGTAATCCCAGGCCAAGTACTGCCTCCTCTATGATACTTTATCACTCACTGACTAGTAACCTTGACAAGCTATGTAACCTGTTTGTGCCTCTGCTGCTTACTTGCAAAATGAAGAAAATAATAACAACCATATCGTAGAGCTGCGGAGAGGATCAAATAAATTAATAGAGGGGGATCCCTGGGTGGCTCAGCGTTTTGGCGCCTGCCTTTGGCCCAGGGCGCGATCCTGGAGTCCCGGGATCGAGTCCCGCGTCGGGCTCCTGGCATGGAGCCTGCTTCTCCCTCCTCCTGTGTCTCTGCCTCTCTCTCTCTCTCTCTCTCTCTCTCATAAATAAATAAATAAATCTTAAAAAAAATAAAAAATAAATTAATAGATGTAAAGTGCTTAGCATAGTGCCTGACATATAGTTAAGTGCTCAGTGTCAGCTACCATTATTACTGCTACTATTAAATATAAATCCCTTGATCCATAGTCTCATTCACCTTTCTCTTTGCACCTATAGTGTTTGTATCTGGATAGTACTTGACCTCATGAGATAAACAATTGTTTTGATATTCCAAAAAAAAAGAAATTGATCCATCTATCTCTCATTCTCTAAATTTTCTCCTTTCCAAGTCACTTTCAGCTTAGACTATTATTAACTAAAGAGTCTAAAATTTGAAGGGATGTGTAGGACTTGAAATACTCAGCAGCAGCTTATGAAGCAACAAATAGCCCTGTTAAACTCCAGGGTTAATCTCTCATGCTGGGAGAATGCTGTAAAGCAAGGCAACATCTCAAGATCTGTGGCAAGGGAAAAGTTCTAACTTCCAATATGAATGTCAGTGATTCAACAATCTTTTTTTTTTTAGAGCAAAAGCAGATATTCCAGGGGGACCTGGGTGCCTGACTCTTGATTACAGCTCAGGTCATGATCTCAGGGTCATGAGATAGAGCCCCAATTCGGACTCCACACTCAGCTCAGAGTCTGTTTGTCCCTCTCCCTCTGCTCCTCCCCCTGCTCACACATCTGCACATGCACATTCTCTCTCAAATAAATAAACTCTTAAAAAAAAAAAAAAAAAGCATATATCCCTAAATAGGGTGCCATCAAGTTAATCCGGTGTCTTTCACATAACAGATTCCACAAGATAACCAAATCTCAAGTCCAAGGGCAACTCTATCTATATAGCACAAAACTCACCTTCCTCTTACTGCTGCCCTGACTTTTGTCTCGTTCCGTTTTTTCCTTCTCACCATCTTTCTGTGTGCTGTTTTCTTCATTCTGATCATGGTCCCCACTGTCATCATCTTTCAATCTGAATGGGAAGGCAAAACAATGTTAGCCCATGACTGAGCTGATATTTGCTTACCTAACAGAACCACCAGGTCAATGGAACTACATTATAATCAACCCCAAGTCACTCAAAATACAGGCAATGAGATGTACCTGAGATGAGGAAAGGGCAAGGAATGCAGAAAGGCAGTTAGGAGGAATTCCAAAAAAACCCCCAGTCTTCCAGTTTTCTAACAGGTAAAGAAGCAAAAGGCAAACAGTTTATTTTATTTTATTTTTTTTTAAGATTTTATTTATTTATTCATGAGAGAGAGGCAGAGACACAGGCAGAGGGAGAAGCAGGCTCCACGCAGGGAGCCCGATGTGGGACTTGATCCTGGGCCTCCAGGACCACGCCCTGGGCCAAAGGCAGGCACCAAACCTCTGAGCCACCCAGGGATCCCCAGCAAACAGTTTAAGGGACGGTTTTCTTTGCCAAAAATAACGAGTCAATAATGAGAAGAGTTTCTGGATTGTATAACTGCTCTGGCATTTCAAATGAAGTTTAAAAATTTACCTATCTCTCTCAACTCTTCTAACCATCTCTCCTATCCTTCCCCATTGCCACTGCTTTAGCTCAGGCCCTCTTCTTTGTCCTCTGTTATTGCAATAAATTCCTAAATGGTCTCCCTGACACAAATCCTCTCCACCCTCTATCCATCCTCCACATAGCCACGAGCATCTTTCTAAATGTAAATATGAGGGCACCTGGGTGGTGCAGTAGGTTAAGTATCTGACTCTTGGTTTCAGCTCAAGTAGTTGATCTCAGGGTCCTGATTTTAAGGTTGTGAGGTCCAGCCCTGCATTGGACTCCATGCTCAGCAGAGTCTGCTTGAGATTCTCTCTTCCTCTTGCCCTCCCCACTGCCTCGCACACACTAAAATAAATTTGAAAAATCTTTAATTAATAAATTCAATCTAGTCATTTAACTTCCATGCCTAAAACCATTAACCGTCCCCTGTCTTTGGATGACCACCCTGCAGGATAAAATACAATGAAATTTAAGATCCTCTAGAATCTGACTCCTGCCTACTGAAATCTTCTTTCCCTCCCCATCTCCCAAAGCAACCTATAGTCCCACAGCTGTGCTATCTGCAAACACTACCTCTAAGCCCAAGGTGACATTCTTCCCATGTCTGTTTTTACTATTAAGTGGAGGGATCTCTTAGAACAGTCTAATATAAATCTTTGTGCCTTCAGCACCAAGGACAAGAAGATGCCGCCCTAACGTGTAGCACAAGATGTTGAATCAATGTTTAGTGAAAAGAAAAAGAAATGACTGAAAGAAGGAATGAATGTCTTTTCGCCTGGTAAGATTGGTCAAATGCACAGTAGGTGCTACCCTCCTAGAAGCAGTGAAAGTATCCTAAGGCTTTCAGGTAACATATAAAGCTCACTGGATTTAGACAGAAAGATAAGCAGGTGATGACTTCACAAATACATAAGAATGCCATTTAGTTTAGAGCTGGACCATTAGCTTATCATGGATCTTCTCCAAAATTACCTCTGGCCCTAAGGACTATCTAGTCAAACAGAATTAGGTAATTCTCAAGAAAGGTACTAGAAATACTCAAATGATAACATACACATTATCTTACATACCTACAGAAACACGTTGCAAAGCATTTTGCATTTCTTTTGTCCATAAATTTCCCATGCCACACACATAAAAAGCACTCAATAAATATTAGAATGCACAAACTAGCCATGTATTGAGGTACCTCCTCTGCCCATTTCACAGCTCTACCTGTAGGATACATTCAGGTGCATCATGCCCCAAGTGACCCTATCCCCTACCTTCCTGCTCACAACAGGACTATGAAGGGCACCTGAACTAAGGGCAGTCCATCCTGGCCAATAACTGGTGCCTTGTGGTCTTGCTCAAATTATGACTACATTTCTTCCTTGGCCTTTCATTCAGGAGATGAAAGATCAGAGATTCAAGAGCTGGGGCAATCATATGGGTCCCATATGAAAAAAGCCATAATGGAAAAAGTGAACAAGAGAAAAGAAAGCCAGGAGGGAGAAAGGGAATGGAGCAGAGAAAGCAGAGAGAAAAGGGGCTTTGTCTATGATGCTGCGACCTCACTGACTCGGTAAGACCTAGGAGACTTCTGGGAGAATGTTATCTGCATTTATGATACTCCTTTCCCCTTATTAAACTCAAGTTGGTTTGATGTACTTTCCTAAAGGAGCCTGTATAGCACCAAGTCCCATATTTACCAAGCCACTTACTGTATCAGATGCTACTGCCTGTCCCCAAGCACCTGACTGAGGAGATAAGGTATACATACTCAGGCCTCAGCTTGGTTACAAAGGTCCTGCTCTGTGTGTATGTGCCAGTATCACCTCCTGCTTGGTCCCAACAAACACCTCCACTCTCATGTTATCAACTTACTTGCAGCTTCTTGATCTCTCCTCCCTCTGTTATGCTCATCGTCTGGTCTCTCGTTGGAGAGCCTCTCTTCCCCTACTTAAATTGTCCTCTAGGACTCAGGATAAGGGCCACTTTCTCTTAGAAGCATTTCCTAATCTCTCCCTAGGCTGGATCAGGTTCCCCTCTTCTGAACCTCATCATATCAGTGTTTGTACTTGTCTCAGCTATAAGGTTATGCCTAATTTATCAGCTCCCAAACAAATGGTTTTTTATACTGAATAGGCCCAAGACAGCCCTCGTTCTCTTCTTTAGGGCATATCTCAGGACTCAAACCATTTCCCTCTCTTCTTACCTCCCAGCCTCCACGATAGTCTTCTGGGGTCCCTTCCCTTTACATCTTGAAGAAAGGCAGTCATCCCACATCTCTCATTTTACTAGCACTAAGAAAAGCACATGTTCCTTTCTTTGCTGCTATTCATGATTAGGAAACAGAAAAATAGCAAAAATAATTATATCTGAGAAGAGAGTGCTACTGTGGTTCCTGGACCACACTTCCTGACTCCCTTCAGAGATGATAAAAGGAAATTCTAATGTGTTATTTCTTGAGGGTGGAGCTAACCCTGCCCTCTAAGCCTATACTTAAAGCAAATCACTTGCATCCTGTCTTCCAGAGGCTACTCTTCCAGCTTGAAGCTGGATTTGAGCCAAGATACAATCAGGACTAAAAATCAGTGCTCCAGACTCAGGAGGGCAATTAGCATCTCTAAGGCTATCCAGACTGAGTGGCTCCAAGTCAACTCACCAAACCTCTGCCCAGGTTTATCCTCACACTGCTCTCTAAGTAGACCAATTCCTTGTGGATAGGAACTTAGATTAATTCATCTTTACATGCCCAGCATGAGACCGAGGCAGACAACAAACATGTTTAATGAATGCACTTCTAAAATCAAAGCAATACAAGGCAGAATAGGATGGGAGCCAACAGGTGGTTCGGCCAATATTGTAAGAAAGGGCCAAAAACTAGCAAAGAGAGAACAGTAACAAAATCAAGTATGGCATCTAGATCTGAAAACTAAGGTAATCACAGTCTGGGACTGCAGAATAGTGAAATCATCCTAAGGTTTCACACATCAACAGGGTCAATGACAGTGGTAGCTAACTGACTGGATAGATGTAGGGGGTGGGGTGCAATTATAATCCTAGATTACACTCTCAGAAATCGAGCCCATGCAGGAGGTTAGAGCTCTTCTTTAAACTGGGCTGATCAGATTAGACTACAGTACCCAGCTCTAGGCACTGGACTTTTAGGATACTGGCAAACTGGAACCAGTCCTTAGGAACCACGTGGTAAAGAGTACAGAAGCCAAACAACTAAAACGTCTAAAAACTGCAGACTTTTGGGGAACCTGGCTGGCTCAGTCAGAGGAACTCTTGTTCTCAGGGTTGTGGGTTCGAGTCCCATGCTGAGTGTAGAGATTATTTAAATAAACAAACTTAAAAAAAAAAACCCTACAAACTTGTTACATGAAAAATAAAAACTAGGGGCAGGAGTGTGGTCTCTAATTGCTAATTTCAAATAAATGAGAGCTTTGTTGTTGTTTTTTTAACTGCATACCTAGGAGATGTTAAAAAATTCTGGGTCATTATAAGGCATAGTTAATAATTATAACGAATTAAAAATGACCCAGGTTAATTTTTGTCAAGAGTTACTTGAACCAAGGTTAAACAAACCGGGGTTTGAATCCTGCTACGTGCACCTTCCTGTTTTCGTGTGCAAGTTACTTAACCTCAGAGGGCCTCATTTTCCTATCTATAAAAGGAGGTAACATGATCCCCTTAGCAGAATTGTTAGCAGTAGAAATAACATATGAAAAGTATCTACCAAGATTCCTATGAAACCTGTTACTATCATTCTTTTTTTTTTTTAATTTTTTATTTATTTATGATAGTCACACAGAGAGAAAGAGAGGCAGAGACACAGGCAGAGGGAGAAGCAGGCTCCATGCACCAGGAGCCCGACGTGGGATTCGATCCCGGGTCTCCAGGATCGCGCCCTGGGCCAAAGGCAGGCGCCAAACCGCTGCGCCACCCAGGGATCCCCTGTTACTATCATTCTTAAATTAGCTTACCGCAGATCCCCAAATGATATGGGCAAGACTCGGCTTAGCTGACCCATAAAGTGCCTTCCTAAGATGCAATGTTGATCTGTTCAATTCAGTGGAGGAAGAGGTATAGCATTTACAGAAAGCTCTACTGAGGGAGGACTTAGATCTGGAATTTGGTGTTGCAAAGATTTAAGATATAAGGGGTGCAAATGGCGGGGGGGGGGGTGGTGGGAAGTGTGGCTGTTCCTATTGAGATGGGCTCAGCTAAGCAGCAGGCTGGGGGAACGTTGAGCCAAAGACTTTTTCCAAGTCCCAGAGACTTCTCAGCAACCAGGAACACATTCCAGAGGAGCTGCCTAGAGCGCTGAAATCCAGGACTCCCGAAAGTGCAAACCAGCACTCATTGTACTGGGGGGCGGGGGGGGGGGGGGCACACAAAAAAACTCCAAAAAAAAAACAATTTCCCATCAGCAGCAGGTCACAACCTAAACAGTGATGCCACTTTACATTCCTCCCTATTAGCAATTTACAAAGTCCCTTTAAGCACTTGCTGAACGCGATTTGATCCTCACACACCAGGGCAGCAGCAGGGCCCCAACCGCTAACGTGCTTTACGTTAACAATGGGTGGGTGACTCTTCCACGGGCATAGAAGCGGTAAACTGGTGGGTCTGGACCTGGGAATCTAGGTCCCTAGAGATCAACTATGCTTACTAGAAGCACATAACCTGCCTCAAGACACAATCGCTAGAGGGAAACGTGCAAAGAAATAATTCTGCATTTCCTTTTTTTTTTTTTTTTTTTTTGCGCCCCCAAACGATGCTGCTGGAACTGGGGAGGTGGAAACGGGGGCAATGACAGGGGGGTGCTCGGGGGACCAGAACAGGGGCAGCTCCTGCGGAGCGTGCTGGAGCGGGGAGGGTGGGGGGGAAGGGGGAGGAGAAAGGAAGCAGGAAGGAGCCTCGCGAAGGCCGGGAGCATTCCGTAACTGAGCCGCCTGCAGGCGCCAACGGCCACATTACCTCACTGCATCCTCACCACTCTCCGGCCCGGGCTGTCACCGTCCCCACTCTGCAGAGGAGAACCCGGACTCAGAGGGGCGAGGCGAGCTGCCCGGGCGGGAGAGCGTGTGCGTGGAGCCCCCGCCGGGTCCGGAGGCAGGGCGGCCGGGCTGCGCCAACACCCCAAAACCGCCGCCGTCGCCGCCGTCCCCGCCCCTCCGCGCCGCCGGCAACCCGCACCCACCGGGGCGGGGCGTCCAAAAATCTCCTTCCGGGCGGCGCGGCCACCCCTCCCGGGACCCCGCGCGTCGCCCTGGGGCCGTACCCCGCTCCGCACCCCTGCATGACGCCTCCCCCCCCAGCCCCCCTTCTCCCCCGCCGGCCGCCCGGGCCGCGAAGGCCCGCAGCCCAAGCCCAGGCCGCAGGACGGCGCCGGGGAGTTTCGCCGCTGCCAGCCCCCGTGGAGGCGGGCGCGGGGGGAACGGCTGGGGGAAGGGGCCCCGCGGGGCGGCCACGCGCCACTCACGCGTCGAACTTGTTGTTCATCCTCTCACCGCCGCCGTCGCCACTGCCTCACGGAGTGACTTCCGCTCCGCCGGGTTTCCCCCCCCCCGCCCCCCAGTTTAGGGCCCGGCCACTTCCGGCTGCGCGCGGCGCAGCGGAACGTCTGCGCGCTAGTCCGGTGCGGGGCGGGTATCCCGGGACGCCGGCCCCGGGCGGCTGCGCGGCGGCTGCGCGGAGGCTGCCTGGGTCCCCGCCGCACGTCCGAGGGGGCGCCCCGACTCCACACCCCCACCCCCCGGGGGGCGGCTGCACCGTCCTGGACTCGCTCCTCACCTGCCCGAGGCTGTTTCCTCCTGGGTCCCGGCCACGCCCCTTCGGGTCGCCGTGTGGCTAGAACCGGACCGCCGGTGTCCGGCGCCGGACGCAGCCGCCCGCGCGGAGTCTTCCGTCTTGCTGACCTGTGCGGGGGAGCGAAGGAGCTCATCGCGCCCCCCGAGGCGGTCGGAGATGTGGAGAGACCGACGCCAGGTGACACAGTTAGTGCGAAGCTCACCGGAACCCCAGATGGGCCCGCCAGGCTCGGAGCGAGCGCCTCCCGGATCCGAAGCCTCTGCTCCGGGGACACAGGGGCGGCGCGCACGGGAGTTAAGGACGCGAACCTGCTGCTGGTGGAGCCCCCAAGCCAGCACCCCTGTGCTTGGGGAAGGCGGTTATTACCAGCCCCCCCGCCCCCACGATGTCCCATTGTCAGGTCTTAGGCACATTTTTTTTAAAGACTTATTTATTTGTTCAGAGAGAGGGGGGCAGAGACACAGGCAGAGGGAGAAGCAGGCTCCACGCAGGGAGCCCGACGTGGGACTCGATCCCGGGTCTCCAGGATCACACCCGGGGCTGCAGGCGCACGCCACCGGGACTGCCCCTTATGCACATTTTTGATTCACTGTCACCCGCACCTTTGATCCTCTGATGGGGGTGGATAGGTAGGAAGCGGAAATCCGAACCCATATTTGCAGATGAAGAAACAGAGGCTCAGAGGGCACAAATGACCTGCTCGGGTTCTCTCCTCACCAACAGAACTCGGGCCCCAGCTGTATTCTCAAAGCCGGGCCTTGCCTCTCCCGCCAGGAAGACCTCAGCTGGGCATCTTGTTTTCTAAGTGGATCCAGAATCTCCTGCCGGAAGGGAAAGCCCAGCCCATCACCTCCCAGCCTCTCTGCCCAGCTCCTCCTTGTCTTAAGCATCCTTTGAGACCAGTGCAAATGCTCCGCCGCCCTTTGAGAAGAGAAGGAAGAGGGGTCTGTTTTCCAGGCCACCGAATCTTTCTTGGGAGTGTCTAAAATTGGGTTGGGAATTCTGCATTCCAAACTTTATTTAACCACCAGTGTTCTTTTTTTTTTTTTTTTTTTTAAGATTTTAAATATTTAGATTCAGCCCCAGTGGCGCAGCGGTTTGGCACTGCCTGCAGCCTGGGGTGTGATCCTGGAGACCTGGGATCGAGTCCCACGCCGGGCTCCCTGCGTGGAGCCTGCCTGTGTCTCTGCCTCTCTCTTTCTCTCTGTGTCTCTCATGAATAAGTAAATAAAATCTTAAAAAAGATTTTAAAATATTTATTCATGAGAGACACAGGCTCTCATGATGGCTGCCCTAGCCATCAGTGTTCTGGGAAGCCCCCTCTCTCACTTGGAGCCCCAATCTGCCCAAATGAAACGTGGGGAAATAGTGACCCTTGCTTGTCCCTGATGACATGAGTAACTCTTCTGTGATCAATGACCAAAAAAAAAAAAAATGCATATGAATGGAAAGGTCACTTGTGCAGCAGAGTCTTGGATGCTTATAGCACCCAGAAAGTAGAAAAGGGATATACCAGCTGGCGTGGGCTGCTGCCCTTCCTTCAAGAGAACATTGCCTGCTATTCTTCACATCTCTCTTGACCTCTCTCCTCTGGGAGCCTGTGGGGAGGGACTCGTACAAAGGTAGGGAGGCCCAGTCCTGGAGGGATGGGACCTTGCCTAGTTGGGGACGTCATACAAGACAGAGTCCTTAGGGCTTCAGAAATGACAGGAGTTGCTAACGTCTTGCTGAGGTGAGGGGATTGCCAGGACTAGCTAGCCAGAGCTATGTGGATGCTGATTCCAACAGTGCACCCTGCCCACAGCCATTCTCAACCACTCAAGGACTCCAGCTTGGTCTCTTTATTTCCCATGCTTTATTTCTCAGGCCTGGTGGTCCTGAAGGCCACTTCCCAAAGAGCACACTCATGACCCCAGCCACTGAAGAACACAGCTGATAAGACTCCACATGGCTCTCAGCAGTTGGTCGGCTCAGTCAGGTGAGGGCAGGTAGGAGCGGGGGTCTCCAGGGAATGGCAGAGCGGGCACCTGGTTGTAGTGGGCCATGAGGAAGATGCCAGCGGTGCCACAGACAAAAAGCGAGAGCATGGCCAAGAAGCAGACACGGTCCAACACGCGTCCCACCAAGAACCACTCCTCGCTACCCTGAGGGTGGGAGGCAGGGTGTGGGATGGCCAGCAGTGACACCAAGCCTGACCTGGGTCACTGTGCCATCCTTGGTCATCCAGCAGGCCTCTCTTCGTGTCCTTCGGTCCTTCTCATCTCCTTCCAGACTTTAACCTGGCTTCTGCCATAGTCCCCTGGTCCATCCCATTGCCCAACCATGGCCACCCTACTCATCTTGGCCCCTGTCCCAGGTCCAAGTCCCTCCCTGGGTACTCAATCCCCCTTACGCTGTCAAAGTGACTTTGCTGGTGCCGGGCGAGGGCAATCAGGTTGCAGGCTTCCACACAGGCCTGGATGGCCGGGGCAGCTTGCTTCAGGCTGCCACACAGCTCCTGGCTCTGCCCTGGCTCCGGGCCTTTCTCTGGTGAGAGAGGGTAAGGTTTGGGGATAGAGTGGAGAAGAAGTAGTCTGAGAAGTTAGTCTCTCCTGAGCGGCCTAGCTTCTCTCTCCTCAACCTGGATGCTCATCTGCCGTCCCTGGTGCTTTGGCCGACAGGCCTGCCCGTTTGGAGTCCCTGGGGAGGAGGGTCCCCAGTGTCATACCCCCTGCCTCACCTAGCTTCTCCAGCGCTGCCCTCACCAGCCCATTGCGCTGCCGCTGCCGGAATAGAAGTTCACTGCGAGGCAGGCAGAGAGCAATGTCCTCCCCAGCTGTGATTGGCCATCCCAAGGAGGAGCCGTTCTGTAGCTGGCGCCGGGTGTCTCGCACAGCTGCTGGGGCTGGTGGGCGAACATGCATCCGCAACAGCTGAGGCAAGAGCCGTAGGAACACCTGGAGAGAGGGGTTTCTGGTGGGCTTAGCTTAGTAGCAGCAGACCTGGGCATGTGGGCAGCCAGGCTAGGCTTCAGAGCAGAAGGTGAAGGTTGGCACGGAGGGCTTGAGCCACCAGGGGCTCAGGGGCAGCAAGCACATTAGGGTCAGTGGCTTGACCCCAGTACAGCTGGACTGTTCTGCGCCAGACATGAGCCTAGGTCCTCACATCTGTGTGCACATCAGAATCACCAGGGCGCTCACTACACAGGTTCCCGGGCCCCACCCCGGCAGTTCTGGCCCACAATGCCTGAGGTGGGCCTGAGAATCTGCATTTGCAGCAAGGGTCCCAGCCGACTGCTACGGGTGGGCTGCAGATCACACAGGCCCTGGCGCCAGACTTCCTGGGCAGCACCTTGCTTCTGCTTCCTAGCCGTGCGACCTTGGGTGAGCGAATCAATCTCTCTGTGCCTCAGCTTCCTCACTGGCCGACTGGAGATGGTACTAACACCCACCTCAGAGGAGTTTATGAAGATCCAGTCGTTAGTGTGCATAATACACCTGCCACATAGTAAGCACTCGGTGTCATTATTAATCCATTTGGGCACATGCTTCTTTTTTTTTTTTTTTTTAATTTTTATTTATTTATGATAGTCACAGAGAGAGAGAGAGAGAGAGGCAGAGACACAGGCAGAGGGAGAAGCAGGCTCCATGCACCGGGAGCCCGATGTGGGATTTGATCCCGGGTCTCCAGGACCGCGCCCTGGGCCAAAGGCAGGCGCCAAACCGCGGCGCCACCCAGGGATCCCGGGCACATGCTTCAAGATACAGGGTAGGTGTGCTGCTGAACGTGGCAGGGGAGTAGAGAAGGGGAAGGGGTGGACAGGAGGATGCTGGAGTGGGCAGGGAGAGGCCTTGCCTTTCGGACCCCATGAGCCATGGAGTGTGTGTGGGGGGACCGCAGGGACACGTTGAGCACGACCACGGCATTCACAACAATGAGGATGGTCACCGCCAGGAGGAAGGTGAGGTACCTGCCGGGGTTGGGTAGGCAGGAGGTGGGGCTGGCCCTTTGGCACCTCATCTCCAGATGCACCCCCACCCTTAGCAGCTGACTCCCCCAGATTCAGCTGGGTGAGGGGTTGGCACCGTGGACAGGTGAGGTGGGAGTGGCAGGAGGGTAGTGCCCCGAGTTCCAGGGAATGGAGGGAAGGAGGCGGGGGGAAGGCACGAGGGCCAGCCTTACTTGCTGATAAGTGGCACTGCCTGGGAGGTCTCGGGCACCTTCTTGGCCACAAGGAAGAGGAAGACAGTCTGGGCCAGGAGCACGTTGATGGCGACAGTACACTTTTGGCCACCCGCTGCCCATAACCAAGAGGCCTTCAGAGCAGATCTCAAGTTCCCTGCCATGGGGACCTCCCCTGCCCCACAAGGAGCCCAGTGCCCCTGGTCCCCGGGACAGGTGGTCTCGTGTGTGATGCCCCAACGCCGTCCCTCCCCACTGGTCCCCGAGCTGCCAGCTGGGGCCATGGCCCCCCTCCCCCAGGCTACAGCTACCCTTGGCAGGAAGGAAGTAGATGAGGATGGCGACCGAGGAGATGAGCACACAGGGCGCGATGATGTTGATGACATAGAAGAGGGGCTTGCGCTGGATGAGCACGTAGAAGACCACCTTCTGGTGGCCCGCCTCCTCGGCCGGCGCGGCCACGTCCAGCAGCGTCTTGGCGGGCCGGTGCCGGATGGCCCACTCCCCGTTCTCTGCGGGCAGCAGGCCAGGGTGGGCACAGGGAGGGCAGGCCGGGCGGATCCCCACGGCCCCGGCGACCTAGCTACGGGGCGGCCAGCATGCGCCCAAAGAGCGCCATCCGGGGAGACTGGATGCCTGACCCCCTCCCACCCAAACTGGAGACATTATCGTGGGGAAGTGAGAACTTTGCTGGGCCCTTAAAAATACACTTTTTAATGATTTACCGTAGTGCTCACCTTGAGTGACATGGGGGGGTGGGGTATGATCTTAGTCTGGCCGTGCCCTGGGGGCCAGGTCCAGCAGGGATCCTGGGAAGAGGATACCTGTGAAGGCCTCGGGGTCGATGAAAATCCACTCGATGGTCTGACCATCTTCCTGGCTGAGCTGCAGATTGATCTCATTGGTGCTGTAGGTCTGGGACCTGGGCGATGGGGAGGGAAGTGTGTGTAGATCCATCTCTGAGGTCACACGGAGGGTCATCTGAGGGCAACTGAGGGCAGTATTGCCTCAAAGAGTGCAAAACTCAGAATTCCCTGAGTTCTCCACAGAACCTGGCCGGGAGATGGTGTAAGGGCGGGATGGGGGTCAGAGGAGTCTTCGTGGAAGGGCTGGGAGGCTGGAGCTCAGTCCACTGTGTTCCTCCCCTCTGCTGCTTCCGGGGCAGGAGGGACTGATGGTCTGTCCCTGTCTGGTCTGTTTGTTAAGGAGGGTCTCCCTGTAGGGTCTCCTTGTAAAAAAGACTGCTCCTCTAAATTATGGGAAAGACCTCCTTTCCCCCATTTCTGGATGAGAAGACTGAGACAGCCTCTACCTCTCCATGGGGTGTGGGTGGCACTCGTGTGGGCATGCATGTACATCGCGGGCATGCGTGTGCCTTCTTGCCCAGCCGCCTTGGTCATGAATTACTCCCTTGGGTCACAGGCAGGGAAACTGAGGCAGGGAAGGAGGCTGAGCCAGGGGACTGTGACTTAGCAGGGAGGGATGTGGGTGTCTGGGTGTGAGATGGGCAGAGAGGCTCCCAAGAGATGAGGCCTGGCCCTTGGTGAGAAGCCTCGCGTCCGCCACCCAGCCAGGCTCCTCCTGGGGCATCTCTCTATATCCTCCCCCCTCCGCCCCCCCCCCCCCCAATAAATGGCCTCACTGGAAGACGAGGGAGCAGTTCTGCCAGTCGAAGGGGAAGTAGGTGACAGAGACCGGGCAGGAGGAGCGGAAGATGGCAGGTGGCAGCCAGTAGACACATCCATCAGGAGACACGAGCACGTTGCAGTAGAGGGCCACCTCGAACACGCCGTCCACGCTGCGCACAGGCCAGGCCCCGAGGCTGGGGGCTCACGTCCCCGGCAGCCCCGGCTCGCCCCAGTCCCACAGCCTCGGCTAGCCCTTGCCCTGCGTGGATGGGGACCAGGGACCCAAGCCCTTTGCGGCCACAGGGTCCGCTACTCCCCACCTGCATCGCCCCCAGACTTCCTCCACCCCACCCCCTCGTCACCAGGGCCTGGTCCTAATGGTACTAACATCTCTTCAGCTCTCGCAAAGTGCCAGCGCCACGATGGCAGCACTTCATGCCTACTGACTCCTGACAGCTTCTGTGGAAGCTGCCCTCATCCCCAGGTCAGAGGGAGGGAGCCCACCAGATGACAGGTGACAGGAGGTGGAGGAGGAGGAGGAGGAGCCAGGCCTCCAGAGGCAGGTCTGCCCACCCGGCCCCACCCTCAGCAGCACCTGCTCCAACCAGTGTTCCCCTGTCTGCACCTTCTGTCCACTTGTCCCTTTTCCCCAGAGCCCCCTTGTCCTGCTGGGCCCTGCACTTGTGTCCTTTTGGCACCCCTCCTCACTTGTTCTCCAGCACGACGTCTGGCCGCCACACCATGGTGGACGGCACCCTTAGCACCCACAGGCCTTCGTAGTCTTGCGGGTCCCAGCGCAGGCGATAATCGCACCACTGCTGCAGGGGGAGTGGGGTTGCCAGGCCCTGCTCTCCTCTGGGATGCCCCACCCCCACCCCCAGAAACAGGAGCTGAGCCCAGGTGGGCCAGAAGAGGCAGGGAGGGGGCGGGGGAAGGCAAGCAGCTCTAAGGGCCTTGGGACCCCAGGGTGGGAGCCCAGACAGGAAAGCACTGCAAGGTGGCCTCTTACCATCTCTATCCAGACATTGGTGGTGAGTGCCTCCTCTCGCTCATTCTGGGGGTGCATTACAGAGGGCTAAGCTCCCGTTACTTGCCCTCTCCGGATGTTAGTCCCTATAGACCCCTGTTGGGTACTCCAGGACCCCAGCCTCTTGGGAGCTTTCCAGATCTCCAGCCTCCTCTCTGTGGAGTCCTTCCCCCCCCCCGCCCCCGGCCTGGCTGCTAGAGCCAGCCCCTTCTTCTCCCCAGCAGGTCCCAGGGGCCCGGTACACTGGGCCTCTGTGTCCCCCACTGTCCCACAGGCCTGTGGCTTACCAGGGAGATGAGGTTGGTGAGGGTGAGTTTCAGGCTGACATTGACCACATCCGAATCGTGCTCAGCGGGTCTCAGGTGGGGATTGTAGTTGTGCATCAGGTCTGCGAGCAGCCGCTCCTCCTGGTTCCGGGCCTCAGCTCCTGCAACAGCCAGCAGTGAGCCTGGCCACAGGGGCCTTGGGGCAGAAAGAGGGGGAGGCCGCAGGAGGGTGTGATATGGAGAATTAGGGCGCTGGGGGTGGGGGAAGGCTTCAAAAGCCTCCAGACCCTCTGTCCCCTGAGGCCTGGGACCTCTACTCCAGGCCCCCCAGGCTCCTGACCCCCTGAGTCCGCACCCAGGTAGACGGCCAGCAGCGGTGGGAGGAGCAGCAGCCCCTGGCCCCAGAGCATGGTGCCACAGCCCTCTACAGTGACGGGTGGGACAACCGCTCCCCAGCTCAGGGTAGAGAGCTGTCGACTCTGGATCTCATATAACAGCCCATGCTCCCACCCCAGCCAGGCCAGCCCAGCCCCACCAGCTGTCCGACCACAGCACTGTCAGCTGTTCCAAGATGGACAAAATGCCAGGCTCAGGTTACCTGGGCTGGGGAGGGGACAGAGGGGGCCTATCTGCCCCAATAGAGACAGCCCAGCCTCCATCCCCTCTGTCTGAGTCTGCAGTCCCAGCCTATGTTCCTGAAGACACAAGCAGGGATAGGCAGACATGGGAGGGAGCAGAGTGTGAGGAAGGGCCCAGAACTGGGCTCCCTCCTCTGTTCCTCCAGCGGGTCAGGATTTGAGGAGGTATGGAGGCATGTTCTGTACCCAAGTTTCTCTGTGATATGATGGAGGACCCCAAACCTGTCCTACCAGCCTAACATGGGTGGTGCACTGGGCCCAGACACTGGAGGTAAAGCCTAGGAGAGAGATGTACTATGTTGCCCAGGTCCTGATACCTTAATGCAAATTAGGGGGATAGTTAGGGCCCACCCAGGCTCTGAGACACGGGACATGGGCCTGGTAAGCTTTGAAAGAAGGAGAGTTGAGGAAGATCTGTGACTTGGGGCTCTTGGGAACAGAACAACCCCTGGATAGGGGGTCCTTTGTGTGGCCTCCATATTTCTTAAGTTTATCCATAAACTTAGGGAGTCCCTCACATGTGGCAGGCAGCAGGCCAGGCGGGCAGCAAGGGGGACTGCAAGGGAAGCCGGGCTGAGCCTGGGTGGCTCACAGGAGGTCACAGTTCAGTAGGGCAGGCGGACAAGATCAAGGTTGTGACCCCAGAGAGTCAGGTGAGGGGACCCACCTGGGCCAGAAAACATGCTCCATCCAGTTTGTAGTTTGAAGTCAGGGGAAGGGTAGGGCTGAGGTGGGTCTAGGAGCTGAGGGCCCTGCTGCCAGCTGTGGCCATGGGCTCACCTGTCTTTTGTCCTCCACAGCCGCAAGTCGTCCCTCCTGTCTGTCCTCACAAGGACTTTGGGGTCAGGAGGACAGTAGTTGTGGCACCTGCCTTTCCCGGTCATCCTGCTCTGGGCCCCACCCCCAAGCCTTGATCTCACCCCCAAACCTCGATCTTGAGGAGTATGGTGCCCTTTCCCTGGGTTTGTAAAGCCAGCTGCCCCTTTTCCCCAGCCTGCCCCTTGGTGCTCCCCAGAGCAGCACCTCTCCCCCTCTGGAGTCCCTGCCAAGACCACTAATGGCACCTGCTAAATAGCGGACCACCTGTTCACCCTCAACCCCACCGCCCTGGTCAGTGGTGGTCTGGCTGATGCTCCAACATTTCTGACTCTCCTTCCCCTTCTCTACAAGTGTCCAGGAGGGGAAAGGGCGATGGTGGAGATTGACGTCCCTCTGATACGAATTATACCACTTCCCTACGTATGAAGAGATTTCAGCTCCTGTCTTTTCTCCTTCTCTCCTGCTGTGGGAGAAGAGGCGAAGTCTCCTTGGGGTTCTCAGGACGGTGGGTCACCTGAGGAGAGTGGTGCTGCCCTGGAGGGGCTAAAGGGGCAGGTGCGGTGTGTCTGATAGTCCCCCTTTGCCACTTTGTCTTCCAGAGGCTGGAAAAGTGGAGTGCTCATGTCCCAGGCTCCCTTGCAGAGAGGGGTGGCCATGTAAAAACATCTTGACTGGTGGGATGTCCACAGAAGTCAGCTGGAAGGCTTCTGGAGAGAGCCTTTGCTTTCTGATTAAGGGGCTAGAAGTGGCCGCCGCCTCCTTTCCTGCTTTAAACACAGATGTGAACTGCGGATCTGTGGCGGTCAGCTTGCAACCTGGAGCGACAGGCATGAGGACAAAGCCAACATGCTAAGGAGGGAGGGCTGGGCAGAGAGCACAGGGCCTGGGGGGCTAATAGCTTTGTGGGGCAGCTGAGCCAATGGTGCAACCACTGCCTCCTGATCTTATTATGCAACAAAGAGGGAGCCTTATTTGTTTGAACCACGGTTCTTTGGGTTTCTGTTCCTTGCAGCCCAGTGCATCCCTAACGGATTCATCACTGTTTGAAGGAGGGTGAGTAGCCCTGATGGCCTGGGGAGACTGTGTAGGTAGGGGCACTCTGTGGTTCCACAGGAAGCTGGCTCCTTGTGACTGTGACTTCCTGGGGAGAATCTGTGTCACCCAGAGAGGGGACCAGTGCTGACAGCCCCCTGGGGTTGCACTGCTGGAGGAATGGGTGCTGTTGAGGGTCCCGTTGTGACCCTGGGAACCTTGCACGGGGCACTCTTGATCGGGTATGGCATTTTGTGGTTGTCTTCTCTGGAAGGTTCCATGCCACTGCCACTGAGCAGGGCTGGACGCCAGAGGATTCACCTGGCAGTTGCCAACAGTGCCATCGTGTGGCAGAGAGAAGCAAGGACAGTGGCTGAGGGATCTGTTTCAGGGCCTCTGTTGGTGCTTGAGATGGGGACCCTCTCATGGAGGATGATCCTAGGGAAGCCCCAGACTCCTGGCTCATCTGGTAGGTGTAAGTCTGAGCTACTCCTCCTATTTGGAGGGAAAAAAATTAAAGATGTGTACCTCGAATCTGCGCACAGTTCATATTGGAAGTCAGAAGTAATGGGTCGGTTTTGCAGTTAAGAGGTCTGTCTTTTGTTCATTTCCATTGAAAGACCCAAAATCTCACCTTTTGTATACCTGAGCTAACGAGGTCACCAGCTACCTCAGAGGGCAATGGGTTGAGCTGTGAAGATAAGATCTTAACTGTGTGTGTCAAGGAGGAGAATAATTGGGTCCCCTGTGCTTGCTCCCATCTGCCCTCAGACCCCCTGCCAGCCTCAGACATGTGAGACCACAGGCTCATCCCCTGTGACCTAGTCCCACAACTGAGGAATGAGTTAAATAACCATCCCTTGGGGCACCTGGGTGGCTCAGTGGTTGGGCATCTGCCTCTGGCTCAGGTCGTGATCCCAGGGTCCTGGGATGGAGTCCTGCATCAGGCTCCCCGAGGGGAGCCTGCTTCTCCCTCTGTCTCTGCCTCTCTCTCTGTCTCTCAGGAATAAATAAATAAAATCTTTTTTTAAAAAAACCATAACCACCCCTTAAATTTGTAGGACACATGTAAGGACCTTTATGCCTACTAGCAAATTCGATTTTCACAACACCTCACAAATGGGACTTACACACACATTTTGTTGATAAGAAAACTAAACCTAAGACATGAGACAGGCTTGTCCCAGATGGCCCTCTGGTGTAACAAAGCACCCCAAAATTTTGTCTATTAAAGCAGCAAACATATACTATCCCACACAGTTTCTGAGGATCAGGAATCCAGGAGCAGCTTAGCTGGGTGGCTCTGGCCAGGAACTCATGGGGCTGTGCCCAAGATGCTGAGCGGGGTTGTGGTCTCATCTGAAGGCCCCACCGGGGCTGGAGGATCTGCTTCCAAGGTCACTCGTGGGGCTGCAGGCAGAGGGCCTCCAATCCTTGCCAGGTGGGCCTCTCCAGAGGACAGCTCTCCGTGCCAGCTGGCTTCCCCAAAGTGAGAGATCCAGCTGAAAGCAAGAGCAATGGAGCAGGAGCCAGGGGGGTGCCGCACTGTCTTTTAGAGCCTAGTCTCAGAAGTGGCACACCATCACTTCTGCCTCATTCTGTTGGTCACACAGACCAAGCCTGGTGCAGTGAGGGAGGGGGCTGCACAGGGTGTGAATACCAGGGGGTGGGGATCACTGGGGCCATCTTGGAGGTAGGCAACCATGTCTCCCAGCATCTGTAGCCTCAGCCTTTGGCTCTTGGGATGGGATGGTCGGGGGCTCCCTTTGGGATAGAGTTGCCAAATTTAGCAAATAAAAATACAAGGCGCCTGGATGACTCAGTTGGTTGAGCATCTGACTCTTGATTTCAGCTCAGGTCATGATCTCAGGGTTGTGAGTTTGAGCTCCCATTGGGCTCTGTGCTGGACATGGAGCCTGCTTAAGATCTTTCTCTGCCACCTCCCCCCAGAATGAAACAAAACAGGATACCCAGTTAAGTTGGAATTTTGGATAAACAATGAATAATTTTTCTTAGTAAGAGTATGTCCCAAATATCATATGGAAACCCTACTTTGGGAAGGAGAATAGAAGCCCAAGAGGGGACACTCCTTGGGGAGGGCTGAGTTCTGGAGCTCTAGGATTGTGTGTGTGACCTGAGGTTGACAAGCTGACCTTTAGTCTTTGTGGGTGTTGACCCTGACACTTCCACCCATCCTCAGTTTCCCCCAGGGACCCAGACAGAGTCACCATGGCAGAAAAGGCTGGGGAAGGCCATTTTGCAACCCTGGCGCTCCCACCCCTGCTGGAAGCCTCTTTCCTTAAGAGGCCTAGAGAGGGAGGTATCCCCACATCAGCCCCAGGGGGGACCCTAGAAGCCCAAGGGTGAGGGGTTGTGGAGAGGAGGGTGGCTGGAGGAACAGGAAAGTGAAGGCACAGGATCCCACTGCTCTACCCCCACCTCGGGGAGGGGAGGCAAGAGGCCTCTGCCTTTCTGACTCATCACAGAGGGGTCTTAAAAGGCCAGCCTGAGTGGCTCCTCCCTGGTCCCCTGAGCCAGCCCCCTTTTCCCCCCAAATTGTTCAGCCCCTCCCCTCACCAGCCGATGTCCACTCTCAGACCTGCTTGATGGCTCCTGTCTTTAGCTGCAGAGGATCTGCGGTTGAGGAGTGGGGTTTCTCCCTTCCTCTCTTAATCTCAGGAAAGCCCAGCTCTTCCTGCCTCAGCCTTGCAGGATCAGCTGGACTCAAGCCTCAGGGCCAGATGCTGGCCGCCCCAGGAAGGACTTGTCCTCCCTCAGACACCCCTGTCCACACAACTACCCCCCCACCTGTTCATCCCTTCCAGGCTAGAGGCCCCACCCGCAGCTGTCTGGGAGCTGGGCCAGGGGGGCAGGGCAGGCCTATTCTAGATGAAGCGCTTGTCCTGCTCGTGGTAGGAAAAGGGGTCCCCGGGGAAGGGCTGAGGTGGAGGCTGGTTGTAGGCGCCCTGCAGGAAGATCCAGGCCGTGCCCACCACCATGATGGGTGTCACCACAAATAGGCAGAGTCGGTCCACTGTGCGGGCCACTCGGTTCCAACAGTCCTTCTCCTGGGGGCAGGTGGAGACAGAGACAGTGGAGTGAGGAAGGCCCACACCCCAGGCTGGGCACCCAATGACAGAGGCATGGCCCTAGTGGATCTGTGGGGGTTGCCTCAAGCAGGGCCCAGGCCCCCCCTGAAGCCAGGGTCTCTATCCAGGAGACCGAGAGCGGGGACCACAGCCTCCCTCCTCACCCTGCTGCAGGGCTCCAGGGCCTGAGGAAGAGCTGGGGGGCCCGGAGTCTCTCTCAGGGGTCTAAGGAGGGTAAACTGTCCCCCCTCCCTTGTCCCCCCTCCCAGCCTCTCATCTCTGTGCTAGCCCATATGTGAACCTGCAAACAGTTCCCCTTTCTCAAGAGAGAAGTTTTAAAAGTTGTATCACATTGAACAATCACCTAAGGCTGCCTTTTACATGTCTGCTTATGGGGGCGCCTGGGCGGCTCAGTGGGTTCAGCACCTGCCTTTGGCTCAGGTCATGATCTCGGGGTCCTGGGATGGAGCCCCGCGACGGGCTCTCTGCCCAGCCTAGAGTCTGCTGCTCCCTCTCCCCCTTCCTCTGTGCTCTCTCTCTCTCTCAAATAAATAAATAAAATCTTAAAAAGAAAATAAATGTCTGCTTATGTCTGGAGTATCAGACTTGACGTTGAGCAGGGACAGGAAATGATTGACCACTGGGACAGAAGGGCCCCTAAGGGAATTGTAGGCCTGCAGCTATGCCTGGGTGTGCGCCCTGGGCACTGAGCCCTGCCCGAGGGGCTCTGCCTCCTGGGGGGCCCTGGAGTCTGCACCCACAGTGGACTCCATCTAAGTGGGTGTGTGTCTCCGAGGGGAACCCAGCTGCCTTTCGACGGGATACACCCTATGTGCCCGGCGATCCTGTGGCTACACACCTCGTTGTAATCGTTCTGGTCCTTCATGTGGTTGACGATGAAGTTGGCCCCATCCACAGCTGGCTTCAGCTCACTGAAGAGCTCCTGCTGGGCTTGCTCGGAGCCTGCGGGGGGCCGGCCTGCGGACACCGGGCCAGGGGCGGGCATGAGGCCTGCCCCCAGCCCACCTCCCGTGAATGGGCCAAACTCCCAAGCCACCGGGGGACCCACGTGCAGTGGTGGGGCGCCGGGCCAGCCCGTGCCGCTCGGACTGCTTCTCAAACATGAGGTCACTTCGGGACTTGAGCAAGAAGTACTCCTCAGCCTTCGAGATGTAGCCCAGGGAGCTGCTCCTCCGGACGAGAGCCCCTGGGCTGGGCCCATCCTCTGCTGGGCGGGACATGTGTAGGAGTTCCGGCAGGGTCTCCAGGAAGAGCTGCGGCAGGTTGGGGGACACAAGGAGGCTATTTTACAGACATGGGGTCACCTTTACACGTCAAAACTGCTGTGACTAAGTTCCTGGCTCCACAAAGTACTCCTGAGTCTGATGCTGTCACTGATTCCCCCGATCCCCTACTGAGGGACACTTAGTTTGCTTCCAACTCTCCCCTATTGCTCAGCTCACGGCACACAGCAGAACTCATTCTCGGAAAAACAAACAAGTAAGAAAAATCCCCCAAATGCTGAGCGCTCTTCTATACTAATGACCCAACAAGTTGCTAAAGCACCCTCAGCCATCCCAGAACTGCTAGCAGCCCTGCAGTGGCCCAGAGTCAAGGACACCCCCTCCTGGGCACGCCGTCCCCACATTCCTCGCCTTCTTTTTAATTGAGGTATAGCAAACATAACAGTCAAATGAACTGATCTTAAGTGTAGAGCTAGATGAATTTTTACAGATGCATTCAACTGTGTAAACATCCCCCCAGATGAGATCTCAAACACTATCTCGAAGGTCTCCTCGTGCCTCCTCCGGTCACTTCCTACCCACCCCCCGGGGTAACCACAGTCTTGATTTCTATCACTAAAGGCTGGTTTTGCCTGTCCTTGAACTTCATAGAGAGGAAACTGTGCAGCTTCTGCTCATTTGTGCCTGGCTCCTTTCAAGCCGCAGCGCGTTGGGAGGGTCATCCACGTGGTGTGGGCAGCAGCCCGGGGCACTTTTGCCATACAGGGTGGCACTCCCCCGTGCAAGGATATGCAGGGTCTCTCCCTGCCCTCCTGTAGATGGACAGCTGGACAGTCTCCAGCTTTTGGCCTAGAGCCCTCACCTTCTTGACCCCCTCAGACAGCACGTGGGTGCTGGGTGTGCGAAAGTGGATGTTGAGCACGATGACACAGATCACCACGACCATGGTCACCAGCACCATGCCGAAGAGCAGGAACCTGTAGGCACACGCTCAGCCTGGAGCCCGTGGGGCATGGCGGGGCACAGTGGGGATGTGGCAGGGCAGGGTGGGGCGAGGCAGGGGGAGGTGGGGGAGACGCAGAGTGGCACGGCTGTCACTCACTTGCCGATGAGGGGGATGGCCATGGACGTGGCGGGCAGCCGCTTGGAGATGAGCAGCAGGAAGACGGATTGAGCCAGGAGCACTGAGATGGCCATTGAGGTCTTCTCGCCACCTGGGGGAGGCCAGACTTAGCTGCTACCTCTGGCCTTGGGCCCAGGGGCTCCCCCTGCGCCCCTTGCACCACTGTTCACAAAGCCACAGTGCCCTGATTAACATCATGGGCTATGGAGCCAGAGCACCTGGGTTCAAGTCCTAGCTCTGCCATTTACTGGCTGGGTGACCTTAGGCAATCAGCCTGACCTCTCTGTGCCTCAGTTTTCACAACTGCTAAATGTTGTGAGGACCAAGTGAGAGAGTGAGTGTTAAACGTTCATCACGCTGCCCGGCACGGGGCAAGTGCTCAATGATCACCAGCTGTCACCGTTAGCCAGCTCCCTGCCACTCCACCCTCCAAAAATCACCCCTGTACGGAAAGTTCCAGGGCATCTTCGTAGCATCAATATCTCACCAACTCTTAGTCCTCCCCTCAGAGACCCCGACCTGCATTGCCTGGCTCTTCCCACTCGAGCTCCTGAGCTTGCTGTGCGGGGGTCACTGTGGTCACAGGCCCACAGCCCTGCCCCAGGGCCCTTTCTCTACCTGAAGAGTGCCTCCCCACCCATCTCCAGCTCAAGCACCACCTCCTCCAGGAAAGCTTCCCCCATTTTACTCTCCCTGGGGCGGTGCTCCTAGTCCTCTGGTTTCTACAATCTCTGCCAGCAGCAGAGGTCGGATCACATTTGTCCCCGGGGACTCACTACATCTTGCTTGTAGTAAATATTCTGGAACTATAGTGAAACCAAGTAACATAGGTTACACATGGCCTTCTAGAACCAGGTGAGCATAGATTGCATGCCTCCACACCTGGCTTCCTAGAGATCTTCCTAGACATGCCATCACCCACTCACTGGTTCAAAGTGGAGGGCCTTCTGTGTGCCAGGCCCGTGGTCACACATGGTGACCAGGACAGAGGGACAGTCTAGTGCTTCTCCCTGGGTCCTTGGGAAGCCCCACTGTGAGAAGCAGAAACAGGATCCCAGAGGGACAGACATCCTCCACCCCCCGTCCCCAGGGCCCTGTCCACCTGGGGATGTAGACAGGGTCACAAAACCCTCCACTTGGCTGGCCACATGTCTCTCATGCCTGGACCCTGGGCAGGGAGCCCCAGGCGTGGTGACCCCCTTGTGGCTCCCAGGAGGAAGTGAGGAGAGGGCTGGGGAAGCCAATGCTCAGACACCCTCAGGGGAGAGGGAGGGGCTGCCCCAGGTGGCCGAGGAGCTGGGACAGGCTCTGAGGCTCACTGTCAGCCGGCAGGTAGAAGACCAGGTTGATCATGAAGGAGATGAGCACACAGGGCACCAGGATGTTGATGACATAGAAGAGGGGCTTGCGGCGGATGATGAGGTAAAAGGTCACATCCTGGTGGCCGGGACTGTCCAGTGGGATGCTGGGGTCCACGTTGATCCTGGCTGGCCGGTGCACTATCTCCCATTCCCCGTTCTCTGAGGGTGGCAGAAGGATGCCTTGGTGTCAGGTCAGGGGGCTGGGGGGGCCTTGGGGCAGGGCGGGGGCCGGATGGAGTGAGCCAGCCCGAGGGGGCACCCAGGGGAGAGCTCAGATTCTGTTTGTGGGTGTCTCCCTGGGGAAATCTGCAAGAGGGAAATTCTCTTCTGGAAGTTTTTTTTTTTTTTTTTTCCTTCTTCTTCTAAAACAGAGAAGCTGAGGCCACATATAGTTCAAATAAGTCTTAGAGATAAGGATGCAGTGAGACCAACACCTCCCCCTCCACGCGGCTGTGATGTCACAGCCTTGGGACCAGTGTGACGTAAGTCTCCTCCGATGGACAGGGGCATGTGGGGGGGGCATAGAAGATCTGAGTCCGATCACAGATAGGGGTGGAGGCGTTGGGAGGGGGTGACATACACACTAGGATGCCCGTTAAAGCCCCAACCACACCCCTGGGCTTACTGGGAACAGAAGTCTGACTACCCTTCTCATCGATCAGCTACAACCATCCCCAGGGACCCTGTCCAGACCCGGGAGGATCTCTTGGCCTGGGCAGGGGAAGGGGTGGGGTGCTGGCACCTGTCTCTGCCTTTGGGACACAATCCCCTCCGTTTGGACTTCTTTTCCCTTCAACGTGCTAGATTTGTGTCGGTAGGTATGTCCGCGTGTGATTCTCTGTGGGTGCCCATCTGGGTCTCTCTGCCCGTCTGGGTGCCTGTAGGCCCACGTTCCAGGTGTGTGTGCGCACGCGTGCATCAGGACGGGAGTGTGTCTGAGCCCCTCCCCCCCCCACGCCTCGCCCATCCGCAGAGGCTCCTGCCGACACCTGTGAAGCCCTCAGGGTCGATGATGATCCACTCCACCGGATAGAAGCGGCCCTCTTCTTCCTCCTGCTTCAGACTCAGGGTGATCTCCTTGGCTGTGTACTTGAGGGAACTGGGGAGGGCAGTGGGTAGAGGGGGGTCATCAGTGCTGGGCTGCGGCCACCGAGGGGGGGCAGGGGGGAAGGCTAGCCGAGGAGGTCCGTGGTCAGGCGGGTGCAGGGAAGCTCTAAACAGGACAGAGCAGGGGCCTCTCTGCACCTCCCCCAGCCCCTGGTGGTGGGCCCTGGAGTGCGGGGTGGCTGGACAAGTGGGTGCACCTGAACTTGAGGGAGCAGTTCTGCCAGTCGAAGGGGAAGTAGGTGACAGAGATGGGGCAGGAGGAGCAGAAGATGGCAGGCGGAAGCCAGTACACGTAGCCCGAGGGGTAGATGAGCACGTTGCAGGAGTAGGAAATCTGGAAGGAGCCGTCATTGCTGAGGGACAAGGACAAGGGCCACGGTGAATGCCGGCCAGCTTGGAACCGGTAGGGGTGGGGGAGGCAGAGTGGGGAGGGGATGCCAGGGAGGCCTGCGGCTCAACTTGTTCTCTAGCACAATCTCTGGGAGCCACAGCATGTCAGGCGGCAGGCGCAGGACACTGATGTTTCCAAAGTCTTTAGCGTCCCACTGCAGCCGGCTGTCTGTCCAGCCCTGGAAGCCCAAAAGGTGTGTCAGCAGTGGGCTCCGCCGTTGCCCAAGCCCCCCACCCTCCTCACGTCCCTGGGGAAAGACTGGAAAGGGTCTGGGAGCTGTGACAAAGAGGCTTAGGGAGCTGAGTCCAGAGATAGGACTCAGGTCTGTCATGCACAGTTGTGTAGAATGTACACTGCACAACCAAGGGAGCCTATTTCCACTGTGGACATAGAAAATGTACGTCTGTATTATGAACTGCTGACAGGTGGCAGAAGAGTGTCTTTTAATAAAATCAGGATATTGTGATAACTTTCCCATAGATGAAGAATCCCAATCTACCAGAAGTCTCTATCTGAGCTAGTGGCCATACAAGGTGATGGAAAGGGCAGCTGGGCCTGCGGTAGGAGCCAGCTCCTCCTGGAGGACAGGCTGATCCCCTCCCGGAGATGCCCAAGCAAAAGGGAGCATAGGGGAGCCTGGGCCCTGCACCCTTACCCATCCCCCTCCCCGCCCCCAGCCCTGAGTGGGGTATTCTTACGTGCTCAATCCACACGTTAGTGGTCAGGGTCTCTTCTACTTCTTTCTGTAATCACACAAGACACCTGTCCCCCAGGGCCCACATGGTTCTTTCACCTGCGCACATTCACCAGGCACCTATGCCTGGCCGCCACCCAGGGGAAACCATGGCAGTTGGCCTGACTCCTGCAGCAAGCACTCACAGTCAGGAAGGGGTGGGCAGACCAAGGAGCAGTGTGTCATGGGTCCGATGCGGGGCACCCCCCAGAACTGAGGCTGGAGGGGAAGAGGCATCAGCCCAAGACCTGTGGGCGGCATTGAGCGTGCAGAGCGCTGGAGCCTGCTTCCCTGGGAGAGGAGCTACCATAGGCCAGGCTGGCACCCAGGTCCCTCCATGTCTGTCCCAGTCCGGGAGACAGTCAGGCCTGCAGGAGGCTGTCCCTGGCCTCCTGCCCCCCAGCCCAGCCACCGAGGGGCCTCTCACCAGGGAGATGAGGTTGGAGAGCGTCAGGGCCAGGGAGACCTCCACACTCTCTTCCTTGTGCGCCACAGGCCGGAGCTCCTTGTTGTAACCTTTCTCTTCAAACAGGTAGCGGATGAGTCTCTCCTCCTCGTTCAGACCCCAGCTGCCTGGGGAGGGGTAGGGATAGGGACGAGGTGCTGGGAGTGGGGGCCAGGAAGGGAGCTGCCCTGAAATCCTGCTGGGCCACCGGGCTGGGCTCCGCTGGGGGATCCAACCACTCCCCAGGAAGGGGGCTTGGTGGTCAGCCCCTCCAGGGGGAAATGGCAGTGGGGGTGGGGAGTTGGGCCTGATGTGCCAGGGAGGAGGTTAAGGAGGGAACCATGCAGTGGGAGCCCTGGATGAGAGTCCTGAGGGACCCTTCAGGGCAGGGTGATGTCCACTCTTACCACACGCGACCAGTATAGCCAGCAGCCCCAACGTTAACACGGGCCCCTCCATCCTGTCCCTCTGACTGGGTCTTGTGGCTTCTGCCCCTCCAGTCTACAGGGCTGGGGAATGTGGGTGGGTAGGAGAAGGGACAGGTGCAGGGTGGGGGGGGGTGCAAAGGGAGGAGGCAACCGGAAACGCAATCTGACACCTCTGGGCATGGCTGTGGGATAGAAATCCTAAGGCAGGTGGTGATGAGGGGGTGGGGACAGGGACTGGCCGCCAGGCAGGAGCCCAAGGACAGGAGGCAAAGATCCCAGGCTGGAACTCCCCACAGCTAGCGGCAGGGGTGGGGGCTGGGTAGAGCACTGGACACTGGGGGCAGCACTGGTCAGCCAGGGATAGGGGAGTGGCGACAGGTCAGCTGTTGCTGTTTCTTGGGGGGAAACAAGAACGTGGAAATGGGGACTTAGCAGCCTCTCTCCAGTGTCTTTGTGACCTCTGCCAACTGCTGCTGGAGGCTGGGCCCTGCTTGGCCCTGTCCAATGCCCCCCCCCCACCCGGTTCTCATCCCAAGAAAGCTCCAGAGTTATTGCTGTAGATCATAAATAATGTTTATTAAAGCAGCTGTGATTTTCTGATGGCACATCCGGGAAGACACATGGACCCTGGTCCCCCACCCCACACACCCAGCCCACTGTGGCCGTGACACTTTGTCATCACAGGAGCCTCCCAGAGTGGTAGGTCCCCGCCAGGGGTTGGGGGCCCAGACGTGGCTCATGGCCCCCTGGCTGGAGAAATCTGAGGACTGAGTGAGTGATGCCCCTTGGTCCCCAGCCCCTGTCTCTGCCTTGCTCCCATCTGGGATCCCTCTGCCTCCGCCAGGGCGGCCAAGCGGAAGGCCTGCAAGGCTTGTACCAGCAACCGGGGGAGGCTGCGGGCCATCGTGGCTGGCTCCAGGCCTACCAGGCCACCAAAGACCACATGCTGGCCCCCCAAGCCTGCCCGTACCCATGCTCGGAAGAGGCCAGTCAGTGTCTTGGAGCCCAGATCGGCCAGGACCTGCAGAAGGAGGAGGGAGCTCAGGGTCCCACAACCCTGCTCTTGGGCCCCCTACTCCCAAAGCCTGCACACTTCCTGCTCACTTGGATATCCCCCACACATGCCCTTCCACTCACACCCCCTCCCAGACCTTCCTATCCAGCCAGCACCTCCGCTTACATACAACTGCTCTCCCCACCCCTTGCCTCCAAGACACCCCAAGTGGCTGGAGGTCCTGCCTCCTGCTGTGGAGGGTGCCCGTTCTGTCCCCTACCCATCAGGGCTGACCCAGGTCAGCCTCCGGAGGCCACTGTGAGTGAATATGGGAACCTACCTCCTGAAAGTCCATGGCCAAGTGCTCTGATGGAACCTGTAGGATCCAGGCATGGGTGCCCTGAAGGGTGGTCAACTTCTGTCGCAGGCCTTCCAGCCCAGGGCAGCCTGCGGGAAGGAGAGAGGCCCTGGGAATAGCCAAAAACGGATACCAGCAAGGATCTGGGCGTGGGATGCCCACCAGGACCTCGAGATGGCCTCCCAGTGGGCAGATTTCTCCTCATGTGACAGATGGGAAACTGAGGATCAGAGAGGTTAAGTGGCAACCCAAAGCAGATGGCCTCTGTGGACACTGAGGGGGGCCCAGAGCCACAAGTCCCCCCAAAGAGTCACCCTGCCTACTGCGTGGCGGGGGCGGGGGGTCAGGTGGGGAGAGCCAGCGGGCCTGGTGGCCCCAAGAATCCCCCCAGGCAGGGCCTCGCCAGCCCTTGGTCGGCCTCCCCCCACCACACCCCGCCCCGCAAGGGCCGGCAGGGGGCGTCCTCACCGTTCGCTTCCTCGCGCTGCTCCGGCCTCCGCTTCGGGAACCGAGCGCCGGCAGCCCGCGATCCTGGGGAGACGCAGGGTTAGGGGGTGGCCTGCGCCGCGCAGCTGGCGGGGCGGGGCGCGGGGGCCGGAATGTGACGGCGGGGTACCTGGGTGCAGCCGCTGCTCGCGGGCGGGGTGCCTGGGAGGCTCCAGGAGCGCCAGGGCGGGGCGCGCCAGGAAGGGGGCCAGGCGCCGCATCCCCGGGCTCGGGCCGAGCAGCTCCTGAGCGCCCCGCAGCAGGCCCAGCAGGGTGTGCGCCAGCGAGCGCAGCTCTGCGGGCGGGACAAGGTCCTGAGCGACGGTCAGGCGCGGGCCAGGCCCTCCCCGTCCCCCCGGCCCAGCCCTGGGGACCGGACTGACCGCATCGCCTCCGGCGCTGCAGGCACTGCTGCTGCGCCAGCCGCGCACAGGCGGCCGCGGGCCCGGGGCACAGGCGCGCGTAGAAGGCGCAGGGCGCGGCGGCGTCGGCCAGCGGCTCCCCCGGCGGGTCCCAGGCCAGCAGCTCCCTGCAGCTGGGCTCCCGGCTGGAGGGGGGTGCTGCGGGGGGGGGGGGCGGTCAACTCAGTCCCGGCTTTGGGCCGTAGCCCCCGCAGCCTCCCCCGCAGGGAGACCAGCTTTCCCGGCGGCGGGGATGAAGATACTCCCGGGAGAGGTGAATGGGAACGGGGTGCTCACCGCTCATCTGCTCCTGGAGCCAGTCTCTGAACACGGCCACACGAGTGTAGACCCCGGGCTTCCCTGGCTCTCCGCATCCGTCCCCCCAGGAGGTGACTCCGTACAGGACCTCCCTGGGCTGGGGGCCAGGCTCAGAACAGGTCAGGGGGCCTCCGGAGTCACCCTGCGGGGACCCGAGCCAATGGGGAGGTACTACATTGACCTGCCCCTCTCATATGCCCCTGACCCTTGGCAGGGTAAGGCAGCTCCGGGCTCTCCTGGAGTTATTACTCTTGTACCCATTTTAGCAATGGGGACACAGAAGCTCAGACAAGTTGAGTGACAGCCTGACTGTGGAAGGAAAGAAGCTGTCCTGTCCCTGGGGGCAGCCCACCCAGCATCCTGCGACCAGTCAGGGCTCATACCTGGCATGAGTCGATGCCCCCGGCCAGGTAGCCGGCACAGAGCATGCTGCTGGGGTGCAGCTCGGGCCCCAGCGCCCTTTTGCAGGTGTCAGCGCTGAGCAGGGGCACTCGCGCCTCCCTCACCGCCTCGGCCTCAGGCCCGTCTACAGGGAAGCGGTGGAGGGGGCTCAGGCCCACAGGGCAGGGGCCTAACTTCCAGGGTCCCTCCCTCCCCCTCCCCCTCCTCGATTCCTCCCCCTTTGCAAGATCAGGAAGCATTTTGCGAAGGCAGTTGGAGGTGGGTGGGATTCCCTACACCCCGCTTTCCTGAACTCCATCACCCCCGCCACCCCCCCCCCCAATTCTTCCCACTCACGCTCACCCAGGCCCGGGCCTGCCCCATACCTTCGAAGAGGGCCCCCCAGCCCGCGATGGCGCAAGCCGTGCCGGCTGGGGGCTCCCGGGGACCCTGGGGCAGGCACACGGGGCGCACCGCCCCCGCCCGGCTCACCGGCGTCCACAGCTGCACCAGGGCCAGGTCGTTGTGGAAGGTCCGCGGGTCGAACTGCGGAGTGGGTGGCGGCGCAATGTCAGCGAAGCGTGGGGTAGGGGCGCTGTTCCCACCTCAGAGCCTGGGGTCTCCCGTCTCACCTTGGGGTGGGGCAAGATGCGGTTCACCGGCACCTCCTCCGCTTGCTCCCCCCGGGGGCCCTCGGCCAGCGTCACCGTCCACAGAAGCTCGTTCGGGGCGCTGCGGGGCGAGCGGCGGGTGATGCGCAGGACCGGGGTGCCCCTGCCCTCCGCCCACCGGCACCTCCCGCCTGCCGGGCTCTTCCTCCGCCGTGGCTCGCGGGCCAGGGAGGGGGCCGGGGAGGGGCGGCGGTCCCCAGGCGGCCCCCACGAGCCCCAGCCCCCTTTCCGCGCCCCGTCTGGGCGCCTCGAGCCGGGAGCCGGGGAGGGCGGTGGCCGCCGCCAGGAGGCAGCAGAGACCAGCCCTCGCGCGGGGCGCCCGCCCGGCGACCCCGGAAGAGTCGGAGGGCGCGCGGGGACGTGGGCTGGCCGCGGGGGGGGGGGGGCACGTACCCCGCGAAGCAGTGCGCCGCGGTGAGCACCCAGGACGCCGCCACCAGGACGCCGCCGCACAGAGGCTGCCCCCCGAGGTGCAGCCGCACCAGCCAGGGCCAGGCCCCGGGGGGCGCAGCGCTACCCCCCACAATGCGGCCGTGGGCACGGGTCACGTTGACAGTGCTCGGGCGCCTCTCGCCGCACGGCCCTGGAAAGGTGGCATCGGCGTCACAAGGGACAAGTCCTGGCCGCCTTCACCATCGAGGCCCCTACGGGTTCGCCCTGCCCCCGCCCTGCCCCCTCGTGCCCTTTCAGCCTCACCTGGCTCTGCTGGATCTTGGAGGAGGGGAGCCTGAGGCCTAGAACGCCAGGGTCCTGCTGAGACATAGACCTTTGAGCCTCCCACCCTTCCTGCACCCAGGCAGAGCCGGGCCACCTCCCTGCCCTGGGGCTCCCCTCTGTGACTCCACCCGGAGCAGTCAGGGTCTAGTCAGCAGCCATAAACTTCTCACTATTCAGCTAAGGAGCCCAGACTCTTCCTGCCCTCCTGCCTTTGCAAATGCTGTGCCCTATGCCTGGAGTGCCCTTCCCACTCGGAGAGACCTTCATCAGCCCGGTGGCAGCCCCACCTACTTTCTGTCCCCAAGTCAAATGTGAAGGGAAGGGATGGGGTGGACAGGCGATCCGGCCAGGGAAGTCCCTTGCGAGCTCACCGGGGCATGGGATGGTGTGGTTGGCACAACCTCTGCACTCGTGCAGTCTGTGCTGGATCTCCATTGCCACTCGATTCACTGCCCACTGGGCGCTCCTCTGGGCAGCCTGCAATGCTTTCGTGCCCTGGGCTGACAGAGCTGCTGGGACACGGGGCACAAGTCATGTGTGGTTGGGGAAGAGTCTCAGGCTCCAGCCCCCAGGCCTGCCTTGGGAGAAGCAGGTGGGGGCCCGGGAGCACCAGGGCAGAATGGGGAGGAGAGGGAGCCCCGGGACCCAAGGGCCCAGCACTCAGAGCAGATGGTCCCAGATTCTCAACCCAAGAGCTCTCTGTAATTCAGCTGAGCTGGGCTGGAATCTTTGAAAAGGGACTTTCCTTAAAAACCTTGAAGGAAAACAGCACCCCAAAGGTCGAGACAGCACAAAACTCAGGATTTTCGACAAAATTATTGTGGTCAAGCCGCCCACCTTTGGGCCCAGATAGCCAAGGAGATGCCACCCTGAACCCTTCCTCCTGCTGAACCCGGAATCTTCCCCAAAGCACACCCTTTGGTGGTACTTGCCAGGTCCCCTTCTCTCCGCACACTTGTCCTCCCCATTTCTCTCCCACCTGTGCCTCAGTTCCTGGCCCCTTCTCCCGGCAGGGTGGGCAGAAGGGACCAAAGGGCCCAACGAGTGGGAGCTGGCCAGGTCACACTCCCTGCCCTGGACCCATTTCCTCTGTGTTCCTCCCACCTCGGCCACCCCCTCAGACCAGCCCAGGCTCACCTTGCAGGGTGCTGGGGGGTAGGCGCATATACAGGGGGTGCCCATAGGCAGACCATGGGTCTGGGAGGGGCAGCAGCAGCAGCAGCAGCAGCACGGGAAGCAGCATGATGACTGGGAGCCGGGGCGACCCTGGCCCTTTTCCCCCTTGGGGTCCACCCTGCAGGTGCTAATCCTTTGGTGGCTGCCTCCCACTGCCTTTCTGCCCCTGGGCACTGGATTCTTGTCCCTCAAATCATCTGACTGTTCCCGCCCTTCAAAATCACCCACCTTCCTCAGTTGGTCCCTCACCTGGCCCTTAACTCCCCGGAGCCCACAGGGGAATGGGGCTTGGGGGGCTATATAGAGGACAGACTGGGGGGGGTACTCGGGAGGGGGGCCAGGGTTGGGGGAGGGATCGGGGTAGTGGGCTCGACCCTCACCTTTGAAGTTTCATAGTCCCGGCTCTGAGGCCCCCCTTCTGTCAAAGGAGCCCTTGTTTCTGCGGCTCCATCAAAGGGGCCTGGACAGGCCAGAAGAGCTGACGGTTGGGCTGGGGGCCAGGCAGAGGGGGGCCAGTGGGTAGGGGTTGGCCCTGTCTCCAGGGCTCAGATGGGGGGGGGATTCCCATCTGCCTCTACTCCCTGAGGAGTTTATGGCTATGCTGGGGGCAGATACTCCTGGAGGGAGGAGGGCAGGGGGTGTCTGAGGGTCCTTGGCAGCCCCACCCCCCGAGGAGGTGCCCGAGCTCCCGGCCCCTCTGCCCCTAATTGCTTGGCAGCGTCTCTCCCCCATGTAGCCATTTCTAAAGATGATCAAAGCGCCCTAATTAGCGCCGTAATTGCCGCACTGGGGGTAGTGGGGTGGGAAGAGGCAAAGGCAGGCCCCGAGAGGAAGGCGGACATGAAAGGCCCCACCAGTGGCCCAGTTTGGGTCGGACAGGCCCCAGCAGCTTCTGACGCTCTCCCAGACCCCCTGCCCCTATGCAGAGCTCGCTCGGCCTGTCCAGCATTGTTCTCAGTTGCTATGACCCTGATCTGACAGGAGGGAATCTTCTGGAATTTCATGGGAAGGGCCCCAAATGAGCAGCTCTCCTGGGAGCTCCCACCTGGGGCAGAGAGGAGGTGCCCTTCTGCCCCACAGAATGTCCTGGGACAAAAAAAAAAGAGAGAGAGAGAGAGAGAGAGCGAGGATCTTGGCACCCCAATTCATGTTGGTGACCCAGGGTGGCTTTGGCAGGCCTGGTGCCTTCCCAGAGCAGATCCTGTCAGGACATTCCTCTCCCCCCCACCCCAACATATTGTCCTTTCTTTTCCAGCCCTTGCTCCTTCTGTGCAGATGGTCAAGCCTCTGATGGGAGCCTGCCCCCCTTCATAAGACAGAGCCCCAGACCTGTAGAGAGAGCCTGGGTCTCAGGGGTGATGGGTGAGACTTGGGGAGCAGGGTGGGGTCAGTCAGATCCAGCAGCTTCTCCGGCCTCTTCCTTCTATGCCACTGGGCAGCAGAGAATGTGCACGACCTCTTTGTCCTCGCTGAGACTCTCTTCCCCTGTGATCACCGAGATGTCACCATCATTTTGGTTCTCCCTTCCCTCTCTGGGCCCTGGCCACAAAGAAGCTTGTGGAACTCTTCCAACTCCATTGGAGGTTGCCACCCATCCGGTGGTGTGCTGGGAGTCAGATCATACTGGCTCCTGAGAGCTGAAGATTGGCATCTCTTCCCAGGTCTGCCCTGGGTGACTTCACATGGGGAGCTTGAAACCAGCCACAGTGGGAGCATACACCACGGGAATCAGCACGCGCTATAAATCAGAGCCCCCCTGCCTTCCGCGCCTGCCCCAAGAGCCAGCTCAACATTACGCAGCCCACCAGTGTATATGCCTCCCTTCCCCTGCCTCGTTGCCACCGCACCTCATGAAGACAGTACCTCTGGTTCAGGAGTGCATGAGATGGTGTCTGACTGTGGGTTATTGTGAGTGAATATTGTAAAGCTGGAAGTCACCCATTTGCATCTGAATATCCCTCTAGAAAGGATGTATATCTAGATAGGGTTTATCTTTTTTTTATCCATGATCTCAAATTTTTGGCAGAGAGGGTGTTAATACGGCCTGTACTTGAGGTATAAACAGAAGTTTGAAAAAGCTTCCCAAGGGAATTACCTGTGGTTCCAAGAAAGAGCCAGCGGGGTAGGGGGCCCAGAAAGCAGAGAAGGTGGGTGGAGAGCCTCACAAGCGTCTGGGCGACAGGCCGATGCTTCGGGCCATGGGTGGGGGGGGAGCTGGCATCCAAACTAGAGGGATTAAGCCTGGAGTGTGCCCCACAAACCAGAGGCCTTGGGGAATTCCTCAAGGAGGAGCACACTGCTTGCATGTTGGGCACCTCAGTCCCTTGGCCAAGTGAGGCCGTTGGGATCCCTCCAAAGCCAGGCGGGCCAGGCCAGAGCCTTCAAGGCATGCCGTGGGAGGAATAGAAAGACCTAGAGCTGCTGGTCTGCTTACTGCCCCTCCTGCCCCAGCTCTCCTCAGGGTGAGAACCCTCCTGCTGCCAAAGAAAACAAGGGGCCTCACAGCATGGATTGTGAGTCATTCCTCCCCAATCCCGGCCCCCTTTCCTCTGCCACTTCCTGTGACCAGGGCCAGCCTGGGCTCTCTCCGCTCCCGCACCTGCACCCCAGCACCCCAAGTGCCGTCAGCTTCATCCACTTCCTCAGGCCACCTCTTGAGAACCCGGCCTAAATCCATGTTGCATGCAACTATTTTGTGTATGATTAGTGATTGGTCCTCTTGCTCCTCAGTGGTCTCTCCCACTGGAATGGCGGCCCACCCCGCCACTCCTCCTCCTCCCTTCTGGCAGCTTCTTCGGAGCAGTCGCTTCTCTGTGGCAGGCTGTCTGGTGGGGTCTGGCCGGTTCCGAGGGGCTCAGCATCCACAGGCTGGTTGAGTGGCCATCCCCCCAGACCTCCTTCCCACTGCAGGGCTCACTGCTGGCCCCTCAGACCCACATCCTCCCCACAGGCCCTTGCCCACATGCAGAGGAAAAACGTCTGAGGCTGGGGAGGTGGCATGGGTCGGTGAGAGCCGTGGGGCTGTCACGGGGCTGGGGGAGAGAGCCTCTTCCCTCATTTCTGGAGCAGAGCTGGAAGGAGGAACAGGGTCCCCAGAGCGATGAAGGAATCCCTTACCCAGGAATCAGGGGAGCTGGCAGGAGGGAGAGGCTGGCATTTCAGCGTCCCATTGGGGTTCAGCTTAGCAAGAGGACTCACTGAGCTGCTGGGGGACTCCCAGCGGAACAGCGGGGTGGGGGCTGCTGAGTGAGGAGAGGCTGATACCCCCACCCTGAGGTTCCCGGGCCCTCAGAATTTACAGAAGGTAATGTCACCTACACCCGCAGGCCGGAGAGTTGACCCCCGAGTGTGGATGAATCTGTGGCTTCAGGCTTCTGGGGACCATGTTGCAGCATTAGGTGCAAAGCGCGGTGCGACGCGGTGCTGCCAGCAGTACACTTCCGTGACATCCCTGTCGGCAGGCAGGAACTGGCTCCGGAATTTGCATGGGTCCTGGTGCAAAATGAAAACAGGGCCCCTTGTTCAACAATGATCAAGAATGTCAAGACCACATTAAGCCAAATGTGGGGTTTTGCTGAGCACGGGGCCCTGTGCCCAGGGGAGTGCCCCAAGTGACTCCATTGGCGGGCAACTTAGACCCCTGTGGTACTGCTCACAGAAAAGGTGTTGTGGGGGCACCCGGGGGGCTCAGTCAGTTAAGCATCTGCCTTCAGCTCAGGTCACCATCTCAGGTCATGATTTTAGGGTCCCGGGATCGAGCCCCATGTCAGATTCCCTGCTCAGTGGGGAATCTGCTTCTCCCTCTGTCTCTGTCCTGCCCCCCCATTTGTGCTTCTCTCTCTGTCTCAAATAAATAAATAAAATCTTAAAAAAAAAGAAAAGGTGCTGTGGTTTTGGGGCTCCCCGGCCCACGCACATCAGGAGCTGGTGCCCCTTTCTCTCTCCCTACACAGCAGTGCAGAACTGAGGGTGAGGGGAGCCCCCCCGCACAGCCTCCCACCCCCATAGAGCTTCTGAAGCTCCACCTGAGCACAGGGAGGTGACAAAAGTTTTGCATCAAGCAAGAAACTAAGAAACCAGAGTTTCACTGGGCAATGCCCAGAAAGAGATTTTTAAAAAAATTTATTTGTTTGACAGCACGAGAGAACTAGCTCACAAGCAGGGGGAGGGGCTGAGGGAGAGGGAGAAGCAGGCTCCCTGCTCAGCTCCCTCCCTATGTGGGACCTGATCCCAGGACCTGGGGATCATGACCTGAGCTGAAGGCAGAGGCTTAACTGACTGAGCCACCCAGGCGTCCTGAAAGAGAAGATTCTAACCTGGCAGGTGGAGAAGGCTCAGAATCTCCAGTAGGAAAGCTGCCTCTGCCCAGCACAGCCAAGGCAGAGCCTGGAAAATGAAATCACTTCAAGTCTATTTCCCCAGGAGTCGAGACTCCCTGATAATCTGGTTAGAGCCATCTGCGTTGTGAGCTTGGTTACTTGTCTCTGTGCTGCCAGGGAGCAGGGCTTTGTGTTCGTATGTTGGTGTCCCCATTACCCAGAACGGAGCCTGACACCCTATATTTGCTAAACAGCTGAGGAAATGAAGGATCAGTACCGGCCCCTCTTCCGGCTCCAGAGCTGAAGTCTCTGCCTCTTGCAAGTCAACCTCAATCTGTCCAGAGCAGTCCTGGGGTCTCCTGCTCCCCTGCCCCGTGCAGGGGCTGGGGCCGGGTCCGCTGCCCCTTCCTCCTCACACCCATGTCCTGGCTGTGCAGTGCTGCTCTTCTCCCTGGAGTGTGGGTGTGAGAGGTGACATCTTCTGGGTGTCTGATCATGGTCGGTGATCTTGGGGACCAGCAGAGCTGGGGTCTTCCCTCTTCTGCCCTTCCTGTGTCCTTTCCTCTTTGCTGCTCTGTTTTGGGGGGTGGGAGGAGCAGTGTGACTGTCCGGGGTGAAGGAGGGATCCCAAAGGGACAGGAGGGACTTTTAGTGGCATCCACAGCCCCTGGTTTCTCCACCCCACCCCCACTCCCCATGGTCACAGGTCCCCCACACTGACCCCTCCTGCAAGTTCAGGCAAAGCCTCAGCCCCAATCTCCCACTTCAAAAAGAGGGAGGGAAAGAACCTTGGACCTTTTTGTTGATATTTCTGGAAAGTTTCAGCAGGTTCATGTCAGGAGGCTCCAGCCCCGCAGCCTCCCCACTGGCACAGAGCCTTCTTTTGTGTTCTGAGGAGGATGGTGGGAGGATCCTGGGCCTCTGGAAATGGGAAGGAGAGACTCTGGCACTAGGTCTGTACACTTGTCTTCTGGGGAGGACCTTCCTCCTCCTCCCTCTTTAGGACCCTCCTGCCACGGTGTGCTCACCCCTCCCTCCATCCCAAACCACACTGATGTCCTGGGCCCTGCCAGGGCCGCGGGAGGGAGACTCAGCCAACAACTGAGCAGGCCGCCTTTTGGGGGCAGTGCCTCTGGACAGGGTAGTGGGACCCACAACTATGCCAGCTCCACGGACCAAAAATGGCCTGTGAAGCACAAAAGTGGCCACAAACCAGCATCCCAGGCATATTGAGGAATAAGGGTCTTCTCAGGACGGGAGGCAGCTCAGGCAATGATTCAGCGCTCAGGCCTGGGGTTCTGATTGCTTGCCTGAGTGACCTTGGGTGAATCACTTCCTGTTATGGGTTGAATTGTGTCCCCAAAAGACATGCTGATGTCCTAATCCCCAGTAGCTCAGAATGTGATCTTATTTGGAAAAAGAGTTGTTGCAGATGCAATTCAAGTTGAGGTCACATTGGAGTATGTCGACCTCGCAGAAGAGAAGAGACATCTGGGGAGAGAGTGCGGTGTGACAGTGGGAGCACAGACTGGGCTCATGCAGCTTCCAGCTAAGGACTGCTGGTGACACTCGACACCGGAAACCCGGAGTAAGAGAAAGGCATGAGGGGCGCCTGGTGGTTATGCGTCTGCCTTGGGCTCAGGTCATGATCTCAGGGTCCTGGGATTGAGCCCTGAGTCAGGCTCCCTACCTGCCCCTCCCACCTGGTGCTTTTGCTCGCTCTCTTTCAAATAAATAAATAAATAAATAAATAAATAAATAAATAAAATCTTTAAAAAGAAAGAAAGGCATGGAACCAATCTTCTCACAGACTTTGCGAGAGCGTGACCCTGCCAACACCTTGATTTTGGATGTCTAGCCTCCAGAACTGTGAGAGAACACATTTCTGCTGTTTTAAGCCAGTCTGCGGTGATCTGTGACGGCAGCCCCAGGAAACGAGCACACTTCACCCTCTCTCAACCTCAGGTTCTCAATCTGTGAAATGGGATACCAACAGCCACCTGGCAGGGAGAATTAAGGAACACCCACCCGTTGGTGTCCCGCAGAGGGCTGGCAGGGGTTGTCATCATGCTCTAGATCAGCGCTGGGCGACCCCATGGGAATTGATAGGATGTTATTTCCCTACGAGGATGAGGTGAGGGCAGCAGCAAGGGCCGGATCCAGAGCGGCAGCAGGGGAGCCCAGAGAACAAGGGAGACGAGGGTGCAGGGCAGCAGTGTGGGTGGGGCTCCCCAGGCTGTGCGTGGCCTGCTGCTCTGAGGGCGTCTTCATAGGGGGCTCCTTCCTCTTGGATTGCCAGGCCGCTTCAGCTCTTCAGCTTTGCTTTCTGCTGTGACCTTCTTCCTCCCTCTGGGCTGAACTTGACTTTAAGAGGGAGAAGCCTGGGGAGAAGGGTGTTGGGGGGGCTGCCGCCCCGCAGGCTGAATGGGTCTCTGAGAATGGGGAGGGTAGTCCTGGAGCCTTGCATCTAGGACTCTCTGAAGTTGGTGAGACCCCTGGCCTCAGGGTTCACTTTTCACCCAATATTCTGGGCAGGAGCCACAGAGCAGGGCTGCATCCAGTCCACCCATTTTCAGAATCAACGTCTCATTCCCATCCCACAGTCTTCCCAGTCTCCATCCCTTCCCACCAGACTTTCCTGTCAGCCTCTTCTGAAGTGCTTGGAAGAGGGAGGGGGTCATCCACACCAGTCCCCCTAACCCCGGCCAGGCCAGTCCAACCTTCTCCAGTGGGGACACCCCCCTACCTTAGCTGCTGGGATCCTTGGTTGGGGGGCGGGCTCTGCTTTTCTGCTTTAATCAGAGACCCTCAACTTCATTTCTTTTCATTTAGTGAGAAAAATCAGTTCAAAGGAATTTTGCTAAAACTTCCAGGAAAGCAGAAACAGAAAATACACGAAAGCACAAGTCCACCTGAGTTTCTATAGCATGCAGTCCTGTTCTACGACTCGCGGGGTGGGCAGCTCATCTCTCAGGCTGAACCAGATGAACTCCTCATTCTGTCCATCAAAATGGTCAGGTACATTCAAAAAAGACCCGTGTAACAGCTTTATTGAAAAATGTCATATTTACAATGTGTCAGAAATCATATCCTTTTTTTTCTTCTTTTTTTTTTAACTTTTAAACATGATGGAAAACTTTAGAGAAGGAGACAGTGTCAAGACCAAATTCTTTGAAGTCAAAAAGGTGCAGAATTTTGCATACCGCTGCTCAAGCTCCTGACTGGAAAGAACGCAGGCCATTTCGAGGTTCTGCTCGTCCCCCCCTTTCTGTGTGTATTATCTTTCCTGGGGTCTCTCTCCGGAGGCTTCCCTTCCCTTTTCCCAGTCGCGCGCTGTGGTTGCATTTCTTTGAAACTCGCTAATTTAACGAAACGCCCTCGGTTTCCACTGTAATATTCACATGGCTCCTCCTCCTACATGATAGATCCTCCCTAATCAATAATTTTTATTCTTCTTGCTTCCAAATCTTTTTGCGACCACGAGATGATCGTTTTAGAAAACACTGTCTCTCTGACAGAGACATTTCCTGGAGTCATGTGGTTCCCGTCGGTGTTCCTTCTGTTTATCTTCTTTTGTTAAGATAAACCAAAATCAGATTTAATAAATTACATTTAAAATATTCAATCAGATCCCTTTATAGCAAGCCTCCTATCAGTTTATCTCTCTAAACGTCTTATCCGCATCAACACGACAAGAGATTTCTGGAAATGGTGGTTATTCATTAATTACAGCTACTTCTGATAGGGAGACTTATTTTGTTTTGCTTTTAACTTTTTTTTTCTTTGTGCTGCCCTGCCTCGCCTGAATTCTTTAAAACCAGCAGGTAGCATTTATACAAATGGGAGACAGGAAGAGTATGAAAGAAAAGTAGGGACAGGAGGAGGAACCTTAACACAAATTCACCCACTAAATGCTAAAGTCAAAAGTCGGTTGAATATAGGCAACTTCCTGTGGTTCAGTGCATTACAAATACCTTTATATTGTTTGAGGCAAGTGTTCCCAGACCCATTTTACAGGGAAGGCCACTGAAGCTCAGAGAAATTCAGTGATGTGCCCCCAGACCTGCATCACTAGAGGAGCAGAGATGCAAACTTGTCCTGCTTGCTGAGGAGGGTCATGCCCTTGACCCCAGCCCAGCCCCGCCTCCCAAGTCCACAGGTGTCTCCTGACCATGCCCACCGGCCTGGGTTTGTCCAGGGTTTATCACAAAGGTGGAAGGCTCTTCTTGAAAAAGTGGGGGGGGGGTGCCTCCCCCTCCAGGAGAGCTGGCTGTGCCCGGGAAGGGGGGCCAGAGGGGACAAGGTGGGGCAGCTGAGATGACACCTGGGGTGAGGTCTTACAAATGGCAAAGCAGCAGGCAGAGAGACCAGGGGCCAGGAGGACTTGGAGCAAGGAGGAGGAGAAGTCAAGGCTTCAGATGCCTGCCACCAATGTCCTTCAGTACCCATCTTATTTCCCCAGGGCCCCTGAGGTCTAGAATGTCGCGTTAGGGGTGCCTCAGCCACTCTCCCCTTTCTGAGTCCTGCTGCCAGGCGTGGGGTAGAAGGGGAGAGCACATACACCAGGGCCCCTCTGCAAGGCCTAATCACACTCCAGCTAGGCATGGCTTGTCCCCCCACTCCACCCCGGCCCCCCTGCATGGAGCCCCAGGCCCTATCACCTGGGGTCCAGCAGAGGCCGCCAGCCTAGGACCAGAGGCTGGGAGTGGGGGGCAGGGGCCTGCGGAGGGTGGAGCCAATAAATCTTCTAAGGCAATTATGGAGGTAAGGCATAAACACAGCTCTTCGCCTGCTGCAGCCGCCCCCTCTCCTGCACACACATACACACACACACACACACACACACACTCTAAAGCGTGGCCCATTTGCAGGGTAATGGCTTTGCGACAGCAGGAATTATCTGCAGCATTAGAGGCAGCCAGACCAGGTGGGGCAAACAGGGGTGCAGGCTGAGCCTCCAGGATACGGAGGGGAGGATTCAGGGACCCTGGTGCTAGGAGCTGTGCCCCTGAGGATGCCACAGAGGTGAGAGGCATCCATGGGGACTGTAAAGGGCTTGGTGAAGACCAGGGCCAGGAGGATGGCCTCTACCTCTGCTGTCCACGGTCCCTTCCTTTTTGCTTCCAAGGCCTATAAGTGGCCAGACAACGAGGAGCAGTAACTTAACCCCTTGAAATCATGACCAAGCAGCCCCCTGCACTTGTCCTGGCCTCGGGGGTTCTCAACCCCAGACTCCCGTGTCTGCCGACAGCCTACAGAAAGAGGCCAGGAGTGACCAAAGGGAACCCTGGGGGGGGGGGGGGGGGCAGCGCTCCAGTCGTGGTGACAGGGGTGGCAGGGTTGGTGTCAGTTGGTCTTTTCCCTCTGTGATTGCCCTAGGAACTGGGGCCAGGTTGCGCAGCAGTGCCAGGGAGGAGGGGGTTAAGGAGGGAGGGCTCCTTCCTTCCCCAGAACAGGAAGCTGAAAAGAGCTACCACCTGGGTTCTAAGAAAAGGCTTCTGAATGCTTGTTTCAGGGTGAGGATATTGGGGGCTTATCTCCTGCCCCCCTTTAGCCCCTAGCCTGGGTAGGAGCAGCAAAACCTCAGTACAGAAAATGGGGCAAGCTGAATCTTCCAGGCTGCTTGGGACCTGGAGGTCATGTTGATATGGGGGCCCTCATCCCCCCCACCCCCACCCAGGGCTCAGCCAGGCCTGCTGTCTGACATGGGGGTGTTGGTGAATCATGCCTGCCAGCCTGACAATAAAGCCAGGGCTCTATGACTCTGGTGGCAGCAGAGCATCCTGCCCACCTGCGGGCACACCCAGATTGCATTTGCTGAAATAAATTGCTGGAGAAAATAAATCCTGCACACATGATTAATGGGAGGCAGGGAGGCAGGCAGCCGCTGCAAAGAGCCGCTGGGGAACAGAGTGACAGTCGGGCACAAAGCCAGAGCTGCCGTGGGGCCTCAGGGAAGGGGCTCTAGTGGCTCTGCAGTCACGGGGGTGACAGTCGCCCTGCCACTGCCACCAAACAGGGGGTCTGAGCCTGCAGGAGGATGGGGCCACCAGGGGCTCAGGCCAAGCCCCAGCGTGGCTCTCCATCATCACAGGTGAAATGTGGAGGGGGCTGATCCCAGCTTGGAGCTACCCTGACCTGGGTCTGACTGTTCCTGGCAATTGGGGGTCCCCACGGACCAGAGTGGGGGAAAAGGCTAGGGTCTCAGGAGGAGGGACAAGGGCTGAGGAGAAGGGACTTCCCTACTGGACAGCTGTGAGTTCTTAAGCAAATCACTCCCGGTCTGGGCCTCAGTCTCCCGGTTTGCTCAGTGGAGCTAGTACCTGTGCCTCTCTCAAAGGTGGTTGAGAGGCATAGCTGAGGCCGCAGGCAAAGCCCCTACGTGGCTGAGGTGCTCTCAGGGGGCCATCCCAACCAACAAAGGGGTAGTCAGCATCTCTGAAGTGTCCATGTTCGTGTTGTGCTGGGGACTGGGGTATAGTCTCTGCCTGCATGGAGCTTATAGGCAAACATTGAAAATCGTCATCATGGGGGCACCTGGGTGGCTTAGCTAAAGCATCTGCCTTCGGCTCAGGTCATGATCCCACGGTCCTGGGATCGAGTCCCACACCAGGCTCGCTCCCTGCTCAGCAGGGAGACTGCTTCTCTCTCCCCCTGCCCTCCCACCTCACTTGTGCTCTCTTTCAAATAAATAAATAAAATCTTGAAAAAAAAAGAAAATCATAATCATAATGACACAAAATGGAAGTCATTTCAAATGCACAAGGTGCTGTGAAGGAAAAAAAAAAAGCCTAAGTGCTGGAGGTTACAATATAGAAGTCAAGGTAGGTTTCTGGGGGGCACTGAACACAAGAGAATTTTGGGCAGAAATGCAAAACTTTGACAGTATCCTCTGTCAGTGAGGTTGCTGGGAAATAGTCTTTTTTTATTAATAATAAATTTATTTTTTAATTGGTGTTCAATTTGCCAACATACATAACACCCAGTGCTCATCCTGTCAAGTGTCCCCCTCAGTGCCCATCACCCATTCACCACCACCCCCCGCCCTCCTCCCCTTCCACCACCCCTAGTTCGTTTCCCAGAGTTAGGAGTCTTTATGTTCTGTCTCCCTTTCTGATATTTCCCACACACTTCTTCTTCCTTCCCTTCTATTCCCTTTCACTATTATTTATATTCCCCAAATGAATGAGACCATATAATGTTTGTCCTTCTCCGATTGACTTACTTCACTCAGCATAATACCCTCCAGTTCCATCCACGTTGAATGCAAATGGTGGGTATTTGTCGTTTCTAATGGCTGAGGAATATTCCATTGTCTACATAGACCACATCTTCTTTATCCATTCATCTTTCGATGGACAACGAGGCTCCTTCCACAGTTTGGCTATTGTGGACATTGCTGCTAGAAACATCGGGGTGCAGGTGTCCCGGCGTTTCATTGCATCTGCATCTTTAGGGTAAATCCCCAACAGTACAATTGCTGGGTCGTAGCTGGGAAATAGTCTTGTCATGGGTTGGGGAGAAGTACCTGCTCAAACCCCTACTTGAATCACAAACACTCTTATTCCATAATGAGCTCTTTGCTTAGGGCATTTTACCCCACAGATATGTGCAAAAGTACATTTATGCAGGAATAGATTACACAGGTGTTCACTGCATCGTTGTTGTTAAGAGCAAAAGAATAACAACCCAAGTATTCATCAAAAAAGGACAGCATTAAATAAACTGAACAACCACACAGTGGAATATTATGCAGCTGTATAAAAGGACCAGGGCATCTATTGTTATGGAGAGAATGTCAAGATAGATTTAGTGAAAACAAAACACACAACAGTGTACAGTGTACGCTCCCTTTTATGTAAGAAAGGAGGAAAAACAGAACACAGATTCTTATCTTCCTCAGAAGGCTACACAAGGAATTGCAAGAGTAGCCATCAGGGGTCATGTGGGAGGGAAGCCGTGCATGGGGACACCGAGGCAGGGAGGCTTTGTATTTTGCATTGCTTTGATTTTTGAAGCATTTGAACTTATGCTCCGCTGCATATATTGTTTAAGTAATGTTTGAGGGCCTTGGCTTCTTCCTGGAGGACTCGGTGCTCAAGCCCGCGCCGGGGCGACTGAGAAGGTTCGAGAGCGCTGGCCTATTCTGAACAAATACAACCAAGCGTCAGGGAGGCACCTGAGGCTCCGCACGTGTGGCCCATACCGGCGGGACTCTGGGCCCGGTGCTCACAGAGGGGCCGGGACTCCACGGGGGCGCTGGGGGGGTGGGGCGCTGGAGGAGTGACCCTATCAGGGGACCCGGCGCCCGGGAGTGTCTGGAGGGACCCCCACCCCCCACCCCCCACCCCCCAGCCGATGGGGGTCCAGGAGGGAGAAAGGGAGCGCGGCTTCGCGAGGACGCCCTGCTCCGGGGCTGCCCGCGGGCTCCAGGCTCCAGGCTGCGGCGCGCTCCCCGCACCCCCGCCCCCGAGGCAGCCCCTCCCCCCGACCGACCCGGCCGCGCCCCAGGCTCCCCAGGGCCCAGCAGGTGCGGGGCGCCTCCTGGTGGCGCTCCGAGGGACACGCAGGCCTTGAAGGACCCAGAAGCCCGGGACGGGGTCCAGCACCCCAGGGAGGCGTGGAGGGCTAAGTGAAACCAAGGGGTCGCACAGCTGGGACAAGGGATTCAAACCCCAGCTTCAGGGAGAGATCCTGGGGCAACCGAAGGAAGGAAGATTCCGTGACTGTGGCTGTCCCCAGCCGACCTGCAGCCGATGGGCTGCGCCAGCCCTGTCCCCCCCACTCCCCCCACCGCCCTTGCCCTCTCTCAGGCCTACCCATAGAAGGGCACAGCTGCCCTGCCTGGCGCCCTTTGGGGCGCGGGGGGGGCGAACCTCCTGCGTCTCCGCCCTTCCTATGATCTTTCCGCCTTGCCCTTCTCTTTCTCCAAGGCAGCACCTGTTCTCTGAATCACCCTCCTCCTCGAGCCACAGCACCGAGCAGCTCTGCCCACCTGTGGAATCCCGGAAGGCGCAAAGTGGAGGACGGGCCTCAGGATTTGCTGGGCCCCTTGTCAAACAATTATTAAGAATTCAAAATGGCCAAAAATTAAAATAAAATAATAAAATAAAATAAAATAATTCAAAATGGTGATGGCAGAGCACTGAGCCAAGTGGGGCGTGTGAGTGCAGGACCGTGACGCTGAGTGGGACCAGAAGCCAGGGCTGCTGTGAAGGTGGTCGGTGGAAGGGGGGGAACGCAGAGGGTGGGGTGGCTGGGCTTCCTACCTCTAATCCTGGGCACACGGGCTCCTAGGCCTGAGGTTGGTGGCTCCCCTCACCTCATCCTTGTGTCTGAGCATCTCCTCTGAGCATCATGAGGTCTGAACATCTTCTGGATCGTCCCTGCTGCCCAACTCATGTGCGCACACACTGCAGTGCTCATGCACATATGCGCACCGGGTCAGGGGGCTCCTCAGAGCAGAGGGCCGGCCCATCAGAACCAGGCCCTGCGGGCTTTATGAAGTGCTTATTTACATGCACTAGCAACACTAAGCCTATAGATATACCCACTTTGCGGATGAACAAACTGAGGCACGGAGAGGTTGATGGCTTACCAAGAGGAGTCAGAGTCCCTAGGTCTGGGCATGGACAGCGGGGGAGACCCCTGTGAGGAATTAAGAGGGCTGTGGGAACTTGCTTTAGCTATTGTCTAGCTTACACAGTCCTGGCTGTGGCCTGGGGGAAATAAAATAATTTACAGTAATCTGTGGAGTTCAAGGAACTGTTAGCATGTGCCAGGCTCCACTCCAGGCATCCTACAGGTTCTGACTCAGGGATCCCTCACAGAAGCTTCATGCAGTAGGGGCCATAGTCACCCCACTTTACAGACAGGGACCATATGAGCTACAGTCAGGTCACACACCCTGCTGGGGGCCACAGGACAGAAAGGGGAGAGTAAGATATATTTTTAAAGATTTTATTTATTCATGAGAGAGAGAGAGAGAGAGAGAGAGAGAGAGGCAGAGACACAGGCAGAGGGAGAAGCAGGCTCCATGCAGGGAGCCCGACGTGGGACTCGATCCCGGGTCTCCAGGATCACGACCTGCGCTGAAGGCAGCACTAAACTGCTGAGCCACCTGAGCTGCCCTCCGGGATCACTCTTTGAGCTGAAGGCAGACACTCAACCACTGAGCCACGCAGGTGTCCCTAAGGTAGGATTTGAATAAAGGCAGGCAAGGTCTCCTGCCTGAGCCAGTACGTGGCATACCTTTGAGGGTGCTGGGTGAGGCCAACATGGTGACAGAGGGACAGACTGCCCCCTGGTCTCTCTGGGGTCCATCTCCGTCCCATTGTGCTCTCTCTTGCTCCCTCAACTTTGAGCCACATTGTCTCTGAGTTCTGCTTCAGGCCTGGCTCCATCTTCTCCAGGGGGTCCCCACAATTCTCAAGCCCTATCATGGGACCCAGGCTATGGGGGATGTGGGGTTTGCTGAGTGAGGGGCTCCTCAAGGAGTGCTGGTGCTTGGAGTCGGAACCCTGGCGTCTGGTCTCCCGTCCCCCAAGAAGCAGGCTGCCCAGGAAAGGGTGCTGTCCATGGCGCCAGAGGCCCTGCCCCTCGGCCTGAGCCAGTTCCGACAGGTCCACTCTCCCCACCCAGTGCCTTCCCAGCCCAGGAGGCTCCAGATCAAGTGCAGAGACATTAAAGTCTTGAAGCCATGTGGCATCCTTGCCCTGTATAGGTCAGGCATCTCACCTCTCTGTACCCTCCCTGCAGTCCTTGCCTGTCTCTCTGTCCCTCTCTCCCTCTCTCAGACACCCCTGCCCCCTCCATCTCTCAGTGAGTCGGGGTCTCTGTCTTTATCACTGTCTCTCTCTAACATCCCAACCTCTGTCTCTCGGACTCCTCCCTTCCCCTCCCCTGTCTCTGCTGTCTCTGGTTCTCTCCCTGTGCCCCTCCTCCCACCTCCCCCCTTCCCCCCCACCTTCCCAAGTCCTTTTGTACCCCCCCCCACGCTCCCCAGGGCTCCGTTCTCAGGAAGCCTCCTCCTCTCCCCACCTCTCTTCCCAGCCGTGTTGGGGCAGAGGGGGAGCAGGAGCACATTTCTTCTTGTCCAGGCCTAATATCTTAATGCAAGGCCATTACTCACCCGGAGTCCAGGCAGGGCAGGCCTCTCCCCTCCTCGTTTGTCATCCAGAGTGAAGCCTCTGCGTTGTTCCTCGGGGATCAGATTAAGGGATTGACAGTCAGGATGAACAAATTTAGCGGCCGGTGCTGCCTCCTCACTCCCTCCCACCCCAGCCTCTGGGGCTCCAGGTCCCTCAACCTTGCACAGGGGAGGTCTGAGGCCCCAGGGAGTCCTGTTGCAGCTTCTACTCCTCAAAGTGCCTGCCAAGGGGAAGGGGTAGTAGGAGCTTTTCTCCCAAGTGAGGAAGAGGAAGAAAAAGGAGCTGGGTCCAGAGTGACCTCTACCCCTGGGGGCTGTTGAACATTTACTATAAAAAATAGAGCAGCTAGCTCGAGAAGGCCCTTTATTAAGGACCCTTTGAAAGCCCTTTACCTGGATTCACTCATGCAATCCTTACAACTGCCCTAGGAAGTAGGCACTATTATTACCCCCATTTTACAGGGACTCAGAGAGGTGAAGTGACTTGCCCAATGCCACACAGCTAGTGAAGTCTGTCAGCCATGGTGCTTTGTATTTTTGTTAGTTTTCTCAACACAACGTCTGTGGGAGAGGGACCAATGTTATCCCCCTCTGACAGGTGAGAAAACAGGTGTTTGTCCAGGTCTAGAGCCCTTGGGCATGGTTCTGTTCCCCTATATGGTCCTGCCCTCCCTCCGTGTCTCATCTTTCCCAGGGACAAGCTCAGCTCCGCACTGCTGTCTGCAGAGCAAGTATTACTGTAGCCATGTGGGGGAAGCAAGAGTGAGGGGCTCCCTGGCCTGGCCTGGCCTGTCTGCCCCTCAGTTCCATCTCCGGGGCCAGATCCACACCCCCCACCCAGGGCTCTGGAGCAGGGGCTGTGTCGAGAGTGACCCCCGATCATCACACCTCTCTCAGGCCTTGTCACGAGCACCTGCTGCCTGGAACCCAGACCCCAGAGCTGACAGCCAGGAGCTGCCTTCGTGGGAGGGGCAGGGAAGGGGCTGAGGCGCACACCTGGAGCCTTCGCACAGCCGCCTGGACACCAACTCTCTTCCACTTTCCACATCAGCCGGGTTCCCATAGTAACCTCCAGCTTGCTGTCTCCTAGCAACTGAGTGGTCCTCGGAGGGGGAGGCAGAGGAGTGGAGAGTGGCTGACATTTGAGGCCAGAGAACTCAGGTTCGCGTTTTGGCGATGCGATGTCAGAGCTGTGAGGTCTTTGGCCGGTCGCTTAACCTCTCTGAACCCCTGCTTTCCCTTCTGTGACATGGAGATGACACTGCTCAGGGACGAAGCGTTTGGGACAGAGCTGACAACCCGGGAAACCCAAAGGGTTATGCAAAGGTGTGGAAATAATGTGAGAGGGCCAGGGGGACACTGTTGGGCCTGGGTGCGAGCGGAGGGAGGTGAAGCCTGGGTCCGGGTCCATCATGAGAGACCCCAGCCTTGCCCGGCTGGCCCCCCCGCCCAGAATCCTTGGCCCTAGAGATCACCACGGGCCCCAAGGACTCTCCAAGACAAACCACACGCCGGGGATGGTTCTGCTTGTCCCCTTATAAAACCGCAATGTGCTGGCTTCCGGAATCAGATATGTTCTGTGCCCTTGACGTGGACCGCTTCATTTTACCCAGCGAACTAGGTTCTTTTGTTATTGCGGGTGTCAGTTGGGGAACCCGGGCTCAGAGAGGCCATGCGCTGGGCTTGCTTGTCGCGGCTCTCCGCAGGCAAGAGGGGGCTGGAGCCCCGGCTCTGAGAGCCAGAGTCCTGCCACCTGTCCCTTCCTTCTCCGGGATCGTGATCCGGAAGGAGCGAGTGTGAGAGGAGGGGTGACTAAGGAGGGAGGTGCCCGAGGAGGGGGTTGGGAGACCCCGGGACAGGCCGGGGCACCTGAGGCAGGGGACAGGGTGCCAGGGGGCAGAACGGAAATCCCTGGGCCGCTTAACCGGTGCGGACAAAGTGCCTGGGGGCTGTGCCTCCCCCCCACCCGAACCCTCTCGGGAGGGCAGAGGCGGGGGTGGGGGGTGGGGGGCGCTGGCTCGGGGTCAGCCGGGGTTCTCCGCACCCACGGGCGGAGGCAGGCAAGGGTCCAAGGGAGGGGTCAAGCCCGAGAGGCAGGTGCGAGGAGGGGGGAGCCTGCGGCCCGAGTGCCCTGGGGGAGGGTGCGACCCCCCCCCCCTGCCTGTGCCCCGAGGCCCGGCCCGACCCAGCCTGCCAGCTCCGCCGGTCCCGGTCCCTGTCTTCGCGGGGCTGGGGCAGGGCTGAGCCGACCCCCACCAATATTCCCCTGGGAGCTGGGTCTCCCCGCCGCAGGCCAGGAGGCCCCCTCCCCCACGCCGCCCTCCGGGCTGAGCCTTTCCCCTCCACACCCCCCACCCCCAGCTCAACCCCCCTCTGGGCCAGAGCCAAGGTCGCTGCGGCATCTCTGGACGCTTGATTCAATTAACTAATTCCCGACAAGACAGATGTGCAATTCCCCACCGCCTGCCATTGGGCGGAGATGGAGCTCCCCGCGGGCGGGGGGCGGGGCGGTGACGTCAGGGCCGGTAGCTGACGTCATGGGCGCCCAGCCAGGAGTCCCGCAGCGACCCGGCCCTCCCAGGCTTCTGCAGTGAGTGCTTGCTTGCGCGTGTGGTGTGCACACCTGTAGCTCCATGCGCCACCCCTCTAGGGGACGCCCTGGGTCGCGGGGGTCTCCACTGGGTCCAAGGTTTGGTCCAGCTAGGCTGACTCCTAAGGGTGCGACCGTCCCCGCCCTGGCCTTTCTCCTTTGCCCTCTGAATTTGCCACGGGGGCCCCGCCCCCCCGGGTCTCTTACCTTGGTGGAGCTTTCTGGTGAGTGCGTCACAGTGAGGTCCACGCGTGTGCATACACACCCAGGCATGCACACACAAGTGCACACAGAGCCTACCTGGACACACAGGTGTATGGCCTCGGAGCATGCTTCCAGACGAGCACACAGTGGTGCCCAGGGGCACACACAGGGACACAGGGAGCCACGGTAGTATCTCAGCCACGCGTGCACACACATGTGCCCACGCATGCACGCCCTGCAGGCCCCCCCTGGCCTCAGCCCCTCCTCAGACTCCTGGGCCTCCTGTGGGGGTGGGGTGAGGAAGGGGCAGCAGAGGGGGAAGGGAGGCCTCGTCAAGGACACCAGCAAGGAAAGAGGAAAAAAAAAAAAATGAAGTGGAAGAAATAAAATCAAAAGGCTTTTAAGGCTGCTCTCCCCAAGTAGTTGATGTCTTGGCTGCGATTGCCGGCAATGAAATATGGTGCTCTCTGATCGCTTAATGCACAGAGCCCTGCAGCCCCTCCCCCTGCTCAGAGGCAGTCCCCTCCCCTACCCCTCCACTCCCCTCCCCTCCTGATCCTCCCTGGCAGATCTGCCTCCTTGCTCCCAAATGGCCCAGAGTGTGTGGTGGAGGGCACAGCTGATGCTCACTTCGAGTCTGGCATTGACCCCAGGAGGGGCTCCAGAAGCCACAGCTGGCATGAGGACCCCAGCCCACAGTCTGGGCAGGAGGGGAGAGCCCAGGGCTGGGACCCCTGCCCATGCCTGGCAGTCGTGGAGCTCAGGGTTCTCCCTGCAAAGATGCTGGGTCTGGGGGCCTCAGGGCTGAGGCATCCATCCTCAGCCAGGAAGGGAAGGTCATAGGATCCATGTGTGCCTCATAGGGATCTTCAGCAGCCTCCATGGAGAGGCTGAGACTCTTGGAGATTTTGTGTGTGTGTGTGTGTGTGTGTGTGTGTGTGTGTTGATGGGGGTGGATGACTTGGGGGGTGGGGGGACGGAGTCCTGGCCTAATTCTCAGCCTTTAGCTAAAAACTAATCTCAGTCATGGTTAAAAGGCCTGGCTTTCAGCCTCAGCTCACATTCAGCTCCATCACTTCCTGGCTCTGTGACCTTGGGCATCTGTGAACCCCGTTCCACACCTGCAAGGATGGAGCGAATCATAGAACTGGCCTTATAGGGTTATTGGAGGATTAAAAGAAAATATATGCGAAGCGCTTAGCAGGGGCCTGTGCAGGGCGGGAGGAGGGCCATAGCGGGGCTAATTACGTAACTGCCCACTGGCCCCGCGCCCTGGCCCTGGACTTGGAGGGCCCGCTGCCCCTTCCCCTTCCCCAGGCGCTCTCCTCCCCCACCCTTGCTTCCACACCCCACCCCGCCCCCAGGCAACTGTTCACTCTGCGCCTTTCTGTCAGGGCTGCCAAATTGGCCAAATCTCCGTAATGCTAAAAAATTGGCCCATTAGCTGGCAGGGAACATTGACAGGAGCGGGGAGCGGAGTGTATTGCTGCCACAGATGTGCCAAGAGGGCCAGAGGGAGGGGGCTCCAGGGCTCCCCTGGGAAACCAGCGATGCCCAGGGAACGGTCAGTTGCCAGGGTGTGTGTGGGTGTGGGTGTGTGTCTGGGGCCCTATTCTATGCCAGACATACTGCCAGGGGCTTCCACACCATCACTTCATATAAACCCCACAAAGGCCCTGAGAGTTTGGCCCTGTAATTGTTCCCATGTTACAGATGAGGAAGGTGAGGCTCAGAGCACCATTGCTCAGGAGAGGACTTACCCCTGGTCTGAAATTCCACTGTGCTCCCTGGAGCCCCCTTCCCGGGTATCCCAGTGGCCCCCCAAATACCCCAGAGGCCTTGCTCCTGAAGTCTCTGCCCTCTGTCCCATCCCTGTCCTGCCTGTCCTGCCTCATGGGGGTGTCCCTCACTGGGGCAGCTGGCCAGAAAGGTGGTCTTCTTGGGATCAGCCATGCCCAGTTGCTCCTCAGTGGAGAGAAATGAGGTGTGTGGAGGTCACCAGGTGCCTGGAGGAGGATGGGGAGGGAGGCTCAGGGCTTCTGGCTGGCCCCCCGCCTTCCCTCTTGGGGGTGCTTAGACAGGGGCTGCCCACCTGAGGCATTCCCCAGACTGGGGGCCTAGTCATGGGCCCCGGCTCTTCCCTGATCTCCTTGTTTAGGATCTCAGACAGACACATTGTTCCCATTCTCAGATAAGAAAACTGAGGCTTAAGGAGGCCCAGTGACCTGTTCACAGCTGGGCAATGGTGGCTCTGGTGTTTAATCCAGATTAGTATGACACCAGAACCTGAGGTTTTAATCCTATTGCTCTAGTGATGGGGAGCGACCTCACTGGGTGTCACGTCCTATTCGGAGACAGTTTTAATCCTGAAAATGTGTTCATTCATTCTTTCATCCCTTAAATGTTAAGCCCCTCCTAATGCCAGCACCATGCACTGGAACACAAGATGAATAAGGCCCTTCCCTACCCGGGCCTGGCTGCTCCATGCGGTAGAGATCAGCACTGCCTCACTAGCAGACCCAAGGAGGCCCCCCTAATCTGCACCTCTGCCTGCCCACCCTCCCCTTCTGCATCTACTTGCATATAGTATGCCATTGTGCTCAGCTACATGGATCCAGGGGTCTCCATGCCTGCCCTGGAGAAGCTGAGACACCTGTTAGTGGGGTTCAGGGCCCCTCTGGTCCTTCCTCTGCAGTCCCCAACATCCCACCCCCACTGCCAACAGACCTCAGGCAGGGTGGTAGGTACCTGATGATGCTGATGGTGGGGATCGTGTGCTGATGGGGTGGATATGGGGGTGATGGAAAGGAGGGGGTGATGCAAGTCCAGGCCCAAATGATGGGAAAGAACCGGCAGAGAGAAGAGAGAAAGGGGGGGGCGTGCATGCAGAGAGGTGTCGCTCACTGACCTTTCACCTGCCCCACCCAGTGAGGCCCATTTCCTCAGCTAGCCATGGGAAGGCTGGGACCTTGCTCCTTTCCAGCCGGGGTCTGACCAGGCACCTGGAGCATGCGCATAGGTCCCGACAGACAGGGTGAACCCCAGCTCTCCTGCACCAGGGGCCCTGTCAGCAGGGGACCAGGGGTCCAAAGTGACAGGCACGGTACTGGTGCATGGGCCTTGGGCAAGGGTCCCAAGGTTGTGGCCTTTCCCTCAGGGCTCTGAGGAGGGTGGAGGCAGAGCTGTGGAATAAGGCAGGCTCTGCAGGAAGGGACGGTCATGTGGGCTGGCATGGGCAGGTTGACATGGTGCTTCTGAATTTGGGATCAGACCGGTTCAAATCCAGTTCCTACCACTGACAAGCAGGGGTGAGGGGGTGGGGGACGACTCACTGTTTCATAATCTCCTCGAGTCTCAGCTTCATCACTGTCCTGGCACACGGGATGATATGCTATCTACTTGGTAGTAGTGATTTTTGCAACAATCCTGCAAGTTGGAGGCTCAGCAAAATGCCTGGCATGGAGGAGGCACTCCGGAGAGGTCACTGTCTTCATTCTTATGGCCTTTGTTGGCTCCTCTGGGCTGCCGCAGATCCTGCCAGCACCAGACCCCAGGTGCTCACGGCTGGGCGAGGGGCTGGGCTGGGGACCCCTGCCACTGGGCCTCTTGGCAGGCAGGCTGGGCTGGCAGGCTGGGCTCAGATGGCCCACCTCCCTGTCCCCTCCCTGTGCCAGGCGGCCCGGCCCTCCATGGCCCCCACCTCCTGGCCTCCCCCTGCGCCCTCTCCACAGGCTGGTGAGGGCTCTGACGTGTGAAATAAAAAGGGATTTTAATTACCTCTCAGCAAAACAGCAATTAGAGAGAATCACAGCCCAACAACAGTCTCCTCCTCCACTGCCCCCGCCAGGTCTTTCTCCCCTTTTTCTCTGGCCCCCACCCCAGCTCTGAGGCTGGATGGAACAGGAAGTCCTCTGAGTCAGCTCAGGACCCTGTGCCCCGGGTCTGGAGACAGGGAGCCAAAGGCCATGAGCTGGTCTGTACTAGGGACAGGGCAGAGGGGACAAAGAGCTACACAGGGAAGCCCCCTGATGGCTGAGGGCTGGTCACTCAGGTGGGGTCTCCCTGTGTATCTGCACCTTGGAGACAGCCAGTACCCATATCTTTGGGGTCCACATGTACCCCGGTACCTGCCCATCCCTTGTGTGCATGCACATGCACATGTGTGTACGCGTGTGTGGCCTGTATGACCGATGTGTGTGCACGCAAGCGTTTAGCACCCCAGGGCAGTGCAGCCCTCAGGATGAGCCCTCTGTGCTGGGGAAGCTGCACAGTTTTCAACAGGCTTTTAAAATAATTGCCTGTGACCCTGAGCCGAAGCTCGTGTCCACTGGGCGCCCCCCCACCCGGGCCCCTGCTGCCTGGGGTCACTTCTTGGTCCATCTGCACAGCCTGCAGCTCTGCATTTGGGGGGGGCGGGGAGGGTGGGGTGGGTGTGTCCACAGGTGGCCTGAGGCTGGGGGCGGCGGTGGTGGGTGGCTGATTGAAGAGGTAATTGCAGGCAGCAGGCCCTAGCTAATGCATGTTATGATTAAGCCCCATTACGGAGGGAGGCCGCTGGAGCATGGGGGCGGGGGCGGGGGGAGGGCAGGGAGGCTGATTCTGGGGGGGCCTGCGCCAAGGCTGATAGTCTTTCTCATGGGGTGGGGGAGCAGGCTGCCACTGCCACCTCTGCGGTCCCCTCCCCCTCCAGGACTGTCCCTGGGAGAGCCGAGCTGTGTCCCCCGGCACACACACCCCTGGACGACGGTCTGAAAGCCCTGTTCTGTGCTCTAAGGGGCCCAACCCGGGGTTAGCAGCAATTTCCTGGCCATTAATCTTGGGGTTCCTGTGGCTGTCAGGGGCCCCCTGGCCACCGTAAGTCTCAGCACCAGGGGATAGCATGTCATTGGGCTGCAGAAGCCAGGATGGCTGCAATTAGGTGGCTGACACCAGAGACCCCAGCCCCACCCCATCTCACTGGGTGCCATAGGTGCCACTCAGGCAGCCCTCCTGCCCATCAGCTGAGGATGGTCCCGGCCAGAGCCCCCTGATCTCCTGCGATGTGGGCCTTGGAACTGGGCTTGCTTGTCCGTGGGGAACAGGCCTCGGAACCTTTCACTTCACAGAAACCCAGAGAAGTTACACACTTTCCCAAGAACACACAGTAAAGGTTGGATCAGACCTTGTGTTACCCTCGAATCCTAGCTTGGTCACTTGCCAGCTGTGTGACTTTATGAGTGTCACTTAACCTCTCAGGCCTCAATTTCTGCCTCTGAAAAATGGGGATAATAGTGGCATCTACTCCTAGAATTGTTATGAGGATTTAAATGAGACAAAGTAGCACTTAGAGTCCAAAACCTTTTCCAGAAGTCAACTACTCGTACTTTTAGCATGGCCTCTGCTCTTTGACCTGTGTCCTTTGTGGTAGGCAGAGTTCTAAGATGTCGCCTAAGATTCCTGGCCCCTGTTGTACATACACACACAGACTCTCCCCATTTTTCAATCAAACACAAACCTGGGTACTGTTATGAAGGGATTTTGTAATTGTAATTAAGATTCTGAATTAGTTGAACTTAAGATAGGAAGGTTATTAGATCTAATTACTTGGGCCCTTTAAAAGCAGTTTCTCTGGCTGGTCGATGAGAGGAAGACAGATTCAAAGCATGACAAGGATTCAGTGCCAACAAGATTGTCCACTGATGACTTTGGCTGGAAGGGCCACCAGGCAAGGGGTGCAGGTGACCTCTAGTTGCTGAGAGCAGCCCCTGGTTGACAGCCAGCAAAGAATGGACACCTTGATTCTACACTGAAGGAATTGGATTCTGGCCCAACCAGTGAACTTGGAAGAGAAGCCTGAGCCCCAGGGAGAGAGCCCAGCCCCCACCCACCCTGACTTCAGCGCCATGAAGCCCTGAGCCGAGAACCCAGCCATGTGGAGCCTGGAATTCTGACCTACAGAAGCTAAGATCATAAATTTGCTGTTTTATTTTATTTTTTATAAGGTTTTATTTATTTATTTGAGACAGAGAGAGTGCATGTGAGCATGACCTGAGGAGGGGCAGAGGGAGAGGGAGAAGCAGCTTCCTGCTGAGCTGGGATCCGGGATGTGATGCTCTATCCCAGGACCCTGAGATCATGACCTGAGCCAAAGGCAGACGCTTGGCAGACTGAGCCACCCGGGTGCCCCAATTTGCTGTTTTAAGTTCCCACATTTGTGGAAATTTGTTACACAGAAAACTAATAACCCTCTGTGGTAGTTCTGAGGGAAGGCCCTGGGACATCCTGCCTGGAGGGGAGCTGGGTGGTGCTGGGCTAAGGGCAGCCCCAGGTGAGGTTAGCACCCTCAGACTTGTGGCTGCTGGCACTTCTGAGGAGAGATGAGGATGGCAGAGATTGGCAGCCAGGCTTCCGGCTCAGGACACCAGCGTGGGGCCGGCGCCCCTGGATTGCTGCCAGCTGACCTCACCTCTGACCTATCATCCATAGAATGTCTGTGGGGGCCCCTCACCATCCCCTGCCTCAGCCCACAGCTAGAGCTGGGCGTGGATGGTCCCGGTGACATGCAGGTGTTCAGTGGGAACTCTGGTCCTGGCACTCTATCCCACAGTTCCACTCCAGGGAGTCTCTGACAGTGCCCCCTGCAAAGCACACGGTCTAGAGGGAGGTCCCACCCGGGGCCGGGGCCCTGTGCCTGGCCCCCTGAGGCCCTCTGAGGCCCTTGGTCTCCTCCCGGCCGCAGCCGTGCTTTCCTACAAGGGGCAATTAGTGGCCTCGGCTTTAATTAGCTAAAGATCCCCTTCAGCTCCAATCACTTGAAATGATGGTGGAGTGCTGGGGGAGGGGACTTCGGCCCAGTGACCCTGTGAGGCAAAGAAGAGGCCCTTCAGGTCCCACTGGCTTTTCTGGGCTCTGCCCATCCCCAGCCCCCTTGCTTCTTGCAGTCCCCGGCAATGGGCCCTGCTGATCCTGGGAGGAAGTTCCCCAGGCTCTGGGGTCCACCTTCCTATATCCCCCAAACACCCCTGGCTTTATCCTCATTTTGTACTAGGAGCTGACTCCCTGTCACGGCCTGTCCATCAAACAGTAAACCCAAGAGGCCTTGGTCTCAGAACTGAAGACCCACAGGCCTCAGCCTGTCTCCCCTCTTTCCTCCCTACCCCCCACTGCCAACGCCCTGCTTTGACTCTGTCCATCTGGCCTCCACCCCCAAGTGCATTGTGGTCAAGGCGGTGACACTCGGGCTGGGCAAGGACAGGGTGCTGGGAAATCTGGGGTCCCAACAGAGCTAAGGAAGAGAGGCTGGGAGAATGCCAAGTCACAAGATAACGTCAGGTGGGGACAAATGCTGTACAAGATGTACCCAGAGCGACAGACAGAAAACTGTGTTTTCTGGGTGCTCCAGACAGGGAGATCCAGAAAGAGCCCTTGGAGGTGGGGACATCTGGACGGGAGGCCAGGCCCTGGCTGCAGGCCCTGAGATCCCTCCTGAGGTCTCTGGGTAGAGCCACCATGGCACGTGCCTGGTGCCCCGGATGCAGCCCCCTGCCCCCCAACACAGTTCCCAGGCTGAGCTCAGAGCTGGGCCCCTGTCTGTGTTGCCTTCACTTGGGTCCCAGGCACCCTGTCTGTCCCCTCCAGAGCCGACCCTTCATCTCCTGGCCATCGTGTATGCATCCCCAAGACGCTGAATACAGCAGGCCGGCTTCAAGCTCAGCTTCAGGGCTCGGGAGCCGCGTGAACAGGGCAACTTTCTTTCTTTCTCTGGGCTTCGGTTGCCTGCAAGTAAATTGGTGTCAATGCCAGGGACCCCCTCCTAGGATTTCTAGGGCTCAGTGTGGTGAAGCAGGTAGAAGGCCTGGCTGCTCCCACCTCTTCTATTTTGGGGGTTCCACCCACAGCTGTGGGGGGCCTGTCTGGATGGGGGCAAGGCCTGCTCTTTTCAGGCCAGCCTGGCACCGGGTTCCAGGCTGGGCACACAAGGGCACAAATCTCTCCTGCAAGCAGAGGCCCTCAGGCAGGCACCTGTCCAACCAGGGGGGCTGTTAGGGGATCCCGGAAGCCTGAGAGGGAACCGGAGGACAGGAGGGCTGGAGCTGGGGTCCTCAGGCCCAGGGGATGGATAGCACAAAGGCATAGATTTGGGGGTCCAGTCCCCTTGAAGAGGAGGGACATTTAGGGGAGCATGACCCAGGGCCCTGGAAGAGGGTCTGAGGCCAGACTGAGGAGGCCCCAGGAGCCATGATGAGGGGTCACAGAGGAGGGTATGGGGTGGGAACAGGCAGGAGGCAGCAGCACCTGGGTGAGCAAGCTGAAGGAGGACAGCAGCTTCCTCTAGCAAGGATGGGCAACTAGGGACCAGAACGGAGTCAGGATGGATGGGGAAGGGAGGAAGTAAGGCTGAGACGTTGCCGGACTCAGACTGGGCCCTGACATAGAGAATGAAGACACCAGGGAGTCAGAGGTGAGCGGGGTGTGGAGCACGGTGAGCCGGGTGGGCCCCAGGGCAGAGCTGGGAGCCAGGCCAGCACCGGGGCACAGCCTCCAGGGGATGGAGAGGAGTCGGAGCCAGGGAGGGCAGGGCAGGTGGGCCAGGAGGGAGGGTGAGAGGCAGGGAGGACTTCTCTGGGGGAGGTGCTGCTGTGGGCCTCCGGGTACAGGGCACCAAATCACCCCTCTTGTGATGTCCCATTGATTTTAAAAAATAAAGCGATGCCCACGTGGGCCTAGAGGCTCATGCTAAAGTGCTCATAGAGCTTATTCTATGTTACCTTGGGGAGGCCTGGGAGGGGGACATGTGTGAAGGAGGGCTTCACATTTGTTTTCCACCTACTTATATAGTGTAAGTCCCTTAAAACCAGGATATATTTATATTATTTCCTCTTTTTTTAAAAAAAGATTTTATTTATTCATTTGAGAGAGAGCAAGAGAGCACAAGCAGGAGGATTGGCAGAGGGAGAGGGAGAAGCAGGCTGCCCACTGAGTGAGCAGTCAGATGCAGGGCTCGATCCCAGGACCCTGAGATCATGACCTGAGCCAATGGCAGATGCTTAACTGACTGAGCCACCCAGGCGTCCCTATATGTTTCTTGTATGAAATAAAAACTGAGCCAGAGGTTGGTAGATGGCCCCATAGAAGAGTCTGTGCCTAGTGGGATGGAAGCCTGCTACATGGTAGGAGAAGAGAAGTGAGGTGAGCTGGGGCAGAGAGCAGGGATGGCCCCTTCTTGTCATCTGATGGATCCCAGGGCCGAGGAGAAGTGTGTGTAGGATCTGAGAGCCTGGGAAGGTTTGTAGGTGGGGGCGCTGTGCCGGGTTCCAGGAGGCCTGGGTCTGGGAGATACTTTGCCTGGAGGTGGCGGGGGGAGGTGGGGGTCCTGGGAGCTGACCACAGCTGTGTCAGATCTTTCCGTGTCTACCAGGTGTGTCATCTGTGCTGCACTCTGGGCTACACAGCAGAGTAAGGTGTAGGTAGTGTGGTGGGGGCTCAGGGGGACAAGCCACCAGCCCATGGACACGTCACCTGACCAGACAGGAGAGGCTGACATCCCAAGAAGGATGAGTGGCAACTGGCCAATGTAAGAGGACAAGAGGTGATGCGAGAAGGGTGTTTCAGCAGCAGAACAGCAAGTGCTAAGGCCCTGAGGTGCAGAAGAGGTGGCTAAGTTCTGGGAAATGAAACTAGATCAGAGTGCCCAGAAGAAGAGAGGTGGGAGGTGGGGAGACAGAGCGGGAAGGGCAGGGAAGGGTGGGGAAGAGGTCACTGCCCCATGGGCGCACTAGGTGTGGGAGTTCTAGCATGAGAGGAAAGGAGGGGTGCCAGGAGCCCGAGGCCAGTGGGAGGCTGGGGCGGCGTCCAGGTTGGAGCCAGGTTTGGGGGCCGAACCGCACCGTGGTGTTGGGACCCAGCAGAGGAGCTCAGCTAAGGGTCTGCACGGGGGAGGTTCTGGAGTCCAGCTCCGTGAAGGCCAGGCACTTTGGGGAGGAGATGGAGCAGGCCAGAGAGCCTAAGTGCTACCCTCGAGGCCCAAATATCTGCAGTAAGTGGGGTGCAGGAGCCAGGGTCCTGCTGCCCTCCCTATCCCCCCTGTCTGGTCAGGTGGATACCCCACTGGGAGCTCAGGCAGGAAAGAGGGCACCCCTTCACACCACCTAGTCACAGCAAGAGGGAAGAATAAAGGCACGGGCTGGGTGCTGGGGCACCTGGGCCTTTGGGGGCCCCCCCCCAGCCTGCGGTGGGCACCCAGCTTTCCCACAGAAGTCTGAGTCAGCATCGTGGCGGCTGCCTAGAGGCTCCGGCCTTCCCCCGCCCCCTCCCCGCCACCCCGGCCACTTGGGAGAGTCATTTCATTTCTCAAATTAAAAATCCATTTTGTGCTGTGAATAATAGATGGGATGAGCACTGGGAGGCTGGGCAAAGGACAGGAAGCTGGTTGGGGGGTGTTTTCCAGGACACAGAAGATACTGCAGAACAGTCTGTGGTGGGAAGGGGGCTGGCTGGGCAGGGTGGAGGTTGGGGGGCATCTCCCAGAGCAGAGGCGGGACTGGGGGCTTCAGCTCCTGTGGGGCTCCTAGGTCTGTGTGCTGGGGTGACAGGCAAGTGGGGGCCCAGTCTATCCCCTTTTGTGCAGGCCAGAGGGGTGCAAAACCAGTTCTGATCACAGCTGGGGCTCCAGGCTGATCCAGGCCTGGCTTCAGGTTGGGGACCCCCCCTTTGGAAGGAAGCATTTCGCGTCGTGCTTGGTAAAAGCTCAGCAGACACGCCATGGTGTGAGACCTGTTGTTCCCAGAGAGGGGGGCTGCTCTTTGCCCCTTCCCCAGCACCCAGACCTGGTGACCCCCTACCCAGGAGGGGCAGGCTGGGATCTGGCCCGTGGTCAGGGAAGAGGCTGACTTGAGGGTTTTGGGGGTCGAACCGCACCCCTCACCTTGCCCCTTGTGCCCCCTCAGGCCTTCTCTCTCCAAGGCAGCTCTGGTGGATGCTCCCCAAACTCCTGCGTTCTCCGTCTCCAGTTGCCTGGCTCAGGGCTTGGCTGGGTGCTGCTGAGTCCTGTCGTCCTCATGTTCCTGAGTTAGGGGGTCACCTTGACAACTGGGGGTGGGGAGGAGGAGCGCTGGAACTGGATGCCTCCAAGAGCACATGTGGGGGAGCTGGAGGCCAGACCCGGCGTCCTCCCCACCTGGGCTCAGCTTTTCTTTCTGAGAAGGAAGGAGCAAAGGACCTGGTCGCTCTCTAAAGGCGGACTGTCTAGGGGGTGCAGGACTGGGTGCTCATGGGCCCAATCCCCGGGCCACTCTGGTGGGCCCTGGTTACTGGGCTGTCCTGCCAGGGGCGGGGGGGGGGGGGGGTGAGCTGCTGCACAGAGCTGGCGGGATGGAGCGAGGCAGGCAGCTAGGGCGGCCAGGCTGAGAGTTGGGGGGAGACAGGAGAACAGATCAATGGCAGCTGGGAGCCCCGGAGAGGGATGGCCCGGAGGGTTCCTGCAGCTGACCCCGGAGGGAGGAGGGGCTGAGGGCTTGGGTCCCCCACCCCCTAGTGGCTGGAACAGCAGGGTCCCCAGGGAAGCCCGTTTGCCTTTGTGCCTTTCTGTCGGAAGAGAGTCGGCTCCCTGAGACAATATCCATTTTTATATTTCTTGGAAATTTCACGGCATTCATTTCAGGGAAAATAAAAGCTGTCATTGCTGGAGAAATGATACCAATCAGGGCCTGAAAAGGCTGGAAAATTATCCTCCTGGAGACGGAACGTTGAGGGGAAAAAATGCAGATTAAAAGCACAAAGAGCCACTTTGCCACCGCCCTGCCCTCCCCTCCTCCCTTACGGAATCACCACATTTTACATAATTCCACCTCTCCTTGGTGGAATTAATTGGACCCAAGAAGAACGCGTGGGGCCGGGGAGGACCTGAAATGGCTGGAGGTGGAGGCAGAGAGTCTCCCGAGCAGTGGCATCAAGATGGACAGAGGGACAGACACAGGAGACGCAGGATGGGGGCAGAGGTGGCCACTCGGGGCCAGGCTGCTGAAGAGCCCCAGGGAGGGGACGCGGTGATGGGTCCTTTGAACCCCTGCCTGGTTGTGGTTTTTACCAGCGGGGGCTCCATGGCAGCCCTTGGGCTGTCTCATCGGTTAGGCCTGTCCCCCACATGTGGAACTGGCAGGCCTGGGAGCACTGGTGCCTTGTGGGGTCCCCTGCTAGGGACACAGGAAGCCGAGAGGGTGGGAAGGACAAGACCAAGAGAGCAGAGACTCCAGAAACAGTAGCACTGGTCTAAGAAGCCCCGAAGTCCCTGTGCCCCACATGGCCCAGCCCTGCAGGTACAGGGGGGTGAGCCAGGGAGAAGTGCGCCCTGCCTCAGGGGCTGGGGGCTGGGGAGGGGGAGGTCGCACACGGAAAGAGCAAGTTGTCTGGTTAGAAGGTAGCCGGTGAATAAATTCAGAGGCGCCCCCACCCTGACCCCTACACCGGTCCTTATACGTGGGCCCTGAGGCCTGCACTCTGAGGACCAGGGCTGCAGGGCAGGCAGGCAGGCAGGCATCCCCCCCTTCGTCCCTCCCGGTCCCGGGCGGGGGGAGGCTCTTGCATTACTCCTTAGTCCTTTTTTCTCTCCCAGATCAGGGGCTTCCGGAGCAGGGGGCGCCGAGGCCAACCAAGGTTTGGGGGTGGGGTGCAGTCTCAGCCCCATGCCCCTTCCTGCAGTGGCCTCCGAAGCTCTCCCTCCACCGAGGTGAAGGCCAGCCTTCCCCAAATCCCCAGACGCCCTCGGGAGGGCTGGCCAAGGGCAGGGGCTAGAGGGGAGGCCCCGACGCCCGTTTACTGAAGGCTGCTCTGCCAGGCGCGAGCGGCGAGCGTCCGCGCTGTGTGAGCGCACCCCACGGCCTTGGGGGGGCCGTCCCCGGGCGGCGCTCCGGTCCTGTGGGCGCGGCTGGGACAATCCACGAGGCTCCGAGGCTCAGCTCGAGCCCTTTGCAGGTGGGCTGGTCGGCGGCGCCTAGTGCGGGCATCAGATCAGAGGGGAACCCTTTCCCGGGAGTAGCGGGCGCCCCGCTCTTCCCGGGACGCGGCTGCATCTGGGATCCCCGATCCCGGAGCCCCGCCAGCCCCTCGGGAGCGGGTCCCGCCGCCGCCGTCTCCGCCCCCGAGCTGCCAGGTAGCGGGGATGAAGGGTGGAAGGAGGAGGGGGCGCGGGGGGCGGGCGGAGGAGGGTGGAGCCGCCGGCGCGCCCCCTCCCTCGGGGCCAGCGGGCGGCGCGGCAGCAGAGGCGGCGGCGGGCGCACGGAGACAGCTGCTGCCCGCCCGGCTCCGCTCCGCTCCGCTCCGGCCCGGGCTCGGCCCGCTCCGTTCCCGCTCGGCCCGGGCGCGCACCTGCCGGGTAAGTGGCATCCGAGGCCGCCGCCGCCACCATCGCAGCCACATCCGCCGCCGCCGCCGCGCCGAGCCTCCGGGCTTTGTCTGCGTCCTCGCAGCACCGGCTCCGGCTCCGGCTCCGGCTGCGGCTGCGACTCCCGGGCTCGGCTCTCCGGCTCCGCGGGCTGCGCGGCGAAGCGCCCGAGGCTCCCGAGGCTCCGCGCCCGGACCTTGGGGCGCGCGGGGGTGAAACTTCGCCCAAGTTTGGGTTCTGGGGAAAACCTGTTGGAGCCGGGAGCGGCCCTGGGCGGGGGCGGAGGGGCGGGGGACGGAACCGCTTCCAGGTTTTCAGGGCCGTCGGGGGTTTGTCCACGGCCCGGGGTCGGCCGGAGCGCGCCGCCTGGGGACGGGGCTGGCGGGCATCCTGGCCCTTGAACAGAGGACGGCGCTGGGGGTGGCCCTACGGACATCCGCAAGGACAAAGTTTGGTTCTTTAGCCGCTTTCCCTAGCGTCTGGTTCCAGCGCGGCTCCTGGGCCGGCGTAGACTCGCCCTTGGCCGCGCCTCCCTCCCCAGCCTCCGTTTCCCCCTCCCCCACCCGGCCTGGCCGTAGCGGGTCGCAGGCGAGCGGGGCAGTGCGAGGGGAGGCCGGCCTCCGCGGAGAGCCTCCTACGGACGCGCCGCCCGCGCCCCGCGCCCCGCGCCCCGCGCCCCTCCCGCGTCGCAGCGGCCTCCCGTGGCACCCGGGCGCGGGGCGGCAGGAGGCAGGTCGGGGGACGCCGCGGCGCGTGCGGGAGCTGGTGGCGCCCCGGGGCCTCCCGCTTGCCCCACTCTCGGGCGCCCACGGAGGCCGGGCCCCGGCCCCAGGCCTGCGCCCCTCCGCGTGCTGCCCGTGAGCCCCGTCGGGCCCGCGCCTCTCTGACCCGCGCCGCCCCCCCGCAGCCGCGGCCCGGAGCCATGCGGAGGCCCGCCCGGAGGCCGGCGGCGCGGCGGGCGCGTAGCTGAGATCGCCGAGGGCTGCGCGGCGGCGGCGGCCGCAGCATGGAGACCCCGTACTCGATGACCGCGCACTACGACGAGTTCCAGGAGGTCAAATACGTGAGCCGGTGCGGCGCGGGGGGCGCGCGCGGGGCCTCGCTGCCGCCCGGCTTCCCGCGGGGCGCGGGGCGCGGCGCCTCCGGGGCCCGGGCGGGGCTGCCGCGCTGGAACCGGCGCGAGGTGTGCCTGCTGTCGGGGCTGGTGTTCGCCGCCGGCCTCTGCGCCATCCTGGCCGCTATGCTGGCGCTCAAGTACCTGGGCCCGGGCCCGGCGGGCGGCGGCGGCTGCTCCGAGGGCTGCCCCGAGCGCAAGGCCTTCGCGCGCGCCGCCCGCTTCCTGGCCGCCAACCTGGACGCCAGCATAGACCCGTGCCAGGACTTCTACTCCTTCGCGTGCGGCGGCTGGCTGCGGCGCCACGCCATCCCCGACGACAAGCTCACCTACGGCACCATCGCGGCCATCGGGGAGCAGAACGAGGAGCGGCTGCGGCGCCTGCTGGCGCGGCCCGGGGGCGGGCCCGGCGGGGCGGCCCAGCGCAAGGTGCGCGCCTTCTTCCGCTCGTGCCTCGACATGCGCGAGATCGAGCGGCTCGGCCCGCGGCCCATGCTCGAAGTCATCGAGGACTGCGGGGGCTGGGACCTGGGCGGCGGCGGCGGCGGCGGCGGCGGCGAGCGCCCGGGGGCCGCGGCGCGCTGGGACCTCAACCGGCTGCTCTACAAGGCCCAGGGCGTGTACAGCGCCGCCGCGCTCTTCTCGCTCACCGTCAGCCTGGACGACAGGAACTCCTCGCGCTACGTCATCCGCGTGAGTGCGTCCCCTCCGCGGTGACCCCGGGGCCCGGACCGGGAGGGAGGGGCGCCTGCGGCCCGGCACGCGCACCCCCCGCGCTGGGCCACCGGGCATGGGGCGGGGAGGGGGGAGCACCGCCCCCCGTGCATCGGGGCGGGGAGGGGGAGCACGGCCCCCCGCACTGGGCCACCGTGCATCGGGGCGGGGAGGGGGGAGCACGGCCCCCAGTGCATCGGGGCGGGGAGGGGGAGCGTGCACCCCCGTGCATCGGGGTGGAGAGGGGGAGCGCGCACCCCGCGCTGGGCCACCGTGCATCGGGGCGGGCGGGGAGGGGGAGCGCGCACCGGCATCGCGCGGGAGGAGGCCGCAAGTAATTTCCCTCGAGTAATTGCGGTGTTTAGTGGAGCCGCGGGAGCCGCAATTTCCCCATCCGGCGGCCGCCGCGAGAGCACGGAACGCACGGAACGAGGGGTGTGCCAATGGGCTGGGGCGGGCCAGCGTGCCAGTGGCCCCAGCGCTCCGCGTGGCCCTCTCGAGTGCCCTTCATAGGTGGGGATGGTGAAGGCTTCCGGGAGGAAGGATGGGGGTTCGGGCTCCCCGCCGCCTCCCAGTGTTCCTGCCACCGTAGCCTGTGGGGGCTTCTAACAGCTTCTCTGGATGGAGGCAGGGGTAGTGTATTTGTGCTCCTGCGGCTTGTGACGGTGGACATCTGGCACATCCCCTGGTTGGCCATTTGGACAGAACTTCAGTCTGTTTGCAGGAACCTGGCATGGTGACCTCTGACCCCCTCCTTCTCCCCAGATTGACCAGGATGGGCTCACTCTGCCGGAGAGGACCCTGTACTTAGCTCAGGATGAGGAGAGTGAGAAGGTGTGGGGGCATGGGCTGGGATTGCAGAGAAGGCCTGGGGCTCCAGGAGAGAGGGACTAGGGCCTGCCACTGACCCCACCCGTGAAATGTCCCCTCTGGGTGCAGATCCTGGCAGCGTACCGGGTGTTCATGGAGCGCCTGCTCAGCCTCCTGGGAGCCGATGCCGTGGAGCAGAAGGCGCAGGAGATCCTGCAGCTGGAGCAGCGGCTGGCCAACGTGAGCAAGGGCACAGCCATGGGCTTGGGGGAGGGGAATAGGCGGGGGCGGGGGGGGGGTCAACTCTCATCTCCACCCCCAGATCACAGTGTCAGAGTACGACGACCTCCGGCGAGATGTCAGCTCCATGTACAACAAGGTGACGCTGGGGCAGTTGCAGAAGATCACCCCCCATGTGAGTGCAGACCACCATGATGGGGGGTACGGATCTTGGGGCTCCCGGCCTGTCCCTTTCTCAGGGCCAGGCGAGGCCTTCCATGGCCATGGATTCCTGTGTCCTCCTGTGTCTCTCTCGGACTCCCTCCTGTTCTCTGTGGTCCCTGCTACACCCAGTCCTACTGTCCTCTACCCACGACAGCTGCAGTGGAAGTGGCTGCTGGACCAGATCTTCCAGGAGGACTTCTCAGAGGATGAGGAGGTGGTGCTGTTGGCCACAGACTACATGCAGCAGGTGTCCCAGCTCATCCGCTCCACACCCCGCAGGTACAGCGGCCATTCACCCACCCCTGCACACCTGCACCTCGGGGCCCCTCCCCTGCACCCTCTACATGTTTGCTTGGTGAGCTTTGAATTCCCGTTTTCACTTCTGTCCTGTGGCCACACTGGGGAGGCATGTGAAGAGCACTGGAATAGGAGTCCAGATCCCTAGATTCAGACGAGGCTCTCACCTGCTCCCTGGGCCCCTGGGCAGGGTTTATGAGCTTCCTGAGGTGCGGTTTGCTCATCTGGGGATAGTGAGGCTGAGTGAGTCCAGACTTTAGAGGGGCCACCTAGGGAAGAGCTTCCCTGATCTCTGCCCACCTTGGGGAGGAGCAGAGCGCCTCTCAAGGCCAGGCGTGGGGCAGATAGTCACCTGGAGTGCGCATTGTCCTACCCTGTCTCAAGTCAGCACTGGCACTCTGCTAGGTGGCCAGAGGTGTGTCCTACGTGTGGGCCCAGCCTTTTTCCCTGCCCAGGGCTCAGGCCACTCCTGCTTCCGCCTCCATGTACACAAATGATCCTCACTCCTTTGTGGGTGCTAGGTCTAATCCCAGCCTGGAGGGTCTGGAGTAGGATGGGGTGGTGCCCTTGGGTGGCCCTTGCACACGAGCTTGTCTGGACACCCAGCTGTCTCACCTGGCCCTCAGGATCCTGCACAACTACCTGGTGTGGCGTGTAGTGGTGGTCCTGAGTGAGCACCTGTCACCGCCATTCCGAGAAGCACTGCACGAGCTGGCCCGTGAGATGGAGGGCAGTGACAAGCCACAGGAGCTGGCCCGTGTCTGCCTGGGCCAGGCCAACCGCCACTTTGGCATGGCACTTGGAGCTCTCTTTGTACATGAGCACTTCTCAGCTGCCAGCAAGGCCAAGGTCAGGCTGCCCTGGGCTTGGGTGTTGGGTGTGGGTGCTGGGCTGGGCAGAGTCCTCCCATGGCCTTGGTCTGAGAATGGGGAGTCCCACAGATCCCCTTGCAGACAGGGGCTCAGCCCTCTCTGAGTCTCCAGACTACTTCTCACCAGGGAACCTCCCCCAGGAAGCCTACCTGGTCTATCAGCCCCAGGAGGGCTTCCCCCTCAGGCTCCTGCCCCCCCTTCCCCGCCATGCTCAGTAGGTGTGCCTTAGGAATGTAGGTGATCATTGCTGGAGCAGTTTGCTTTCAGACTATGAGCTTCTGGTTGGGGGTACAGGGCCTGGATCACCACCTGGGAGGGCTCCCCTCAGTGCTCAGCACCCAGCCTTAGGACAAGGAAGTGATACTGAATTAGTGGTACCTCTCGTCAAGGGTCAACCTCGTCATTCCTGGCTCTTGACCCTGCAGGTACAGCAGCTTGTGGAAGACATCAAGTTCATCTTGGGCCGGCGCCTGGAGGAGCTGGACTGGATGGATGCCGAGACCAAGGCAGCTGCTCGGGCCAAGGTGAAGTGGACCCTGTCCCCGTTCGTAGGTTCCACAAACACTGAATGCCTGCTGTGTGCCAGGCTGGGGTAGCAGAAGAGGCAAAGGATGCCCCTTGTGGAGTTGTCATCACCTGGGCTGGTCCCCCCTGTCCTAGAGCCCACTTCTAGGCCTAGAGCTTTCTCCCTTGGGGCTGGGGGGCCGTCTCCCAAGGCCCTGGCCCACTCTTGCCATCCTCTCGCCCACAGCTCCAGTACATGATGGTGATGGTGGGCTACCCGGACTTCCTGCTCAAACCCGAGGCTGTGGACAAGGAGTACGAGGTGGGTCTCCCCCTGGCCCTGCCCTGCCTGACCGGCTGGGCTGCACTCCCTTGGTCAAGACCCCCAGGGAGGCCCAGCACCACCACAGAGAAGGAGTCATGGCCCTCGGCTGATGGCCTCTGGGCGGACATGGGGCCTGCACAGCCCTGGTCTGGCCATTTATATCCCTGGCTTGCCGTTGAGAGCTGCCCATCCCCTGTGCAGTTCGAGGTCCACGAGAAGACCTACTTCAAGAACATCTTGAACAGCATCCGCTTCAGCATCCAGCTCTCAGTCAAGAAAATCCGGCAGGAGGTGGACAAGTCCACGTGGGTGCCTGGCCCAGAGCTGGGGGAGTCAGGGAGGGTGGGCGGGCGGGGCAGAGAGGCTCCTTGCCGGGGCCAGGCGGCTGGTGGGGCAGACGGCCTCAAAGCCGGCGGTGCAGGTGTTGGGGGGTGATTGGGGGACTCCGAGGTGGTGGGGGTGGGACAGGACATGGCTACAGTCTGAGCTCCTTCAAGGAGCACACGTGGGAGGTGGGGGTGGTGGGGGAGCGAGTGCGGGCCCCTAGCTGACCCCCACCTCCCTGCACAGGTGGCTGCTCCCACCGCAGGCCCTCAATGCCTACTACCTACCCAACAAGAACCAGATGGGTAAGGGGGCATGTTCCGCATGGGGTGGGTCGGGGGGGCCCTTCAGGCAGGGTTCCTCTGACCCTGCCCTCTGCGCAGTGTTCCCCGCAGGCATTCTGCAGCCCACGCTCTACGACCCGGACTTCCCGCAGTGAGTGCCCCGCCTGGCCAGAGCCCGGCCATCGTCTGGGGCTGCATGAACGCTGCTCAGGGTGTCCTGCCCCGGGCTGGGCCCAGCAGTCACCACGGCCACCACCCTGGGTCCCCATAGCCTTAGGTCAGCCTTGGTTATTTAGAAAACTGTGTAGCTTTTCATCTTTCCTCTCTTCTTCTTCCTCTTCTCTTCTCTCTCTTCTCTTCTTTCTCTTCTCTTCTCTTCTCTTCTCTTCTCTTCTCTTCTCTTCTCTTCTCTTCTCTTCTCTTCTCTCTCTCTTCTCCCCTCCCCTCCCCTCCCCTCCCCTCCCCTCCCCTCCCCTCCTCTTCTTTCTCTTCGTCCTGAGTTCCTCCTTTCCCGGTTTGAGGCTTCATCAGGTGTTTCAAAGGTGGAGTGACCCTAGTGATGAGGAAACAGGCCAGGTCCCAAGTGGGCTGCCTCAGTTTCCTTCCTGTCTTCCTCCAACTCGGTCTCTTCCCCTATCCCAGCTCTGTTAGGGATCGTTTCCTAAAAAGTAGTTGCAAAGGCATCACTGCCCCTTTTACGTATTGCATGAGGAACCTGAGGCATAACTGCCCCAGGACTGGGAGGACACCGGTATGGCCTCCCCGGGCCACTGTGGTTGGCCTGCCTGGGACCTCCCGGGGCCTGGGCAGCAGCATGCAGCAACCAGGAGGTGGGCGAGGCTGGGCCTGACGCTGCTGCCCTGGGCCCAGGTCTCTGAACTACGGGGGCATTGGCACCATCATCGGACACGAGCTGACCCATGGCTATGATGACTGGGGTGAGGCCCGCGGTGGCAGAGGGGGTGTTGTGGGAGGGGAAGGACAGGCAGCGGGGGAGGCAGGGTGGTGACGGGCTGATGAGACCCTGCAGCCCTTCTGTCCCCACTGGCCAATGGGTAGATGGGGGAGGGGTTTTGGGGATGAGGGTCAGCCTTAGCCACCCCCCCCCGCTGCCCACAGGGGGCCAGTACGACCGCTCCGGCAATCTGTTGCACTGGTGGACGGAGGCTTCCTACAGCCGCTTCCTGCGCAAGGCGGAGTGCATCGTCCACCTGTACGACAATTTCACTGTCTACAACCAGCGGGTGAGACCTCTTTGCTCCCCTCCAGGCCCAGCTGGGCACCAACTAGGGGCATGCACACTCGTGTGCACACACGTGTGCCTGGGTCCCTGTACGCATGCCCGAGTTTTTTTTTTTTTTTTTAAAGATTTTATTTATTGATGAGAAACACAGAGAAAGAGAGGCAGAGACGCAGGTAGAGGGAGGAGCATGCAGGAATCCTGATGTGGGACTCGATCCCGGGACTCCGGGGTCACGCCCTGGGCCGAAGGCAGGCTCTAAACCACTAAGCCACCCGGGGATCCCCGTATGCCAGCGTCTTGCACACACTCACTGGGGCGCATGAACAAGTTCTCACAGACTCCTGGGACATGGGGCACAAAGCGTTCAGAGCCATGTAAACCCTCTGGGAAAAGGAAAGAGGGTGGGCAGGGCCCAGGGCGGCAAGGCCAGTGGACTGCAGACAGCCCGGGCCTCTTCCGCTCTCGGCAGGTGAACGGAAAGCACACCCTTGGTGAGAACATCGCGGACATGGGTGGCCTCAAGCTGGCCTATTATGTGAGCTGCCCCTGCCTGGCCCTTCATTCCGTGGGGGGAGGGTGGGGATGATAAGGACCAACTAGGGACATAGGCACCCCTGCCTTCCCAGCCCTCGGAGATCTGGCCCGGGAGGGGCGGGGCCTGTGATTGGCAGGGGGGCCACGGAAAAAGGAGGGATTCCCAGGCTGCCTTTCTGGGAGAGCAAGGAGGGCTACCTGGAGGGGGTGAGGGCTGCCTGCCGTTAGCCCTCCTGGGAAGGAGCACAGCTCAGGGAAGTTGGGAGGCAGGATGCCCAGGGCTCAGGGGCCGGTGAGGGGCTGACTGGGTGGAGGCTGAGTCAGGTCACCACCCTGGGGCACCGCAGCTCCACACTGTCACCCCCAGGCCTATCAGAAGTGGGTGCGGGAGCACGGCCCAGAGCACCCGCTGCACCGGCTCAAGTACACGCACAACCAGCTCTTCTTCATTGCCTTTGCCCAGGTGGGCCAGGTGGGGGTGGGTGGGAGGTGGTGGGGATGGGGACAGCTGTCAGCCTGTCCTCGTGGGTGCCAGCCCTGGGAGGCGGTGGTCCCGTGGGTTCTGCTCAGGCAGCAGGGCCCAGTGTGCTGCCGGGAAGGGTTTGCAGGGCTTGCTCAACGGACTCCTTGGCTGCTTCTTTCCCTCTCCTTCCTTCCCCCACCACGGGGCCCAGAACTGGTGCATCAAGCGGCGGTCACAGTCCATCTACCTGCAGGTGCTGACCGACAAGCATGCACCTGAGCACTACAGGTACGCCTGCCTGCCCGCCTGCGCCCCATCCCCTCCTTGTGTCTGGGGTGGGATCAGGCTGGAAGGGGAAGGGGCAGCTGGGACCCCCTCCAGGTGGGTCTCTCCTCCTGCCCCAGGGTGCTGGGCAGCGTGTCCCAGTTCGAGGAGTTTGGCCGGGCCTTCCATTGCCCCAAGGACTCGCCCATGAACCCTGCCCACAAGTGCTCTGTGTGGTGAGCCTGGCCATCCGCCCGCACACCCTCGCTGCCTGCCCTGCACGAATTGCCTCCCTGCCAGCTGCCGGGGCAGGCATGAACCCGGCACTGGTCCTCGCTGGGCGCCACCCGCCTTCTGAGCCCCTCTGGGACCTGGCCTTCCTGCTGTCCCTCACCTCAGGAGGGGCCCAGAGCAGGCCTGAGGCTGGGCTCCAGGAGGGTGCGGGGGAGAGATGCGGGGGTCCCCAATACTGGCTCTAAGGAGCCAGACCCCCGCCCCCGGCCAGGCCTGGATTGTACAGGCCCCACCTTCACTGTGTTCTTGCTGCTAAGTCTGGTCAATAAACTGCTGTACTGTTGTCATGGTTTCTTCAGGGGCCTCCGGAGCGGGTGGGGCTGGAGGGGCCCCCTTGGTGGGGAGGCTCAGGCCCTTAGCACAACGGGGACCCTAGACAAGACCCCTTCCCGTCCCACCTCCCTGGGTCTTCTGTCTTTTCCATCAATCAGCTGTTCCTCCCTTCCCTGCAGTCCTGCCTCGGCTCCCATGCGATTCTGGGGGTGCCCCTAGACAAGGCTGGGGGGTGTGCCCGAACACCAAGCCCCGAGGGGGCTGTACTCCAGCATGACCCTGCGACCCACTGCCCCCGAAGGTCTAGACACCGCAGGAGCTCCGGCAGTAACCTTAGCCAGTCATGGAGCCCAGGCCAGGCCTTGGGCTCAGCATGTCCATGAGAGGGGAGCTGTGACACCTGCTTACACAGAGTTGGGGGTCAGTCATGTCCCTCTCCAGCCCAGAGTGGAGGCTCCAGGGGTGAGAAAAAGAAAGGAGCTCAGGCTCTTTGCACAAACGGGACCCTAGACAAGACCTGGCCCCTTCCTGTCCCACCTCCAGCCTCCACCAGGGGCTGGAGCCGAGGCTCCAGGCATGGCCCATGGTGGAGGCAGGAGGCAAGTGGTGCTGCCTCATGAACAGGAGGGTGGGGGTGCAGGGGGGGCAGATGGAGCAGCCCCACTGGGTTATCTGAGGACAGTGGGGGGGACCAGTGGGCCTCCTGCCATTCCTCCTCGAGTCCGTCTCTCTTACTTCAGGGATAGCCTAGACAGGGTGGTTCGCCCCGTCCCCGCCAGCCCATCGGTGTGGCCTGTCCCCATCTCCCACTGCAGTGACGAATCTCCTGCTAGCCCAGCTCCTGTCATGCTCAGAGAATGCCTGTCCCCATATCAGCCTTGAGTGACATTTTAAAAGTTCCTGTGTCTGAGCCTCGGGCACACCAACCCTGGAGAGTGAGAGACAGGGCACAGGCCACGGCGGATGGAGCCAGAGTGGAGGCGGGCGTCATGGGGCCCTGGGGCTGGGATGCGGGGGGCGCCCTACAGAGAAGAGGCAGGACCTTAGAAGGACCCCATGGGGACAGGCGAGTTCCCCAAGGGGCACCTCAGGAGACTCAGAAGGCCGCGCCCATCAGGGCAGAGCTGCCCCTCACAGGCGTGGGGGGCACACGGGGACTCGGAGCCTGGTGGAGGTGCTGTGTTTGTGGACCTACCTTGGTTAAGCCCCTTCCCGGTGTGTACGTGTGCTGGGCACGTGTACACCGTATCCCTCAGCCGCTGGCAGCCGGAGCAGGACAGTTCTCTCCTTGCCGCCCCCTGGGAGGGGCCCGGTGTCTGGGCCCGCCGTACCCCACACTGCACCCCGTCCCCCTGACCTGGGATCCTGGCTGGAATCGGAGCCCCCAGGCCCAGCCCTTTCGCCCCCAGTGCCCCAGTGGCTCTCCCGAGCTCCCCAGCTCCCCGCAAGGCCCATCCCTCCTGTCTCCCACCCAGCTCGGGGCAGGCCTGGGTGGACGTGGCCGGGGGTGAGCCACCAGCAGGCCCAGCAGGCCCACTCCCGCCCTGCCTCGGGAAGGGGTGAAGTCCCGGCGCTCCTGGGGCTGAGTCCCTCCTTCCCCCTGTGCCCCACTGAGGGGGCCAGAGGGGCCTGGGCACTGGGGGTCGGCGGGCCCCTGGGAGAGGCTGGTCCGAGCTGCTGGCCGGGAGCCCGATGCCCCGTGTGCGTCCCAGCCGGGGAGCGCCCACCCTGCTGGCAGGCTGGCGGTCTGACCGGCCGTGAAGCCACCATGAAGCCACCGGAGACGCCTCAGCCTGCTGGCTCCTTGCTGGGCGACCAGCGGAGATGTCGCTGCTCCCTGGGCCTTCGGGCCTTCTCATACTTCTTTAGGGAGAACGGAGGGAGGTCATCGGGTCAGAGGCACCTCAAGCCAAGGGCACCCGGAGCATTGAGTCCTGGTGCTGGGACGGGGCCCCGACGTTCAGACAGGGCCATATAACCTAGAGCCACGGTGTGGCCCAGCAAGGCACAGCTGCGACAGTGTGTCACCCACTTGTTCCCAAACTGCTTTTCCAGATAGATGCTTGGAACATCCTCACTGCAACTCGGTGAGGTGGACAGAGTGACAGGGACAGCCCTTTTAACAGGGAAATGGGGGGGGGGGGGCACATGCCCTAAGGTCACGCTGCATGTGTTAGCTGATGGGCACCTTGTGGCTGCCGAGTCCCCTTGGGCCCCAGGTGTCCCTCCTGCCCTCAGTGTCAGCTCTCTGCGTGTCCTGTTAGGAAGCCACACCCCGTGCAGATGCCGCCCGGCCGTTGTCTGCCAGGCCTTGTGCTCACGGCCACGCTGAGGATTAGCTGCCTGATTCCTCTGGGGCGGAGGAGCCGAACGAGGCTGGCGCAGCTGCTGCTCTGCCTCAGTTTCCCTTTGTTGAGCGCAGGCCATGAGTGCAGGGAAGGTCTTCTTGGTGGCAAGGGGGCAGGCGGTTGGAAGGCTGATTCCCCTCCATTCCCCCATCTGTCCCCCAGGGTGAAGGTGTCCTCTCGGCACAGCCCACAGCCACCTGCGATGACAAGGTGCAGTCTCTGGAGCCCCATGTGGGGCTCGATCTCGGGTCTCCAGGATCACGCCCTGGGCGGAAGGCGGCCCTCAACCGCTGAGCCACCCGGGGATCCCCTCCAGCTGAGCATTTAATAGCAGGGAAAGAAGAGCTGGGGATAGTTTACAGCTGCGTTGAAGCTTCCAGGCATCCACCCTTGTGCCCATGCGCAGAGCGCCTCACGGTCCCTGCTGTGCCTGGATCTGCTGTCCCTGGCTTTGAGACCTTGAGCCCAAGGGCCCCTGCTGGGTGACCTGGGCAAGTGACTCACCGCGTCTGTGTCTCAGGAGCACCATCGGCAGCCCCGGCGGTGCCTGTGAGGGGGGCCTCCTCTGATGGATCGATGAGCCTGCCCTGTCCCCACCCCTCCGCGGCCTGCGTGGCTGCTGCCTCAGCACGTTGGCTGGACTCTGGACTCTGGGTCCTCAGGGCCAAGGAGGCCGGGAGCCCGTTGGTCTGGGGCCCTCTGGGTGTCGGCTCTGTACAGATCTGGGAAGGGCTGGAAGCCAGCTGGAGAGGGGTGCCCAAGCTTCCCTGCCTAGGGTCTCCGAGGGAGTGTGGGTGTGGGGAGCCCTGGGGTTTCTGTGGCACCCAGGAAGGGGCACAGGGCGACCGGTGCCACCGAGCAGCCTCCCAGGCCTTTCTAACCAGCTCAGGGGAGCCAGATTCGTGGTCCCTGTGGCTGCTTCTGTGATGACCCAGATGCCTGGGGTCCTGGGGGCCCTGGGGGGCCCCCCTCGTGAGGTGTCCTAGCTGCAATATTTTTAAATGGCTTGAGCCCCCATTCTAAAAATGTCGGGAAGCCCAGGGTCCTCCGTCCGTAAGTACCTCTGGGGCTGGGATCTCAGGGGGCCTAGGTTTCTCCTCCTGCCTCCTCTCCCACCCATGCCCTCTATGCTGGGCAGCTCCCCGATCCCCTCCGCCCCGGGACCACCCACACGACACTAGGTGGAGTCACTGACTTTACGGAAGGTTTGGGGTGCCCGAGGGGCCCTCTCTGTGCCTTCTCCCCATCCTCCAACATGGCCTGAGAGACCCACTTCCTCTGGATTTATTAAGAAGAACAATTTCCCTTCCCCCCTGCTGGCTCCAGGCTGGTGCCCAGGCCGAGCACAGCCTGTAGCCCTGGGAGCGTCCCCTCGGGCCACCCAGCGGCGGGACAGCTCAGGCGGCAGGTGGGCCAGGGCAGCTGCCCATCCCCGGCCCCGGGCTTCTGTGTGAGTCTGGATGGCACATCACCGAGTGACAGCCTCTCCTCTGCGTCCACCGGGTCGCCGGCTTTGTCTGCAGAACTGCCAGGGGTGGGGGCTCCCAGGTCCCAGGCGCCCTGCCCTTTGGGGAAACTGGTTGCCCACTGGCGTGGCTTTGCCCTGCAGAGCCCCTGTGATGAACCGACTCCACCCCGGGGGCCTGGCGGATCCGGCTCTGCGGCTGCTCCGCCTTCGGGGCAGGGCTGCAGGGCCCCAGAGGGCTGCAGGGCACCGGCTGGGCCCTGGGCCCGGTCCCCGCTTGAGCTCCTCGCAGGTGCCCCCGGAGCCTCTGGCAGCGGCTCGGGCGGATTCGCTGGCGGCAGCTCCGCCCCGGGCCCCCACCGCCACCGCCACCGCCACCGCCACATGGTGCTCTTAAGCCGCATCTCTCCTTGGCTATCGTTTGCATAAATAATAATAATAAAACCCGCCACTCCCACCTTCCCGTGGGACCAGAGCCACGATGTGCGTGGGGGGCTGGCCGTGGCCGTGGCTCCGTCACCGGGCTGGGCCCGAGGCTGCGGGGCTGGGGAGCGGGCGCCTCCGGGGAGACCCACGGTTGGTCCCGGGCTTCCCCAGCGCCAAGGGTACGCCCAGGGGGGCTCCGGCTTCGTGCTGTCAGGACCCCGGCCTGTGTGGGCGCTGGTGGCAAGTGCCGAAGCTCTGATCAGCTCGAGTAGGCGGCCCTGGTGTCCCTTTAGACCAGAGGGTGCGATTGAAAACACTGGGCACCTTCCTGGAGGCCTGGGGGTGGCGGTGGGGGTGCCCTAGGGAGGGCAGGTGAGGACTGGGGGTGGCAGCGTCACAGGGGCAACTGCCTGTCATTCAGATGCTCACCAGGCGGGAGACCTGTTTCTGGACCGGGGGGTGGTGGGGAGGGACTAACAGAATCAGATGGTAATGTCAGCTTCAAGGTCGGGACGAGGGCACATCAGGCATCCTGTCCCTGAGAGATGGCATGCCTGTTGCTCCCCATGGTGACACACCCCATATCTGCTACCTGAGCCCCGTTGGGCTGGGTGCAGGGACAGGGGCTCAAGGGCACTCCAGCGGGAACCACATATTCATATTTAACATCTAGCTCCGGCTGGCACCTGTGCCCTGTCATCTGGGCCCCCACCCCGACATGGTTACCAGTGTCCTGGGGGAAGAGAATGAGGGTGTCCAGCAAGGGACACCACCTCCAATGAGGGACATCCCCTCCCCACTTGCTCACTTCCATTTCTTAGAGTTTAGTGTGTCTGCCTCAGTGGATTTGTGGATAATGTGGTCTAATTTTAAACAAACGAATCTTCCAAAACAATCAAGTAGCTTCTGAAAGAGCTCGGTAAAGAAACTGCAAATAATATGGATAATCCCCACGGGGTAAGCAACCACAGAAGTGGCAGTTCTGACATGTCCCCCCTCCTGACACATGCTCATCATCCCCCCGGTGCAGACCTGATGAGAAATTAGCTCTAAGTTTTAAAAAAATAAACAAAACTGAACTGTTTGAAGCAACTCCACTGCCATCATTACTGGGGAAGCTTGCCCCGAGTGACAGGTGCCGAGAGAAGCTAGTCAACAGCAGCACGACATCCTCACGGAAAAAAACAAAAAAACAAAAAAACAAAAAACAAAAAACACAAGCTTTCAGAACACGGAGACAAAACCCCCCCCGCAATTCTTTTCCCAGGGATGCTTAAAGTTAGGTGCTTCTCAACTCAGTTACTTTTTGATATTTCCCTTAGCGATGATAAATATTTGGAAAGCTCTTTTAAAGTTTCTTGCATAATAGCATGAGACAAAAAAAAAAAAAAAAAACCTACCACCAGGCAAACACTTCGTTTTTCTCTGCCGCAGTAAAAATGGCAGAAACAATGAACAGAAAATGATCTGTCGACAAACCGAAAGGCATTTCTTTGTCAGCAAATACTGTTGAAAGATGTAGAGAAAACACTACCACAGATTGGAGGGAAGTGTTAGCGCAAATTACCCCGTGTGGGAGGCTTGCTGCACGGTGTCTACACAGCTCCGCTCGAGGTATCTGCTGGTTCTGGTCCCATAATGAAATACACAAACCATTTGCGTGTGTGAGTGTGTGTGAGTGTGAGTGTGTGTGTGTGTGTGTGTGAGAGAGAGAGAGAGAGAGAGAGAGTCAGGAAAGGAAACCTGTAGGAGAAAAGATAGGTGCCCAACAGTGGATGCTTTGTTTAATAAGAGCAATTGCAAAAATAAATAAATAAATAAATAAATAAATAAATAAATAATAAATAAATAGAGCAATTGCAAACGGCGGGGGGTGGGGGGTGGGGGAGGACACAGCATTAGGGTACCCGACGCCGAACAGCTACTGGGGAAGGATTTTTAAAGGCTTCTGGGCGAGGGAAAGGTGCAGAGGTAGCGGCAGCTCCCCAGCCCACGCACAGGCCCATCCCGTCAACCCAATGCAGGAAAGAATTAGAAGCCAGAGGGCCCGTAAAATGCTGCAGGAGCCCCCAGGGGTGTTGACTTTAGAAAGTCAAGGTTGTTCTAGCAGACTTGAGTCTTTTTTTTAAATTTTTATTTATTTATGATAGTCACACACAGAGAGAGAGAGAGAGAGAGAGAGAGAGAGGCAGAGACACAGGCAGAGGGAGAAGCAGGCTCCATGCACCGGGAGCCCGACGTGGGATTCGATCCCGGGTCTCCAGGATCGCGCCCTGGGCCAAAGGCAGGCGCCAAACCGCTGCGCCACCCAGGGATCCCCAGACTTGAGTCTTTATGATACTTGGTAATAAGATGGGGTGTGACCAGGGAAACTTCCAGACCACACAGGACGAGTCATCTTGATGGCAAAGAATTGAAAAGGGCTGTCGTGGAGTCCCCTCCCTCTCTTTCCTCACAGCTTTTCCTCCTTAAACACGGAGGAGGAGACATTTCTTGAGGAGACAAGAGCTGTTTTAGGCACCCAGTAAAATTATTAGAAAAATAGATTCACCTTCGCTGCATCTGCCTCTTCCAGGTAAAGTGTAATTTTTAAATGTAATTTCTGTGCTGAAAAATCCATTCTTTTAAAGTGTACAATCCGTGGTTTTAGGATAGTCAAAGTGGTGCAATCGTTACCACTAACTCCAGAATAACCTGCTTTTTAAAACTGTAGAGTTTTACATTTAAAAATTTTTATTTTGTTTAAGTAAACTCTACCCTCGGGATCCCTGGGTGGCGCAGCGGTTTGGCGCCTGCCTTTGGCCCAGGGCGCGATCCTGGAGACCCGGGATCGAATCCCACATCAGGCTCCCGGTGCATGGAGCCTGTTTCTTCTCCCTCTGCCTATGTCTCTGCCTCTCTCTCTTTCTCTCTCTGTGACTATCATAAATAAATAAAAATAAAAAATAAAAATTAAAAAAAAAATAAGTAAACTCTACCCTCAACATGGGGCTTGAACTTAACGACCTTCAAAATCAAGAGTCGCACCCTCGACCCACTGAATCATCCAGGCCCCCCTAAACCTGTAGAGTTTTAAAATGTAGAGTTTCCTTGGACTTTGAACCCATTTATGAAACATAAACATTCGGCACCTTCCCACTGGTTTGTAAGACCAACTCGTTGACAACAGGGAAGACAGAAATGTAACAGCTGGATTTGATCAAATCTTTGCATAACTGGTGGATGGAGTTTAAAAATGAATATGATGGTTTAGCAAGCCTAGCTAATCGTGCCCTTTTTCCATGCAGCTCCCATATTTTTGTGACAGCCACTAAGATCCAGAATTGAAATAAACTGCCCTGAGGGCCGTGCCTTCAAATTGATGTTTTACAGTGCAAAATCAAGAGTTTAGTAAATAAGAATTATAACAACTCAGTATGGTGACAGATGGTAACTAGACTTACTGTGGGGGCCCATTTCTCATTGTATATGTCTATCGAATCACCGTGTTGGACACCTGAAACTAATACAATCGGGTATGTCAATTATTCCTCAATTTTTAAAAAGATTTTAGTAAATAAGAAAGCATACTCAATCATATTGATATTTCCAGTGAGAGCAAAATGCTTTTTTGCACCTTTGCAAATGTACAAATAAATCTGTAATTTTGTAAAATTTATTTAAAAATACAGTTGATGTCATTTTCATAAATTCTTTTCAGTGTTCCCCGAGGGAGGGGAGTTAGATACTCAACAAGCACAGCTCTAAGGGAGGGGGTGCTCCGGAATATTTTTGGATGGAGGTCAGAAATGTTTGGAGTCTGCACCTCCTCTCTGGTTTCCCAGCTCCCACCTCTACCCTCTTCCTACAAACAAAACAAAACAAAACAAAACAAAACAAAACAAAACAAAACTCTGATCCCTGAAATAATCAGAGTGGTATTTTCTAAGAGTCAGGTCATGTTATGTATGCCCCTGCTCAAATCCTTTCCAATCATATACCACACTTTGGGTCAAGCTCCCAACCCTCATCATCCCTCAGGTTTCACTCCCTACTCTGTGCCACCCGCACTCTGATCCAGCTATTAGTCTGGAAGAACACTTGCTGATCGCTGCCTCAGGGCCTTTGCACAGCTGTTCCTTCTGCCTTGCTCATGGCCTCCTTTCCTTGTCTTTGCTCCATGGTCTGCTCCTCAGGCAGCCCCTCCCTGACTTCCTGATCTGAATTGTCCACCCCACCCCCTCACTCACAGACTACTTCTGTGCTCCCACACACTAATGATTTTTCTTTCTAGAACATATCACAACTGGCATTACTCTGCATAACAGTTTATTTGATTATTGTTTTGTCCCTCTCAGTAGCATAGAGGCGCGGGGAGGAGAGGGAATTTCCTCACAGACATGCTCCTTGGATCTCCCAGCCTGGAATGGGCACTGGGGGGTGAACATCAGTAGCTAAGTGACTTGGGACCTCTCTCCCACTCTGGGTCAGCATGTCCTGTGTGCAATAGTAGGCTGGGCCCCCAGGAGGTGCCCAAGGTGGGTGGTACCGCACCCCGGCCCGCAGCCTCCTCAGCCAGCAAGGGGCCTGCAGGGCGTGTTGCGGGGTGACAGGAAGCCACCCCTTTCCAGTCACGGTGACATGCCCGAGTCCTCGGGTCCCCAAGGTGCTGTGGAGACTGTGGCCAAGAAACATGTGTACTGCGGGGTCTGGGCGAGTGGTGGCCCCGTGAGGGACGCCTCCAGGATGGGGCTCACCTGGTCCCCTGCCAGGGCTCTCTGCAGGGCAGGGCCTGGTGGTCGGAGCCGCCCCACCCCGCACCCCCACCCGACCCCGTCCTCACCCTGGCGCTGAGGCTGGGGGTGGGGAATCGAGAACAGCTCAGGGGGACGGTGGGTGCCAGGGGAAGCCTCCACTACGGGCGAGGGTCTGGGGGCGGGGTCCGCGCTGGGGGCTCCCGGGACCGAGCCGGGAGCGGAATAGGAGTGGGCGGGGCCCGGGATGGGGCGGGGCGGGGCCCGGGATGGGGCGGGGCGGGGGCGCTCAGGGCTCGGCCTACGCCAGCAGCGCGAGCAGCAGCGCCCCGGTCAGCAGCTGCAGCATCAGCTGCGCTGCGGGGCCGGGAAGCGCGGCATCGGTGGGGGTGGGGGTGCGGGTGGGGGTGCGGGTGGGGGTGCGGGTGGGGGTGCGGGTGGGGGTGGGCGCGGCCGAGGGCTGCAGGTTGCAGTCAGCGTAGGGCTCGAGGCAGGCGGCGAAGGCCATGACGTGCGCCACGAAGCTCTGCTCCTGCACGCCGTGCACCAGGTGCGCCTGCGGGCCGCGCGCGAACACCGCCACGTCCTCGCCGCCGTGGGTCTCGGAGTCCAGGGGCACCGCGGCCTGCGGCTTGTATGCGGGGTCCCCTGGCGGGGCGGGGCGGGGGGCTTCAGGGCCGGCAGGGCGGGCGGCCTCCCCATCCGGGTTCCCCCGCCGTGCCCCCCCCCCGCCCCCAGCGCCCCCCAGCCCGAGCCGGGGTGCTCACTGCTCTCGGCGTCGGAGACGTTGGGCCGGGGGACCCCGCTGAGCGCGAAGCCGGGGCCGTTGCCATACAGGATGGAGGTGTAGGTCTTGTTGTCTTTGGCCATGCTGGGGGCCAGCCCTGCGGGGAGGAGGGGCCTGCGAGCACCCGACCGGCCGCGGCGACGGGGCCCCCGCGTGCCAGACCCAGGCTGCCCACCCACTGGCCCAGTCCTCACAGGAGCCCCACGCGGCATTGCTACTACCCCACTTGACAGGCGAGGAAACTGAGACCCTGAGCCATTTCTGCCACCCGACTCGTGGACAGCACCTGCCCCCTCCCTGGGCCTACCGAAAACGGAGCTCCCTCGCAGGGTGTAGCCCCCGAAGGAGAACACGTGAGAGTGGTCGGCGGTGACCAGGGTCAGTGTGTCCCTCTCGCTCGTGAGCTGGCCCGCCTTGTCAATGGCGGAATCGAACATGACGGCCTCCGTCAGGGCCAGGTAAGCTGTGCCGTCGTGATGACCGTGGTCGATGCGGCCTCCTGCAAGCAGGGCCCGGGCAAGGTGGCCAGTGCCCCACCTGCCCCGACCGTCCCCACTCCTGTGCTCAGCAACGGCTGCCGCTCACCTTCCACAAAGAGGTAGAAGCCCTTGGGGTTCCTGCTCAGCAGCCTCAGGGCCGCCTCTGTCATCTCCATCAGGGATGGGTCCTGGATTCCGTCTCGGTGGACATCATATTTGGTGTCTCCTGGCTCAAAGAGGCCTGCGGGAAAGGGGTTCCGGTGGTGACTGGCTGGGGAGACGGGAGGGCCAGGGGCGTGGACCCCCGTGTCCATGCTTGGCTCTCTGAGGACTCGGGAAGCCAGGCAGGAAAGTGGGGGCGTCTGGGGTCATTACCCATGAGGTGTGTCACAGAGGCGTCCTGGGATGCCTGAATGAGCGCCGTGCGATTCCACACATACCGGGCACCCTGGGAGGGGCAGAAGCGAGCCTCAGTCCAGAGCCCTCCGAGCCTTGTCCCTGTTGTATCCCTGGCGCCCACAGGCCCCCATCACCTGGTACTTGGCCTGCCATTCCTGCACCAGGTTCCGCCCGTCCAACCGGATTCCGTTCTGTTTGGCGTCAGTTGGATACTCAGGATCCGGAGTCCCCTTGGGAAACATGTACTTTCGGCCTCCGCCCAGGATCACCTGTAGCCAAAGGATTGGGGAGGAGGGCTTGGGGCCTGGCTTGCCCTTTGCTCCCTCCTCAGACAGCCATAGCTCCCCTACCAGGTCTGTGGGTGTGGCCTGGGCCCAGCTGTACCACCTCCACACCGTCCCCCCCTCGGCCCCCCCATTCCCCAAGATCTGGGAGACCCCGCCAGGCCCCAGAGCTAGGCTGTCAGTTGCCTGGGACTATGGCCCGTGCACGCCCCCTCCCCACCCTTGGGGTCCCACATCAATTTCCATGTTGGAGATGAGCTGCTGGGCGATGTCCTGGCATCCGTCCTCCAGCGCCTTGGCAGGCATGTTGGCGTCCGAGTACCAGTTGCGGTTTACTACGTGTGCGTAGGTGCCGGCTGGCGAGGCATGCTGCACTCTCGTGGTGGTCACCACCCCCACAGACTTCCCTGAGGGGGCAGAGGTCAGGGTGAGCCCCTGAGGTCTCTAATCCTGCCTCTGCCCACTAAGCTGGCCCCAAGCTCACCTGCTTTCTTGGCCCGGTTCATCACGGAGATGACCTCATTGCCACGTGTCGTGTTGCACTGGTTAAAGCGGGCGGCCGCGCTCACACCAATGGTCTGGTAGTTGGCCTTGACCCCGCACAGGTAGGCCGTGGCTGTGCCTGCGCTATCTGGCACCTGTCTGTCCACGTTGTAGGTCTGGGGAACAGAGACACCCTCAGCTCTGTCATGACACCATCAGACGGCCAAGATCCTGACCCAGGCCCCAGGGCCCACCCTCACTGCGCTGGTGGGGAGCATCCTGAGGCCACCCTGCTCTTACCTTGGACAGAGCCAGGTATGGAAATTGGTCCATGGCCAGGGGTGTCTCAGGTCCCAGATTGTCATTAATTTGCCCTTTGAGGATCCGAGTGGCCGTCACTGTGGGCACCCCCATCCCTGAAGGAGCACACCTCGTCAGGCCTGAGTCCTCAGCATTGCTCTGTGTCCACTGGCAGCCCTGGGTGCCAGGGTGTGGGAGCCCACAGGGCACGGACAGGCCTTGCACACTCACCATCCCCCAAAAAGAGAATGAGGTTCTTAGCAGCTGTCTGGATGGGCTGCAGCTTCTTAGCGGCGTCCAGGGCCTGGGCCGCCTGGCGGTTCCAGAAGGCTGGGTCCTCCTCCTCAGCTGGCCAAGGGGAGAGTGGAGGTCAGGTCGGTGTTTGGGGGAGTGCCCCAGGTGTGTGTGTGGGGGGAAGCTGGGAGGTGCCTCCTTACCTGGGATGATGCCAAGGGCCAGCCGTGGCCTCAGGCCCAGCAGCAGCAGCAGCAGCAGCACCCGGGCCCCCTGCATGGCTGTGGGATGGCAGGGGCGCGGCAAAGCCAGGACTGCGGCAGGCTGGGACCCCGGCGGGGCCAGAGCTAGGGTACCAGCTGCCGTACCAGCCAGCGGGCCTTTAGTCGGGGCAGGACTTTGTCCCTGGCTGTAAAAGTCTCCATGTCCCTCCCATTGTCCCCGGTGGCCACCCTGACCCCGCCCCTGCCCTGTGACTCTAAGTCCGCTGGCAGAAGGGATATGGCAAGGTGTGGCCGAGCAAGCCTCGGGGCAGGGGTCCTGGAAGAGGCAGGTGTGTCCACACGGGATAATCCCAGCAGCCTCCCCAGGGTGGGGTGGGGACCAGGGGGCACACCCCCTGTGGGTCAGGAGCATTGCAGGGCCCCGTGGGGGCTGCTCCTGACCCTTTGCTCACACGGTCTCGTGGAGAACCATTACTCCTTCGTGCACCGCATTTGTTCAGTGTTTTCTGAAAGCCAGCTTTCTCTGGCCGGGCTCGGTTCTGGGTGCTGAGAGGAGGGGATGGGGTGTGAAGCACACAGCCTGGGCCAGCGGCCTGGGTTTGGCTTCCTTTTTTTTTTTTAATTTTTTATTTTATTTATGAGTCACACACACACACACAGAGAGGCAGAGACACAGGCAGAGGGAGAAGCAGGCTCCATGCACCGGGAGCCCGACGTGGGACTCGATCCCGGGTCTCCAGGATCGCGCCCTGGGCCAAAGGCAGGCGCTAAACCGCTGCGCCACCCAGGGATCCCTGGGTTTGGCTTCCTGATGCTGCTGAGGCCCAGTGACACGGGAAAGGTGGGGTGGCCTGGCTCTGACCAGGCTTGGTGTGGGCAGGTGGGGGAGGTGCTGGGCTCAGAGGGCACCCCGGAGGCCGGACCCAGAGTTCCCGTGCTGTGGAAAAGGGTGGGACTGATGGTGACAGAGCAGAACCTTGTCTGTGCGTCCAGTTACTGAGAACCGGGCGGGCCTTGTGCGGGGTGTGTGCTTGTGCGTGTGTCTGGGGGGGGCGGGGAGGGAGGCCCAGTGTACGTGAGGTTGATCTCTGCTCCCTTGGACAGGCAGACAGAACGCAGGGGTGAGTCTCTCCTCTCCACGGGCCGCGCACACCCACAGGTGTAGCTTCTGTTAGGGAGCTAAGAGGCTTCAGTAGCCAGGCTGGTGCGGGGACACCTGGGTGCCTCAGGGGTTGAGCGTCTGCCTTCGGCCCAGGGCGTGATCCCGGGTCCCAGGAGCGAGTCCCACATCGGGCTCCCTGCATGGAGCCTGCTTCTCCCTCTGCCTGTGTCTCTGCCTCTCTCTGTGTGTCTCTCATGAATAAATAAATAAAATCTTAAAAAAAAAAAACAAAAGCATCCCTCCGATCCAGCAATCGCACTTCTGGGTGATATCCCAAAGAATTCAGAGCAAGGTCTAGAAGAGATATTTGCACTCCCTCGTTCATAGCAGCATTGTTCACAATAGCCAAAAGGGGCAAGCAGCTCTGGTGCCCATCGCCAGGTGAGCGTGTAAACAAGGTGTGCTCCATCCATGTCATGGAATATCATTCAGCCTTAAAAAGGCGGGCATCCTGTCGCCTGCTACACCATGGATGAACTTGGGGACATGATGCTAAGTGAAATAAGCCAGTCACAGAAGGACAAACGCTGCGTGACTCTACTCAGACTAGGAATCTAAAGTTGTCAGGTGGGTAGAGCCGGTTGCCAGGGGCCAGGAGGAGGAGGCGGCCCGGGAGGGGGTCGTTTAGTGGGCACAGAGTTCCAGTTCTGAAGAAGGAAACATTCTGGAGAGCTGCCCTACAACGGTGTGAATACGCTTACCTCTCCTGAACCAGACACAAACGGTCACGATGGTAAATTTTATGTTGTGCTTTTCATCACGATTTTTAAAATATTCAAAAAAGAAACACCTTCGTCCTGGCTCCACCCAACCCAGTGGGCCATGTAGCTCCCTTGGGGCGGGGGGTTGGGTCCTCCCTGCCCAGCCCCACTCTGCTCAAGCAGAGCTTTCCTGGGTTCCCCTCCCCTGACCTCCTCCCACCCGCTCACCAACCACACTGTCCTGGCTGTCCCCTAAATCTCTGGAGAGGTACCACCTTGGGAGGGAAACTTCCAGGCCTCTGAATGGCCCCCAGAGCTCCCTCTGTTCCCTGTAGTCTTGCTGTATTAGGCTAAAGTTCAGGGAAATACTAATCCCTGGGCAGGTCCTTAATTAATTAGTTGGTTCTTTTTACCAGGCTGTAGGTGAAAGGTTATGCCAAGATTAGTCGGCCTTCCAGGAATTCCCCATATCCTTTTCCAATTGGATTTTTTTTTTTTATTTTTTTTTAGAGAGATATCAAGCAAGAGAGTGCATGTGCAGGCAGGTGGAGGGGCAGAGGCAGAGGGAGGCTCTTCAGCAGCTCCACCCCCAGTGCAGAGCCTGATGAGGAGCTCAAGATCACGACCTGAGCTGAAACTAAGAGTCAGACGCTTAACGACTGGGCCACCCTGGGCCACCCAGGCGCGCCCCTCCTCCATACCTTTTTCAATCAAAATTTTTGACCTAACTTGTCGACTCACATGCAATTGTGAGAAAAAATACAGAGATCCCTTGTGTGGTACCCAGTTTCCCCCAAAGGTACAAAATCCACAGACTTTCAGATTTCTATTCGGATGTCCCCCCTTTTACGTGGACTCCTTTGTGCGGCTGTGTGGGCTCTACGCTATCTGGTCCCCTGCATGGGCTCATGTGAACTCCACTCACTGTAGTTGAGATACTGAGCAGCTCCAACCCCACGCGCTGGCACAGATGCTTTATAACCGCCCCTCCCTCCCACACCCCTGCTCAGTCTCTAACCCCTCTCCTGCATTTCTAAAATTTTGTCAATTCAAGTAAGTTACATACATGGCATCATATGGTCTCTGGGGGTTGGCTCTTTCTCACTCAGCATACTTCCCTGGAGATTCATTCATCCAAACACGGATCAGTAGCTGGCTCCTTTGTATGACTGAGTGTCTTCCTGTGGGATGAGTAGACCACAGTGTTTAACCCTTCACATGGCCAAGGACAGACACCTGTGCTGATTCCAGTTTGGGGGATTATAAATAAAGCTGCTGTGAATATTCACTCAGGCTTTTTTTTTTTGGAGGGGGGGGGGGACATACGTTTTCATTTCTCTGTAATAAAATGCCAGGAGTGCAGCTGCACTTCTTATGGTGGCGTTAAGTAATCATCAATTGTGATCAGCCTTGGTTTCTTGTGAATTTTGTCATGTGCCTGAGTGGGACTGACCCCATGTCACTGGCAGGAAACAAAGCAGGTCTGTCCACATTCAAAACCTGCAGCTATGACCTGGCTGTGCGGGAGCTGCCAGGGCACCCTGCCTCCTTGAGTCAGGCAGGCACCTTTGGGTGCCTGAGTCACCTGTGCTGACATCTGCTTATAGTCCTTCTCCCAGGACCCAGGATTACAGGTCCGCAGGCAGCAAGGTCTTTCTGGTGTGGAGTGAGAGATTACCTCTGGGGTAATCTGTGCAGCCTGCAGTCTGGCTGTCCTCGTCTGCTCCCTGGGAAGGAAGGGCTTGTCCTGTAGGGCCCCATCGGGAGCTCAGGCACCCTCCACCATCATCCTCATTTACCACCGGAGGCTGTCCAGGCCGTGTCCCAGCCCTGAGCACCGGGTGCATGTCGGCCCTGCCAGGGGCAGGGTGATGCTGGGCCCACCCCCGGAGCAGCTGCTGCCAACCCACGGATGGTATATGGCTTCTTCTTGCCTCCTGCCCTCCTGCCCTCCCGATGACACCCCCCTTGGGAACTATAGTGAGGCCCTGCCACTCAGGGGGAGCGGGGCAGGAGCTGGGAACGACTGCCGATCATCAAAAGACAACACCCCTCAGCACAATGGGGAGCACTTTGGGGAAACGGAGGCATCTCCTTCTAGGGGCCAGTTTCTCTCATTTGAGCCTCCCACCAGCCCTGTAGCAAAGGTAGGAGTGTCTCCACTCAGGCTGGGATGCTGGGAGCAAACACAGTTGGGTTTTGCCCTCTTTTTTCATGGGTAGCCCTCATGGGATCAGGGAGTAGGAAGGCTCCTGAAGGCCCGCCTGGCAGGCAGGAGGGAGGGCACGGGTGAGCAATGGGGGCAGAGGCATTATCTCAGCTCCACTCAGCCACAGTGGCAGTGCTTGACCCTCCCTGCACTTTTCTTTTCTTTTCTTTTTTTAGATTTATTTATTTGAGAGAGAGAGAGAGAGAGAGAGGGAGAGAGAGAGAGAGAGAATGCTTATTCAGGGGAGAGGGGCAGAGGGAGAGGAAGAGAGAATCTCAAGCAGACTTCCTGTTGAGGGAGGAGCCCAACTTGGGGCTCCATCTCATGACCCTGAGATAAGACCTGAGCTGAAACCAAGAGTCAGAAGCTCAATCAACTGCCCACCCAGGCACCCCCCTCCCCACCCTTCTGATGACATGTCTCCCCTCTGGCCAGTTCTGGGGCCAGCCCACCTATCTCTCCTCCTGGCCCAAGTGGGGGTGCCATCAAGAAAGTCACGGGGCCTGCGCCACTCACGGAACAGTTCGCCGCTTTGTGGCCTGGGGAACTGATGGACCACGAAGGACACTCAGCTGAGAGCAACAGGCTCAGCCAGGGTCACAGTCTCCGTGAGACAGATCTTAGAGGCAGCAGGGGAGGGAGCAGCCCCCAGCCTTTCTTTGCAGCTATGGTGCGTGTCTGGGGTCCCTGCTGCACGCCCAGAGACTGAGGCCCTGCCCTTCCCCAGGAGTAGAGGGGCGCGGACCAGAGAACAGCCCCAGGAGGGGGTGCCTCTGGAAGGAAGCAGCAACAGCACAGACCTTGGGGGCACCCATGGGGCCATGGAGGGGAAGGTTTGCCGAGGTCCCTTCCGGGGCTCAGTGGAGGGGTGTGCCTCTGAGGCTGGAGCTCAAGCGCACACTGGGGCACACCCCAGAACCCCAGGGGTTCCGCTGTACCCAAGTCACTTGGGAATCCCCTCACACTGGGCATTTTGACCTGCACGGGGGTCAGCACCAGCTCTGTGTCCGGGGCCAGAGTGAGGTTGCAAAGCCCAAAGGCGGGCCCCAGAAGGCAAGCGTTAATAGAGGGAACCCCTTACCCCAGCCTTGGAAACTGAGGCCTGGGAGGAGCATGAAGGCCTGCGAACCTCATGAGGCCATTGCAGCCGCCCTCAGCGAGGGTCCTGCGGCACAACCCAGAAGCTGGGTAGCTCCTAGTTGTTCAAAGGAGATGATTTTGTTCAGTCAAAGTCTCTGGAGCACCGAGCTTATGTAAATCATCCTGGAGGTCTAGAGGATTCAAATCGGACCCAACCAGCTGGGGGCTTCCTGTCTAGAAGTGGGGGTGGGGTGGGAACCCTAAACCCAATTATGTTCCTGGACACTGTCCCAGGGGAAGAATCAAGGTTCCCTTGACCAGTGTCAGACCCCGTTGTGGGGGAGCAGGAAGTAATGCCAGGGTGGGGGGCATCCAGGCAGCATGGAAGCCTGGCCAGCCGGCTGGCGGGGTTGGGGCTGGGCCGGGCTTCGGGGGGCTGTGGGCAGAGTGGGGAGCACAGGCAGGAGCAGGTGAGGAGCCACTGGCAGAGGAGGGATGGACACGGTGGAGGGACGCTGGGACACTGCGTGGCTTTCTGTACTTTGGCCCCACGTGGGATCGTGGGATCATGGGATCGTGGGATCGGCTCTCTCCTCGGTGCCCACCCGCCTCGCTGGCTCCCTTCCTCATATCACCCACACCCCAAATCCCTCTCCTGTCACTGCCATTTGTCGGCCAGCCACCCTCCGGCCTGCCTCCCCGAGCTCTGGCCTCCCCTCCCACTGGACATTTCTTCATGCGGGATGATTATCATAAAGGTGTTCAGGGCGCAGGGTGGCTCAGTGGGTGAAGCGTCTGCCTTTGACTCAGGTCATGATCCCGGCCGGGGTCCCGGGATCGAGTCCCCATCCGGGAGCCTGCTTCTCCCTCTGCCTGCCACTCGCTCCTCCTGCTTGTGTGCTCTCTCTGATTCTCTCTCTCTCTCTTCCTCTGACAAATAAATAAATAAAATCTTAAAAACCAAACCAAACCAAAAAGGTGCTCAACGGCGGCAGAATAAACCACATTACAGATCTCCAGGCTGGCAAAGACCGGGAAGCCCACCCACAGCACCCTGGGGCCTGGGCTCAGTCTCCACCACTTCCAGTGGGTGCCCTTCTGCACTTAACCTCTCTCAAGCCTTCAGGTCCCCCTCTGTGAGATGTGAAGAACAGGACCCAGGTCCCAGGGCTGTCAGCGCAGGGCCTGACAGAGACAATTCTGGAGGGGGAGAGGAAGGGTGAAACCCTAACTTTTGTAAAAAGGCAGGTCTTGAACATAATTAAAGCTAGCTGAAAAAAATAAATAATAAATAAAGCTAGTGGAGTGTTTGAACACCAAGTGGCCAAATGTTAGACAAAGTGGGTCATTCCTAAAAAGCAAGTATTTATGATTAAGGTCTGTGTGGGCAAAAGCCTCCTTCTGGGCCATTCCGCTTACCTGTGTGGGGGGTGCCCAGGCACTGCCCTTCCCCAGGGGACCTTGGGTCACGTATCTTCGAGGTGGGGGGAGCGCAGAAAAGGAGACTGTCCACCAGCAGGGCAGCAAAGGCCACCGTATGCCCCTCCCATATGGTTCCTGGGGGCTCAGCGTGCTCCAGGTTGGCGGAGTGGGCTGCGGCCAGGCCTCCCCTCTGCCTGGGGAGGCGGGGGGGGGGTGAGGGCAGGGGCAGGTGTGGGGGTGCTGGCAGGTGGCTGTTCTCCCGTGGGGCTCAAGGTCGGTATCCTTAGGCTGACGCAGGGCGGAGGCAGGAATGGCTCCTCCGTGGCCCACAGGGGGTTTGGTCTGGATGAACAACGTGGGGGAGGGAAGGCTCACTCCTGTAACTGCATTCAGAACTTTAACTCTGGTTTCTGGATCCTGAGAACCAGGAGGGCCGTCTTATTCCAAGAGCAGCTTGGTTTGAAAATCTATGAAGGTGAAATCTCAAGGAGACATTTGGCTTCACGTTCTGTCTCGCATTTCCGTTTCTGTTGCTTCTTCAATATTTCCCTGCATGCTTTCCAGAACTGAGCAACAGACAATTTATGAACGTTAGAGAACACAACACAATTCACGAAACTGAGTAAAACAGCTTTAAGTAAAACAAATTCTTTAAATGGGACTTCCCCCCCCAAAACTGCTTTCTATGTATTAAAAAAAACCCCCCAAACCATAAAAACTCGTAAAAAGAGGTTCAAAGAGATAATCTTGCAGGCTTTAAATATGTAACTGATTCAGATATGTGCAAATTCAAACTCCTCATTCCAAGTCCTTCATATACTCCCCCCGCCCACATCTCCAGAATCTTCTTTATTGCTGTGAAAGGCATCTTCTTCCTCCTCCCATTCAGCAGGGCTCACATCTTTCCTCTGCTGCAATACCCCTCTCAACTCCAATTGGCTCTGGAGTGTGCGACTGGGCCCACGAACCGGGCCTCAGCAGTGGGTGCCAGCCAGGGCCAGGGTTCAGGCCGCCCACAGAGCCACCGTGGAGCCTCACCTGCAGTTCTGTCCCCCTCCCCTTTGCAAATGCCACACGGCTGCTTCCTGGCTGGCTAGCTGCCCAGGGCCTCGTCCCTCGCCCTGGACTCCCTGCCTTGGCTCAGACAAGGGGCCACCAGGGCCCCTAGGGGCTCCCCTGAGGCCACCAGTGGACCCGTCCCCGCCAAAACTGCCCCCTGAGTCTTTCAGTAGAAGGCCTCAGGCACCATTTGAACTCACTGGGAGGATCAGCCACCTGTCAGCAGGAATTTTATCTCACTTACTGGAATGATGGACTGTTTAATATCCCTGTTGCTGAATGTACAAAAAGCCTTTTAAACCAACCGTAGATCCATTCCTGCTAAGAAAAAAGATTTTTGGGGGGCGGTGTTGGGATTTTTATTCTTATCCCAGTTGTACATGAATATAGTTTAGACTGTCGAGTAGATCTGTAGGGTTTGTTACAACAAAACAAAAGCAGCAGTTCCCTGTCTTCTCCCTGCATTTTCCCACATCCGAGGCAACCACTTCTCTATGTTGATACTTCTTCACTTCTTCACTTCTCTATCGTGAGCTCTATCTGCTGACACAGTCTATGGCTCTTCTGTTCTCGGGGTCTGGAGCGGTGTGTGTATAACGAACCATCCCCAAACTACCTTACACGTTTACCTGATCACAAATCTGCAGTCTGGGCAGGGCTTGGAGGGGACAGTTTGTGTCTGATCTACGGGGCTTCCGTGGTGGTGGCCGGAGGGGGCCTGGGGGAGCCACTTCCAAGATAAACTGGCTCGTTCCCCTGAGGGCTTCTCCACAGAGCTGCTTGAGCTTCCTCACAACGAGGCCGCTGGGTTCCAAGAGACGGGGAGTGGAAGCTGCCAGCTGGAGGCCTGGGCCTCGACCCTGGGTGTCACTCCTGCCACATTTCTGCATATTAGCAGCCATTGAGCCTGTCCAGGTTTAAGGGGAAGGTGCACAGACTCGGTTTGTATTTATCTGTTTATTTAGCAGCTTCGCTGAGGTATAATTCACAAATAGGAATTGTACATACCCGGGAAGTACAACTTGATGTGCTGACATATGTACATATGGCGAAATGATCACCACAATCAAGCGGGTTAACATATCTATCACCTCAGGGTGACCGTTTTCTTTTTGTGGCGAGAACACTCAAGAGCTACCCGCTTGGCGGCTTTCAAGTCCACGACACGGTATTGTTAACTCCACGGCCACTGTACACGAGAGTCCCCAGAACGTGTCCATCTTACAACTGAAGCTGTGTACATGTCCCCACCTTGCTCCCTGCCCTGGCCTGGAGACCAGCTCTCTCCGCTGCTTTCATGAGTCCGATCACTGGAGGGCCCGGCCACGAGCGAGCACATGCGCTGTCTCCCGCCGGGCTCCCTTCACCTGGCAGGACGTCCCCCAGCTTCACCCGTGTTGCCACACCGGCAGGGTCGTGTCACCGTGCGTATGTACCATCCCTTCCCCGGCTGCCGGCACTTGGGCTGTTTCTCGGCCTCGGCCTCGTGAAGACGGCTGCTCGCCCCGTGCAGTCCCAACCCTCCGCACGCCGCGCCTCGTGCTCTCACCTCCCAGCAGCGGCATCTGAGGCTCTCTTGTCCCCAGGAGTCCGACTCTGGCCTTGCTGTCCCCAGCCCTCCTCTGCTCTGTCCTTTGCACCCCCCACCCCGGGGCGCTCTCCCCGCCGCCTCTGTCGGGGGCCCACCCTTGCCGGGGACTCCAGCACCTGCCCGCGCCTGCTCTGTCCCAACATCTTGGATCTGTTCCCTCTCAGGCCTTCATCTCACCTGGATTGTCACGGCCCCTCCAACCTGGACTCCTGCTTCCTGCCGTGTGGCCCGTCAGTGCCCTGTGCTCGCAGCGGCCGCAGTGGTGGCCTCGCCTCCTGGGACCTGCTCCCCGTCCTCTTGTCCATCCCTCCCAACTGCCAGGGACCCCAAGAGCTTCCATTCTGCTCCCTGATGGGCCAGGGCTGGGCAGCCGCCCCATTCTTTCCTGGGGTCTCTCTGACTGCAGCGGGGAGAGGCTGTCAGTCTCTCTCCAGGAGGGTGGGCTGCAAGATACAGAAGATACACGCTTCCAGAAGGTCACCATGGAGGAAGTGACCTGCACCAGGAGGAAATGAAGCAGAAAGGGCACAGGGCCACCCCCGGTGACCCGGAGGCCTGGTGCCTCCCTGCCCCCCAAGGCGGCCTTCTCACCCTCCGGTATTCTCTCCGGCCTTCCTGCCAGCTCCCTTCCTCCCAGAGCCACTTCATACTGGGTTTCTCTCCTTTGAAATCAAAAGACAGGAGTCCCCCTGGGGCCTCAGGACCCTTCTCGGGCTCCTCTTTCCACCTCTTTCTCATCTTCCTGATTCCAGATTTTCAGTCCTGAGCCTTCCCAGGCTTTTAACCTGGGCTGAGTGCTGAGGACCCCCCCGCCCAGAGCCCCACTCTCCCCTGCGCTTCAGGACCTAGGATGCCCAGGCCCCCGCCCACTCCTGTTGCTGCACCCAGACCCTCCACCCCTGCCCAGTCTCTGTCCTGAGGCCCCTCGGGGCCTGTCCTCAGCATGAAGCCTGGGGACGATGGCCTGCACCCTCATCTGTTCTGCCCCAGCAAGGAAAGTCCTCCTCACGCCAGCCCCCGGCTCTCCTGGCTCCCTCCGCACCTGTGCTCTGGCTTCCCGCCCCCTCTGCGGCCCACACAGCCCCGGGCCTCAGGGCCCGGCCTGCACAGAGCCATCAGGCTGCCCCCTGGGCTCTGCCCCGCGCCACCTCCCTCTGGGCCTTCACCTTCCCGCCATCACCACTCCCCCTCTGGACAGCGGCCTAGAGCACAGAGCATCGCGGGCTCCCCCTGTTAAACAAAGGAGTGAAGGAGCAGCCCTGGTTAGAAACCGTGAGTTCTCTGGCCAGCTCAGGGTCCACGCGATCTACTGTTCCAGCATCTTCTTGCGTGAGCTCTCGGCACTCTCTGATCCTGGCGACCTCGTGGTGAGGCAAATACCTTGGAGCCTCAGTTCCTTCACCCCCGAGGGGCCGGTGCATCATCTTCTGGCCACTGTCCCTTCAGGGCTGGGAATACACTCTCTAGCCCTGGAGCTAAGCTAGAGCCTCGTCGTGCCGTGACGTCGTTTGCATCTACGGTTCCCTCTGCCGTGGTGATCTGCGGTGGCCCCTTGAGGAAGGCAGAGCCCCGCTCTGGGCCCTGGGCTTGTCTGTACCGGTGTGCAGCGGCTCTGGAGCGGCCGGAGGGATGTCTTCCTTTATGATGAGGTTTTGTGTCTCGTCTTCCTTTTGTCATAGCTCCATCACGTGGGGACACAGGAGGGGCTGGCTCCCTCAGGGGACCTCCGTCAAAGCCAGGTGTGCTGGGACAGGGGATGAAGACGGACCCGGCTACCTTGGGGAGAGTGCTGGGCCGCCTCCTTTGGGCCTACCGGTGGCGGGGTGCAGTGGAGGGCAGGTGCCTGATTCCTGGTCCTGGCTGGGCAGGCTTGCTGTCTCCTTGGCCAGAAGCCTGCCTCCTCTCTGGGTGCAGTTTCTGATGATGCAGGGGTGGGCTGGGGTTGCCATGGCCCCCATGGCTCTAGGGTGCATCAGGGTGAGACCCACCTCTGCCATCCAAGCAAGTCCTTGCTGACCGAGCTGGCTATGCCTCACCAGGGCTCAGGGGGCGCTGGGGCAGTAAGGACAGGGGTCCGGGCTGAGTCCATGCTGCTCAAGAGGGAGCCCAGGTGCTCTGACATGTGGCCTCCCTGACAGGTGTCACTCCCCAGGGGCCCCTGCTCTGCCCTCAGCTCCCAGGCTCTGAGGGAGGCTGTCAGGGGACAGCACCAGGACAGGACAGGGCTGCTCCTCCTCAGAGGGTAGGAAGTTGAGGGGACGGAGTCAGGGTTGGGATGTCTTGCCCTTGGGCTCTGTTGGGCTGCCTAGGACAGGAAACACCCAGAAATCTCATCCAAATATCAAACCACCAGACCCTCTCACCTCTTCTTCCCTTCAGATCCTTGGTTGCAGGAGGAGGCTGTGGGGACGGAACGGGGGGTGTGGGGGTGGTGGCCTCAGGGACATCCTGAGGGTGGTGAGACGGACATTGGAAGGCTGGCTGAGGCGCTGGAGGAGGAGAAAGTAGCTGAAGGCAGGACGGTGGCGCGTCCTCCATTCCCCTCCCACACCCAGCTGGGGCCCGGCAGAGGACGAGCCCTGGCCTGTCGGTGGTGGACAAAGGCAGCCACACCATCGGTCCTCTGGTCCCCGAGAGGCCCTCCTACAAGGTACCGTATTGGATTTTTCTTTGAAGAGAATTCATTGCAACCAGATCCAATGGGCTCGTTAGTGCTGACGCCTAAGGAAATAGCACGGTGGACCCAAGGCCGGGGTCACCATGGTTTTCACCCTAGTTTCACCCACAGTTTGACCTGTGGCTCCCTAGTTAGGAGGGGAAGGAGTGCAGGCTGTGGTCAGGCCAGCTGGGGAGAAGGCACGACCCAGCGGCCTTCCATCTTGGTCCCGGTCCCCAGGATGGTGCAATCGGTGGGTGCTCAGGATGATGCAGGGCGGGTGACTAGACCAGGCCAGGGCCCCCAGGCACCTTGGTTGGGAAGGCCAGTTTGAGGGCCCTCCTCTTCTCTGCAGGCCTAGGTCCCCTCTGCCCCTCTGCTCCCTCAGGGCTGCCAGTGGAGGTGCGAAGGCTGGCACTGGAGGTGCGAAGGTACCAGCTCGAACCACGGGGTGTGGACAGGGCTACTCAGAGCCCCGGCCCAGGACCTAGGGGAGGGAGAGTCACAGGACCCATGGCCCCCCTCCTGAGGCTAGCAGGCAGGCAAGAAATGGTGCAGTGGGGGCAGACACAGTCACTTGAGGAGGGCGATGGGTGAGCTTGCTGTCTTGCATACTAATTATGTTTCTAATCAGCCAGAATGAGGCACCGGCCTCAATCTGACATGTGGCCAGCTCTGTGAATCATCCTGGAACTGACAGAGAGGTTCCGGAGGGTGGTGACCCCAGCTCAGCTGTGAGGGGTTGGAGCCTGAGCCGGGTCCCTCGTCCTGGGTCCTGGGGCACCCTGCTGCCCTGGCCTCCCAGTGGTGCCCCACACGCCAAACAGTAATTCACACTTGATTTTATTCCATGACACTGATTTGCTGAAAATCCCCCGGTTTCCTGGGCAGGGGAAGGCAGTGGGCGGCCTGGCTGAAGTGGGGCTGGCCTCCCAGGAGGACCGGGTCCTGTCCCGTTCCGGTCAAGCACTGGCCAGGCCTCAGCCTTCCATCCAGCCCCACTCTCTCCTCTCCAGTCTATTTAAAAACTGAGCTGCAAAAATAAAATAGAATGAAGAAATAAAAACAAAACCCTGAGTTGTTAAAAACCAAATTAAAAATCCCCTTTGGTGTCAAAAGGTCCTATCCCTAAAAGCCAGTGGGTGGGGTGGGTGTGGGGGTGGGTGTGGCTGGCCGGGGGGCTTCAGTCCAGCTGGCCACTGTCAGCACGTTCCTCGTGGTGCTGTAGGCCCAGGAGGCCCTCGGTGCCCGGCCGCTTCAGGATGGCGCTGTACTTGAGGGCCGTGGTCTCCGCCTGCAGTACCACCTCCACCAGGCTGAAGATGGTGACAACCTGCAGCAGAGCAGAGCCCGGCATGGTGACACGAGTGGGCCGTGAGGGGCCAGTCCTGCCCAGCCCTGCCACCCACCCTAGTTGGGCCCTGGGACCACTTGCCCTGTTTGCCTGTCGTCAGCTGCGCCTGCTCGGGAGCTGAGGCCCTGGGGCTCCGGTGAGAAGTAAAATGGGCCAGTCACCACAGTGTGCGCTGTCTGGTGCTGTGAGTGCCCGGGGTCAGGGAGCAAGGAACTGGGGTGTGGGGCTGGCCTTCAGAGCATGCCATAGGTGAACACCATTAGATACAAGATCTTGGGTAGGAGGATCCACAGTTTTCCTTAGATTCTTAAAAGGACCCCAAAAGTTAAAACCCTGCTTTAGAGGGATAGGCAGTGCCCCCCACCGCCCACCGTTCCTCCCACAGTGGGTGTCCCCAGGGCAGGGAAGGCAGTACAGGAAAGCTCTGGCCCAAAGGAGGTGATGGGGGTGAGCTGTGCTGGTCTCCTCATGTGGAATCTGAAATCCCACAGGGGAACCTAAATGCTGGGGCATACACTGGGTGGGGAGCAGGAGGGACAGCAGGGGAGGCGTGGCAACTGCGCCCCAGGAGGCAAGAGGAGGGCTCACGAAGAACTGGGGTGGACAGGCACACAGTGGTACTCTGGAAAAGCTGCCCCACCCCCGGCTTCTGACCTGCCGCACTGGCTCCTGCTCCATGTCCTCAGGCTCCCAGACAAGTGTGAGCTCCGGCTTCTTACCCACCCTCTGGAAGTGGTGGGACCGCAGGGGCAGTGCCTGGGGGGACACACATCTGTATCTCAGGTTGTAAGCTCTGGATGCCACCTTCTAACCTTTGACCCTGCAGCCCACCCCCAACCCCCTGCTTGGAGGCCGCGTCCCCCACCACCGCCTGTGCCCACACCCAGCAGCTGGCTGCTGACCTCTAATTAGGGACCATCCCACCCTTGCCTCTTGTCTCTGGCCGGCTGCAGGGAGGCCTTGCCAGGCCGTCCTCCGTTGAGGCAGCACCCGAGGGTGACCAAGTGCTAAGGGGCAGGGGCTCATCAGGGACAAGGTGGACCAGGCAGCTAAGGGTAGAGGGGGGCTGACCCCTGCGGGCACGGGGTTTGCTAGCACAGGCTGAGGGCTGGGTTGTCTGCAGACCTAGACCTGAACTTCTGTCCTGCTCAGAATTCCAGGACTAGAGCCCTGACGGATTCCAGCTGGACCCCAGTCTGTCTCTCCTGCTTTACCCCACTGCCTTAATGCCATGCTCGGTCCACTCTGGGTGGGGGCTCTGCATTCCCCCAAGTGTTCTGGATGTCAGGGAATCCAAAGCCAGGGTCAGGGGCCAGGTGCTGACCTGCTAACCACAAGGTCATCTGAAATAGGTCCTTCAGATGGCATTAGCATAGGCATCACGTACCCTTGGAAAGAACCCCAAATAAATAGCCACACAGGGCAAGACCCGAGGCAAGGGCTGGTCTTTTCCTTCTCTTCAGGGGACACAGTTTCCAGAGTGGCCAAGGACCATCCTCCCTGATCTTTCCTTTCTGCACTTTCCTCTAAAACCATCCCCCAAAACTTGCATACTCTACCGTCCGGCACTGGGTAGGGAGGGGCCCGTTCCCTCAAGCCTGACCCTTGGCCTGGATCCCTCACCTCAGGCAGGTGTGGCCAGTGGTCCCAGCATGGCCCATCAGGTGGGCTTGGAGCTGGGTGGTGGCAGGAAGCAAGGTCTGGGACCGCATACCCTCTGCCACCACATGGCCGGTGTCACCCCCAAGGCTTGTATTCTCCAGTGCCGGCGAGGACAGCAAGGACCCTGGCCCGTGCTGCCATCCTCCATGCCTGTGTGTCTGCCAAGGGCTGTCCCTGGGCCAGGCTCCCCCACATGCCAGGCAAATATGGAGGAGACCTCAGCAGAGGGATGGGGCACATGCAGGTGAAAACAGAGTGTGCAGTGGACACAGCCCGATGTCTGTGAGGGGAGGGGGGCCTTTGCCCCGAAGCCACAAGGTCCCCGGTAATCGCATCACAGTAGATGCACTTCAGCACCCAGAGTTGGCCTTTGCCCGCCCGCAGGTCCCTGACCCTGGCCCGGGGGGGCCTGTGGGTACTCACGTTACAGTAGATACGCTTCTGCACCCCGTAGCGCAGCACCAGCACATCGAAGGCTTGGTTCAGGACGCCGAGCACCATGGCTTCTGACTCCAGGGGGCCACTTTCCTGCAAGGCAGGGCTCCAGCCAAGGCTTGGCCATGGGGCATGGGGATGTGGCATCACCCCCGGGCCCAGCCCAGCTGCCGAAGGCCCCTAAGCTCCTTAAGAGCTCCTTGTGAGCAGGTGCCCAGGAGGGGACGTGGGGTGGAGGAAGGGGAGGGGGCACCGGGCTGGTGGCCTCACCTTAACCAGGATGGCAAAGAAGAGGCCGGTGCTGAGCTCCTGGACGCGCTTGGACGCCATGCGGCGGTCATTGCAGTGGTCAGCCTGCTTTTGCAGGGTGTCGGGCTCCATGTCTGGCAGCTCCCTGTAGCCTGGGAAGAGGGTGCTGGTGGGGCTGCTGGCAGGGTGCTGTCTGTATGCCAGCCATGGCTGGGTGACAGGCAGCACAGTGCTCCCTGCCAGGCAAGGTGGGGCCTGGGCGCCCATGCAGAGCCAGAGCCTCCTGGGGCCCGGCTCCGAGGGCTGGGAAGGTGGGCAGCCACTGTTAGGGCCGCCTTGAGCCCCGGCTTTTGTACAGGACTTTCAGTGAGCTCTCCTGGGGCTGATGCCTAGCAGACTCACAGGGGGAGTGTTTCTGGGCCCCAGCTCCCCTGCTGCTCCCTGGCTACCTCTTGGGGCCTCTACAGCCATGCAGTGTGGCCTCTGGCTGCTAGGTACCCTGCTCTGGGGCTGGGCGGCCCTTAGGTGGGCACAGGTCGGTGTTACCCGCCTGTGCGCTGCCTCTTACCAAGCGCGGCGGCCAGGAGGCGGTGCACCAGGACGTCAGCGAAACGGCGGATGGGAGAGGTGAAGTGGGTGTAGAGCGGCACGTTGAGGGCGTAGTGCCGGAACTGTGCCTGGTCCTGCAGCACCCCCGAGCAGAAGTACAGTGCCATCTGCGGGGACAGAGGACGGAGTCTTACAACCTGGCCAGGCTGGGTCAGGGCTGGGTTTGCGCTGCCAGGCTGTCACACTCAGGGCCTCGTGACGGGCTGTTCTGGAGTGGACTGACCTGCCAGGCTGCAGGACGCCAGGGGCCATTCTCTCTAAGGGGATCCATGGGGCTGCCGTGGGGCTGTGCAGAGCCACGGGGTGTCCATGCCCCTCTCCCGCTGAGGACAGAAGTGGGCCTTGCCCTGGGTTGTGCAGACCCCTCGTGGTGATGGCACGGAGAACAGGCCGGAGAGCACTGCAAGGGGCCCACCTCGCCTCTGGGGGGACCAGAGGGTGCTGGGAACCTCAACATGCTAGACTGCTTCCTCCCTCAGAGCCCTGTAGGATGGGCCACCCCAGCCCTCGCAGCCAGCCGGCCAGGTGCCAAAGTCTGATGGCAGCTGGGGAGGACGAGCTGCTGCTGCACCGCCAGCAATAAGAAGGGAGCGGTTCGGTCTGCTCCACGGGGTGGGGATGGGGCAGCTACTCCAGAATGGGAGGAGAGGAGGCCAGGGCCGGGCCGGGCAAGGGGCTGCAGACCAGCTGTGGAGGCACAAGCAGAAGCTGGGGTGGCTCTGCCTGGACACGGAGCCTGCCACCACCACACGACCAGAATGGCAAGTAGGACGGAAGGCCTGGGATGCCTGTTACCCGCCTATAGTGAAATGGGCAGTGGGCACCGGGCTCTTCCTCTGGGGCCCAGGCCGAATCTTTGGTTGTGACCGACCTCACGCCCTCCGGCTCTGATCCCTGTCCTGCGGAAGCCTGTGCTGGCACCCCAGCACCTCTGGGCCCCCCAGAGGCAACCCCGTGCCAGCCAAGGAAGGGGGAGGTTTGCCAGCCGCCAGCCTCAGCCCTCCTTGTCCCTGACAAGCTGTCCTGGCACCAAGACTCAGAGGTCCGAGTCTAAGAGGCCCTCCTGCAGCGGAGGAGTGATGACCTGGGTCACTAAGAGAGGCCAAATTTCTCGAGGGGCCCAACAAATGGCTCCGGGCCACCATGGTTCGGGCTGTCTGGGGGGGCTCAGCCACAGTCCCTGCAGCTGCTTGTCCTGTGGTCCCCAAGCTCTCAGGGCAGGGAATCAAGAATGCTGCAAGGAGCAAGTGAACAGGTTCCTGATCGAGGGCCAAGGTCACACCCTTGTGCGTTCACTCGCTTGCTCCCTTGCTCTCTGCTCACACCCACCCGCTCGTGTGCTCAGCCAAATGGACAGCCAGCTCCAGTTACTGTGGAATCCAGGGCACAGCTGGCAATGAGCCGCTCAGCTCCCCGAGTCCACCTCCCTTCCAGTTCCTGCTGGGGCCTGGTTTACATCGGGGGCAAGTCACGGGGGGAGGTGGGAGCAGCCGCCACTCCAAGCCATGTCTGGGCGTCATTCTCAGTGGCAGGGCCACTTCCCCAGATGGGCTGGGCTGAGGAACCCAGAGGCCCTGGTCCCAACCTTGTCTGGGAAGGTATCTCTGGGCAGGGTGGGCAGGGTGGGGGAGAGGGGCTTTCCTATTTCAGCAGCTTACTCAGGACTCTGGTGTTCATGCTGCTGCTGCTGCTGCCTTGTTCCCTGTCCCTGTCCCGGTTCTCAGGAGGCACCGCCGGCACTCTGGAACCCCTTGCCATCAGTTTCCCACACAAAGGCCAGCCTTGAAGGTCACTCACTGGCAGGAAAGGCCAGAAGTCCACTCCTTCAGGCTCTGGTTGACACAGAAGAGGAAGGATCCTTTCCACAGAGCTCCAGGGCTAGTTTGACCTTGGAGGTGGATGCCTTCCAGAGGCTGGGGGCAGTGAACGGGGGTCCAAGTGGCCCTGCATGGCAGTCAACAGGCAGTTCTGGGACCAGAGGCTACTGCATCTCCGAGTAGCTAGGGGACAGAGTGACCTCGAGTCTCTTGGCCACAGGCACACCTTCCTCTGTGTGGTGTGCTTTAAAGGTGTGTGTGGGGGCAGGCACTTGTGACTGGGGACAGGGTAAAAGTGGCCAGACCCAAAAGGGCCCTGATGACTCCATTCTGGGCAGAATATATGACTGTTGGGAAATAAATCAGCTGTGGCCAGCTGAGGTGACCTGGTTCTCGTGAACAGATTGAATCTGCAGAGTGACTGAGCCCCTGAAAAATGGTTTGTCACTGTCCCCTGGCCAGAACGGGGCCCAGAGCTGCCCCATTAGCATCTGCAGCTCCTGCTGACCCGACAGACGGGTGGGGTGGCTCCTTCCCAAGATGCTTAAGCCTGCAGGGGCCAAAGCTCAGGCTCAGAGGGCTGAGACATGCTGCTAGGAGCAGGTTCACTGTCTGCCTCCCAGGCTGCCAGCCCATCACACTGTGTGCGGACACAGGCCCACGGCCCGACTCCTCTTCTCCCAGCTGCCAGAGGGAGACTTCTCTGCCTGGGGTCCAGAGGGCACAGTGGGGGCTGCGCCTTCTCCTCTGGATAGGCTGCTGTGGGGGACAATCTCTCCCCTCCGGGGTGTCCACTCAACTGAGTGCTGACCAGCCCCCATTCCTTCGCCAAGCCGGTCTGGTCTGCGGGGCCTGAGCATCGAAGGCTTGGTGTATGCCCCTTCCCTGCCTTCAGCGAGGAGACGGAGCCCCAGAGGCCAGGCGGTGAGGGGGCAGCAGGGCTCAAATAGGGCCCTTTAACGGCCCCTGGAAGCCATCCTTGGGCAGGTGAGGGAGGCAAGTCTCAGGAGCCCAGGGCTCACCTGTCGGAGGTAACACGTGGGGCTGTCCTCCCCACTCCTCCCCTTAGGTCCTCTGTGTGTGGTGATCACGGACTCCCCTGGGAGAAGGGGGAGGTTGGGGGCTTGGCCCCTCCTTACCTGCATGGGCCGAGAGCACATGTTGGTGAGCACCTCCTTCCGGGCCAGTGAGTACTTGTCATCTCCAAATGTTTCGGTCAGACTTTTCTAGAAGCAAGCCCATGTGATATGAAGTCAAGCTTGGGGACCTCTGGGGCCCCTGTCACCCTCTGACCATCTGAGACCTGGGGAAGAAGGGGCTCAACCCTGCTCAGATGGCCATGGTGGAGCGCAGGGGCCAGCAGCTCCAGTCCGTGTCCCACACTGGGCCGTGGCTCTGAGGTCAGTCCTTCCACGTACGAGACATGGATAGAGACACTGGTTTCCAGTTGTCTGACCTAAGGCATCTCTCTGCCCACCCCAGGCTTAAAAGCACAGATGGGAACAGCCTCCCTTCCATGGGATCAAAGCTAAGGCCTGAGCCCCATAGGGCTTAGTTCCAGGCAGGGAGCACTTGACACCACTTACCATATAAAACATTCTCTGGCTTCCAGTCATCTCAGCCCCCTACTGAAAGTTTCTGGGCCCAAGCCCAGCCCATCCCTGGCCATGGGATCCCTGCCCACAGATGAGCATTGAGTGGCTTCCCTTGGCCTGGTCCTGGTGGGGAGCATGGCCCATGGCCTGGGCTTCTGTGACTTAGAGGCCTCCCCTCAGGGCCTCCCCCTCCCCTGCACTCCCCACACTCACATTGAGGGCCCCGGCAGAGCTGAAGTCCATGGGCAGCCCCATCTGGTCACAGAATTCCATGAGGTCGTTGAGCATCTTGGTCTGGGGTGGGGGGTGCCGGCGCAGCAGGGCACGCTCAGGGAAGGTGCGGTGTGTCTTGTGGGCCACTGCCATGTTGGCCAGGAGCATGAACTCCTCCACGAGCCTGCAGTGGGGACAATCAGCAGGGGCCAGGGGCCACCGGCCCTTTCCCAGACTAGCTGCAGGCTGGCCCTCTTGGGCTCTTCGGTCTCAGCCTGGAGACGCCCTCCTGCCACCCAGTCTCATCCCCACTCCCTTGTGCCCCCCTTGGAGCTAACCAGTCAGCACCACTCTTCTCTTCTGATGTGTGAGCTTGTGCACCACCTCCCCCATGAGACTAGGGGGATGGCATCTGTCTTATCCTCACCATGGCCCCTGTGCTTGGCACCCCAGCACCCTGCCTGACAAAGAGAAGGTGCTCAACAAAGCTGTCTGCTGAATGACTAGCCTCCCGGGATGCTTGGGGGTGTCCTCCGCTGTAAGGAAACAAGAGGCCCAGGCCGCCATGAGAACTCCGAGCGCTTCCTGGGGGTGTGTAGAAGGCCGTAGAAGGTGCTCAGCAGACCCAGGACTCCCTGCTCCCCGGGAGGAGAGAAGGGTTTCTAAGGATGACTAGGAGAGTCACGGACAGCAAGAGGACGTACATATCCTGGGGGACAAGGCCAACGTGCCGTCGAGGTGTTCAAATCCCAGAGAGTTAACCTCTTAGGATTTAACACTTGACTCTTGCTGCACTTGAGTGTAATTCAAATCAACAGGTATGAGCAGATATGGTTCCAGGTGAAGAGACGAAGGCACAAAGGACCCAGGGAGAGGAGCGGGGGCTGAGGGCGGATGAAGATGAGAGCCAGGATCGAGGAGTCAGGCCGAGTGGGAAGCTGGGTCACACAGGCCTGAGGCTGGCGCCCCCACCCCTCAAATGTGGGGCAGGAGGCCACGTGCTGCTTCCCTCACCCAGGGCTCTGCTGGCAGGGTGAGTCACACACATGCACAAGAGCTGAAGCCCCTGGAAAGGGGGCTTGGGCACACTGCTGCCGTCGTGGCCTGGGTACCCTGTGTGGGGGCTGGCTTCTCCCCTGCTTTCATCCTGGATCCCAAGCTGCATGACAAGCCTGTGCTTCTCCCATGGATGCAGAATAGGTCAGGGCCTAAGCTCTGGTAGCCCTGCTGGCCAGCAGCGGAGGCCTGAGATGAACTTCCTCTTCCTGGAAGTGTGGGTAATGCCTCAGGGTTAGCCTCGTCACCTTGCCAAGCTCTTGGAAGGGAAAGCAGCCCGGGATGAGGGCAGAGAATGAGCATGAGCTTACAGCCCCTCTGCCCCCCAGACTGGGCCTGCCACGGAAGAATTGTGGCTCTGGTCCTGAGAACACATCTGTCTCCCAGAAGGCCTCCCTACCAGGAAGAAGGGCTGTGGAAATGGTCCTCTGGTGGTGGCATGATCAGAGGGACCGGGGCCAGGTCTGGCGCTTTGGGACAGGTCTAGCTCGAGCCTTACTCATAGCCCCTCCTCTGTGAGGATGACTCTGGACTGGCCTACTGGATATACTGGGCCAGGGGTATAGTTTGGGCGTCAGGCTGCAAGGTCAGGTGTCAGCTGGCCCTTGCACCATGCAGGAAACCCTAGGTGTGGAATGAAGAGTTTCTTTATCCTCTCCTGTGCACTCGTAGTCAGTTAAGTGACCATTCTGCTTCCCCGTGCCCCCAGCCTGTCCTCGTGCACGACACTTCCTGCTGAAAGACCTCTGGGCTCAGGCACCTGAACCCGACCACCATTTCCTAAGTGGAGGTCTGAATCCTGGCTCCATGTTCCTGCTGTAGGCAACCAGGATGACTCCGGGACCTTTCTTGATCCTCCTTTTTCTCAAACGTAGAACAGGGTAGTAGCACCTGCTCCACAAACGGGTTGTGACAACCAGTGGGAATATCACACGCTTTCAGGGCAGACCCTGTGCCTGGCACATTGTTGGCGTCAGGACACAGGATGTACTTTCCCCCTCTCCCCACTGTCCATGCCAAACGGCCAGCCCGGGGTCCCTCCAAGGCGCCCTGTGAGTTTCACCCCTGTCATTTATCTCCTCTTACTTGCCTTTCCCTTGCCTTCCCCGAAGGCCCAGGCTGAAGGCTGCCCCGTCACCCCCTTGGGTACTTACTGCCAACCAGCCACCTGGCAACAAGAACCAAGTTGTTGGGCAGCCCTGGTGGTGCAGTGGTTTAGCACCGCCTGCAGCCCAGGGCGTGATCCTGGAGACCCTGGATCGAGTCCCACATCAGGCTCTCTGCATGGAGCCTGCTTCTCCTTCTGCCTGTGTCTCTGCCTCTCTCTCTCTGTCTCTATGAATAAATAAATAAAATTCTTAAAAAAAAAAAAAAAGAACCAGGCTGTTGTACGGTCACCTGTGTCACAGCCTAGCACTGTTGGACTCTTCATACTTGGTTTCCCAACTTAGATTTTACCGACCCAAGAGGAGTCTCCGTTCCTGCTCAGTAAGTGTCTGATTTGATTTACTGTCTGTTCTGGGCCAGATACTAGAGGCTGTCATCCCCTGAATGCTTCAGACGCGTACCTTTGTCCCTCTGTTCACTCAGCGAACATTACTGTGTGTCAGGTGCCTCTAGACCTGTCTCCCCACGCAGCCTGAGAATGCTTGTGGGCAGGGCGCTCGAGGTCTGCTCCTTGGAGCCCCGCACTCTCCAGCGCACACTCGGGTGGGGAGGGTACCCCTGGATAACCTTGGGGCTGACCCTGGGCTGTGTTTTGCCAGTATGGCCAGCAGGGGGCAGCATGGCCCCACAGCAGCGCTGTGGTCAGGCTGCAGGCTGAGGAGTGCTGGGCAGGGTACAGGGGCGGTGGGCGGTGGGGTTCTAGCCTGTCGCCCCAACCCGATTCCCACCCCTGGGGTCACAGGAACTGAATGCGTGGGGGCTTCCGCAGGTGGCGTGCTCCTGCTCCCAGCTCCTGCAGGAGCTCTCCTGCCTCATCTCTCAGGTTCTCATGTAAGGTCGAGAATAGGAAGGAAGGGATAGGGAAGGTGGGGCCGATGGCCAGAGCCCCAGGCGGTGACAACAGACCCAATCAAGCCGCTTCTGCATTACTTGTCCTCCCTGGGCCCCCAGTATAGTCCCATGAGCTGCCTGTAGCCGGTGGCAGAAAAACGAGTGTACTCCTGTTAACCTTGAGAAGAGTCTGGCAAAGCTTGAGATGCAGAGGCTGACCTTGGACAGGTCCCTTGGTGCCTCCTGGGGGCTCCGCGGCTCAGTCCCTCCCTCACGACAGGGGGCAGGAGCCTGAGAGGGCAGCCCGTGCAACTTTCTCCCTGACACTTTGCTGGTATCAAGCATTCACCCCAGAAAAACATCAATGTCACCAAACTGGGAGGTGGCGTAGCAGTAAGCCCGACTCCCCGGGTGCTGCCACGGCTCATTAGTGTTCCGGGATAGCTGCAGGACCGTTTCCCCACAACCTGTCCTTAAAATCCTTCTTATACCGGCAGGTGGGAGCGGGAGGGGCAGAGAGAGCACGCAAACTGTGAGCCACGGCAGTCGGGTCCTGGGGGGCTGTGGGGGGCCCGGCGCAGCTGCGGAGGAGGGTCCCCCGGGGAAGCGAGGGAACAGGAAGGCCAGATTCCACGGAGTTCAGGATTCAAAGACAGGGCCAGGCACCACGGAGGGAGAAGCGGGCTGGCCGGGACTGGGTGGGGCAGGGGGGTGTCCTCGCTCTCATCTCATCGGAGCCCAGCCAAGGCCCCCTTTACCCGACTCAACAGGTCACCCTGTGGGTCAGTTCCATGAACTGGCCAGCAGGGGGCCCCCAGCATCTTTCTTCCACAGGACCTGGGACGTGGCAGGAGCAGCCTAGAACCTAGGAACTGGTGGGCAGGAAGGAGCCCTAGTTTATAAACTGTAGTCCTGTGGCCCAAGGGCCAGGGGTCTCTGGGCTCCCATTCAGGGGTTTTCTCCTTAGCCAGAGGGGCTGAAGGCTTGCCCTCCTCGGGGCACAGGGCAATTAGAAGAGGAGCCTCAACAGCTGGCTTGTCTTCACCCAATCTCCCTCCCCTGCTGGGGGCCAGTGCTGCATGCACAGGTCCAGCAGCCAGACCTCAGATGACACCTGAAGCTGTTTTGGGTGCTTAGGATGAGCCCCTGAGAACAAACGCCACACACCAGAGTCGGGGAGGTGGGGATGGAGGCTTGCATGTTGCCCTGGCCTCAGACCCTGCTCCCAGATCTGGGTACCTGTCCTGGTTGTAACCCACCTCCTCCTCCTGCTACAGCACAGCACAGGCATGAGATCACTCAGCCCCACTCGGAGGGTGGTGGGGAGGGGGCTGGCAGTGAGCAACTGTCTGACAACTGCTCTAATGGACGCTCAGGCATGGCCACCAGCCAAGATCACCTTCCAGAACGGCAAGCCAAGCCTTTGGATATGGGGCCTCGGTCCCAGTGCTGGCATCTGCTGAGCATTTGCAGCCCAGTGCCACTGGGGGCCCGCAACTCTGGAGGTCTTGGGGTGGGGTGGGGGTGTCTGTGGCATACAGGTGCACAGCCAGCCGGGGGCCATGCCAGGATGCATGCTCGTCAGCACTCATTCTCCACATCCCACCTACCTAGGCTCTGGGTTTCCAGGTGCTAGGACATGGGCGTGGGGGGCAGGTGAGAGGCCTCTCATCCCGGGGAGGAGCTGAGCAAGCCTAGAACTGTTGAAGTCCCTCACCGGCTATGGCAGATGGTGGGAAAAGGCCAAGAGCAACCTCCTCAAAAGTATACACATTGTCACACGGCAAAGACGACTTTGGTCCAGAATGCTGTTTCCCAAAGTGTGTTAGTTACTTAAAGAAAAAGTATATTTAGATATATGAAATGCTGGGGGATGAATTTATCTGGTGTTTTTATTACAGGACATTCTTTTGCCTTTAAGAGGCTAATATGCATCAAGACAAGAAGTTCCCGGATGTAGCATTTGCTGCTCATTGATGATTGAATTTGTGTCGCAGCTGAAGGATGATGTCTGGGAAAAGACACTCTACCTGGCAGGGGTCAGACAGTGGCTAAACGAGAAATGGGCTAAAACATCTGCCCTTTCAGAGGAAGGCTGCCCATTCTCGACCATCAAAGGAACTGGCCTGAGTTCTCTGCTTGTCTGCGAGACTGTGGCTCTGTCTTGCTCATTAGGGGCCCGGGGGGTGTCTGCAGCCAAGGAGCCCCTCAGGTGGGGTAGGGGAGCGAGGTGTCCTAGGTGCGGTGCCTGCTTTTCCCTGTTCCTGCTACTTTCTACCACGTGTCCTGATTCCTTCCTTGTTCGCACAGGCCAAGCCATGCGGAGAGGAGAGGCTAGCGGTCACAGTTCAGTCACTCGCCAGCTGTGTGATTTCAGATACATTTTGAAACCTCTCTGAATCTCAACTGATAGACTTGCAAGATGGAGGCACAGTATATACAAGCGCTCGGCCTTCGTGAAATATTATACTATTATTACGCACACCGGGAATGTGACTGACTGGGCGCCCCGACCCCAGGATTTGGGCTGAGCACATGGCAGGATTCCTGGAGGCTCCTGCTCTCCCTCCTGCCCCAACGCCACCACCTTGGTCAGGCCTCCAGCCCTGACCAACTGCCTCCTTACTTCTCGTCTCGCCGTGCTGTTTACTTCCTTACGCCCAGAGTGGGGCATTCTTCCTCGAAGGCAAACCTGGTCATGTCCCTCTCCTGCCTGAAGTGCTTCAGCGGCCACCACCATCCTTGGAACTGGCCACCCCCATCCTTTGGACGGTCCATCTCCTTGGTAAAATGAGGTTTAGCAGGCTTTTTGTCACGTGCCTGGAATCACTTCTCCCTCTCCCCGACCCCAGCCCTCACAATCTAGACACGCTGACTTCTCGTGGCTCTTCCCTGCTGCCGCCTCACTGCACTGCTGCTCTCTTAGCTGATATGCTGGCCCCCTGGCCTCTCTTCTTCCTCCAGGGAGGCAGCATGAGGGGCGACCCCTCCGTGCGTCCTGGGCAGCCCACCCGAGCGTTTTGTTCATGCTGCTGTGATTGCCCTGATCATCGCTGAATCTCCCCTCCCCATCCCAGTGCTGTCTACCTTGGTCCCAGCACAAGGCTGGAGGATGCCCCGAGCTGGCACAGTGCAGATGCTCCAGAAATTAGTGCAGGTTCCCAGGATGGGCACAGTCAGGATCTGGGGGGCTGGGTCCCTGCCAGCGTGCCCTGTTCTGCTTAGGCGTACAGCCCTCGTGCATACACATCTGACCCCTAACACCTGCTGCCAGGAGTCGTCGACAACTTAAAGCCCTGCCTAAGGAAAGAGCTTGACTGAGCCCATTCCTGAACTAGGTGCAAGAGAAGCAACAACCCTCCTGGCTTCCCCCTGGTCTGAGGGGGAGCACCCTCCACTTACAAGACCTGTGGCATTGCTCTTTATTGCCAGCCCAGGGTAGTAAGCCTCCTCAGCTAGAGCCATTTGTTGGGTTCTTTGTTCTCTTACTTGTCCTCATGTCTTTTTTGAGCTGCTGCTGTGGCCTAATTCTGCCCCATGTGCGACGAGAGAGGGAGAGACACTCATGGGGTGCCGGTGACAGGCGTCACGCTAGGAGGAACCCGGACGTGAAGCCCCTGAGAGTCTCCCGCAGCCCTGGAAGGGGTTTCTATCCATTTCTGTGCGAGGGGAGCGTATGGTACAAAAAGGAAAGGTGTCTGGCTCCGGGTCCCACAGCCAATTGACGACAGGCCTGTGTGACCTCGAGGCCCCACTGCCACCAGAAAGCCTTGTGGGCAGATCAGTTCCAAGAGGTGGCAAGGAGGAGGGAAATACTTTACACGGGAGGGATGAACAAGTACAAGTGTGGTGGCAAACCGAATCTAGATAACCAGGAACCAAGGGCAGAGGGAGGAGGGCTGTGCTGCGGGCGCCGGCCGGCACCAGTGCTTCTCTGGGGAGCGGGGAAAGGCTGCCAGACCAGGGGTGGGACCGAAAAAGAACACGACGAAGGGCATGCGGGGCCCAGAGGCCAAGCATGGTTCGGATGAATGTGGAGAGATGGATGGTTTGTGAGAAGCAGCCGGAGGCAGCAAGAAAGAGAGGTCAAGGCAGAGTCCAAGATACACACATGAGGCGAAGCTCTGGGAGGGGGCAACACTGGCCCCTGGCACCGAGGGGCCAGAGGAACGGAGTTTGGAGGCTGGCGGGGCAGCGTGCCAGGGGGACCAAGGTCAGGGAGAAGCTGCCCAGGGTGTACCCTGCCCCACGTGGGGAAGATGGGGAGGCTGCGGGCGGGATGGGGGGCCTGGGTTTAGCAAGCAGGAGCCAGGTGCCAGAGCCCTGGGGCTGGGGCGGCTGGTGCAGGAAACCAAAGCCAGGGCGAGGAGGGCCTCTGTGATGCTTCCTGATGGCTGTTCTAAGGATCTGAAAGGTTGCTCTGCATGCGTTTCTGGAGGCAAAGGAGCTGATGGTGAGGCAGCACCTGAGGGTGGGTATGTGACCAGCCTGCATCCGACGGGAGGGGCTGTCCAGGGAAGAAGTCAGATGTCCCCTTGGAGCTGGGAGCTCTCAGGAGGGGACTCAGGGCCATGTGGTTTGCCTCGTGAAGAGGAGCAGGCTTGTCCTCACCACCCTCTGCTTGAGGAGGGCCCTGGGGAGGGCCCGGAACAGTATCGGTCCTGCAGGAAGGGGCGGGCTGCTTCCTCCTGGCAGCCTGGCGCTCCGGCCAGGAGACAAAGGCCACAGCCAGGCAGGGGAGGGAGGGGCGGGAGCCCACATTCCCCAGCCCCTTGTCCCAGGCTGTCCTTGCGCTCAGGGAGGGCATCTGGTCACCAGCAGCCCCGGAACACAACAGGCCCCTGTGTGAAGAGCAGCTGGGTAACCTCGGGGCACTGGCACCAGGACGCTGTCCCCGAAACTGTCTTTTCAAGTCCACTGGGCAGAGGAGAGAAGAGAAAGGCCCACTCCCATCAGGTTGACGAAGACAAGGCCCTGGGACAGGGTGGCATGGGGGTGGGCGGGTGGGGCTGTTGGTCTCTGGAAGGCAGCAGCGGCAGGCATGCTCCAGACCCAAAGTCGGTGCGGGGCTGACCACAGCTCAGCTGGCTGCCCTCCCTCCCTCCCTCAGCACTCGGCTGATCTAGATGAGTGCAGGGAGGCTGGCGCCGGCAGCAGGATCTCTCTGGCCCAACTGCCCAGACCCCAACAGCCCTTGCCCTTGGGCTCCTGGCTCCTCTGCACTTACCCTCTCAACCCTGCCCACCCAGAGCAGCGGGGCCTCCAAGGATGTTCCATCTCCAGATTCATTTTACCAGCTAAACCAGAGGAGAAACTCGCCCCACCCCTTCCATACCCAGAACGCTCAGAAAGTGGCTTTGGAAAGGACTGGGGTGCCGGGCAGCCAGGGCACAGTGGCATGGCTGTGACCCAACCCTGAGAATGCATCCATTTTCAAAGACCAAAAGCAAGTGAGAGCCTCTTTTGCCCTCAGCCACCGGGGTCCTTGTCACAGCTCTGTGGGAATGTCATGCAGATGGAATCAGGCCGCTCACTGGGACTGTTCAATTAGCACTGGGTGAAAACTGCTAACTCGGAAATTTGATAAGAACTGCTCCCAGCCAGTTTTGAATCAGTTCTGCTCAGGACCAGACTCCCCTGCAGGGGCACAGCCTCACCGCAGGCCTGGGAGCCCTGGGGCTTGGCCCTGGCCTTGGGCCGCTCGCTCATGAGCCCTGAGCACTGAGCATGGAGTGTGGCCCCTTCTAAGCCTGAGCAGTGGTGGGGGGTGGGGGCGGCCACCCTCGCAGAGGACCTGCTGCCCTGGGAATCGGGGCGGGATGGGAATGATGGTTGGCTGGAGTTGAGGGGAAGCCGCCGGGGACGGGAAGCTTCAAGAGATCTTTGTTGCGGTTCTCGCCTAGGCCAGGCCGGGGTGGGGCCGGTGGCCTGGGAGCTGGAAAGTGGAGGCCGAGGGAGAGAGAGACCGAGAGAAAGAGCGCACTGCAAGCAGAGCTGGCCGGGGTGAGGGTGGGGGGCACAGGCAGGCGGATCGATGGGCGACCACCCACAGCCGGCCCGGCACCCCGCGGCCAGCAGCCAAGTGGAGGGTGCTGGGGCCGTGGGGCTGAGCACACGTCACAGCTCGGGCCTCTCGCTGACCCCTCTCCTCCTGGGCTTGCTGCAACCTGCGGAGTGTTTTGGACATTCCCACGAAACCACAGGGAAATGAATGGGGCCTAGTTCACAGGCATGGAAAAGCCCAGAGGAGAAGGCCTCTGGAGCCAGACATAACAGGCCCTGCGGGTGAGGCCGGAGCCAGGTTTCCTCTTCTGTGAGGCTGAATCCACTCCAGGGCCTTTCTATAGGTTCAGCGGGTGGGGCCCAGCTGCAGCGAGGCACGTTTCAGCCGCTTGTTTTTCTAGCTCCAAAGGAAGTCTCAAGAGGCTAGGCGTCCGGAGCGTGGGCCCTCGGGCCTTGCCAAAGGGGGGCCCAGTGGCTGCGGTAGGGAGGGGATGGGGGTTTGCTGGGGAGCTGGGCTGACAGGCAGAAAGCCCTTTGTCAGCGTAAAGCTAGCTGAGAAGCCGAGCTCCCTTCCCGAGGTTCAGGACTCTGCTCGAGGAGGCACAAGGCCGGTGCTCATGGCACAAAACTCCCCCTAAGCAGAACCAGGTGGCAGTGTGTGCCTGTGGCCTCGCAGAGCCCGGTAATTAGGGCTTGCTGGCTGCGCTGTGGTGTGGACGCACATGCCTTTCTCCACTTCTAGCAGCTGTCCAACTGGAATTAGAACCGCTGACCAGAGGAGGTGGGGCCAGGAGGCACGGCCACCTTCAGGAGCCATCGCTGTGACCCCTCAACAGCTTTGCTGTCCTTTTCAGACTCCCTGGCCTGGGGGACACTTTCATGCCTCAGCCCAAAACTATGAGGCCTGGCTCCATAGCCCTGGACAAGGGGCAGAGCTTGGTAAGGCTAGTAGGGGGCCAGCTTGGTCATCACTGACAATGGGAGAGATTAATTTTGATTTTAAAGTCAGACTTTGACCACAGAGATATTTGGGAGAGAAGAGTATTCCAGAATGTACAGGTGTCCCCCCTCTCACGTCCCCCCCCCCCCCCCCCCCCCCCACGGCAACAGACGATTAGCTAAGAGAGGATGAGACACGTGTTCCTGGGAACTCAAGCTACTTTGCTTTTGCAAGTTACTACATCCTTTTCTCACCTCTCCAAAGACACTCTTGTCCTCTCTGCTGCTGGGGAGCAGCTCCCCTTGAGCAGGGCATCAAGGCTGGAAGGAAGAACAAACAACTGCTGGTCTCAACCTGGGCTTTCCACACACCAGAGTGTGGTGGGGCTGTGGTCTGTGGACTGTGGTCTTTTTGTCTCCAATGTCTCCTCTACTCCCAACCAAGTGGAGGAGAGGGTTTTCTGGAATGAGCAAAAGGGAATCTGAGTCTTAAGGTAAGCACTGCTTCCTTGGTCACAAAGAGGGAATCTGTGTTCCAATGTCCCCATGCACTCTAGCCATCAAGACCTGTAGATGCTAGTGGCTACCTGGGTGGGCTCAGCCCTGGGGGAGGCCTTGTGGTTGGTGCAGTGTGCTGCTCACAGGCTGCCCCCGCCCCAATCCACTGAGCCCCGGTCATGCCAACCCCATGTATGTACCTCGCCCTAAGCCACGGGGAGGAGAGGGACAGGCAGAAAGCACTGGCACGGGGCCGTGGTCAGGGCCATCTGGGCTGTGAAACCGCTCTGGGGCACTGCTGAGGACATGGCAGGACAGAGCTTCAGTCTCTGAAAAGGCCCCTGTGGGGTGGGCTCCTCATCACCTAGACACATTATTTATGCCTTTGTTTATGAACAAGGGACATGTGGGTGCCACCAGCTTCCTCAAAGACAATACATCTTGTAAAATCTTTCAGACCCAAGAGTCTAGACCTGAGGGTCATCCTGGAGCTGGAACTTCGAGTCCTTAATGCTTGAGGCTGCTGGGGAGGGGGCAGGGCCACTGCTCCGAGGGTCCTCTGCCCAATCCAGCCCAGATGGGGGCCAAGGACTTGATGATGCCTCTTACCTCTGAGCTGCCACAAATCCTATGCTCTGCTAGCATGGCCTTGTGCTGGCTTCTGCAATCCCCCCCCCCCCCCCCCCCCCGCCCCAGCTCCTCACTCATGCCTGTCCCACACCAACCTCTCTGTGGCTGGTTCTTTACCTTAATCCCAGGGCCTAGGGAAGTATCTCGTATACACTAGGTACTCTCCAAATATATGTTTTTATCTGCAATTGTCTACTTTGTCTATGCAAGATCAATACCTCTATTTCCACAGCACTTTATGCTGTTTTCACAAGTCTTAGACTCCTCACTCTTCACATGAGCAAGGGGAGGCTCAGAGAGACTGGGTGACCCCTCTGAGCTCACAGACCAAGGACACAGACGTCCCGTCCACTGCTTTTTCCTCAGGTCATCTTGTGTAGCCTGCCCAAAGCTCCCTGAGGACTGGGCAGCAGGGTTTCCTGAGCGATGCCTGACCGAGGGCTCTGCTACAGTATTAGGGCCCCATAGAGCGCCTGCCCCGAGGCCACACTGGTACTGGGGTACAGGCCGCCGTGGTAGACTGCAACATCACTACAGTCCTTCTTCCCAACTGTCAAGGGCACCTCCTCCCTTCAGCAAGGGTTGCAGCAGCCACAGAGCCAAGGTCATTCATCTCAGCGACCTCAGAGGGACGGAGACTTTCCCAAGGACTGCTCCCTGCCCCGTGTCTGAATCTGGCCACACCGGGCAGGCAAACACATAAGGCCACCTACAGGCCTGGCTGGGCCGGGATACTTCTATAATCTTGGAAGTCTTATTTGCAGCCCTGGCTTAGCCTCTGCCTCTTTTCTGCTCAGGAATCAGAATTACCTGTATATCAGCACTTCCCCAAGGAAATGCTTCCTCTCATCTCTGTTGGGGCTCAGGCCCCCTCTGCGTCATCTCAGTGTTACCACTGGATGAGCACTGGTGCTGAGCACATTTATTTTTACTGCTCTAATCCCGACGGCTGCCCCGGGCACCACTCCTGCTTCTGGTAACTAGCTAAAGGCTCAAAGGTTCGGCCCATTTCACCTACAAACTTTTTTTTTGTTGCTGTTCTAATGCTATTGCTCCACCGGTTCAGAAGGGAGGGCAGAGCTTTCTGCAGAGCCATGGCCATCCTGACCCTCAGAACCTTGGTCTGAAAGCCTGCCCTGGGAGCTGCTGATCGGCAAGGGTATTTCCATCCTGAACTGAGTTGGGCAAAGAATCCAGGCCCCCTTTATGCTTATCCTGGTGAGTCCCATACTGTCAGAAAAAGCTCACTCAGTCTTGTTCAGCCAGTCCCATGGCCAGCCCGACTGTGGACAGAGCTCTTGGAGGGGCTGAGCCCCAAAAGAAAGATCTGGCTTCCTGCAGCTCTCTTGGTTCCTGTGCACCTGCTGGCTGGCTCCTGGCTTCAGCCTGGTGCCCCCACTAAGTCACGAGTGGGCACCTCTCATTGGCACCTCTGCTCCAGGAGTGCTCTTGGGGCCCAGACTCCCCAGGACCGCTTCCAGGCTCCTTGTGCTCCCATGGCCAAGGGCACGTGTAGGTCACAGCCAAGGGCATGTGTAGGTGGTAATAAAATGCTCAGGGAACAAACGAGGCATTTCAGAGAACTGATTTGCTTGGTGCTCCACAGACAATGTTGAGAGGAAAATGAGGCCTGTCTCTGGAGGTGGAAGTGGAGACAGCAGGTGGGCCCAGGAGTGGGGTTACAGTTCCCATGGCTTCCCTGTAGCTTATACCCACCGGAAGGCAGAGCATGACCTTGGCAGACAGAACCCAAGATGGCTTCAGCCAGCAGAATGGGACCTCTGGAGTCTGCTCTGATGAAACTCCTGCTTGCCTGCAGATGGTTATTGCTTAGACCTGACACGGGGTGATGATATGGCCAGGGCTCATTTGCTGGTCACCTGACAAATGAATACTCTTGTCCAAAGGCAGGCCACCTCACTCTCTCTAAATATGAAACCCGGTAGATTACAGAAAAAAAAAAATTCTCTCCTCCAGGCTGTTTCCACTGAACTAACACTTGTCTTATCACCCACTGGGATGTGGTATGTTGAGTCTGGCAGAGGTATTCATTAGCTAAGTGACTTTTAAAATATTGACTTACCGTTTTATGAACTAGGCTCAGAGTGGTTTAAATGGATATGTTCCTGTCCAGAGCCTCTGGGCTTCCCCAACATTATAATGTCTCTGCCTGGGCAACCTCCAGGACACACTGAGGCACCAGCTCTCCCTATGAAGGGTGGGTGAGGGCCAGCAGGGCGACTGCTGGTTTTTATCCCCACATCCACCCTCTGTCGGGCCAAGGAAAGCTCTCAGATATAGGCTGTGGGAAGACTCCAGTGCTTTCCGGGTGTTACCCTCAACTCGACCTTAGACCCAAGGCCAGAACAATCTGGATCAGGCCCTTTATCCCTCTAGGTGAGCTGGGTCAATGGTAAGTCAGACGGTGAGGCCAGCAGATGTCAAAGCTTGACTGGATCCAATGGTTTCACAAGTTCATCCTGGGGAGCCCTGTTTAACGAGGATTTCAAGACGGCTCTAAGAAAATTGCACCCAGTACCCAGGATGCTGACCAGATTTCTGTGTCAGGATGGTTTTCTGGGAGCTTCTTTAAAGGTCATTCATGACCGGGAGGACTAGTCCATTCCATCCTGACCTCTCTCAGGGTAAGAACTGCTCTTGCTGGCAGAGGCTGCTGCACCCAGGGCTCCCTGGCCTCAAACTGTCCCCAACTGGAAGGAGGCCCTGTCCAATGCCCTAGGGGGTCTATGTAGCTCCCCGACTACAGCTATCCTCCCACGCCCATGCCTCTCATCTCTCCATGCAGCTACTGCAGGGGGCGAGTGACAGTGCCCCCCCACCCCCAAGTTAATGGTGTCATGCCAGTCCACTCACTAGCAAACCTCTGTGAGACTCAAGCCTAGTTCCTCATATGTCACATTTGTGTATTGGTGGTATTACTGCCAGATGTCAACAACAGAGAGACTGGTGCTAGTTTGACCCAGACTTCCTTGCAGACAGTGTGCAGATCTGGTGGTTCCACTGCCAACCCTACATACAGTGGGTGCTGCTCCTTGCTCTCCCCGGCTGTCTGCCTAGGAATGGTGACACTCACCCTGCCGAGTGTTGAAGCAAGCTGTGCTTCATACCCTGGCACTGAGTTCTGAGGAAGCAGCAGCATGGTCAGTGCACGCGAGGGCTGTGAGTGGAGGAGAGCCACCCGTGCCCGATCTCCTGGAGATATGGGGAGAGGCGTTCAGCATCGATGGGCAGAACCATGCTCCTTCTAGCCATAGTTCTCTCACTCCAACAAAGGCTGACAAGCTGGAACACAGAGCCCCGCTGAGCTCCTCTCCTAGCTCCTGTCCCTCGGCCTGCCACCTGCCACAGAGAAACGTCCCCCCCCCTCGGTGGGCTGGGGCCCTCCAGACCTTATACCCTGCAGGGCCTCCCACACGGACACCCCGACCTCATAGGCACCGGGCAGCATAGGCTTTCCCACGTGGGATGGGCACGGCACTGAGAGCCTGCTCTGCGCACACTGCGTACCTCTACCATGGCCTTTGTCACTGCTTGAGAATGTGGTTTTAGGTGCCCACTTCCCCAAAGGGCTGCGCACTTCAGGGAGGAGGGCCTTTCTCACTGCCTGTGTTGGGCATAGTAGCTGGCACCAGCAGTTGTCCAATAAGGTTTGGTGGATCAGGAAGGAAAGGTGTCTAGATCTGGGCTGAAAATGCCTGGCAACTGGTTCTCCAAGCCACAAAACACATGGGCAGGACCCATGGCTCATGTGCTAGGGAATCTCCTTGAGGTCACTTTCAGAGTTTGGAGGTGGGAACGGACCAATCTGGCACACAACACAATTCTGGGTAAAGGGGTTTCCTGTGGTTCCCCCACTCTGGTCCATCTTTCCCAGGGATCTGACCAGTGCTGGCCTCAGGCCTCCAGGGAGGCTGGGTGCGGATGGCAAGGACGGACCAGGAAGACAGGGACTCTCCCTGTGGACGGACAGCTTCGCTTTCTCACCGAGCATAGTGGCAGCAACAACCTCCTACTCCTTGTTTGTTAAAGTCCAGAGGGAAAGGTCGGGAGTCATCCACCACAAGCTGCCTGGCTAACCTGAGGCAGGTTAACCTCTGACCTCCACTCCCTACCCTGCACACTTTCCCTTGTAAGGATTAAATGAGATAAACCATTTAACCTGGCATGCTGTTAAGTAGTCCATAAATATTAATTATTATCACCATGAAGACCTTAAGGTGACAAGAGTCTGGTGCTGGTCAAAAAAAGAATGTTAGGAATACAGGACACAGGTTGCCTGGGTGACTCAGCAATGGAGTGTCTGCCTTTGGCTCAGGTGTGATCCTGGGGTCCTGGGATCAAGTCCTGCATCGTGCTCCCCTGCAGGGAGCCGGCTTCTCCCTCTCCCCATGTGTGTGTGTGTGTGTCTCTCTGTCTCTCATGAATAAATAAATAAAATCTGGAAAAAAAAAAAAAAAAGGAACACAGAACATGATGGAGGAAAAGAGCAGAAAGCCCCGGGGATGGTCATGCAGTATTTCTGGGCACCTGTGGCATTCCAGGTGTTGTGCTGGGGGCTGGGCAGGGACGGTGACCTTGCCCTTGGGTGCGGAGGGTGAACACACACTCACCCCCTATCCCCTGTCAGAATTTTCTTGGAGTCACAAGCTGGTTCTTCCCTGGGGCTCCCACAGCAGTGCTTTTAGCACTTGTGGCAGTGAGTCCCTCAGAAGTCTGAGGAGGGAGGTTTTACCCTCACTCTCACCCTCTACCCACGAAAACTTATGCATCTCATTGCAAGGAGTTCATGGGTCACCAAGCCAAAGGCAGGAACCTGCCTCGTGGGACCCACACCCGAGGACTGGTTCTGAGAAGACAAACGGGCACATAAACAACACGAGAGTTAAGTCTGATGACATGGGGAGCTGGACAACACGCCAGGAAGAAGGCCCACAGGAGTGAAGAATCCCTTCAGCTTCAGGCATGGAACACCGAGGAATCTGATGGTTTCTTGGGATGCTTATGACTCAAAAGCTGGTGGCCAGCTAGATGGTCTTTCATCTGCGCTGAAGAAGAATGTGAGGGAGCATGTGGAGGTGAAACTGGAGGCGGTGAGAAATAAGGAAGAGCCTCCTGACATGACAAATGCACCGCATGATTCAGTTCACAGCTGGTTTTACAAGCACCAATTTGTCGTGCTTCTTTGGAACTCAACTGCACGCAATCTAGAATATTCAAGCAAGGGGCAGAACCAGGAAACAAACACCAAAACAAAGCCGGTGAGTGGCCAACACAGGTGCAGGGGCTAGGCGTCCTCCTTTGCCCCTCACCGGGAGCCCTTCCTCCTCTTGAGCAACGGTTCTAAGCACCTGACTCAGCTCCCTGAGTCCACACCCCCCACGGGGCCTCATGCTCCTGGACAGCGGTGAAGTGACAACCGGCCCTGCTTGTAACCAGACACACAGGCAGATGGGGCGGCGACTCAGCAGGTTGAGTGACCACACATATTATGGAGTGTTTTGTGTGGGGAGAAAAGGCACGGCACAGCATGCTAGACCTCAAGGAAAACATTTTTATAGCACGATATAAACACTGTGAATAATCCCAGATTACTAGAAAGGGCTCCGTTTACGTCCAGTTAACACTACTAAAGCAAACGGTAGGTGTATAAACTTAAACTTTTGGTGCTTGGAAGAATGAATCTCTTTCCAGGTGAAAATAATGTTCCAGAGAATAGGTTAGAAGCTTCCAGATGACTCAGACATTAAGGTATTTATCTAAGGATCACAGCTGGCCTACCCCTGTACGACATGTCAATGAGAAGTGCAGTGTGAGGAAGCCACGTAAGAGTCTGGGCTCCTGGGACAGATAGTGGTGCCCCAGCATTCAGAGAGGGAGTTGGTGACGGGGGGGCGGGGGGGGGGGGTGTGCTTGACGCCACTGCCTCTGTGCAGTGCGAGTACTTGTGCCTCTGTGCACTTGCGAGTACTCCCCGCAGCCCTTCAGTTACAGGTGATGTGAGCAGGGTCCTCAGCTCCAAGAAATTCACCACGTCCTCTGTCATCTCGGGCCACTCTCACGGTTGGTACTTGCCCCCTGTGAGGGTGGGTGACTGACTGCCTGGGCTTTGGGGATAGATGCCGTGTCTCACCTTGGAGCCTGGCCTAGCAGTGCCTGGCATGTCCTTGGGGCAGACATGGGGTCACATGAGGCTGGCCTAGGGGCAGCTCCAGGTCAGCAGAGGGGTTCATTCTGGGTCTGGGAGGCCTTGCTGTGCTGAGTTCTCAGAGCAGCTGCATATGTTGGCCACTTCCTGCCACTTGACTCAATGGCCAGGCGCGGGGAGCTTGCGCTGAGTCACTCTGTGAGATCTCTCGTCACCTGAGTGCCTGCCATGGAAGCAGTGTGCTCAGAAGAGAGAGTAAGTCGTGTTCAATTCCTCTTCAATAAATGAAGCAGCCTCTAAGTGATTTCTATTAATTGATGGCCTTTGTCATCAAGCACAGCAATCCCTTCAGGCTCTGGAGGCTTCCTGCCCAACCACCAAGAAAAAGCCACAATGCCCCAGAGAGCTGGGGAGTGGCAGTGAAGACGGATCAGGAACACTTCCCCGCAGAGAGCACAGCCAAACGCTGAGAGAGCCAAGCACGTTCTGGTTATTTGCCAGGCAGCTGTAGGAGGTGACAGCCACGGGCACCTTTCTTTAGGCTTGGAGCCAACACACAATCCTGTGGCTTGGTTTTCGTATGGGCTAGCCTCCCTGAGAGTACCTCAGGCCTCTGCGGCCTGGGCCGGGGCTCTGGACTTCCATGCACCCCAGACAGGATGTTTATGCAGAGGCACTTGCTACTCTAAGTATCTGAACATGCCCTAGAGTCCGGAGCAGCACACCAGCATGGAGGGAGCTGGAGGTCATACCCCACATGCCAGAAACTGGCCTAGTCATCAAACGGGATTGGCCTCAATGTTGCCAGCCTCTTCTAGAACCCCCCTAAAGTCTTGGAAAGGGACAGGCCTCCTTGGGTTTAAAAACTGCCCAGCTGAACTATCAGCTCATAAAACTAGCCTTCGAGGCCAAAGAGAAGTCTTCCTTCCAGAGATGCAGAGAAAGAGGCAGGAGTCATGCCAGAACATTCTGAAAAAGGTATGGATACAGCAGGTAGACATACAGAGAAAACAAATCTGTTAATTCTCTCTCCTAGGTCAAAGCATGTCACCGCATGCTAAAAAGCATCTGGAAATAAAAAATAACTGAAGGGCTCCGAGTCATGCTGGGTTGCTGCAGCCCCAGCAGGCGCCCCAGAATGTAGAGACTGTGGTCTGTTGCAGAAGATGCATAAAGGAAAGGCAGAGCTGTACAAAGGACATTGAGCTCCAGAAGGAGAAAAAGTTGTTTGCTTAATGTAACCCTGTGTTAAATTAACCAAAGAAACATCTACTCTTTGTTATAAGGTCTTTGAGAGTTTCAAAGTATTCAGTTTCGAGAGTTCTTGGTGTCCTAGAATTTTCTGTCTTGCAGGGAAATCTCCCCGGTCATCCTTGGGTAGTTATTTGGGCTGCAAAAGGAGAGGTGTAAGAATAATGGGGACATTCTTACTGAGGCTTGGGCCCAGGGAGCCCCTGCCAGCCCCAGGGCCTATTTGGGTTTAGTTCTCTACCCTCCCTGTCCTCTGTCTTCCCCTCTCCACATCTCAGCGGGGAAAGATTCTGTGCATCTGCACAAGATTCAGAATCTTCAAATTGGGACAGCTGACACTGCAAAGGGCTTTAATATACAAGGTTCTACTCCACAACCCGAGCCACCTGATGGGAGGAAAGCCTTCAGTCTCCACGTCCTATCCCCTGGCATCAGATAAGAGCTTGAGTGGCAGGAGCCTGAGAAGGCCCTGGCCTGGTGGGTGGCTCAACCAGGTGGCTGAGGAGAGATGCAGGTGCAGCCCTTCAGGGTCTCAGGCAAACCGGGAGGGCGCCTTTCAGCGTGAGACTCCCAGCTGCCCACATTTGCGTCCATGGCAACAGAAGTCAGAGAAAGGTGGGATGGGGAAGAGGACAGTGATATAAGGGGATTTGGAGGCAGAGGAAGAAGATGTTACATGTATCTGTGAGGTAGTTTAACAATGCTTCTCCAGGGAATCTGTGACAAAAGTGATAGTTTTGTGACCTTGGAGATTTCTCATTCAATATTCTAGCAGGCAATCTGGGAGGGGTGAGAATAATTTGGGGCTTTGGGTCTGACACATCTGTTTGAATCCCTGGTCAGCTATAGGTCCTTCTGTAAAGTGGACAAGGCAAAATATTCCTCACAAAGTTACAATGAGACACAGTCTTGGGATAAACATCAATTTCTGTTCTCTTAAAACACTGATTTCATTCACCCAGCTCTTAGCCTACAAACTACCACTGCCACATTTCAAACCTAAAAGTATTTCCATACTGAAAGCGCATCTTGGGGAAAAGTAAAATCAGGTGTATATAAAAGGTAAGATTTCATAATCTTATGGGAGCTTGTGGCAAAAACTCCTTTCTGAGATCAGGAATAAGACATGGATGTCTGCTCTCATCACTTCCATTAGACACTGTACAGCACAATAATGCAAGGAAAAGAATTATATGGTGTGAGCATCAGGAAGGAAAAAGTAAAACTGTTACTACTTGTGGATGACAGGACTGGGTATAAAAAAAAATCAAAAAGGACTTATAAATTATTTGGGTTTTATAAATAAATTTAGCAAGATCAATGGATACAGGATCAATACAAATAAGTTGTATTTCCACAAGTCGGCAACAAGGAAAAAAGGAAATTTATAAATACCACTTAAAACAGTATGATAAATGATCAAATGCCTAGGAGGAACCCAATACAAAATGTAAGACTTCTACATAGAAAATTATAAGACAGAATTGAGACAAATTAAAGAAGACATAAAGAGCAGGATATACCATGTCTGTGGAGTAGGATATTCAGTATCCTAACAGTATCAGAAAATCCCAAAAGGATTTGTGGATGCAAAGTAATCTCAATGTAAATCCCAGCAAGGTTGGGTGCATGTGTGTAGCAACTGACAAACTGACCCTAACATTATTAATATGGGAACGGAAAGGGGCAAGAACAGCCTAGAAGAGGAACAAGGTGGGAGTGTCTAGCTCTACTGGAGATCAAGACTTTTAACAAAGGTACAATAATTGAGACGGTGTGGCATTGGCACAGGAGCAGACATACAGAGCATGAAGTGAAACAGACCCCCTGACAAAGGTGGTACTGTGCTTCAGCAGGAAAGTCTCTTCAACAAATGATGCTAGGTCAACTACATAAATTCATGGGAAAAATGAAACTTGCTGTACCATATTCCAAAATCAATTCTAGCTACATTATAGATATAAGATTGAGAATGTAATAGAATAGAGCTTCTAAAATTAATGTAGGAAAAGTTTGATGGTGAATTTTGTGTCGACTTGCCTGGCCAGGGAATGCCAGGATTAAACATCATTTCTAGCGTATGTATGAGGGTGTTTCCAGCATGGGTATAAGCACTTGAGTCAGTGAAGTCCATAAAATAGACTGCCTTCCCAAAGGTGGGTGGGCATCATTTGCTCTGCTGAAGGCCTGAATAGAACAAAAGTCAGAGGAAAGAGGAATTGATCCCTTTTTCTGTCTTATTGTTTGAGTGGGGGCATCTTATCTCCTCTTCTCCTGCCCTCAGACTGGAATTTATACCATCGACTTTCCTGGTTCTTAGATCTTCAGATTCCACTAAATCACCACCAGTTTTCCTGATCCTCCAGCTCGCAGATGGCAGATCATGGGACTTCTCAGCCTCCATAATCACATGAGCTGATTCCTCCTAATAAATCTCATTTTATACAAATATATTGATATATAAATATAATATACTGGTTCTGGTTCCCTGGAGAACCCTAACACAAGCAAGTCTTCAGGATTTTGATACAGATTTCTTAAATGGGATATAAAAGAATTAACAATAAAGAAAAAGATTGATACACTAAACTATATTGAAATGGGGAACTTCTGTTCATTAAAACTCTACCAAAGAGAGTAAAAAAGCAAGCTACTGATTAGAAGATATTTGCAACATGTATAACCAACAAATGACTCGTAATTAAAATAGAACAATAAATCAACAAGAAAACCAGAAAACCCAGTAGAAAAATATACTTGAAACTTGAAAAGACACACTACAGAATGGACAATAAACATGAAGTCTCATACACTGCTGGTGGGTTAAGCCGGGAAACCACTTGGGAAAATTGCCTGGCAGTGTCCACTAAGGTGGATATTTTTTCTATGATTCAGCAACTTCACTCCTAGGTATACACTCAGTGATGTATAATAACCCCAGACTGGAAGCAACCCAATGTCTGAATCATGTAGACTGGACGACACGTGATGGATTCATACAATGTAAAGTCTTCCAGCAATGAGAACAAACAGATGTAGCTAGATGCAGCAACAAAGATGAATGCTAACAACATAATGCTGAAAGAAAAAAAAATCAGACATGGAAGAGAGTATATGGGGATGTGGGGCCAAACAAATCTGTAAGTGTTAGAAGCTGTGATGGTGGATTCCTTCCTGGAGGAGAGCAGGGTATGGGGGAAGCTCCCAGGCACTGAGATGTTCCATTTCTTGATTTGAGTAATACTTATATGGGTGTGTTCATTTCTACTCTTTGAACTAGATGCATAGGATTTGTGGGCTTTTCTCTGTGTACATCATGGTTGACAAAAATAAGTTTTACAGGTGAGCTTACCGTAAAAATCTATTTTCCAGTGCATGTGCTATGGAAGAAAACAGCAGAATGGAGCCCCCCTTCCATGTTGAGACATTGATTCATGTGCCTGTGCGAGTGCACTAATGAGTCTGCACAATCTCCCCACTGTTGCTGGGTCCAACACTCTTACTCTGATGGGTTCTGGACTTAGAAAGCCAGCAGGAGGGGCCCCTGGGTGGCTCAGTCAGTTAACCATGTCTGACTTTTGGTTTCAGCTCAGGTAATGATCTCAGGTCTTGGGATAGAGCCCCACATTGGGGTGTGCACTTAATACGGAGTCTGCTTGAGATTCCCCTGCTTGCAGTTTGTGCTCTCTCTCAAAGAAATAAACAAATAAAATATTTAAAAAGGAAAAAGAAATCAAGGCAGCAAGAGTCGAGCAGCTAGAGATTCCTCTTTGGGCTGAGTACTCTGGCCCACAGCATGGGAAACCACTGCTCACGCAATCCAGTGCTCTAAAACCTGACTTCATGCTCCCTTCCTCCCCCATTCTCTCAGTGGGCAGAAAAAGGGTGCTGATTGCACACGGCTGACCAGGAGTTTCTCTCTGCCCTGGCCAGCTGTGGCTTGCATTACATCTGCAGGAGACTGGGTGACTGTAACCCAAAGGTCACGTAGGCAGCGCAGGAGGCAGCCACGCTGACCCAGGCCTTGCTGTCCTCCCTGCCGGGGGCCCAAGGGCAGTTTCAGCATTTCTCTGTGTTGCTGAGCCAGCCCCTGCCTCTGCCTGAATCATTTGGTGGATACTGTATCCCAGGGAGAAGGCTACTTGCCTCCACCTCCCGTTTATAGCTTGATCTTGGGCAGGACGCCGCTCAGGGAATCGGTTCCCCTCTCTGTAAAATGAGAGTGTTGATCCTGGCTTCCCTTTCTATAGGGAGAGATGAAGTCAAATGTACACTGCAGTGTTGGCATCCAAGGTATGGATGCTGTGTGGAGTGAGGCAGTGGGAGGGACCAGCGAACCACCCACCATCTCTCTGCATGGTGCGAAAGAGGGAGAAGCGTACCCCCCTACCCCCCATCACCATCTTGACTGGGGCAGCCTGAGCTGGAGTTGTGGCTGCACCGCACAGTGCCCAACACTCATGGCTGTGATGGGAAACGGTGAGCTCACACCTGTACTGGACGTAGCCAACCCCAACACGCATGCTGCAGCTGCAGGCCTGCTCCCGTGAGGTCACCCCTGGCACCTGTCTCTGGTTGCAATGCCTCCAGCTCCCCATTCTCCTAACTGAGGGCTTCACTGGGAACAAGAAAGGCTTTCTTCATTCAGTTGGACCCTGGCAGTGTCGGTGGGAGGTCTGGGGGCTCTCAGGTAACGTCACCACTTAGCCCGAGGAGCTGGCAGGAGGTCCAAGGTGCGGACACAAGGTGTCATTTCCAAAGCACTGGGAAGTGTTGGTGTTGGTTTGAAGTCGTTAAGGCTGCTGGGAAACACCTCCTCTGCTTATTTGAGGTGAAGGAAGAGAACAAGAATCAAGCAGAGTGGAGACAAATTATCGGGGTTTTATCTGGGAACCCCTGCTCTCTTGCCCGCCCCAGTGTGGCAGCCATGGAAAGGCGCCTCTCAGACCTCCAGCCACAGGAGCATAAACCACCCTACAGCTGGGCTGCAGCCTCTCCAAGCCACCACTGCACTGGTGCCGAGGTGCACTTCCCCGGGGTTGCTCTGGCAGGTGACTTTAGCTCCATGGCTTCCCATGGACCTGGCTGCAGCCTGCGTCTCTCCCTAGCCAGGCCTCCTCCTTCCACCTCCTCCACAGGGGCCGAACTGTGTGGAGGGCTGCAGACTGTCTCCCTGCCCTCTCCTGCCGCCTTCTCTTCTGATGCTGCCCTGGCCTCTGCTTGTCGGCAGATGTGAACAAACACAAGCAGTGTCGCAGTGGATAAAAGAAGACAGGCAGAGTGTCCCCTGCCTCCTTTCCGGCAGCCACGGCCCTGACTAGGACTAAATGCCAGTATGACAGTCCTGCTGGGGGAGTGCTGGGCCTGATAAGAGAGGAAAGAGATTATATACCATGAGCAAGACTTAGCCGGCAGGATTTGAGGGCTTAATCAAAGGGGCCAGGAGATCAGACAAGATGAGCAAGAATTCATGGACTTAGGGTATTTCATGGGATGTGCAACTGAGCACCCTGGCAAAGGGCCTAGACACACTGCTCCTGGGGTGCTCCTCAGAAGCCCTAGAGTGAGTGATAGCTAAGGCTGAGAGAAGTGGGAAGGCATGAACTGCCCTGGCAGACAGCAGAGGAAGGAGTAAAGAGGCTGAGGGAAGGGGCCATGCTGGACTGGAAGTACTGCTGAGGTCAGAAGACCCCGCAGAGACCTCTGTTCACTCAGGGCCTCTGTGGGAGGACACTCCTTCACCACCATCATCCACAATGCACTAGGAGAGGAAGATCAATCATTAAGGAGTTTGCTGGTACCATGCCTCTGTAGGCTACAGAGGACAGCAGGAGAGGCCATCACAGAGCTGGGCTCTAATGCTCCTGGGGATGACGCTGCCTGAGGTATTAGAGGCCAGCAGTAATGTGGCACCGGCCCCTCTGAACTGCCAGTGCCGGCTACTGCTAGGATTCTTCAGACTCCTAAGTGTGCAGTGGCCAGGAGATGACAGGAGCAGTCACCATGGGGGTAAAGGGAGGGATAACCCACTCTGATCAGAGGAGGGGCAGGCGGAGGTATGTGGAACTCAGGGGCACCTTCTGGTGCTCCCTTGCCCCACTGTGAGTGGACACACAGGCATGTGCCAACCCTGGCTTGAGAAGGATATGACAGCCAAGAGCTTGGAAACCTCATGAGGCAGGTTTGGGTCAAGCCACCAGCTAAGCTGCCAAGACCTGCTGAGGCTCTGGGTGAGGGTGAGAAAAATCTGAAAGGGACAGTGGGGGAGAGGGAGGGGAGGACCAGTAGGGGCCCCAGGTTCCATTCCCTGATGGAGGCGGTAGTTTGTCCCATTGACTTCTCCTTTCAAAGCTCCTCCTTTCAAAGAGAGGCCCACAGGAACCACAGAGGGGTTGCTCCCCAGGTAGTGGAGCACAGAGGCCGACACATGTAGTACAAGGGGTGGGCTGTGGCCATGAGAAGACCTGGGTCACTCCAAGCACAGCCGGGATCTTGAGGCAGGCCGGCTTCCATGGGATGTGAGATTCCTCCAACAAACAAGGCTGGTTTGAGGCCTAAGATTTCTTGGAATCATGCTGCAGGCTGAGCCTCTACCTGCCAGCCCTCCTTTCCTCGCTCCCTGCTTCACGGGGGCAGGTGCCATGGCCTGCAGCCCTTCATCCCCCTGTGCATCTCTTGCATGCTAATCCTGACTGGGAGGCTACTAGTCAGTGGACCTGAGCTCACCTGTCATACCTGTCATGTCCTCTATGAGGTAAACATGAGAACAGAAAGAGAACCCGGTGTGATGCTAAGCTCTCTGACCCTTGGTCTGCTGTGATGGTGCCAAGAGCATCCTGAGACCAAAGCAAGGATGCTGACTGAGCAGGCCAGTCCCCTGGGCAGGCCTGCATGTGGGGGAGCCCCCAGGTTCAGAAAGCACCATTTGCTCAGAGGCTAGGGGAAAGAAGCCAGGTGGCCCCAGGACCCTGCCTGAGCTCTGTTGCCAGAAGGGCCAACAACCTGAGTGATGAAGTGCCCACGGGTTGCGGAGAGCAGAGGACTTGAGGACTGGCACTGCCCTCTCCTCTGGAAGGCTGCAGTGCTGCTGTCTTCAACACGGGTTTACAAAGATGGGAAGGCACCTCAGCTGAGGAAAATCAGTCCCGCAGGGAAGCTTTCTCAGACACCTCTAGATGTTGGCTATTTGATATGGGTTTCAAGGTGCCAAAATGAGTTATCTAGCAAGTCAGGAAAAAACAAAAGATTTAGTTTCATTAAGTTTAGCAAATGAACCTGTCCCAATAGTAAGATGGAGGTGGGGGAACTGGCTGTGGGAGTGAGGTAGTCCCCGGACCAGGGCGAGGCCTGGCTGCCCACAGCGGGAGGAGAGGGCACTGCGAAGTCACAGCCAGGGTCTGCCGGGACCCAAGGCATGAGCCACGCAGGCATGTACAAGGGTGACAACCGCGCTCAATAACTGTTGACACAGCCACATCACACATGACCTCATTTCATTCTCCCCCAGACCTGAGATGTATGGTCATCATGTTCCTAATGGAGAGGCTGCATCCCAGAGAGGACAATGACCTGCCCTGGAGAAGACTGACAAGACACAGGTTTGTGATGAGAGGTCAGGAGCCCATTGTATCAGACCATGCGGTCTGCTCCCCCAGGGGTCCACAGGGATTGCCAGAATTGAGAGAGAGCTTTTAGGGCAGACCTGCCAAGGAGAGGCTAGAACTAGAAGCTACCCCCTCCCTCAGCTCCAAGATTTAAGTTGTGGAGAGAAAGGCAGGTGGTATGAAGGCACAGCATGGGCTTTGGAACTGGCTAGTATTGGGGTAAAATCCAGGCTCTGCTCTTGACCATGGTGTGACCTTGAGCAGGTTAACCTCCCTCTTTAAAAAAGAAAATCTATAAAATTATGAAGATAAGATCTGTCTTGAATAGCTTTGGAACTAGAAATAACCCAGATAAGCCTGTAGCCTCATGTTGGTGATTTGTGGGCATTCAGAAGCTGGTAGTTCCTGTCACTATCACACTGCAAGGTTCAGAAACTTGAGCGGTCACTGACAAAGTGTCTGGCATATTTAATCCTCATCATAATTATTACTATGCCTCACTCTCAGGCAAAACACGGTAGGCAGTTGATATAAATGACTATAATCACTACTATATTTACAGAGTTAAATCAAATTTTTATAGCTTCTTTCTTCTACATGTTAGTTCAGAATTCATAAACTATCCAAGGAGACAGTTTTCCCTGATGTCAGGAGCAATTTAATCCTCATCGTAATCCTACAACGAGTAAAAAGACAAAGGGGGGAAAGAGATTTGACTCCCCAGTAGCCAGGTTCCCTCTCTAAAAGATTAGAGGTCCCCCCACCCACTTCCTTCATCAGGTATTATTTGCCAGGTCCTGGGCTAGGCATGAGAGACGCTGAGGTGAATAAAACAAGGCCCTGACCTTATAAGGGCCCAGCACCATGGGGGTAGCAGCAAGTGAACAAACCATTGCCTGAACTGCACCGTGCTCAGTGCTGGAGAACTGGACAGGTGAGCTGCAGGACCATGGAGAAGGGGCAGTGGCTTCAGCCTCTAGTGCCCGCTATTAGGGGCTGGAATGCTTCCTGGAGGAAGTTTGTTAGGGGCTGGAATGGTTTCCCAGAAGACGTAATACCTAGCTAAGAGTGGAAAGAGAGAAAGGGGCTACCCAGATGGGTGGGGAGAGGGCTGTAGGAAAAGGTGGGGATCTAGAAACAGGGAGCAACCCGGTCACACAGAGACATGTTGCACATGAGAGAAGGTGGTCTGGTAGGCGTGGGATGCAGGGAATGCTGCAGCAGGTGGGGGCCCAGCCCCTCCCACTAGCCCAGGGCCTCTGAGGGCCTCTGGAGTGTTCAGTTAGCTCTGCAGCCTTGGTGCAGAGGACTATACTGGTCCCTCGTGGAAACTCTCCGAATGCTTGAAGAATGCGTGAGTGGTGGTCAGATTTGCATTTTAAAAAGTTCATTCAGACTTCGGGTTCTGACAAGATGGTGGACTAAGCTGATGTGGGCCTCTTTCCTGACACGAACACAGAGAAATGATGGATAAAATATATGGGAAGAATATTTAAATATAAAACTGAGCATGGAGAATAATGGGACAATGCCCAGGTAGCTGAAATAAAGAGGAAACCAAGTCAAAGCCAGAATCGTTACCATGGCAACTGGAGCTGGGATTATCAGACTCTGATATAGTTACAGGAGCTGGGATTTCTTTCTTTTTTTTTTTAAATTTTTATTTATTTATGATAGAGAGAGAGAGAGAGAGGCAGAGACATAGGCAGAGGGAGAAGCAGGCTCCATGCACCGGGATCCCGATGTGGGATTCGATCCCGGGTCTCCAGGATTGTGCCCTGGGCCAAAGGCAGGCGCCAAACCGCTGCGCCACCTAGGGATCCCAGGAGCTGGGATTTCAATGTCCACTGGAGGAAGAAGAACTGGCCAGGGAACTGGACTTAAGAGCCTCGCAGAAAGCCAGGAATCCAGGAAGGGCTGTTGGTCTTTATTTTATATTTTTTTATATTTTATATTATTTTATATTTATTTGTTCTTGAGACACAGAGAGAGAGGCAGAGACTTAGGCAGAGGGAGAAGCAGGCTCCTTACAGGGAGGCCGAAATGGGACCAATCCCCGGACCAGGATCACACCCTGAGCTGAAAGCAGACACTCAACCGCTGAGCTACCCAAGCATCCTTGGCTGCTGGTCTTTAAACAGGGACCAGGAAGACCTTTCTCACAACCCAGAGGGTATCTGTATGTGGTGTGGAGCAGAGGTTTCTCCTTTGCAGAAAGGAGATCCCCATCCTGTGCTGCATGGGTGGGGATAGAGGCTGAATACACGCTACCCAGGTACTGAGAATCCTGAGCCAAGCAGTTCATGACAAACCAGCTTGGCCTCTGGAACTCCTGGGGTCTTGGCAGAACAAATGCCAAGGTGATGAAAACACATATCCACAACCCATGGCTCCCATGGTGTAAACAATCCCTTAAGACAGTCTCTTGATAAAAAGGAACAAATCACATGAAGAAATGAACCACCATGAAGGCAAGGCAACAGACACAAGACATGGGAGAACTGGTACCCTTAAACTAGAAATAATCAAACACTCTCAAAGATGCTATATGTGTCATCAAAATAAACGAGTTGAAAGGAATAGAAATCATGATTAAAAACTAGGACACTGAAAAACAAAAAACAAAACTTAATAGGCTGATTTAAAAAAGCTCCAAATAGAAGTTCTAAATATTAAAAAAAAAACCCTCAAGTTTGGAAGGAGTATTGAACAGGTGATTATGAATAGCTACAAGAAGATTAGTAAACTCACAGGTGTTTTTGAGGAAGTGCTGGAATACATCACTGGCAGAAAGGGAGACAGAGAAAAAAGGAAGAGAGAATAATATGGGAGGTTTCTAACAGGAGTTCTAGGAAAGATCAAAGAGAATCAAAGAGATAGCAGAGAAGAATTTCCAAAGTGAAGAATGACACTGAGTCCCCAGCAACCTGATAAAGATGAATTCACTCTCAGACTGCAGTAAGACTGCAGAATGTCAAAGTCAAACATGAGGACTTAAAAGCAACCAGGAGGAAGAGCCATGCAAAGCTCCCTCAGGCAGTACAGAGGACAGGCTGGAGGTCAGAGAGCCAGAGGCAGGGAGAAGCCTTCTAGGAAGCTCCCTGTCCCCGGCAGTGGGAGGAGGGTAGTGGGGATGGAGGCAAGGGAACATTCTGGACAAAGTTCTCCTCGGGGGAGGAGCTGCAGTGAGGTCCACTATTTACACAAACTCTTCGAGGCCCTGGAGCAAGTGTAAGTCATCTTTTGTGCCCCAGTGCCCAGCACAACATGTGGTGTGGGGCAGGGGCCTGATGAATGTATAAGTGACTTCTCATGAATCACTTATTCGCCCTTTGAGGCCTTGCTTTGTGAAGAGATTTCCAAACCCCAGTGTGAGAAATGAATCTCAGAGAGTTCCAGATTCACTGGACTGCTTATTAAAGGTGGTAAAGTTTTCTGCAACAGAAAAAAAGAAGATCCCGGGTGGAGACTGGCAGCACTGGCCGGGGTCAGGGGAGAGGCCTCACCTCTTTTAGGTACAGATGTGACCAGCTTTTGGGAGGCTGAGGGGATAATTTGAGTGAAGAGCTTTAAAATCTAGTTCCAGGCACAACAGGGAAGCTTCTTCTAATGGCCTTGGAGTTTAAGAATATTTACCTGATGACTGTGCCCTCCAGCCCAAGAAGAGGGAGGATCCAAGTCCAGCCGGATATCAGATACAGACAAGTCCCAGGGCCTGTCCTCCCTGGAGCCCAGGGGCAAGTATGAGCCTCTTTATGCAGATGGAGAACAGGAAGCCATGGAACCAAAAATTGGGGTTATCAGGATGTTTCCAGGGAAAATAAAAAGCAGAGTGCTTATTTTCAGGGCCACTCCATTTGAAAAGAAAGCAAAAGACCACTGGGGTGAACCGTCTAACACTTTCAATAATTATTCACAACACTTTCTTTGCTGATGGACTGAATTTGGCAGAGCTGAATACTAAAATGACTCTGAATTATACTATGGGGAAATGCCCAGGTGAAAGCAGTAGTTTCAATAATTAACTGTACCAAACTAATATTCAGACTTCAAGCTAATTTCTTGCATATGTAGAACCTTCTCCTCTGCTGCTCTTGTATTCATGTTACTTGGCTGAGGCAACAAGGACTCCTTAGGGCTCAGGGTGAAATACCCTCATTTCCCCCACACCACTGTTACACCAATATCGGGGTTCAGGCACTCTAGGGGAGATGACTCTAAAAGTGACCAGAGGAACCCAGACAGGGCAGAGTCCAGGGGAGAGGAGAAAGTCACAGTCAAGCTCATGGCGTTCTCCATGCTTTGCTCCGCAATTCAGTCCTGGGCAGAGGTGGGTGCCTTTAGACAGAGTGCTTTGCCCACAGCCGGGGGCTGCCGGAGGCAGGTGCACCAGCCTCTTCCCTACTCCTACTCTGGTAGCAGCAGTCACAGCTCATGGATGCAGCCCTGCCGGCGCTGGGAAAACAGAATGGAAGTCATGAGGTAACTTTCCTGTTTGGGAAGGAGAGGAATCAATGCTTACGGTGGGCACTTTATATGCTGGGCTGTGACGATGTCTTTAACATGCTATTCCAATCCCCAGGACAATCATTCCCCCAGTTATGGCAGAAAGTATCATTAGTCCCATTGTTCTTAACACAGGAAGAAATCCGAGGCTCAGAGGTTAGGAAATCTGTCCACAGATTGAGGACGAACCGCAAGACTGCCACTAAGACAAGCAAGAGAGAACCAGAGAAGGGGCATTGAGATGTCTGATTGCCATGGTTTCCCAGATTGTGGCTCCTTTCCAGTATCCTACACAAATGCTTTCTTTTCCACGTCTCTGGGGACCAAAGCTTATCAATATTCACAACCCCTAAATTCTCCTCTTATGTCACTTATTCTGATGACATGCCAGGAGTTGGGGATCAGGCCAAGAAACAGAGTTAGGCTATTTTCCTCTCTCAGCTCCAGAGACTACCTAGGTTGTTGTCACTGCACCTCTGTACTGCGACAAACATAAAGGAAGGAAGGCTGGTGTCATCCTCCCAGTGAACAAAAACACTGCCAACCTTTTCCCCAAAGAGCACAGTCAAGGCAGAACTGGAGTCTTGCAACACCCCTGGGCTGAAAGATCTGTTTCTGCTGCCATGGTCTGTGTGTGTGTGTGTGTGTGGGGGGCTACCAACCATGCCATCCAACAAGCACCAACCCAGGGAGCGCAGGGCAGCACAGACAAGCAGCTTATGACTGATGTTTCTCTTACTCCCTAGTGATGTTTGCACTTGCCACTGTGGGCTTCTCTCAATGGTCCCCACCTCTCCCTGGACCTAGGCAGGCTGGCCCTGCTTCTCTGCTCAATTAAGCATTATGAGAAGCTGAGATGGTATCTCTGATGGCCTAGAAACCCTGAAACTTCCAGAAACAGTGCCATCCAAGAGGACAAATGATGGTGTTGAGGGCACTTGGTCAATCCTTCCTAAATGATGGATTTGGTAGGAACAACAGCTTACCATGGCATCCTCTAAAGATAAATGACAAATAAGAGTCATGCCTTGAAAGTGATACCAATGGAGATTTGGTCATGAAGGCACCAGTCTTCCACCCATAACAGAGCAAGAGTTCTTCAGGAAGACCCTTTTCTCTTCTGGAATGTAAAGGACAGTTCCACTGGCCTGTGCCTATTGGATTCTTTCCACTGGGTACAATTAACTAGCTTGGATATTTAAATAATTAGTCCTCAAGTCCAGGTTGGGACTGATCCTGTCACTGACCAGGGTTTCCAAAAGTAGCAATGTGGGACATTTAGTCTCTTCTCAGAGCAAATGTGATCATCGTGACTCCTCATGTGGCTGTGCCAAGTGACCTGGAGCAAGTTACTTATGATCCCTAGACTTCAGCTTCTGCAAACCCACCAGTGATAACAACAGAAGAAAACTCTTCAGGCTGCTATGAGGATTACACGGGATAACAAATGTAGAGTCCCCAGGAGTGTGCCTGCGGCCCAGCGGGTGCTCACTGGTAGCTGCCATTATCGCCCATCATCACCACTGTCACTGTCATCAGCAGGCACTTGCCACCACTTCACTGTCTCACAGATAAAAGTGCACAGTCAGAGAGGCAGTCTGTGGTGAAGAAAAGAGCTGCTGTGACAGCCTGCCAGGTGTCACCTTTCTAATGACAAGATTACCAACTTAAATCTCTGTAAGTGCCCAGAAATTTCCCAATTACAAAATTCACAAGGTAGACTAACACAACAAGACCTATCCACAGAAGTACAGTCAGACATGACAACAGCACAGGCCAGAATCACACAGTGAACCAAATTAGCCAGTGTGTCATTGCGGAGTGGGCCGGGACTGGGGAGGGAGGTGTTCCCTAGAGGAGAGCTGAAGTCTAGAAGGGAAGGTCTACTTCTGCATATACTTCTAATATCTCTCATATCAGTACTTCAAGTCCTATATTTAGGAGTCAAAGAGATCTTACAGGAGAAACAGTTTTGGGCCGGCTGCTTTCCAGTTGAGTCCCCCAAAATGTGATTCCCTTCCTGCCAACCCCTTTGTCAGAGAAGCCTGCTGTGAGAAAGCCCACAGGCGCTACCTCTGCAGGACGCTCTTTCCCGCTGAGTGGCTTACTTGTTGCTGTCACGGTACTCATAGATGTGGCATCCTTGGGGCAATCCAGTCTCGTGATCCAGAGTGAAAGCAAGCTTTAGCTGCATAAAGAGAGAGGAGAGAAAAAATTAAGTCTAGGCAGGCATGTGCTATTCATTCTGGCTGCTGAAATGAGAAAAAAAAGTAAAGCAAAATCGCATTCCGTCCAGCTGACATGTTGTGGAGAGCCTGGGCCTGCCACCTCTGGGCAGAGCCATGCCTTACAGGGACACCGTCATCAGTGAGGATTGTTACTGGGACTCTACTTGCTCAGTTAGCATGTAACCAATTATTTACTAGGCACTTACTCTGTGCCAGATACTGAGCTAGTGGATGGGGAAAGAACAGGGAAGAGAAGCAGAGAGGGGCCTCTTTCACAGATCTTACTGTCTGGTCGGAAAGATTGGTACCAGTCATGTACCCACACAAATGAGTGAATGAATGAATGAATACAAAACTTCCAAATAAAATACGTTCTCTGAAGCAGGAAAAAGACTCCTGCACTTCTCCAGAAGTAAATAATCTGATCTAGACTGGGAGTGAGGGAAGGAGGAGGGAAGGATGGGGTGAGAAGGTTCTTCTTGGCACAGCACGTAAAGAGGCCCTGATGTAGGTGTCTGGGAACCGAAGGATGGCTGGTGAGCCAGAACCCAGCAGATATGGGGGCCATGGTGGGCAGTGATGCTGGAGAGGGAGGCCAAGTCAGAGCATGTAGAACCTCGCTGGCCACGTTAGGATTTATGACCTTTACCTTGGTAAGGACGGGGTGGATGACATGATCAAAGTTATGTTTTAGCAAGATCCCTTTGGCTACTGTGTAGAGAACAGGCTGTAGGGGTGAGAGCAGAAGCAGGTGCCCTGCGGGAGGCTACCAACCAATGCAAGTGAGTGGTGATGGGGGGCTGGAGCTGCGGGGTGGAGAGGGGGGTGAGGGAGTGGTGAGAAGGAGAGAAATGGACAATTTAAGACCTACATTAGAAATACCATATGATTTCACTCATGTGGACTTTACAAAACAAAGAAGATGAACATAGCGGGGAAAGGATGGGGAGACAAACCATAAAACAGACTCTTAACTACAGGCGGGGAATGGGCTAGATGGGTGATGGGCATTAGGAGGGCACTTGAGATGAGTGTGTTTTATGTAAGTGATGAATCACAAATTCTACTCCTGAAACTAATATTACACTGTCTGTTAACTAACTAGGATTTTATTTTATTTTTTTAAGATTTTACATTTTTTTAGAGAGAAGGGAAAGAGAGTGGGTGTGTGTGTGTGGGAGGGGGGTAGGCAGAGGGAGAGGGGGTGAGAGAGAGTCCCAAGCAGACTCCACATTGAGCATGGAGCCAATCTCATGACTCTGAGATCATGACCCAAGTGGAAACCAAGAGTTGGCCACCCAACCAAACTAGAATTTTAAGTAAAAAATTGAAATAAAAAAAAAAGTAGTTTTAGAAGTAGAGTTTATAGGATATGCTGATGGATTCCATGTTGGTGATACTGGAAAAGAAATCAAGGACATTTCGTTTTTGATTTGAACAATCGGGTAGGTGGCTGTTCCATTTGCTGAGTGAGGAGAATGAATCTGGGGGTGGCTAGAAAGCCAAAAGTTTTATTTTGGACATGTTAACTTTGAGGCACGCAGTAGCTTTCTCTGATTAGGGATGATCAGGAACAAGAATCTGGTAATGAGGTTTTGGTTTCTTTCTGGATCCTGGAGGGAAGTGCTCAGGTGAGTGCAGAACTCCTGCATTGCCAGGAAGCCAGAGCTCAGGGAAGTTCTGTATGTCCTGCTAGAGTTGAGTTGGTTATGGCAGCTTTAACATTTCTAAACCTAGTGCCAATTACTAGATTTACAAATTCACCAGGTTTTTAAATTGCCAGGGAAATTTTAACTAAAATTAACTGCACATTAGGAAGATACATTATTATAACTTTTTTTTTTTTTTTAACTGCAAGGCTGTTAACACAGATCTGCATCATTAGATGCTGGATGATTTTTCTCTTCCTGAGAGGGAAAAGAGCTTGTAGGAATGGCTTGTCCTCTTACTGACCCAGATGAAAATACAAAAACAGAAACAAGCCCTTCTTCACCATCATGAAGCCAGGAACTTCAAGTCAAAGGCATGTTTTCCCTACAGAGCACTGCTTGGATCTTCCCAGGCCTCTTTCAGTAAAACCGAAAATAATTGTTTTTTTAAAAAAATCTATTAACTATACTGTTTTTTCTTTACCTCTTTTTGCAGCTGAGGCCAGGCCTATATTCATTTAGTCCATTTCAAAGACTGCTCTGCTTAGAAATTTTCAAATCCTTTGACTCAGTGACTTATGAATTTATGGCTTAGAAAAATTATCATAAATGTAAGAGGAAAAGTTTTTTTGTAAAACTGTTCACTTCAGTATTGTTTATTGGAAAGACTCTAAACAACCAGCAATAGCTGAGGGGTTAGGTAAACTATACCATAGTCACATGCAGAACAGCAGCCCTTAAATTCTTTATGAAGAATTTTTCTTAATCTGGGAAAATATCTGGGTTAGATGGAAAAAAGCAGGATGCATACTTGATTATATGCCAAGAAAACTATGTAAAACAGAACAAAGATCACATAGAAGAAAGACTGGAAGGAAAGATGGCAACAGTGTTTCTCTCCTTTCTTTGCATTTTCCAAATGCTTTATGATAAATATGAGGAGCTATAAGCCATAGTCCTTAGTCATGGAATCATGGGAAATTTCATTCCTGAGGTCAAGAAACTATGTAAATACCAATTCAACACTTAGGTGAATGAGTAGAGATGGTGATGAGGGTGTGGGGAAGGAACAGGCCAGAAGAGCTCTCATATTTACTGAATGGAGAACTCATATTTATTGAATGCCTACCAAGTAAAGGCTCTCCTTTACCCTGACCACAACCATTTGAATTAGGTATTATGATTTCCTTTTTATAGGGGAGAAATGAGGCTAGGAAAGGTTAAGTAATTTGTCCAAGCCACAATTAGAATTTCAGCTAAAACCCACACTCTTTCCACCTCACTGGAATTAGAGGACTTGGTGATGGTCTGGATGTGAAGCCTGCCGGGGAGGGAGAAGTCAAAGATAATGTTTAAGGCACTCTGCCTTGGGCAGCAGGGCAGATGGTGCTGCTACTCATTGTGACAAGGAGAAATGGCAAGTTTAGAAGAAGAACTTGAGTTTTGTTTGGGATTGCTGATTCTGAGGCACCTTACTGGAGATGAATAGTAGGCAGCTTGTACAAACAATTCTGGTTTTGTAGGCAAGACAGTTATCTGGAGGTACAAATTTGGAAGCCTCTGGATGGTAAGAAGGTGACTAAAGACAGTGATGTGGCTGGGAATGTCCCAGGAAAGTATGTAGAGTGAAAATGAGGTCTTTGATAGCACAGCTGTACTTCAGAGCTGGGCAGTAGAGATTAAGGAGGAAGGGCAATGGGGTTTTGACTTACGATGTTACAGGACCCAAGAGGAGAACATGTCTTAAGGAGGGAGTAGTCAGCAGCATTAAATCCTTCTAAGAGTTCAAGTAAGAGAGAAACAAGCATCCAAAACAGAGTTCATTGGATTTAGCAACAAGGACTCTCAGGAGGGTGGTGGGAGCAGAGATCAAGGTGTGTGATGAGTGAAGAATGAGTAGAAGGTAAGGAGGTAGGGATCATGAATGCATGTAACTCTTTTAGTAAGTTAGATGGTGGTGGGCAAGAGTCAAGATGAATGGATTGGAACAGGACGGGGCAGGAGGATGTGGGCTTAAAGGAGAGTATATTGTAAGACAACAGGCTGTTTCAATGCTGATATAAAAGAAGTACTACAGAGGGCAGACTTGAAGATACAGGAGAGATGGACGTAACTAAAGAGCAAAGGTGTCCGAGATGACAGAAGGGACTGGAAACCAACATACAAGTGGAAGACCCTTTCTGCACTGTAGCAGTAGGGAAGGCTGGGCAGGGATGCAGATCTGTGGATTTGGGGGGGGGGGGGGGCAGGATAGGGGATGGTGGTGGTTTGGAATGTTCCAGTCTGATTTTTGTTCTTTTCTGAGAATTAGGAGGTCAAATTATCCACAAGGAATGGAGGGTTTGGTGAGGGAAGGAAAGGAGGTTGGAGGAAAGTTGATGAAGGCTTGAAACTGTTTCTTTGGAGAACAGGAAAAACCGTTGACCAGGGAAGAGCATGAGGATTGCCAGGGAGTGTTAACGGTCCAGCTGAGGCCACAGGAACTGAAGTTACTGTAGCAACCATCTGCCCAGAAGTTGATTTTTTTTCTAGCAACTTAGACATTGGCATAAAGAAAGTTAGGTTGGTCCAAAGCTGAGCATTTGCCAGGAAGGTCTGAGGGAAGAATAATGGAGCAAGGGAGTAGAGATACAATATTGGCAACAGATGGGCCAGAGACTCTAAGGGGAGATCAGGCAAGAAATAAAAACAAAAGGGGCTGACTGGAAGAATTCAACAGAAAGATCTGGGTGACCAATGTCTTGTATGGAGCTAATATATATTGAGCACATTATTGGTCCTGAATCCTCTATTTAAATGGCCCTGTGAGGTTGGGTCCTATCCATGGTACACAGGACTTTTAAGTATTTAGCTCAAGTTAGCAAGTCAGTCAGTCACAGAACTAAAGTGTGATCAAAGTGTCCATGAGGTTGCTAACCACTGGACAAGTGTCCATGAGGTCAAGGAGAGGAACTGAGAGTCGCTGTGTGAGGAATGGGAGGCACCAGAGACTACGTCAGAGAGTAGGTCCTGTCTGACCTTGACATGGCGCAGTCAGTCTCAAGACATGAGCAGAAGTCGAGGAATGGAGAGTCGGAGGTTCGGGTGAAAAGGTCCTCTGTGAGAGGTCTGAATTCACACAGGATGATAATATGATGTTTCCCAAACAAACTAAATCCACAAAGTGTGTCACTTTGGATGTGCAGGTATGTTTGTAGGTACCTACTATGTGCAAGGTTCAATACGTCAATGAATGAATTGAACTGGTCTATGCAGCGGACCCAGATGCATATCTAGCATTCCCTTCCTCCTTCCCAATGACATCCTCGATTTATTCAGCTAGGTACCCTCCCACACCCTCCAGGGAATCCAGGGGGAAGCAGATCGGGTTTCCTTCCAGGGCAGAGCCTGACAGTTCTAAGGCAACCTCATACACCTCTCAGTAATGGATCAGGAACCCAAGCCAATCGGTGCATGGCATTTCCTGGCCCTAGGAACTGGTTCGGTAAAGGGCATGTGACCTAACTGAAGCCAATGAGGTATGAGGGGATGTTTGCTGAGTGCTTTTGGGCATGAGCGACCAGAGCTGTTGCAACCAGAATGAAGCCAACTCACAGAAGGAACAGACTTTGAAGACCCGCAGAAGAGCAGAGCCAGAGCTTTTACTGAGCCACGCCTGGTCCCTGCCAGCCTTCCAGAACTCTACCGTTCTTTTGTAACTGCACATCATTTCTCTCGAGGATACAGACGCATAATACGTCTACTCACTTCTTGGTTCTACTCTCCACAAGGCAGCTGAGTTACCTTTCTAAAACACAAGCCTGATGACACTTTGATGGCTTCCTGCTATGTGCCACAGGTATGAGTCAAACAGCCTGGGCTCTCTTGGCTCTCTCACACAAACAAAAATGGGCTATAATGGAGGGATGGCGAGGGCACATGCACTGAGGAAAGGGTGCCAACCAGGGAGGACCTCAAGGTAGGTGACAGGAGTCTTAAGGGAGAAACATGAGTCTGCCTGACAGGGAAGGGTGCCCCCAGCCCCTCCGTTCCTGCTGCATAATCCCATGCACTTCACCCACACTGCACAGCTCACCGTGTGAGTCTGGATCATGTACTTTCATACCTCTGGCTCTTCCTTATTAAGAGGAACTTTTGTGACTGCTTCTAGGAGTGCCCTTCTTGTCTACCCCACCCGGACCCCACACATCCTTTGAGCTTTTCTCTGGGAAAGTCAATCTTCACTATTCCCTCCTCTGGTAACTCTCTCCCAGTGCGCCCAAGGGCTCAGGGCAGATACCTTCACCGGGTACCCCCGCAGGAGTGGCCTCATCACTGTCCACGCAGATGCTCAATGCGTGTCGCTGAGCTGACCTGCCGAGTGGAGACAGGGAGCGTTCTGTTTACTTATGAACAAATGTCCAGTCATCTGATACACAGGCAGGATCTCACCCCTGCAGGTTTCTGGGCCCCTGGCATGTGTTGGTTCTGGCTGGACAGATCTGGAGTCCCCTGATCTCATCCCTGAGTTTGTTTCGCCTCCTCTCACCTCAGCGAAGAACTTCTGCCTCACCGCTGTGCCCCTCAGTAACTGCCACCAGATGAGCAGCAATGGCTCAAATCCCCCTGCTGCCCGGGTGCATTTTGCCAGCGCCTTTGAAGAAACACGCAGTCGGTCTTTCACTCAAGAATATTTACTGACTGTGTCCTACAAGCCTGGCACAGCAAGGAAGCAGGCAGGCCTGTGGCTGCCATGGGGGCCACTGCTGGCTATGTGGAGACTGCCGGGACCACCCACGGAGTCACTTGGTTTGGAATGACCGTTGTGACGACACCTGACGAGGTCCATCTTTCCCTCTTCCGGAGGCAGCTGCTACTAGTCAACCTTTGCCGGGGAGGACAGTTTCCAATTGCACCCCATTCCTGGTGTCAGGTGAGAAGAGAAGGCAGTAACCAGGTCACTGTCACCCTCCACCAGCAGAGGAGAAAGGCCTTTAAATGAGTCTAGTCAGAAGTAAGGCTTTCCTCTAGACAAAGGCCAGGCAATCTTCCTTGGGCAGGGAATGGAAAAGCCTCTTACTTCTAGGGGCTCAGGCTAGGTCATAGGGGAGGACAGGTGCTGGGGAGCTTAGGAGACTCCTGCTAGGACCTCTTTAGACCCAGCCCTCCTGCTCCAGGCCGGGCCCCAGTGTGGGTGACGAGGAGCTGGGCTGGCTCGAAGGGACTGGGGCTGTTGGGAAAGAACAGACCCTCCCCATTCGCTGTGGGAGTGTGGGTTACAGGGCCGTTGGGGTTGTCAGGCCTGCAAGAGCCCCTTCTTCAGTCCCACTGGGCTCTGCGGGTGCGAGATGGCCAGGGAGGCAGCAGGGCCATGTTTCCCACAGGAGACAAGGAAGCAAGAGTGACTGGTTCAGGACTACAGAAGCCTCCTCAGGTGGAACTAGGGGAAGAAGGCACGCCCCAGGCCAAGCAGCAGAGGGGACCACAGAGTCATTTAATATAACTCTTCAAGGAAACGTGACCTTTCTTTGTACGCCAATCCGTGAAGCCGCTGGGCCAGATTACATTCACAAGAATAACCGAAAAAGAGTAATGGAACAGGACAGGAAAGGGCGGCTAAAGGTGGCGTGCCAGGTGTTCCCTTCGGCCAGTGAGCAAACTGGGCTCCAGCTTGCTCAGGTATCCAGTTCCAAACAGCCTCGTTTCTGGAGAACATTACGCACAGGCCACATGGCATGAAACTCCATCAGCTAAGGGAGATACCAGCTCAGAGCTTCTGGTGCTTTTGAAAACACCTGGCCTGACCTTTGGAAGGCAAGAAATACATTAAGAGGTTTAGGAGTTGCCGGATTCGTCCACGACAGCTTCGAAATGACTTCTGATGGGCAACTGGGTGTCTCTGACCATGGCCCAGGCAGCACGTGCCGGCTGCTTCGTGACCGAGGTGGGGACCTGGGGGCCAGGTTCCGAGCCCCCGTCCCGGGGGTGTACTGAGGGAGGCGGCTGGCTGCTAACAGCAGAGCGCGGGTTCTGTGGCCAGGATCGCTCTGGTTCAAACCAACATGGGTTCTCCGGGAGGCCTGGGAGCCTCCTTCAATCTGCTAGCTATTAGGACCGAGGTTCAAACGCAGGTCAAGGAGCAGCCTGGGAAGCCTCCAGCTGCTGTATGGTCGGCTCTTCCCCTCACAGTCCACTGGTCTTGCGGGGTGTCCAACTCTTCCTTAAGCCGAAAGTGGCAAACGCCATCACTCTTCAAACATCTCAGGCATGCCATTGATGGCACTTTCAAAGCGCACAAGTTACTTCTACCTGAACCTTGGTTCTGTAATTGAAAAATCTTATTAGAAGGAAATCTTCACGTTCTCCGAGGTGATCTTTCGTTTTTCTTCTTCAGTTTTTCTTGTTTGGTTTGGATCTCCTAAGCATTATTTCTTTTTTTCCATCTCCTCTTTGCTTTCTTTTATAAGACAAAGATGCTGTGGACTTGGCTTCCACTTGGTTCACAACGATTCTATGGCAATGTATTAAGTTTCTTTCTCCTAAGTCCACTGAAGTCTTTTTGGACTTGGAGAGAGCTTTTTAAGAAAGAACTTGCTCATTCAGCAGGATTTTCCTCCCCACCCCAAAGCTCTGGTTCTGACCTGGAAAAAATAAGAGTGAGAAAGAGCAAGAGGATCCTGCAGTCCTGACGCTCAACTTCCCAAACCACAAAAAAGAACCTTGCTCCAGTAACGTAATCATGGAGATTTCTGGCACCTTGGTCTTTCAAGAAAAATACATCCATCTGCTGGCACAGGAACCCATCAAACTAAATCCTGTTCAGCATGGAGTTCCCGATTCATTAGTGTTGGAAAGTCTATGGTGAGGCTGGCCGCACCACTGGATGACGCCTCCCTGCAGGGGCGTCTGTAAACCCCACAGCTGTGTTTTCACTTAAAGCCACTTCTCCTGACTCCACTGCACCTTGTTCCAGAGGCTCGTTCTATTCTCATTAAGGTTAAATCTGACAGGACAAGGATTCTTCAATGCTGAAGTTTCACTTGTGCTCAGAAGAAAAACGTTGGTCTCTAGAGCTCTGGTCAATCCATAGGGAAAGCTGCTCTTCAGCAAGGAAACCATGCTTGTTGGTTCATGCTAGGTTTGCTTCAGCTAAAACAAGCCTTTCTCAGGTGAGGAGGGCCCTGGTTTCTCCTGCCTGCCTGTCATGCTGCCTCCCCTTCTGGGGTTTATTTCATTGCTCACCAGCAAGGCCAAGGAGGAAGAGCCACTGCCCCACACCCTCTCTCCCTTTACTACCAGGTGAGACCAGCATCCTCCTTAGCAGAACAGGATCACCCTGCTAGAGCTTTCTTGATCAGGCCTTACCTGGTCACTGGGCCACATTTTGGCTCCTTAAATTTCTGAGCAACATGACAACAGTTATGGCAAAGTGTCGTGAACAAGTGTGCATGTGTCACATGCAGTCAGAAGCAAGGACATGCAGCCCAGCTGCTCCTCCTACTCACAGCTGGAGCATTCAGGATGATTCTCGTGGCCTGATCTCTCCCCCAAAGTGGGACTACTGTATTTCTGATATTGGAATCAGAAAATAGGATGCCCAGTCACAGGAACTATGTTCACTCCTACCGATGTCATTTTACTTCTGTCTCCTTTCTGTGGTTCTGGTTTTCCATCTTTCTTTCTATTGTATTCATTTCACTGTTTATTTCCTTTTTGCAAGTCTTCTCAAATCCTTTTTGGAAACAGAAGAGGGTATACATAAATGAAATACGGGTCTTCAAAATATAAGCCAAACATACATAAAAATATGAGATCCAGGCAGGTTCAAATACAACCTGATTAAACAATGATCATGATGGTAGGCATTCAGTTCATGGAAGAAAGAAAACGGGACATTCTCATACAATCCTCAGAGCCAATGATCAAGCTGGCTCTCTTCTTGAAAAAACAGGAGAGAACAGAATGATCTTCCAGGGAATTGGCCTCAGTTTCCAGGGACTTGAGGAGTCCGGGAGTTATATAACCCCAAGCTGGGAGCCAGCAGCTCTGGCCTCATCTCTGTTCTCTACCAGACTCCGGGGTGGTGGTGGGGTTCTACTGGCCTTAACCTTTCCACCTGTAAAATGGAACTGAGTTCCTCTATGGTCACCCTTGTGGCTTGTTTTATGGATGAATGTGAAATACTTTCTAGGTTTACTGGAATAAAGGACCCATGATAAATCCCTGCTCTATCTGGGAGAAGAAGAGCTCTGAAGATTTCAGAAAGACCAGTGCTCACCTGTTGAGATGATTTAATGAGAGAGAAGTGGCAGGGAAGAAGTCTCCTGCCTATGGCTATCTTGTGTAGCCAAGAGAAACTGTCAAAGTTCATGACTTGATTCCATGTTAATTACACTTCCTTCCTCCCAAAGCCAAACGTCTGGACACCATATTCTAGGACAACATTCTAAGGTCATTTCCGGTCCTGGGGCAGCCAATCTGCGGTTCTCCCTGGCTCCTGCAACCTGGCCTTGCCTGCAGCAGACGGCTTAGCAGCATCCCCTGGCAGAAGAATCACAGACCACCACGATCCAGTCACAAACCGCCTGTTGATTTGACAACACTTTACTGGATTGTTCAGAACAATCTGGAAGGGACACCTAGGGGGCCCATACCTGCGGGTACCCGAGGTTCCAATTCTCATCCAAGATAATCACTAGTATCTTAGCTGTTTTATTTATGAACAACAATATCTAATAGATACCATCCTAAGTATGGTAAAAACCAAACACCTGCATGTTGTAAGGTTTCAAGAAAAGTACAGAAAGAAATTTGCCCTAAGATGAAATGCAGAGACTAAAAACTATGGGCAGAGGTTGGTGGAGGATGCTAGTAAGGGCCAAGATCCAGGAAGGAGGAAAATGGACAGACTTTGTTTGCCTTGCTAACTGAAAAGTCAGCTTTGGTAACAGAGACTCCTTGGATAATCTCACATGGTTGAAAATCATTGAAGAAACTACATATGATGTTAAATGTTACAAAAATAAGTTTCACAAGAATCTTAGGGGAACATTTTCATTAAGCAGACAGTTGATTTCCCTCTAGCCCTGGTATACTCTGGCTAGGGGCTGCAGGTTGGAGCTGGGTGGTGGAGGGCAGTCAGAAGTTCTCCCAGTCTGCATGGCCCTCAGGGGCCCTCTTCTGCTCTCACTTCTTGCCCATTAGTGCATCAGACTGGACGAGTTCTCTTTCTAGCACTTCTAAGGACTTGTGCTTTTGCTGCAACCCTCCTCCCTGGGACTTGGGCTTTCCTAGGTCAGGAAGGAGGTCATTCTACTTGTGAAAAGGTGGACCTACAACTACCCACCTTTGCTGGGTGGCTGGCTGCATGGAGCACAAAGAAAGAGCACAGCCTCCTCCTCTACCTCTGGCTGTCTGGTTTTGAATCCTGGCCTTTCCTCTCTATTAGTTTTATTCCCTCAGGGAGTTACTTTACCTGTTGGTGTCTCGGTTTCCTCCTCTGTAAAACTGGGATAATACTAGTACCAATTTCATGGGGTTTTCATGAAAAATTTTTTAAAAAGATTTTATTTATTCATGAGATACACAGAGTCAGAGACACAGGCAGAGGGAGAAGCAGGCTCCCTGTGGGGAACCTGATGTGGGACTCGATCCCAGGACCCCGGGATCATGCCCTGAGCCAAAGGCAGGCATTCAACCACTCAGCCACCCAGGTGTCCCAGTTTTTCTGAAAATTAAATGAGGAAAAACACTTGAGAACAGCACCTGTCTATGGCAAACAGCCAATAAATATTCCTGTCACCACCAGACCTAAGGTTATGTCTTGTAATGAATTGAGATCAAAATGGAAACGATGGCACGGCACGTTGGAACAAGCTAACTGGGACTCGACAGTTCCAAATGTGACCACTCTTAAACCTGGGGGATTTCCACAGTAGCAGGACACACTTTCCCCCCACCCAGAGCAGTAGCTGGGGAGCCACTCCTCTAGGTGTGGGACTCCCAGGCTGCTCAGTAGGAGGACGCGAGGCTTTGAAGCCTCCCCGTGTTCCACAGCCGGGTGCTCTTGGCAACGCACCCACCCAGGGCCTGCCATCTTGGGGCAGTCCTGACGGTTCTTCTCTGGTGACCAGGCCTCTTGGGCTGCTCTCCACGGAGACGGCAGGCGGGGAGGCCTCAGGTTGGCAGACAGGCCTCACCGCGGACGCTGCCCAGCACTTCTGCACCGGCAACAACTTGCCTGCTAATCCCTGCTTGGGAGAGGAAGAGGCCGCAACGACCTGCTAGAGCACGGCAGAGGGCTGGCTTCTGACAGTCCGGATACAAGCAAATTGCTTCTATCATGGTCTGATTCTTCTCATTTCTTCTCAAGTTGGAACATGTCATAGCATATTTAACGATGTATTTAACTATTGTACCATCCCAACTAGACTGGAAATTCTGATAGAGAAATCCTGATTGATGACTCTCTGCGGTCTCCCACAAGCCTTTGTTAACTAAAGGGTCTCTAGGTGAGAGAGGGCCCTGCAATTAGCAGGAGGAATACAGCTTCCATATGCAACCAGACATGGTGCCAAGAGCTACATGTGTACAGGTGCCCCTATTTTAATGGTGGAGAAACAGATGCTCAGGGGCGCTAGGTTACCTGCCTCCTGGAAGTCAGCGATATGTAAATCAGCAGGTAGCACACCTGGAAGTGGAACCCAGACCTACCTAAGTCCAGAGTGCATTTCCCACTGGGCCACACCTGCTGCTGCTTCTCTCACTGATAGGGCCTGCAACAATTGACTTCTCTCCTCTAGATCCTTATAGACAAGGGGCAGTAAATGGGAGGGGGGAGGAGGAGGGAGAGGGGGGAGGAAGAGAGAGAGGGGGGAGGGGGAGAGGGAGAGGGAGGGGGGAGGGGGAGAGGGAGAGGGAGGGGGAGGGGGAGAGGGAGGGGGAAAGGGAGGGGGGAGGGGGAGAGGGAGAGGGAGGGGAGAGGAGGAGAGGGAGAGGGAGGGGGGAGGAGGAGAAGGAGAGGGAGGGGGAAGGAGGAGGGGGAGGGGGGGCTCTGGGTGTCAGTCTCTCAAGGCTCACTGGCAAAGGTATCACCAGAGAACAAGGTAGGGGACTCCTCTGTTCAGCAGAATTGAAGCCAAGAAGCTGGAGTGAGAGGCTGAGCAGATGGAGCTGCCCAGTATCAGGTAGAGAAGCTGGGCTGAAGGGAGAAGACACCCGGGTGGGCCCTCCAGAGGCAGTGGGCTGTGTGGACACTGGACATGGCAGGTAAGGCTACTCAAGTAAGAGCAAGTGAGGATGAGAGAGATGGGCTGGCTCTGCTTTTCTGGTGCAATGAGCCTGTCCTCTGGTTGACATGCTCAGTCACACAGTAATGAGACCAGAAGTAGAGCCAAGGGCTTCTACTACTTCTAGCCAGTCGGCTAGTCAAAATACTGGACAGCAGGAATAAAGAGAGAAAAACAAGGCAACAACAACAAAAAAAGAGATTAATATAGGACCTATTATTATGGTACTGGAAACATGGGTTGTTTCCCATAGCCAGTTTCTTTTTTTCTTTCTCTTTCTTTCTTTCTTTCTTTTTTTTTTTTTTAACATAGCCAGTTTCTACTATTGAAATCATGGGCCCCTCTCCATGACATCCTCTGTTAAATGAAAGCCCCAGAAGAGATACTCTCTTTGGTTCCTTCTGGCCATCCATTTCACAATTCTGTGAGCAAGCACTTGTGGAGCACAGTGCCTGTGTTGCTCGGTACTGTGCCAGCCACAGGAGGAAAAGGAGAGTTGAGGCTGGCAGAGATGACTAAATCAGAGCTCTAACGCTACTGGAGCTCAGAGAAGGATCTGGGAGAGTGGCCTGCATGGAGTGGATGAGGCCTCAGGTGAGTCTGGCAGGACAGAGAGGATTTGAGAAACACAAACGAGAAATTCCAGGTAACAGGAGAATAGAGGAGCTTTAGCCCTCCTATGGCACAGACCCCTTGGGTCATGTCCATCACTGTACCCCCAGGACCTACCAGTCTTTGGAGATATAAGTTCTCACCAAATAACTGTTGAAGGAGTAAATAACCATGATCAGTGAAGTAGGAATTAATATGCACTGTTCTGTGAATACGAATGAGATTGGTCTGACTACCAAGTGGGGGGTACAACTTGGGGACAGGTAACATAACATAGATGACGGCAACAAAAAATGATCAGGATTTACTGAGCTTACTCAGTACATCCTTCTCTGCTAAGCATGTTAATATGTTCTCCCTGGATTCTCTCAATAACCTCAGAGGTGGGTGCTGTTGCCATTCCTACTTTATAGCTGGGGTGCAGAGGCTCCTGGGAGCTGGGCAGCTTGGCCCTGGGTCACACAGCTACAGCTGTGACACGTGAGCCCAGGGGCTCTGACTCCTGTTCTCATGAGACATCTGACAGAGGTTCAAACCTGGACCCTCTTCCCACCTGTGTCCCCTCCTAGGCCACCGGCAGCTCTCTGATGCGTACCACTTTCTGACAGCAGGCAGCTCCTGAGTTGAGACCTGGCTTTTCCCAGGTGCAATGCTGGTGCACCACACAGGTGAATAAAAAACTCATTTTTTTGTTTTGAAATCATTACAGATTTACAGAAACTGCAAAGCTACTACAGAGAGGTCCTGTGTCCTCTTCCCCCATTTCTACCAAAGGTTACGGCTTACATAACTAGAACATGGTATCAGGTCCAGGAAGTGGACACTGGTGTGGCATGTGTGCCTAGTTGCATGTCTTGTGGTCACACTGTAGATCTGTGGAAATGCCACTGCCATCTGGATACAGAACTGTTCCCTCACCACACCATCTTCCTCTCCCCCACCATTTCAACTTCCTGGCAATACCGCTCTGTTCTCCAGCTCTGTAATTTTGTCGTTTTGAGAATGTTAGAGAAATGGAATCATACAGTATTTTATGATAGCTCTTCAAAGTTATCCTAAGAGTAAGACTTTATCCATTTGTTTGATTTGTAAAAGAACATAAAACAGCCAACAAAAGAAATGAAAGAACGAAGCAGAATAAGGAAAGTTTCTGTTCTCACTCTGCTGTTTCTAGTATGTGACTTTTGACAAATTACCTACCCCAAATCTCAGTCTCCTTGTCTGTAAAAATGGGTCGAAGGTTTAAGGATTAAATGAGGTAACATGTGAAAGCACTTGGCAAGCGGCAAGCACTCAATAAATTCTAGCTGTTTGTTATTATTAATAACAAGCCAAGGAAGCCTCTGTGCCTCTTTATAGAAAATTAGGCTCTTAACGGTCACAGACGATTAAGGAAGTGACCACGCCAGCCCTTAAATGACCTCAGGTCATGCTTCCCAAGACTCCACCGTGGAAACAACTGGGGACTTTTAAAAGGCACTTCCAACAGGCATCTTCGGGCGCACACCCTCATGAGAACAAGCAGCCACTCCCCATGCCAGATTCACCAGGGGGCCGAGAATTCTGAAAGCGGGACAAATGGCCAAGAGCTCTCTGTTTAGCACAGAATGCCTCCAGAGGACAGCCAGGGTTTGTGCAGAGGCCCCCGGCAGCACACTGAGCGCAGAGAAGGGGATGGTGCCAAAGAGAGGCAGGGGTCAGATGTGTGATTGAATTAGGTGCTGCATGGATACCCCACAAAGCTCAGCATCACTCAAAGGCTGGATGTGAGATGGACGACAATGGCCCACGCTACCCACAAGGTCACCCTTCCTATGACTAGCTATGGAAATCTGAAAAAAATCTCCCCCAAAAATCACATATGCAAAGACTCCATTATATAGTCCAGAGAGCACTTGACTTTGAGCCTTTGAGTAGCTGGGAACCCAGCACAAACGGCCGGCTATATCTTAAGCAATATCCCCAAGGCCCATTGAAAATGGACAAAAACGGGTATTCAGGATCCTTCATGATTTAGTGAAAGTGGCATTGTCTGTGCCTTTGCATGGCACCAGCAGGGGTGGGATCAAGGGCGCTCCTCCTGATGGCAGGGTCACCCCATGTGTCTCCTGTTCCCTTGGACTTTTCAACTCCCCTGGCCTGCATTCACTCTCTCACTTTTTCTCCTTTGAAGTTAAAGAATACTGCCTCATCTATCACTGACATGTTGGGTTTCAAAGGGACTGGGAGTGAATTCACTTTTTTTTTTTTTTTTTTTTAAACAAATGAGAAGGGCTCAGCTGGGAAGAGAAAAGGAGAGAAGGAGGGAAGGAGGGAGGGAGGGAAGACAAGAGCCAGTGCTGGCTGCTTTCTTCCAGCTCCACACTCAGGGGAAGCCCTCATGTGGCATCTAGGCCTTGGGTGAGGGGACAGAAGCTTTTGGGGGTGTGCCACATATGGCTCCTCAGGGCCCGTATGTGCACCCCCGGACTCGCTTACTAGACTGCATATTGTGTTTCCAGGCCTGCTTATTGTCCTTTGGAAGGCACACATGCTTCTGCAGCTTCCAGGAACACTCACTTCCCTTGAACAGGGGAAGAACCTGTGGCGGGGGACGTAAACGCACACCAGACTTGCTTGGCTGGCTGCTCTGTGGGTGTCTTTAACCAGATGGTCCGAAGCACCTCAAGTTCAGGGGGTCCCCAACTGATGCTTGCTCTTTCTCCCTGGGGGGTGGGGGCCCTCCTGGGTGGCATCACAACCACCTGGCCACCCAGTCAGAAACCCAGGAGTATCTAGAAGCACCCCCTCCCTTTTAGGGGTCTGATTCCACCTACTCAGCATCTTCCTCATCTGTGCCCTCCCATCAGCTGTGTGACCTCAAGTTAGGGCCCCAGGGGGCCTCATATGGATTCCTGATGCAGCCATCTCACTGACTCAACTGTGGTCCACCTTGACCCCTTCCAATTCACTTTCTAGAGAGCTGCCAGAGAGATTTTTCTAAAAAGAAAATCCCATCCCATCATTCCCATATGTGAAATGCACTCATATTTCAGGGCAGAGGAAAAAAGGTCCTCCAAGATTGGCCCTCGTCATATCTCCCGCTGCCACCGTGAACCCTTCTATGACCCACCATGCCAATGGCCCGCACCTCCCAGAACATACCAAACTCTTGCACTGCTCTGCCTGAATCACCCTTGAAGAAGACATTCCCAACCAACTCTCAACTGCTGTCCTTTACTAGAACAGGAATCTTTTCCCAGATTCTATAACCCAGCACGAAGCATGTTTGAACCATGTGTTTCTTAGAGACAGGGCCATGTTTTACCTGTCTTACAGTGACAGATACAAAGTTGATAATCAATGTTCTTTTCTGAATTCTTTTGCTACAGTATCTTTTCCCATGGATGAAAGATGGCAGGCTTCTACTTAGCTTGGCCGAGGTTGGTCATTTCACAGATTTCTATCAGACGTTAGCAGCACATCCTTCCCAGGCAAGCAATCCTTGGCCTCTCACCCATATCAGGCTTTCTTCCCACCAAATTATACTCCAGCTGTTCTAAGGAAAACCCAATTCCAATGGCAGTCATAACTAGCAAGCTGCTTTGTTGACTATAATTTTTAAAAGCCTCTTGGTTATGAGATTAAAGCATGATTGGGTGACTCACTGACATGGGTGTTTGCATGTAATTGACAAAGTCCTGTGCTTGGCACCATTTGCCAACCCGACTTCGTGCAGCAGTCAGAAGGATTTATCTAGAAAATTTAGAGGTTTTTCTCTTATCATCTTCATCCTCCTTTAAGAAGATACAATCTTCACTTTTATGCCAAATCTTAAGCCCGAGAAACCTCATATCTGTTTAAAAGCCACTCCTGAAGCAGTTTCTGATGCCGCCACCTCCTTTCTAGATGGTTCCTGATGGGCACCATGCCTAGCAAGGCTCTCAGGACTACCCCATCCCAACTATGCTCAGTTACATGTCTGTCTCAGTTACTGGAACTATGTTAGAAAAAAAAAAAAAAAGCTGAGCCCAGGAAATAAGCGTTTTAAAAAAGAAGAAAGAACTGAAATGTAAATCCTAAAACTATAAAATTTCCAGAAGAAACAGGGAAAAATCTTTATGACCTTGGGTTAGTCAGACATTTCTTAGGACACCAAAAGTAAAATCTGTAACAGAAGAATTCAATACACTGGACTTCATCAACATCTACAGCTTCTACTCTTCACAGAAAGAGTGAAAAGTAACAGAATGCAAAGACAAGCCAAAGACCTGGATAAAATATTTATAAATCACATACCTGATAAAGGGTATATGTAATAAGAAATTAAACCACCCAATTAAAAAATGGGTGAGAGATATGAACATGCACTTCACCAGAAAAGATATGCAGACAGCAAATATGCACATGAATTAGTAGAGAATTGCAAATTAAAACCACCAATGAAATACTTCTACACACCTATTAACATGGCTAAAAAAATAAACAATCCAACAAAAACCTGACAATACCTAGTGCTGGTAAGCATGGAGAGAAACGAAAACTCTCTAATTGTTGGTGATGGTATAGCCATGTCAAGAAAAGTGTAGAAAAGTGTTGCAGTTTTTTGTGTTTTTTTCTTGAGGGGGGTGGGGAAGAGCAGAGGGAGACAGAAAATCTCAAGCAGGGTTCATGCCCAGCACAGAGCCTAACACAAGGCTCCATCTCATGACCCTGAGATCACGAGCTGAGCTGAAATCAAGAGTTGGACATTCAACTGACAGCCACCCAGGGACCCCTTGTTTGCCAGTTTTTAAAAATAAAGTTAAATACACACTTGCCATATAATCTAGCAATTCCCCCTTCTAGGTATTTACCCAGTGAAATGAAAACTTAACCATCACATTGAAGCCTGTGGGTGTTTATGACACCATTATTCTATAATTGCCCCAAGCTGGAAACCACCCAAAAGCCCTTCAACTGGTAAATGGATAAACAAACTGGACCACCTACAACATCATGGAATGATGTTTCTCTACAACAAAAGGGAATGATCACGGGTACACACGACCACGTGGTAAAGAAACCTCATGGGCATGATGCTAAGTGAAAGAACTAGACTCAAAAAACTACCAACTGTGTGGTTCCACGTGTATGACATTCTGGAGGAGACAGCACAATAGGGACAGAAAACTATCAGTGGCTACCAGGGGCCGAGTGTAGGGAGAGGGCATGAGTACAAAGGGGGAAGTAGAAATTGTCTAGGGTGAGAGAACTAAACAAACAAACAAAAAACCCTGGAATTTTACTGTATGTAAATTATACCTCATTAGGGAAAAAAGTAATTCTGGCTAAAAATATGGCTGGTGGGTGTAATGCTAAGGGTGTAAGGAGTGCCTAGTGATTGTATATAAAATCTGCTCTTTTATAGAAATGGCAAAGAGAGGACTCAGGACGCAGAAGGTGATCAAGCCCACAAGCAATAAAACAAATGCAAGTCAAAACAATCATGAAACACCATTTTCAACCTATCATAATAATGAAGATTAAATAAAACCCACAAACTCTCAATTTGGTGAGATGCAATGACAATACACTATTGTTCCTGCTGGGGAAAGCCTAAATTAGTTTAACCTTTCTGGAAAATTTGTATCAAAAGCTTTAAAAATGTACACTCTTTAGGATACAGAGAAAAATGTTATTACTAGATGAGGAGTGACGAATGCCTATACTGGCCTTACTTGTTAATTTCTAAATTTTTGTGAGACAAACCACACATTACAAATAAAATAGTAAAGCTAATCAAAAAGAGAAAAGAGTCACAGAAAAAGAGTTAATTCCCTACAATCCGGTCATTCCAAGAGTGTATCTCTAAGGACATAATCGAAAGTGATTTTAAAATTTCATACAGAATATTAATTGCAGTGCTATTTATGATAGCAAAAGCTAAAAACAGTCTATAACAACATTGAGGAAGGCTTATGTCAACTGAAACTTCTGCATCTTTTCTTCTTTGAGTAACTTGGGAGTAGGATGGGTGTTTCATCTCCTTCCCTTCTTTGCTCACAAACCCTTCAAGATACCCCCTGCTTGTGAATCCAGTACCATGTCCTAAGTGCCTGAACCCCTGTTCCAGTCTGACCTCTTGCCACTGCGCTTCCTCTACCCACCTGGCCCAACTGGACCACTCCTTCCTGTGGAACAGTAGGAGAGGACCTGTCCTCACCCCTCCACCTCCATTTCAAATCCTTCCCCTCTCTCCAGAGGCAACTGAAAGATAGCAAATGGAGGGAAGTCTTTCCATACCAAGACTGCCAGTGACCCCCGCACCTCCACCGTAGCTCTGCTAGAGCTGGCTCTTCTGTGAAGACAGCAATGGGGTCCTTCTCAGCGCCCAACCACACAGCTAACAGCCATTTACTGTTATGTGTCAGCACTGTCCTATGGGTACAAGTCACTAACCTAACAGTACCCCAATGGCATAGGTACTATTATTATCTCCATTTTAATGATGGTTGTCTCAGGAACAGTATCTCCACTATTCTTTTTTAAGATTGTATTTTTAAGTAATCTCTATATCCAACACAGGGCTCGAACTCACAACCCTGAGATCAAGAATTGCATGCTTTACCAACTGAACCAGCCAGGTGCCTCACATTATATCCATTTTATGATTACCTTGGGGATATGTTATTTCATTTTACTCATTATCTTAGGAAACTGAGGCACAGAAAACTTAAAGTCCCATGGCTAAGTGCAAGAGTCAGGGTCAGAATCTAGGAGGTCCAGTGCAGGGTCCACGCTCTAAGTCTTCACTGCTTTGTAGCTGGTGGCAAGGAGAGAAGGGAATCTGGGCCTGGGGCAGTCTGGAGCAAAAGTGTGTACCAAAAAGGAGTTCAGAGCTAGGCCTCTGGGCAACCAGGACAGATCTCCACAGAAACTGAGAAATCCCGGCAACAAGGAGTCAGGAATCCAGGCCAGGAAGCTGGATGGCCAGGCAGACCGAAGAAAGGGAGAAGCTCAGAGCTTTGCTCCCGCTCTGCTTGAGCTCAGGAGTGTGTCCCTACAGGCCAGACAGGGAGGCAGGCGAAACTTAGAGCTCGTTCTAGTACTTGGCCAGGGTGGAGGGCAGGAGAAGGGAAGGGGAGAGCCCCTTGTTATTTACAGAAGGAAACTGATTGTAGCAAATCAGTTTCAAACTGCCCCATGGCCAAGCATGCATTCTCAGAGCTCAGTAAAGGCTCCCTGCTCAAATGTACTTCAAACCCTGCAGACTGTTATTCATTAGCAAATTTTCTTATTTAGGAGCTTGCCAATTTAATGCTGACAAGCAGATAAGAAACCTGCTGGGATTCCCTCCCTGGATGTTGCCCTTCGGGGTCTGGCTCATTTCTTTCTACTCTGGCAGATTTCCTTTACCCCAGGGGGTCACAATTCAAGGGGCAATTAAAGAATTTCTAATTTATTTTCAGCATTTCCAGCATTTTTCTTATAGCAAATTGCTAATTTCTATTTTGTACAGGAGAAAACTTTTAAAAACAGATTGACCTTGTCTCTAATTGACTTTTAAAGTAGGCCCTTCAAACCATAGCAAGCGTTCTCATATAAAACACCTAGGCGGCCATGTCCACACAAACCCAATGTGGCCTATTATCCAGGCTTTTCCCTGGCACCCGCCTCTTCCATTCCCTCCGTGAGACATTAGGCTACTTGGAGTGCTGGGACACGGAAAGCTGAGGCCACGTTCTCTTCTCTTTGTCCCCAATACCTGGCATGGTACTTGTACCTGGTAGATGTTAAAAAAATATGTGGGAAATAAAAAAGATAATCAAAATAGGGATCAAGTTACAAAATACTTTTAAAGCTCTTAAATTCTCTTTAGTTTAAAAATGTCTGCCACATGCTATTTAAAATGGGAATGGAAAAAGTGCTACAAAACAAACTGTGTTACAACAATATTATTCTTTAAAAATGTGGGAATTCCTTGAGGAAGAACGGGACCATATCTTCAAGTTTTAGACTTGACATAAAATGGACACCATGTCCTTGAGCACCCACTGACCTCAGGTGACATTCACAGCGCTGCAAACTGCTTTAACATGTCTCTTCTGTGCCAACACCACAGACTGATGGGTGAGAAGTTGCAGCAAGGTATCTGCCTTCTACACAACTGATACTCAAGAATGCAGGCAAGGAGGGAGATGGAGGTGAAAAAGAAATGAAATTATAACATGAAATGAATGAAAACCTATGAAGTGCTGCATCTGGACCTAGAGAAGTAAGGGATGAGGTGGCTCACTTGGAGGAAGTGAGGTATGTGGGACTGCAGTGAGCAGTGGAGGCCTAGGCTCTGTGAAACCAAGGAAGGACGAGGAAGGTAGACGGGTTGGTGGGACACAGGGAGCATCAAACATGAGCCATGTCACAGAGGGCCTTCAAAGCCAGGAGGCACTGGGATTTGACGGAGCAATCTAGTCGCTTGCAAAGGCTGGTCTGAGATTAGCAAAATGAGAAAGAGGTGTTCCAGAAAGCTCAACCAAGTCTTTTTGTCATTTTGGTGCTAAAATGTTTTCATTTGTAAAATCATGATGACAGTAGATGATAACTAGCTTTTTAAGACAATATCCTTGTTTGGCAAAACTAAAACCTAGCCATCCTATATCCTGTCCTGGAATATTTATGGAAACCTTACTGCTCCCTAAAACTTGTTTCAGGAGATGGCAGGTCTTTGAGTGACAGGTGAAAGCAGGGTTTGGGGAAACTCAGTCTGGCAGAGGAGTTTAGCACAGGCAGTGAACAGGAACAGAGCCCCCCCTGGCTCACTGGACCATGGAAACCAAAATCAATTGAGCCAGCCCTGAGAAGCAGTCATGGTAAAATCCAAGGGTCAGCTGCATGGGTTCCCTTTCCCCAGTGCAGGTTTTACTAACGTCAAAGGATTCCACATCTCTTATGTAGCTGTTTGGCTCACATTCGAGTGACGTGGGGTGTGACATGGGGGCAGGGTGAGGATGTGCAGAGTGTCCTGTGAATAGAAAGGGGGAGAATCCAAGCACTTCCTAAGCATTAAGTACAATTACCCGAAAGAGCCGTGGAGGAGCCGAATCCGTCATCGAGGCCACTAACCTGAAAGCCTTACATCTCAGAGGAACAGGGGGTGCCGGCCACTGCTCCACTTGACCCCCAGAAGTTTCTGATATATCATCCCATAAGCGTGACAGTCCTCTGCCTCCCTTCTCTGCCCCCTGGAAATGCTAGGGACTTAAGTCTGAGTCATCTGGGCACACTCTCAACTCCAGCTGTGATGTGAGTTATCTACTCTTCCCAGACAGCCCAGCAACAACTAACATAGAACCTCTGTCTTGTGCAAATCATTTCCATGAGAAGCAAGACTAGGCTCTGATCGGAATTCACAGAGGGAGCAGAGACCGGGGATCCTATCGTGGTACACAAATCATTCCCATTTTGTCATGTGGGTGGGGGACAGCAGCTGACATTAGCTCACCCCACAGGGAATCTCTGTGAAAGGCAGGTGGGGGTGGCACAGATCTGGTGCTTTGCCCACCTGTCCACATTAGCGAGCCTGGTCTCCGACAAGCCTCAACATTTCCGTTCCCAGGGCAGCATACTGGGGGTCTCTGCCTTCCCCTGGAGAGCCTCCTCTGCCAGGCTCCCCTCAGGGATATAGGCTCTCTGGTCTGAGGACACAGAGGTGAACACAGAAGTGCTCAGGATGCCTTAGAAGCACTGCCAGCCCCCTGGGGTGCTGAAGCTTCCTGTCTCTTCACACCTGTCCAGGCAGCTCCACCTTGAGAAAGTCCTCATTACACCCTGTTCTAAACCTTGGATGCCTTGGCAAGGAATCAAACATCCAACCCTTCTATTCAAAGGGAGAGGAAACCTCTCTGATTTATAATGTGCATTTAATTCTCTTACATAAGCACACCTCTCTTCTAGGTCCCTCTCCCAGATCATAACCACCATCTTCTTTTTAAAAAGAGCAATATGTACAGAGATGCTCAGAGGCCTTGAAATGCTTGTTAGAAACAAGCACTGTGCAGTGGCTGGAGATACAGAGATGAATATGATACTGTCCTTACCCTTCAGGAAGTCAGTCTTAGAGATGGAAACAGGGAAGAAAATGGAAAATGACAAAGCAATGAGATAATGGGATCAGGACAGGCGACGGGGCAGGGGAGCCTGGGTGGCTCAGTGGTTGAGCATCTGCCTTTGGCTCAGGGCGTGATTGAGTCCTGTGTCAGGCTCCCCAGAGGGAGCCTGCTTCTCCCTCTGCCCGTGTCTCTGCCTCTCTGTCTCTCATGAATAAATAAATAAAATCTTAAAAAAAAAAAAAAAAAGACAAGTGGCAGGTATAAATCAAGTGCTAGGGGAGCCCTAAGTGGGAGAGAAGGAGAGGCTGGCTGATGCAAACCTCTCTGCAGCAGGACTGCAGGTTCAATCTTTAGGTTCTGGGAAACCTTCTGCAAGCAGCAAGCGGCAGCAGGCAAGTGAGAAGCTTCCAGAAGCAGGGTAGAGGCCAAGTTCTGCTGAGGATCTGGACTGGCTGTTCTGAGTAAGAGCAGAAGCATCAGCTCTAGGTTCCCTCAGCGGCCATGGTGTGGGCAGGTTCCCAGGAGCACTGGAAGGCGCCACATGGTGACAGTCACAAGAGGACCATCTCTGGGGTACCCGGCCTGGTAGGGGGACATGCTTCTGTCTGTTTCTGGCTACCTTTTGCTCCCTCTAGTCACTCCAACCAGAGTTTCTTTTTATAACATTCACTTCAGGGTTGTTCCAAATGCTTGAACCCACTCAAGCTGCCTTTACTGATCCAAACTTTATCAGTCACAGAATATACCCATCTCAGTCTGCCTTGTGTGTCTTGTTCTCAGTGGGCTCAGAACTCAAGAGGAGAGAGTAGTGCAACAGGGTACATGCCACATTGTGGCAACAGGGGGGATATTCCTTGGCCCTCAGCTCTTCCTCACCTGCCGTGCCCTTGCCTGGCACCACTGTGTGAGTTAGGGTTTCCCTTCCCAAGCCAGCCTTCTTTCACGAATCCCATCCCATCTAACAAACCATTCCTTTAGCCTGCTCCATGTCAACGGGCTATGCCCTTGCTTTTATCTTCCTGGAGTTTCCTCTAAGTACACAGAATTCTTCTCAAGTTCACTATGCAACTGGAAGGTAGGAAGTTCGTCTTCCATTGCCTCAGGCTCCTTCCTAGGACTATGAGCAGTACTTGTAACACAACAGGAACTTAAGAAATATCTGTCCAGTGAGGGTCCGAGATCATGTCTGAGTCTGTATTTTAACAACTTCCAGAATAATACTACCTGTATTCCTTCTAATTTTTGAAAATTATGAGTAAATGACGATGTGACACGCCTAAAGGAAGGATGAGCACATGAAGAGTTTGGGGTTTTAATAACAAGCTGCTCGGCACAGTTACTCTGACCCTTAATGACATATGTTAGCTTTTATGCACATGTTAACAAGCCACAAATAGCACTTAGCTCCCACAGGGGCTATAATTAGTGTTCCTTATACACAACTAGGTCAAGTTTTCAGGTCTGTCTCTTGCTCATGCCTTGGGATATATTAAGTATGGACTGTTTTCCCTGATTCCATAGGAAATTGGAGTGCCATCGATCCATCTCTCTTCCCTGAGGAATGACCAGGGCTCCCTGTGCTCCCAGGTTCTCCCTGAAGCCTGAGGCTGTAGCTCCTTCTGCCCAGCTGCTCCCCTCTCCTCCACAGAGGCCGTGCTAGATGGCCTCTGGGTGCCCACTCGTTCAAAGGACCACAGGTTCTTGGCTGGCGATTTATTTATAAATGAGCTGGATACATCTGAATGAAAACTGCTGATATAATGAGTATGAAACTGGTAACTGGGAAAAATAGGAGAAAACCTGACAGGCTGATATTCTCCAAACCTAATTCTAGAACTCTCTCTATGCCTGAAATAATGCACATTTATCAACGCTTAAACAGAAGCCCTGAACTTCTAGTAGAAGCCTTCCTGTACTGTTTACTACTTCCCTAAAGAGAAGTATTGCGATTCATATGACAGTAAGATTACGTCGTAGAGCTACTCTGTGCTCTTTAGTCTCTCTCACTCTTTTTAAAATTAAAATATTTATTTATTTGAGAGACAGCGAGAGAGCACAAATGGAGGGAGGGACAAGGATGGGGGGTGGGAGGAGAGACACTCAGGCAGATTCCCTGCTGAGTGTGGAGCCTGACACAGGGCTTGATTTCATGACCCTGAGATCATGACCTGGGCTGAAACCAAGAGTTGGATGCTTAACCAACTGAACCACTCTGACACCCCTGTGCTCTTTAGTCTTAATTCAATTGGATTTCTTTATAATCATTCACATCAGGCCAACCCAAGACTATTATACACAGGAGGTAAGAGCCTTGGGCTAGTGAATTTCAAATGTTCTCTGAGGATCTGAAAATGCAATGATAATTCTTAGCACCATTTTAAAAAGTATGGGTATCTTTATGGATTCTAATGAGAGGAAAGAAGGACCTCACTTTGGGGCAGGAAGTTGCTCTCTGGTCTCAGCTTCAGCAAGGGGTTAGCAAAAATGCTTTCAACTACCTCTCTCCAGCCATTTTAAATTTTGGGACTCTTGGGGTGCCTGGGTGGCTCAGTTGGTTAAGCATCCGATGCCTGATTTTGGCTCAGGTCATGATCTTGGGGTCCTGAGATCAAGCCCCAGGTTGGGCACTGCACTGAACGTGGAGGCTGCTTGAGATTCTCTCCCTCCCTCTGTACCTCCCCCAACTCCCTTTCTCTCCCTGGAGTCTGCTTCTCCTCTTTCTGCCCATCCTCTTGCTTGTGCTCTCTCTGTATCTCTCTCTCCCAAAGAATAAAGAACCTTAAAAAAAAAAAAAAAAAAGATAATCAGTTTGTCAAGGCTTACCAAAGCCCCTTCCTCTCTTGGATCTGTGATTTTCTCCTGCCCCACAGCCTCTCTTTCAGGTCAGGTCCTTGTCATTTCTCTGGTGGATTGTGCAATTCCTCTTTTGTTCCCTTTCAGTTTACTCTACATACCATAGCCATCAGCTCTTGCCATAACACAGTTCTGATCATGTCACTTTCATAGTTAAAATCATTCCATGGCTCCCCCAGTTCATTCCTGCAGACTTGAGGGCCTAGCCTCTGCCTCCTTCCCTAGCTACTCCCCTCACTGCATCTACACCATATAATCTGGAACAATCTGCCATTGCCCAAATGTGCTATCTCTTGCTTCCCATACCTGCACCACCAGTTTGCTTGAAATGCTTTCCCTTGCCTTTGGGGCCTGGCTAGCCCCTAAACCTTTTAAAAGCCCTAGAGTATACACTGTCTCTGCTGGGAAATCCTCCCTGATCCCCCGAGACTGTGCTGGTTCTCTCCAACATACTCACCACACTCTTAATTTTCTGTGTGGTCTACTGGCTCCTTCAGCTCACTATAAACCTAAGAACCTGGACTGAGTCTCATTCCTTCATTCCTTATTCCTTCATCTCTAGCACCTCACATACACAAGGTACCCAGTAAATGCTTTCAGGAGACATGTGGAATGAAGGACTCTATGACTAAGACAATAGAGACCAATTCTATGAATATGTCTGACCATCGGATAAGTAACTTACTCTTGTGCTTACCACTGGGTGATGTAAATAACAAGACCAAGGAAGAGCCAGATAGGATGAACAGCCCATTCTTTTTACCTTGCACCAAATATCACACTGTACAAAAACTAAGCAGTAGAGAGTCAGAATGCTCATTTCTTGCTAACAACTGTGTTGGAGAGGAGGAAAAAAAGAATTCTTAACTATAACTTTAAACATGTGATTCAACAAAACATACTGCTACATACAACAACAGGGGCAGGGTGGGGAGAGAAATGCCACACAGCCTCCTTTGGGCCGGCATTGGCCATGAGCAGTCTCGCCCTATGAGCCAGCATCTCTGCAGGTGGGCTGGGGGTGAGACCCAACTGTGCAGAGGCTGCTACTCACAGAGGTGGGAAATGAGAGCCACTGCTCTTCTTGCTTCTGGCTAATTAAAGCTACCTGACTGTAACTAGGGTAAGGGAACTGGTGCTAAACGGATTCATTCCTCTACTTCTGGCCTCCAATTGGATCTGCTCAACATGGTACTAATCAAAGGAATAATTTACTTAATTGCATGAAACCACCCCCAGAGCTAACTTAGCACAATGGTTCTCCATTACCTCACCTCCTTGGTGCAGTGATGATGAGCTACTAACAGCGGCCTGGGTAACAGAGCTGAATTTCATGTGAGCGGGGGTCAGCGAGCTATGGACCACAGGCCAAATCCAGCCTTCTATCTGCTCTTGTGCAGCCCATGGGGTGAGGATGGTTTTTACATTTTTAAATGATTGAAAAATAACCAAAAGAAGCATACTATTCTGTGAAATGAAAATTACGTCAAATTCAAATCCCAGTGTCCTTAAAGTTTTATTGGCACACAGCCTGCCCATTGTCCATCTGTAGTTACTCTCACATCACAACAACAGAGTTGAGGAGTCGAGACAGAGGCCATATGGCCCACAAAGCCTAAAATGTTTACTATCTGGCCCTTTACAGAAAGTCTGCTGACCCCTGACTTAATGACTGGGATAGCCCAAGGACATCCAGAATGGCATTCTACAGCTGCTTGGGTCCCAAAGTATTTAAAAGTTATTTCACCAACAAGTTCATCTTTACAACCAAGTCCACTCAAAGAATATGCCTGATGTTTGAACTTCAAAATCGTGCCAGGAAGGCATCATAGAAGATATAGCTGAGAATTTCGTAAAGGCTCCTTTAGTTTGGAGGAATCACCTAAGATGGAAATATAAACTCTCTTTCACTACAACTTCCTCTCAGTTCAGAAAATCAAAGGCTTAGTGGAAGCCATGCACATCCCTGCCAACCTGATGGGGGAACCCAGTTTCTTGCAGGTCATTATGGTGGTTTCTCACAGAAGTCCACCCACAGAGTGGTTGCCCTCTAAGTGCTAGCTCCTGACTGGGGAATGTGGAGGGAAAGCCCTGGAAAGCTGTAGGTGTAGCTTCCTGAAGATAATCAATATTCCCTGAGATGTCCGACTCTCAGGGAATATTGATTCCACTGACCAAGCTGCTACCCGTCTTTTTTTAAGGTAACCACTAAGACACAGGACTCTAAAATAAGCTTGAGGCCTTGTCAGATCACAGGCAGTGTTATCTTCCTCTCTAGAGAGGAAGATGCCCAGGAGCAGACTTTGTGTCAGCATAAACAGAAGTGTCAGGCAGGCCCAAGTCATGGAGCAAGAACCAGAGCACGGAGGGAGGGCTTCTCACAGTCCCTCTTCCCCACAACTCAAGATTTGCATAATCATGTTCCTTCTACTACAAACACAAAGATGTCTGGGTTCCCTTTATAGGCAGGCATCTCTTTTCAAGAAACAGGGGTGACATACACGATAACAAAGAAAATGAAACCAGAATCTGTGTCAGAGTCTAGAATTAACATGGCAGCAGGAAATGTGAAGATGGGAAGAAGCCACCTGGAAGGAATACTATTCCAACTGTTCCAACCAAAAAGTACAAAGAATGCACTCGGCATCTGCATTTGCTTTTTGGGCAGTGAAACAAAGGAGTGTCATTTCCCTGAGCTAGAACCTCCGTACAATGAGGTTTGACCTCTAGGTAGAATAGACATGTGATGTGAAGCAGGAGATCGGCTTAAAGGCAGTGCTTCCCATTCTGTCCCACACCACAGTATGTAGAGAATGTGCTCATATCTGATAGCACACTAGGGCAAGCAGACAAAACGTCAGCAGGTGGTCCCCTGGGGGACCGGAGCTAGTCAGGTGGCCTGGAGGGCTGAAGGCACACCATCTGATGTGAGTGAGGCAGCTCCAGCCTAAGGGGTTGACTGCAATCACCCAATGGCCAAGGAGCTCTGTATTCCTGTAGTTATGGCCTCCAAATCAGTCCGACCCTGACTCAACAAAGAGGCACTATCCTTGTATCCCCACCTCACTCATTCTGAAGATCATCGTGGTGAACTGATTTCTTGGAAAAGTAAAACTTCTGGTTTAGTGGATTTATTCTATACCCAAGGGCACACGGTGTGACATGGAAGGCGTCCCCTCTCACAGAGTCTCTCTCATGGAGGCTGGTATAAAAGGGCCTATTTTTTCAGGAACACCACCAAAAATGTGGACATGGTGAAATGAGGCAAACAAAGCATCAGAGAGAAACTCCAAACAGCAGGCTGTGCCAAAAGCACCAAGGAAAAATGGATTTTTGCGAGGGCAAATGCAGGCAGCAGGCCCAGGGGAACAAATGCGGTAACTCCTGAATGGGGCCATTTAGCCTGATTTATAAAGGATCTCACCAGTGTCCCTTGCTGTGGGAGATTGATGTGCTCCTCCTTCTAAAGCTGTGGTCCATACAACTTGTTTTCTGGGGAACCAAGGAATCAACTCCAAGGATGTACATCCATTATTTTCAAACCTTAATTAACTGGAACCTAATTAGGACTTTTGAGGGCTCTCCCCCCCACCCTCACTCTGAAGGAAAACTTTTCTCTCTTAAGTCAGCATGGTGTAAATGGAGGAAAATTGAACAAAGAGTTCGCTATCTGGATTTCTTGCATATAAGCAACTCATTTAACCTTTGCGGGGCATCAGCTTTCCAATGTGTAAATTGTGAGAGACAATGAGATGTAGATACCTAAGGTTATTTTCAGTAATAAAATTCTGATTCTAAGATAAGCCAACAGATCAGTATCAATTAATAATCTGTGATCATTCTTCTACCTTGACTGCCATAGCCCTCCTACTGTAAAGTTGACATCACCTAACAGTGATCTTCTATAGTTTTACAGTTAGAGAGCATTTCTTATATTTGATCCAATCAAACACTGTAACAATCTGATAGGGTAAGATCTCTAAGATGTTATAACAAGCCTTCTCATTTGATGTGCTTGAAGCAGTAGTTAGTAAGTTATCATAGGAACCGGCTACAGAGGGGAATCAGAGCCATCTGGGTGGCTCAGTCTGTTAAGCATCTGACTTTTAGCTTTGGCTCAGGTCATGATCTCAGGATTTTGGGATTGAGCCCCTTGTTGGGCCCTGGTTAGCATGGAGTCTACTTGAGATTCTCTCTCTCCTTCTTCCTTTGCCTCCCCACCCCCGCTTGCACGTGTGTATAAATAAATAAACACATACATACATATATACATACAATCTTTAAAAAAAATAGAGGGGAATCATATACGAGAGATCTTTATATATAGCTAATCATTTACCTTAATTTATATAAATGTAAATTCATTTTTAAAAATGTAAAGCTTTTAAAGAGAGGAACAATAATTAGATTTTTACATTTTTTCTGAATAAATTATATTCATAATTCATTATCTATAATTTATAGTTTCTCTTTAGTTTTAGAGAGAGAGAGAGAAAGGGAGAGAGAACTAGAGTGAACAGAAGGGGTTCCATCTCACAATCCTGAGATCATGATCAGAGCCAAAACTCAGAGTCGGATGCTTAACTGCTTGAGCCACCCAGGTGCCCCTATAGTTTTTGTTTCTTTAAAAGAGAGGGAGAACTTAGACATCTGTAAAGCCATCTGAGTACAGAATTCTTCCTGAATTTTATGATTTTTCCTCCTATTCTTTTATAGTTGTTACACCCAAACAGAATTTTTACAGATTCATTCTTATTGAATCTTTTCAAGCAATTTTAGTTTTCACAGAGATGACAGCTTCCTTTTTTATGCTCTTATTTGACCCGTGTACCTTCTTTGACTCAGCTAAACTGAATGATTATCTGATACACACAACTGCCCTGGTGGGAGCAGAGGTAGGCGGGAGCGGGAGGCAGCCTACGCAGCACGCCACCCACACTGGTCACTGCGTCCTGTGCAAGGAAGGACAAGCACTGGCTGAGGTGATCACAAGGCATCCAGGTAAAGAGTTCAAGAAGGCAGGAGGGGAAGCTTGTCAAGAACTTAGGAAGGAGGGTAGGGCTGGAGAGACAGATTTTGGTCACCTCAGCATCTAGTAAGTAGTAACAATCCTAAGAGGAGAGGAAGTCATTCAGGAAGGGAGTGTGGATAGAGACAAAAAAAGAGGGTGGGGTAGACTCCAGGGAACGTGAACACTCACGGGGGACAGCGGAGGAAGAGGCATCTGCAAAGGGACCAGCAGGACATTGCTGGAGATGTATGGGGAGAAGCAGAGAACCAGGAGCTGAGCTTCCTAGGGCCAAACGCAGAACAAAGGTCCAGGAAGCAAGAACTGAGAAGCATCCTTGGATCTGATAAGAGGGCTGCCACTGCTGAGTAAGAACTGGGGTGTTCACGCCCCACAAAGGACTTCACTGAAGGAAGCAAAGGAGATGTCCTATCATCCCCTGTACCTTTTGGTCCCTTTTCTACTGGCCTTGCTGTCTTCTTCAGCAGCCACTCTTGGGCTGCCGGGGCCCAGGCCAGGGAAGCAGGAGCATGAGAGCTCCAGAAGACGCCCTGAGCCCCGCAAGCACATGTGGAACGACTAGCCACTTGCCCCAGTTACTGCTTATTCCCAGGCCCAGGGCAGCAAGCGTTTGCAGTGCCTGCTGAGAAGCATTACTGATGTTTATCACAAAAGCTAGGATGCAATGAAATCTTCAACTAGAAAGTTTTAAAACGAAGGTTTTGAGATCCCTCCAAGCTGGAAGGCTCAGACAAAGACACTCTGTGAGGTTACCCTCTTGCCAGTGGTCTCCATCAGCCAGGCCTGCTGCTCAACTCATTTTTCAATGCCCAGAGACTTCCCAACACAAACAGTGACCAGGCAGGGAGAGCAGGTTCTCGGGGGTTTGGGTAAGAAATAGAAATGAGAATTTCTGCACGATTTGGAACACAGGTCCTACTCTATAACATACTGACAACTAATGAGGAAAGGATTCCTAGGTCTTAAGAGCTGCTGCACATGGAAACGGACATGGAGATGTGACCAAGTTTGAGTGACAGCTACCTATGTCCCAGAGGGCCGCTGGCATGGCTGGGATACTGAAGAGCAAATGGTGCCATTGTGGACCATCATTTTCCGTAGCAGTCAACATTCTCCAATTTCCTCAGTTCTCTGCTTCTTCAAATACGAGTCCAGAATTTATAAACATAGGACTCTTTTTTGAAAGTAAGGGATAAAAAGAAATACTTTTTTTTTAAGCCTCATGATCAGATACTGGTCAACTACCTATAAATTTCCATGTTTTCTCCCTCCATTCAGAGGGATGTGAGGTAGAAACTGAGGTAAGACTCAGTCTGGCCAGGAAAGACAAGCTGGCGGTTCTGGTCACAAGGCCACCCACACAGACACCACCCTTTTGTCTTGGGTCCTGTCAGTGGGCCTCGTGTGCCTGTGAAGTTCAGAGGATGGATGGCAGTTAGTCTCTGTCTGCCTCAGAGAATGCTGTTTTAGTGCTGTAACTGGGGAAAGAAGAAGGGAAGATCCCAAGACTGCCATGTTGAACCTCATGCATGCTGGGTTCAAGCATAAGTCAAATCTGTTGGTTGCACCCAAAAAAAGAAGTGACTGACTTGATCCAGACGTAGTGCGCCGTCCACAAACCGTTGTTTGCGTAACTCCTTTGCAATTTTGTGGAGATTCAAGACAGCCCGGTGTACCTCCTCGCTGGTGTGCTCGGGGGAGATGGGGGGCAGCTCCTCCTCAGGGATTTTCTCGGTTGGGCTTTCAATCATGCTCTGTGCATGCTCGTAGCTCAGTTTTGTACAGGAGCGAATGATGGTCCGACCAAACCATTCACCAAGGATCTGCAAAGACAGATTATGAGGGAATTAAGAGGAGGATTTTTTTCCAGGCCTTTCTTTCATGCAACCATTCATCCATACCATTCTACAGAGATTGACCAAGCACTGACTCTGTGCTCAGAACGGTGGTAGGTTCCAGCTAGGCACGAAGACTGATCAGATGTGGCAGCTGCTGCCCTCAGGGGGCTCAGATTCTGAGGGATGGATTTAACAGGCATGGAGGTCGACAGAAGGTCTCCAAGCACACAGGTGGCACAGGCAAGGCCCAGCAGGAGGGAAACTCAAAGTGAAGGGCCTGCTGGAATGCCTTTTCATTACCTTGAGTGAGTAGTCATCAGTAGCAAAATTGGAAGAAAGAGAAGGGACAGAGGGTAGATGCCAAAGGTGTGACATGTGGGGAATCTGTGGAGTTGGTAATGGGTCAGATGTGGGGATGAGGGAGAAAGTAGGGTCACTGGCAGAAACAGAGAACACAGATGAGAGAGGCAGGATGGAGGCAGAGAGAGAATAGTAATTCCAACTTAGTCTATTTGGGCCAGTTCTGTAAAGACAAAGGTCCAGAGCAGGGTTTCTCAGCCTCAGCAGTACTGTGTGGACTCATTCTTTGTTGTGGGGCCTAGCCTGTGTCCTGTAAAACGTTTGGTGATAATCCCTGGACTCCACCTGATAGATGCCAGTAGCCCCTCCCACAAAGCCAAGCTGACAACCAAAAATGTCACCAGACATTGCCAAACATCCCCTGGGGGAAACCTGGCCCAATCTGAGGCCCACTGGGCTCAAAACATACACCCGAGTTCAGTGGTGCTGTTTGCTGTGGTGGGATAACTGCTGATTTGTATTTTCTATCCTTTAAATTTCCCTATATCTTCTATAATGAGCATTTATTGCTGTTAAAACAGAAACAACACAAATGTCAAAATATTTTTGGGACTCCTGTGTCTGAGGTGCAGGGAAGAGGTCCAGATGGTGGGCTCTGTAGCAGGCAGCTGGGGTGTGGGCCTGGGGAGATGACTTATCTACAGGGGCGAAGTTGGTAGCCCCTGGCCAGAGGCCCAACAAAGAAAGAAAGGGCAAGGGAGAGCCAAGGCTGCATTCTTTACCACCTTCTTAATTGGGGCGGGGGGGGGGGGGGGGACAAAAAAAGAATCTGGAGAATGAAAACAGAAACCAAGAGAGCTCAAGGGATAGGAGAAAAATCAGAAGTGTCCAACGTTAGGGGAAAGGGGCTTTAAGAAAGTAGTACTCAGGGGCACCTGGGTGGCTCAGTGGTTGAGCATCTGCCTTCAGCCCAGGGTGTGATTCTGGGGGCCTGGGATCGAGTCCTACATCGGGCTCCCTGCAGTGAGCCTGCTTCTCCCTCTGCCTGTGTCTCTGCCTCTCTGTGTGTCTCTCATGAATAAATAGAATTTTAACAACAACAACAAAAATACTCAAAAGCCACAACAGACACATACAGAGCACTTACAAGGAGACAAGACACTTCCCACAGGCTGCCGTCTCACTCAGGCAGCCACCCTATGACGTAGGTTTCATTATCTTCATTCTGAGGCACAGAGTAAGTAACCTGTCTGAGGTCACAGGCTGGAGAAGGGCACAGCCAGAAACTGAGACTGGGCTCTCAACCACTAGTGAGAGTCAAATGCCACTTGCATGTCAAGGAAGATAAAGAAAATGTCATTTAGCATTTGCTTATCGGTGATCTTAGGAAGACTTTGTAGGGGGAAGAGCATGGGGTGGGATGGGGTGGGAGCAGAGTCAGACTGCAAAGATTTCAGGCCCTGTGCTGTGAGTGGATTCGAGACATGTTGTCACACTGGTCCCTTCTACCCCCAGGGCAGCCAGAGCCTGCCTTCCATCAGTCTGGCGCACATAACCCCTGTGCCACACAAACAGTGGCATCTCCTCTGTGCGTCATGATGTGAAGGAGTCTGGGTTAAAGACAAGTGCATGGTTGGTGGAGGCAATGAGTGTGGATGACCGCTTCCAGGGGGCTGGCAGGCCAGAGGATTATGCTGGGTTTGTGGGGTGAGGGGAAGAAGCCAGTACAAAAGGAACGGGTCTCAGGCCAAGTAGAGGCACCCATCCGTGAGAGAGGCAGCTGTGGCGGGAAGACGTGGGGAGGCGAGAGCACTCACATAGGCTAGCCCCACTCTCTGGGGTGGGAGGCAAAGGATGAGGGGGCGAAGTGGGGCTCAAAGGCATGAGCAAGTGGAAAAGCTCTGAGATAAATACTGTGGGGGATGGATTCATGGGCAAGGAAACGCCAACATACTGAGAGGCAGCAGAGGCTCGGGAGGAGGGAGAGAGGTCTAATGAGCAGTAGAACCTCTCAACCTGGGCTTGCAAACATCCCCTCTGCCTTCCTTTCCACAGGCCAAACCATTCTGTTCACAACCTCAGAAATGTGCTTCCTGAAAAAAAGCCATCTGAAGGATCCCTGGGTGTTTCCAGGGGGAAGGAGAGAGCCCAGCCCAGAGGAGCTGTCCACGCCACAGAGCCTCTATGGAACATGGCTAGCTACCACCCTGGAGGGCGCGAGAGACCCCTCTGCTCCCCTAACTTTCCCCTGAAGGAAGAACCAATACTCTTAAAATGGCAGCCAAGAAGTACAGGAAGAGAATGGTAGAAACTACTCTTATTTTCCTTTGAATCAGTGCAAAGAGCCTCATTATAGAGTCTTGGATCTGTAATATCAGACCTTAATTTTTATTTAAAAACAAACAAACAAACAAACAAACAACTCTTAAACTACACTTCCTGGATTATTCCAAAAACCACACCTACCCAAAAATATAAGTGATTCAAATACTGTGCTCATGACTCTTCTGCTGCAGCAAGTAGGTCCTGAATTTGGCTCTCAGCAGGTCCGTGTGTGTGCTGAATGCAAGAGAAATTATAAAGCCAATTCGAGGTATCGTCCAACAGTCCCGGTGGGGAAGGAGTGCGTGCAGGTCTCCAGAAGAGCCCCTTTCAAGGTCAGCCCATGCTTGTCCTTCTATTACATCCACATTTCCTGAAAACTCCCCACTAATGGAGTTGCTCCAAGCTACTCTAGAATGACAGGGCCACGACCTATTCATTCCTGTGGTCACAAAGATTTCCCCTGGAGATTTAGCTTGTTTCCTTTTCTCCGTTTCACTCCAAACCCAGTCAACCCTCCTCCTTCTATGTGTCCACATTTTGTTTGCCAGGCTGTCTTTAGCGTGCTTGGGGGGAAACTTTCCTTTCCATTCGATTCCACACCTCTCTTGCACACTCCTTACAAGTGGTTCCACAGATTCCCTCAGGTATCTGAGTCACACGATATCTGGCCTCCTGGGGTCTGTGTCCCTTTTTTCAGAGGATACAGGAAACCACAGCACATTTACATGGGGGACTACCACACACAGGTGAGTCAGACCTCCACCACCCTGACAGAGCATCTATTTTCATATAACTAGTGGGTTCGAGAACTGCTCTAAAAATCTAATGAAAGCCCCGGGTCCTCTCCTTTGAAATAATTATGCATAAAATTTTGCAGTAAGTTCTACAAGGTTCCTAGACACTCTGCCAACCCTAAGCCTGTATGTCCTTGCTCTAAACAGAGCTTTGTTTCTCCTTCAAAACCCTCTCATTATAGTGCTGAGTGCTGACTAGAGGCCACTTTTCATCTTCGGAGTTCTTAAAATTTATTACCTGTAACTTGGCAAAATCAGAAGTCTACCATTCCTTACCAAAGCCTGAGAACAACACACATTGGCTGCACTACCTCAGTCAGTTTGAGCCAGTTTTTCCCTAATGGGCACCTCTCTGCTCTTTTAGCTGTTTCCTTATCAATGATGGGCAGCCTTCTTACCAGCACACATGAACACCACCAAATCTGAGACTATGGTGCTGACGAGAAGTTTCCTAGAGTGCCCTCACCTTCCTGGAGCACCCTCTCCCCTTCATGCTGCATCCTAGGAAATCTGCACCAGCCTTCTTTCTGAATATACACAAAGGGCTGTAGAGGAAGCTCTGAAGAGCCATTGAGAACTTTCTGGCTCAGTGACAGTGGCCTCAGGCAGCAGGATCTATCCTGCTTTAACACCATCCATGGACTGTGGGAAAATCATACCTGATATGATACACAGACCTAAAAAATTCTTAGGCTGGGGGTACCTGGGTGGCTTAGTCAGTTAAGCATCCAACTCTTGGCTTCAGCTCAGGTTATGATTTCAGGATGGAGACTGAGCCCTGGGTCGGGCTCCACGCTCAGTGCCAAGTTTGTTTGAGATTCTCTCCCTCTCCTATCCCCCTGCCCATCCCCCTGTGAGCGTACACAGATGCACACACTCTCTCTCAATAAACAAACCAACCAACAAACAAAACCTTTAAAAAAAAGCTCTAGGTCAGGAAAACATGAGGGAGGCAGCAGAGAAGCAAGAATGCCCAACCCTGCTTTACAGACAAGGGCAGCAGGAAAGCAAAGATCCAAGTTGGGGGTGGGGGTGAGGTTCCCAGGGGCAGCATGCCTTGCAGCATGGGAGAAAGGTTTCTTTGGATGGAACACCTCATTAATTTCCAATTTGGAAACTGTCTTCACATCAACGCCCTGTCCAAAACCAGGGCCAGTGGCAGAAGACAAAAGGACAAAGAGTTTTTCATGGAAAAAGTAAAAAAGCCACGAGGAGCTTCACAAACAAAACCCTTCAGAAAGAAGATCATGTCCTTCTTTCCTCTGCTTTAATCACGGGATTTGGGTCACTCCCTTTCTGCAGGCGGCAGGTTTCCTGCATACACTCTAGGGCACTACTGTTTACAAGTCAGATTAAATGCCATGCCAACAGCCACTGAAGGCTCACGGCTAAAAGGTTAGAAAGAAGCAAACGATGTATATACCTCGAGACCTACTTTCTGGTACCAGGTAGGCCAGGAAACCGCACAGCACTTGAGAGCCCCTGGCCCTGTCTTGTTGCAGAGTGTTCTCACACCTACTACCTTTTAGAATCTCTTAAACACACTGTTCAGCCCATTTTACAGTTGAGAAAATAGACTGGCGGTTTGTGAAAACTCACACAAGCTCCTCAGTGGCAGACAAGACTGGATCTGCGTCTAAATATGTAAGATTAAAAATTTAGTGTTATGTGATTTTTTTTTTTTAAGATTTTACTTATTTGAGAGAGAGAGAGAGAGAGAGAATGTGTGAGCACAAGCAGGTGGGTGGGGGGTGCAGAGGGAGAGAGAGAAGCAGTCTCCTGGCTGACTAGGGAGCCCAATATGGGGCTGGATCCCAGGACCCTGAGATCGTGACCTGATCTGAAGGCAGACACTGAACCGACTGAGCCACCCAGGTGCTCCAGTGTTATATTTGTTATACCTCAGCTGAATATATTTCAGCTGAGATGGACAGTGAGGTAAAGGAAACAAGGTATACCTCAAATACATATCAATTTTCTATATTTTACAGATAGAAAATTGTGAGGAAACATATCCTTTGAAAACTGTCCATTTCCATTCAAGTGTATTTTAAGATTTATTTTGAAAAAAAAGGTCAGGGCAGCCCAGGTGGCTCAGCAGTTTAGCGCCGCCTTCAGCTCAGGGCGTGATCCTGGAGACCTAGGATCGAGTCCCACATCAGGCTCCCTGTATGGAGCCTGCTTCTCCCTCTGCCTGTGTCTCTGCCTCTCTCTCTGTGTCCTCTCTGTGTATTCTCATGAATAAATAAATAAAATCTTTAAAAAAAAGTCTTTAGAAAAAAAGAAAAAAAAGGTTAGTGCCTCCCTTATAAGAAAGAAATCTCTGATTCAAAAAACTGCTAATGGAGTTAATTTGTAATTTGAAGGAAATTGATGCAAAATTACTCCTGCAGCAACTCTGGGCTTCTGCACGTAAAATATTTGGTTCAAAAAACTTATCAGGAAGAAGCATTTTTCCTGACTGGAACAAAAGCAGGCTGTTTGGGGTGGCCAGCAGTGGGGGTGGGGCAGATTTCTTGCCACTCCTCACACCTCTGAACACGAGGCAGTCATGGGGTGGGCGCTGGGGGCAGCACAGCACGAGGCGAGAGACGTCAAAGGTGCCAAGGACATTTCAGAAAAGGAACTGGGCAGAAAGAGGGACTTCAAGACAGCTGGAGGGGCAGACAGTGAGCCGTCTGTGATAGAAGGTGCTAGTGACTGCAGTGGGCACAGGCAGCAGGGTGGGTGGCAGCTGGCTGAGGAGCAAGCAGGGGCGGGTGGGGGGGGGCTCCTCTGCTAGGCCCACTGTGACTGGGTGAGGCCCGGGTCACTTCTTAAGGAATGAGGAAGGCCATGGTAGGATTCAAGCGTAAATTACAGCTGGAAGCACAGTCAGCAGGACACCTCATTTAGACCTAGCTAGGCCTTCTCCTATGGTGTGGAGAGGCTCTGAAGTCGCTCTGGGCCCACCAGAGACCTTTGCCAACAGTGCTGAGGAAGAAGGATGGGCAGCAGAGGGCTATGAGTCTGCCAGCCTGTTTCAGTTTATAAGGCAGTTTGTTCATGGGCTAGACTTTCTTGGAAGTTTATAGAAAACAAGCCCAAGTAAACTGTGCCCTCTCCTACTGTCTCAAGCCACCTGCCACCAGCCTCGTCTGTTGATCCCAGACTATAACTGGGCCCCTTCCTACCCTGATAGGGAGGCAGTTGTCTAGACTTCTAAGCCTAAGAGGAGGGAAACAAGGGAACTTCCTCAAGGGTTTGCCTCGCAAACCTAGGAAATGGCAGGAACGTGAGAAGAGCTTGCAGGCCCGGATGTGGTGAGCAGACAAGAATTCCATTCCTATGACAGACGATGAGGGCACCATGCCTGAGCAGTCCTTGAAAAGTGTTCTCTTCACCTCAGACAGTTGCATGGGGCTGGGAGGCCCATGGGCTGTGTGGGAAGAAAGCTGGAGGTGGAAGGAGGGAGGCTTCGGAGGACTGGGTTCAGACCGACCCAGGAAACACAAAATGACGAACTTCTCAAGCCGCTGATGTTCGTTCATTCAACCCCACCCTTTCAACAAGGCCAGCCTGGCCCGTCTGTCAAAAACAGAGGTCCTTTCAAAGATGCCAACCACAGTGGCCCTAACCCGGGGGCCCAAGTCTTTAGATTTAAATCAAATATACCATTACTAACATCAAAATGCAGGAGATGAACTGATTAAGAATACTTTTTAGCTCTTTGCATGACTGCCTTATAAATGATAAATGTCTTTTATCTTTTATTTCTTGAAAATATTTTGTTCTGAATTCTTATGTTCGTCCCAAGGATTCACAGCAAAGCCTGTGCTCAAAATGTAGCCTGCTGCTACCCTGAAGTGACCTTAGGTGAGCCTCTAATTGCTCAGGGCCTTCATTAGCAAACTGGGACATGAGACAACCACCCCCGCCCCCCGCCTGCCCCAAACAGCACAGTTTTTCCAGAGGCTCCTTTGGTCCTGGGTTGTTTCTACAGGCCTGACATAAAACAATTCTGCCCCTGCCTCTGCTAAGGATTAAAGGTGGATATTCGGGAAACTTTTCTATTATTCTCAGAATCAGCCTTGGAAGCCACTATCTCTCACCGGGAGCTACTGACTCCCACCACAGAGTCTAAGGATAAAATACAAAACCCAACAATGCGTTTCTTTATTAGTAACTGAGGCCTCAAGTGACAGGACATGTGCATAAGCCTCGGCTCTGCGGGCTGCAGATGCCACAATGGCCTGGACGACATATCATTTTCATGTTTCAAGTGTCACAGGATACCCGCAGAGGGCGGCTGGGGTGGCAGGGTGAGCAAGGGGGACGGTGGGGGTGACAGCCTGTGGAGGGGTGTGTGTGCGGGAGCAGGCGGCGTGGCTTTGCCAATGACCTGAGCCAGGTGAAGCTCTCCTCGGCTCCCAGGACACAGCTCAGGAGTGCCAAGGAGGCTGCTGTAGATGAAGGCGTCTCACCCAGGGGACACCAGTCCAAGTGAGCAGGCCAAAAAAAAGAGCTGTGGAAACAGGTATGCAGTTCACTTTATGAGATCATTTTTGAGCGTACCTGGCAGTGTGCTGTGTGGGGAGGAGATTAAAGAATGAAGAGTGGACTGGGTGACGGGCACTGGGCGGGGGCACTTGGCGGGATGAGCACTGGGTGTTATGCTATGTGTTGGCAAATTGAACTCCAATAAATAATAAAAATAAAGGTTAAAAAAAAGAATGAAGAGTGGGCTCTGTTTACAAGGATGTTAAAATCAAGGACAACAGATCTGTGCACAAATGGCTTTTGAGCATCGCAGACGCTGCTGGGGTGGAGAGATGGGAGGATGGATTCTGAGGAAAGGATTGGGGGGGGGGTCCCCAGGTCTGAGCACTTTCCCAGACATCAGTAGGTGCCCCCACTCTTCACGCCCTCTGGGCCAAGAGTGCTGGGGGGTCCTCTCCTCCTACTGAGGGCTAATCCCTGACCTGAGGTTTAGGTCTTGAGCCTCCCAGTCCTTTGACCTGGCTCCAAAAATCTGTTCCTTCTTTCCTCATTTTCAACTTCTCCTTTTCTGTTCTCCTTCTCATATAGCCTTACAAACATATTTTAAGATCTCTTATCTGGTTACTAAACAAACAAACAAAAACACCAGGAAAAAAATCTCAAAGTAATTCTCTCTTTTCTCTCACTACGGTGGTTAATATGCATTAATTGTAGAAAACTAAAAAACCTACAGGTGGGAAGTGGAGAAGAAAAAGAAATCCCCTATAAATGTACCATTAGGAGATAACTACTATTTTGGTGACTTAATTCCTGTATCTTCAATACCTTGTGTCATATCTGAACAGAGGACATATTCAATGAGTCGTTACCAAATGAATGGATGAAGGATTAATAATGGCTTCGTGGAAGAAGTGGCACTTTAGATGGACCTCAGAGGTAAGCAGGACTGGTATTGGTAGAGATGAGGGGAAGGATAAGTTACAAAGAGGGGCAAGCATATGCAAGGTCTCAGGAGTGAGGCAATTTTTTGAGGCCAGAGAAACTCTTCAGTTGCAAGAATAGCAGCTGAGGAACCTGGAGGATGAGCAGCAGACGGTCCCAGCATGGTGGAAGAGTTCGTGGACGTCTTTGCACATCATGCTCTGGAGATTGGACTTCTGTGGGTAATGCACCACCATGTTGTGAGAGGAGGCTGAGCAACAGAGTGATGGGACCAGATTCACTTTCTGGAAGGTCATCTAACAGCACTGGGTAAATAGAATGGAGAGCCATGAACAGTCTCTATTGGCATCCCAGGGGAGGATGGAAGGGACCTGAGCAGGGGTGGTGACTGTGGGAACAGAAGAAAGATGACTGACTGGAGACATTTTGTGAAGGGAGAGCCGTTAGCACTTAGAATGGATGTGGCACCCAGGTTGGAATGGGCACGTGTTTCACTGCCTGAAGAGAAGGGAAAGGATGAGGGAGGCAGAGAGGACCGTGACTCTCTGAATGGGGGGCTTCACCAGATCAAGCAGCCAGTCCCTCCGGTTCTCATGGAGAATTGAAAGTCACCTGGGGAAAGGGTGGATCTTGAGGGAAGAGGAGCGCACGGCACAGTGGAAGGCTGGAGCCACCAATAAAGGTTAGAAGCAGCTGTGTTAGTAATAAATAAAAGGATTCCTAAGTAGCAGCCTGAACTGGTGGACACCACTGTTCTCCATGCATCAGGCAGGGCCTGGACAGATTTCCCTAGAACTCCTGGGAATGGGCAGAGACCTGAGGCACGTTCTAAGTTTGGGAATGGGCAGTTTGGGAAGTCTGACCTCCACTGGAGTGGAGTCGTGGAAGCTGGGGTGGGGAGCTGCTACCTAATGGAGATGGTAGTTTTATACTAAGAGCCAGCTTTTCCCATGTGAGCAAAGGGGCTCCAGGAAGTGAGAAGAGACTCTAGTCCCAAGACGAATATAGTCTCTGCATTTCTAGCAGAGAAGACAGGGAGAAAATAACAGGAAAAAAAAATCCCACTAAAGACTTTTTAGATTTTATCCTGAATGAGAGACTGGAGAGTTTCTGAAAAGGAAAGACAAGCCCTAATGTCTGATGTAGAAAGATCGCTCTGAAAAAAAAAAAAAAAAAAAAGATCGCTCTGACTGCTGTGTCAAGAGAAGAGGAAGTGGGATAGAAGCGAGAACAGTTTAGGAGGCCAGTGCGGTCCAGGTGGGGGATGGCAACGTGGCCTCCGGTGACAGTGCTTGCAGCACTAAGGAAGGGGGGCAGGTTCTGGAGGCAGTTAGAAGGCAAAGCTGAGGTGATTTATTGGTTGACTGGATGTGAGGGGTAAGAGAAAGACCAAAGTCAATAATGACCTTCTGGGTTTTGGCCTACATAAATGGCTGAAATGAGGCTGCCCTTGATTGAAGTTGAAATAAGCAACTTCTAGAACATGCTCCCTCATCTGGTTCTCTGAGCCAGATGGCACATGGCAGGGATGTGGTGGCAGATGCAAGTTGTGGATCGCTACTGTCATTGTGACACTCTTCCTTTATTATTCTGACCTTTGACCCTGAGGTTTCATGGTTCTACACTCTAAGGACTCAGTAACCGAGTCCGATTACTGCTTATGACCTCTTTAAAGCATCACACTGGTGTGTTTATAAAGGTGACTTCGAATGAAAAGGTCTCTGATGAGCGGGGGACAAGGACACGGCATTGTTTTGCAGGGCCTTAGTGCCGGGTGAGCAGAAGTGCTGGAGGTGTTCGGAACATCAGGTCACTGGCTCACATGGTCAAAGTGGATTTCATGGTACCAGAACTGGATCTTACAAAGCACAAGATGTAACTGGGTTTGTTTTCTCTCATGACAATGTAAATATCTAAATCAGAGAACAATGCTCTCACCAGCAATATGTAAGAAATGTGCCCAAAACAGACCCTTCAGAGTTTACTGATCTAAAAATCTGGGCACTGGCTTAATGAAACCATATACGACCAGGAGTTTCTAGTGGCTCCTTTAAAAAAAATCTAGTGGGTGTTTTTAAAAAGTTGGAACGGCCTTTCTATAGTTGGTCATGTCTGCTCCAGAAAGTAAGACATTCTAGTAGACTAAGGAAAAATGCAAAACTTTCTCCGCGTCAACTCCAGGTGAGATTGAGGCCATGCTGCAGTAGTAGGAGTGGCTCGCTGCTGGTGGCTCTGCTCTGGCTCCTTCTAAGTCCAAGCCATTACCCTGGAGAAGCCACTACCACATACAAACCTGGCCTCCCTGGCCTCAGGCTTTGGCCTCTCTCCTTCTCAATGGCCTCCTCTGGCTCCCTAACCCTCCTGCCTGCTCCCTGGCCACCCCCACCCCCATCCCGCCCATGCCCGCTTAATTCAGACTTTCCTTGCCAGGGTCCTGAACAAGCCCCACCACTTGGACTTGAGTCTGGCATCTGACCTCTCGTTTCATGCATCTTGGCTGTGAGTAAGAGATACTCCTGTGAAACTACATCTCAGGACAACCAACCAACCAGGCCTACCCACCACGTGGTCCCTTGGTCTGTGCAGGGTGCGGCCAGTGGGTCTTGCTCCTTGGCGGTCCCTAGTCCAAATCCTTGTGCTTCCTATTTGGCTTGGTTTGATGGAGGCCCGGCATGCCCTCCTGGACCCTGTGCCTATTTCACACCTGCTCTCCAGGCCTCACATGCCAGAAGGCTTGCTCACTCGACACTGCCTCCAACAGAAACCTTAAAGACCAATGGAGTTTTCAGAGTTTGCCTCTTTCGAGTGCTTCTTTTATGACCCTCATATTTTAGTAGCTCATTAGATCAGGCAGCTTTTTATTTCTTGGGTTTGATGCTGGCAGGCATAATTCAGATTCAAAGTTCTTTTCTGTTGACTCAAGTCAGTTTTCTTCTATGGGCTTTTATTTTCTATTTAAACTTTTGCAAAAATAAGCATTTATAAAAATATAAAACTAATACATGTTTTCAAAAAACATTAGAAAATACAAAAAAGTAGAAAAAATTACTCATACTCTTACAACCCAAATACAACCACTATTGGCATTCTATTTTATTTCCTTCAGGTCTTTTTCCATTCATTTTTTTCCCCATGCATGTTCCCACCCCCACCCAAAATATGATTGCTAGCATACTGTCTTCACAATTCCTTCTTTGTATCTCACATAATATTTGCTTCTTGACTCTTAAAAAGGAACTTATAATCAGATATTTAGGAATTGCAAAAACTAAATGTAATGTGTGTAACTTGTTGTGACAAATCAGTTGGGGACAATTGGGGAAATGTAATTACTGACTGGGTTGTTGATGACACCAAGATTAGTATTAATTGTCAGGTGTGCTAACAGCATTGTTGTTGGGTAAGAAAATATCCGGGGCACCAGGGTTGCTCAGTGGTTGAGCACCCGCCTTTGGCTCAGGTCATGGTCCTGGGGTCCTGGGATAGAGTCCCACATGGGGGAGGTCCCCACAGGGACCCTGTTTCTCCCTCTGCTTTTGTCTCTGTCTCTCTGTGTGTCTCTCATGAATAAATAAATAAATAAAATCTTTTAAAAAAAGAAGAAAATGTCCAAATTTGTAAGTCACATTTCAGAATATGAGTGAAATGACATGATGTCTCTGGTTTGTTTTAAAATAGTTTAGAAAGAGGGAAAAAAAAAAAAAAGGTTGCCAGTAGTGAATCTGGGAGATAAGGATGATGAGTTTTTACTGTGCTATTTTAATTTAATGTATATCTGAAAATTTTCAAAATGAAAATTGAAAAGTTAAAGTATCCATAGTTCAAGCAGACAAATAGTGTTAAAAGCTTGTTATGAAAAACAGCAGCCCTCTGTCTCTTTCTTCTCCAAGGGTAAACCTCTTCCAGCAGGTTGTTAGTGTTTACTTCCATCTTTCTATACTGCCTGCTTGATTATTACCTCTAGATTTTTCACCTTTAGGTGTTATTCAAAACCTTTCACTACAGAAGAGAATTTATTTATCTTTCCACCTGCACTCCCTTCCCCCAACCAAATCCACACAACCATTCCAGGCCCTCGTCCTCCCAATAGTTATATCATCACTATCAGAGTTAACTATTATGGTTATGTACATACTAAGGGTGACTTTTCTTTCGTATACAACTTGTTTATTTTCACTAGAATGAATAACTGTCTTGTTTTAATTTACTTGGCCTTCTGGGGGTCCCTGAGACCCTTTCAGGGACCTATGGGGTCAGTGCTAGTTTCATAACAATACTAAGGCATTCTTTGTCCTTTCCCATGTGTTGATGTTTACCCTGGCAGAACAAAAGCACTGGTGAGGGAAAGTGCCACTGCCTTGGCATGAATCAGGTAAAGTAAAACTGTATCAGGGGCTGGAATACTCTTTACCACCTCGCTCAAAGGCACAAAAGTTAGCTAGCTTAGGAATGTTCTTGATGATGCAGTGAAAGTTTTTAGTTTTATTATGTCTCAATCCTTGAGTCCTTGTCTTCTCCCGTTATGCTGCTTGCTGAAGTATGATGGTCGTCTTGAGGAAAAGCATTCACATAACTTTGAGCTATAAGCTGAACTGATTGCTTTTTTTTAATAGGACACCATTTTTACTTGAAGGAACAAGTAACACTCAAACTATGGTTCTTTGGCACTTCGAGGAAAACAACGGACATCATTTATTGCCCGTGACAAAATGTGAGCTTTCACCAAAATTAGAATTTTGGAAACCTGTATCTGACATGTGATACATGTTTCCTAATACTTGAAGACTTGTCTAAGATCAGCAATGATATTAACCCATGTGATCTGATATATAATGAAATCTGTTCACATTTAGAAGATCAGCATAATGAGCTAATATTTTCTAAATGATGTAAACATTCTAAGTGCATGATAAAAAAAAAAATCACTGCTTAGGTAAAGGATCCATTTAAAGGATAAGACAGATTTTAATGAAACCCAGTAAAAAAAAGTTCAGTTGATTTTGTATTAGTCTACTAGGGCTGCCATAACAACATACCCTAGTCAGGGGGGCTTAAACAACAGACACTGGTTTCTCACAATTCTAGAGGCTGGGAAGGACAATTTGGTTCCTAGTGAGAGAGGCTCTCTTCTTGACTTGCAGACGATCACCTTCTCACTGGATCCTCACATGACAGGGAGAGAGAGCAAGCTCTCTGGTCTCTTCTTACAAAGACATTAATTCTATCAGATCAAGGCCCCACCCTTATGAGCTCATTTAACCTTAATTATTTCCCCATAGACTCTACCTCCAAATACATATTGGAGGCATTAGAGCTTCAACATATGAATTTTGTAGGTACAGAATTAGGTGGTAGCAAATACAGTCTCAGATTCTAGACTGGAACTAATTTTTAAGAAACTGCCACATTCTGGTGTAGTACAATGACAAATATCCACAATTATTTGAAAAAACTATTAAAATACACCTTTCTTTTCTACCTACATATCTGCCTGAAGCTGGATTTTCTTCACATTTATAATTCAACCAAAATAACTTACCCTAACAGATTGAATATAGAAGCATATATGAGAACCTGGTTTAATGCCTTCTTTAGTACCGATATGAAAAGCTTTACAAAAATATAAAACAAGCTTCTCTCCTAAATTCTAGAAAATGTAATTCTTTTTCATAAAATGTTATTTATGTTAACATAATGAATTGGGCTTATTATTATTACTTTAATGTTTAAGTTTTTATTAATTTCCATTTTTAATAGGGTAAACAGTGGTAATTCACATGAATAAAACCACTTTGAGGTCATCAAAGATTTTTTTAGTGTAATGAGTTCTGCGGACCAACAAGTTCTATAACTGCTGGTCTAAATAATTTTTCAAGAAATTCAGATACATAGATGTTTTAACCATTTCATTTTCTTGAAGACATCTCTCCTAGAGCCTTCTGGCCCGCTGCAATCTGGATCGACTGTCTTCTATACCTATGTAGAACATTGTGGCCTGGGGATGATGCACATCCACCACAGCACTGGGCACTGGTTCTTTCCCTCTGGAAAGTCACATCCTCTGGTAAAAGGGCATTTCCTTGAATTATTTTGTTGGTTATTTCTTTCCCATTTCAACTGTTCTCTATTTCTGGAATGCTCAGTGAACAGATAGATATTGGATATCCTGGACTAGTCCTTCAATTTTCTTATCCATTCTATCTCTTTCTGGGACAATTCCTCAACTCTGCCAACCAGAGTCTCAAGTCTTCATTTCTCCTATCATGTTTTAAATTTTCGTGAGCTCTTCTTCCTCACCCCTGTTTCTTTTGTAAAGTATTTAGATCTTATGATATAATTTCTTTAAAAATTTCTCTAAGGATATAAATGCCCTTGTTGCTTTTTTCTGTTTGTTTGCTTTGGTTTTTCTATTTCATGGCAGAGGCTTTGGTGTTGGTTGTCTCTTTTTTAAGTAATCTCTACACCCAGTGTGGGACCTGAACTTATCACCCCAAGATCAAGAGTTGTATGTTCCACCAACTGAGCCAGCCAGGCGCTCCTTGGTTGTCTCTTCATAGGTGAAAGTAAAATATTAAAATGCTGATTTTTGGTGAAATCCTAAAAAGCTCTGCTTGTGTTAGCGGAGTTGCCTCCTTTTAGGCTTTCCTGCAGGGAGACACAGTTGGGCTATTGGTAAAGAAGCCCCTGAGGTTCTTATCTTTAAATCTTCTTCACAGGCAGATTCTTCAAAAAAAGTTTCCTAGCTCCTGACTCAAGGGTATAAGGCTTGGCAACCAGAATTCTGGGCTTGGTTGGAAAAGAAAGCTGGGATTTTCAACTATCAGGATGCCAGCACTCATTCAAGTCTCTTCCAAAGGCCCACTACCATCAAGTGTGTTTGGTGTCCTCTAGTTCAGACATCCTGAACTTTAACCTGTTCAGAGAATAAATTTCTGGTCTTCTTTCAACTTATGGGAGGGACAATCTTTCTAAACAAATTTTTAACCAATATGGTCAGTTTCTTCCTCACCCACCTCTCTCCTACTTTGTGAAGCTACCCGGTGCCATTGATTTTGGAATTTCTTTAGGGTTCTGCTACGTAAAATCGGGTTGTTTCTTGGCTTTCTCTATTGTTGGCTCAGGATTCAGCTTTCTCAGGACTGCTAAGTCAGTTACCACTCATCCATCTGCTTCCAAGCTTCCAAAATTTTGTTGCTGTTGTCTGCTCTCCCATTCTCTTTGTCCTTGTGGGTTTATGTCTTAAAAAAATTTTCTTCACTGTTGTTTTAGTGAGGTTTTGGGAGGGAATGAAAGTAAATGTGGGTATTTGATCCTCCATCTTTATTTGGAACCACTTTATAATTAAATATCTGCTTTTTACTTCTATTTAATATCACAGCATAAACATTTCCTATGCTCTTACATGGTCCTTGTCACAGCTTTAGTAACTGCGTCACATTCTACAGAATGTTCTATCTTACTTAATCATTGCCTTATTTTTGGAAGTTTAGGGTTGTTTCTGTTTGTGGGGAGGAGACCAGTTTTTCCTGGAATTATCTTCTATTTATCTGTCTTATTTAGGCCCTATCTTTAGGGAATGCTTGCTGACATTTTTCTCTTTTCTGTTCTTGATCCACGGCTTCATTACCATGGGCTTGATTATGGCATAACCTTGTGCCAATTTATCTTCAAACTACCAGGTCACCGGCACAATGCTATGGCACTAATCTTCCTAAAATGTCACTTTTCTCATGACACTTCAGAAGAACCCTAACATGCAGACTTCACTTGTGACTGGCATTTGAGGCTCCTCACAGTTTGATGCCCCACCCCCCAAAACCTACCCAAACTCACAACCTTTTCCCTAGATGTCTTCCCTAAAATAGGGTCTGCTGTCCTAGCTGCAGCTCAGGATGTTCCTCCAGCCACTGCCAAGCCACATTCACCTTTACATACATGTTATCTCCTGCACTGAGCCTCCCTACTTGACTTTGTTTACACAATTTCTTCCTTCACCTGATAAATGATAAGAAACAAATAACTTGTTTCTAAATGCTTAAGGTTAGTCTGGCCTTCTAAATGGACTGGCAGCTCCTCAGAGGCAGGGGGCTCTTTTCCATTCTTCTCTATGGCAACTGCCCCTACAGTGCCCTCATCCCCCCATCACGGGACTCCAGCTCGGCACCAGGATGCACTGAATGAAATAGTCAGGGGTGTAAATTACTACCTTGCCCTCTGGGGTTAGTGTCCAGATCACAGAGAAGGTCAGCTTGTCAGACATGGGATGGAGGCTGCACAGCTCCTCACACAGCAGCCTGGGAAGCATGGGGACAACCTGCAAACAGAAAACAGACCCATGAGCTCCTTCCTACAATCTGTAGGAGTTTACCGCAGGCTTGGGAGCAGCCCGGAGGGCAGAGTTTTGGTGAACAGCTTGGGCTTCTGGAACAAGCTGAGGATGGAGGTAGCTTCTTTCCCTGAAGATTGCAGAAAAACCATGACATCTGGTACTTTTTCCACGAGCCTCTAGAGAAATGGGAATGTGAACTGGAAAGGTAAGAATTAGTACCAGGGAAAAAATACATTACAGCTGAAAAATAACTACTATTTACTACACAATAAAACTGAAGCTCTAGACTCAAGGATGATTTGTACTTTTGGATACTACTATTCTAGTTGAACTATATACTTAAGAGCCCAAGGTCTTATACTTAAGTCTTTAATTCAAGCTAATTTTTGTGTGTGGTGTAAGATGAAGGTCCAGTTACATTCTTTGCGTGTGGCTGTCAGTTTTCCTGACACCATTTATTGAAAAGATTGTCCTTTTCCCATTGTATGCTCTTGGCACCTTTGTTAAGGATTAGTTTGGCCATACACACATGGGGTTATTTCTGAGCTGTCTATTCTGTTCTATTGGTCTATATGTCTGTTTCTATGTTGGTACCATACTGCTTTGATTGTTATAGCTTTGTAATATAGTTTGAAATCAGAAATGTGATGCCTCCAGTTTTGTCTCCTGTTTTTTTGTTTGTTTGTTTGTTTTGTTTTGTTTTGTTTTTTTGGTCTCTTGGCTCAAGATAGCTCTTAGCTAGTCGGGGCTAGCTTCTATGCCTCCATGTGAATTTTAGGATATATTTTTCTTTTTCTTTTTTTTTTTTTTTGTGGAAAATACTATTGGAATTTGATAGAGATTACACTGAATCTGTAGAAAACTTTGGGTAGTATGGGCATTTTAACAATATAAATTCCTGCAATCCAAGAACACAGGGTGTCTCTCTTGACACTTATTTGTGCTTTTGTCAATTTCTTTCATCAATGTCTTATAGTTTTCAGTGCACAGGTCTTTCATCCCTTGGTTAAGTGTATTCCTAAGTATTTTATTGTTTTTGATGCTATTGTAAGTGGAATTGCTTTCTTAATTTCTAAATCATCTCACATCTACTAGAATGGCTATTACCAAAGAGACAAAACAAACAAACAAACAAACAAATGTTGGTAAGGATGCAGAGAAAAGAGAACACTTGTACATTGTTGGGGGGACTATAAATTGGTGTAGCCATTGTGGAAAATAATATAGAGGTCCCTCAAAAAATTAAAAATAGAACTACCATTTGATCCAGCAATTTCACTTCTGGGTATATACCCCAAGGAGATGGAATCAGTACTTTAAAGGGATATCAGTGCTCTTTATGAATAATGCAGCGTTATTCCGAATAGCAAGACATGAAAACAACCTACGTGTCTATTGACACATTTGTCAGATAAAGAAATGTGTATATACACATACATTATGGAATATTATTATTTGTGATAACATAGATGGACCTGGGAGGGCATTATACTAAGTAAAATAAGCCAGACAGAGGAATTCAAATATTGTATGGTGTCACTTACATGGCAGTGGCCAGGGGGAGGAGAAATGGGGAGATGTAGGTCAAATAGCACATATTTTGAGTTATAAGATGAATAAGTCCTCACAATCTAAGGTACAGCAATGTGACTACAGTTAATAATAGGGTGTTGCACACTTGAAATCTGCTCACCACACATACACAAAAGAGCTAACCGTGAAGTGATGGATGTGTTCACTGTCTTCATATTGGCAATCATTTCACAATGTACATGTATCTCAAATAATTACATTGTACACTTTCAATATATAAAATTATATTTGTCAATGATTTACCAAAAAAAGTTGGGATAAATCAAAGAACCCAAGGGCTGAGTGTAAATTCGTGATGGGACTTCATTATAGTAAAATTGCAGAATCAACACTTTAGTGATTGAAAATATCACAACTGACCAAATCTCTTGTTTGAACATTAACAAGATACTCCAATAAAATATCACCAGTTTCCTAGAGGAATACTGCAGTCAACTAGTCACTCATATTGTAGTTTTTTAAACCTAAAGTATTTCTTCTCTTTATTGATCTTTCTTTCTTTCTTTCTTCTTTCTTTCTTTCTTTCTTTCTTTTCTTAAAGATTTTATTTATTCATGAGTGACACACAGAGAGAGAGGCAGAGACACAGGCAGAGGGAGAAGCAGGCTCCATGCAGGGAGCCCGACGTGGGACTTGATCCCAGGTCTCCAGGATCAAGCAGCTAAACCGCTGCACCACCGGGGCTGCCCTTTATTGATCTTTCTAGTCCGTAATAAACTGATCCAGTGGTATACCTTCTCTTTCATTAAAAAAAAAAGAAAAAGAAAAAAAAAGAAAAATTGTCTTCAACTTACTTTCACTTGATCTTAGCCAAAAGGCTGAGAAGCAACCTTCTTCAACTTACTTTCAAATGATGACTTCACAGCTATCTCAGAATGCTACCTGCTTTCTCTAAAGTTCCCAAGGTGAAGACTGTATCTCTACCTGGATGCCCTGAAGACACTTTAGACTCACTCTCCTCCCTTTAAATCTATTCCTAATCCTGTACTTCTCTTTTTTCTTCTTCTTTTTTTTTTTTTTTTGTACTTTTCTTGATTAACAGCATCATTCACCCTGTTTCCAAACTAAAAATAGCCACAGGAATAGCCCTTGATTCATGCTGGCCGTTGACTCCTTGAATCGTAGTATCAATCACACATAACACAGGTAATGCTGTAACCCTGCATTAAGTAACTGAGAGGTAGTAGGCAAGAGAGATAACTGCACTAGTTGAGGTAAAGTTATCCAGTTAAGTTTGTCAGCAAAAGCAAAATAATTCCAGTGGCCTCTTACTCTGTGTGAGGTACCTGTACCCTGTTTTAATACAGTAAGTAACATTTTGTATGGAAAAGTATATTCTAGAACTCACAGCCTATACTAGTAACAAATAATTAATAATTGTATGGCATTACGTGGCATTATTATGAAGGATGTGGTATTTCTTTTTAACACCTATGTAAAATCCAATGACCACCTGAAAACAGCTTAGGTAACAGCTTTTATAACACAATCACTTTTGAAATTTTTTTCTTGCCATTGCTTTTGCATCCTCTGTTCAGATGACACTACATTTTCTTTAACTTATTTAATATTGAGTATTAAAATATGACCTATATATTTAACATTGTCTTCCAAGTATTAAGTGTTTTACTAAATAATACAATTTTACCTGCATAAGCATATGGTGTAAAATGGAGAAAGTCTCAATACCATACTGTCTTGTGACTGAACCATAAAAATTTCCCATCGCTTCAGCTTTTGGATTGTGCTATGGATTGAATTGTCTCTTCTCCCATCCAAATTCCTTTGGGGGAAGCCCTAACCCTCAATGTCACTGCATTGGAGGAAGAGTCTAGGAGGTAATTAAAGTTAAATGAGGTCATGATCCAATAGAGAGAGGTAACTCCCTTCTCCCCCCTACCCTGCACAGACACAGAAAAAAGGCTATGTGAGGACACGGCCATCTACAAGCCAGGAAGAGAGTCCTTATGAGGAACCAAACTGCTGGAATCTTCATCTAAGACTTCTATCCTCTAGAACTGTGAAAAAAATAAATGTCTGTAGTTTAAGCTGCCTAGTCAATACCATATTGTATGACAGACAGCCCAAGCTAAGACAGACTAAATCAAATTTGTGGTGTATGCATTCTAGGATTCTTCTCTGGGTTGCATTAGCTGGTAATTATACCAATTTTATTTTGGTAGTAGGCTACTCACCCTGCATGCTTGTAGTCCAGGACTTAATACTTCATTATATATAGCTAGAGTTTCTTCAAAGTGTTCAAGAAACTATCTAATTGTGAATCATGAAGCTGAGCGTATGAGAATATAATGCAATTCCTGGCTTCATGTTTTAGTGTTTGGCAAAAGAAAGTTGTTGCAACTAAATGCAATGTGGTATCCTGAACTGAACCCTAAAAGAAGACATTAGTGGAAAATCTGGTGAAATCCAAGTAAGGTATAGATTGTAGTTAATAGTAATATTCTAATATCAGCTTCTTAGGACAAATGTCCCAAGGTACTACTGTAAGATGTTAACACTGAGGGGAATTGGGTGTAGGATATGTGGGACCTCTTTATACTGTCTTTGCAACTTTTCTGTTAAGTCTAAAATTATCTCAAAATGAAAGAGCTTAGTTAAAAAGAAAGCCACTGCTTTCACCAGTTGATCTCATTAGTTACACATTTAAATATGAAAGAAATTTAAGCTAATGAAATATGAACTGATCTGTTCTTATATAGTAGTTTGGGATTAAGATTTTATTTTCAAAAAGGCCTTTACCACTAAAAAAAAAAAAGTCTAAAGATCAGCAACCAATAGAGTGAAGTCCATACTCATCAGCAGCACAACGCAAGAGAAAGTGAAGGATCTGAAGCCAGAATGAGGTCTAATCCTGGGCCCATCACTTTCTGTACAATTTGGGCAAGCTAGTGTAATTCTGAGCCTCAGTTTCCTTACTGGTAAAACAATACTGAAGATGCTCAATACAAGTCAGCTCACTGGCCAGCCCATGGTCCAGCAGGTCCTTTGGTCACCTGGCTTAGCCAGGTGCTCACTACACACCATTTGTCTGCCACACCTGCTGACTGCTCTAACTCTTGCCAAATTGTTCTCTCTTGCTGAGACATCTTTCTGGATGTTTTGCATCTGGTCAACTTTTGCAGATCCTTGAAGATTCGGCTCATCATAATTCCTCAAAGGCTTATCTAGATTCCCCTGGGGGAGGATGTACAATGTTCTGTATACTTTCCCCACCACCTTTGTTCTTACAAAAAGGATCTGAGGCAGTTCTGAAAGGTCGGTCACTTATTCCACCCTCTCAGCTCTTCTGGGACATTTCTATAGCTCTCAGCACACCCCAATTGCTTCTTTATGTGCCTTACTCTTCCTCTACACCATAGCACCCTCAGGAATGACACACAGCAGGCAGTCTGTCTGCAAATGACTGACTTTTGTCCAGAAAATGAATCATTCTTTCTGTGTTTACTATTTATTGCATTGCATAAAACATTTTATGAAATACATAGTGGACTTCTACTTAAACATATTTACGTAAGAATTTCATAGACAGCTGGTATTTCAAGTATAAGATAAAGAGCTGTGACTATTCTCTCCTAAAAACTACTACAGTAGTTTTTAACTAGTTTATAACTCAGTGGCTGCCCAGGTTATAAACACTGCTTGGCACCTTGTATCTTTTTTTTTTTTTTTTTTAAGATTTTATTTATTTGGGAGAGAGAAAGAGGGAGGGGAGGGAGGGAGGAGGGAGAGAGAGAGAGAGAGAGAGAGAGAGAGAGATCGATCAGAAGCAGGGGGGAAGGGCAGAGGGAGAAACAGACTCCCTGTTGAGCAGGGAGCCTGGCTCCGGTCTCAATCCCAGGACCCTGAGATCATGACCTGAGCTGGAGGCAGATGCTTAGCTGACTGACCTACTCAGGCACCCTGGTACCTTATATCTTATATAGAGGACAACATTTTAATATTCAGATGCCAAATAACCTAAGTGCTTATGAAGAAGCTAAACATTAAAACATTTTCAGGTAGTATAGTTATCTTTAATTTTTAAAGGGTATTTCTTTCAAATAACTTTCAGCAGATCATGGAGCAGAATTTAGATGGTATTCAGAGAAAACAGTCTTTATGTGCATATAGTTTTACAAATGGACAGTTATTTCTCTTTCAAAGGTGAAGGAATGACGATGTTACAATCCTTCTATGGTTTGGCATATCCATGGCCTCTCATAAATTGGGCCTGATTTCTGCCAAGGTCACTGGGAATGAGCTCCATTCCCACTTGACACACTTGGCACGTGTGTCAAGTCCATAACACAGCAGGGACCCCCATGGGAGGAGGGCTGGAGAGACAGGCAGCCACTCCCAATAAGCTGCCTCCTCAAATACAAGTCCTGTTATTTCAGGGGAGCCCCACCTGTACAACAGCATGTGGTCTCCACATGCTCAGCAGCTAAATGGTATCTGCCACAGTGCTTGGGGAGACTCGGAGGTAGGGGTGATGAGTGCCGAAAACAGTGGGCAAGTGGAAAAGAGAAGAAAGTCCCTCTGGGGGCTGAGAAACTGCTGGCTGTCATTAGCGTCACCCGACCACTTATGCATCCCCCAGCCCCTGGACGGTTGTCCGAGTCGGGTCTGCACTGTGCTCATGAGCTTCACTCCAAGGTACAGACCCCGGGGATAAGTCCCTCAAAGTTCTCAAACTCCCCTACTTCCACTGTCCCAACTCTACAGCCCCACGGTCAGTCCCATGATCTGCCTTTCCTGTGTTTGTAATTCACAGCTGAGCAGTGACAGCCAGTCACTGGACCCTGTCCCCAAAGCCAGGCTCAGCTCCTACCTCACTGGAGGCTGGCAGACCTTTCCCTCATTTGGGGCTGGTTCTTTCCTCCAAGCCCTGAGACTCCATCCCAAGACTCTCTTAACTCTTGTCTTCACAGAGAAAACAGAGACCATTGGACTCAGCCCCTCCCAAACACCCTTCCAGCCCCTTCCTCCCAACACCCCTCTTCAGCTCTGCATGTGTGCACCTCAGTCCCCTGGGAGCTCAGTGTCCTCTCTGTGCAAGGTCTGGGCTTTGATCCACCCCCGCCCTGCCAAAGCTTCTCCATCGGCTACATCTTCTGCACTGTCTTTCCCATAGACCATAATCACAGGATCAGTCTCCCATTCTTAGCAACCGGAAAGAACACTCCCCTCTCCCACTCTGGATGTCCCTCTTTATGTCATTAAGGCTCTCAACATAGTTCATGCTTCCTATTTTCTTTCTTTTTTTTTTTTTTTTGAAGGTTAAATTTCAACCCTGGCAAGTCTTTTTTTTAAGATTTTATTTTTTTATTTATTCATGAGAGACACAGAGAGAGAGGCAGAGACATAGGCAAAGGGAGAAGCTGGCTCTCTTCAGGGAGCCCGATGTGGGACTCTATACTAGGACCCAGGATCATGCCCTGAGCCCAAGGCAAACGCTCAAATGCTGAGCCACCCAGGCATCCCCATGCTTCCTATTTTCATTCACATATTCCTTTCATTTCTCAACTCAATGTGACATTTTTATTTTTATTTATTTATTTTTAAGATTTTTTAGAAAGTAATCTCTATATCTAACGTGGGGCTCGAAGTTACAACTTTAAGATCAAGAGTCACACACTCTACTGACTGAGCCAGCTGGGTGGCCCTCAATATGACATTTTTAAATTACAAAAATAAGTTTGTGGTAGGAATTTTAGGTGATAACAAACCAAAACATGAGAATATAAAAACTGTGAGGCCTCATGCCTTAGAATAAACAATGTTAACATATTGGTTCAAAACCTTTGTCTTCCTTCTGTGCACTCATAAATGACCAGACATCAGGTAAAATATTACATGTTTTAGGTACATATATTTTTTGTTTAAAGGGAGAAGCAGGCTCCATGCAGGGTGCCCACTGTGGGACTCAATCCCGGGTCTCCAGGATCACACCCTGGGCTGAAGGCGGCGCTAAACTGCAGAGCCACCTGGGCTGCCCCACATATATTTTTTGAAACACAGAGCTAGTGGGCACTCTCAGACTCCTGCTGCACTGGTCCTCACTGGACTCCCTTCTCGGCTGGCCCCTTAAATGTTAGTGCTCTCACCCTCTGCCCCCTGTTCTCCTTCCTTCTCCCTGAACGTGTTCTCCGGGGGCTCCCTCACCCCTAGGGTTGCACTTCCATGGATACACAAGTCCCATCCATCCTACATTTCCAGCCCTGCATCTCCTGATAACTCCAGATCCCTTTAACTACCCTGTCCTCCGAACACCTTGACTTGGACGTCCCACACATACTTCAAACTTCACATGAAGAAGACAAAGTTCAGCACTTTCTTCCCTGCAACTGTTGCTGTGATGTATTTCCTATCTCTAATAAGAGCAGCATCTGGCTACCAGTTAAATTAAGCAAGCAAACAAAACAAAACCACATATACACACATCTCTCCCATGGAACACAACTGGGTGTTCTCTCGTGATTTCTCCACTCTCCTCCTCCTGCTACATTGAATCTGTCCCCGGGTCCTGTAGGTTTTACATCTAAATCTCTCTCAATGAGTCTTCTTTCCTCTCCATCTTTTAGTATGGACATATTCATCTCTCTTGGGTTATATTCTAAAAGTCTCCTAAGCCAGCAGCCGAGATCTGGAGTAGAAATTATTCTGGGGCAGAGTTCCTTATTATTCTTCAGACTTCTGCAACTTCTTACTCTATTCTGCCCCATGATAATTTGCAATCTCACTTATAGTAGGACACATGGCCTTTATCTTTTCAATAGCTGATGAACTGAATTTGGTAATTTTATTCTTTGCTTGTCCTGCTCATGAGGGAAGGTCCAAATACCTTGGATGGGGTGGCATGGTCTCCGGGGAAGTCTGGACCCTCTGTGATCAGTGGTCAATGGTCAATGGTGGCCAAGAGCTCTCAACAAGAAGCTGGCAGAGGGCATCCAGACCCTGTCTCCAAGGAGAAAGCAAAGATGACAGGGGGAAGCCAACTTCCCCTATTTGCTTAGTTCAACTCTTTGCTGTGCTAGACAGGGAGGGAATGCAGGTGGACAGACATCCTTGCTCACGATGTCCATTTTAATACCAGGCTGAAGACGTCTACTGCTCTAGTTCTCCTGGGGTCCAGTTGATAAACTCTCCTACAATTCTGTGAGCAAAAAAATCCCTGTGTGTTTTGGGGTCATTATTCAAAGCCTCAAGGGGCCTGGCTGAGGGAAAGAAAGGGCCCTGGTATCTATAACAGTTTTTCTCCCTCTGGCCTCACTATTCTTCAACCACATGGTTGCTGAGGTGATTTTCTACTTGAGACAAAGAGGGCCATGTCTCTGCCCTAATTGCCCTCAAGATGAAGTCCATCCTCCTCAGCCTGCCACTTCAGGCTTCTTGTTATAGCTTCATCTTTTGGCTCCTCCTGCAATTTCTACCCCAGCAATTCTAAACTACATCCTGCTCCTTGCGCATCCCATGCTTTATTCGAGCCGCTGCCTGGAATGTCCTCTCCACTCACATGTCTACCTAGAAATTTTCAACTCAAAATTTGAGACATTGCTCAAAAAATCGACAGCTTGGTGAAGCCATTTTGGCTCTTGTGGAAGCTCCTCTCCTACTACCAACCTGGGCAGGTATACCTTCTCTCTCCTCCCTAATACTTCCTCACTCTGGCAGTCCTTCTGTACCTGCACATGGCCAGCATACTGTGCTTGTTACATGACCCTTCTTTTCTGGCTTCCCCAGGGCAAGATCAGCATCTCCCCCACTTTTACAAACCTGCCACCTGGTACACAGCGGATCCTCGACAACTACGAAGCAGATGAAGACAGGCAGCACTTCAGGCAGCAGAGAAAGAAAGGTAAGGCACTTAGAAGGTGCTTGGTCTCCTTAAGTATGTTTCAGGCCAGCATCAAAGTTGGGTCAGAATACAGCTTAAAAGCTGGTCATGGAAAAAAAAAAAAGGGACATGGTGACAGGACACTGACTTTCTAAGCATTCTGGACCAGGGCTTGGGAGAACTGAGAGAAACTGATCATTTAGGTAAATACGCCACTGCCCAAGGCAGCTGGGTGGGGGTACCAACAAGACTATAAAATCTTATATTAGCCTCAGAGAGCAGAAACATCTGCTAAAGCCACAGCGGGCAGGCTGGCCAAGTTCAGCAACGGGTTAGCCAGGACAGCCCTGTGACCAACGGAAAGGGCCACAGAGGGGAAGAATCAACCATCCACGCCAAGAGGATCAGGAGGGACTGGCAGTGACAGGGGGGCTCCCAGAGCCCAGGGGAGCTAGATGTCCGTGACCCAGCTGGGAGGGGCAGCAGGGACCTCCTCTGCCCCTTCCAGCCCAGGCCTTCGCTGGCTCCCAAACTCCCTCACACCCTTGGAGCTCATTGGCTGTCAGAGCCTGAGAACTTAGGCAGTTTTTCTCCTTTTCTCTGAGGACTTCGAGGTTTTAACAGTAAGGTACTGCTAGCTCTCCACTCGCACACTGAAACAACTTAAAAGGAAAGAGATAATTCATTTGCCAGCCAACATCTCTGTTTAAAGAGTTTTCTTTTTCATATCAACACTTCCATGAATTCTGAATTTGATCAACTCTTTGCTACACAGTTGGACATTAACAAAACATCAACACTCTGACAACCTGCTGGGGTCAGAAAGGAACATCTTAAAACTCTTTGGACTCCACGTTAAGACAGGCTTCCAATCCCAATCTTTGATCTCTATTATAAAGCAGTACCAATAAAATATCGTAGAGATTTATGGGCGAACTTTCATTTGAGCTGTTTCACACCTAAAATAACATGAGAATTGGGGCCAACAGGCAGACAATTTAGCTTTAGGTTTCAACTGTTTAGCATTTCTTTTACTTTTAAAACTTAATTCACTTATTTTTAAAAATGACCTTACATTTTACAGTTTCATTGTATTTCCCTCTCAGGGAAGACAAGAGACACTCACTGGGTAGATTTCATGTCCTTCTGAGAAGGACAGGCCTGAACTCAGGTAGACACTTGTCCCTTTGACGAACAGATGCCAAAGTGCGCCTGGGTGCCTCTGTCGGTAAAATGAACAGATGCCTAATTTTTGTTGAAAAGAAAGAGCGTATCCTTTCATGGGACTTAAATGGGCAATATTTCAATTTATCTTTCCTCCTGAGTACACTCCATTGTTACTGAGAATAACCAAATACTTATTACTGTAAGTAAAATCCCAACAAAAAGAATTTCATTTTAAAGACAAGTAAAATGGAATCTGGACCCAACATCTGTTGTATAGTCTTGATCTATGGGATGATTCCCCAAATCAAGCTTAGACTGTAATTCTGGTATCAGTTACTTATAAGCCAGCAGCGCTTGAAGGAAAGAAATTGGGGCCGCATTCCCCATAGGTGGGAACCACCCGGCCCTCCACACCCAACACACGCATGCCTTCCCCCATCTGATTAAGTTGGGAGAACTGATTCTGCCAAATGAGAAAGCAGAGAATCTGGAGGAAGAGGAAAGCAGCTCATCCAGCTTTTAAGAAGACCTTTACAGGCAAAGAAAAGTGAAAACAGCAGAAAAGTTCCTGGACACAGTCCTTTAAGAAACAAAAATGAGTAGGAAGAAAGGTCAGAGCAGTGGTTCAAAGGAACCAGAATGCACAGCTTCTGCTGTCCAAGGTTGTGGGCTGGCGCCACTTGCTCCAGCCAAGCTGGGGGCCGAGCTGGGCAGCGGGCAGCGGGAGCCCACAGCCACTCAGGGGCACATGGGCCCTTCTGCCACCTAGCTCCGCACTTTTAGAGCTCAGGAGCAGAGCCCCAACTCTGCAGTCCTGAAGGGAAATTCTAGAACTGCGGCAATCAAGAAACCAAAGTAAAGAGAATAGGAAAGGAAATGTGCTTTGTTATTTAACCCAATTTTATTTTTCCATTTTCTGATTTTGAAAGAGAATTCCTGGTTATAAAAGGAGAATGCAAAACCTAGATAAGAGAAAGCCACCTGCTTAGCAGAAGAACCTCTAATTGTGTCTGGGATTCTTAACTATTTGAATCTGAATGACAGAGTTAAATTTTTCTACATGGGGAGAACAATTCACATTCATTCACTTTCTGTGGCCTTGAAAATCTAAGAGATTGCCACTTCTGTTTCTCTTTCCATCTTAACATTACAGTTCTGTAGATATAAGGGATTTTGGAGTCTGATCTCTGTTGTCAGGAGCCTTGGGCCAGGCAAAGGCCAAGAGTTGGCCTACTGCATTTTTGGGCAGGAGGTATGGATGGGATGTCTCCAACATGGGTTATATTAAGTGTAAGCAATGTACAAATATCAGAGCTGTGTTCTCAGGAAAGCCAAGCTATGAGTGAGGGACCTGGTCTTTGAGTGGCTCCTTTGTCTGAGTAGACTGGGTTCCTACACTAAAAGGAGCCAGAGTGGACTAATAGTCATCCCCCCAAAAGCTTCAAAATGAAAACATTTTTATTAAAGTATAATACACGTACGAGTGCATAAGTTATAAAGGAAAAGCTTGTGCATTGTCACTCTTGTAAAAGCTCATGTAATTAGTGATCTGGGTACTAATTACTGTTAGCAGTCCCTTCATCATTTGGGCTCTGTTTCTCCAAAGGTCACCACTATCCAGACTTCTATTAGCTTTGCCCATTTTTGAACTTTACACAAATGGACCCCTACAGTGGGTGCACCTGTGCCTGGTTTCTTCCACCATGTTTGTGTGTGGAGTTGTCATTCATTGTCAGGCAGCTGTTCATTCTCACTGCTCTAGAGTTCTACTGTGCGAATCTACCACGATTTACTTGTTCACTCTACAGTGGATGGGTACTGAATCGTTCCTGGGTTGTTGTTTTTTTTTTAGGTAGTATTACACTGTTATTTTAATTTACATTGCCCTGGTAATATATGATGTGGAACATCTTTTCACATGCTTATTTGTCATCTGTACATCTTTGGTGAAATGCTTTTCCATCTCTGAGGTTCCAGATTATCTTGTAAAGGGCAGGTCAGAAGCAGATTAGAAAAGGGCCTGAAACTTTTTCTCAAAAGGCATTTGATTCCATTCTCTTGTCATAGTGTGACAATGTCGTAGACGTTATAGTGCCACATTACAGCATGTGGCTGTGTTGTAGAAACATTTAAAAAAAAAAACTGTGGCTTGTGTGGGCTGACTTTGCAAAGCCCCACTTTGAAACAATAGCTTGAAAGCAGTTACTTTTCCTCATTTCTTTCTGAACATGAGCACCTGTCTGTGTGACTTAGGTGGCAGGACCAATCTGAAACCTGAGATGGGTCCCTGCGTCTTGCTGTGGTATCTTTTTTTCAGTTTGGTTCATCTTAAATATATAAGAAAAACATGCAACCACAGAGGGGAAATAACTTTTTCAAAGAAAACCTTTTTTAAAAGATTTCATTGGATGTGAGAAAAGATATTCAGATGAGATTGCTGTTCCTCATGATTTTTTTTTTTTTTTTGGTAAGAAAAGAGAAACAAAGGGGGCAGACTAAATAGGATGCCTTTCAATCCAAGAAACGGGAGACTTACCTTCTGAACCAAGTAGACACTTGTAGCTCTCTCAGCAGCTACTTTATCCAGAGGGGATCCCTCGGGAACAAAGTAACTGACATCCGCGATATGAACCCCCACTTCAAAGTTGCCTGTAAATGCAGAAGGAAGTTGATCAGTGTGGGATGGAAGGCAGGGCCATTCCCCCCGGGAATCACTCCCAGGACTGCGCGCACTCTCAGAGGCCATGGGACCTGAGGTGTGGGTCACTGTTTCCAGTCTTGCAGGGCTCTCCACCTGCCCCCCACCCCCAGTGATTTGCATGGTTATGTTCCTCACTATACACTAACAGACAGTGAGATTTTTATCTTCCAGAAACAACATTAACCATCTTCGCAAGATGTCTCCTGTTTCTAAAGGCCTCTTGTGTTTGTAAACATCAGCTGACTTGCAAAGGCAGGCTCACTTGGGATGGTGAACAAGCCCTTTCAGGGCACTAGAAATGAATGAATCTCTGATTCCCACGGATTCTGTTTCTGAAGTCTCTGTTCCTCCTGTCCATTCTGACCACAGCCTTCACGTCGAGCCCTATACCTGGCCTTCCTTCCTTGATTCTGCCCCTTCTCACCTAGCCCTGTGCACTGTGGCCTGGACTTTTCTCAGCCATGGACCTGGTGATAGCACTCCTTAGCCTGGAAGCCACATCCTCCCTTGGTGTCCCCCAACCTGCCTCGCCAGCCTTCCACCTTCCCCTTCCACATCTCTGCACGCAGCTGTCATGGGACACCTCCTTCCATTCCCAGAACAGACCTTACCTCATCCCACTGAGATGTTTGCTTGGCTCATGTTTTTTTCTTCTTATGTTTGGGATTATCTCAACAGGACCTGCCTATCAAATTCCTTCTTATAAGGATCAATTCAAAGAGAATTTTAGAACAAGAGGAGATTCTCTGCCCCCTGTTTTTCCTACCTGCATGGTCAAAGCACCTAATCTATCAATGAAGATGATTACCATTGTCTTTTCTTCAGAGCACTCATCTCTGCCAGACACCACAGCATATCTTTACTGGCTTACATATGAATTGTCTGCCTCTCTTCCTACAATGTAAGCTCCAACAAAGCAGAATCTTTGTGTAAAGTTGTGTAGTGTAAAGTTCACTGGTCTCAGCCCAGTACCTAGAAGAATGCCTGACAAATAGTGAGCACTCAGTAAATACCTGTTGAGTGAATGAATCAATCAATAGCTGGTTTGTTTGCCTGTTGTCTTGTCTTTTCTGATAAAAAACTCCTTTTTCCCCTTGTAAATTGCTCTGTCCCTCCCTGGTGGGGCTGTTTTTCAGCAGGTCCTGCCTACCAGTTCTACCAGAGAGACGGGCAGATGATGTAGGCTGGTGGAATCACTTAAAGTGTGGTTGAGCGGATGGTTAGGTTGAACATCCCATGAATCATCTCTCACATGCACCATATGTGACTATACACACTTACATATGTATATGAAAACGGACAGAATCCAAAAAAGATTACACATGTAAAATAAGGGTGTAGTATGACGAGTACATCATGGGCAGACAGGCATACTGATATCAACACAAAGGCGAATTTGCTTACATTTAAATATATGCTTGGGGTGCCTGGGTGGCTCAGTTGGTTGAGCATCTGACTCTTGGTTGCAGCTTGGGTCATGATCTTGTCATGAGATGGAGACCTACATTGGGCTCTGCACTGAGCACATGGCGCCTGCTTCAGAATCTTCCCCTTTCTCTCCCTCTTCCTCCCCCCTGCTCCTCCCTCACCCCTGCTTGCTTGCACATGCTTTCCCTCTCTCTTTAAAATAAATATATAAAATCTTTAAATATATGCTTGATGTAATTCCACTACACCTTATGCTTGTTCATAGTGACTTCAGGAAAGAGGATTTCTCTTTTGGGACCCCAGACAGTAAGGACCATCATAAGTCTGGTGCTGCCAAGGAAACATCTATGCCACATAATCATGCCAATATAGAAAATAAAGAGTCTAGGAAATAAAGGGAGAGTCATGATGGCCTCATTTGAACTCTAAGATCCAGCTGAATGTGAAACTAGTCTACCTATTGACTTGGCAGTTCATGAATCAATCAGTTCCCTTTCAGTTATGACTCACAGGAAGAGTCCTGACTGATACCCAAGTTGATTCAGAAGAGCTTCCGAGCACATCACTACTTGCTTCTGGCTGCCTAGATAATCAACCTGAAAGTGTCACACATTTTATCTGCAGATTTTTGAAGCAATTTATTATCCCCCTATTCCTTCTTCTCTGGGGGACCACTCTTCCTTCAGTTTTTTTCAAATGGAAAATTGTTTAAGCACGGGGTGGTTAAAAGAAGGGGCTCAGGGACAGAACAGAATTTAAGATTCCCCATTCCTCATCTGTCTCACACTCGAGGACCACCCTCCTACAGGGCGTTCATTGGGTTTTTCTGCCTAGTATTGTAATGTTAACACATTGGGGGAACTGAAGTCCATCTAGGAGATCTTGGCTGCAGTGGGATAATATTAAAGACCTACTTCCCACAGAAAAGAGGGCCATCTGGAAAGCAAAGAGAAAGGAGTGTGGCTCAGAGGTCAGCGGCCTCACTCTAAGAGCCACACAGCTGTGCTGTTGGGTCACTGGGAGCAAGGACACCTGCCCTGCAATGATCGAGGAACTCAACCCTAAGAGAATGTGGCCAAGAGCCTCAGACGGCTCAACTTCCAATTTTGATATTACAAGTATCTAAAACCAACACTTGGGGAAGGTAAAATAAAGTGTCTTCTTTTGAAGTCAGAATTATAATATATTGGCCTAACAGGTAAATATTGACCAAGGGAAAGGAGAGGATTATTACATCATGATATAAACCATAATTTTAAATTCAGTCTGTGTGTTGTTACTACACATGAACTTTCTGTCCTTAGTCAAAATTGACAAACTGACAAAGAGTTCATTACGGGAGATAAAACATGAAGAAGGCCAATCAAAACATATTTCAGAGGCTTAAATTTCACTCAGAATTCCCAGCAGAGCCTCTAAGACCAGCAAAGAGAACCTCTCTTATTCTCTCCTTTGGACCCTTTTTTTGGTGTGGAAACCCTAAGTAAATATTTTACTACATGTATTTACATAATGTGAACTTGCAGAGCTCTTGAGGCAGTGGCACTGAAGGTTTTATTCTATGAAAGAGAAAATATAAATCCAAACGTTCTGTAGTATCTGCTGCCAAGACATTTAGGACCAATTTGATGTTTAAAAAAAAATAATTGTCTTCCATATAAAAGAATTCTTTAAAACAGTTTTTTTATGTGAAAAAGTTCTCACCTACAGGGGTTAAGGTAAGCCCAGAAAGTTCTTGAAGAGCCGGGGAAGCAGAGCCCCCGGGGCTGGCCATGTCTGGCTTGCCTTGCTCAGTGCCCACAAACTTAAATGAATACAAATGCTCCTTGGAATGAACCTGAGAGGACATGAGAGCTGCTTCATCCAATTAAAACACAAATGGAACTGAAAGCAGCAGCTTAAAAACCACCTTGTCTCAGCCAGCCTCCCAGCCAGTTCAGGCACTTTCCAGCGGTGTCCCTGCCTGGTGGCCGCTGACATAACCCTCAGGTGGGGCGCTGACTACTGAAGCCACTTGCTCTACATCTTGCCACTTCAGTGACAACAGGTGAAAGTGCTCTGGCACCAGGATCAGCTTATGAACACAGTGCTGACAACGATCATAAAGTGATCAGAAGGACAGCAGTAGTGGCTGTTTAAGGTCTCCTCCAAGCCAAGGGTTCCACATACATTAATATAATTTTGACACAGGCACACAAACTGAATTTCACAGATGAATCATCTGAGGCTCAGAGAGGTTCCGAGTCACTCATCCAAGGTTACCTGCCTAGTAAGTAATCACTTCCGGATTCAAAACCAGGTCAGATTCAGAGTCTCTGCTCCTCTTCTTACCTTCCCCTCCCCTGGACTCCAAGATGATACAACTCAATTGTTCATCTCAGGAGCCGCAGCTCAAAATCTCTCCCTATCTCTAAGAGATTTAACAGAAGCCATTCACGGTCAGGGACTTAGAAATCCCATTGGCGACTTTCACCAGCCTTGTTCCCAGCCACCTCCCTATCCCTGGGTCTCTCTGGGCTCCTGCTGCCACTCCCCTTCGCTGCTTGCAGCCTGGCTGGACAACAACTGCTAAGTCCTCGACTGCAGGTCGACTTCACCATGAGTCCTGAGGATCCAGCTACTCCCATGTGTCCTCCTCAGCTTGCGGCAGAATGACTCTCCCTCAGTACCCGAAGGGGCTGCACCTCATACAGCCAGGGACGTACCAAGCTACCCCTCTGTGGACTGTGACCAGGGCCTTCCAGACTTGGGTCACTGCTAAGACCAGACAGTGGTGACAGGGGCTCTTCTTGACCAGGACATTGCTTTTGATCCAGAACATCAAGGAATAATGCTGCAAATGTACCTCACCAGCAAAAAATAGCTGCTTTTGTCTGCGTCACTAATGACCATTGTGTTGCTAAATCCAGGCCTGACTTGGCCTGACCTTACAGGGCATCTGAGACCTAGTGATTTCTCCCTCCTTGACACATGCTTCCGTGGCTTGAGCATGTCTAGCAGTGTGACTACTCCTTCTCAGGCTCCTCTTCCTCTCCTGTCCCTTATACGTTCGCATGTCTCCTAGCCCTGCCCTGGGCTGCCTTCTCTGGTCATCCTATTCTCTCCCTGGACTGTCTCATCCACTCTCAGGAGTTCAAACATCATCTCTGTGCTTTGGTCTCCTTATTCTGTGCCAGCCACCTAGACTTCTTAGAGCTCCAGACTGACATGTCACTCAGCTGTTCCATGGACATCTCACACTCACACCTCTGAAAGTCCCTACCTGCAGCCAAACCATGTCTCTTCCTGCGCTCTCCATCCCAGGAGGTGGGATCACCTTCCCTAAACCAAAAGGGGCACCGTCACTACTTGAACCTAAGAAAAACTAGGCCTGTCTCTGCCTGTGTCAACCAATCACTCTGAACTCTATCTCCCAAATCTGCTGGTCTCTCTTCTTCCCACCATCCCACTGTGGTCAAGGCCACCATTGTTTCTTTGAAGGAAGATCTAAAAACCGCCTTGTTGTATTCCCTGACATTTCTCAAGCCCATTTTCCACACTGAAGATAATGTTCCTTCTAAAATACAAACCTCCCTGTCACCCTGTTTCTCTTCCTGACGACTCCTGCTGGTCCCGCAGACCACTGCATCAAGCCCACTCCCTCTGGCAGGCTTCCCCCTAATGACCTAGACAGGGTCCACTCACTCCTCTAGGTCTTCCCACAGCATCTTACACTGCGCCCCTCACCAGGGCTCAATACCACTTACTCGAAGTAGGTCATGAGGTATCTCCCCCACCCTCTGTCACCAGCACAAAGGGCAGAGAAAGGGCCCAGCACATAGTCAGTGTCTGATGTCTGCTGAACAAATCAGAAAATAACCAACATATAGGGTAGACTCGTTGCCACTCTGGGCTGAAAGGGGTTGTAAACCCTGCCTGGTCTAACTGTGCAGACTCCTCCCCATCCCAGGTCTTTCCAGAGTGAGACCAATCTATGCTTGCACACCTCAGGTGACTCAGAAATCACTACTTTTCAGCATAGTCCAGTCCGTCCTCAGATAGCAATGACAAAAATTTCTCCCTTTTCAAAGCCGATATGTCTTCCTACGGCTTTCACTTTTTGGCTCAGTTCTACCCATGGGGCTGCCCAGAACAAACCCCACTCCTGAGGATAGATAGCAATGTGGCTATGAGATATGAGTGCAGTGGCAGATCTCTCCCAGCAGGGCTGGGCTCTGCTTTGGGATTGGCAACAGCATTGACATATTTAGACAACATTGGCCCCCTGGATCTTCTTCTCTCCTTCAGGCCCAATTACCATATGACTTGGCTTTGAGTCACCTAATAATCCTCAACATCCTCCCCCAAACATGTTCCTAATAACCACCTTCATTTATTCAATTAGCCATTCAACAGATATTATTACGTTCCTACTACATGGCAGGTACTTTCTAGGCTACTGGGAACATACAAGTAGATAAGATCGACAGGGTCCCTTCTCTTGTGGGGTGTGCATTCTAGTGGGGAGAGAAAGACAACAAGCAAACAAATAAATGGTTAAGATTACTCAAGGCAGTGAAAAGGACTCTGAAGGAAATAAAACAGGCTGAGGTGATGAGAATGCCCGGGCCCCTCTTAGATTTAGTTAAGAAAGGTCTCTCTGAGGAAATAAATGGAGGCCTGTGTGTCTAAAAAGGACATCACATAATGGCACAGGGGAGCACATAGAGGCAGAACAACCAGAACAAAGGGTCAGAGGTGGGAGCAAGTTGGCTGCATGGAAGGTATAAAAAGAAGGGGAGATCTGGAACCCAGGAGGCTAGTGAGGTAGATTGGGGCCCTGATGAGAGATGCCCTGCTGGGCCAAGATGAACCATTTAGATTTCATTTCAAGTGCAGCAGGAAACCACTAGAGAGTTTTAAGCAGAGAAGCAAATATAGCACCTTTACTTTCTCATTGTATCACTTCTTCATTCTGCATATTGTGCTTCTGCAAATGCGGTCTCAGGTGGTACTGGACTGAAAAGGAGTCAGGAAGAATACAATCTCTTAGGAATGATGCTGCCAGGCAAACAAATTCAACCAACCCTTCCGGGAAGCAATATGTTTGGTAAACAGATGTAGATGATGAAAAGAAGCTAATCTACAAGATGCAGTGATAGACACCATAGACACTGGACTTCCCATCTCACAGACTGGCCTCCAACTGGCCTATGTGATGGGAAAATATTCTCTTGCTTGGGTCACTCTCTTGACCCTGTGGTGATTAGTCTTTCCAACAACACAAGGCTTAACAGAGATAGAAAGCTGTGTTCTGAAAGCTTGAGAAGGGGAGTCCAATGGGGAGAATGGGGGGGGGGCAGGGAGGGGTAGGGAGGGGCCAGCAGCCTTCTGCTGTCAAGACTTCCCCAGCAGTGATGGGCCTCCTTCAGGGCCACACATCCAGTCAGAATGCGGGTCCCGACCTTAGCTTGGCCTCTTGCATTTTAGAGACAGATTCACAGCTGAGGAACAACTGGGCTTGGATCACCTTGTAGCCACATGATAAACTCCATCTTTTATTGGGGTAAGCAAACTCCCCCTTACTTTGATGGAAACACTGATTGGGTAAGAGAGACAACTCAAACTCTGACGTCTTTCAGTTCTGTGTGGTATTCAGTTATGTAATGAAACACAAAAGCTGACCAAGTGGTACAGCAAGCCATGGCAGTACTCCATGGCCATGACGTGGCAATGGTTTGAAGACATTTCATAAACTTGAAAGGAGTCAAAGTGAAAAAATTCTAGGACAAGTATATCTGAATGCAATGTAAGGTATCCGCATATGAAGAGGAGTTGTACAAGAGGATTTCTCAGACCCTCCTGAAGGCCAGGATTCGAAGAGTCTGTACATTGTCTCTTTTAATTTTCCTTTTGCCTCTAGCAAAGGGTTAATGAGGACCTTTAGCTGCAAACTCCTTAACTGGTGAGCTCACCTTCTGGAACTAAGCAGCTTAGAGAACCTTTTTCCTTCATTATTACAAAGGGCTCTATCAATCTGCAAGTACTCAACTAAACTGCCCACACAGCAATTTTTGTCATGTTCAATCTAATTCTCAGGAATCTAAGTTTAAATTTATATGAACAGCATGGAAGAGGAACACCCAGGTAGTAAATTCCACTTTTCCCCTTCCAAATGATTTGAGCAATGGCCTCCTTCATTAACAGGAAAGAGAATGAGGAGCTGAACATGTGAGGCTGGCACACCCAACGTCTGGGAATTTCCAGGCATTTCAGAAGTGAGTGGGGAAAGCCCAGGTCAGCTGGTCAGGCCTGGGACAGAGCACGGAGCACAGGCTCGTGCAAAGCTCTGAGTGCAGGAGGGCAGGCATTTGGTCTTTTCCTCAACACTGAGAGAGAGTGAAGTCAGAGGGACCATGAAGGACCCTTGGAAGTAATTTCAAAGATAGCAGGTCCAAATAGTTACGGGTGGAAGTGGGGGTGATAGATGGGGATGTGGGTAGGGTGTGAATGGTGTAAACTGGTCATGGTTTCGCCAGGGCTGGTGAGCTTTCACCAGGGCTGGGTGATGGGAACAAGGAGTTTCATTATACTATTCTGTCTACTTCTGTGCATGTTCGAAATTCTCTATCCAAAAATTAAAAAAAAAAAAAAAAAGTTTGCAGGGGCTGAAGCCAAGAAAAGAAAAAAGTTTAAAAGGGAAAAATCCAGTTAAGTAAAACTAGCTATGAGTTTTGAAAGAAGGACAAGCCAATAGAGGCAGGAGAGGGTTACTGCTTGAACAAAATTAAAATGTCCCCAGTGATGATTTCTGGAGGCCGAGGATATGGGGACTGTTCCTTTTTACATTATACACATTTGTAATGTTTCCAGCTTTCAAAGGCTGGAAAAAAAGATAAAAAGTACAAAATAAGAAACTGCAAACCTGGCTTTAAAAAAATGGCTGCAAAGAAATATATCAAGATGGTAATGATGGTTTTCTCTAAGTGGTAGGATTATGAATTTTTCTTTTTGTTTGTATGTAAATATTAATATTTCCATCATAAATGGATGGCTTAACAGTCTTTCTTTCCTTCTTTCTTCCCTCCCTCCCCTCTTTCTTTCCTTCTTTCCTTTTTCCCCCCTCTTTCTTTCAAATAAAAACATACCAACACCACGCTATGTCCTTGCTTTGCCACCTCTTAATCCTGGATGCCCCACCACACAGCAAGAGAAGGCACCACTGGCTGGCCTGGGCAGGGGGCAGTGAGTGGTAGCAGCTCATCCGACAGGTCTCCTGGCGGGCAAGGGTGAAGAAAGCACTTTATAGGCCAGTTCTATTAGAGGTGAGCTCAGTAAATGAAGCAGCACAAGCGGGCATGTTCCTTCTACATAAGAAACAACTATTTTCATGCCAGAAATGTGACTCCAGTTCATGGCAGCCTGTGGCTTTTGTCATCACTTTACAGGTCCAGCGTGTGTAGCTAGCCCAGGGAACCTACCCTTCCTCCTGCCTGTGGTGTACAGGGAATGCGTGCACGATCCCAGCAGACCGTTTCCCACAGACACAGGTTTGAACACCAGATTTCAGCAGATTTTCAAACCCATTTATTAATTTTTCTATTTTAGAAAAGCCTCTCTACAAAACATAATTACTGGTTTCTAATAGACAAATTTAAAAGAGGGGTACCATTTTCGACAAGTATTTAAGAAATCTAATAAGCATCTCTGTGAATTTAAATGCCTGTTCACTAGATGCAACTGCTCCCAACAACTGCTTAACCTGATCCCAGCCTTCCTTTCAGCTAGAATCAAAGCAGCTTTCATAGTCCCCTTGAATTTGGAGAGGCAATAGCTTTCAAAAGCTTTATGTCCTGTGACAAAACCCCTTAAGGGCTTTTCTCACATTCTGGAGAAGCTGTTTTAGTTTCTGATTATTTTTTTGCCATACCAAATTCATCTTTTTTGGATCTAATTACTCAGTTTCACTAATTAATTTCTTTTTCATGAAGAAGAAACCGTTTTCTGCTTCTCTAAGTTAACAAGAAATGATACTGTCACATATGCATGCTTATGAGCTGATGATAGGAGCTCACCCTTACTGGCCGTCCCCCAACAAGAGCACACTAACTGCTTGCTTCCTTGTTTACATTAATTCATTTAATCCTCACAATGCTGTGAGACGGATCTCTTCCTACAGATGAGGAAATAGACCTAGGGCAGGCAGACAGCTTGCATCAAGGTCTGGCTCCCAAGCCTAAGCCCTTGATTACCACTTTATGGGATTTGCGCCTTAATATCAGGTACCTGACTAATTTGTAATTGCTTCTTTCTTAACCCCTATAATACTACAAGCGCTCTTACTGTACCAGTTTGTAAAGGATCATACATTTACCTTGCAGAACACACACTTTAAGACAAATAGGTAGAAGAGAGTATGATTTTAAACAGAGCCAAAATTGACTCCTTTATAGGGACAGTAAATATTCACTGAAATTGAAAACCTACAACCAATGGTCACTTTCTATTTATGAATATCCATATATCAATATCAGTTTTAATTTAGTTTTCATATAAAGTATTTTGAATTGCTAAATTTTTTGGTAACTAGATGCCAATGCTTTAATTATTAATTCTTTATGGTTTTAACACTTCTGGATGGAAATCCTCTATAAATGTATTATATATTTCCTTTTCTTAATAGCAGAATATAATTCACTATTAATATATTAAGGTCCTTATGCTGAATATTTCTTTTATACTTTCCAATAGATGCTGGTGTGGTTGAGTAGGGCACAGTGTCCAGTCCCTAGGATGTACTCTCAATTTTACTTGTCACTTGTGTCACCAAAATGGAATTAACATTGTTCAGATGCAAAACCTCCTGGTTAATTGTAATCACAGTTATCACTGATTGGACCTGGCACATAAAATATTCAAATACTTCTCAATTAAATGAATCTACTGCACAAAATTTCTATGGGGTAGGTACTATTAATTTTAATGTTTTATAGGTGAAGACATTCAGGCTCAGAGAGGTTAGAGGACTTGCCTGATGGGGGAAGCCTGCATTAGAATACCGTTGGACTCTACTATCAATGTTCCTAACTATCACACCACAGGGCCACAAGGTCCCGCCATTTCCTGAGGGGTTTTAGTCATCCTTTGATGAGCAGCCCCCTTGACTTCTTGTTTCTTAGCAGCTTTGTTGAGATCGAATGCACATACTATACCATTCACTCATGCAAAGTGTACAGTTTTAATACATGTACAATTGTGCCGCCATCACCACCATCAACACTAACATTAAAACATTGTGCTACCCCTAAAAGGAGCTGCATACCTGTTTTCAGCCACTTCCTATCTCTCTTCAACCTTCCCAGCCTCAGGCCACCACTAATCTACTCTGTCTCTATAGATGTGCTTCTTTTGGACATCTCATATACATGGAATGGTACAGTATGTGGTCTTTTGTGATTGTCTTCCTTTACCTAACAATGTTTCCAGTCAGTCCTTTATTTCTTTTTATGATTGAATAATGTTCCACTGTATGGTAATACTGCATTTCTTTATTCTTGAGTTGACAGACATTGGGGTTGTTTCTACTTTTAATGCCCCTTCACCTCCTAAAATAAATTTTTTTTTAAAACGATTTGTTTTCAGTAATCTCTACACCCAATGTGAAGCTTGAACTCACACCCTAACATCAAGAGTTGCATGCTCTCCTGAGTGAGCCAGCCAGGAGCCCCCAAAAGAAACTTTTTATCGAGGTATAAAATACAAAGTATACAATCCACAAGTATGAATTTTTACAAAGTGAATACACTTAGGTAATCACTCCCTAGTTCAAGATATAGAACATAACCAAAAGTCCAGAAGCTTCTTTTGTGCTTTCCACTCAGTCTTTCTACCCACCAAAGATAACTGGTTTTCTGACCTCTGCAATCTACAATCATTGATCAGAGTTGCATTTACACAAATGGATTCATTCAGTAGGTATATTGTGCGTGGGGGGATATCCGCCTTCTTTTGCTCAATGTGTTTGAGACTCATCCATGTTGAGTTTTAAATCCGGTCTGTACCACCACTGTTCCATACTCCTTTGTAAGACTACACCACAATTTATCCATTTTACTGTTGATAGATACTTGGGTTGTTTTCAATGTTTTGCTATCATGAATCACACTTCCAGGAATACTCTTGTCCATATGTACTCATTTCTGTTGCCTATATATCTAAGAATGAAACTGCTAGGCCACAAGTGTGGATCTATTCAGTTCGATTACATACTGTACAACCGTTTTTTTCAAAGTGGTCATCCTAAACTGCACTACTACTCTGTGTACAAGAGGTCTCATTGCTTCACACCTCCACTAACAATTGGTATTATCAGCTTTCAAAAATCTTTAGCTATTCTGGTAGGAACATAGTAGTAACTCACTGTGGTTTTGATTTCCATTTTCCCTGTGGACTAATGATATTAAGAACTTTTCCTATGTTTCTGACTACCAGCTATCTATTTTAGAAAGTGCCTATTCAACTCTTTACATATTCTCAATAGGAGTCCTTTGCTTCTATAGATCATTACAAATGCCCTCTCCTCTGAGGCTTGCCTTTTCATTATTTTGATGGTGTCTTTTGATAAACGGAAGTTCTTAAATTTAATGAAAGTCAACTTATCACTTTCTTCCTTGAAGGTGAATACCTTCTGTGTCCCACTGCAGTAATCTTTGCCTATCTCAAGGTCATGAGGCTATTCTTCTATATTATCTTCTAGAAGTGTATGTTATACCTTTCCAACTTAGATCTATGAGCCACGTGGAGTTGACTTTTATAGAAGATGTGAAGGAGGAATCAAATTTCATTTTTCCCCATAATGGATACACAGTTGATCTAGAATTTTTTTCTCTACTACACTGAGAAATACTGTGTTGTAGAGACACTATGACACCTTTGTTGAAAACCAGGTGATCATATATATGGGTCTGTTTCTGGACTTTCAATTCTATTTCCACCTTCACTTCTGAATAGCAACTGAATATTTATTATTTCAACATCACCTCACTAGAATTCCAGCTCAATCTAACATACCTCAATATAATCTTTCCATTTTATATTAATAATAATTTTCACTGAACACTTACTTTTTGTCTGGTGTGGTTTTAAATGCCAGGGATTGATCTCATTTAATCTTCCCAGCAATTTTAAGTTAGGCATTATTATCCCCATCTTATAGACTGGGAAATGTGAGGCATGGACAGGTTAATTCTTTCCTTTGGAATATGGACTGTATCTCTTCCCATCTACTTTTGTGGAGAAGCATCAGTAAGTAGCACAAGCAACTTTAGGCAGTTACTGCTAATATCTTTAAAGTGAAGTTGTGTTTTTGCAACAACAGGCATAAGAGGAGCTTTGTTCCTTTAGCTTTTCATACACTCAGAATTTTGAAACTAGAAGACACCCAAAAAACTGTCTAGTCCAAGCACCCATATAGCCGAAGAAGGAGAACCTCAGAGAAACCACAGACAAACCCAAACTTACATGATGCAGTTGAGGCAAAGATAAGAACCCAGCTCTCCTGCTCCCATTCCAGTGCTCTCTCTGGTATACCACAACTGCCTCTCATCATGCATAAATGTGTTGGATCACTGAGACTCTTGAGCTGGCTTCCAAGTTTACCTTGGTGCCAGATACTTGAGGATGCCTGACTGGTGGGTGCCAGATTATCTTGGCTTTAATGAGCAAGGAAACTGGAACCAATCAGCAGAGCTGGAAGCAGATGAACAGGCCACAGTCCAAATTTGGTTTAACAAGGTGCACTGAGACATCCATGAAAAAAGAGAATTTCCGAAGCCCAGACCCCACAGAAATCAGGCTAGCAAGATTTGAATGGAACATAGGAATAAGACTTAGAGGGGTGGAGCTGCCTCTCCACTTAATCTTTCCACTTAGATTCTGTGTCCTCAAAACAGGAACTCATTGGCAAGCATCCCAGAAGCCCACTTCCATGCCAGAGGCCTCGCATGACTATTCAGTTACTTGGATTTTTTGAGTCAAGGTATGATTCAGTAAAAAATGACCATACAACAAGGAGAGTTAAAATTGTTCACTCATCGATGCCCCAGATGAATGGAGAATACGTGTACTTCCTTATGAGTCGACGGTTCTACAGAATTTTCCATTTTTCTTCCCAAGTTCATTATCTAGGGTCACACTATGAAAATAAGGTTTGTCTGAGACCAAGTACTTAGATTACCTGGAATCTGCCTGAGGTCAGAATGCCCTCTGACATAAGAGATTGCGAGAGGAAAAAAAAATCAGTGTTTCAAAACCAAGATTAGAAATGACTTCACATAGAAGAGGAACATAGGACTAATAGCATTGAAAATACCAGGCATCATAAATATGTCAGAGACAAACCCAGAAACATATCAAAGTAGAAAGGAGCCCTGAAGTAGAATTTTTCTTTCCCAAAATCTGTGGAAGATTATCAGAGGTTCTCTTCTAGAACACAAGGAACAGATTTTAAACAGAGGTTTTTGGGTTTTTGTTTTGTTTTGTTTTGTTTTTTGGCTAAATTAAATGTTGCACTTGGATATTATTTTTAAGCCATATGCGCCATATGTTTCCAGCTGGTTGATTAAACTTTCCTAATGAAGTTGAGTTGCCTCTTCCTGTATAGTGTTCAACATTCAGGAAGGACTTCCCTTTGAAACATGGCACTTCAAGTCCAGCCCACTGAAGTGGATGAACCAGGTAGAAGCATAACCAATGAACTAAGAGAATGGGGTGAGGTGGGGGAGGGCAGAGAGGGGCAAGCCTGAGTCCAGGGGTTTAAATGAAATTTATATTCCAAAAGGCTAGAGAAGGCTGAAATAGGAAAACAACTGCAAGAGCAGCACCTAGAAAGCTGAGAAAGACAATTCAAGATGAGGAGGATGGCTGGAAGGAGTGGCCCAGTAGTAAGAGAGCAGACCTGTGCCAGGTTGCCTCCTAAGGGCCTTGGGAGAATATACAGGATTGATGTCTATGTGCATATATATCTGTCTGCTTGGGCACTCTTGTGAGGCAGGTCAGGGACAGAGCTTTGGCAGGTCAGTGATGGAGCTTTAACAGGCTCACACAGCAAAAGGCTGTGTTATCTACATGGTGCTGGAAGAAAGACTCTGATGTAAAGCGTATTTCCCCACCTAATGACGTAAGTGACAATAGCCTAGGACCCCTGCCAATGGTGTGTATGTGTATATGTTGTGAGGACATGGGGTATAAGGTGGGGCCCAGCCAGAGCTACAGATTGCTAGGCATGGTAAAATATCCTGTGCCAGGTTAGGAGTAGTGCAGAGCACAATGTGATGCAATGCTTTAAGTCATCTCAGGGTTGGGTACTGTGTATGCAGCAGGAGGAACAGCAGATCAGGTCTCCCACCAGATGTCCTACTTTGGCTTCTGTAAGAATGCAGCAATTATACAGCCACCAGAGTACACTGACAAAACAGTTCTCATGTTGGGGCTTGCAGAGCAAGGCATGGGCACATTCTTCCCTAAAGGGAATGAATGTCCTCAACGATACTCTTCGTGGGAAGGGGCAAGTTGTCAGACAGGAAATGTAGAATGGAAGAAGTAAGTCCACGGCCTTTTTCTAGAACCTTTTAAGTCCAGACTTCAAAAGGCAGATGTTGAGGTGTGGGTACCTGGATGATGCTCATAGTGTGGAGGCAGGTCAGGACCTGGGTGGGCCTGGATCTGGGAGCAAGGGCAAAGCAAGCCACTTCCTGATGCTTTGTGTTACTCTCTGTCCATCTTCCTTGAGCTGTCCTCTAACTTTCAGGAAACTCCTATTGAAAAGTTATACTCTAGTTTCAGCTGTGCCTGAGGTACAACAAGCAAAGGATTATAGTGACCATACATGAACCAAGGCGGTAACAAGTCCTGTCAGCCCCTAGAGTCGGTGGGCAGTGAGAATGGTGATTAGGAAGAAGGAAATGGACATCCAAAGGGTGAGTATCCACGTGGTCCAGCTGTCTTCCCATCTGGGAATCCTTCTCTACTGCTAACCTTTGGAACTCTGGGTTTCTTTTACTAGAGAAGGCAGTTTCCTTTTTGCTGGGCTCTTGGTAGTACAGGCTTTCAAGCAATTCTTGGCTCTCTGGTCAGTATGAATACATTTCAGAGTTAGGAAGCTCCTGAAGGTGCTTGAAGGTACAAGTAGTCAGGGTGGAAACCCTTAACTGCTATGAAAAGGAGCAATTTGTGTCCTGTCTGGAAGGTAAGTAAACGTGGCCATGAGAAGGTAGGTAACTCACTCATCCTTCAAGCATTAATAGGAAGCATAATATCAGGTATATTCTGATTTATGCCATTCATCTGGCCATGGATCTAAGCAGGTACTTAAAATCTTCAAATATACTGTGTTTTTAAGTTAAAAATGTTTCTGGGATGCCTGGGTGGCTCAGTGGTTGAGCATCTGCCTTTGGCTCAGATCATGATCTTGGGGTCCTGGGATCAAGTCCCACATCAGGGTCCTCACAGGGAGTCTGCTTCTCCATCTGCCTATGTCTCTGCCTCTCTCTGTGCCTCTCTCGTGAATGAATGAATGAATGAATGAATGAATACATAAATAATCTTTAAAAAATGTTTCTGCACTTATTTCTTATTTAATTGTACAGTGATCCAAGAAATGGTGTGTATGATACCAATGACTTTAAAAACATGTTTAATTGCTTAACGCAAAGCCATTTATGTTTTCTGTCTGTTGAGAACAATCTCAATCTTTATCCATGGGTACAGTGTTCTACATACGGTTATGAGAGCTCCCCTGTTAACTGGGCTATTCACATTTTCTACAGTTTCAGTGAACTTCTAGTCTGTTTGAACCATCATTTCCTGGGAAAGGTCTATTACATTAACCTAGTGTGAAGATGGATTTATCAACTTCTTCTTGTATCTCTGTCAACTATTATTTTATATATTTTGAAGCTATATTATTTCATCATATATATTCAGACATTTTCCCAATGAAGCAACCCTTCTAATAATCATTTAGTGACTCTCTTTACATTTAGTAATGTAGTCTATCTTAAAGTTGGTTTAACAAAAATTAACAAAAAATACACTAGCTTTCTTTTGCTTAGTTCATGACTGCTATAGCTTTTCTTTTTACAGATCTATCTATTTAATCTTTATCTATTTAATCTTTGTGTCTTCGGGTTGATTTTTCCAGTCTGTCTTTGCTTTCTAACTATAGAGTGAAATTTGATGTGCTTATTAATTTGGCACCTTTGTATCTGCTTTTTATTTGTCCTGCTTCTATATTTTTCTTTTGTCAGGTGTTCTTTTAGATTGAAGTGTTTTTGTTTTTCTCAGTCCTTTCTCAACTAGTTTGGAAGTTATTTACAGTATTTCTACTATTATTTAAAAGACATTTGAAATGTTTATGGAACATGAACACTATAAATACAGTATATATGATATGAAATATAAAATAATGCAGAAATTATTAAAAAGCATATGTTTATATGTTCTAAATTCTGTTCCAAAGTTAAATCCTACATGCCAATTTTTTTCAAATATTAATGGTTTTTGGAAAAAGACCCTTGACTTGATAATTAATAGCACTCTAATACAAGAAAAATGAAAATAAGATCTTATAGCCATGTTTGATATTTTGTCCTTTTTTTTTTTTTTTTAAGATTTCCACTTGTGGCAGGGCCAAAATTAGAAATAGGAATTTTTCTTAGTCAAGTAAATGAATTATGGTTTTCACTATGACAAGCATGAAAGGCAGAATAGAGTTTGGTTATTTGTTTTGTGTATTTTTTTAGAGGGGTAGAGGGGGCTTCTATTGTTACATTTATAACAGGTAATTCTCATTTTTCATTCAGTACCTGAACCCACAGTGTATTTTTACATAGTAAGTCATCTTTATACCTTCCCCTTATCTCTCTCTTTTTTTAAAAAGATTTTATTTATTTATTCATGAGAGACACACAGAGAAAGAGAGAGGCAGAGACACAGGCAGAGGGAGAAGCAGGCTCCATGCAGAGAGCCCGATGTGGGACTTGATCCCAGGTCTCTAAGATCACACCCTGGGCTGAAGGCAGCGCTAAACTGCTGAGCCACCAGGGCTGCCCACCTTCCCCTTATCTCTAAACATTTGTGAAGCTAATAGTTATAGACTTTCCCTTTTTAAAAAGATTTATTTATTTATTTGAAAAAGAGAGAGAGAGAAAAAAATGTATTTGAGGGATGGGGAGGGAGAGGGGGAAAAACTCAAGTACACTTCCACTCTAATTGTGGAATCCGACATGGGGCTCCATCTCACGACCCTGGGATCATGACCTGAGCTGAAAGGCACTTAATTGACTGAGCCACCAGGTTCCCCTAGGCTCTCCTTTCCTAATGTAAGCAACTAAAGCTATACATTTTCCTCGAAGTATTGCTGTAGCTGCACCTTTGCATGTTTCATGACTTTTATATATGCTGACATTTACTAGAAGTTTATCTTTGGCAAATCTTTAAGGCTTTGGTTTAGGGCCAATTCCTCCAGAAAGCATATGCTTATCATTCTACCTGGCTTCTGGAAACATTGTCTACCTGGTGCCTCTTTAAGCAACTGGCTTAGGATTTTATGGACTATGTAGATAGTGTTAATTCAGACATCAGAAGATGCCATTAGGTTAGCTACTTTAGCACACACATCCTTCTTTGATCATCTGCTCTTGTTTTAGTCCTGATAAGAGGTAATAAGTGCCTAACTTATTACACACTCTGGTCAGCTTAGCCATATACTTTAAAAAGATACTTTATTTATTTATTTAGATTTTATTTATTATCTGACAGAGAGTGAGAGAGAGCGAGCAAACACAAGTAGGGGGAGCAAAAGGTGGAGAGGGACAACCAGACTCCCTGCTGAGCAGGAAGTCTAACTCAGGGCTTAATCCCAGGATCCTGGGATTGTGACCTGAGCCAAAGGGAGATGCTTAGTCAAATGAGCCACCCAAGTACCCCAAAGATGCATCATTTTAAAAGGTTTTAATGAAGGTTTTTCAGGCTATCCATTCTACAGTATTACCAAAAATGTGATATGCAAATATTGTATATATACACATGTATATTTTTCTGAAAAGAGAGTCTTGCTATCATGAGATGCTTGAAGGCATGATGCTGAAGAGATTAAAATCACTGTCATATGTTCTGTTTCAGCCTTGTACAAACTAAAATAGCAGGTTTTATCTGATGTTTCACAGATCTCCAGGTAAGAGGAAATTCTGCAGATTAAGATCATTTAAAGTTGGGATACCTGGGTGGCTCAGTGGTTGAACATCTGCCTTCGGCTCAGGGTGTGATCCCGGGGTCCTGGGATTGAGTACCACATCAGGCTCCCTGCATGGAGTCTGCTCTCCCTCTGCCTGTGTCTCTGTCTCTGCCTCTCTCTCTCTCTCTCTGTTTCTCTCATGAATAAATAAATAAAAATTTAAAAAAAATCATTTAAAGTTGATTTCATTCTCAAAATGTCACTTGATTTCTATGTTCTGGTATTACCTTCGAGTTGTCTCTATATACCAATGGATCCTCCAAACATTCCCAAGAGAGTGAAATTAAAAACAAACTTCTTTCCAATGTCTCAACATACTACTAAAACCTCACTGATCCAGCTTTCTATTTCTTCAAACTGACAGACAAGCATATTGCCACTGCAGATATACTTGGTTGTTAAAAGGCCCTTTCTTAACTAGCAAGCCTGTTTGCCAATTGAATTCAAGGGAAAAAAAAATCTGGCATTTGTATCACAAACTTTTTTCTGTTTGCTTGTTTACTATCATGTTAAAGTTCATTCAGGAAGTGAATTTTAGCAGGTCATGGAGTTTGGAAATAGCAAAGATACAGATAGGAGAATAATGGACAAAAATGACAAAATGATATCACGAAGCAAGTTACTGTGGAAGCCTGCAGGTATGAAATGAGAGAGCAGAGCAGGCCATGAAAGAGATTCATGCAAGAGAAAATGGGGAAGTGAGCCTTAGATATGCCAACTCACAGAGCTAGAGGAACAAATGTCATGAACATAAGATAGAAGTCAGTGATCTCAGTCTCACTGAGACATGAAGAAATGGATTGAAAGACCTGATTGTGACAGGGGAAAGGTACACCTAATTCCAAAGAAACTGATTGTGACAGGGGAAAGGTACACCTAATTCCAAAGAAACAGACTCTTTTTCAGGAGACCTCATGGAGGAGGGTTATATGTCAGCATAGAAGCCTATAGGCAACCCACAAACCTAGGGCTGGATGTGTGCTGAAAATAAAAAAGGCAAGGCAAAAAAACAGAAAAAGAAACACAGAAAGTATACAACTGGTTGCCTGGTTAGATGGACTAGACCAAATACAGGGAACCATGCATGATTCTCCAGATATGAAGATATCCAAGGAATGTACTGCCCTTAGGAAGCAAACAAAAAGGGGAATTAAATAGGGAAACACTGATGTTTATCACTGCATTAAAGACAAGAAGAAGATGTGCTAGTAGGATAGGAACAATTAATTCTGCCAGGAAGAAAGAAAAGCTCTGCAGAGGTTTTATCTTGCTCTAGAAGTCTGATACAGAAGTAGGCAAGGAGGTCAGGCATTCTAAGTAGAAGGCAAAGGGCAAGTGCAGGCTCAGAGGTGGGGTAGAGTGCTATGGTTGCGCAGAACCTGGAGCATGTGTGCGTGCATATGCATATGCATGTGTGTTGGGAGGTGGGGAAGGTGGGAGAGGAGGCAGTGGGGACTAATCTTGAAGAACTTTGATAACAAAGCTCTACTAAAAATAGTAAGGAACCATGTCCATAGGTCAAAGAGATTTTCAAGCAAAAAAGCAATCTGATCTGCTTCTGTGTGTACATAATAGAAAAGATAACTGGGTAGGAAGGTGGGTGGAGGGTGGCCAGAGAGGAGGGGAGGAAGTTACTGAAAAGGCTATGACAACAGTGCTGAGAAGAAGAGGATCCAAATGTGATTCCAGGATCTCTTAGAATAAGAAACTTTGGTTGACTGAGTGGCAGGTGGATGATTTAATAAAAGAAGGAGTCAGAGAAGAAACAGGTTCAGAGGGGAAGCAAGGTTCCAGCAGCCTTGTCCTGGTGCCTGCCATGCTCTTTCTCCCAGCAAAACCCCAAGTTTGGATTACTACACCTTCTCCCATACCCAGGAGTATGAAGATTACCGAAGAAAATCACCTGGCCTTGGTTCTATTGCACCTCAGCACACCTGAAGAGCGTTCAGTAAAGCTCTGTGTGATGGGATTCCAGTCAGCTCCCTCCCCTTCCCTTTTTCCTGTTTCTCCTACAATCTCCCCAAGACCCTTCCCTGTCCCCTTGGCCCTCAGCAGGGCTTCCTTTCCCAATTAAAAGGGATCTTATCAGGTGTGGATACTCAGCAGCAGCACCTGGTCTGGCCTCTTGGTCTCAGAGGAAGAGGAGTTCACCCTCCATGCCTCGGCCTCACTTTGCACTTAACACTCTGAATCATTCTCACTTTCTTCTTTGAGACCCTGGAAAATATTCAATCCTCTCTTTCCTAGATTTTCAATTTCTCCTTCTCCAAAGTCTCTTATCTTCCAATGGGGAAACATTAAAAATCCTTCCATCTTAAAAGCAAAAGCAAAAAAAAGCCTCCTCTGACCCTCCCCTCTCTGCCTCAGGTACCTTTCACAGTCAAGCTTCCCAAAGAAAACGATCTCCATTCCTGTTTTCCACTCTGTTCTCCACCACCTGCCGCCTGGCTTCCCCTCCTGGAAGCCACTGACAGCAGTTTCACCGAGGTCACCAATGCTATCCCACTGCTAAGCCCAAAGACTTGGTTCTCTTCTACGTGGCCTTTATGACCCTCTGCCATTCACCCTGCTCCACTTACCTCCTCTCCCTTCTGTTTGGCCACCAATCTCCACAACCTCATCCCAGGGGATGTCCTGTTGGACCTCCCTCCCAGGGGTCAGCCAGTCTTCCTCTGTGTCTGATTTCTCCTGGGCTGCCTGTCCTAGGCCCAGATCCTATCTCCAGCTCAACTCCTGTTCCTTGTCTCCTTGGTATTTCTAGCTGAATATCTCCCAGGGCCTCTAAACCCAACCTGTGCTGAGCTGAACTGTCTTTTCCCCCAAACCAGTTCCCCTCAATATTTCCTATTGAAGGGCATTACGTTCTACCCAGTGTCCAAGACAGATGCTTACATGACATTCTAGATTCTTCTCTTACTTCCAGTATCAAAAGTTTATTAACTCATTCATCCACTTGCTCAACAAACATTTGCATGTGTGCCAACTATGTAAAACACGGTGTTCTGGGCCCTGAGGGTTCAACTGCGAACAAAATGATGTCCTTGCTCTCATAAAGATGTCCATCCAATGGAGCAGACCCATAGAAGCGCCTTAAAGAAGATCAAGAAGACACTCGGAGATGTAGAGAAGGCTGTGGTGACAGGAATGGTCAGGAAGGACCCCTCTGAGCTGATATCTGAGCAGAACCTAAGAGTGGGGAGGGAGCTAGAGAGGAGGGATCAGGACAGAGGCAAGGAAAGCAGAAGTGCTGAGGCAGGAGCAGCCTGGCGTGTCTGAGGGACAAGACAGCAAGGAGGGCCAGAGGGGAGTGAGCCAGAGAGGGACTGTGGGACATGGTGCCAGAGAGGCAGAGTTAGTGGTGGGTCACAGTAAGGACCTGGATCTTTATCCTTTGTGCATAATGGGAACCTTGGAAGAAGTGAAGCAGGGGGATGGCCTGATGGGACGGGCATTTTGTAAGGCCTGCCTTGACCTCAATATGTGGGAAGAAAAGGGCAGACGCAGGAGACCAGTTAAGAGGCTCAGGGAGCTGCCCGGACACCAAGTCCTGCCCCAATTTCCTTTCCTGGCTAATGCCTCCCTCCAGTTTTGGCTCCTGGGCCTCTGCCGCAGTTGGGCACTTGCCACCTCTTACCTAGACTATTTTAATGCCACTGCTCTAATCCAGCCTCCTCACTGCTGCCAGAGTGATCTCTCCAACCTGCAAGTTGGATCCTAACTCTCTCCTGCTTAAGACTCTTTGCTTACCATTACACTCAGGATATAACTCCTTCCCAGAGCCTGCAAGCCCCTGTCCCAGCTGCCTCATGGGCTCCCCCCATCCCACCAAGTTTCAGCCACGCTATATTTTTGGTTCCTTTCAGTACCAAAGTCTTTCTGCCTCAGGGATTCTACACACTCCACTCCCTTAGCCTGAAATGTTCTTTCTCCACATTCTTCATCTGGCTCACCCCTGTTCATTCTCAAGTCTAGGTTAAAATGTTATCTGTCCCCCACCCCAGTCCCACATTTATACTATGAATCATTCCCACATTTACTTATTCAATTTTACTTGATATTATTTTTTTAAAGATTTTATTATTTATTTGGAAGAGACAGAGAGAGAGAGAGAGAGAGAGAGAGAGATAGCACAAGCAGCGGGGAAGGGTAGAGAGAGAAGCATACTCCCTGCTGAGCAGGGAGCCCCATGTGAGATTGATCCCAGGACCCCGGGATATTGACCTGATCCGAAGGCAGATGGTTAACCGACTGAGCCACCCAGGAGCCCCAATTTCATTTGATATTAACCTGGAGAGGACAGGAAATTCATCAAGTGTTTTCTGCTAGGTATATCTAGCACAGAGCACAGAGCGTGGTCCTTGATCATGTTTCTTGAATGAACAGATGCTGTTGTTCTCCAAGATAAAATACTACCTTCTCCATAAAATCTAAACTTCCCAGCAGGGCCTTTGAAGGAATTCATGGTTTCCACCCTGCTTTGTCTACAACCACCAACCCTACTTGGACCTCACGCTCCTGGTATTCCAAGCACCTCTAAATCATCATGGAGCTTTGTATACACTCCTACCTCTTCCTAGAAAACCTTCCCCTCTTGAGTGCCTGCAAACACCGCAAAGATTCACCGAGCACATACCCTGGGCTTGGGCATCTGTGGCAGCGAATGGTGGGCAGACAGAACGAGATCAGTAAATCAACAGTGGATGATTGGTGAGGAAAGGAGGAGAAGGAGTGGGGGGTGGGGGCAGTTGAAGCAGAAAAGGGAGGGAGGGCCTTACTGAGAAAACAGTCAAATCTTGAGGTAGCCACTGGGCTCTCCTGGGACATGGTGCTATAGGCAAAGGGAGAGAAGCACAAAGGCTGAAGAGCGTAGGATGAGGGGAGCTGGAGCGGAGGCTCTGCAGGCTCCCATGAAGAGGGATGCAGAGAAAGAAGAGTTAAAGAAGGCACCTAGGGGAAAGTAGTCCAAAAATCAGAACCAAGAGCAAGTAGGGCCCTCTGAGTCCAAGGAAGAGAGAGTGTCAAGAAGGAAGAGCAAAGAGCCAAACGCTGCACAGATGTTGGGTGAACTGAGGTCATGGACAACCTGTTTCGTTGAACTTCCCGAAGCTATGTTGCAGAGTGAATAGGAACAAACTGGAAGCAAGGAAGTGGCAGCAGCAGGTTTGGAGCACTCTGTTAAGGTGTCCTGATGGACACAGGAAGGTAGGAGTTCCTGAGGTGGAGCAGGGCTGTGGAAAGATCTTGTAGGATGAAGAGACTGAAGTTTGTGCACAGACAAGAGGAAGCCAGGCCAAAGGGAAATGTCAAGAGTTGGGGAGAGTGATTGGCGGGGTGAGATCCGTCCAGAGAGGAGAATGGAGTCTAGGAGGGGGTTCTGGCCTGGTACCTGGGATTTACCCAAATGTTTACCCACAAGCTCCAGGACTTCCATGCTCTCTTTTCCTTCCCAGAGGCAGATCTGGAGACATCCTGCCAGCAGTTTGCTCTCTAAAGCTACCACCACCCATCCTATCGATTAGGTTCTCTAGTCTAAGCCAGGAACACAGGGCCCAGTCTCTCCAGCTCTGACTTCCACACTGCCTCCAAAGGCATTAGTCATGACAAGGACTCTCAGCAGGTGACAAATACAGCCACGCGGGAAGTTACAGAGTTTAGGAATGCTATGAAATTCTTAGAGGGGATCCCTGGGTGGTGCAGCGGTTTAGTGCCTGCCTTTGGCCCAGGGCGCTATCCTGGAGACCTGGGATCGAATTCCACATCGGGCTCCTGGTGCATGGAGCCTGCTTCTCCCTCTGCCTATGTCTCTGCCTCTCTCTCTCTCTGTGTGTGACTATCATAAATAAATAAAAATTAAAAAAAAAAAAGAAAGAAAAGAAATTCTTAGAGGCTCTGCTCCTAGTCTCTCATACCTATTCCCTTACTGGGACAGAGCTCCCTAGTCCCTATTCCTTCAGAAAGAGAAAGCCAAGCAACCAGGAAGGCAACACAAGCAAACCAGGCAGGAAGACTGGCGCCCCCAACAGAAAAGTAGGTAACCTGCATTCCTGAGGCCCATCAGACTGGATGACATCTGTTTATCTGAGCAGTTTTCTTACACCGGGACATCAGGATGGCTCCTGCTCTGAGTCAGATGGCTCCACTCTGGGGACGGGAAATATGAGCAGGTGGCCAAATAGAGGGGTGTGCTCCTGCTCCTTGGGTTCAGAGATGAAAACAGCAAGGAGACAGGCAGGCAAGACGGATTGACTGTGGGTTCCAGCCCAGGCACTCCCTCCAGACCTCTGCTTCGTTGTGGCTAAGGTGTAAAGTCCCCAGAAAGCCTCCAGGAGGAATGGGTTTGTTTGTTTACTTATTCTTATTCACTCATTCACTCATTTTCCCCCAGTGGTTTCTAGTACATTCACAACATTGTGCAACTATCAGCTATCAAATCCCAGAACATTTTCGTCACCCCAAAAAGAACCCCCAAATCTATTAGCAGTCATTCTCCATTCTCCCTTCTCCCCAGGCCCCAAATTCATCATGTCTAAGGCCTGGCTAGGATAATCCTGCCACGATCAAAGGCAGAGCACTCATTAGAGAATAAAACATTAGAGAAAGTAGCCTTGAGAGAGGCCAGGAATGCCAATTTCCTGTAGGATCTGGTAGGGGCCTGGATAGACTAAGCTGAGTAAAGGTCCCACCTAAAAATTTCCTCTCAAGACAGAAGAGAAGCAATAAGGCTTGTCTAGTAGAGGAGAATGGGTTCCTATTACTCTGGACTTGGATGGGCCCAATAAGGAGGCCCTAACAGCCACCGAGAAGTCTGGACACAGGCTGCCATGTACCTCGGACTTCATAAGGGCAGAAGTGACTCCATGACCCGGTATGCTGGTAACAGGCTCCAGCATCTGGAAGAACATACAGGATGCTCAGCTGAGGGGCTGGGATGCAGAGGCGCTTAACAGCAATCATCCCATACCTCAGGTGTGGTCACATGAGAGACAAGACTTATTCTGGAGGCCCCAACAGGTACACATGGGACCAAGAGAAGGAAAACTGCAAGATGGCAGTATTTCAGATCATGACAGGAAAGGACTTCCTAAGGGTCATGCAATCTTAAGGTCAAATGGGCTGCCTGTAAGGTAGAGAGTTAAAATGCAATCTGGATATTCAATAAGCGGATGCTGTGGAGGTAATCTGAAAACCAGAGAGTGATGTGACAACTGTGGCGCTCCCACACTTGAGTGGTGAGGTCAACTGTGAGGTGTGTTGCAAGTTATCTGTTACAATAATAAAACACAGGAGTGGATGATTTTACCGTCTTTAGGTCCTGGGTTGTCTTTATAACGCCACTCTTCTTCACTTGCATTATTCTGTATTTTCTCAAGCGAAAGTGGATTACTCCATGTTCAAGTTAGTGGGCTGGGTAATGCCCATGAGAATGTTCCACTTGAGTGTATTTTTAGGCTCCAGGAAGTGGGGTGATAATCAGTAGGTTAGATGGCTGTTAGAATCCCTTAGAGACCTGAGATTCCTCGAGGGAGGGGTTACCCCGTCCTCAGCCTGCCCACATAATTCTGACTTCCTGGAAAACAGGTGACACTGCCTTTCTGCAGAACTGATCTGCAGGCTATAAGGTCTAAGTCTCACACTTGCAGGAGACACTGGTCATAAGTCCTGAGGGTACATCTGAACTTTACAGAATGGGACAGTGAAGACCAGATAAGTTACATCTGTCTGTTTTATTTGCACAGAATGGTCATTCTGATGATTTCAATAGGACCAAATGAAAGTCTGACCTCTATATTTTCTTTAAATAAAAATGGTTATAGATGATGTAAATATGCCCAGAATACACTATTTGCTTCTTGAAACATTAAACATTTTTTCCTCTAAGCAAAAATTGACATGAACTGGTAACTAACGGAACCTGAACTCAGCCAACCTCACTCCAATCCAAACTGGAATTGACTTTCACTTTTCATCCCCCTGGATAAATAGCCTTGGCAGAAACCCTTGTCACAAAGGCCAACTGTAGAAGTGCCACCATAAAAATGCTTGACTGACCAACTCCGGCCTTTTCAGATTCTTCCCTGATTCCTTTTCCATGTCCTTTTTCTGCTACTCTGCCAAGTGACCAGATGTTAATTACTCCCCTGGAATGCAAGAATAACTAAGCAGATGGAAGGTATCTGATCACCTGGTGCAGTGCGCTACTGGGCAGCCTGTGACTTTTGGCACCTCATAATTTTTTTTTATTACAAAAATTTTTTCATTATAAAACTATTATTACCACATTATAAAAATTTGGAAACTAGAGAAAAGAGAAATATCACTGATGATCCCATCATCCTAATAAAATTGCTGTTTGCATTTTGATGCATTGTCTACTTTTCTCCAGGGCGCTCTGTGTATGTAGCCGTAGGGACTATCTACATTTAGCTGATTTGTCCTCTGAAAAGGATGTGTGGTGGCTTAGACAGATGTGTATTATCAGACAGTCAACTCCATGTAGACACAGTCTCTCCCAAACCAGCTCATCCTCTTGCTGTCCTGGCTTTTCACTTGTAAATTCTATCTCCCCATCATCCAAGTTGAAACTTCTGCTCCATCTTGTATAGCTCGAAGACTCTTCTCCCTCAATCTCAACATCCATTTCCACTGATTCTTCTGTCATGACTCCTCTGTCACATCTGCCCTCCTCACGCTCCTTAGTACTGCCATCTCCTCTAGTCCAGTTTGTCATCTATTTCTCTAAATGATTATAAAGCTTCTCTGCCTCTACTTCTTCCTCTTCTCCTTCATCTTGTACTGCTAGATTATTTTCCTTATTTTGACGGCTCTCCTTGAACAAGAGACTGGAAACAATTGGTTTTCAATGGTCTGACACAGAACATTCTTTGGTTGGAAATTTACAAACATGTATGATTTGTCCCTAATCTACTTTTCCTGCCCTATCTTCTACCATTTCCTTACAGAAACCCCCTGCTGATAATCTGCTACCCTAACTAGAAGATGTAGAGTGTAGTATATAAGGCAAGTGAGGCAGGACATGTGTCTGCTCCCTGGGGTCCCTACAAGAATACCATCCAGGCCAGCTGAGATGTGGTAACAAGTGTTAGAACTATAGCCTTCTGCCATCAACAACTATAAAAGTGGACAAAATAAATGAAATGACTGTTTTCAAGCATCAGACTCCAAACAGAGCAGGGCTGTGGACCTGGAGAAGGGAAGTTCATTGTCACCTGGCTTCCTGCCTGGTGGCACTTTTCACACTGGGCGGGGTGCTGGGGTGGCAGCTCACAGAAAGAGACAGGCTCAAGTCTCTGCACTTAGTAAATATTGCCCAGAAGATGAGAAACCAACCCAGTATTTGCTTTTTTAAGTAGGCAGCTCACATTCTGGATTTTAAAAATCTGTAATTGCTCCAAAAGTTCTACGGGAATTTTTCTCTCTTTATGTTTTATGTTTCTTTCAATTTTCTTTGGTTGAATATGCCGAGCAACCTTGCCTACAGTTTCAAAGAGGACTCCCACTAAAAGAAGATAAAAGCATTTTTAGGGAATGACATTTTCTGTCTCTCAGCCTCCTATCTACTATAGAGAAGAGAACACACACGGAATCTATGTGCAGTTTTGCATCAATGAAATATACAAACACCTCTGAGATGTTTTAAAAGACTGGGCCACTAGGCCATCAACACTTTGCCTCAGACTGAAACCTCAACGGGGGATAGCCATCACAGGCAAGCCGTCAAAGCCCAGGATAGTGCTGAAGCCTTATCCATGAATGACTAAAGCCAAAGCAGTCACCTAGATGCCATCCTAGAGAGGGGCAAGAGGCAGCTAAAGTCTAGGAGAAGCACATGGGAGAAGCATTAGAATGGGGACTGGTAGGGTTTCCTCTTCTCATATCCCACATACTACACTCCCTTGACCGACCAACCGACCAACTGACCAACCGACCGACCAACCTAGTTTTCAAATCCCACTCCTTCCTGCTTAGCTCCATCCCAAAAGAATGTTTAAAGAGCCCCTACAGGCTGCCTTTCAATAATCTGCTGGATAGATGGAGACCCGCTGGGAGTAGTGCAGGCTTCCCCAGTGCAACTCTGGAGGGCATTTGGCAGGGAAGGTGCTCCTACTACTGGCTGCTGAGTTTGCCTTTGGAGAGCACCCCAAATTTATCCCCATCTGTTGGTAAACGCAGGTAAAGAACCCAATGCTTCACCTAAGCAGTGCTTAAGGGCTTTCTTCTTTAACACACTACACCTAAACTGCAACTTCCTGAGAAGCCAAGGCCTGGAAGTAGTCCTTTTGCCCTCACTGCTACCTCTGTTGAGGCCTGGAAGGGTCCCCGTGAGAGGATCTTTTTTATTCTCACCCTCATCAAAGTCACCATAGGAACGCAATCTTTAGGTCCCATACTGTGCAGGCTCAGGAACAAAGCAAACCCAACCCTGGGAGTACTTGGCCACCTGGCTGACAAGAAAGACAAGCAGACTGCCTGCTACCCAGAAAGGTATAGAAATTTCCATCCTACCATCAGCAAGTGGCTTGCAGGAGAGGGCATCATCGAGGTCGCGGGCAGTTGATGGGTCAATGGTGAAGATACAGTCCTTCCTAGGAAAGATTGAAGACATGATTAGCAGTGCCACAAATACCAGAACCTTTATCCCACTGTACTAGAGTTTTAAAGAACAGCTACTTTGCAAATGTGCAAATGGTAGGCAAAGGGAAGAGGAACTTCTGTCACGGCTCTTCGAGAAGGGGATCATTTGTCAACTGTGGGACGGGAGAGGGAAATGGCGGATGCTACCAAGACTCCACAGGATCTCTGAGAGTCCTCCTCTCCCACTCTGTGAGCTAGCACCACTTCTGCTTGAGGCTGAGTGGAGAAGTGCAAGCAGGTAAAATGAGGTGGCTTCCATGGACGAGGCTTCCCAGAGTTTTCTGACATGAGGAGCAAGTGCCCTTGGTAAATTACTCTCCAAAGGTCACTTCTTGCTTTTTCTGCCCTCTTCCTCAGTGGCTAATGGGAACCTGTCCTTCAAGGATCTGTGCGAGGATGACTTACTGCTCCTTCTCCTATCTCCCCAAAGTGGGGGTTTGTCAGAGAATAAATCACCTGACTTATTGTGACAAAGGGGACAGGACCCAAGAATAAATTTTATGAAAACAAACAAAACTTTGGGCCATACCATTAGCCGTAATACAACTATACTTGGAAATGTACCCAATCAGTTCGTGTCCACGGAATAGTTGTAGATTTCCCCCACGCTCACAGAATTGGTATGCCTCCTCCCCATTTATCTTCACACGGTACCCCTGTGCATATCCCGCTCTTCATCTGTGAAGTGCAGGGACATTCTCATTTTCCTTTCCAGCTTCCCAAATAACATGCCCTACCTAGCTGCCAGTCTGACCACATAAATACCTATGGTTTGAGCAGTCTGTCCACAGTTCTCCATACCTCCTGCCTTCCCTCCCTGGGCACTGGCATGGGGGCTGAGGCGCTGGACAGAAAGCACCTGTTCTTCCCACACACAGGCCTTCTTGCTGGTGCCCTCTGCTGCCTCTGGACAATTCCCAAGTTCTCCGTCCATGTCCTCATGTCCTCCAGGTACTAGCAGTGCCACTGCTGCCAGGCCCCACTCTCCTCTGGAGCATCTGGGTACCCACCACAATTAGACTGGCTTGGTTCCCACAGACTTCTTTCTTCAGGTCACTCCTCTGCTTAAAGTGTCCCCAAAGCCCGCAGAGGCTGCCAAGCAGGCCCTGGTGTTGGCTTGCAAAGTTCTCAGGGCCTTCCTTCCTCTGTCCCCTTCTTCTCAATAACCCTCAGCAGCCTACTCTGACTCCTCACACTGATCAGCTCATCCCTGCAGGAGCTCAATTTTAGACCAGTACTGATTCTAAGATGCCCCATCAATTCAACAACAGCTTTTTGGGGAAACAAAAAAACCTTACCACATTAAACAGATACGTTGATTTTAAAGTATTTCAGGATTTGAGAAATGTTAAAAAGAGACATAAATAGGCTCTTAAATGGTAAATGAATATATAGATAACCAAACTGTGGTACATCTACACAAGGGAATACCAATTAGCAACAAAAAGGAATGAATTACTCCTACATGTAACAACTTAGAATCTCAAAGTTAATTCGCTAAGTTAAAAACACCATTCTCACGAGCTTACATAATATATAATTCTATTTCTATGACATTCTTAAAAAGACAAAATTATATGACCGCAGATCAGTGGTTGCCAGGGGCTGAGGGTGCTTGTTCTGGGAGAACAGAGCTTTCCTGTATCCTGCCTGTCATGCTGGTTATGCGTCATGAATTTATACATATTTTAAAATTCATGTAACTGTATAACAAAGGTCAACTTCATTGTTTATTAGTTTTGAAGTTAAATTTTTTTAAAAGATTTTATTTATTTTCGAGAGAGAAAGTATGCAAGCAGGAAGAGGAGCAGAGGGTTGTAGAGGAGGATGGAGAGAGAAAGGGAGAGAATCCCAAGTAGACTCTGCACTAAGCATGGAGCCTGACATGGGGCCTGATGTCATGACCCCAAGATTGTGACCTGAGCCAAAACCAGGATTCAGACATTTAACCAACTGAGCCACCCAGGCACCACTAAAAATAAAACATTTTAAATATGATTTTTGAATCAAGGAAAGTAAAAAAATATATGTGTTCATTGTTAATGGACTTGATGTATAGGTGCTGGAATTACTAATATTTTCCTTTATTCTTTTCCACATCTTCCAAAATTTTCACTATAACTATTATTTTCATAAATGGAAAAAATTAGCACTGTAGATAATCCCCCCAAAGAATAATTTATACTTTATAGTGCTTATAAAGACATTTAGCAACCTTGTAGACTCATACTGCAGAATACAGTCAATAGCTTTAAAATTATGAGTTGTGTAAAATTATAAACTCACTGGAATACTGAGAAGAGGGTGGGGAAAGGTTGGTGCCACTCAGGTGGAGGACACAAGAGCATTTAGAGTGCAGTCCTAGGAAGAGTTGTCTTCTCAGGACATCCAATCTTCTCACTAAATAGTTGAAGAAGAGATACTCGCAGGGGGGGTGGGATACATAAATGTGGGGGGAACATAAACGTGGAGGTCTTGGGATATAAAGAATTGATTTCTGCTCTACCATATAAAAGATGTAATTTTTAACAAGATTTCTTTTCTTTTTTTTTTTTGACAGAGAGAGGGAGAACAAGCAGGGGGAGTGGCAGGCAGAAGGAGAGGGAGAAGCAGGCCCCCCCCCCCCCACCGAGCAGGGAGCCCCATGTGGGGCTCTATTCCAGGACCCTGGGATCATGACCTGAGCCAAAGGCAGACGCTCAACTAACTGAGCCACCCAGGCACCCAAGGAAGATGTAATTATGGCACAGAGCCAGATGAAGAGAAACACCTGATGTCCCCTGGAAAGTAAGCTCCCTGAAGGCTGTGTCGCAGCATTGTGAACACAGGCTGCAATTCAAGTGTTTGCTGAATGAATGCATGCGTGCTGACAGGAAGAGACAGGGAAGTGAAATAAACCCTGACACCAAAGTAATGGGCTCTGAATTGGTGAGGATCTTGAACTTGATTCACAAGGCAAAGAAGGAATTGACTGCTTATTGTTTCTCTTTATATCCTCCATAAAAGCTGGCAAAATGCCTCATATATAATATACACTAAGTATTCAATAAATACTTGTTGAACTTGAAAGAAAAGTGTTAGACATGGAGGTGGGAATGTTCTGATCCTCCTTTCTTAATGACATTATAAGAAGCTGAAAGAATGTCCCTCTAGTCAAAAATTAAAAAGAACACTGTTAGCTTGGTGGGGGCCACAGTTTTCTGGTTTACTTAGATTATTGAAAAGGAAGTCATGCTTTCATAAAATTGAGTGTCTCTGGGTGCTTTGACTTTTATTTCAATGAATGAGTGAATAATGCCCGGAAAACATTACAGTGTCAAACTGATGCAGACACATGAGACAGAGTAAAACTTCAGGGTTTCAGTTTTAATTTGTAAATGTCTTAAGAGGACCCACTAACTGTTTCTGAGAAAAACCTTAGACTAGACTGTAAACACTCAAACCAACTCTCTACTTTTTTTTTTTTATCTGTTCTTAAACCAGAAACATAAAAGTCTAAATTAAAACAACTCTGAGGAACAGTAGTCAGGAAGGCTTGCTGGAAAGACGTGCCATCCAAACATTATCCTTGATCATGGGACAGCAAACTACTGCCACAGACCAAAAAGGGCCTGCCACCTGTTTTGGAATGACCTGTGGGATAAGAATGGTTATTGCATTTTTAAATGGTTGGAAAAAAAAAAGAAAAATATTATTTCATGACATGGGAAAATTATATGAAATTCAAATTTCAGTATTCACACATGAAGCTTCACTGGCAAACAGCCATGCTTTTTGGATACAATGGCAGAGCTGAGTAGCTATGACAGAGACTGTCTACTTAATATTACCTATCTGGCCCTGAACAGAAAGTTTGCTGACCCCTGTTTTATTTTATTTATTTTTAAAATTTTATTTATTTATTCATGAGAGACACAGAGAGGCAGAGACTCAGGCAGAAGGAGAAGCAGGCTCCATGCAGGGATCCCGACGTGGGACTTGATCCTGGGTCTCCAGGATCACACCCTGGGCCGAAGGCAGCACTAAACTGCTGAGCCACATGGGCTGCCCTGACCCCTGTTTTAGATCAACGTTCCCCAGTGGGTCAAGTTTGTGTGTGTGTGTGTGTGTGTGTGTTTAAAGGTCTGATGATTAAATCAGTTTGGGAAATGCTGGGCCAATTTTTTAATTGAAACTTCTTAAGAGCCTTCAACATACTGCTGTTGTACAATTGTTGCCATACCTGTTTGATCTGGTTGTTTTGTTTTTGTTTTTCCTTATTTTTTGTTTTTGTTTTGTGGCAGAGCATCTCTCAGATGCAACAGGTTCCTCAGGACACTATCCTTTGAGAAGTGATGAACTGGCCCCTGCACAGGCCTGTAGTGGAGTCCTTGTCCCAGATGGAACCTTGCCACCAAGTCGACCCCAAGGGCCACAGCAGGAAGTCAACAGAATGGCTATGTTGTCCAATGCAGGGAAGCCAATGAGGGCCTTGTCCACCCACTCACTCAGGGCCCCTTTTATGAGTCCTCTGGGGGAAGTTTATACAGGGCAAGGACCCACTCTCACCCTCCTGAGCTCATGGTTTGTTTGTATCTTTTATGTTTCCCTCTTTGCTTTGGCTTCTAGGAACTCAGAAAACTATTGTGACTTGCCTCAAAAGGATCTTATTTGTCGTTTCAACTCTGAACTCACCTGTATCCTGGCCGTGACCAATTATCCCACTCATATATTCCTTTTGCCTTGTATTCTAATTTTTTAAAATTAACTGCATTATATGTACACCTGCTAGCTACCTTTAATCCTTTTTTTTTTCTTCCAAAGCAGGGTGTAAGTATGTATGTGCATAGACTAAGGGGTTGCAACATTTCAGAATCACGTTGAAGGGGATGCTGAAAGAAGAGGAGATCTTCAGAGAACTAACTTCTAGACAGAGTAGAAGTTGGAGGGCTCCCAATAAGTATTTGTACTGTAGCAGCAGACTCCAAACCCACTCGCTCACTATGGAAAATTGGGAGAACCAAGAGAACAGTGAGTGACCCTGACAAACCCCAGTCCTCGGCACTGAGAACCAGTGATTTAATCTGTTGTCATCGCCACAGTTAGGAACCAGCCACCATGTGGTGCGTGAGGGCTCCTTCTGGTGGCAGGCCACAGTGGCTGGGAGCTGCTGGCCTCAGCACTTGGGAGCCCGGCCCTGCAGGGGGGTGCACTGTGCAGCTGTTACACTCTGTTAACGTGCTGGGGATTTTACTGGCTCCCTCTCTGGAAGGCTTTGGTCTCAAAACCTGCAGGGAGCAGCCTGGCCTGCCAGCTTTTTAGAACCTGTGAGACCAAATATTTCAAGAGTTCCGCAACATCGGTGAGAAAGAAGCTAACCCTGACCCACAGGAAACCAAGTGCCAGGTGGGGGAGGGAAAGAATTAGCCTCCAGTTCATGAGGCTGCAGATTTCCAATTCAATGCAACGTTATGTAACCAAAATTTCTGAAGGGACGTGACTGAAGGGCTTAGTAGAACTTTTTAAAGTGACAGAAAGCTTCTAAGATTGTCCTCCTCAAAGCCACTGGTCCAGGAAAAGTAACTGAAGGCTTTCTCTAATCCTGTAAGACCTTGCCAAGAATCCCAGGAAATAACCAAAGCATAGACAGAATTTCTGTTCCTCTGTCACTCCATACTCTTCCTCTGACCTTGCGTCCCCTCCCTCCTCAAAGCACCAGCACCTCTGCCTCCTTGCAGCTGGAGGCAGCTGTGTAGTCTCTAGGGCAACACTGCCTCACCACTTTGTCACTACAATCACCTCACCTTGCTGGATTTTGGCCAGGCCCCTACCCCATCACAGAAAGTCCTCTCCTTAAGGTCACAGATGTCTTGGGGGGCTCAGTCCATTATGCTTCCAACTCATCTCAGCCTGGGTCTTGATCTCAGGGTCATGAGTTCAAGCCCTCTGTTGGGCTCCATGCTGGCATGGAACCTACTTAAAAATTAAGAAACTGCTCTCCCTAGGGTCTCAGATGCTGTCAGATTAATCACCTTAAACCATGTGTCCCGTCAAAAGCCTTTATCAACTCTTTACTGAGTAAAATAGAAATACAGCTTAGAATTCAAAGGCTTTCACGATACGGCCCCAACCTATATTTTTTAGCTAGTCTGCATAGTCCCAAGATGTGCCTTGTATGTCAAACTTTCCTCTGTACCCTCTGGTCTCCAAACACTGTTGCTGCTCCTGGCGTGGGGATATTCACCTGGCTAACTCCAATATCTAAGACCTACCTGCTTTTCAAAGACTGGCTACAAAGCCATCTTTTCCCCAGGGAACCTTCTGTAGCTCCACCAAGTGGAAAGCGCTTCCTGTCTACCATCCCACCCTTGCCTTCAGCCTACCCTTCTCTGATGCCTTGTCACCAGCATGCTGGTGGGGACTTAGGGGCATGTCTTCTCACTGTGGTAAGGTGGGGTGCTCCTCAAGGTCTGCCTCTGCGCCTCCTCCAGCACACTGAAGGCATACACAAAAGGAACAGCTGATGGGTAAGTGAATGAGCAAACGGCCAAAGGGCTCTCGTTAGCACTTTTCCATTCAACTTTGCTGCTGCGTCTTGGGAAATACATTTAGGATTAGAACTCATGACCTCCTGGCGTGCAACCCTGTGGTCACACCACAATGTTATTGTTTCCAAGGGTGTCTTTTTCTGTCTTCATCCCATCTTCTTTTCTCATAAAACAGTGTTTTACAAACTGCGGTTCAAGGACCATCTCCAGACTAACAAAATTTATAGAGGCCCTCCTCTCCTCCGTCCGTGACTCTGTTTGTCTCCTTGCTAACAAGCAATTCTGCTGCAAAGGATCTGGGTCAGTGACAATGGTGAATGGGTGAGAAGGAACAGAAAAAATTTAAGAAATAACCTGACGAGGTTAAAGAATACAATTTTTACACAAACACTTTCTTAGGTGAGATGGTTATCAGAGTTTACACTGAAACCAGAAAATGTTATGGAAACTACAGCCAGAAGAGCAGCTAAGTTGCCAAAGCACTCATCCACGGGGTACTATGTAGGCGGCCCAGCCAGATGGGCGCTGGACGGTCCAGTCAAGTCAGATGCTGGATTCAGCTGAGCTCCCATTTCAATGTGACTCTCCTCAGGGACTGGCCAACCTCTCTTCTTACAGGCAAAGGGAGCTGGGAGTGGCATCCAAACTGAGGGCTGCCCCCTGTGGTGCCGCAGGGCTGGACCTTTTATTTTTTCTGATGGCAGCTGTGGAAATGTTAATACTCTTTCACTCAGCCCTACCGCCACAACAGATGCCACAAAGTCTGACACAAATCCCAGATTTTTCAGAACAGAAAAAGACCAAGGTCTATTTAAAACAGAAAGAGACCTTGGTTCATCTGTCCTTCTCCCCCGCAAGGGATGAGGTGACACATCTGAAGCGGCAGAGTGAGCTGAAGAAGCAGCACTGGCCCAGGCAGGCTCCTTTTTTACATGACCCTGGGTTTTTAATCTAGGGCCCACAGAAGGTCGACCTCAGGAGTAAGCAAAATTCTAGACCAAGTGAACCTAGTTACCTGGTTACTTTCTAAAGGACATAGATAGGATGAGACTGAATCAGAACCAACTGAAATGGTCTTCCCTGTTACATTCACTGAACCTCTCATCATTCCCTGCCACTTTTCGTACTTTGATAATCAACACTCTGGAGTGGAGGCTGTGAGACAAAGCTGGCCTGAACTATGGGAGCCAGGGATTATGGCACTGGCCAGGAAAGCCATAGTTTCAACTCAAAGAATGTGCTAAAATTAATTCTCTTCCCCTCAAATTTCACTTTGAAAAGTGTTAAACTTTTAGGAAAGTTGAAAGAACATTGTAGGATGAACATCCATATATTTCTCATCAAGAGTCATCAAATATCAACACTTTACTCATATTTGCTTTATCTTTCTTCTCTCTCCACCCTTCCCTCTTCATATCACTAGATTTTTTTTAAAAAATATGAACTATTTAGGGATCCCTGGGTGGCGCAGCGGTTTGGCGCCTGCCTTTGGCCCGGGGTGTGATCCTGGAGACCCGGGATCGAGTCCCACGTCGGGCTCCGGTGCATGGAGCCTGCTTCTCCCTCTGCCTATGTCTCTGCCTCTCTCTCCCAATGTGTGACTATCATAAATAAATAAAAATTAAAAAAAAAATGAACTATTTAAACTTATGTTGCAGAAATGATGCTCTCCCTTCATACTTTAGAACGCATTTTCTGAGAATAAGGGCATTCTTCTACTGAACCACAATACTGTTACCATAGACCAAAGATAACTAATTCCCTACAACCGACTTACAGGTCCTATTTAAATGTCTTCAACTGTCCCCCACAAGCTTCTCTAGCTCTTTGGTTTCCTCCTGATCTAGGATCTAATTGAGATTTACACAGTATTTGGTAGTTATGTCTCTTTAGTCTGTTTAATGTAAAACAATCCTTTTATGTCTTCTGTATTTGGGTTCCTTTGGGGAGAGGGGGGGAGGGAGGAGGGAGGAATGGAGGAGGGAGGGATGGGGAGGGAGGGAGGCGTGAGGGAGTGGAGGGAGGGAGGAGTGGAGGATGAGGCGAGGGAGGGGAGAGGGTTAGTGTGAGAGCAGGTCTTCTGCAACCCGTCCTTTTCAGGGAGATATTGCTCTTCTCTCTTTCGTCTTCTTTCCTTTCTTTTTCTTTCTTTCTTTCTTTCTTCTTTCTTTCTTTCTTTCTTTCTTTCTTTCTTTCTTTCTTTCACATTGCTTTTTTGAAGAGTCCAGGCCTGGTATCTTGTATAATGTCTTATGTTCTGGATTTATTAACTTGGTTCCTCATGGAAGGTAGAAGAAAGAAAAGGACAGAAAGAAATCAAATGTGGCATAATTCATCTTCTCTGAACTTCCTAAATGGAAAGTTAGGTTTTAAGTCTCAAATAGATTTGGAGTGAACATTCTAGGTTGAATACTTCACAGGTGATAGTGTGTACTTCATATTGCATTCCTTCAGAGGGCAAACTGTCAGGCTGTGGGATTAATTACTTCGTTAGGGTGCTAATAGCCAGATTTCTATCTTAAGGTTACTTTTTACTCTTTGTATTTAATGAATAATCCATAGGATAGGACTTTTAGATAATATCCTGTTTTCAAAAAAAGTTTCAATTAACAATTTTAGCATCCAGTGGTGATTTTTGCCTGAATTGATGTAACTCTGCAAGTTATAAAATGGTGCTTTTCAGATCCTATGATAAATACATTTACTGGTGGGCTTTCTTCTGTCAAGAGCTTTTCCTGCTATGCCCCCAATGTTTGTCTTATTTTGAGTATCATTACAGATTCACTAATTTTATTTTAAGAGAGGGAGAGAGCAAGGAGTTGGGGAGGGTGAGTGGGGGAGAGCAGAGGGAGAGGGAGAGAGAATCTTAAGCAGGTTCCACGCCCAGCATGGAGCCCAATACCTGGCTCCATCTCACAACTCTGAGATCACAATCTGAGCCAAAATTAAGAATTGGACGCTTAACCAACTGGGCCACCCAGGTGCCTCCCAATTCACTGATTTTTTTTTTAATTCAATGGATTATAATCTATTGCCATTACTATTCTTTCTGATACTCAAACTGTCCCAAATTAGGCTGGTGGGAGCTCTTGTGATCTCCTGTGTCTGTGAAGTGTGTCTTCCCTAACAAATCTTTGAGTACTTCCATGCTTTTTGACATAGGAAATGTTTCAGGCTCACCTTATACATTACCTTCCCTACACTAATGATCACCCACTTCCCGAAGGAGCCCTGATTCCTTCTGACAAGGAATGAATGATATTTAAAAACCAATACAGGGAACTAGATTGATTGCTGTGTTCATTATTACTGAGGTATCATGGCTTCTAGGCCCTTTTAGTGAGAATTAGAAATACTGAGTTAAATCACAGAAATTGCTGATATTTGACAATTTGTGGCCTAAAAATTGGCAATTTCTAACATACTGTTTAAAAATCATGAGTTCATACTGACACTGATTGATCAACTGATAACTAATATTACAGAGTTCATCTTATCTTCTTCTATTCCATATTTATATCTTCATTCTCCCAAGTGAGAACCTTGCCACCCAATGGCTTCAGTATTCAAAACTGTTTCAGAATTATAATCCCAATACACAGAACAATATAATCCCAATACAAAGCAACAATGAACCAATTAAGATTCTTTGGAGTTTTATCCTTAGAATATGGTCACTAAGAGTATATAGTTAAGTGTGCTTGAAAGTATAGTGCAGAAATTATTTGAATTAATTCTTTTTTCTATTTGTGGTGATGCTATGCATTTGATAAACATTGGGACCACTTGTTTATGTGTTAGGTCAAGTTTAGACATTTTGCTTTTATCTCCTTTTAGATTTGATTTCATTTTATTATTGAACATTTAAAATTTTAAATGGTTCAAAGTTCAAGTGTATTCACAAAAGTCTTACTTTCATCTCTACCCTCCTACCTTGTTTCTATCCCCTGGAGATAACTATTTCATCATATTCTGGTTTACCCTTTCTGTGTTTCAGCTTTTCCTTTTGATATTCTTTTTTACTTTTTATTAAAGATTTTTATTTATTTATTTGAGAGAGAGCATGAGAGGGATCATGAGAGAGAGAGCACAAGCAGGGGGAGTGGCAGGAGAGGGAGAAGTCGACTCCCAATCCAAGGATCCGAGCCTAAGGCAGTCGCTTCACCAACTGAGCCACCCAGGCACGCCTGGTATTTTTTTTTTTTTTCTTCTCTTTTTTTTTTTCCTTACACAACAGTCAAATACTATAAACTCTTTTGCAACTTGCTTTTTTCAGTTACCAATATACCCTGGAAATTATTTAATATCAGTTCAGAGGCTAGAATCATAGAATCATCAAAACTGGAAGTTCCTTAGAAGTCACCCTAGTCCATATTTTATCCCCCAAATGACTTCAAATCAAAGTCAATCAGACAGATCAAATTACATTTTGAATATTGGGAATGGAGGGGTTATAAAGTTCATTGCCTCCTTAGGCCAGTCATTCAATTTAGAGAGCTCTATCAGAAAATACCTTCATATACTGAATTAACGATTCTGAAAAACCTCATAATTTAGTTGTGTAGCCCCCAAAGAATTAGCTGGCTCCCTCTTCCACCATATAGCTCTTCAAACGTGAATTTTCCCAAGAATAGGTCCATCCCTTTCTTGTTCCAAATGGTTTATGATTGTGTGTAGTTGTAGTTATTTTTTTTTAAAGACTTTATTTATTTATTTGACAGGGAAAAAGAGAGAGAGAGAGAACCTAAGCAGGCAGGGCAGCAGGCAGAGGGAGAGGGAAAAGCAGGCTCCTGGATGAGCAGAGACCCTGATATGCAGGACTTGATCCCAGGACCCCTGGATTATGACCTGAGCCGAAGGCAGACTGGCTTAATTGACTGAACCACCCAGGTGCTCTCTTAGTTGTTTTCATAATAATTTTCACTTATTTTGTGTCAAGAACAAATTGAAGTGGTAAGAACCAATGGAACATCAATATAAAAAAGGTATTGGAGGTCAAGAGAAAGAAGGCCAAAATTCTTTCATCAATATTTACTGGGCTCTACTGTTCTAGATGTTTGGGACACATTTGAGAACAACAAAGATTCCTACCTACTTATATTCTAGTGGTGGAGGAGACAGAACATAAACAGTATTGTAATTAAGTGCTGTGGAGGAAAAAAAAGAAAAATTAGAAAAGAGTGGGGTCAGGTAATTGTAATTACCAATTACAATTAGGATAGCCAGGGTAGGCACCAATGAGATGATGACATTTGAAGATGACCTGAAGGAGTTGAGGAAGTGAGCCGTGGGTTACACCAGGGAAGAAAGATTAGGACAAAGGAAGAGCTTGTGCAAAGGCCCAGAATCCACCAAATTAGTTTACCTGAAGGTGATGAACAATTGGGCACAACTCAACCAAGAGAGTTTGTACGTAGAGCACAGATGGCTTGGCCTCTGTGTTCTTTTACTTTCTGTCTAAGAAGTCTTCTATCTAGGCCTGCAGGGGTTCGGAATGCAGTTCTGCATGCCTAAGGAAGCAACGAGAGAGCAGCTGAGTTCACTGGGCCCAGAACATCTCCCTATCCAAAGCTCTCTCTCTGAACAGCTCTCTTTCTTTTACCTCTGCTAGTAGAGCTTCCTATAATTGAGATTTAAAATATCAGAGTGGGGTTAAAAATAGGCTATGAGAATACTGATTGATAAATATTAAGTTTCAAAATGAGACAAAATGAAGTAGCAATAAACTTCCAGGAAATGCTCCCATGGAGGGATCAAATATGGAAGGCCCTAGAGTGTTAAAAATTTAAGCATAAAAATTCTATACAATGTACAAAATCTTCAGAAAATATAAACATTATCAGAGGTCATCAATATATGGGAAATCTGGCTCTCATTGAAAACCCTTTTATTCTCTCTCTCCTAGAAATCACCTCTTGAGAGGATAAAATTTTAATAATGATGGATATTACTTTTGCTCTCATTTGGTGCATGGGGAAATTGAGGCTCAGAGAGATTAAGTAACTTGCCTAAAGTCATGGAGCTGCAGAGCTTTGATTTAACAGGACAGAAATTCAAAAGAGACAGTGTTAAAAGAAGTGAAGTAGACCAAGAAGTTTCATTTCAATGAAGTTGACATCTCTTCTAGTTGCCCTTAGTTCCACACTCTATCTTTAGACTAAAACACCCCAGAAGCATTTTGGCTTAAGTAATAAAATAAATACCCCAAACTTCTTTCAGAAAAAGTTTCCCTATGGTTGACTAAGTTGACAATGACTTCATTTTTAGGTACCAAATCCAAATCTAATTATTTTTCACTCTTAATCTGAAAATTCACATACAGAGCTCTGATATCAGCTTTATTCACAGTAGATTATCCTTGGGGCACCTGGGTGGCTCAGTCTGTTAAGTGTCTGCCTTCGGCTCAGGGGCTCAGGTTGTGATCCCAGGGTCCTTGGATGGAGCCTCTTCCCACCTCCCCAGGCTCCCTGCTCAGGAGGGAGTCTGCTTCTCCCTCTCTCAGCCCCTCCTCCTGCTTGTACTCTCTCTGTCTCTCAAATAAAAAAATCTTTTTAAAAAAGTAGATTATCCTCAGTATGTTAGAAAAAGCCATGTCCCAAGTACTTTCTTTGGGAAAGGGCATACAAAAAGAGGAACAAATAGCCAAAGAAAGAATACATGTAGATATATTTTAACTCAAATCAAATATACTACACTTTTAAATTTGCTTTGCAATTTCCAGAAGAGAGATAGTTAATATATAAAAATAAAACAAATTGTAACCAAACTGTCATATGACTTTATCAGAGACTTAAACACAATGGGGTAAAGGCTAGTATTTAACAGATTTAAATTCTAGTGGACAGAATTAAGAATAGTCACAAAGTCAAGGAATTAACTATGTCTAGACATCTCTCCTAGATTTCTATTTGAGGAACAGTATTTTTTTTTCTCATCCTTTGAATTCCCAAGCTAGGAATTCAGAACCTGCTGTTGAAAGGATCATCATCCTTAATTCTCAATCCATTTATCAGGCTAAAATGCAAATGTAAGTGGTGAATACATTTCAACAGCCCTGGAGCTCCAAAGAGCCTTCTCAGGGAACATGCTGAGCTAACTGAGGAAGGGTTAAGCCACCCCTATTTTTCAGATCTGAAAACAGTTGTTCTGATATGAGAAGAATCATTACAATGGTGCCAGCTCCCTTCTATAAAAGCTGTACACATTTTTTGCACAACTGTATGATTGTTATGGCAACCATAAAAATGGAACTATCATTCTTCAAATTACACACTACCCATACTGGATTACCTACATACGTTTGTTCTTCTACATTACCCAGAATTTCTTTTCAGAAAGTGCTATGTCTGTCCTATAGATGTTTAGGAGCAAGATAAACTGGTCTCTTTCAAAGGGAGAGTCCACAACAATGAATCTTTCAAAGGCCTAGCTCTTCAAGAATTCTAGGGCTTCCCTGTCAAGTCTTTGAATCCAATGGTCACTGGGAGGCCTCAAAATATTTTCCCTGGGAGGCAGGGGAACTGCTTGGAAAATGTATTCCCCAATGATTGTGTTTGTATTAAGAGGAAGATTAAAGCACCATGAATGAGCCTTAATAGATGTTGCACAGTTCTGTAAAACACTGAGAACATTTACTAGAGTCTCAGTTTAGTGAAGTGAGAGACATATTAAAGAGATACATACAAGCATTTCTGAAAATAACATGAATATATCAAACAAAGATGCCAAAATAAATTTCAACTATATTTTAGTATGATCAGGAACTCTCTTATTACTTTAGCTAATACCAGTAGAACTCTGTAACTTTTAACAGCAAAAAAGTGTGAATTCTTTCTTCTCATTAGTGGGCAAAGCCAAGACTGGTCTTGTATGTCTTTTAAATATTCATTTTGGGCCAAAATTCTGTTTCATTGTTCACAGAGCTGATTCTACAGTTAAAAAAAAAAAGAGGCTAGTAATAACTTCCTGGCTGATTTTAATATTAAATACTTATATGCTGAGCCAAAAATGTGTTTGCTCCAAATTTTCCAAAAAAAGACTCTAAAATTCATTTAGGTTTCCTTTCTCAAAAATTGAACAAAATTAATTAAATTTTGAAAATTAAAAAAAACAAAAAACACATGAGGTTTTTTTTGGGGTGGGGGGGGGGGGGCAGAGTAAGTCAAGCTCTAAAGGCAGCACTCCTAGTTCCAGCAAGTGCTCCTTGCCACCTAAACGGAGTGAAGGGCATAGTGCTATTTCTCAACTCCCATCCTACCTACAGGATAAGAGAAGTCCCCATTTTCAGTCTGCACATCTTCTTATGCTTCCAGGGTTCAAACCTCCAGCATACTCCCTCTGGCTCAGCCCCATCCCTACCACCCAGTCCCTACCTAGCCTAGGACTGGACCTGAATTCATAACCCCAACTTCTTTTCCTACTGAAGCAGCTCTCCCCAACTGGACTCCAGTTTCCTCTCTCCTCTTCTGCCTTTCTGATCCATTAGTGTTTGGCTGCTAGGATTAAGTTCCTAATACTTAGCATTAGATTATGCTCCTTTCTCAAAAACCTTCACTGGTTTCCAGCCATGCTGACACTACACTCCTCAGCTTCGCCTTCAATATCCTCCATGATCTGGCTTCAAACTACTTTCCCATTCTCACTTAGGATGACTTAACTTCAGGGCAGCCCCGGTGGCGCAGCGGTTTAGCGCCGCCTGCAGCCCAGGGCGTGATCCTGGAGACCCTGGATCGAGTCCCACATCAGGCTCCCTGCATGGAGCCTGCTTCTCCCTCTGCCTGTGTCTCTGCCTCTCTCTCTCTCTCTCTCTCTCTCTCTCTGCATCTCTATGAATAAATAAATAAAAATTAAAAAAAAAAAGATGACTTAACTTCATCAACATGGGGCCTTAGTAAACTAGTTCTGCTAAACACCTCAAATTAGTGATTTGTGTAGATTCATCATTTCTTCTTCCAGTCTATTCTCTTTGAAGGAAAGGGACTGTTTTGATTACATATTTTTCAAATCCAACAGTATCTATTTCAGGGTCTTGCAAAGAGTAGCGATAATAAATATTTACTGAATTGAATCTTTAGTTGGGCCCTTTCAATCCAACCCCTGGAAAACTGGCTGTGGCTATGGAAGAGCCACAAATGGATTTCACTTACTCATCCCTTTACCAGAAGCACCAACATACCTGTGAGAGTAGAATACACTTCAGGTGATGCCTGAAGGGACCTCCAGTCTTGGAACCTCCAGCCATGGCCTAGGAATATGGCCTAGGAATAAAGCCCTAGAGAATTTTCTAGGTTTAGAAAGTCCTTTGGATTATGAATATGTTGATAAGCAAGGGTAGATAAGAAGAAGACAGGAAAATTGGGTAAGGAAGAACAGAATTTAAGAGCAGAAAGTGGTGTGAAATTTTAAACATCTTTTTGGTAAGGCAGTGTGTCTTAATCTTCATCAGAAAGGAAGAGGCACTATTTTATAAAGCATCAAGTAGGCTAGAGCCTGTACTAAGTATTAAACATGTTACTACGCCTAATCCCTGTCACAACCCCATGAGGAAGGCAGTACCTGTACATTCCTTTTAACTTGTAAAGGAAAGTTAGGCTCAGAGGAGTTAAGTCGTTCATCCAAAAATACATACCTAGTGGCAGAGTAAGTCATTTTTCAAGCCGAATTTGTCTCTAAAACCTATGTTCTTGTATTTCACCCCTGTGAAATCAGGGACATTTAAAATTTTCAAACTCCTGGGACAGAACAATGAATGACACCATGCATACATGTGGAAGGGAACACAGTTGCAGTAGGACCGTTACCTGTCCTGCTCTTTCTCTTCCAAACCAGCATGTAACCCAAACCGGGACAAATGCATCCCACCCTAGAATCTGGAATTAGGACAGAGAAAGTGATAAAGAGAAAAGGAGAGAGGTGTGTAAGGAGAGAAGGGAGAGAGAGAAGTCAGGCTCCCTCCGAGTGCCTGGGAGGTAGCAGCCATCTACTGAGGAAGGGGAAGCAAAGAGGCTAGTCTGAGGGAGGGGAAGCAGATGCGGAGAAGCAGCAGAGGTGGAGGTGAAGAGAGAAGCCTTTCTGGGTTTCCTGCCTTACTTCATTCAGTCCCTGGTTCCCTGCCCTTGGATTCTGGTAGTCATCACAGGATCCTTAAAACAAATTCCCCTTTTTGCTTAAGCGAGCTCCAGTGGTTTCTGTTATTTGGGACCAAAAAGTCTTAATTAATGCAACAGCTGTGGAAAGTTTCCTAGAATGGCTAACTTGTCATGGCTTTCTCGAATGCTTTCTTGCTAACAAGCCATGACAGGCTGTTCCAGTCAGAGCTTCCATACCGCCTACCCCTTGGGGGGGTGTGTGTGTGTGCTGCGAGTGAGTGTCCACAGGTATGGGGAGGCAGAGAGGACTAGCAAGTGTCTATTTCAAAAAAAAAAAAAAAATCAACTTCAATGTACAATGCTATCACATCTTTTTGGCTAGCAGGAATTTGAAGAAGGCTCTGACTTCTTTTTTCTCAACATAGGGGAGGGAAAGGGTGCTGTGTTCTTGATTGGTGTGGTGTTTTGGGTCAACTTTTTTGTTTAGTGTTTACCAAGAGTGTAGACACATGAGGATGGTGGATAAGAGCTTCCTACACCACGGACCGAATTCAAGGCCCAGCTCAGCCTTTCTCAGCCATGGGACCTTGAATAAGTGACTATACTTGCCTGAGCCCAGTTTCTTCATCTGTAAAATAGGGATAATTATTATTTTTTTAATAAAATAATTTTTATTGGTGTTCAATTTACCAACATACAGAATAACACCCAGTGCTCATCGCGTCAAGTATCCCCCTCAGTGCCCGTCACCCACTCACCCCCACCCCCACCCTCCCCCCCTTCCACCACCCCTAGTTCGTTTCCCAGAGTTAGGAGTCTTTATGTTCTGTCTCCCTTTCTGATATTTCCCACACATTTCTTCTCCCTTCCCTTATATTCCCTTTCACTATTATTTATATTAATAGGGATAATTATTACAATAATTAAAGAACGTAATATATAAAAGTATAAATAACACATATAAAAAGGTATAAAAGAAACAGTCAATCATTTATATATGTTGGTATATGTACACCTGCCACATTAAACAACAAAGCAAAATGAAAACTTCAAACTTTTACATGTGTTAATTATCCTTCTCCTGGATATTATGGGCTAAACATTCATGGAGATGATCTACTACTAGAGGAACTGGTCTTTCTTTTGGTGTGTCCCCTGGTGTGTGTCAAGCCCCAGGGCAGAGAAGACAGGGGAGGGACGCTCAGTGAGTGCCTACCATGTGCCTGGCACTGTCTAGGGTCTGCCTGACAGTCGAGATTGTGCTAGTGATTTAATATTTTCGAAGTAATTCTATTTCAAAAAGAGGCGATTAAATATGACTATAGAAAAGGGTAATTGAACACACATTTAAAGCATTATTATGCTTGTGGGAACACTCCTATCCTAGGAATTCTAATTACATCTGTAAGACCACAGGAGAACTGTTTAAACAATCACAATGTGAAACTCTCGATTCTCCCATATACAAACGGTGGTGTAATTCCACTAAGTCACCTCTCAGGCACAAAGATTATAGGGAAATTTGACCTTCACACACTGAGAGTAAATATAATGTAACAAGACCAACTTCTGCACACACATAACAGGACTTCCATGCACATCAGTGTCCTGTGAGAGTCACAAAGGGACGCCGTACACTTACATCATGCCACAACTGCTGAAAAGGGTTTTGGAATTCTTTCACCACTTTCTAAGCCAATTCATGAGCTTCGCAAGAAAATCAGTTTTACTACTTTATAATTATACTTAATTTTTTTTTGAAGTTGTGTTATCCAGCTTGATCACCTCCCCCTGATTTACCACTCTTGGCTCTAAACTGACTCGGTTGTTTCCAAAACTCAAATCCACTCTCAAAAGATGAAGATTTGCCATTGTTGAAAATGTGCCTTAGGCTCTGAAGGCAATTTCCGAAGAGGAGTCCAAAAATGTGTATGTCCTCCACAGGCTCCTGCCCCACTGCCTGCCAGCAAGCTCAAATCTTCCTCCATCTTAAAGACGTCTTTGGGACCCTCTCACCCCCAGTGCTTCAATCTCCTTAGAAGAGATGTTTACACTTTGTGTCCCCATTTTTTCACCTCCCTTCCTCTCCTCAGCTGGTCACAGTCTCCTCGGGCTCCCATCGCGTTCACTGCAAAAACATATGAGATACCCCGGAGACAAAGAAAAGAGCCTGATGGCTAAATGCAGTGACTTCTGTCCCAGTTCTGCCCTGGCCAACCACACTGCAGTAGAGCACAGGGTAGCTCACCCTTGCATGGAACTTGTCATCAACCTGGTCTTTGCTTTTTCTGTAACTCTTTGAAAATATCCTCCTTCCTGTACCCCCAACCCTACCTTCTCCTAAGAAGCTTGCTTGCTTGCTTTTTCTTTCTTTCTTAATATTTTATTTATTTATTCATGAGAGACACACAGAGAGTCAGAGACAAAGGCAGAGGAAGAAGTGGGACTTGATCCCAGGACCATGACCTGAGCCGAAGGCAGATGCTCAACCACTGAGCCAGCCAGATGCCCCAAAGCTTCCATCCTTTAAATGCTGGAGCTCTTCTCAATCCATTACTGGTCCCCTTTCTTGTTCAGGCACATGCTCCTGCCTGGTGTGTCCATTCTCTTAGGTAGCTCTGTTATTTTTATGCACTGAAATAGGTACCTGTAGCCCAGACCTCTCTCCCGAATACCAGGCCTCTTCTTCTTTCTGCTCCTTGGACATTGCTTTTTGGTACCTAAGGCACTTAATATCCAAACTTTACATTCATCTTTCTCCATCCAAGGATTTTATTCTTGTCCTCTATTTCATAATCACATATTTTCCTGAATTTCACTTTGGCTTAAGGATGGATATTGACACAGTTCAAAGGCCATACTAGGAGGTCTTCTTGAGAAAATCAGAAGCAGTGTTAGTTGTTTTTTCTTCTTCTTTTTCAATAATAATAAGACAAATGCCTATAGACATCCTACTCATCCTTCAAAGCCAAGTTAAAAGAATACCTGACTTTAAAGCTTCTTCATGCAAAATTAATTACTTAGCTGTATTCACCTGCTGCCTATTTTTTTATTTGAACCTTTTATTTTGAGATAATTGTCAACTAACATACAATGGTAAGAAATAAGAGAAATATGATATTACTTTTTACCCAATTTCCAATGGCAAAATCTTACCAAATTATAATACAATACCAAAACCAGGATACTGACACTGATAAAATGCACCAATCTTTAGATTTCCCATTCTCACTGTGCTCATTAAGTTCCACACAAGTTTATCATGTAAGCACCACCTCAAACAAGAGACTGAATGTTACCATCATCTCAAAGCACCTCAAGTTGTCTTTTAATAATAATCATCCCCAATTTCCCCTCTGCCCTGCCTCCCTCAATCCCTGTAACCACAGATCTATTCTCCAGGTCTCAAATATGTCTTTTCTACAATGTTACATAACAGAACCATACAGATGTAACATTTCAGATTGGCTTTTTTCCACCCAGCATAATTTCCTGAAGACTCATGCAAGCTGTTCCACGTATCAGTAGCTCATTCTTTTTTATTGCTGAGTACCATTCCATGATCTGGATGGCCCACGTTTTGTTTGACCATGCACCTGTGGAAAGATATCTGGGTTGTTTCCAGTTTGGGGATGTTATGAATAAAGCTACTATGAAAATGTGTGTGCAAGTTTTTGTGCGAACCATAAGTTTTTATTTCTCTGGGAACAATGCCCAGGAATGCAATTACCAGGTTGTATGGTATTGCTTGCAGCTTTTCACCGACTTTGCTTTTTCCTTTTATTTTAGCCATTCTGACAGGTGTGTGTTGAGATTTTACTGTGGACTTAATCTGTGTTTTCTAATGGCTAATCGTGTTAAACATCTTTTTATTTGTTCACTTGCCATCTGTATATCCTCTTCAAGAACATGTCATGTGCCCATTTTCTAAACGTAGTGCTTTTCGATTATTGAGCTTTAAAGGTTCTTTATGTATTATAGACACCAGTCCTTTGTGGGGTATGTGGTTTGCAAATATTTTCTCCTAGGCTAGCTTGTCTTTTTATCCTCTTAACAAAGTCTTTCACAGGCAAAAAGGTTTTAAGTTGAATTTATCCATCTTTCTTTACATGGACTGTGCTTTTTATGTCTAGCATAAGAACTCTTTTCCCTAGCCTTATATCAATAAGTACTTTATGCTCTTTTCTATATAAGTTTTACAGTTCTACATTTTATATTTAAGTCTATGATCCATTTTGAGTTAATTTTTGCATATGGCATGAAGTTTAGATCAAGGTTCATTTATTGGCCTATGCATCCTCAATTCCTCCAACACCATTTGTTGAAAAGGCTATTCCTCCTCCACTGAATTGCTTCTGCTCCTTGTCAAAAATTATTTTTGAAAACTTCCAAAATGTTTTCCAAGATAGCTTTGTTGTGTGGTGCATGCACATTTAAGATCACTATGTCTTCTTGGTGGAATGATCCTTTTAACATTATGTCCCTCTCTCTCTAGTAATTTTCTTTGCCATGAAGTCCATTTTATCTGATAATAATATAGCTACTTTTCTTTTTTTAAAATTAATATTTGTATGGTCTATCATTTTTCACCCTTTTGCTTTAAACCCAATTATGTCATTGTATTCAAAATGAGTTTGTTTGGACATCTAATTACTGGATCATGTCCCCCCTCCCATCCCATCCCATCTCTGCCTTTAAATTAGTGTATTTAGGCACTTTACATTAAGGGCAATTATTAATATGTTAGGAGTTAAGTTGCCATTTTAACACTTTGTTTTCTGTTTGTTTCCTTTCCTCATTACATTGTTTCTTTTCTTGTAGGTTAAATAAACATTTTTTTTTTTCATTCCATCTTGACTGTTTATAAAGTTATCACTTTGTGTAGTTTTTTGAGTGGTTTGCTCCAGGTATCACCCTATCTGTAATTTAGGCAGTCTACTATTTCAACTATTTACTACTTCGAGTAAGGTAGAGAAATCTGAATTCCACTTAGGTTCCTTTGCCCTGTCTACATTCTCAGTATTTTTCCACATACACTGATCACTACATTATTTAGTGTTAGGTTTCAAACACCAAATATGATTTAAGAAACTCATGAGAATATTTCATGATATTTGCCCCCAGTTGTATCCATTGTCATATTCTTTCCATTCAGAAATTCCATGCCATCTTATGCTATCATTCCCTTCTGTTTAGAGAACCTTCTTTAGTCATGCTTTCAGGGTATGTTGGCTTGGAGTAAATTCTCTTAGCTTTCCTTTGTCTGAGAATGTTTTTATTTCCTCTTCATTTCTGAAGGATATTTTTGCTGGAAACAGAATTCATGGTTGACATTGCTTTTCTTTCAGTACTTGAAAAATCTGCCACTTTGTTCTGGACTCCACGGTTTCAAGTGAGAAACAATTATCATTTGAATTGGTGTTCTCCTAAAAGTAATGCATCATTTCACTTTGCTTCAAAGATTTCTTTCTTTGTATTCAGTTTTTAGAAGTTTAAATATGATGTGTCTTGGCATCAGTTACTTTGGGTTTGTGCTGTTTGGGCTTCTGTACTGTGACTTATAATAAGAAATGCATATTTGGTCTTCATCTCTGTTTCTGATACAGAGCTCCTAAAACCCTTGGAATTTCCCAAATGGTAAAAGCAATAATGGTGTTTTTTGATATTTATAACAAATCCACACCTGAATTTATGCTAGTTAGATAACTTTTGGAAAACATTTTGGTATGGGGACTGGTTCTCAGAGGAATCAATCATGTGATCAGAGGGCTGAAACTTTAGCCTCACTCCCCAACTTCAGGGGAGGGTAGAGAGGGAGTAGAGATTGAGTTTATTCATCAATGGCCAATGATTTAATCAATCATGGCTACATAATGAAGCCTCCATAAAAACCAAAAAAGATAGAGAGTATCCAGGTTGGTGTACATGTGGAAGTGCTAGGAGGATGGCATGCCCAGGGAGAGCATGGAAGCTCTATGCCCATTCCCACATCTCTTGCCCTACGCATCTCTTTCATCTAGATGTGTCTGAGTTATATTCTTTTACAAAAACAACAAAAAAACCCCAGTAATCTAGTAAGTAAACGGTTTTCCCAAGTTCTGTGAACTACACTAGTAAATTAATCAAACATGAGGAGGGGGCCTCGGAATCCTCAATTTATAGCCTATTGGCCAGAGCACAAATAACAACCTACACTTACGACTGGCATCTGAGGTGGGAGGGGGCAGTCTTGTGGGACTGAGCCCTTAGCCTATGGGATCTGACACTACTTCTAGGTTGACAGTGTCAGAACTGAGTTCTATAGTAGGACACCCAGGTGGTGTTCAGAACTGCTTACGATGTTGAAAACCCACACATCTGGTATCAGAAGTGAAGGAGTCGTAGTCAAGTACTAAGAGAAGACACACAGAAGGAGTGTGTTTTCCTTACAGGAGTCTGCTCAGCTCACTGAAGGCTTATGTTTGGCCAGATTTGGGAAGTTATCAGCAACGACTTCTTTGAATACATTTTCAGTCCCATTCATTTTCTCTTCTTTTTCTGGGACTCAATGATACAAATGTTAGCTCTTTTGTTATTATCACATAAATTCTTCTTGCTCAGACTAGGTAAATTTTATTGATCTGTCTTAGAGTTCATTAATTCTATTTTATTAATCTCTAATCTACTATTGAGCTCTGGATAGTTTTTGTTTTATTTTGGTTTGGGTGATAGTATTTCTTACTTCGGTATTTTCCATTGTGTTTTTTTTTTTTTTTTCATTTCTTTCTGAGATTTTCCACTTTTTTCATTTGTTTCAATCTCTTGAAATAATTCACAATTATTTGTTAAAGCATCTCTATAAAGGTTACTTTAAATCCTTATCAGATATTGCAACATTTGATTCCTTTTGGTATTGATATCAGCTATATTTTTCATTCAAATTGTGGTTTTCCTGGTTCTTAGTATGATGAATGAATTTCAACTGTATTTTAGACATTTTGGGTATTATATTAGGAGACTGGGTCCTATAGAGTTTTTGTGGGTTTTCTTTGTTTTTTGTTTGTTTGGTTTTAGTAGGCACTTTCCTACCAAGGTGTAGCTCAAGGGCCAGGTGAATGTGCATCTTCAGCTTCCTACTGAATCCCACTGCCACCAACCTAGCAAAAATGAAGTACAGACTCACAATGCCTCTCTGTAGGTAGCAATCCAGCTCTCCCTTCAGCCCTCTTGACATCTCCCTGATGAAAAAGGGGCACCAGTTCATATTGTCTCACTGATACCAAGTGTGAGTGTAAGCTAAGCTTCCTGCTAAGCCCCACTGCCACCAGGAAGGGGAAAAGCTAAAATGTGATCTATACTGCCTTGAAGCTCAACTCCCTGTTGACAGTATGAATGAGGGGTAGGTGAGTGTCAACTACCCCTGCCTCCCACCCCTTTGTTCACAGTGGCAGGAGGTATAGGAGGTACAGGCTGGGTTTGCACTGGGTTCCAGTGACACAGGGAGAGCACTGGAGTAACTATCTCTGACTCATCACATCTCTTTGCTGCCAGGAAGGAATGGAGGCTCATCTTATCTCTGGGACTTGCTTACACTACTCTCATGGGACAACTGGAACACTGCCTACTTTTGCTGAATGGGGGGTGGGGTGGATGGTGGGCAGAAGCTCAACTCCACTCCCAGCTCTGCCAACATGAGCCAAGCAGAGGAATCAGAACACAGTCTGCTTCCACAGGATGAGGTACAGAGTCTACTCCTCACTTGGCCCCACAGACACTATCCTCAGAGGGAAACTGGTTCATGCCTCCTTCCACTGAGAAGGGGAAGGAAGAAAAGCCCTTCATTTGGTTCCACTGACATTATCCTAGCAGGGGAATTATAGCACCACCACCAATTTCTGCCGTGCAAGAGACAGAAGATTAGCCTTTGGGATGCCTGGGTGGCTACGCGATTGAGCGTCTGCCTTTGGCTCAGGTCATGATCCTGGGGTCCCAGGATCGAGTCCCGCATGCTCCCTGCATGGAGTCTGCTTCTCCCTCTGTGTCTCTCATGAATAAATAAATACAATCTTAAAAAAAAAAAAAAAAGGCAACTAGCCCTGCTCAGATCTCACATCTCTCAAAGTGGAATCAGAGTGTCACCTGCATGTGGCAGACAGGATGGAAGAATCTCTTGGAGATCTTTTCTCCTGTGCCTTTTGGTTATTCCAGGTTGGTGCCTTCTATAGCACCCTGTCTGGGCTATATAGGAGGCAATGAGGAAAACCAGAGGAATCACTGGCATGTTCCTCAAGTCCTGAGACCCGCCCCCCCTCCCATGCAATCCACCTTCTCTTTTCCACATTTCTGAATCTTTCTATGCTTGTTTGTTGTGTTATGTCCATGTTTTTAGTAAGAAGGAGGGGCCAGGAAGAATGGGCATACTCTTTTTCAGAAATAGAAGTTGTGCCTCATTTTATTATAGCAATTTTAATATTTTATTCTTTAAGATGTTTTCCTACCCAATTTTCACACAGCAACCTCTTTGAAGGCACTTGACTGTGCTTTGTTAACATTCATTTTCCCAGGAATACCAAAAAGAAACAGGAATGAATCCTAGCACTTGCTTAGAAACACGTCATAAGTCAACCAATCAATACATATTCTGCAAACTCCTAAACAAAGCTTTGTCTTTTTCCTTTTTCTCCCTCCTTTTATCCTATATATAGTATGTATGTATATATTTATTATAGACTAAGTATTGAGTTCGATTCGAGAAACAGAAAGACAAGTAAGACCTAACTCTTGTTCTTGAGGGCTTTGCCGTCCATCAGGATAGATCTACGTACAGGGAAGTTATAGGACAGTATGGCAAGTGCTATCAAATTGGTGTACACAAATGGAGAAGGGGAAGGAGAGCAGGGCATGACAGAGCAAGACAGCAAAGGCAGTTAAGAAGGGTTCTGGGAAGTAGATGAAGGGCAGAGCAGGGTATGGCCAAGACAGAAAGCTACAAGATAGTAAAATGGCTCAGGGAGAGATGAAGGGCTGAATCAGGACAGGATACTGCAGAGAAGCTAAGAAATTGATTTCTCTCTTTTTTTAAAAACTAGCAATAAAATTGATAATTTCATTTTTTCACTTGCACGGATATGAGTATCAAGCTACCCAGCATTTCCTAGTCTTAAGAATGATTTGCCCATACAATTATCTACTTCTCATGGATCTACTTCTCATTTTCAGATCCTGTCTTTCTTGCCCACTCTCCGTAATCTTCAATGGGAGGCTTGTTTCTTTCCTGAAACTTTCTGCTGGAAGTTGTCCTTTTTTATCTCCAGCCCAGGCATTAGCAAGTGAAGAGATGTGACACTAAGATCAGCAGGAATGGCAGGGTACAGACCTTCAAAAAGCCACTCCATATAAGCATTACTCCATATAAGCATTAGGACCCATTAATCTTTGTTATTGTCTATGAGTTTCTTTTTTTTAAATTTATTTATTAATGAGAGACACAGAGAAAGAGAGAGAGGCAGAGACACAGGCAGAGGGAGAAGCAGACTCCATGCAGGGAGCCCGACATGGGACTCGATCCCGGGTCTCCAGGATCACGCCCTGGGGCCAAAGGCAACACTAAACCGCTGAGCCACCCAGGCTGCCCCTGTCTATGAGTTTCTTGTAATTTCATAAACAGTGAATTGGGATTTACATGAAAGGGATAATATTGCCAGCAGTTTCAAATGACAATGACAGCTTCCTTGTTTAATGCAGAACAATTTAACCTTGCTCTGTTCCACGTAAGCAAAAAAGGGGTTCCCTTGGCAATGAAGAGCTGAGATGTAAAGCACGATCCTTGGATTTTTCTATGTGGCCCACAGGGAGGCAGGGTCAATACATCTGTCAGATAAATGTGGCAGATTGTCACCAATGGAATACCATTTCTTTCAAATGCAAGGATGAGATGGCTTTGAATAACTCCAAGAGGACATTTCAAACAGAGTCACACTCCATCAGAGCTAGTACGTTTTGAAGTACTGACTTTAACAATTTCAATGGGATTTCAAGGAATACTAGGTCCATGAGATGACCCAAGAGAAAAAGTTCTAAGAAATCTATTAACCCACTGGTTTCTAAAAATATTTGGCCACAGAACCCATTTACTCCCTTTTACTCTCTTAAAATCCCAAAGGACATATGACCTACCAACACCTTTTGGGAAAACCTAACCTATTAAATAACCCATTTTACAAACAATGAAAGTGCTCTGCTCTCTCTCCCCCCATCTTCCCAAATTTAACTAATTTGCCCAAGGTCATCCCACTAGCTCCCAGGAGAGCTAGGACTAACTTCTAGCACTCCTTCTATGCTGCCATACTCCCTTACCAGAGGAAACCTTTTCTAAATGGCAATTTAATCATACTGGACTTCCTGATAAACAGCAAGATCATTAGTCATTTAATGTTAGTTATGTTTGAAAGTTTTCCCACAAAAGGGTTGACCTAAAAGAGGTTAGTATATTATATGTCTCTCCTTTCAAGCAGCTATTTCAAGGTTGGTTTTACCTGGAGTAAAAGGAAATTTCTGTCTGTTTGGAACAGTTCCATCTTGAAGATATTTCAATATTTCTTGCCACGGCACCCTTTCTGTGCTCGGTATTTTTAGCTCACTGTTTTCTATTCTGGCAGCCGAGAAGCTGCAGTTTGTAATTTTACCTCCAGCTTCATATTTCTTCTTAAAAGTGAATACAATGTCCTGTTTATAATAATAAAATCACCAGTTGGCAGAACGACATTAAATGGAAAAAAAAAAAGAGAGAAAGCAATTGGAAAATTTAGAGCAAGCAATTTTAAGTGCCAAGTTTCACATTTGTAATGGTCCGGTGGAGGTCACTGGGCATCCTTTTTATTGAGGGGATAGTGAGGAAATAGATATCCACAAGCTCGCCTGTGAAAGACTATAGACACCACCTCCACTTCAAGGAAGCTCATATTTTACCGAAAAGTATGTGATCCAAACTTCTACCATATTACTAACTATAGGAAAAATCTAAAAATCAGTTCAGCGTGGTATTTTCCCCCTCCAATATTTAGGTTTTTATTTTTCCACTTTAATTGAGCTTTTAAGCTTTGGTTTCCTATTCCAGTTTAGCAACAAAGGAAACAAAATAATAAGAATGCAATTAGAAATAATTGGAGCCAGTCTCAGAAACAACCTTGGGGTTTCTTGGGCTTCTGGTGCAACCCCCTTTAAGCAGTTTCCTTGGATATATTCTCTTCCTGATCCCCAAAGGCTTGCAATGTTGGTGTTGCTTGTTCTTTTCTTTAACCTCAGATGCCCTACTAAAGAGAGCTGCAGCTCTAGGCCATGCAAGTGGGGCTTCTCCAGAGACTGGAGGTGAAGGCCCAGAAAAATGGTGCTCCTGACCAGAAGGGCCAGATCACCCTTAGGAGTTCACACCAGTCTTCCTTCTTGAAAATTGCTAACCAACGATTTTTCTTTTCAAAATAAACACTATTTCTCTCAACTTCAGTTTGCAAAATATTACCCCAATTCCACTGGACTAAAAAACTGGAATTTTACTGACATAATTGGATTATGAGGTTTAAAGATTGATGGAACTTTTCTGTTCCAAATATAATTGTTCAAATACCAAACCTAAACGGGTATGTAGAAGTCCTTATGTAGCTAGAGCCAGAGTAACACTGTAGGCTCCATGGCAGGGTGGCTGAGCAGAAGGGGTCAAGGAGCTATCTATCAAAACCATAGGAGTTGTGAGCCCTGGCATAGAAGGATCTGGAAGTCTGAGGGGAATGTGTCACCTTTTCTGCAGCCACAGCCTATCACTAAATGAAGACTGCTTTAGTCACTCCAGTTCCCTCCATGCCTGCTCATTTTTCAGATCTCAGTTCAAGCACCAGTGCCCTTGGCAGTTGATTCATACTGGTATTATAGCACTTGCCATACTCTGCTGTAATTTGTTGGAGTGTAAATCTGTCTCTATGAGAAAGAGTAAAGTCCTAAAGAACAAGACCCAAGCCTTTCTTGTCTCTGTATTTCCAGTAACTAACTTAGGACTTGGCGTTATTACATATACACATATAAAAATAATATATATAAGTAGATGTATATAGGAGAGAAGGCAGAAAAAGGAAAGACATAGAAGGTTTCACTTAGGAGTCTATAGAATATGTATTAATTTATTCATGGCACATGTTTTTGGGGGGTGCTAGGTCTCATTTGGAATTCTTGTGACATTCCTAGGAAAATTAATATTGATAAAAACCTCTTTGAAGGCACTGCACCTCTGAGCAGAAGAAATCATAGTATTACTAACACTTGTACCAAGTAACTCTCTCCTCTGGCACAATCCCATCCAATTACTGAATCCCCACTGCCTGTGAATGGTATTTGATTAGTATTTGTTGGCTGAAAAACTGAATGAATCTATTGTAAGATGGAAGAGAAGGAAAGGTAATCAGACCAAAACACTTCAGCATACCACAGACTTCTCTTTATATTTATCTTTTATTGCAAAAATTAGGAAGTTAACTGTGATTACATATACATAGATACATAAAGGTAGGTGGGTCAGGTGATTACTGAAGTGTCTAGATGAAAGAGTCAGTGTTCCAGAACACAAAGGCGATGATGTTGGCATTCTCATTATTTCCTATGCTTTCCGCCAACTGTGATCAATGGGTCTTTGCCCATGCCCTGTACATGGATTTATGGAAATTACCTAGTTTCAGCTAAACTAATCCTTACAAAATAGGCAAGTGGCTAAAAAAGATTATTACAAAGATCCACGGACTGAAGATAATACTAAACTAATAATACTAATTCTACTAATACCAGGAAAATGGCAAAGTTGACATTGCTTCTGCTCCTAATATAAATTCATCACCAGCCACCTACATGATTTCAAAACAATGACTGTCATATGCTACCTAGTAGATCCTTAGAAAAAAAAAATGCACTAAATCTGTTCCTTCAAGGTAAAAGTGATGTTTTAATAAGAAAAAAAGTTACTGCTTTTTGAACAAAATCAAACAAGAAACTCAGGCTTTGAAGACAAACTTTTTAAAAAGGTTGTTTGAAATGTTATACAAGCTGGGGACCTGAAACAATCTAAGTGCAAAAAGGCACTACTGCAAAAAAAAAAAAAAAAAAAAAAAAAGGCACTACTGCAAAACTACTCATATGTATACACTTGAACTTCCTTTTTTTTTTTTAATTTTTATTTATTTATGATAGTCACAGAGAGAGAGAGAGAGAGAGAGGCAGAGACACAGGCAGAGGGAGAAGCAGGCTCCATGCACCGGGAGCCCGATGTGGGATTCGATCCCAGGTCTCCAGGATCGCGCCCTGGGCCAAAGGCAGGCGCCAAACCGCTGCACCACCCAGGGATCCCACACTTGAACTTCCTGATAGAATTTTCTAACTAGTTTGTAAAGATGCCAACTGAAGAAATTTTCTAACTAGTTTGTAAAGATGCCAACTGAAGAAAAGAAAAGACTATGAACCCATTAAAAAAAAAATCTAAAAATGTAGCACCTTTCAACTCATTTGCAAGAACGGACTGACATTGTGAAAGATGAAAATTCATTAGCTGGATTGTATTTCTGAAAATAATTGGTAAATAGGACTATAAAATGAGTATTATGATTTAGTAAGTTCAACTCACTTCTTCTTCATATCTTTTTCAGTTATGATAACCCTTAAACCTAAAACTAAGTATCAAAACATATGAAACTAAGAATCAGACATATATCTCTGAGTCCTTGCACAGGATACACAGGCATATTTTAACAGAGGTCTTCTGGAGAGCAAGGCCCCCTGTTCCGTGGTCTAACTCAAGGCAACATGAAGCAGCAGAGGGAAACAGAGTATGCCGGCCAGGCTGGCTGACTGTTAAAGAGCTTTATTTATCTGTAGGCAAGGAATAAGGCTAGAAAAGATTGAGCACATCTCTTTCTTTTTTTCTGATAGTTCCATTTATAATTTTTAAAAGATATAACAGTTATTTAAAACAGTAATTTGAAAAATAGAGAAATTTATAAAAAGTAAAATACTGCCTCCCTACCTCCTACTGCTCCTCCAAGTCCACAAATGATAATCGCTGTCGAATGTTTGATGCATTTCCTTCCAGACCTTTTTCTATGTACATACATATATAAATATATATTTATATATGCATGGGTATATTTATTTGGATAGTATTTTTATATTTTTTGGCTTTATTTTAAAAAGGCTCGTATTTGTACTGTTTTGAAACTTGCTTCTTTTATTTTTTATTATTTTTTTAAAGATTTTATTTATTTATCTGAGACAGTGAAAGAGACAGAGAGAGGGTGCACAAGTGGGCAGCAGAGCAGAGGGAGAGGGAAAAGCAGGCTCCTTGCTAGCAGGGAGCCCGATGTGGGACTTGATCCCAGGATTCTGGGATCATGACCTGAGCCAGGGGCAGACATTAAACTGACTGAGCCATCCAGGAGTCCCAAAACTTGCTTATTTTAACTTAGCAACATACGATAGCAGTCCCTTTAGGACAGTCCACGTAGATCTAGTTCCTGGTTTGCAGCTGCGGGAAATACAATCTTGCTGGTATGACATAGGTTATTTAACTGTCCCTTTGCTGGGGTGCCTAGATGGCTCAATTGGGTGAGTGTCCGATGTCTGGAGCAGGCTCAGGTCATGATCTCAGGGTCATAGGATTGAGTACCGTGTTGTGCTCTGCATTCGGCAGGGAGTTTGCTTGAGACTCTCCTTCTGCTCCTCCCCGACCTGCATGTGGGCACAGGCTCTCTCTCAAATAAATAAATAAATAAATAAATAAATAAATAAATAAATAACCATCCCTTTGTTGAGGGATATTAGTAGTGTCACTTTTACAACAGAGTATCAATGGACATTCTTGAACATCTATCCTTGTACACTTTGACAAGGAGGGATTCCTGGAAGTCAAGTTTTTGGGTGAAAGGGTAGGTACATTTCAAATGTTGATAGTTACTGCAGAATGGCTACCCTGACTTATACTTCAAACAATGAAGTTTAGCCATTCATTCTTATTAGATTTTTAAAAATAGATTTCTAGTTTAGGGAAAGATCTCAGAAAATGAGCCCTCGATTTATATACGAGAAAATGAAGGTTCAGAGAGAATAAGGCTTGGGCCCAAGATCTCAAAGTCCCTGATAAGATCACTGACCAGCAGGAGTTCCATGAGTAGTGGTTACTGCTGAAGGCCAGGATGGTCACCTGAGTTAAGTGACTTCATATATAACATGTGTTCTAAGTAGGAAAGGGGACTATCATCTCCTTTTCCTTGCTTACTCTGGGCAAGAAAAGAAAAAAAGGCACTATATTCCTAAAAGATATAATAGCAAAAGGGAGAAGAGAAGGATTCTCAAACTAGGTGGGCTTATGGGCACCAAAAGCGAAGGTATCACAAGTTCAGCTGCGTGAAGTGAGCTAGTGTGGTGGAAAAGACTCTGACACGGGATGACCCTAGCAGAAAACCTTCCACAGCCTCAGTGGGTTGTATGAAAAGTTTCTTGGTTCTAAATATCTCCATGTGGCATCCAAAATGAATGCCAGTACTGAAACCAAATTCTGAAGAGAAATATCAGAAAAGAACTAACATCCCACAATGAAGAAACATCTTCAAAGAAGATGTTGTTATAAAAATACCACAAAAGTACTTTCCAACAAATTCCAGACCTAAAAGTAAAGCTTTAAAATGAAGCTCCAAGCACAGAAGCTTTGAATCCTTTGCTCTGTGCCTGAAGAGGCCCATTTAAAGGAAGGTACTTCTGACCAGATAACATTGTCTTTATTCGATCAGACCTATGGGGCATAACAATGAGAGAGAAAGATAGCACCTGTATCTTTTGAAATCAGAATGGTCTAGAAAAGAGATGAGCACACTTTTTCTATAAGGAGCTAGAGAGCCCTTTGCAGGCCATATATGGTATCTGTTGCAATTATTTAACTCTCCTGTTGCAGGGCAAAAAGACAATCATGAACAAAATATAACCAAATAAGCATGGCTGTATTCCAATACAACTTAATGGGTACTGGAATTTGAATTTCATATAATTTTCTTAAAAGATTATTTTTGTTTTGATTTTTTCAATCATTTAAAAATATAAAAACCATTCTTAGCTCAAAGGCTGTACATAAACAGGCAGTGGGCTGGATTTAGCTTGTGGGCCGTAATTTGCCAACCTCTGGTACATAGCATTTAATTTTCAGTTGAACTGATCTTGAATGTTATTAGAAAGATGGAAACATCTGAGCCCCATCCCTAAGAAAGTGAAGTTAGAAGACAGAAAGGTAGAAACAAGTTGTTCTTAAAGAGTTTCAGGGGCACCTGGGTGGCTCAGTCAGTTAAGCATCTGCCTTCAGTTCAGGTCATGGTCCCAGGGTCCTGGGATGGAGCCCTGCATCAGGTTCCCTGCTCAGTGGGGAGCGTGCTTCCCTCTTTCCCTCCGTATGTGTGTGTATGTGTGTGCGTGCTCTCTGTCTTAAAAAAAGAAAAAAATCTTAAAAAAAAAAAAAAAGTTTCAGATACTTACCTTAAATCTCTTCTCTTACTGAATTCCTCTGGTGGGATTGTCCAGGGCAGGCCTTGAGGGAGACAGTCTAGAACTTCCGATGAGAAATCAGAGAAATCCACACCATATTCTGTTAGTATTCCTTCTGTTTCAGGTTCAATTTCACCAGCCTGCCCAAGACTCTTAGCCAGTTGTCTGTGAACAAGACAGAGAGGAACAACTATGTTAGTGAATTAATGGATCACAGGCATCTGTTTCATCTCTAAAACTGAGGGTAGTAGGAAAACCTTTAAACCTCCTGCCCCTCCCCCAGCAAGAACACCATCACCAGTGAATGGGGGAACCAAGCAGAAGAGACCATAATACTCTTGTCCTGTTAAATCCCTAACTACAGTATAATTTTAACCTTCTTCAGGAATTCTGACATGGGGGAGTTGGACCAGATGGCCTTCCTTAAGTTTCTTGCAATTGTTTTTCATGAAAAAGCCAAATTGATATTGTTAAAAGCTTTCATCAATTCCTTTTCTTGCAATACATTGAGAGACAATTCTGATTAGCCCAGTTTGCTATTAAATTGTTAGTTTCATAGTGCCTATACCTTAAGACATTCTTACTAAATTAGATCAGATACTTACATTTTTTCACAATTCTAATTTTTGCCTTAATATTTTAAAATATTTTATCTGAACAGCTAGTAACATAGTAGAGAAGTTAGAAAATACAGAAATACATCAAGAAGAAAGTTAAAATTACCTGTAATCTGGTCATTTGGCAAATTACCATTCTCATTTTGGGGTATTAGTCCATAAAAAGTAAGATTGCATTTAAAGGGGATAGTTCTGATGCTATTAGTAGGGTTCCACCTTTTAGAAGGCAAATACTAATAATCATCTATGGTCATCTATAAATATACCAAAATTGATGGTGCTCAATTCTCATAAGCACTGGCACGCCACATTCAGACCTTAAATCTAAAGTTATATGCGGCATACAGATAGTCAATAGGAAATATGATACTCTTCCCACAAGGAGTTAGCTCTGGCTTTAGAGCTTTTTCTGGTGCCATTAGATTTCTTTGAAGAAGATTCTGTTTCCTATGTAAGGGTAGATGCCTGGCTGCTGGAGTTCTTAGGTGCAGAGTGGTAGAGGGAGACTGGGGATGTAGTTGCCTGAAATGCAGACTTTTAACAAATTCCCATCTTCAGCCTTACTACTGCAACAGAAGTGGTGGCAGCAGGGCTGGTTCCACCTCTCACATGGCAGCCAAAAGAAACCTGCCTATAGTGGACACATATACCTGCCTTCCTGCATAAGTTCAAGGTAGCCAGCCTGTGGGTTGCCTGTGGGCTCCCCACATACAACATGGGTTCAGACCAGTGTCACCTCCTCAAACCTAGCAGCTGATGTCCCAGAAAGGATATAGAAAAGTCAAAGACAGCAAAAATATGAGGGGAAAAAGTACAGAAAACTATCAGGAAGATCCATAAATATTTGGAAATTAAATAACCAGTGGGCTAAATGAGAAATAAAAAGAGGATCAGAAAATATTTCAAACTGAATAAAACATGATATATCAATATTTGTGAGAAGCAGCTAAAACACTGCTTTGAGGGAAATTTTTGCTTTAAATAAATGTAATGTTTATATTAGAAAAGAAGATATGTCTCAAATTAGTGATCTAAAGTTTCGATCTTAAAAAATTGAAAAAAGAAAAGCAAATTAGATTCCAGGTAAACAGAAGGAAGAAAATAATAAAGAAATAAGAATCAAGGGACAGAAAATGAACTGTAATAAAGAAAACCAATAAAATCAAAAGCTGATTATTTGAAAAAAGAATAAAAGAGGAAATTTTCTAGTGAGGCTAATCAAGAAGAATAAGGAAAGACTCAAATTACCAAATCATGAATGAGAGAGGAAATATCATTATAGATCTTACAAGCATTAAAAAGATAATAAGGAAATTAGGAAGACTAAGTCAATAGATTCAACATCTTGGATGAAATGGATAAATTCTATGAAAAACACAAACTGCCTAAGATTATTAAAGCTGAAACCAATACCTACATATTCCTATATCTATTTTAAAAATTGAATTCATACTTTAAAACCCTCCCACAAAGAAAACTCCAGGCTCAGATAGCTTCACTGGTAAATACCACCAAGTATTTTAAGAAAAGAATTAATACCAATTATATACAAACTCTTTCAGAAGAGGATGGAACACTTTCCAACTGGTCTCATGAAGCCAGAACTATCTTGATACCAAAATCAGACAAAGGATTCATGAGATCAATATCCTTCATTCTTTTTTTTCTTAAAAGATTTTATTTATTTATTCATGAGAGACAGAGAGAGAGGCACAGACACAGGCAGAGGGAGAAGCAGGCACCATTGCAGGGAGCCTGATATGGGACTCAATCCCAGGGCTCCAGGATCATGCCCTGGGCCAAAGGTGGACACTTTAACCACTGAGCCACCCAGGCATCCCAATATCCCTCATTCTTAAAATTCTTATGAAATATTAATACATATAACTCACCCTTGAACAATATGGGGTTGAACTGTGTCAGTCCACTAATATGCAGATTTTTAAAAATAAATACAGTATAGTAATATAAATGTATTTTCCCTTCCTTATTTTCTTAAGAACATCTTCTTTTCTCTAACTTATTTTATTATAGGAATAGAGTACATAATACATGTAACATACAAAGTACGTGTTAACTGACTATGTTATTGGTAAGGCTTCCAATCGATAGAGACTATTAAGTAGTAAAATTCTGGGGGAGTTGAAAGTTACAAACAGATTTTCAACTGTACAAGAAGTCATTGCTGCTACTCCTGCATTGCTCAAGGGTCAATTGTACATAAAAAGGAGAATACGTCATGACCAACTAAAGATTTAAAAATCTGGTCCAACATTCAAAAATCAACCAATATAATTCATTATATTAGCAAATGATGAGAAAAACATGCAATCATTTTGATAGATGCAGAAATACATTGGACAAAATTCAACATCCATTCATGATCAAGACTCTCAACAAATGAGTAAAGAACAGGAACATCCTTCCATTTCCTGGAAAAAAAAAACATATTTGCAATTCAAGACAGCTGAGGGATAATTCAGAAGAAAAAGATTCAAGAATGGCCAGTAATAATATAGAGAGATTAATCGTAGATTATGTTGAGACATGAATGCCAATATATGTGACCATTTTTTTACCTGCAAGACACAATTTCACATGACTCTACCCTATGGTATTAAAATATCACATAAAATAATTAATTTTTTTAAAGATTTATTTATTTATGATAGACATAGAGAGAGAGAGAGGCAGAGACACAGGAGGAGGGAGAGGCAGGCTCCATGCCGGGAGCCCGATGTGGGACTCGATCCCGGGACTCCAGGATCGCGCCCTGGGCCAAAGGTAGGCGATAAACTGCTGAGCCACCCAGGGATCCCCAAAATAATTAATTATATAAAATCAGCATACATAGTTTCTGGGAGAAGTATAAACAATGATGTAGATCATGAAGAGATCATATACCATCTGCAAGTGTTCTAGTCAGGTCATCATGATTGGAGAATGAAACTAGCAGGAAAATAAACATTTTTCTATGTGGTGATAGCATCAGTAACAGTCTTCGTAAGGTAGACTTAAAACACACTAGCCACCCTACTTTTACCTGGTGACATTAGAATGGCCAAAAAGGATTATCTTACCCCCAAAGTGGAAAAGGGCCTAAACATTTGAACAAAAGGCATTTTATAATACCTAACTTTTAAAATATAATACTAAAATCTGGGAAGACCTCATTATTTAAAGATGGAAGGTGACATCCCAGGCATTCTATTTAACAAAGAAGAAAGAAACAAGGAAAAGAAATGGCAGAAGGATAAAACATACTCTGTAAGTATGTGGCCACAGAAATTACTATCTTGATCAAAGATATTCCCAAGAATATGTCACCACTCAAAGTGAAGATGCAAGTGCATAATAAAAAAAAAATCACAAAAGGAAATTAAAAATTAGTGCTTCAGACCTAGAAAATTAAAAAAAAAAAAAGAAAAAAAGAAAACCACTACAAAAACAAAGGTCATATAGGAGGGTAACTAATGAACTGACTGAAAAAAATAAGGTTCATCAAGATACAGCTTTGAGAGAAGTGAGAAAAATGAAATTGAAAAGTACAAAGAATTGTGAAGAGCTTACAGAGAAAACAGACAGATATGAAAGCCCAAAGAACGAGATCCAACATTGGCATAACTAGTATTCCTGAAGGAAGGAACTAGATATATGGAATAGAAAACATTTCGAAGATATTATTAAGACAACTTTTCTGAAATAAGAGAAATTTTACACACAGAAAGGGCATATATGCCATATCTCAGGAAATGTAATACAGAAAATCATGACTGAAACATATTCTAGTGATGCTACTGGATTTTGAAGATGAAGATTTCTAAATGCAAGAACTCAAGGAACATAGTTTTCATAAACCTTTTCTGAAAAACTACTAGATGAAGAACTGTGGCCTACCAAGAGATGGAGAAATCTCTCTGAAAAGAAGACTAGTGCTGAGTACTGAATCCACCTCTGTTGGGGAGGGAAGGTGAAAAGGAAGGAGAACAAAAGTAAGCAGGTAAAGATGGACCTAATATTAATTGTCTGAACAAAGTCATATCAGTCATCGTACCTTTACTGAAATTTAATGAAAAAAAATTGTCTTTAATTTTATTAGTGCTTTGCGTTCTGGCAAAATTTTTCTCTAGGCTATATTCTGAATCCAAAGAATCTTGATTTGTTTACTAAAATTACAATATGGCTCATAGAGACAAAATTATATTTTGGTTATGGCTTCCAAATGTTATCAATGACTCCAAGTTTCTATTAGCAGTAATTAGCATTTATTTTACTAAGTTCCAGAGAACATTTCTCAAGTACCTTATTTAAATAAATTTATTATAGATTTTCACTGGAGATATAATTGAGAGCAGCATAGCCTGGACAGCCTGCAGAAGATAAAAATCTAACAGGTCAGCATGCTGAAAGAGCTCATGCATTTGGGCCTTAGATGCCCCAGAAAGACTTACGCTATTTACTCATAAATTCTGCCATCACCCCAAAAATCAGAATATTCCGGGTTCTAAACAAAAGCAAAGTCTACTACAATATCTGTCTTACAAAAGGGTTTGATTGCATTTTAAAATTTTGGTGTAAGTTTTACTTAAATACTGAAAATAACTTTCCCTTTCATAGCTATGGTTCAAATATTACAGCTTTCTAAGTAGTTTCTGTTTTTTCGTCATTGTCTTATAAAGACAGCTACAGCTGCTTTTGGACAACTATCATTTAATGTTGCATCAAAATGTCTAACGGATTCTCTTAAAAATCATACTTCAGCTAACTCTGTATTAAAATATGTCCGTCAAAAATAACTTTGAAACTCATAGCCAAGAGGATCCTAAGGAGACATGACAACAACTAAATGTATAGGTATCCTGGAACAGAAAAAGGACATTCAATTTTTAAAAATCAAGGATTTCTGAATAAAAGTATGGACCTCAGTTCACAATGTTGTCAGCATCGGTTCATTAATTGCAACAAATGTACCATACTAATATGTTAATAATAGGGGAATTAGGTCCAGGGATACATAAGAACTCTCTGTACTATTTTAACAATTTTTCTGTAAATCTAAAACTGTTCTAAAAGTAAAGTTTATTTTTAAAAAACTGAATCAAAAGAGTAAAATAAGGAATCTAGATTTCGATAACAGGTAAAGGATAAACTAAATCATGGCATTTTTGTTCAATTGTTTATTATGCATTTTAGAAAAATAATTTTGAAAATGTAGCATAAAAATGTCTGGCATAAAACAAAATGTACAAAGGTATAGTATAGTTTAACAGTGTAAAACCACTTATGAAAAGACTGAAGGGAATAGCTAAAACTGGCATTAATTATTTTAGAGAAGAAGGATTATGAGTTTTCTCATTTTTTTAGACTTCTTTTAATATTACAATATTTTTAATTAAAAATATAGAAACATTTACTATAATCTAATAAAAACCTGTGATGCACAGTACTGGTTGCCCACCCAACATTTATTCCCCATCTTTCTCCTTTCTAACAGAAACCTCATCTTTTTCACATGGGGGACTCATCTTATTTTCAGCTCCAAAGGCAGATCTTCATTACTGTAATAAAATCAGGGTATGATTCCCCTGGAGACTGTGATCAGTATCATGGTTGTGTGGACAGGATTTTCCCCTTCCTTGCTGGATTGATCAAGAGAGCATGTAGTCTGACCATCCTGGCAGCTGTCTTCACTAACACGGAGAATCTACTACTAGATCACTGAAGATGGCAAAGGGCAAACTGATAACATCATCAAGTCACTGAGCCCTGGAGCTTGCACAACCTCTGGATTCCCACTTATGTAAAATAATATATTCCCTTATTATTTAAATCACTTTGGGTCAGGGTTTTCCATCACTTGGAAGCATCCTAATATAAAATACTTTAAAATATCTTCCTAATATAAAATAGCATCCTAACTAATATAAAATACTTTAAAGTATCTTCCATGAGAAGTAAACTTCTCTTTTCTGTCCTTCACTTTGCCACAGAAAATGTAACACTCTTACTACCAAAAATAAAATCTCAGGACTGTTCACATCATATATCTTGCAGGTACTCACTCCATATTGACAAGGTACTATACTATTGGCTCTAGAGCATAAAAATACTATAAGTAGCTCCTTCCTTAAGCAACATATTTCTATATTAATGGCATTCCCTTTACAGTTTCCATGGTGAAGTAGGTCCACAAAACATAAACCATGTTGATTTCACCTTCATGAAATACAGCAGCAAGGCCAGAAAGCCACCCTGTCCTCCAGAATAGATCTCTCTCTTCAGTGCTATCACTGGCGTTTGGTTCTATCTCCTATCTGGCACCTGCCACTTTCTAGCTGTGCCATAGTGCTTTACGTATGTCTCTTCTTTACCAACAGATAAAGAAGATCATCCTAAAGAGACTAAACATTATTTCTGTATCTTATATTGAGACTTGTTCATCCTAGGTGTCCAAAACACGATAGTTTAGTGAATAAATGAATTAATGCTTTTGAGCCTGGAAAAAGGGCATACTATTCCTTCTTAAAACTCCAAAGGAAAACTAAGAAAACTGAAGATAGTAAAAACAAATAAAACTCAAAGACATGTATTTAGGTATCTAGAGTCCTTTAATAACTACATGTCACATTAGCAAAGTTATTAATATTAGCACTTCAAAAATATCAGGAAAAAATTGCTTTCATTTAAAATTGAACTTTCATGACTTATTACTATGGAAAATATCTTCTTCAATTGCAAGTTTGGGAAAATAAAAAGAAATAAAAGTTATAGGGATTAGAATGAAAGAAACAAACTTGTCATTACTTACCAATGATGTGAATATCTGCACAGAAAATCCAAAGAAAACTATGTCCAAAATATTAAAATTAATAAGGAGATTTAGCAAGATGGCTGGATACAGGACTAATATACAAAAGTTTATAATAATTCTATACACCACCATCAAAAAGTTAGAAAATGCAACTTAAAATGCCTGTTCTTCAGAAATTAACATTAGTAACATGAAAAAATAAGGCATAAACTGCAGAGAAGATATTTTCCCTACCAGTAACTGCTAAAAAGATTAGTTTCTAGAATACTTAACTCCAAAAAATCAAATAACAGCCCAATAAAAAATGAATGCTAAAATGAGTTGGTGAAAGTTTAAAGAGAAACAGAATAATTGCATAGTCCCAAAAAAATCTTTCCCAAAGTCTAATAATTACAAGGGAAAAACAGTAAGTTAGAAATTCTGGTAGGTACTTTCTTAGCCAAGTGATCAAGGTTAACATCACCAGTAATACATGAACTCCCTGATATGACACCCATTGCCCCTCTGATGATATCCTTCCCAATAATGCCTAATCTCAGTCTAATCATGAGAAAAGGTTAGACAAACCCAAATTGAGAAATATTCTACAAAATCACTGACCAGTACTCCTCAGAGGTGTCAAGGTCATGAAAGACAAGGCTGACAAATTATCACAAACTGGAATAACTACAGCAACATGACAACTAACTGCAATATAGGACTCTGGGCCAATTTCTCAGACAGAATAAGGATGTTAGTGGAAACAGTTATAAGATCTGAATAAGTTCTATATTTTAATAGTATCATACCAAGGCTAATTTCTTTGTTTTCATAAATATTCTATGGTAGTGTGAAATGTTAAGATAAAGAGAAGCTGGTTAAATGTATATAGGAACCTCTGTATCATTTTGCAATTTCTGAAAATTTATCTAAACAAAAATTTAACTGTGAAAATAATGTAAAAGATAAGAAGATATTTCCTAGAAGAGAAAATAACCATAAATATAAAAAGATGCTCAATCTCATTAGTAATTGGGAAAATATAAATTAAGATCATAAGATATCACCTGAATGGCAAAAATGGAAGAGTCTAACTCTATCCAGGGTTGATAAAAATGTGAAGCAACAGAAACTCTTACATACTACTAGTAGGATTAAAAATGGGCACAACCACTTTGGAAATGGTTTGGCTATAAAGCTTAACATGCACATATACATGATGTAACAACTTTACTCTTGAGTAGAATCTAGAGAAACTTTAGTTAGTAAGCACTTAAATGTTCATTGGAGCATTATTTCTAATAGAAAAACCTGGATTCAACCCAAATATCCAATGCTAGATAAATAAATTGTGGTATATTTCAGGAAATAGAAATATTATGAATTAAAATGAATGAAATCTATGAATATATTTTAGAAACAGTGTTAAACGAAAAAAGCAAGTTTACAGAAGAATATATGTAGCATGGATTTTTTTTGTAAGGTTGAGAAACAAGCTAAACTAATACTTTTAGGGATAATAAATATGGGTCAAGTATAAATAAAAGCATATTGTGATTAGCATGTTTGAGAAAGTGGTTACCTCTTGGAGAAAAAAACTAGTGGTTAGGATAGAGAGGAACATAGGGCTCTTCAACAATAATGTGATATATTTCTTAATCTGGGTAGTCAGTTTGTGGATTGGTTTTAATATTAGAATTCAATTAGCAATAATTGCGCCTCGGATAAACCTCATTGGCTACGATACTGCCACTGAGCAAAGCTAATATTAGAATTCAAAAATTATGTAAGTGCTACATGTATACTTTATCTGTGAAACATACTTTGCAATGAGTGTTAACAAGTATTTTTAAAACAATGTTTTAGAAAATATACACCAAACCCTTAATAGCAATTATTTCTGGGAGTGAAATTCTAGAAGCTTTTTTTTACTTCTAGTGGTACAAGTTTTAAATAATTTTATTAGTAAATGTATAATATGTATGTATTTCAAAAAATTAATTTTTTCTAATTTTGATAATACAATAAATCATTTTGAGATAGAGAGCTGTCCTCATTAGAATGATTTATAATGATTACCACTTCAATATTTCTCACTCACCAGAGTTCCTCCACAAATACCATTCCCATTCACAATCAATGATGTTACAACTGGGTCCTACTATAGAATCCATGGGGATAATGCTGAAACAACATTCCTAGTTTCCTGTAGTTCATCGGTGGGGGTTGTGTGTGTGTGTGTGTGTGTGTGTGTGTGTGTGTATGTGTGTGTATGAATATTTTATACAAATAAGCATTAGGTCTGGGTCATGTACAAGTGAAAAACTTACTAAGGGGAAGGATAAGCTATAGATATAAGAAATTAAGCAAGCAAGTCCCCGCCAATCAGCCTCTTTACCTTAAAGAAAATAAGAACAGGGATCCCTGGGTGGCGCAGCGGTTTAGCGCCCGCCTTTGGCCCAGGGCGCGATCCTGGAGACCCGGGATCGAATCCCATGTCGGGCTCCCGGTGCATGGAGCCTGCTTCTCCCTCTGCCTATGTCTCTGCCTCTCTCTCTCTCTCTGTGTGACTATCATAAATAAATAAAAATTTAAAAAATATTAAAAAAAAAAGAAAATAAGAACACTTAACGGTCAACTTTAGTGTTCTAAATCATCCATCCTCCTGTCTCCACCACATAGTCTCTTATAAAGTTTTAGCCTTAAAACTAGGCTATACGCAGGAGGACAGACATACATTCCTGTAATGATTATCACTCAAGTAAACACTCTCAGGCATACTGGTCCATGCTGGAAACAGCATTCAAACAGGTACAATGGTAGCAGATCCTTGAAAACCTGCAAGTGGAGGGCAATCAAACATCAACAACACCTGGAACCCAAAAGCCGCATAACAACACAGGTAAAGAAAAAGTGTGGCAAGTACAACACATCTTTGGATGTACATGTTATTTATTATTTTCTATAATGAGGAGGACGGAACATGTTATTTTCCCTTTTTCTGCCTCATTATCATGACTCAGCAGAAAGCAGCAAGTAAGGAACGGGAACTTCAGGAAAAGTGGGAAGATCAGTGAAAACAGCAGAATGTGGAAAAGAAAAAAGGCTCTAGGGCATGTGATGTGATGAGCACTGGGTATTATACATAATTGATGAATTACTGAAAACTACATCTGAAACTAATGATGCACTATATGTTGGCTAACTGAATTTAAATTAAAAAAAAAGGAAGAAAAACGGCTCAACAATACTACACAATTTTAGGGAAGGCCCTGAAGATTGACACAGAAACGCCAAATGTAGATGTGAAGGGAGCAAAGAGGAGGATGAAACCATTTAAGGAGTGTTAAGAGAAGGCTGATGGTGCTCTCATACTTTTCAAGATAGCATTTTCAAGGAGACGCCCTAGAAGCTGTGGATGAAGATGACAACCATGGCAGAAGTGTTGCTACAGTAAGGGAAAGAACGGTTTGGTAACCAAAGCCTGGCTCAGGACCATTCTCCTCCATCCCTTTTACTTTTGCTCTGCTTTGACCAGAATGCTCTCAAAGTTGAAGATGTAGCTTTTCCCAAAGCTGATCTTAGAGGCCACCAGGTGGAGCCCAACAGTCACAAAAACAGAGCCCCCTCCTCAGCCTGATTTGCTACTTTTAATAGCCAGCTAAAGCCATATTTAAGTCCTGAGAAGGACTTAAATGTCTAAGTTTCAAGCCAGAGGATTATATAATTCAGCCTCTTCTTCAGAAGAGGAGCCTTCAGATAAGGAACATACTCTTAATAAGGTGAAATTACTCCTTTTGCATAGAGGAAAAGACTGGATAGAGCTATTTTTGAATTTGCTAATCTTGTAGGCTATGCATTAATGAAACTAATTTCTCCTGTTTTTTTCTACCAACCTCATTATTATCTCATTTTCCTACTAAAAATAATTTAATACAATTTAAAGATCACCTCCCCAATTCATAGCTACTTCATAAGAAATTCAGTATCTATCAAAACTGAATGGAGTGGTAAAAGTATAGTATTTGCTTCTAATGGTCAAAAAATATTTCTAATTGCCTGATAACTGGAACTTGACAGTCAAAGCTGGGAGATAACAATACCAGAAGAGATGACAGGCTCCCCTCCCCCCAACCATGTCCTCCTCTACCACATTCCTCATCAATCAGAACTTCCCCCACCCTTCATCTCACCCAGTCACTCTCTCCAATAGAAGCTGCTGTCCTTTGCTCATTAAAATGAGCAGTACTGTGACCCTTTCTCTAGTCCTCATTTCAATGGCTTCCCAGTAAGCCTAGACAATCCCATATTCAACCCCAAATTTCTCAATCCTGCTCTACCTGCACTGACCTATTTATTTTTCCTTCTCCCCATCCCTTAAAGCTACCAAAGTTTGCTAGAGCAAATAATATAAATATATCTATTTGCTCTAGGTCAATTCACATTATATATCTTCAGTTAGTCTAGAGTGTTACCAAGAAACACTATCATGTTCCTTATGGTAGATCCTATAAAGCTTTTCCATTTTCTTTAAGATTTATCCTTAAATATTCAAGAAGAAACTATGATAAATCTTGGAGAAAGTGACCATGATATCTCCATGCTCATGAGATTCTGGAAGGAAAGGCTGTAACTATAAACTCTACATTTTAGCACAGTAGATTTCACAAAAGCCTGAAAAAATATAAACCTGAATTCTACTGTAAGAGTTTCTAAAGGGAAAGATGATTTAAGAGGGTTGGGAAGCTCTTAAAACTGTAAATCTGATTACATAATTACAAATCATTCCAGCGAGGAAGCCAATGTGGCTTTTTAAGTATCCTGGACAAGAGTCTCATACTAAAAGGAAAAGTACTAAATATGTTGTGATGTATAACAAACAGCAGTGATCCCTACAAGCCAGCAAGGGTTCACTAAGAACTGATCACCTTGGTTTTTGCTAGCATTACAGGACTAAGATTCATGCAGGCATATGTGGCAGATATGATGTATGGCGGTAACCAAGGCTGAACTGAGATCTCTCGTGATAGCTCTAAGAACAAGATGAAAAATAACTTTCTAATACCCAAAGGTCTCCGGTCCTATAATAGTCTTTGGTCTCCCCTTAACGGGAGGCACCACAGTGCCACTAAGGCCAGAGAAGCAATGCTTACACAGAAGGGGGCACCAACGTTGATGGCCTCCTAACCAGCCAGGCAACTTTCACTGAGAGTCCTTGTCCTAAAAGAACTCATGTCCAAGTAAATACCTTGTATAAGCAATACAATACAAACGAGCCAGAGCTACAATAACGGTAGTATTATTACAAATTATGGGAGCACCCATGAGAGAGAACTCGGGGAACATTTTTCAAGTAGACAAAGGAGTTATGTTTAAAGTTGAGTTTTTCAATAAATAAATAAAGTAAGAAACTAAGTAAGCAAGTAAGTTGAGTTTTTCACTAAACGAACAGCAGAGAGAGGAGAAATCCACTGCTGGGAAAGCAAGTGTAGTGTGCAAACGTCTGGAACTACCAACACACACAGTCAGCTTGGGAAACAATGAGGCATAAGAGAAGGGAAGAGCAGGAGCCAGGGAGACTGCTCACAGTGCACCGGGTTTAAATGCCATTGTCATCTCCCCAACACTCAAGTCAGACACCTGCGCGTTCACCCAAGGTTCTGTCCTTCTCCAATCGGACAATTTCCAATGGGTCTAGGAGAACTCACCTTCCTCATCTCCCCCCACCTCCCCTACCCCCCCCCACCCCCGCCCTGAATCTTTTCATTCCTTTTGCAGCCTTCACTACAGTTCATCTATTTCCGGTTCTCCCCACCCCCACCCCCATGTTAACACAATAGCCTGTTAGGACTGCCTGCTTTCAGTTCCATCCTCTCCTGTTCTCTCTGGACTCAATCAGAGTGATCTTTCAGCAAAGAGGCTTCTGTTCTCCCAGAAACAATCCCAGATTTCTCCCTTTGCCCATGTCCTCTAAACTTCCAGAAAACTACTTTATTCCAATGGCAGAATTTACAATATTCTGTTTCACACTAAAGCTACAGCTAAAGAGACAGGCCATTCAATCTGTCTGCTTTATCCACACTCATTCCCAGAGGCTCAAGTCCCACAGTTCCTGCCCCCTGGGCAGTGGGCCATGCGACCCTGGACTACTACCTCTGGTTAAAACTATTGATCAGGACAAATAACTGTCTCAAGCTAGAACAGTAAGATTTTCTACCCTAGAAATAACTGTATCGTGACCCAGACTTCAGTGTGTGACCTGCAGAGGACTGGCAGTGCTAATTTGGGGATCATGTATACTTTTGAGCAGGAAGATGGCTGCTGTGTAGAGAATGCAAAATAATACAGCTCATGTGCAGAAAGGGTATGGAAAAGATAGCATGTGGTAGCTGGCTTATCAGGATCGCTAAGAGAGAAGCTGCAATTCTTTTGCCACCTTGTTAGTTCTGAGATCCCCATCCATTTCCTGCCCTGGGTTTTAGGAGAACCACCAGTTTATTTTTATTTATTTATATTTTTTTAAGATTTTACTTATTTATTCATGAGAGACACACAGAGAAAGGCAGAGGCATAGGCAGAGGGAGAAGCAGGCTCCCATGGGGAGTCTGATGCAGGACTCGAACCCAGGACCCCGGGATCATGCCCTAAGCCAAAGGTAGATGCTCAACCACTGAGCCATCCAGGCATCTCGAACCACCAGTTTATTATATTAATTTCTACTTTTATTTAAATTAGCTCAACTAGGCTTCCATTTCTTAGAATCAAATGAATCCTATGTTTATATATAAGTCCTTCTGGGTTAGGCTATAATTTCTTTGAATAAAGAAACCATACCTTGTTTACCTTTGTATTTCTCACACCAAATGGCAGAGCAACTTACACATAGTTGATCAATGCCTGTCTCATGAACTGAATTTAACTATAGAAGGAGTAAATGACCTTGGACTTGAATAAATAGTAGCAATTACAAAGACAGAAGAAGTTTGAAAATTTTTAAGAGCAGAGTGCAGGGGCAGGGAAGAAAATCAAAAGGAAGCCACTTTGGCTAACCTCAGCTTTTGGGCAGAGTTTCTGGGGAAGCTAGCCACAAACACTCATACCCACAGCAAGCACCACCTTCAAACTCCTGGTCCAAACCCAGCAAAGATGAGAGAGGGGGCCCAGGCAGTCCTGGCATGTTCTGATCGGGAAACAGTGACCTTGGGGCCTAATGATCAGTAACCGACAGCCAGGACAAATGGCAAGGCGACCACCACCAGGCCCAACAGCTGCAGTCCGCACCCCTCAGGAGAGAGACACCATCTGAGAACTTCATCATGAGCACCTACCACATTTTCTTTCTTTCTCCAGATAAATTTTCTCTTCTTCACTAAGATCTTAAAAGGCATATTTCCATAAATGACAGCTTTTACTGTCTTAACACTAAGAAAGTAGAGAAAAACTTAGTTGTGTTTTCCATCCCAGGATAAGGATCTTCAAATATTTTTATTTTGAGGAGTACATGATTAATATGTGGCTACTCTTTTCAAATGTTCTTTCTTGCAAACATCCCTGCTGCTTCAAAGGTTTGACTCCTTTTTCAACTGTCACGGTAATTTACCCACAAGGAAAGAGTTCTTGATGACATAATGGCTCAGCTGTGAAAAAGGAACCTGTAAGACCATTCCAGCAATAAGAGAAGCTCACATCATGAAGATTTCTTGACTACACCCTTACAATTTGATAGCTAAGGAAGTAGTCCAATCAAGTATACACAATGGGATAAGACAGGCAGATAAAAGACAAGGCTGGATTTCCTGCTTTGATGTGAAACTCTTCCCTTTTCACTGCCAAATAGAGCGTGGCAGGCCCAACCAATAGGGGCCAGGTGGCATAGCCATTATCAGGCCTTTGGACTTGATGGTGAGAAACTGGCAAGCCTCAGAGGAAGACTATTTAGGACTCAAGGGGTTGACATCACTTTTGGATAACAAGTTAGGCTTAAAAATTATGATATTGCAATCACTCCACTTGAGCACAAAAAAGTAGAATTGTTCCTGAGTGGCTCTGAGATCATATAAATCACACTGATCTTCACGTCACTGAAAAAGTGGCACAGGACAGTATTTCTTAAATGGCACGAGGTGTCACACACAGAATTGATTTGGCTTACTTTGCTAGTCATAAGAGGCTTAAGTATAGAACAAATCAGATAAAAGCAGTACACTGTGGCCATCCAGTTAGTGTTGGTACTTATAACTACAGGACATTCCCAGAAGGGCCCATCCTGTACAAGTCAGATGGCCAGCAAGCAAGTCACCAAACTGGCTTAAAACTAAGTGTCAGAACAAACTTTTCTAGCTTGTACACCTTTATTTATTTATTTTTTTGCTTGTATAGCTTGTACACTTTTATTTATTTTTTTGCTTGTACACCTTTATTTTCATTTTGTGAGATGCATAAACCAGACGTCATCCATATTAAAGGGCTAAAGATATAGCTAAAACTTACTATTGTTCTTCTTTCAAAATGGATACAATTGTAAGAATGTTTTGTAAAAAAACATGTACAGCTTTTGATCAAACAGCTACATTCAGCAGTTCCTTCAGATCAACATGAAGTGGTTATCCATGATGCTCTATGACTCCATAATCTATATTTAAGTTAGACTGGTTTCTGACAGCTTCCATAAAAACATGGTACCCCTTCCTACTTCCAGTCAGGTAATTTAATTTACACCTGAAGTAAAACCTCTGAAGGATCGATACCAAAAAAGCATATCATTAAAATATACTTTCATATTTATATTTTTTGGCCAAATTATAAATTTATTACATATGATTGGCAGATAGTTGTTGCTGATATATTATTCTCTCAATGTTTGTGAAAAAATTCAAAATAAAAAATAATTTTATGCACCATACAATCACAGGTTGATCCTTGAAAATCTCCAAACATTTTTTGAGCTGGTGGACTTTCAGATGGGAAACCTGGTCCCAGTCTTGAAGCTACAAGAGGTTAAGTTTGCTACCCAAGGTGGCTGGAACTGTCCTAGCCATAAGGATGGGATTCTGCTTCAGAGAGGAGAGGCCTTCTCTAAAGGGATTGGTAAAGCCCCTGAGAGCAGGATGGAGAGGAGACAGGGCAGAGGGTCTTCGAAGGGAGGACCGAGAGCCCTCTGTAAGACCAGCACTCCTCTGTGTTCACCGACAGGGGAAGGACTGCCCCAAAACAGCAGTGGGTAGCTCTGAAGAAAGAACTTTCTTTCTTAGTAGTTTCCAGATCCTGAAGAGGGGGCCCAGCAGGACCCTTGAATGGATCCTGGAGTACCCAGGATGCCAGGGAGGTACATGCCCTTGGTTAATGAGAAGTCCTGGCCAGTGGTCCCAGGTCCTGGAAGGCACCAGTCAAGGTGTTTTGCAAGGACAGCCCTCAACTAAGATGGCTGGGCCCACACAACCACACTGCAATTGGTCACACAGGCTCCATAGAGACCAGCCCAGAACTGCATGTCCTGGCCTCAGCGTTTGAAAGACACAAAGCAGATGCCCGTCTCGATGTTGGAGAACACGTGCGTGACTTGAAAGCAGACATTGTTGCTCCACCGCAGCATGGGAACAGGCATAGTGGAGAATTGATCCAGGATAGTCTGGTTGGCATCAGTCAGAGACACAAATCTCAATCTTGCCACTATCTAGCAGCTCAGGCCACAAATCCTCCTCCTCTAGATCAAGAACCTGCTTTTTGCAACACCAGCTGGTCTGCAAGGGGGCCCCAGGCACCCCTAACCTGTTGACCTCCACCACTCAGCTGTCTCCACCGTGCTGCCTCATATTTGTATTTTAAAGCATGGAAGACTGGGGTCCCCTGAAATGCCTGGAATTTTGCATATTTTAACACTAGCATCTGAAAGGAGGAGTCTGATTGTTTGATACAACAAATTCTTTGCAGTTCATAACTACAAACAGGGTTCATGACATAATGGGAAATAAGTAGAGACTCAGGATGTGCTTGTTTGCTTGTTTTATGCCCCAAACCAAAAACAAACAAAAAAAGGTGACTGCCTGGCGATTCAAGGAACCCACAGGTGACCAGTCCAGGTGGTAGATAATAGCAATTTCCGAAAAACCATGACCCAAATATGCCAAGTACTCATGTTTTAAATAAAGAAATAATAACTAAAATACATAAAAGAGTTTACCAAAAGGCCACCTAAACTGAGTTCTGACAAGGCTCTGTGGTTTTTCTTACTAAAGATCACCTACCCCAGGGCAAAATTGCTGTCCTCCTTCCAGTCCACGATGCGGCAGATGAAGAGTGTGTTGGCATAATCTTTAGGCCGAGTCACAAAATCCTGGGGACAGTCCTTGAGAGGCACATAAATTCTAGGCACTCGGTGGTCCGAGGGAGAAAACAGGGCATATTTCCTAAACAGTTCACTGTTCTTATCAGCCAAGAGTTTGAGAAAGCCAGTTGCTGCTCGGGAATGTTTTTTCTCCGAGATGTAAACCACCTGAAAACACCAAAGATATAGTCAAAAGTTGTTTACCTATAGGACTGAATAACAGAAGAAGTCAGCAAGATATTATCTAGTCAACTAGCTGAGCCCAGCAGTTTGTCTAGGTCCCAATGAAGTGCCTCTCATGATGCTCTGTGACTAAACACATATTTAAGTTGTAACAACTTAAGTATCCAGGGAGCATATTTATGCAGAGAAAACCATGCAATACATGGATGAATCAGATGAAAGTGCCTATATAACCAAGACCTATGTCTTAAGGATGTATCTAAGACTCCAGCAGGGATGTATGGTCCTAAGAATTTGCTCTGCATTACATTTTTCTGACATGAACAACATAGTAGTTGCTTTTTAAAAATGTTATTAAAAATAAATAAGGAATTGGTCTTTATTATGCCTTTAAAACCTGGAAACCAGGGTGCCTGGGTGACTCAGTCAGTTAGGCACCTGACCCTTGATTTCAGCTCAGGTCACGATCTCAGGGTTATGAGATCCAGCCCCATGGCAGGCTCTGAGCTGGGCGTGGAGCCTGCCTAAGATTCTGTCTCCCCCTCTCAAAAACCAAAAACAAAAAGGCTGGAAACCTTTTCACCTTCCTTCTTTCCAACATTAAATCCACTCTTTCATTTCACCAGGCAAAGATTCAGGCCACCACACCACTACAAGGACATACTACCTCTACCAAAAGAGAAGCATTCCTGAAGAAAGTGAATCCCCTAACTCACCCTGGAAAGTCCTTTCTGAACTGTTTCCTTTTCCCACTGCAGACCATCTGCACTTTGGTCTCTTCCCTGGAATTACTTGCCAGCATTCCACTCTGACCCCTGAGCCAAGGCTTAGACTGCTGGTGAGCTGGCTACCACTCTTGTTCATGTCTGACTCCATGTGGGGCTTCAGCCTGTCTAGCAAGAATCCAAGAATCTCCAACCAGTCAGCATGCCTCTCCTCTGCCCCAGAGGCACCTGGCTGCTGCTCCATTGGACACCTGTCCTCTCATCAAATCTCAGTCCCATGATAGGCTCTATGTTCTCCTAACTCTTCCTTCTTCTTTGAAAAACACCACTCTGTTTTGAACAAGCTGCTGTCTCCTCTGTCAGGAATCCTTGATCTTGTCCTCACATGTGCTTGTCTATCCCAGGCCCTTTGCACAGAGACTGCTCCTTCTTCATACACAGCCCCTGAATGAGACATCCATGTTTTCCTGTGCTATATGGTCACATTCAGACCATTTACTCTTCTTGCCTCATGCATGGGTCTGTGTCCTTCCATGGTTCAGGCTATCCCTTTTTTGTTACTGTCATCCATGGACCTCCTAGCTGCTCTACAGTACCTGGCTTACATCTCCAGGCGAATGACTCAGCCAATATTTTGCCCTTATAGTCCTAGTATCCCTTCAATGCTGGTGGCCTTCACTTCCATTCCATTTCAGCAACTCATCCTCATGGTTACCTCTCAGCATCTTCTGGGTCTGGTCCAAATCTTATCATCTCAGACTAACCTGTCATCCAGCTCCCTTACTCTCCTGTGCCCCGCTCCATGGCTTCTTCACCACATTAAGATTACTAGTGCCTTGACCTCAGCCTGCTCTCTGTGTCTGTTTGCTATATCTAATGCTTGAATCCTTTCCTACCTCCAAGGGACATCATGTTCCATTGCTTCTAGTCTTCTCACCTCCATCATCAAATGCCTCACCTCTGTTGGCCTTCCACCACACCCACCCTAAAAAATCCTCAATTCTGGGACAGTTCAGCCACTGCTATTCTCCAACCTCAAACACAAACTATGGAGTCCATCAGAAGAGAATTACAATGATGCATATGGACACCATTACACATTTGTGTTATACAATTGTTGTTCCAATCTCAAAATCTCTACAGTATTTTTTAACCTGTTCCAGTCAGCACCATCTATAAGCCCACTCTCTTGATGATCCTCTCCTTCTAGGACTCCAATTATCTGAATGTTGAATCCATTTTATTGCCCCACAACTTCCTGAAACTCTGTTCACTTTTTCCAGCCTATTTTCTCTCTGTTCAGATTGGATAAATTCTACTGACATGTTTTCGAGTTAGGTAATCCTATGCTGAGTCACCTCTACCTACTACTGAGCCCATCCTGAAAGTATTTTATTTCTGTTATTGTATTTTTTAGTTCAAATTTCCAACGTGGTTCTTTTTTTATAATTTCTATTTCTTTGGTGAGATTTTCTATCTACTCATTTGTTTTGAGAGAATTTTTAATTGCTTGTTGAAGCATATTTATGATGGCTGATTTAAAATCACTGTCAGATAACTGCAACACATTGGTATCGGCATCGGTTAGTTGCCTCTCCTCACTCAAGTGACAGTGTCTTAGTTCTTAGTATAACAAATGATTTTCTATCACATCCTGGACCTTTGGCTATTATGTTAGAGATTTAAGGTCTTACTGAAATCTTTTATTTTAGAAGGCAGGTCATCCTGCCTTGGTTTAGCATAGAGATCCTGAACTATTTTGTGGGCTGTAGTTCCAACGACAAATTAATTTGCAGAGACTTTGAAGTACTATTCTGATGTTTAGTTAACATGGAACCACTGGGGCTCCCACTGGTCTCTGCCCATATTGCCTAACGGGGTGAAAAGAACTTCTTCAGGGCTGGCCACCTAGTCTCTCTAGTATTGATTAGGAACAGATTCTTATCCACGTCCATGCAGGGACAAAGAAACTTCCCATTTAAGGTTTTTTGTTGTGGTAGGACCCTGGTGCCACCTGATGACCCACTGTCTCTGGGTGGGAAAAGAGTGTCTCAGACTCATGAGATTAAATTTTCTGAACCACACATCTGCTGTGGTAGGATCCTTGTTACTGGGATTCCCTAGCCATCTACTACCTCTGTGGGGGTGCAGAAGGGAGAGAAGAGAAATCTCAGGCCCATGGGGACAAAGAAACTTCTGGGGCTAGGTCACTTCTTTGGCAGGAATCCCAACTGCCAGAGCCACCAGATGCCTGGTATCTCTTGATGGGGGAGAGAAATCTCAGTTGTGGCAGGAAAGGGGAGCCCTTCTCCTAGCCACTTATAATTGTCAGGAAGGCTCCCAGTTAATTCTTGTAGGTACTGCCAGGAGTGCCTGGTGTTGTCAGAGGGACCCCGCTAGATCGGACTGAGGAGCAAGTCTGCCTGGGCCCCCTTCTATTGCTAGGTTAGATCCAGAAACACTGGGCCTGGTCCTCCTCTGTTGGTGGAGGGGTTGTAAAGTCCTCTGCTGTTATGTTGTTCCTCTTGCTCTCAAGTCTCTAACTAGCTTGTCTTCCTCTCTTCACCTTTCAGAATTATCCTATGGTTGCCTCTTGTTATTTTCAGGGTTTATAGTTTTCTAGTAGGAAAGAGCAAGGAGAAACGAGTCTATGCCATCTTGTCTGATCTAGAAGTCCCTGCTTATTGTTTTACTATCTGACATGAGAAGTGTATGAAGCAGCTTACATTACTTGTGATTCATACATTAGTTGTAGTAATAATGACTTGACCACACAAGTGCTGTTTTGCCTTGTGATTTTAGATTGAATTTACTAAGAAACTATCCAAAACACCCAAACAAACCCAGCAAGAGAGAGGGGACCATTGGGGTGCAGTAGCAAATTGCAGAACACAAGTTCCATCTACAGAGGGCTGTCTGTACTCAGCTCTGACTCAAGTCATTGAAGAATGTGGCCTAGTGTTGCTGGATGTTTTCTTCTGTCAAGAGAAGCCAGGAGACTTTTTTTTTTTTTTTTTTGTAAGCTGCTTAGTCAAAATTTGTAAATGCTGCACAGGTCACACAAAACACAAGCCTGTAAGCCATCTCTAGCCCACAGGCTTTCCATTCATTACAACCTTCCATACCTAGCATGCTGCCTGCTATACTTTATATGGTTAGTATTCAAAATGCTCATTAAAATGACTGGACAGGCAGTTGAGGGCAACATACGTGTAATACGATTCAGAAATTCTTCTTGTCAATATCCAAGAGGTACTGTGCTAACCCACTTGCTAGATTGTGTGGCAACACTACAACTGCAGGTTAAACATGCTGAAGGATGCCTCTGGTGGAGAAAGCCTCAGGCTTATTACCACCTACTGAACCACTTCTTCTATCCTGAGCCATTTGATAGCCAGGGTCAGCTGTGTTTGATCCCTTATCCAAATATGCCACCAGCATATATAACTGAAAAATAAAATTGAACTATGCAAATCAACAGACAGGATGCAAAAGCAATTTTGTATCTACAATAACTAAATTAAATATTTGGAAAAAACTAAAAAAGACATTTAAAACCTACTTTTGAATTAGATATAGACATGATGACAATAAAAAAAATTGAAGCAAAAAACAAGAATCTAGGAGTCTATGTTAGATTGCTTCACATAGTACCTAAATCCTCACTCCACTTTACATAACGCAAACTGGAAATCAAATATGACACATTACCAGTGTGGTTTAAGCAGAAAAAGATAATGTAGCACTTCAACAAACACACCCACACACAAAGAAAAGGCTTTGGACCTTCATCCAAACACAGGCAAATCAACATATATGTATATCTTTAAAATTACACAAAATATTAGCTTTTTATGACTCCTTGCTTCCACTGACTTTTCTGATTAACTGACCAACTACAGCCCTAACTGAATTGCATGAGACACCTTTGACAGGTAGTTCAGGTGACAGTCATTTGGACAAATGCAGAAAATCTGTAGGCAATGACCTTTGCTGATCTTTGCAGCGATTTCTCTGGTGAAGCTCTTGTGTCCTGTGACGTGGAGGTGCTTTCTTCTTTTGTAACTAGAGCATCAGCATCCTCCTTTCCTAAATTAAGAAGAAAGAGGGAAAGAAGAGGAATCAGTTAGACGCATATCTATTAGGCATACAGATTCACGGGATTTTTTTTTAAAAGATTTATTTATTTATTTATAAATAAGAGAGAGAACAAATAAAGATTTATTTATTTATTTATTTATTTATTTATAAATAAGAGAGAGAACAACATATGCAAGTATGCGAGCATGAGCAGGGAGAGGGACAGAGGGAAAGACTCTTTAAGTAGACTCTGGCTGAGCCCATGAGATCATGACCTGAGCCGAAACCAAGAGTCAGACAGATACTTAACAACTCAACCAACTGCGCCATCCAGGCATCTCATGGGATTTTTAAATTCAGAGCATCATTTACCCTAAACTACTCATTTTGCGGAAAAGGAAACCCAGGCCCACAGTAGTTAAGGGACTTAGCTAAGGTCAATCACATCACCAAATTGCATTAATGCTCACACTCAGCAGGCCACATTTGATCTATTTAACGTTATTCAAATGCTAAGTGTCATACAAGTAGAGAGCATCAAACTATGCTGAATTGAACTAATGGGCTTAGTGTGTGAAATGCCAAACAAACTAGATGTGAAATACTGCCCCAGCCCACAATGAAGAATAGAGATAGGTTAATTTATTATGCACATCTGCTGAAATCAAAATAAATATTAACTTTTAAAAGTACTTTGGTACCAGCCATAACAAACAAAATGGTGGAAAATAGATTATATTTATTAAATAAATAAAAAAAGCCAACCCTGATTTTCCTGGCTTTTCTTAGTGACATTATATAAAGAGTATTTAAAGTCTTTTAATATTTAATTTCCTTTCTTAAGAAACTTATAAAATGCACATTCACCCAAGAAACTGAAACCACATCTCCCCAATAAAGAGGGAGTCAGGCCCTGTACCAGAAGTATTAAAATCACTCATGAACAAATGCAGCAAATGACACACTTTTGAACATTTAATATCTTGTATTTTTATGTGTTAGAATTCCCCCACAAAATATTCTTATCCAACTCTTCTGGAGTTCCTGGAGTCTAGGGGTCACAACCAATTCATGTGGGCCCCACTCCAGACAGCTAAGAGACTTGTACTTATCATCATTAGACATGACCAAGGCCAAAATAAATAAATAAATCCTTTTCACGACTGGCCGCCTCTTAGCAAGGGCTCAGCTTAAGGCCAAGTTTTACCATTCTGAGCGAACTCTGGAAACACTGACATGATCTGACCTACTGGGGCTTAAGAATGATCAACTGTTTGCTTTTCCATCTATGCTGAAATATACCTAGAATAGTGTCCACTGGAAGCAGAATTCTGTTTTCCAAAAATAAAAAACAAACAAAACCTTTCCCATTGTTGATCAGCCTGTCCATCAGTAAAAGGATATTCATCTTTTATCTTAGACCTTAGTTCAGGATTCCAAGATCATTAGATGCTTCCAGAACAACATCTTTTATACTCTTGGGGAGAAAAAAAAAACCCACACAAGTTCTTAATCTGCACCACAAATGTATCTTGCCAATGTGTTCTATAGAACAAGATCATTCAGGAAAAGTTAGGCACCTGGAAAAACTGTGAACCAGGACACTCTACCCAGATATCTGCTGTCTGAACTTTCAGTCTCAAGAGTTGGCAACCATACAAGGTAGTGAGGGGTTTTCTAAGGCAGCCCAAATCCTGAGCACACAAACTTCCATCACAGTCACTCATGGTTCCAACTTAAAATGACTGTTGCTTTAATTCCATTCCAACAACAAGCAAGTCTTCTGTTCCAAAGGTTACGCCAAGTTGCATCCAAAGAGGGCTAGCAATGGAAGACAGCTCAATGCACTGTTGGGGATCTACCCCAAAGATACAGATGCAATGAAACGGTGGGACACCTGCACCCCGATGTTTCTAGCAGCAATGTCCACAATAGTCAATCGTGATTTTCAGATATCACACCTGCACATGACCTTTTCAGCTTCTTGGTTTATAAGAATAACCTGACAGAAACGAAGCTTTGTTCGAAAATGCATTCCAATACATTAAACTGAGTTTATTTCCCTGCAGGTAAGCATCATAGACATGTTCAATGAATGTGAAGAAATGCAACGCCAGATTAAAAAGGTGAATCACCTTCACAGGTTTCCAACAACTATGTCTTGCTACACTAATAGCAAAGATGTCAGTTTAATGAGAGATCTACCACACTTTTAATCATGAGATTCTCATTTATTCATTAATTCCATGTGTATTTATTGAGCAATGGGCATTAAAGATTCAGTAGTGAATAAAAGAAATGTGATTTCCGCCCTTATAGAACATATACTTTAATGTGCAAGTGATATTCAATAAATAACCACTCAATAAATATAAAATTATTAAATTGTGATGAAGGCTAAGAAGGAAAGTCCCAAGGAGGAAGAGTTCTCTCAATATACAATTTAGAATAAGAGGTCAGGGAAAGGCCCTTCGTGGAAGTGACATTTAATCTGACACCTGAGGATGGTGTGGTGAAGGGAACAGAAGACCTCAGGTGGGAAATGGCACTTGGGAAGGGGCAGAGGTAGGAAGTTCTCAGCACAAATGAGGAACAGAAAGAAGACCAGGTAGCCGGAGCATAGTGAGCGTAAGATTGGGCATGGCAAGGGATAAGAATGAGAGGTAACAGGAGTCAAGGCAGCTGGGGTCTTTTAGGGTGCATCCTAAATTGAAACCTAAATACAATGGCAAGCTGCCTAAGGATTTTGTGCATGAAAGTGACACTGCCCGAGGTGAGGTTTAAGCAGCCTGAGAGAGGGAGCCCAGAGGTCCATACATGCAAAGATCCATGTAAGACATATTCTGGAGTTGAACCAATTGATTTTGAGGGTAATCAAATATGAGAGCTCAAGGACCACTAGCTACAAGAAGTGAAGGGTTATTTCCAGCTTTCTGACATGTGCAACCAGGTCGATAGAGGCATCATTACTGGTGCAGGAAAGTCCAGAGGAGGAGGGGGAAATCAAAAGTTCTTCTTCAGAGGTGTTTCTATTTGAGGCCACCTATGAAACCTTCAAATGATGATGTTGAGTAACCAGTTCAATAGAAAGGTCTGGAACTCAAAAAGATAGATCTGGGCTGTGGCTTTAAACACGGTCCATATGCTGAGTCCTTCCATATTTATACTTTCCAGGTCAAGCTGGGGAAAAGGGATTCAAATGTGTTCCATTACTAAGTTCAGAAAGCTCTTTCACTGCCACGTGGCTCCAGGAATTACTTACTGTGTGTTGTCACTGTTAAGGAGGTAAGAAAACTGTACAGACAGAGTGACATGGCCTCAAAAGATGTCTAGATGTAAGAGACATGATAAAGTGAAAGGGCACTACAGGTAAAGGCCCAGAGCTGTGAAAAGGCCTGACATGGTAAAGGACCACTATGAGATTCACTGCAGCCACTAATGGGCTGAAGGTACGAGGGGTGGGAGAGAAGGCACTGGGGTGGAGAGAGGAACAAGGCTGGTGGCAAGATCCTATGGCAGATATCCTAGTTACTGCCCAAGATCTAGCCTCTTCTTTCCTGGCAACAAGGACTTCAATTGTTAGCTGGGTAAACTAGTTAAAACACTACATTTTTTTCGGCTTTCTTGCAACTAAGTGTGACATGTATGTCTCAGTTTTAGCCAATAAAATGCAGGTTAAAGTGTTTTAAGTGATTTTCAGTAAGTGTCCTTGAAAGATGGGGGCCCAGCATTCCCTCTTTCTTCCTTCTTGTTGGCTGTAATGTGGATGCGACAGCTGAACTTCAAGCACTCATCGTGGTCCCAGAAGCCACAGGACAGGGATGCTTTCTACTCTGCAGAGCAGCACAGCAGAATGAGCTAAGACTGTAGAACTACCCTCTGAACCCTGGCCTGCCTACTTCTAGTCTTCTTTTATATGAGATAGAAATAAATTTCTTTCCTTTAGACCACTAATATTTTAGGATTTAATGCCATTCTCAACAGAACATACTTCCTAACATATGGTCCAGATCATGGAAATGACAAGCGTGGACACTATCCTATAAAGCATTTTAAAGGTAAGGGACACATACATTCCAGGTCTATGAATTTGGAAGCAATATTGAATGGAAAGACAAGAGTAGCAAAGATTTTAGAAAGCTGCAGTTGCAGTCTAGATGAGATATAATCAGAATTTGAATTAGGTAGTAGAAATGAGAGCTAAGAGAGCAAACTGGAGAAATGTGTCTGAGAAGGATGATGCTAGCGTATTTCTATCACCATGGATGACTTAGTATATGAAAAATGGGCTCAAATTAAAGGAGCTTATGATTAAATATCAGGAAAAATGGCTTGACAGAGCACTAAAACTCCATGATGAAACTACTAGAACAGGGTAGGCTGAGAGTCCTCACAAGGGTAAAGGGTAGGCTTCGCCACAGCCTTCGGTTTTGCCATACTAAAGGCAGATGTGGCCCATGTTCTCTGTGGTCCCTTCTAGATCAAAAGACTCTAGAAACTAGTGACTACCAAAATCCTTCATCCAAAAGAGAGAATTTAGATAAAAGAGAGAAATAGATACACTACTAATATAAGCAACAATACGTTATATTCCCCCAGTAAATACTCTAGGAAGAAAAGTCTGGTGAAATCCTAATCTCTTTCTACAGATTGTTTAAAACTTCTTTTTTAAACACTTAAAAAGTAGATAGGGCCACTTACATCTATCAAGTGCAAACCCAACACCTGATTTTGTAAGAAAAATGATTCTGGGGGTGCCTGAATGGCTCAGTTAAGCATCTGACTTCAGCTCAGGTCATGATATCAGGGTTCTGGGATTGAGCCCTGTGTCAGGCTCCGCACTCAGTGGGGAGTCTGCTTGTCTCTTCTCTCCTCTTCCCCTGCCTCTCCCCCCACACATGCTCTGCCTCTGTCTCTCAAATAAATAAATAAAATCTTTTTTAAAATTATTCTGATTTGGTCTTCTCATATATAAATAGACTGAGAAGTCTGATGATTCTTAACACTTCACAAACACATCAGAAGAATTTCAGATGATTGGACTATAATGCCAAATGGAGGCAATGTGAAGAAAAAAGGCAAGGAATTGGGCAAAAGGAGTTTCAATCTATCCAATCAAATAAATGACAAAGTGCCAAATCCAAGCTTTTCTCATCTCTAGATGAAGGGTCACAGAAATTTACTATTTCCAAGAACTCAATGAAAACTGCAATATGTATTTATAAACGAAACTATTTCCCTTCAGATCTCTCAAAATCAAACAACCAGGAAAACTTGTTTATGTACCCCTCTCCCCAGTGAAACATAGAAATGACAGCACAAGTCCTCATGGGGCAAGACAACGTTCATGTTATAAACATTTGCTATGCTGCCAGTGTACCAGACATAACATTGATGGTCGTTCTAGTAGGACCTCACAACCAGCTCACGCCAAAGCCAAAACTCAGGGGCACCAATGAGTTCCCTTCTTTGCAAGATTCCAGCCCAACCATGTCTCTCACTCTGAAATAAACCTAATGAACCGAATGGTGCCAAAGAGTTTTCACAGCGTGTTCACGTATATTACCTCATTTGATCGATCCACAACTTCATACTATCAGTGGAGTTTTCACAGTGTGTTCACGTATATTACTTCATTTGATCTATCCACAACTTCATATTATCAGTGGAGTGGGTATTGTTATTTTAGTTTCATCAAGGAAATAGGAGTGATGAAGAGACAAACCCAGCTGGCAGTGTACAGGGACCCTGGGGTTGACTATGGTGACCAGTTTTCCATACAAGCAATCAGACCATCATGGGAAGAGCCACAAAAAGCTGCATTAAGATACTGCTTAAGTGGCCATGGAACCAACTGAAATGCAAGAGTCAACCCAGTGAAGGTCCTAAATATCTGTGGAATATCAGGTACTGCAAATGACCCCATCTCTGTCTACAGAGAGCCTGTCTGCTAAAAATGAGACAAAGATGCAAACAGTGAAAGTACATGGTGCTGGTGACAACTGGTAAGCAGTGTGCACCAAGGCAATGAGAAGGGAGCCAGGCTGGTTGACAGTAACCCCTGAGCTGAAACTAGCAAGGCGACTGAGTAGGAGCTAGGTAGATGGATGAGCATGGGAACATTCTAGAAAGGGAGAGGAACATGTGCAAAGGCACACAATTGAGAATAAATGGAGAAGGAGGAAGATTCTATGTGTCTAAAAAAGTTGCTGGGACCAAAAGACCTCAAAAGGCCTTAATGACATGCTGAAGAGTATGTATTTTATCTTATAGGAATAGAAAGCTATTGAAAAATTTGAGGATAACAAGATTAGAATTATATTTGTTGATGGTTAATGGTCAGTCTTTAACGCCTATGAAGAAAATCATTTTCTTTAGCTGCTTTATGATTTTCTCTTTGCTTTTGATTTTCTGTAGTTACATCTTGATGTACCTAAGTTAGGATTTAAAAAAAAAAATTCAATTTGCAATCATTAGTCATCTTAAATCTGTGGTCTGGGATCTCAGCTGTAATGGAAAATTTCAGCCATTACCTTTAAATTTCATTTTGCTTATTTTTTCATCCATCTCCTTCTAGGACTTTAAGTTACTTAGACCTTCCTCCTCTGTGTTTTCCATTTGTCTATCCATGCTTACTATAGATAATTTTTTCTTACTGTCTTCTAGTTTGTTAATTTTTTAGCTTTATCCAATCTTCTGTTAAATTCACCCTTGAGGAATTTTTCCTTAAACTATGTCATCAAATATATTACACATTTCCTTATCCAGTGAGTTAATTTCATGAAAGTTATGCTATTTCTAGAATTTTTAATTGCTGCCTTTTTCAGTTTGATTTGTCACCTTTCACAGTTTCCTATTCTTTGTATATATGTTTAAGCTTATCTTTTATTTCTTTAAATGCAGTAGTTTCTTGTTTTGTTTTGTTTTTTTGTTTGTTTTTGTTTTTGTTTTTGTTTTTTTAATATAGATTCCACTATCTGATGATGTTTCTGAAGGGTTGTTTCTATTGTTTGTGGTTGTTGATGGTTCTTGCCATTGGAGCACGGTCTCCTTGGGTGCCTGGTTATATTTATGTGCTGGTCACCAAATAACTTGAGGCCTGGTTGAAGAAACCTTCCCTTCCTTTGGAAAGAATTTCCACTTGGTTTTGCCAGGCACCTGAAGGCATGACTGTCCTTCAGCCAATTCAAGACTTGAGATTGGTTGAGCCAATCAGCTTGAACTTGGGCTGTAATTCCAAGTGAGAGCTGGTACATTTCAGGTTTACTCTCATCCACATGGTGTAGCCTTTTGGCATCCCAGCTCCTTGTGAGACACCAGCTGCTTTATTTCTGTCCCTCACTACTGCTGTTCTAATCTGTCATATTGCCTAGATTCCCCATTCCAATTTTAACTTGGTAATGCTTGTCAGCTCTTTAATGCTCGAAATTTTGGTTTTTTTTTTTTGTTGTTGTTGTTTTGTTTTTTTACTTTACACAAATATTTTTAGTTGTTTCAGCAGGCAGGAGTGTATCTGAATAACAGCCCACCGTTACTATTAACAGAAAGTCCCCAGGATTTATATTTTACAAATATTTTTCAGGTGGCAGTGTAGAGCATAATTTAGAGAGTGACAGAGTGAGAACAAGGGAGGAGACCGTGGTGATCTGTGCAGGCAACACAACAGGGAGACAGTGAGGAAGCTATTGTGACAGTGCCCAATGTTACCTAAGGCAGAAGCACAAGGGAAAGAGAGAAGAGGCAGATAATCTCACATTTTTCTCACCAACCCCCTGAGAGAAGTACTACTATTTTGATTTTCAGAGAATAGCAATCAGCCATTCAAAGACATAAAATAACTTATCCCAGGGTTCATCCAAGGAGATGGTTAGTAGAGGGGGTGTCAGGACCCAGCATGACTCCAAGTCTAACCACCAGAGTATGATGAGATCTGGAAGAAAGATAGGTACATGCGGGTGGGTTTCAGTAAGGAGGAGAGGGTTGCCAAAAACTTTATAATTCAGTTATAGACATTGAAAATTTTTAAATTTTACAAGATGCCAAATGATAAACAGCTCTCCATATAATTTCACTGCTTCCACCCACAGGGATGATGGAGTAGTTAAAAGTATGAGCTTTGAAATCACAAGATCTAAATTCAAATGTCGGTCCTATGTCCTTGAACTATATGGCTTTGAACAAGTCACTCCTCTGTGAATTTTCGCCCTAGTAAATCAGGAATAGTTTACATAATTTATGTTCACAGGTAGTGCCATGGTACAAAGTTCAATAACAAAAGCTGTTAGATACTATTAATACTGTTGTTGTTGATATCATCATCATCATCATCATCATCATCATCTCTTGCAGTGAGTTTTGAGGGAATATAGCCCTGTCATCCTGGGTACAACTGACTGGACATGACTGGTGTACAGGACGATGGCAACATTATAAAATGGGTCACAATTCCTCCTCTGTAACATGTAACCAATTTTATAGGATTAATAGGAAAGTTAAACAAACTTCATGTGTGTAAAAGTGCTATAGTGGCTAGAACACAGTAAGCACTCAATAACTGCTATATATTTAAATTACTCATTACTTTTCTGTATGCTTGGTGCCTTCTGTGTGAAGTAAGGAGAAACGAGAGCTGGTGTTCTATAAATAGGCAGAAGCTAGGTCAACATTAGGAAGTTTGGATTTATCCCAAAAATAAAGAAGAGCTATAGAACAAATTAGGCAGGAGATTAGCATGACTTACACTTTAAGAAGCTCACTGGTTGCTGTGTACAGAGCAGATTTAGGAGAAGACTAGAGACAGAAAAGCCAGTCAGAGGGCCTGGGTGGCTCCATTGGTTAAGTGTTTGCCTTCAGCTTAGGTCATGATCTCAGAGTCCTGGGATAGAGCCCTGTGTTGGGCTCCCTGCTCAGCAGGGAGTCTGCTTCTCTCTCTCCCTCTGCCCTTCCCCCTGGTTCATTCTCTCTCTAAAATAAAATCTTTAAAAAAGAAAAAGAAAAACTAGTTAGCAATAACTAGAATCAGACTAGCAGCAGAGGGGATGGAGACTTCTGAATAGCGAAGTACTTAAAATCTGACAAGATTATGCTAGTGGGGAGAGAAAAAAGAAAGGTCAATGGGGTAGAGTAAGAAATGGGGGGAAACTGCCTCAATTCCTTAAACAGAAGTTCTCAAAGTAGAGTTCCTTGACCAGCAACAGTTATCACCTGGGAACTCTCAGAAGTGCAAGTTCTCAGGCCCCACCCCAGATCTAGAGACTCAGGACCTCTGGGGGGTGGGGCCCAGCAGTCTGTGTTAGAACAAGCTTCCCAGGGGCTTCTGACTCACTCTAAAGTGTGAGAGCCACACTATAGACAAATGGGCAGTGAGCCACCACAGGAAGAGCATCTTCAAGCAACCAAGAGGAGATATAAGTTCTATCAAGACTTAGTGAGTTAGAGGTGATCTGATCTGGGCTAGAGATGGAAATGAGGGTGTCATCTGTGTACAGAGGGCAAACGGATGAGTAGACTGGCCTCCTCATAGATGGTTTGGAATGACAAGGGTCATGGCAGGGAGAAACACCAATATTTATGAAATAGAAATTAGAAAAGCCTAGAAGGATACTGAGGTACAGTCAGGGAGGTAGGAGAAAATTCAGGCTAATGTGGGGTGAGAGGAAGAAGAAAAAAGAAGAAAGAAGAAGAAAAGAAGAAGAAGGAGGAGGAGGAGGAGGAGGAAAAAGAAAGGAAAAAAAAAAGAAAACCAAAAAAACACGCATTTCAACGTGGTCAACAGAGTGGCCTTAGTAATCACAAGGTCACAGGCAACCTTTGTGAAACTAATATGAAAGAAGGAAACACAGTGAAGTCAGAATGTCATGCATGGGGAACTGATTGAAAGGTAAACGGAGGAGATGAGGGTGTGGAGTAGGCTCCAGAAGTCTGACTGTGCAAGACTAGAATAATACAGGGTGGGAGCTGTAGGGGTACAGAGAAATCACAACAACGTTGTTGTTATTTTATTTTTTTAAGATAAGGGAGTCTTGGTCATGGTTAACTGCTGATAGGAAGGAACCACTACAGAAAGGTGTGGTTGAAGAGGACACAATTAGGAACAGGAGGGGGCCCTGGGCAGGAAGGGTTGGGATCAGAAACCAGGGGTAAAGATTAGCCTCAGTCAAAAAGAAAGAGATGCCACCTTCTCTGTATGAAAACAAATGGAGGAGGGGAGGAGTCTAGACACAAGGCATTTGTGAGTGTGGTGGCTGAAAGCTGAGGGGGGTCCATGAGGGGCGAGGTAGAGCAGGTTTTCTTTGAAACATATAAGCCAAACTCATGCAAAGTGCTAGAGGAGGAAACTCACTACATTCCAAGCTGAGATCCACAATTTCAAGGGAGGATCAAATGCAAATGGCATCTCCAAACAGTGACCCTGAACACTCCCAGTCTCTGGGCTCTGTGCATTCACAATAAAACTAGTAACTAGCTATTGAGCACCTACTGCACACATATGGCATTGTGTTAGGTGATTTATATACACTACCACATTTAGTACTCTCCAATAATCCAATGAGGTAGGCAGGTATTATCATGCCAATTATAGAAACAGGAGAAATGAGGCTCCCAAAGATCAAATAACAGGCTTGCCCATGGGTACCAGTCTCACGAATGCTGGCACCTCATGTTCTTCCCATGATGCCACACAACTTTCTGGATCCTGATAGATTTGATGGAAGTGAAAGTGGAAAAGAAAACATTTTTGAGAGATCTACCTGAGTGATAAGATACTCAGAGAAGGCAATCAACTCTGGGGAAAATTTTTAGTTTGGGATGACAATGGGATACAAGTATGATAATGTCCTCCATCCAAGCTGGAGATATGGTTCTACATCTCAGGGTAGAGGTTGGGAACATCAATTAGATGATAACAATGAGTGAGAGTAGACAGAAGGGTAAAGACTGGGAAAAGGAGGACTTGACATATTAAAAGAACAAGATGAATAGATGAATGAAAAGAAAGTTCATACTCAAGCATTAAAAGGAAAAATCCCTTTACTACCAATTTTTCTATATTGTTTTAATTTGCATATTCTTCAAACCCTGCATAAATGGCAGAGTTTGGTCACTCTCCTCACCAGGCTGACCACACAGAGATGCCTTCAGGTTCTGGAGCTGAAGTCAAAACCTAGATAGTGTGGCTTTCAGGCCCAAACTTGAGTTTCTCACAGGGTCATCTTCTCAGAGCTCTGCACTGATTCCCATTCCCAGCTGTTAGCTGTATTAATTACATCATCAACACTCTCCTGCTTTTCTCCAAGCACTCTCTGCTCCAAATCTTTCTCTTGCCCAGGAGAAACCACTTTTAAATTTCTCTCTACTGAAGCTTTAATTGGCTTTTAGCCTCATGGCTCCCCAAAGACCCAAAATGTAGGCACACAATGTAGTCGGCTTTCACTTACTAATTCTGCATCTTTCCCAGCAGACAGATGATTCCTCCAAGTTAACTTTCATCTGAGTTTTTCTTAAAGGGGCCAATCTTTAATAACCTGATGTGCTTATTTCAACACCAGAACACAGTGTTTATTAAAATCAAACCAGTGTTTCTTTACCTGATCGCTCAGGACTAGCTATCCATCAAAACTTCAAAAAATGAAAAAGGTGCTAAAGCTATCTTGGAGGGTTGAGTGGAAATTGGCCTCAAAGAATGGGAAGCTAGACTAGATGAGTTTTGCTGTGTTCTGAGTCTTCAATTCTATGTATATCAAACATATATTATATATCTCTTATGTTCCAAGCTTCTTAAAGCACATAAGATAGATATTCTACTGAACATCTCCATCAGGAATAGTAAGATCCAGCCTACTGCTTGGGTAAAAGGGACAGAATGAAAATGCTGCTTCTCTAAGAGCCAGTCTTCTTTATCAATTCATTTGCTGTGACCTAAAAAAGCAGGACCACAATGTGATCATTAGCAGGCAAAAGAAAACAGACAGTTTAAAGAGTTGGTTTTTATAGACTGCATTATTATCTGAGATCCATCAGGCCCCCTAGGAAACAGAACAATGCACCACTCAAAAACAGCTAATGTGTGAAACATCTCTGATGGAAAATTGTTTCTCCTTAATAAGGTAACAAGCTCTAACTCTAAATACAAATCAGACTAATGCGGATCACCCCAGCCAGGTTATTTTTTTTTTCCAGCCAGGTTATATAGACACTAATGAGTCATTGCTTTTGATGCCAAATTGGCAAATCTGAAGGTTTTATAATAGATCCTATAGAGCTGCTGTGGACAAAAAAGACTGTGGTGTTAAGCAGGAGAGCAATCTTGGTTCTTCTTTGGTTTCAAAGAAGGAAAAGAAGGGGAGTCTTTTGCAGAGTTTTTGTTAAATACAAAACTATTCTCAGAGTTGCAAGTGGATGAAAGATGAGCAAAAACAGTTACATGAGGGAAGAAAAGAAAACATTCAACAATAAGATCTGTGATGGAATATAAATTGAAAAAAAAAGTAGCAAAAAAAAAAAAGAAAAAGTAGCTATGAAGACGAGTCACAGAAGAGAAAGATCACATATTTCGGTGGAAAAAAAGAAGGAGGAAACATCTTGTGGTGAGCAGTGTCTAAGATGATCCTCACTGATCCTCATACTTCCTGAGCTATACACCCTTGTATAATCCCCTCCCTTTGAGTATGGGAAGGACCCATGTCTTGCTTCTAACCAACAGAATATGGCAAAGATGATGGAATGTCACTTCTGTGATTAGGTTACATAAGACTGCATCTTCTATCTTGTTAGCACACTCTCTTCCTTTCTGGATCCAATGAAGACAGATGCCATATACAGAGGCCAATGCAGCAAGCAGCTGAGGGCAGCCTCTGGCCAGCAGCCAGCATAGAACTGAGATCCTCAGCCCAAGAGCCCACAAGGAACTGAATACAGCCAACAACCACATAAGCTTAGCCTTCAGATGAGTGACACCTTGATTATAGCCTTGTGAGAAACTCTGAAGCAGAGGACTGATCTGAGCCATGTCCAGATTCCTGACTAAACGAAAGCCTTATTTACTCACAATACCTTGGACACCAAAAATAATGGGTTTTCCACACCAAACAATTCCCTAATTCTCTGGATGTCCTATAATTTAATTCATTTCTGACACTAACTACCTACACTTAGCACAGACCTCACAGGTTAAGGGTTCAATCCCATTAGACTGCCCCCAACTTCAGACACCAAATGTACATAGTGGGTTTCTAGGGTACCCACACTTCTGAGCTGGCTACATATTGGGGAGAGGAGTTCCCATGACCCCTACTCAGTCAGGTTCAATGATTTGCTATAGTGGCTTACAGAAGAACTCAAGGCAACACTTAATGTACCTCTACTGGTTTAGTACAAAAATACATAATAAAGGATACAGATGAACAGTCAGGATGAAGAGGTATACAGGGTGAGATCCAGAAGGATCCTGAGCACAGGAGCTTTTGTTCCTGTAGAGTAGGGTGCACTACCCTCCCATCATGTAGATGCATTCACCAACTCAAACCCTGTTGTTCAGAAATTTTTATGAGGGCTTTATCACATAGGCATGACCAATTATTAGTCTTCAGACCTTCTCCCCTCCTTGGAGGATGGTGGGTGGGGCTGAAAATTTCAAGTTTCTAATCATGGCTTGGTCTCTGGTGCCCAGCCCCATCCTGAAGCTGTCCAGGGGTCCACAAAGAGTTGCTTCATAGAACAATAGATGCTATCACTCAGGAAATTCCAGGGGATTTAGGAGCTCTGTGTCAGGAACCAGGGTCAAAGACCTAGTATCAGAACAAAAAAAAAAAAAAAAGCCCCTAGCACCTCTATCACTAAGGAAATTCCCAGGGTTTTAGGAGCTCTGTGTCAAGAACTGGGGGCAGAGGCCAAATATATATTTCTTATTAGGCTACACTGACCCACAGAAAATACAAGTGTTAATTTAAGCCACTAAGTTTGTAGCAATTTGTTACACAGTAATAGATAATTAATACACATGTAAAATGACAGCTGACACTTGAAGATCAGAGAGATGATTTCCATAGGAGATGGATAATCAGGCACCATTCATAACAGAAAAGAGTAGGTTCAGATGCAGGAAGGCAGAAAAGGTCAGGCAGTGTTTAGGAACAACACAAAGTCCAGCTTAGCTAGACCTAGGGTCTGAATGGGTAGGTGCAAGAACATAAGCTGGAGAGGCAGGCAGGAGGCCTCTGGTGGCAAGGACAGCCAAAGAGAGCGATTAGAGCTCATCCACCAATATGTGGTCTGAAAACATCTACAGGGAAGATTCATCGCACAATTATTGTTTTAAGAGGCAACAGGTTTCAAAAAAGTGATTTGGAAATGCCTATAAAGGGATGCTATGCATTCTCCTTTTTTGAGACATTTTCCCTTTCATTACCTTATTTGATTTATGAAAGAATCTATAAAGAAGTCAAGACAGGTATTTATTATGAAGGGTGTGTGTACATGTGTGTTTACAAAAAGGGAAAATGAAGCGCTAAGAGCCAAGAATGACTAGAAAAAGCTCTCTTTCAGTACTTTCCTACTAAGAGTGTTGCCACATTTTGTTGGATCCCCCTTCCCTGGTAGAGATGTAAACAGGCCCAGCTAGATAGGTTTGGATCCTGGCCCCAGTGTTCCAGAGTAAGCCCATGGAGTACTTGTACCTGGAGTAGTAGATGCAGTGACGCTTGGGTGAGCTGCAGAGTCAAGAGCATAACAGTCTAAGCCGCAGAACCTGCTATCAAAGGGGCTTTTAAGTAAGGAGGGTCAAAAAGAGCATCAGAGCCCAGGACAAACCAGCCGAGTTTATTCATTACTGCTGCTTCTGGCTCAAGCAAATGAGTCAGAGCTGAGGGGACTGACCAAACAGGGGTCAGCTAACTGGGAGCAGAGATGAGAGACTTTACTGCGTAGCTGAGCTTTCACTCTGGGGGCTAGTGGAAGGATGTGCAGGGTTGGGAGGCTGGTTCCACTTACAGGGGTAGGGGTGACTCACTCATTTTTCACTTGTTTTGTTTTTGTTTTTTAAAGCAATATCTGAAAACCAGGGACCATTTTCTCCTGTAAAATGTTAAATAAAATCTGCCCTTAATGATGGACATTACATAGCCAGTTGTTTTTGTTTTTGTTTTGTTTTAATTTTGTTTCCAATAGGCTTAGTTAGAATCTTCAACAGCTTTTTGTAAATCTCAACAGGTTATAGTCATCACTACTCTATTAGGCAAAGGTTTCCCCCGACATGTTGCTGCATGACTTGGAAAAACGTAGGCAGTTCTCAGGGGAGAAAGGGCATTATTTAGAGTGACCCAAAGGGGAAATTGGTGCCAGGAAGATGGACCTGCAGGCATATAATCCTGTGTAGCGACAGTGAAACGGTCTCTACCAAAAGAAAAAAAAATATTGGAAACCTTAGGAAGCAGGTTAAATACTAAATTACAAAAAATATTCATTATTCAACTGAATAAATCTGGCATATGCTGGCCAAAGGGATGATAGGAAAATCTACTTGACTGGGCCTTCTCTTCTTAGAGTCTAAAGACCACTATTGTTCACAAACAATAGTGTCCAGAATCCCAGGTAGAGGGAAGTAGGGATAAAGATATTAATCATCTCCATCTGTAGCTGATGCTCAGCTTCCCAGTTCAATAAATATCAATTGAACTTTTCTCTTTCAATTCATTCTAATGCAAGAGAGAGGCCCTCCCTGAATAAAGGTTGAGTTTTAACAATCATGAGAATTAATCTTTTTAAATGAAAATAATCTTAATCATTTGACATTCACTAAGGAATGAGAAGCATCCCTTCATTTCTTGAAAATACTTACCACTTCCCTCTTAGTTCCATCCACTTTTCTGTCAGGTCTTGTACAAAGCTTTCAAAATCTTTATCAATTACTTCCTAACTCTCAATCTTGCCCGATTTTTTTGTATTTACCAGCTTGCACCCTGGTTTTATAGAACAGTGACTACTTCAGGCAATTCTGTTTTTTTTTTTTTTTCAAATTTTTATTTATTTATGATAGTCATACAGAGAGAGAGAAAGAGAGAGAGAGAGAGAGAGAGGCAGAGACACAGGCAGAGGGAGAAGCAGGCTCCATGCACCGGGAGCCCGACGTGGGACTCGATCCCGGGTCTCCAGGATCGCGCCCTGGACCAAAGGCAGGCGCCAAACCACTGCACCATCCAGGGATCCCTACTTCAGGCAATTCTAATTGTGGGCCACCTACTTGATAATCTCATCTATTTCCCATAGTTCCAACTGGTGACACTATTCAGATCTGTAATTCTCATCTTCCCTCCTCCGGGTTTACACTTCTATTTCCAGATGCCTACTGGATGTCATGACCGGAATGACCCTCACATAACTCAAATTCAACATGTGATCAAAAACTGAATTCATAGTCCCTCTTACCACTGATCTTGTTTTTCTCATTTAAGAATGTAAGTACTAAAAAAAAAAAAAAAAAAAAGAATGTAAGTACTCATGCAGCTACTAACATATATATCAAGTTAATCTCATTTTTAAATGCTCCTCTGCCTCAAGTCCCATATTTGATCTGCCATCTAACTCTGCCAATTCTAGTTCTGAAATATCACGGTAACCTATCTCTTCTTCTGCATTCCAGCTGCCATTGCTCAGTCAGGTCTCCAAGTGTCTCTATTCCTAACTGGTCCCATGCCATGCCCCTATTTCCCACCTCTTCCTTCCTGACAGTCTCCTTTCTTTAACAACCCTGAATGACTCACACTTCCTCAATCTCTTAGCAGCCACAGGTAACTGGGCAAAACTCCACCAGAGCCTCTTTTTTCAGCCTCCTCTCCAGACTCCACATCAGGTATCCACTGTAAATGGATGTATTTGCACTGAAGATACTACTCCACCTATGTCCCTGTTCATACCAAGGATAGTTTTTACTCTTCTTCACCTGGCAAACCCTACTCATCCTTCAAGGCTCAGAGAATAAACTGGTTTTTTTTTTCCCCCTCTTCCTCCCTCCTCCTTTCACCTTCTGCCCTTTCCTCTCTGAATGGCCCTTCCCTCTCTCTGCAAATCTGTTCCTCTTCTCTATGTGCACTGCCTGTGGTCACCAGCAGCCTCTGTTCCCTAGTGTTTCTATCCATCATTCTATGTCACATTTTAGCTCCAGGGTCCTCAAGCTGTGAAGAAAAACAAAATCTAACTGGTGACTGGCCAGTCAATGTGTTGAAGATCCTTGGGTCAGGAGTCCACTCATGGTTTAGTCAAAGTCCTGAGCACAGGGGCAAACTATTTCCCACTTTAGGAAAGGCAATTCCCACCTAAGGGAGTTAAGTAAGCAAGACCCAGAACACCTATCTGTTTCTGAAATTCCTCTTACAGACTAATTTCATCTTAAGGACAAGCATCTAGATGTTACTTTTTGATCATCTTTCTCTTCCAGCAAATAGCATAACCCCTGGCATGTAATACCCTCTGTATTTGCTTGGATACTCTTGGTTGAAATGACAAAACATTCAACACAAACCAGTTTATATTAATATCAAAGGTAACTCAATGGCTCATACACTTGGAAGTCCAGAGTTAAGGCAGGCTTCAGGGTCAGTTGGTCTAGGGCCCACTGATAGTTGTAGGGGCCCAGATTTTTTTCTAGTTCTCCATTCTTCTATTCACAGCACTCAATAGCAGTCATAGAATAGCTGCCAGGACAATTAGGAATAAATATTTCCTGTTGATATCCATCAGGAAACTACTTACATCTGCAGAACTCCAAGCAGGAGTCACCATGATTAGAATGCTTAGGTCATGTGTCTTTGGGAAGAGGAAATGGTATGAAGCTACAATGTCTAATACAGTAGCCACGAATAATACGTAGCTATTTGAAATAAAATTAATTTAAAAAATAATAATAAAATAAAATAAAATTAATCAAAATCAAATACAATTAAAAACTCAGTTTCTCAGTCTGACACTAGCCACAAGTCAAATGCCCAACAACAACTGTGGCTAGTGCCTGCAGTATTGGACAGCATGGATTAGAACATTTCCAATTCTGCAGAAAGTTCAATTGGCTTATGGTAAGCAAGCACATCAAGCAACTGGTATAAGGCAATCAAGACTCAGCTTGGCAGCTGGGGTCAACTTCACCCAAAGTACAAGAAATCTGGGGAAGGAATAGATGAAAATCTGGGCACATATGGGAAAAGGAAAAAGGGAAATAGACATTAGGTGGGCAATAAACAATGCCCAACATATTCTTATAGGAAGAAATTCAATTGATCTGGTATTATTTGCTCTTTAAATAATATGATCCATATGTCAAAATTGTCTGTTGTTATTGTAAGTACAAGGTATTTTTCTTTTATGAACTCACTAACTTCCTGTGGGACACTGGACAAGCCAAGTAACTTCTCTGAGCCTCAGTTTCCTCGTCTGTAAAACAAAAGGAATGAACTAGATCAGTTGTTTCTAATCTTTTAATCACAGATTTTTTATAGCACATTTTTAAAAATTAATTTTTGCCCACTATCTCATACTCAGAAATATTTTTAGTAACTTAACTGCATTAGAAATTAATTTGCTATTCTGTTGTTGGGGTTTTTTAAATTAAAAACATATAACTGTTAATTAGAGCTTGCTTCTGATCAGTGAGAAAAGTCAATGTTACCATAGTGGGCTGGTATAATTGGTATCACAAGTGAAGTTGACCTCACAATCTTACTGAAAGCAAATTTACTATTTTAATTCAGTGCTATGAAATATTTATAAATAATCTGAAGTGCTCCACTGAAAGACCCTAGGGATAGACTATCACATGTCAAGAAGAGCACATGATCTTGTAGGCCCCACACAGGTCCAGAATTCTACAGCTGCTATAGCAATGTGACTATAAACAAACCCAGCCCTTGTCACTAGCATGAAGTGGCCCACCCTGAAAAGTACCAGAGAAAGGGATGAGTGGATGGACTGGGAAGAAAGATTCCAAGGAAGAGCAAGGGACAAGAAATAAAGAGAAAATGATACTACTGCAAAAAGTTGTTGGCTTTTCCTTTTCATTACCAGTAAGCCAAAGAAAAGTAGATAATAATCCAGGGAGCCTGGTATAAAGCTAGAAGTGGACAGCAAGCAAGAGAATCAGGAGCACCATACTGAAAAGGGTGCTGGAAGAGCCGTGGGAAGGTGATTCCAGGGACCTTCAAGTCTTCACTCATCTCCACTGAGGAGAAGGGCAGACAACATAATCACTGACATGTAAGAGTTATGGAAACTCCTATTTTCAGATAAAAATATGAACAAGGTTTATTATAGATTGTTTCCTTTTATTTAAATTTCTATTGCAATAATTTTGTGTTAAAAGGGCAAGAATGCTGACAGGCATGTCTATTCGAGGTACTGTAAGGGATACATTGGGGTAGAGTATAGTCTATAAAATAAATTACTTATAATGTTCTGAAATCCATGCCTTCTAGGCCTGGTGAGGTGTCAAAGAGAAACCAGGCACATAGGTAGAAATGATTCCAGGATACAAAATGGGAAGAGGAGGAAGTAAAAAGGACCAGCCTATGAAAGAATTGGGCAAGCTCCAGTTATATTTCAGTAAAGAACAGATGTAATTATTACTTCAAGATTTCCCATAATTCATCATGATTTTCTATTTTTTTATGATTTTCTGCTTTTATTAACCCTTCTAGTAACCATGTATTTCATAACAAAAAAAATCCTTTCAAAAACCCCACATTCCTTGAACAGCTAAACAGAGAATTACCACATGACCTAGCAATTCTACTCCTAGGTATATGTCCAAATGAATTAAAAACAGGGATACAGATACTTATGCACCAATGTTCATTTCAGCTTTATTCACTATTCAATGTCAAAAAGTGGAAACAACTCAAGTGTCTGTGGATGAACAAAATGTGGTACACACATAATGAAATATTATTCAGGCATAAAAAGGAATGACATGCTGATACAGACTACAACACAAAAGAACGTAAAAACGTGCTGAATAAAATAAGATAGACACAAAGGAGAAATATTGTATGATTTATGAAATACCTAGAATAGACAAATTTATAGAGAGGAAGTATAACAGTGGTTATCAGGGGCTGGGGTTGGTGAAATGAAAAGTTATAACTCAATAGTTCTCAAGTTCTCTTTAGCATGATGAAAAAGTTTTGGGATAGACAGTAGCAATGGTTACACAAAATCAAACAAATGTAATTAATGCAACTGAATTGTATACTTAAAAATGGTTAATATAGCACATTTTATGCCATATGTATTTTACCACACGAACACACAATTTTTTTTTTTTTAACACACAGGAGCTTCTGTTTATTAGAGATTCTAGGGCAGGGGACAGTTTGATAAACAATATTTATTGCTTTCAAGGAGGGGAATCCAAAATTAGAAGAGAATGGGAAGGCCTCACTCCTGTGCCAGTTTCTTTTAAAAAAGTCTTAGAGGAGTTCTTCAAGAAACTAGATGTCAATGACTCTTTAAATTACATTTCCAGCCCAAGCTTCCATATGAACTTCAACTTGCACGTCCAACTACACGTTAGATCACCTCAGATGTAACATGTCTAAAAGAAAGTTCTTAGAAATAAAGGATGAAAGTAGAAATTAGTTAAAATAAATAAAAACAGTAAAAATAAATTTCTATTAAAAATTACACAGGACAAGACGCCTGGGTGGCTCAGCAGTTTGGCGCCTGCCTTCGGCCCAGGGTGTGATCCTGGGGTCCCGGGATTGAGTCTCACATCAGGTTCCCTCATGGGGCCTGCTTCTCCCTCTGCCTATGTCTCTGCCTCTCTCTCTCTGTGGCTCTCATGAATAAATAAAATCTTTTTTAAAAAATTAGATAGGACACTAGCTAGTGAAATTTCAAAATGAGGGGATAATTGAAAGAGGTTATGGTAATAGATGCAGATAAAATTAAACACCTGAAAAGATTTTATACAACTCTATCCCAATATATCAGAATATGTGGTTAAAATATATGATTTTACTGGAAAACACAAATTATCAAAATCAATGCAAGAAGAGGAAAAAATCCCTACAGAAATCAATGATCATTAGAGCTGGAGAAATTTGCTGACTAAAAAACCCTAGCCCATGTTTCAAGGATGAGCTCTTTAAATGCTTCAATCATTGAGAAAATTTGATCATTCTCAATGTCTTAACTGCTCCAAAGCACCAAGAAAAAGGCTCCCCAATTCTTCCTACCAAGTTAGTAGAGCCTAATACCAAAATCACAAAAACAGCACAATAAAGAGAAACCACTGACCAATCTCACATTTTGCACAAAAATCCAAAACCCATAAATAAATTATTACCAAACAGAATTGAATCACATGTTAAAACATGTTATATACCATGACCAAATGAGGAGCATGGCCATATGAGGGATGCAAGAATTATTCAGTGTTTTATGTGGCCATGTAAATAAGCCAAAGGGAAAAACTATCCTGAAAGAAGTTCAAAAGGCACTTGAAAAAGAAAAAGTCAATATCCATCTCCAATAGAAACTTTCAGTAAAAAAAGAAAGAGGATACTTGGTTAACTTGGTCTCAAGCCAGCAACCAGCACTGTGCTTGAGGGTTTAATACTGAAAGCATTTCCATTAAAATCCAGAAGAAGGCAATCACCACTATTATGTAATACAGTTCTAAAAGCAATGGCCAGTGAAATTAGGTAATAAATAAGAAGCATAAAATTAGAAAGGAAGGTGCAAATTATTATTTGCAGATAAAACTAAAGTATAAAGTATAGCTACAAAATCAACTAAACAACCAACTAAAAATTATTAAAAATAGTAAGAGCACTCATTAAGGTTTCTAGTCAAAAAATAATCTAAAACAAACTCAAAAGGGTTTTTTAATATACCAATAATTACCTGGAGGAAAATGCTAGAAAAAATTTCTTTTCAACACCAAATAACACAAAGTACTCAAGCTTTTTCTATTAAGAAATGTGCAAGATAATGCTATACATAAACTATTAGGCATATTAGGAGCATCTAAGATTCTATAATTCGCAATATGAAAAGGCTGGATAAATTACGATGTACAAAGACCTGGTGACACTCAAAATAGCAAAACAAGGCACAAACTGTTCCCCCAAAAACATCCCACAGCTGAGAAAAAGGTTGAGGTGGTAGATTTTAGCCTGAATTATTTATAATTAGCACCTCACAGGACCAAAAAAGGGAAAAAATATCCTAATAGCTACTTAAAGCAAGGAACTAACTGTTGAATTTCCTAGCAGTAAAAAATAATTAAAACACACTAAAGTCTTGCTCAGCAACTATCAATTCCAACAGTTTAAACCAGTGGTTCTCCAAGTGTGGTTCAAGACCCTATCAGAGGTACCATAAGGTCAAGACTCTTCTCAAAATAATTCTAGGACATTATTTGTTCTTTTCACTCTCATTCTCTAATGAATGTAAAGTAGGGATCTGCAAACTAAGCTGGCCAGCAGGCCAAATCTACCATGTCCATTCATGTTGTGCCTCTGTGTGTGGCCCACAATACTGAAAATTACTGCATGGCCCTCCACAGAATACCTTTGCTAATCCCTGCTCTAATTGAATGTGTGCTTATACGTTGTGTTTTCTAGAATTTTCTAAGATTTAAAATAAAAACAAGTACAGTTTAGAGGTTAATTCTACTTTTTTTCTCAGTATTTTGACTGTGATTATATATATTATAACCTCATTAATACCCAATAGATCATTTTGAAATTTGAAATTTTCCTTAAATGTACACAGAAACACAACTGGAAATAAGTCACTTATTTTGCAATAATATTTTCAAGTTTTCTTAGTTTTAATTTTAAATACAGAAATGTTCATATATATAAGCCAAATGCACAAAAGCACTTGGAGTCTTCTATAATTTTTTTTGATATTTGATTGAATGATTGATTGATTGATTGAATAGAAAGAGTGAGAGCCAGAGAGCGTGCACACTTGGATAAGAGCACAAGCAGGGGAGGGGGGATAGCAGAGGGAGAAGGAGAAGAAGGAGCAGAATCCCCACTGAGCAGGGAGCCCAATGAAGCTGGGCCCAATCCCAAGACCCTGGGATCATGACCTCAGCCTAAGGCAGAAGTTTAACCGACTGTGTCACCCAGGCGCCTCTGGAGCCTTCAATAATTTTTATGAGTGTAGAGGAGTCCTGAGACCAAATAACTTAAGAATCACTGGTTTTACATAAGGTAATTTGCTTCTGTACAATTTACAATGATAATTTGTTTGAATTTCCACAAGAATGTTTAATATTCTTGGTGATATCACTCATACAGGAAAAGAAAATAAGTTGCTAATAAAGGAAAAAGGGTTGCTTTAAAGTTCAAAAACATTACACATCACAAAATAGAAGCTGAAAAGCACCCAATTTCATGTCCACAGTAAGGATGAACCACAAAATCTTCTAAATAGGCTGCAATCATGTGTTTTATGCTCTGTAGTGTTTCTCTCACATCACACTTGCTAAAGCACAGAAAGTCTATGGTAAAGAGTAGACTTGTAGGATGTGGGGGGTTGATCGAACATTTTCTTTCTGTAGCTCACATACTCCAAAGGACAGTACACGATGAGAACAAGGCAGTAGCCTAGAGATTCTAGAGCTTCTGTGCTCAGTGAGCAATATAGCAGAGATGCATACAAATACTTTAATGAAAACTCAAAACAGAAATTATCTGATACACAGACAATAGCACAGGCTTGCTGTACCGTAAGGCAAGTAATTCATATAAATTACTGTAATCAGCATTAACCTTCTCACAGCCAAACAAAGCAGCTCTGGGGTCAGTTGTATGAAAAAGAAGGGGTAGAGGAAGAGGAGCAGTAGGCAGGGAGGTGCCTCCTAAAGAGCTCCACAGGCACTAAGGACAGAGGGATACTGAAGATGCCCGGCACTTGGCAGGCTCTTGGTGAAAATATTTTAGACTGAGGAGTGCATACACGCACCCTCCTTTCACCTTTGTCATGCCTGAGCTCAGCAGAGCATCGGGGGCATCATAATCACTCCATAAATGCTGAGTAGATGAATAAACAAGTGGTAAAGGTAAGTGGCAAAGGCTGTGACGGTTTTGAGACAGAGCAGCCTCCAATGGAAGAACCTCCAAAACCATTCCTGTCCATGACTCATTACAACCTCTCTGACTAAATCCGTAATATTATCAAAAATATATTTCATCATAGAACTTTTTAGCTAGACGGAACTTCTGGCATAATTTTGCCCAACTCCCTTATTTCAGAAGTAGAGTGGAGACTCCAACCTTGCTCATCTTACTCCCAAGTCCACTGCGCTTTCCACTGTCCCAGGCTACCACTAATTGAACACCTGCTCCATGCCAGGCCAAAGAGACAGAGTACGAAATATTCTGAAGATAAGTTATACAAGAAAAAGGCTCATAAATTTACTTTATTTTTAAAACCTTTTTTAAATTTTATTTATTCATTTGAGAGAGAAAGAAAGGATGACAGGGAAAAAGGGCAGAGGGAGAGGGAAGCAGATTCCCTGGTGAGCAGGGAGCCTGACAAGGGACTCGATCCCAGGACCTTGAGATGATGACCTGAGCCGAAATCAGAAGCTTAACTGACTGAGCCAGCCAGGTGCCCCAAGTAAATTTAATATCAAGTGGGAACCAAATTTTACAGATCATAATGGGAAAAATTAACTTTGTTTTATAAAAATAAAAACTTATGTTACAAATTTTGGGTTTTCAATGCAAGCATATACTATGTAGAACAAAGACTAGAACAAGAAGATTTTTACATTCTTTTTAAAAATTATATGCTAGTATGGTATGGTCTCATTCTGTTTTACTTTTTTACTACATTCATAAAAACAGTAATTTTTGCAAAAATATTTAAAAGCTTCATTGAAGATGTTTCTTACTGACACCTTGAGCAATACACTGGTATTTTTAATGGGAAATAAAATTGTAATTCTTTAAATAAAATTAATTGGTAGGAAAAATACCCAACTGAAAACAGATCTAACTATGTTAGTTTTTAAAAATGAGCAGTAATTACTTCATGCTCTAGAATACTGTAGAGTCAAAGCCAAAGGAAGACCAACACTAGCTCTTCAACTACACACTTGGGCTATAGAACATGATAATTCTTCTCTTTCAATATTGCATGGGTAATTTTTGCCCATTTTTTAAAACAGATTTTTAAATCTGCTAAAAAGTTGAGAGAGTAATATTAAAAATACCCATTAAGTCACTGTTAACAATTTGCTCAATATCTGCTTTCTCCCCCAAGCGATGCATACATGTGCACAGAGTTTTGTTTTGTTTTTCTGACCCATTTAAAAGTGAAAGACACCAAGATACTTTACCCAAAGCACTTCAACCAGTAATTCCCTAAGAGTAAGGATATTCTCTTATATATCTTCAATATCATTACTATACATAAGAAAATTAACAGTAATTCCAAAATGTCATCTAATTTATAGTCTAAATTTAAATTTCCCCAATTTTGCGGTGCCTAGGTGGAGCAGTCGGTTAAGCATCCAATTCCTGGTTTCAGCTCAGGTTGTGATCTCAGGGTCATGGGACTGAGCACCACATCAGGCTCCAAGCTCAGCATGGCTGAGCGGCCTGAGATTCTCTCTCTCTGCCTCTCCTTCTCAGGCTTACTCTCTCTCCAAAATAAATAAATATTTTAAATATTTTAAATAAATAAATAATAAATAAATAAATAAATTTCCCCAACTGTTATTATATTATTCCTCTAAGACAGGATCTATCAACATTCACACATTATTTTTGGTTATGTTTCATTTGGTCCCTCTTCTAAGAGAGTTCCCCTTGTTTTTTCTTCACAACATTAACTTTTTTGAAGGGTTCAGGCTAGTTATCATACAGATTGTTCCACATATTGAATTTATCTTACTATTTTTCCCATGGTGTCATTTAACCTGTTTCATGGTCCCCTATATTTCTGATATACAGGGCCAGAAGCTTTGTTCATTCCAGTGAAACATTTTTGACATGAATATTTCACAGATGATATTGTGACAATACATCCCATCAGAAGGCACAAAATCTCAAGTCATTACACTATTGGTGATGTGAAGCCTCACCACCTGGTTCAAGTAGTGACCACCAAGTCTGTCTACTATAAAGGGACGTTTTGCCCAGTGTAATTAAGTAGTAAGTCAACTGTGCAAGATACCTTGAGTTCATGTAAATATCTTAGTCTCCAACAGCCTTTCACCCAATGGCTTTAATACCTACTGATGATTCTTGATCAAATCAAATTATACACTGAGAGTTGAACCACCATAAAATGCTTAACCTCTACAATGTGTGTTGGTAGGTATGAGGAGAGATATATAACATAATGGTTAAGAAGACAAGTCTAGAACTATTCAATTCTGGCTACATAGTAGAATCCTTGGATCTCTGGAGAGCTTTTTAAAAATACCAGATCAACTAGAATCAGAATGTCTGGGGTGGTATCCAGGCATAGATATTTTTAAAAAGCTATCATGGGATTCTTTTAAAGTGTATTTACCAACTGTGTATCATTTCTGTGCTTTGGAAATAAAAAGCTAAAAGTAACTCTGAGATAAATATTACTAATATTCCTGAAGTAGATACTAGATATTTTGTAAGAATTAAATAACTAAACATAATGAGGATTAAGCTAAGTATTCAATTCAAGAAGTTGGAAAAGTGACAAAAAAGCAAACCCTCAAAATAAGAAATCTAGTACCAATTGTGTACAGAACACATCAACAATAAACAGAGAAAAAAAAAAAAAACACAACCAAAACACACGTTCCCTGAAAAGATTAAGATAGATCTTTGAGTCTGAACTGCTTAGGTCCACTTACATGTGGATTTTTTCAATAAATACAGTATAGTAATGTAAATGTATTTCCTCTTCTTCATGATTTTCTCATTAACATTTTCTTTTCTCTAGCTTTATTTTAGAGTATATAATATATACAACATACAAAAGATGTATTAACTGCTTATGTTATCAGTAAAGCTTCCAGTCAACAGTAGGCTATCAGTAATAATTGTGGGGTTTTTTTCTTTAAGATTTATTCCTTTATTTTAAAGACAGAGAGCACAAGTGGGAGGGGCAAAGGTAGAGGGAGAGAGAATCTCCAGCAGACTTTGTGCTGAGCATGGAGCCTGACGCAGGGCTCGATCCCACAACCGTGAAATCATGACCTGAGCTGAAACCAAGGGTCAGACCCTTAACTGACTGTGCCACCCAGGCACCTCAACAACAGGCTATTGATAGTTGAGTTTTGAGGGAGTCAAAAGTTGTATGTGGATTTTTTACTACAAGGGAGTTGAATGCCCCAACCCCCATTTGTTGTTCAAGGGTCAGCTGTACTTAGGCCCTACCACACAGTAAATGCTCAGTAAGTATCAGTGATTATTATGCATAAATACAATATGTGTATACATGTATACAAAAATATATCTAGGTATATTCTAATAAACACATATATGCACCTAACAATAGAACTTCAAAATATACCAAACCATAATTTAGTTACAGAAGAAATCACAAAGGAAATTAAACACTTACAACTAATAATAAAAATACTTTACCTCAAAATCTATGGACTACAGCTAAAGAAGTATTTGGGGGGAAATATACAGCTTTGAAAACATTTTAAAGAAAACAAGAAAGACTAAAAGTAATAAGCTAAGTATTCAAGAAGTTGGGAAAGGGGCAAAAAAGCAAACCCTTAAAATAAGGAATCAAGTATCAATGATATACAGAACATCACCAACAATAAACAGAGAAAAAAAAAAACACAACCAAAACACACGTTCCCTGAAAAGATTAAGATAGATCTTTGACAAGCAAGAGCTACCAAGAAAAAAGGGAGAAGATTCAAATAATCAAAATATAGGATGAAATGAGAGGCTAAAGTACAGACAAAAGATTTCTTAAGTAATTAAAAAAATATTAAAGAGTATCAGGATTATCTATAGGCTAATAAATTTGAATGGATAAATTCCTATTAAATTATGCCAAACTTGCACGAAAAGAGAGAACTGGAACAGAACTTATGTATTGAGTCCCACATAAGGCTCCCTGTGAGCACAGTGCCTGCTTGAGATTCTCTCTCCCTCTGGCCCTCTTCCTACTCATGCACTCTCTTGCTCTCTCGCTCTCCCTAAAACGAATAAATAAATCTTTAAAAAAAAAAAAAAAGGCTATACTTGAGATTCATCCTAGGATAATGCAAGGCTATCCTTGAATTCTTAGGATGGTTCAACACCACAAATAGATTTAGAGAGAAACCAGAATAAGATAATAATCTCAATCAAAAAAGAATACACATTATAAGTTAAGCAAAAGGCAAAACTGTTTGACTTTTTTTAGTACATTCATAAAACAATAATTTTTGCAAAAAATATTTAAAGGCTTCATTGAAGATGTTTCTTACTGACACCTTGAGCAAGGAGAAGTAGGGTCCCTGCAGGGAGCCTGATGTGGGACTCGATGCCAGGACCCCAGGATCACGACCTGAGCCAAAGGCAGACGCTCAACCACTATGCCACCCAGACGCCTCAGCTTTGCATTTTTGAAAATGAGATTTCAAAACACTGTCCGAAAACTGTGGTTGATAGAAAATTACTATATATCTAATGTTTAATATAATTTCTGAAACAAACATAACTGTCTTCTAGGTGTACTGATCATCATTTAGGGAAGATATGATCGCAGAAATCTGGAAACAGAAGATATTTAGTTCAGAAAGAATGGTTAGGAGAAAGAGTTCTTGGGATTTAAATAACCTAGAAGAATACCAAGAGAATAATCATACAGGTCTGCTTTTCTTAGCCAAAGGGAAATACAGGTACTTTTCATCCAAGGGAAAAGAACTGAAACACAGGCAATGGGCAGGCCTGTCAGAGAAGGAGACTGACCTTAAGTGAGAAAAAAAGTCTCATCCTGACTCTGAGGCTGACCTGGGCAGGCCCTAGAAGAAGCAATTAGATTCAAATCTCAGATGAGATCAAGGATTCCATGCAGATTCTTCCTTCAGAAAAGAGGTGGAGGTGGCCAGGAGATAGAAGGGAGAAATGAAAGGATCAGCGACTCCACATTATCAGGGTACTGGTGGAGGCCTGTCTCCAGACCAGAAAACTGAACAAGATCTCTGGCAGACCCAGCTGGGACAAGACTGCTCTTAAAATTCCTGACGATGAAAGAGGCAGAGCTACATATAGCACCACTTGGCCATCGTGATTTTTCTCCTTCGGAGTTTGCTAACCAGGCAACTATTACCCAAATATCTGATACCAGAGAAAATTTATTTGGGTTGTCCCCAGGCTCCACCCAGTTGGCAGATTTCTGTGTTGACAATGACACTGCTGCCTGGACTGTGGTAAAAGCTTAGCCTTGGAAACCTATGGGACTAGACCTACAAGAGGGGACCAGTCTTTGGCCCATTCTCTCCTAGGGGCTGAGGATGATACAGATCCACACTGTATTCCTAGAAGAAACTACTGGGTCGGACTGAGGTACCCAGAGAAACTTTTCATGCAACAATAGGCACAGGATGCAGATCCTGGGGTGATTCGTCACTTACCAGAGAAATGTAGCTATGGAAGAGACAGGAATGTTTCCCGGGCAAACACGGATATACAATGTGTACATGTGCAATAGGTAACATTTGCTTTAGGTAAAACATGATATTAAAACAAAAATAAATAAATAAACACTTTGGAACACGGGTGTGAACAAGGATTAATAACCATTTGCAATGATGACACACAGCAAAGAACCTTTCTAGAAGTCTTAGGAAAAGTTTACGATATTCTTAAGGTTATGGTTTGTTTCAATAACAAATTTTAAAACCTTAAATGGTGCAAAAGTACCAACATCCTAACTGTAACCAGATTTTATATCACCCGGAGAAGAGAAGCGGATTGAAATATCCTAAAAACATCATGATTTTTAAAAGAGCAAATTGCAATTTTCCTAAATATCAAGAGGGCAAGAAATGAGAAACAGCAATGTGGTTTCACAAACTCTCTATTTAAAGGCTAACAGGGAAGAGAAATTTGTACCACATACTGAGGGAAGGATTAAGGCTGTTCCCTCTGTCAGTCCTAGTAAGGAAGGAATATAAACAACAGTAAGGCTGGAAGACCATAAAAAGAGTAAGGAAAAAACATGCATACACTGGACATGTAAAGGACTCAATGATATTTACTGGTAAGAGAGAAGGAGGAGAATTATAACAGAGGACAAATCAAAAACAGGTCTGGCATCAGAATTTCCCAAACAAAGAGAAAAGTAGATTATTAGTATCCACTCTGGTATCAATTCTGTCATCACTCCCATCCATCAATATTTCCTTGACCTTGTATTGGTACCAACCACTAACAAGAAATCAGGGAATCTTATCCCTTCAACTGTGGAGCCTAAGGGGGCTCAGAGAGGCTCCTGAGGTCTGGCCAAGTTCAAACACCAAAGCTAGGTCTCCAGGAAGTAGTTTTGGGCCAAATACTAAATAAGTTTTAAAGCACTCCTTTGCCTGACTTTGTCGTGCAAGTATCTCTCTCCCTTGGTGATCTTGTTGATGGAGGATTTGGCTATATAGGGTCTTGGTTATTTCCCTCTCTTCTCACAGAGAAGGTATGACTCACAATACTGATGCCATGAAAATATAAATGCACTCTCAGAAGAGGGCCACAGTACCCAACTTTTTTTTTTTTTTTTAAACTTATGATAGTCACACAGAGAGAGAGAGGGGAGCACAGACATAGGCAGAGGAAGAAGCAGGCTCCATGCGCCGGGAGCCCGATGTGGGATTCAATCCTGGGTCTCCAGGATCGCGCCCTGGGCCAAAGGCAGGCGCCAAACCGCTGCGCCACCTAGGGATCCCAAGAATGTACCCAACTATTTTTAAAGAAGAAAGAGAATACATCAGAAGAATGAAATTTCAAGGAATAACATCCAACTGAAATTGCCCAGGCCTGAACAGTGAAATCACTATTTAACTAAGCAGACCACAAAACAAAAGGAACCTGGGTGCCTCAGGTCAGCATACCCAGTGGGCCACTGACGAAGCAGTAGTTTCTTCATTCAAAGAGAATTTCACATTTGGTAAGTCCTTCTGAATTAGTAGTAGCTGGCATCAAAAAGTGACATGTTTTCAGAAAATACTCGCCACCCCAGGTCACTACTTCATCAGCAGTGAAGAAACAGGGTGATCCTTATGTAGTCACTTCCTGAAATCACCTCCAGCTTACTTCAGAATGCCAATGAGGCATGCCCACCAGTCCCTATCACAGTGTGTCCACAGAACATCCTCTTTTAGTAATCTGGCATTTCTTCTAACCTTTCAAGGGCACAGTGCCAGAAACTTCTTCCTGATTAAAAAAAGCTCATAATATAATTGGTCTTGCTAGGTCAATTGTTTCCCTGTCAGAGTATAGAGAAAACTCAACTTGGCTAGAAAATATACTCCCTGCACTTAAAACTTCTTAGCAATCTATACACTAAAATATTCCAATTTTCACTACTACTCTCCCTTTAGTTTCCCTGAGTGTGGTCAGCTAGGGCCCTTGGTCATAGCTCCTTGTCTATGTGTTCGCACCTGCTTTCTTCTGCATCCAGAAGACACATGGCTTAAAATTTAATCAGAGACAGCAATACTGGATTTTTTTTTCAAGGTTTAGAATCAAAATACTTTGTAAAGATAATCTACTTATCAAATTTAAGGTGACCCATTCCTACCACCAATGATGAAAACACTTTTAAAATGTACTGAATTAAAGCAAAATTCAGGGTAAAATGAAGTGCTTTTTCGGATTTGAAAGATCAGTTTAATTCTGTTCCTATCAGCTATAGGGGTGGATGGGGCTCATCACAGAAAACTTCAAGGTTAGCTATCAACATAACTTAAGACCTATTAGGGAAGAAAAAAAAAAGACCTATTAGGGAAGGACAACAGTACCCACTGGCCACAGGAGCCAACAGCAGTATCTCCAGTCCCTCCTCACAGCCAGCAGCCGGAAGTGGTCAAAGGTCCCCCTTTTCTAATAGCTGCCATTATTAGAAATTGGGAAGGTCCCAACTGCACTGTGCAATTAGGTCTGTAGGAAAGAATCCCAATCCTAAAATAATCAGGTTAGTAAAATAAAATGTCAGACAGCAATCCAGTACTCACCTTTGTCATGAACACAAACTGAGAGTTTCTTGACACCATCAACCAGAACATTCTGTGTGCTGCTATGTCCATCTTCTGAGTCACTGTCATCAAACTGAGCCTCTATAATGACATCAGGACTGTCATTATAGCCTTTCATGGACTGCTGCGGGAGATGGCTTCCACAGAGCTCCTCAGGGAGATCTAATTCATAGGCACCTTCTGTTTCTTTGTCACTGCTCTCTGGTTTAATTACCTGAAGAAAATAGAAAAGTTCTGCTAAATCACTGGAGGGGAGAACAGGAAATAACAGATTTTTCTTTTTTTGTTTTTCTTTCCTAAGGGAAAAATGCACATTCAGAAGCTCACAGCAATGGTCACTCACCATGTAGCTTGAAAAAGAATATTTATTCTCCAGGTGCATAGGCTACTTTATGGAGATGATCAATCCAACAGTGCCAGGGTGGCCCTCAGCTCCTCAAGATGCCCAGGATGAATGACATATCTACTCCCCATTTTTCTGATGTGCATTTTCATCCACTTTCCCCCAGAGGACCTGAATACCACAAGTACTAAGCTGCTTCATAAGGGTACATCACACGGATCAGTGAATATGTTCAGATAAAAGAACTCAGCATAGTATGTTACTGCACTCCAAATGAAACCACAGAATATGATGAAACAGAAAAAAAAGTGTAAATAAGAGTTTATAAATGTTCTCAGAAAGAATAAAAGCCCTTAATTCTCCATTTTGAGGCTTGAAATCAGTATAGAAAGCATACAATTGATGGATATTTATACTAGCACTAAGAATGAAGCATTACATAATTTGACAAATATTTTCAAACAGAAGAGTCTAGACACTAATGGACTTAATGAGTTTGTCACATAACAGTCAAATGTCAGTATTCTCATTTCTATGGCATTTGATTTCTGTGGATTTCTGTAGCAGTTTCTCTATGTGTTAATACTTTATAGGTCTAATATTTTTCTGAGTTGAACCCTGAAGTTTCGAAATAGATGCCCGCCTTCAACAAGCCAGATTACCATTAAAATTAGACCACACAAGGATCCTTTAATAAGGGATCTTTATCTGAAACAAGGCAGAAAAAGCTACCGAAAGAAATCTTTTCCAAAACATTTTCATGTCACAGATTCCAATAAACATAACCAACCCCAGACAATGAATATTATAGTCACCCAGAAAATCAAAGTAAAATATTAAAAAGGTATTCTAAAGATTCTAGGAATATATTCCCAAGTTTTTAAAAAAGTGACTTCATGAAAATGTGGTAATAGAAAAACTTGTAAACAGTTAATTTTTCAGAGTAAAGTTAATAACATTTAATAAAATTTTTTGAAAACTTGATTTCCAATTTCAGAATAATTTTTGTGAAATTTTCTTTCAGCTCTTGCCATGTTTTGAATCTTGTCACATTCATTCATTCATTCATTTTTTCATTCTTTTATCACTCATTCATTTGTCCATTATCTCATTATGAGAAGTTTGAAGTTTCCTTTTCTTTGATAGTAAGAAAGAAATTTCAATGGTCTAGGCCAGAAATCTCCAGAAAGATTTCCTCAGGCCCCTTCCTGCATGAGAGCACAAGAGGGAAGCCACAGTAGGTCTTTTAATTAATATACAATCATAAAACCCAGCTCTCTTCTGTATACTTCTGCCTAGTTACAGAAGTTTGGTTTTCATACCTGACCCAGAGGAGATCATTCAAAAACAGAGATTTCACTGACAAGTTAGAGAAGGAAAATAATTCGACACCACTCAAATCAGCAAACCTAGTCAATGTCCTTAAATGTGCCTGGCAAATTTAGTAACATTTAGGAAGATCTGCTCCGATCATCCTCAAAGAATGAACACACCTTGGGCATTGTCAGAATAGCCCAAAGCAGGGGTGCCTGGGTGGCTCAGTTGGTCAGGTGTCTGACTTTGGATCAGGTCTTGACCTTAGGGTCCTGGGATTGAGCCCTAAGTCAGGCTCCTCAATCAGTGGACAGTTTGCCTGTCCCTCTCCCTCTGCCCCTCCCCCTGCCTGTGGTTTCTTTCAAATAAATAAGTAAAACCTTTATAAAAAAAAAATAGCCCATAGCACAGGCAGGAGGTGTGTCTAAAGCATGGAGGCTCCGACAGGATCACTGCTCTGTTGTTTTTTTCTACATCATTCCCACACACAATTTTTCTGAGAGAGAAGAGGTGGGACCAGAGCTGAAGGAGAATGCCTGCTGTTCGACAATTAGACTCACAGGTAATACCACTAATGGTTTCACAAAAGATTTGGTTCCCACATGCCATGCAGAAAATCTTACAAGGGGAATCAAAATTCTGACACTATCAAATTTAAATGCTCAACTATCCTACAGTGAAAAGTAGTCTTTCTCCATATGCATGTTTATGTATGCATAAAATATAATAAGAATTCTGGAATCATTATGATTCTGCTACTTATTAAAAATTATGCTATGGCTCACATATTAAAAGTTTGAATAAAAGTCACTGGGAAGAGGAGAACAGAGAAAAGCAATAACCAGATTATGCCAAGCCTAATTGTATAGCACATTTTAAGCCAGCCCAGTTCTGACTTTATGATAATCTACATGGCTTAGATTAGTTACACTCCAGAATTAGTATTTTTGGCACTAAATTCACTTTTGACTTACTAAATGAAAAAATGTTGTAAGGAAGCAGGACTTGGTGAATAAACCAAGCCATTCAAAATTGTGGAATCAAAATATAATTGGAGCACCTGGGTGGCTCAGTCAGTTAAGCTTCGGGCTCTTGATTTCAGCTCAGGTCATGATCTCAGGGTCATGAGATCAAGCCCCATGCCTCTGGGCCTGGAGCCTGCTTAAGATTCTATCTCTCCCTGTCCCTCTGCTGCTCCCCACTCCTTCTCTAAAAAATATAAATAAAAATAATTATATAAATTAATATGTTGCATTTAAAAAGTATGTTCATTCTGTTTTGTTATACCAGTACACACAAGAACAGAAATATGTTCTGAGAAAAAAAAGGTCACCGTAAGACCACCCAATACAAAAGACACCCTAAAACTACTCCACACACTGGTTAAGAGTGAGGGTTGCAGGACCCTTAGAGAAATGGCTAATTCAAGGCTGGAGTGCGGCATAGATAAGAGGAACCTGAAACATCTTAGCATACCAGGAAAACAAGAAAGCTATCAAAGGCTACTAGGGTCTTATGAAAAAACTCAGGAATCACCATGAAAAAAAGCTCTCTCTGGTCATCCTTAGAAAATTCCAAGCATTTACTCTACCTTTCCTGTACAAATTGTACCTCGGGCTAACCAAACAGTTGATGAGATAAAGTTCATCTTTACTGAAGAGTTTCGCTAATTGAAAAGGAAGGAAAGAATTTTGCTATCACCATTTTGCCATCTCTGTTGAAATAATGGATTCAGGAAATGATCATTAGTGGTTGCTAAAACCAACTAATTCATAACCTAATGGGGATGGAGTTTTATAATAAATGGATCAGAGCGGCAATACCTATACCCGCTGATCAACATAAATATCTTAAAAAGAGAAAGAACCATGGTGCTTCCCGAGGACTAGAACAGTAAGGACACAACACCATCCATGAAGTACTTTTCCCCCAGATTGAACGTGAATCTAGTTTGAAACAAGGATGAGAGGAGGAAAAAAAAAAAAAAAAAGGATGAGAGAAGCATGTTATTTTTTTTTTTTTAATTTTTATTTATTTATGATAGTCACACACAGAGAGAGCGAGAGAGGCAGAGACACAGGCAGAGGGAGAAGCAGGCTCCATACACCGGGAGCCTGACGTGGGATTCGATCCCAGGTCTCCAGGATCGCACCCCGGGCCAAAGGCAGGCGCTAAACCGCTGCGCCACCCAGGGATCCCGAGAGGAGCATGTTAAACAACACTAGGGAGAGGACCTCACTCCCCAGGTGATTTCATTCAGTCTCATGGTTTTAAATCTCTCTATATCCTATTAACTCCCCAAATTAGGGATCCCTGGGTGGCGCAGCGGTTTAGCGCCTGCCTTTAGCCCAGGGTGCGATCCTGGAGACCCGGGATCGAATCCCACATCGGGCTCCCGGTGCATGGAGCCTGCTTCTCCCTCTGCCTATGTCTCTGCCTCTCTCTCTCTCTCTCTCTCTCTCTGTGTGTGACTATCATAAATAAAAAAATTAAAAAAAAAAAAAACTCCCCAAATTAAACACCGGGCATCAATCATTCCCTGAATACCAGACTTCTATCCAACTACCTCCTTTTACATCTTCGTCTGGATGTCAGTTGGCCTCTTGAACAAGAGAACTCTTGTTTTCCACTAGAACCCACTCTTCTCTCAGCATCGGCTTTCTCAGCAGACAGCACCAAACTACATCTTCCTCTCATGCCCCATATCCAATCCATCAGAAAGCCCGCTGGCCTTTCCTTCAAATATTTCTTCTTGCCATTTGCACTGTGACTGCACAAGCAACCTTTATCTCCTTGGACCAAATCAGCTAGAGTGATCTTTTAGAGATAAATCAGACCATGTCATTCTCCCAATGGCTTCCCAACACCACTCCATCGCCATGCCACAAGGCCTTGTCAAACCAGGCCCATATTATAGTTCTATTCTCATTTTCTGTAACTTCTTCCTTCGCAAGTTATACCCAATCTTCAGATCTTCTTGTTATTCCTAGAATACTAAAACCTTCAATCCTAAAGTCCTTGTATTGCTATTCCCCTCAATTTGGAAAACTCTATGCCCAGCTATTCTTAGGACTTGATCTCCTCATCTTCTTCAGGTCTCATTCCAAATACCCTTCTCTCAGAGAGAGAGGCCTTCCCTGATCACATTAACTGAAACAGCCCCACCTGGCTGTCATTATTCTATGTTCTTATTCTGCTTTATTTTTCTTCACTTTATTTATCCCTACCTGACCATATATTACAAACTTATGTATTTCTGTCTCCCAACTAGAATGTAGGTTTCATGAGCTCAGCAGCTGTTTTATTCACTGTTATATGCCAAGAATGCATTTAGTAGCCACTCAAATGTATGTTAAATGAATGAATACAGCAATGAATGAGGAAATAACTTGTTCAGAGTCTATCTTATCTGATAAATTGTAAACTCCATGAAATGAGTAAAGCTAGGCCTGACACAGTGTATACTCAATCTCATTTGAGTGAACAAAGAACCAGAGGTGGCACACTGCATCCAACATCTCCACATGTCTAAAATCCGTCTCTGAAGACCTCATCCAATTGGCTTGTATTTTCTATAACCCAGAGTCCACTGCACAATCTTCCCAGTTCCCCCCTATCCCCTACCACCTGCCCCAGGCAAAAGTAAAATCTCCCATTTTTAAAGTGCCAAAGCAATTTGTATGTACCTCTTCTATGGCACTTCACAATTTCTTCACTGTATTAGTGTTGTCTACGTATACAATTTACCTCATCTGTTAACACTGTATGCTCACCAGCTGTATCTTACGTCTCTTTGTATATTCTATAGCAAACTTGCATAATCAATGTAGGTGTTCCATATTCAATGAATAAACAGATGAATAAGTGGGCTTAAAAATGAAAAAATGAGTATAAAAGATGATCGGTATACAAAAGAACTTTCAGGACAGTTTCCAGACACATGCATACACAGGTTAGAAACTAGTAGTTCGATTTTCCTTAGATCTATAATGTAAGAGGCCTTCTTCTGTGAGATTGACCTTGAATATGTCGAAAATTCCAGTTCAGAAGTTCTCAACTTTGAAGTTTAGCAGATCCCTCTGAGAATCAGATGAAAGCTGTAAACCCTTCCTCCAAAGAAAAATGCATATCCACAAATAGAAAATATCCATAAGAAAGCACAAGAAAAAAGAGCAGGGCTCTGACGCTGAAGGCCACCAGCTCAGGTCAATCAGTACTTTGGAGCTCTGGGCTCAGAATGAAAGGATGGGGGCCTGAGGAAAATGATGTATTACTGACCTGTTAACTGAGGACTTTAAAAATTCCTCTGGCTTCCTCCACAGACCTGAGAGTGAGGCAGCTGACTGCACTTATTATTCCGAGTGCATGCTGCAACTGGGATTATCCTCCCTTGGAGGTTTAGTCTAGTCTCTGGAGGACAGGACAGAAACGGATTAGTGAGGGAAGCACATTGCTGGGTCACACAGAACTTTTTCACTCTCAGACTTGAGAGTGTTCCATGAACAGGATGGGATGAGCATCACAGAAACCCTGCTAATAAAAATAAGGAAAATATAGGCAGATATCAATTGGCGCATACAGATATTAAGTACAAGTGTCACTTGAAGCTATGAAAAATGCTCAAGAAATAATAGCACTCTACAATACTTAATAATTTTGATTCCCTTAAACCCTCCCTCCCAAACACAAATGCACATATACATACACACAGAAATGTTTGTCAGATATACCCTTCAGTTAGCTTTACCGAGGATAAGTCTGTCATCTGCCTACTGACTCTTTTTAGAATGTGAAATTGGGCAACAGAGTGGTGTGGCAATGTGATGAGAGAAAAAGATGATCCTCCTCAGCCATCAGGCTATAATCCTGACACTCCGGGGGATAGGGAGCAATAATAACCTCACCTCCTCAGCAGTACCAAGGAGGAACCCTGACAACCATCAGGATGAAATTAAGGGGAGCGATGACAAGCTTACTACTGAAAGGAATCAGGAGAAAGCTTAAGCCCAGAATCTTGAGTTCAGAGACACATGAGAGAGGAGACATACCTTTTGGAAAAGGAGGGTGGGTGTAGCATGACTTCTGTACTTTAAGAGAAATATAACCCCTGTGTTAGCAAAGTAATTGCAAAATGCTCTGTAGAATCCCCCTACTTTGAAGACAAGAATGTTTGCTGAATCAGAGATCCTATACAACTGTTTAAGTAGAAAATGGCTAAGGAAAAAGCTACTTGAAAAGCCTGGCAGAATTTTAGGAAATAATACATGAGAAAATATATAGGGAAATATATATAAAGCAAACGCAAAAAGCACTGCCATGAAAAATGATAAATTCAATTGCAGTAAAATAAATTTTTCCTTTTATCCTAGGATAATGCAAAAGAAATTTTAAAGATAAGCCATATATATGCTCATATCCAGAATGCATGAAAAAACTCCTACATATCAATGAAAGACACAATCCAACAGAAAAATGGGGGAAAGACTTAAGGGCACTTTATAAAACAGAAATGCCTGGGGCACCTGGGTGGCTCAGTGGTTGAGCATCTGCCTTTGGCTCAGGTCCTGGTCCCGGGGTCCTGAGATCAAGTCACACATCAGGCTCCCTATTGGGAGCCTGCTTCTCCCTCTGCCTGTGTCTCTGCCTCTCTCTCTCTCTCTCCCTCTCTCTCTCAGTATGTTACTCATGAATAAATAAATAAAATCTTTTTAAAAAGAAAAGAAATGTCTAGTAGCCAATAAAAATGTGGTGCTCTACTAATGAGGTGCTTGGCCTCATTAGTCATCAGATAAATGCAAATTAAAGCTACAATGAGATAACACTATAAACCTACAGAGGCAAAAACTAAAAATGTGGGCATACCAAATGTTAGCAAGAATGTACAACAATACACTGCTGGCCTGAATGTAAACTATCCAGTAAAATAGAAAATAGATCCATTTGATTCCTGTGCAGGCTTATTCCAACATGCTATCCTGCCTTCCTCAGATTTTGATAGGTGAACACATGAAAAAAGAGAAGATAAAACTGGAAAAGGACAGTTGTGCAAAACCAAGGAGATATAAGAAAATGCAAATTTTCCTTTAATAAAGGCAAGTAATGGTGACAATGTACAGTCAGAGAAAGAAGGATGAAGAAGCAGACATGAAGACCCCTGAAGGCCAATTTAATGAGTCTGGTCTTTACCATAAAGTTAATGAAGTAGGGAAGTAGGAAAAAAATGGTTAAAAGCAGGAACTCTAGTCAATACAACTGGGCTTGCATCACAGCTCTGCCACTTACTAGCTATACTACTTTGGGAAAGGTATTAAATCTCTTTGAATCTCAGTTTTATTATCTTTAAACTAAGGTAAGAGTATCCAGTATTATAAGGTTATGATGGAACTGAGAATTTATGAAAAGCTCTTTGCACAGGTATCTGGGGGTTAATATTTGTTTAAGGAAAAACAAATCTAGTCTTTAAACCCAGAAAGTTCAAGGTGGTGAGGAACATTCAACTGGTAGCTAGAAATGTAGATCTGGAGATGGGATGAGCATACTGGAAGGCAGAAAGATTAGGGAGCTAAACACAGTGGGAATGACCATTAAGCAAAGGTGTCCCAGGGCCAAGTGTCAAGAAAAGAGAAGCTGAGAATAGAGTCCTGAGTAAAGACTCCTTTAAAGAGGGTTCAACAAGGAATAGGAGTTAGTGAAGCAGAGAAAATTTAAATATAATTATGAATATGTTAAACACTAAGGCTTTTTATTGTGACTCTTCAAATTTGGGGTTTTTTTTTAAAGAAGGCTCTAAGCCCAGCATGGAGCCCAATGCCAGGCTTGAACTCATGACCCTGATATCAAGAGTCAAATGCTTACCTGACTTGAGCCACCCAGGTGCCCACCATTTCTCATAACTTGTTATGCACAATCTCCCCTGTGCAGTTCACATATTAACTGACTTAATCAACACAATGACCCCCCCCCCACAGTGATACATGGGAGAGTGATTATGTCTATCTCAAAGAGGAAAAAAATCAAGGTCTGACATGTTACAATCCCACAGCTCCTAAATGGCAGAGCTGTGACATATACACAGATCTAGGATTCTATATCCACTGCCCTTAGTCCTAGATGCTCTTAGGGGAGATTTCCTGCCAATAGATTCAGAGTGAGTTTTACACATATGGCTCCCACCACTAACATCCAATGCATGAAATGTCTCTAGGTATTTTGCAAGCCAGAAAATACTCAAAATTGAAAATCTAGCTCTTCAGTGAATGCTTCTCTGAGTAATCTCCCTCTCTTAAGAAATGTTCTATTTCTTTCCTTTCTTCCACTGCTAATTCCTTAACTTTTCTTTCACTACAAGATTATCTTTTTTTTAAATTTCATTTATTTATGAGAATACACAGAGAGGAGAGGGGGAGAGAGAGAGAGAGAGAGAGAGGCAGAGGGAGAAGCAGGCTCCACGCAGGGAGCCCGACATGGGAGTCCATCCCGGGTCTCCAGGATCACGCCCTGGGCTGAAGGCGGCGCTAAACCGCTGAGCCACCCGGGCTGCCCTACAAGATTATCTTGATCAGGCTATATTCCACTTAATTTTTTGCATATTTCACTCTTCCATCAGACAGTAAACCATGTCACATTCATTTTTTATATTCCCCAGAAGGATTCCAAAATGCTTGGCATTTAAAACACGCTCAATAAATATTGGTTTCCTTTACTTCCAAAGAGAATGAGAAAGACTTGAATCAATTATAAAAGAAGCATTCTAAAAGAAGTTACAAGAGATGAACAAAATAACTACTAAGCAGCAAGAGCCAGCTACATTCAGATGCTTCTGTACATGATACTGCATGATATCATACTGCCCTCTGTTAAGGCACTGTCTGGAAACCAGAGAAAAAGTCATGTTACTTTATCACAGGTAAAACTTATGGAAGACATTTAAATAAATGTACTTTTCTAAAATAATTCTAGGCCTTCATACCTAAATTACAATTTCAGTTTCAATATAAACTTAAACATAACCATAGACTTCATTCCCCAACTTGAAAACAACAGTTTTAGCAAGAAAAATCCCAAATGCCTGGAAGAAAAGAAAAAGAAAAGAAAAGAAAAGAAAAGAAAAGAAAAAAAGAAAAGAAAAGAAAAGAAAAGGAAAAGGAAAAAGAAAAGAAAAAGAAAAAGAAAAAGAAAGAAAAAGAAAAAGAAAAAGAAAAAGAAAAAGAAAAAGAAAAAGAAAAGAAAAAGAAAAAGAAAAAGAAAATGAAAAAGAAAAAAAGCCCAGACCCCAGCACAGCCTCCAGGGGTATTCCTGATTGCTGCAGAGTTGTAAAGTACCAATCCATCCCTCAGAAAGGTAAATTTATATCAACTGCAACTGATACCAGAATCAAGAACTAGTCACTTCACCAACTGATATTGATTAGATGTCTCTTTCCCTTCCTTTTAGAATTAATATAATGTATTTCAAAACTGATATGTAACAGAAAGAACTCCTGTAATGAAACAAGTCCAGTGGAATCCTAAACAAAAATGCCAAGTAACATTTTCATCATGCTGGCTTACCCAAACTCCAAGCATGATATATTTCATAATTTTCCTGTTTACTGATAAAGAAAAACCCTTACTTAAACATAAAAGCCATCTTTGAAAAGTGCTGTTACCTCTTATAAAAACAGCAAGTCCATATTAGCGCTGGAAAATTCTATTCCAAGCAAATAAATTCTATTACATTTCCCAGGAGTAGGAGGTTCTTATCAACTTGATATAACGGAGCTTTTCCCAAAGATTTACATATACCTATGTCTACAGGTACTTTCTGCTGAAAGGGCTGTTTACAAGTGTCAGCTAAAGGGTTTGGGTAAGGACATAAAGCCCTGCCTTTCTTAACTACCTGAGCCTCCCATTCAGAGTTAATGCATGTCATGAAGTCCACCTAGGAGATGCTTTTCATTTTTTGGCTCCTCTGGCTGGGCTTAAATGACAGCACTCACTTGCCACACATGTTTTAACAAACTTTCAAATCCCTTAATGGCACACTTGGGACACAGTATAATACACTGTTCAGGAAATACCTTGGAGCCAAGAAAAGCAATTGATATTTCCACAGGGAGCTCTTGACAAGGCTTGCCAATAAGCTTCTCTCATTATAAAGTATAACCATGCACATATCATTTTAAAGACATATTACAGACATTCTTAAAGGTATATGTATTATTGGGAACTTTGTTTGCCTAAAGTACTTCATTCAAAAGTATCTTTTTCAGTTAACAGGAACAGAACAAACTATTTCCATTCTACTGGTTACTCAGGCAAAAGATTCTTTATCTTTTTCAATCAATCAATTCCTTCCTCCCTTCTTCCCCTGCCCCTCACACACACTCTACCACCACCACCACCACCACCACCACCACCACCATCACTACCACATTCATTAGCTCATCATATCAACTCTATCTTCATTGCTACTTTGGCCACCATCCTAGTTCAGGCTCTATCATCTCTCACTTGAATATGGGTAATAGCTCATAAGAGGTCTCCCTGCTTCTACTCTCACCCTGTCTGTTCCCAATGGAAGTCCTATCGTGTCAAATTCTCTGCTCTAAACACTCCAAGGCTTTCCACTTCTATTAGAGTTAAAACTCAAATACTGACTGATACATAGGCCCTCCCTGACCCATACTTCTGTCCTATGATCCCTCTTCTACACCCATGACCTCATCTCCAGCTATTCTCTGCTTCAGCTCTTTCTAGTCCTTGAACATGACAGGAACATCTTTGCTCTTCCCCAAGATCTCCACAAGGATAGTTCCCTCATTTCTTTCCATTCTTACTCAAAATCACCTTCTCAAGGAGGTCCTCTTTGATTGCCCTATTTAAAATCTCAATCCCAGGGGTGCCTGGGTAGCACAGTTGGTTAAGCCTCTGACTCTTGGTTTCAGCTGAGGTCATGGTCTCATGGTCATAAGATTGAGCCTCATGTTCAGCCTCACAGTGTGGAGACTACTTGAGATTCTCTCTCCCTCTCCCTCTCCCCTTCCGCTCATGCTCTCTCTTTCTCTAAAGTAAATAAATAAATCTTTAAAAAATAAAATAAATAAAATCTAAACCCCAATCACCAAACGTGTATCTCTTCCTTATTTATTTTCCCCTTTATTACTAATCACTATTGAATATGCTATGTTAAACATGGTATTTTATTTATACCATTATGTCCTTCCCAGTGAAACACAAGTTCCACAAAGGCAAAGACTTGGCCTGTTTGCTCATTGTTATATTCCTAGCACTTAATATGGTACCTAATATAATGCCTCCTATATGATCCCATCGTAATGTGATATTATCACCTTAAACTCAAAATATCAAAAATCACCCTGGTCCTTCCCCTCAAAGCACTCCCCTTTCCTGTTCTTTTCTTTCCAACACCATTATCACTTTCTTCCAGCCTTGCAAACTCAAAACCTCACAACCACAACTGACCCTTTCCTACTGCTGAACATACTGCTTCACTAAATCCTTCACTTGTCTTTTTACAAGTGCTCTTATAGCTCTACAAATTCCCTGATATTCTCATGCTCCATCCTACAAATTAGCAGAAACAACCCGAAAAAATCTGATTAAATTACCTTCTTATTCAAAAATTTTCTATGGATTTCTCTTCCTTAGAGAAATTAATTCTCTGTTTTGGGGCTTACCATTGAAAGACCTTTTGAATGTCCACTGACCTTTTAGACCATTTGAATCTTACCTGCCAATCCCTTCCATTATATACCATTCACAGGCCACTGCAACTTCTTTCCTCACTTAGATTGCAACTCAAAAACAGGTTTCTAGCAACTTAGAACAGCAAGATCTGTCTCTCTCTCTTTTATTTATTGGTGACTGCAAAAAGGAAAACTAATACAACTCCCTTTAAAAATGGTTCAATTTTGTCTTAAATATTTCAAGAAAAAAAGGAAAAGGGGCTCTTGCAAAAATGATCTGTATCTGTCAAGGAGCAGATCAGGCTAATGCAGACCAGGCTCAGACTGCAGGAGAGGAAGTGAAAAAAGTCTGACCAGTCAAGGTTTAGGGTCTCTGGGCAGTCCGCTGCTCCTAAGAGATCACAGGACTCAAAACAGAATTATGGGTGTCCTGTGACATGTACTCTTACTCCTCTTCTGCATGGCCATCATCAGCAACTAACCAATCACAAGCTAACTCTGGTACAACCAAGCTTCTGGACCTAGTCACCAAGGAGAGGAAGAAGAAGCAGGTATGTTTCACCTTAAAGGAGACATAGTTTACAAAACATAGTAGAATCCAACTAGAGTGATCTTGCTAGTAAGGTATTAAATATTTTGATGCCAGACACGAGCAGAGAGATAGGAAATAGAATTTGGCAGAATGTCACACCAAGTTCTGAAGCTCAGACACAAATAAGGAAAAGTAGGGCAGGAAGGTAAATAAAAGCAAATATGGGTAAGTAGACCCCAGGGAAGAGTTCCCACAAAAGACAGAACTGGATTAAAGACCTTCCAAGAACAGAGTCCATGGAAGGAATAACCATTGAGATTTGGTGAAAGAATGTATACAAGTACATGTAACTCTATACAGTGACCGCTTTCTTCTCAATCTTAATCTTTACTGTATTTTTTACCAAAATCCCTAAAACAAATGTATTTGTAATGACTAATTTAGGTGCAAGAAACCAAAAAACAACTTGAATTGGCTTTTTAAAATTTTATTTATTTAGTCATTCATTCATTCATTCATTCATGAGAGACACAGAGAGAGAGAGAGAGAGAGAGAGAGAGGCAGAGATACAGGCAGACGGAGAAGCAGGTTCCACATAGGGAGCCCGACGTGGGACTCGATTCCAGGACCCGGGGATCACAACCTGGGCCGAAGGCAGATGCTCAACCACTGAGCCACCCAGGTGGCCCTGAATTGGCTCTTTTTAAGTAACTTACTAGTTTATATAATTGAGTCTACTGATCAGATTGTGAGGCTCACCTGGTATTTGTGCTCACATGCCCTCAATAGTAGCTCCATTACCAGGGCAGCCTCTTCCTCACAGTATAAAGAAGGATCCAGTAGCTTCAGAATTATATCCTATCTTCTTAGAGACCCCGGAGCGCAGGGGGGGGAAATCTTTTTTTAAGGATTTTATTTATTTATTTATTCATGAGAGACACAGAGAGAGAAGCAGGCTCCCCCCAGGGAGCCCGATGCGGGAGCCACCCAGGCATCCCAAGAAAGAAATTCTTACGTGGTGCTCTGCATATAAGTCCCAGGATTACTCTGCTGGGGTTGATTTGGGTTGCATGCCCATTCGTGAATCAATCACCAGGGCAAAGAGATGGACTAGACTGATATATCCCTGTATCTAAGGAATGTGACCAATTTTTCAACCCGAGTAAAAAACAAAGCCAAAGTCTCCTTAGAAATGCTCGAAGTATTGGTGCCTGGGTGGCTCAGTTAAGTGTCTGACTTAAGTGATAAGTGATATCAGTGATATCAGCTGAGTGATAGCAACTCAGGTCTTGATCTCAGTGTCATTAGTTTAAGCACCATGATTTAAGCAAAAACAGAAAGAGAAAGCAGCTCAAAGTAGGGCTCTTTTTTAAAGACAATTACCTGTATTTATTCACAGAAGCCTACTGATTTAATTTCCAACTGTTTCCCTGAATCAAAAATCATTCCCCTCTCAGAATTATAACAATTTTTGATATGAAATCAAAGCAGGGATATAACATCATGCAGGAAAGAAAATACCCCAAAAAGTTTAAACAATACAGTCAAGAATGTAAAGCACATGTCAAATAAAGTTTATTTGTATTTAAAATTTTTACATGTATAGACACAGCTGTAGTATCTGACCTCAGATTCCTTCACATCACACCAATCTCCAGCAAAATGGATTTCACATCTTTGAAATACCTCAATATCCTGAACCTCATTGAAAAATAAGCTCAATTTGCAGACCATTTCAGAAAACCATACAGTATACAATGAAAAATTTTCAGGACAAGGGTGATTCAGAACAGTAATGTAAGAGGTACAACCCAAGAGGCTAATGATGTTCCCTACAAACAATTTACTATTAGTAGATTAACCACAATCATCTAAAAAGTCAGCGAATGTCTGAACTACCACCTTCATATACTGATAATAAAAACTGAAACCACACTTCTCTGATTAGTGGTTGCTGGCACACTGTAAACTCTGTACCTACTGCTAGATTTTTAAAATAGATTTAAAGTATGGCCAACTCTGAAAATCAACTTGTATATGCAACTATCCTTCTTTAGCCTGAAGCCACAAAATGATCTAACTTTGAATACTATTTCTTGCCTTGAGGGCTCTGCTTACTGGGTAATACCTTCCCCCCAACATTGTATTTCATTTCTCCCTCCCTCTATTATAAACCTTTCTAATATCTGTATGCAGCATTCTCTAACATTTCCATTCTTTGAAAACAGTCTCATAAAACTAAAGTAGTATATTAACATCAATTTTTTTTTAAAAAAAAGGGGGTATTACAGGGGTCAAGAAGGAATATTCTGTTTTGGGGTTGTTTTTTTTTAGATTTTATTTATTTATTCATGAGAGACACAGAGAGAGAGAGGCAGAGACACAGGGAGGGAGAAGCAGGCTCCACGCAAGGAGCCTGACGTGGGACTCGATCCCAGGTCTCCAGGATCAGGCCCTGGGCTGAAGGCGGCGCTAAACCGCTGAGCCACCCGGCTGCCCATATTCTGTGTTAATAAACATTTTGCATTAGTAAAATATAGCAAATACTAATTATATTAGTAAACTATAATGTTTGTAAATGTATATGCACCTAATGAAAATGCCTCAAACAGGATAAAGCAAAAACTGACAAAGTAGAGAGAAATAAACAAATCCCCAATCACAGATATTTTAACAAGGATAAAGCAACTACACAAATACATGTATGTAGTTATATGTATATACAAATAACATTTGTACATTCAAAGGACTTTATTTTTTCAAAGGACTTTCATATTTTATAAAGAAGTCTTAATTCATTAATACAAAGACAAGACAATTTAATAACTGGGTTAAAGACTTGCATAGACACTTCAGAAAAGACTATATGTATATAAATAGCCAATGAGTACACACCAAAAAACTGTTCAAGCATCATTTTGTCATCAGGGAAATGCAAAACAAAAGATAACAACTACAACAAAATCAATAGTCCTATGTGCCCACCAGAATGGTTTAAACTATATATTACTATGTCCTGCCGAGGATGTCGAGAAACTGACTCATACATTTTTAATAGAAGTAAAAAATGGTACAACTATCCTGGAAAATAGCTTCATGGTTTCTTGTAAAGACAAAGACAAGCTTACCACATGATCCAGCAATTCTACTTCTAGCTATTTAACCAAGAGAAATAAAAATGTATGTCCACACAAAGACATGTACAGCAGTGGTCATAGAAGTTTTATTCTTAACGGTCAAAAAAAAAAGAACAGAATACAAGTGTCCTTCAAATAGGGGATGAGTAAACAAACTCTGGGACATCTATACAGTGGAATAGTATTCAACAACACTAAAATGGATGGATCTCAAATGCATTATGCTCATAGAAAAAGGCCAGACTCAAAATAATTCCATTGATATGACATTCTACACAAGGCAAACCCATAGGGACAGATAACAGATTAGTGATTGGCAAGGGCTGTGGGGTGAGAGGAAGTGCAGATAAAAAGAGATGCAAGGGAATCTGGGTATGGTGGGACTGTTTTCCATCTTGACTGTAGTAGAGGTTACACAAATCCATGCAGGTTCTAAAATTCATAGAACTGAACACTAAAGAGGGAGAATTTTACTGTATATAAATATGTGAACCAAATAAGTCTCTTTTATACCCAAGCCAAGCAAGCTTAGCATCTATAGACACAGGGGAGCAAAAACTCAATTAAAACATGGAAAGTATGAGCCAAAATAAACAACTGAAACCAAATATTTTTCATTCTGCCAAAATTTTAAATCTAGTAAACAGTTCTCAAAATCTTGTAATGTTGAAAGCCATCTACTAGGCATTAAGTAACACCTCCTTACAGTGAGGTGACACTTAATAGTTAACAAAGCACTCAAAAATATCATCACTAATACCAGGCTACTGATACCAGGAAATAAGTAGGATCCACAAGGCACATCCCCAAATATCTTTAACCAAAAGTACACATCCTTCAAATGGCGTAAGCTCTGGGCAGTGAGAGGAATGACTGCTTCCTGCTGAGATGACCAAGGAAGAACATATAAAAGATGGGTCAAGAGGATGACACAGATGAAAAAGATGGTATGGAAAAGTCCAGGAAGTAAGCATGTTTGAGGAACAACAGACAAGTGTGATTAGAGCCAGAAGCTTCTGAAGAGCCTCTCACTATTTCTACCATCACACACATATATGCAAAATCCACAAAGGAAAATTAAGTTCTTTCTTGCCAAAGAGAGGCCCAAATGTCACTCAGATGTACCCTAAAATCACATGCATGTACACACAAATGCAAAATTTGTTTCTTTTTTCTCAACTTGATGCTTAAAAAAAGAAAGATAGCCCTCGAGGAAGATATTAATATAGAAATGATATATAACACTCTAAACACAAGTAGAACTAAGGTTTTTGTACACCAATTGTCATGGGATTCCATGTAGAAAAGCTAGAACTCCCAACTTTCAAAGGACCCATGCTAAAAAACAATGTGGTACAACAGTGGAGAATCCAGGGCCTGAGTTAGGCAGCGACCCAACAGGATTAAAGCCCAAGCAAGAAGGGTGATCTAGTGGAAGAGCAGAGCAGTATTATCAATAATTACCAGTATTATATATTGGTTACAAATGGGAAGAACAAAAACGTAAATACAGCGTGGACAATAAGAGCCATGTTTCTCAGTATTAGAAGTCACAGATATGGAAAGGGGGAAACTATAATGAATTCTGTGGTGTTGAAACTATCTGTGTGGACTCAGTTTTCAAGATAGGTAGGTAGGCAGGCAGACAGACAGGAAGGAGGGGATATATATTTCTATTTCCTAGTTTTATTCACTGAGAGGACTTGGGAGCATCTGGATTTCTCGACTAAAAGGAATGAGGGCTTCTTAGAAAACAGCTGATTGATTCCATGGCACTAGCAGGGAAAGATGAGGCTGGAACATCTCCAGAAAATAGTGTTCAAAGAAGGATGAGAACATGTTAAAATGATGCAGAAGCCAAGTTGGGGGCTTCTACTGGCCAAATCTTGGGCAACTGAAATAAAATAACAGTAATAGACTACTCCTCTGGGAAATGACATAATTTGCTCTTTCCCAAATAGCATCTACATACTAAACATACCCACTTTTTAGGAACTGTGAATTCAAACATTTGCTCGATAGTATAGTAGTGCCCTTCTGTCCCTTTAAGACACTATCATTTCCAAACCAGTACGTCATGACAACATGAGTGCCTGTCTCTCCCTATAATAACGCATATAAAACTGGACCAGGCAAGGTGACTTCATAGCAGAGATGACTCCAGAGGAAGGAACATGTCTCAATCTCTGAAACCAAGGAAGAAGTTTCCTTCTACCTCCAGCACACCTAGAGCTTGAGCCCCCAAGGTACACAAGATGAATCTAAAACAAATTTCCCAAGACCTTTGAATAAACACTGACTTGACTTTAAAAATATATTTATCTAAGGAAGTTGTTTTCCTTAAGAGCAAAAACCAAAGGATGGTTATTATTTTTACTCTATTTGGCCCTAAATATGGTATATAGCATCATCATTACTTTATAATGGGGAGATGGGGGTGTTTTTCATGAATGAAGTAGTTCCTTGTCTACCATGAAGACTGTATTCCTGAACAACTCCAATACAATTTACAATTTATATTTCACATAAAGTCATGTTTCGTTTCAAATCCGACAAGACCTCAAATGTCCCCTGTGGGTTCTATGCACGTGGACTATACTTCTATGGTTCAGAATCTGACACCACAGAGGAAGCTATTGTGAACTCTGAGACTAGTCTGGCTGCCACATATAAAATTATCCCTGGAGGTAATCAATCTGCTTATGAGATTTAACTTTGAAGAAGTAGAAAAGAATAAAAAAAGGAAGCTGGCCACAAGCTGTAAAGTACAGAACTGTATGTGCATGTGTGTTCACAATAATATAAAAGTAAGGAGCTTATATACATTATGGAGCATCTTCTTTTCAAGCTGAGACTTGCCCAAAGCTTTAGGAACAAAGTTCTATTAACTTCTATTAAGAAGCACTCTGGCTTCCCTGGGTAGATCTCCAATTATGCAAGAAACATGTCTTCACTTTCCCAGTAGCATTTCCTTCCTTGTTTTGTACATGGCTAAGCCCAGGTAACAAACTATATTTCAACAAGAGGGGCCCAAATGAGCAGCCCCAGATACAGCTTTCAAAATCAGCTGCTAAAATCTGGTCTTAAAAGAGTTATTCTGGGGCAGCCCCGGTGGCGCAGCGGTTTGGCGCCGCCTGCAGCCTGGGGTGTGATCCTGGAGACCGGGGATAGAGTCCCACGTCGGGCTCCCTGCATGGAGCCTGCTTCTCCCTCTGCCTGTGTCTCTGCCTCTCTCTCTCTCTCTGTGTGTGTGTCTATGAATAAAAATAAATAAAATCTTTAAATAAAAAAAAAAGAAGGATCAACCCGGCCTGGCTAGTGTCACCCCCTTGATATTCTTTAAAAAAAAAAAAAAAAAGTTATTCTGAAGTCATTTAAATTTGGGGCTTATGCTGAGTTTGGTGGTACTATTATTTTTGATACTTAAGCCAGTAGTGAGTCTTCTGTTGGTGGAGTAACATTTTTTTAACCAACAATTTTCTAAGAGTACAAGGCTGGAAATACAATTTTCATATTGTTTTATTTGAATCGTTTTAAAAGTTGTCATCTTTCCCCTACCTTGATAGAAGCATAAAAAATGAGTTCAATGTAAGCTAGTTCAGCCATATAACCTCAGTTTATGCCACTAAAAAATTCTTCTGAAAATTATCCTGGGCAGAAATTTTTGTATACAAAGTATCAGCCAAGAACAAATTTTTACAGCTGACTTCTAAACCCTTTAAAATTGAATTTTATAATGGAAATACTGACAGATGCTTTACCCTAGAAGCACTATTTAATACTTCTAGCTTTTCCAAAATACAATACTATGAACTCAGAATCAGAGATGTAAAAAAGAAGTCTTCAGTTATAAAGCTATTTTTAAAAACAGGCAGGAATAAAAATATGTCTTATGGATCAAACAACTTCACATGCATTTAACTGCCATAACTATTACATTTAATTTTCCAAATGCTTTCTTGAACCATTTAGTTAGTATTTCAATCTGGGGTAGATACTTTACCCCAAAGATTATTTGTGATCAGTGATTGATTTCAACCTGGCTTTATACCCATTCACCCATACACAGATGGGAGTCCAGGTCCTGTTTCCACATACAGGAAAAGAACATTACCTAACTTCATACCAATTCAAGCAGGAAGAAATCTGTAAACCACAGTGAGCCTTAGATAACTTAAAACTGAAGGAAGCCATTTCGAGGCCATAGATACCCAAATCAGGGAAAATGTGTGACAGGGACATCCTAGTGCATGCACAGCATAAAGACAGGTCCAGTAGACATCTATAATTAATCTCTCCACCATACGTTCTACTACCTCAATATCATCCTATAGCTCTAATTAGAACCAGAGAAAAGTCACCCACTCTCAATACCATCCATCCCAACCCAAACTGTATCAGCAACATAACTAAACAACATGCACTTAAATCCTCCGTATTTAAAGGCTGGTGATCTGAGGAAATGGACATAGAACTAGAGCCCTCTAGAACTGGGGTACTGGCTTTGATGGTCAACACTTACCTTGAAGCATGTCACATTACTTTTAACTTGAAACATGCTTGAGTTCCATCATCTTTATCTTTTTTCCATCATCTTTAATATAAGATTTAAGGGGCGCCTGGGTGGCTCAGATGGTTAAACCACCATCTCTCGGTTTCAGTTCAAGTTGTGATCTCAGGGTCATGAGATCAAACTCTGCACTGGACTCCAGGCTTAGCGTGGAGTCTGCTTGGGAGTCTCCCTCCCTCTTCCTCTGCCCCTCCACACCCCCTCCCCAAATAAATACATAAATCTTTTTTAAAAATTAAAATGAGATTCAAGTTACACACATTAACAAAATGAAAGATAAAAATCGTACAATCATTTCAATAGGCACAGAAAAAGCATTTGACAAAACTCAACATCCATTTATGATCAAAACTCCCAGCAAAGTATAGAGGGTAACATACCTCAGCATAATAAAGGTCATAAATGACAAACCCACAGATAACATCATACTCAATGGTGAAAAGTTTAATGCTTTTCCTCTAAGATCAGGAATGAGATAAGGGTGCACACCCTTGTCACTGTATCGGAAGTCCTCGCCAGAAAGTTAGGCAAGGAAAAGAATTTAAAAAGCACCCAAATTGGAAGGGAAGAAGTAAAGCCGTCTCTATTTGCAGATGACATGGTATTTTATATATAATACCCAGAAGACTCCACCAAAAAAATATTAGAATAAATAAATTCAATGGATTTGCAGGATACAAGATCAATATACAAAAATCTGGCTTATTTCTATTCTTTAATAATGAACTATCAGAAAGAGAGATTAAGAAAACAATCGCATTTATAAATGCATTTAAAAAAAAAAATACCAGGGTGTCTGGATGGCTCTGTAGGTTAAGCATCTGATTCTCGATTTTGGCTCAGGTCATGACCTAGAGCCTCGCATCAGGCTCTGCACTGAGTTTGGATCCTGCTTAAGATTTTCTCTCTCCCAGAAAAAAAAAAAAAAAAAGATTCTCTCTCTCTCTCTCTCTCCCCTTCCCCCCTACTCACACAACATGCTCACTCTAAAAAAAAAAAAAAAAAAAAAAAAAAAGAAAAGAAAAATATCTAGTAATAAACTTAACCAAGGAAGTTAAAGACCTGTACACTGAAAATGTAAGACACTGATGAAAGAAAAAGAAGAAGACACAAATAATTGGAAATATATTTCATGATCATGGATTAGAAAAAGCAATATTGGTAAAATGTCCACACCACCTAAGTGCTCCTGGGTGGCTCAGTCATTTGAGTGACTCTTGATTTCAGCTAAGGTCATGATCTCAGGTTTGTGGGTTTGAGCTTTGTGATAGGCTCTGTGCTCAGCAGGAAGTCTGTTGGAGATTCTTTCTCTGTCTCCCCCTGCCCTCTACCCCACTAATGCATACTCTCTCTCATTCTCTCTCAAATAAATAAAAATCTTAAAAAAAAAAAAATTTCCACACCATCCAAAGCAATCTACATACAGATTCACAGTGCAATCTCTATCAAAATTCCAATGGCATTTTTAAAATAAACTATTGTGGGGTACCTGAGTGGCTCAGTTGGTTAAGCATCCAACCCTTGATCTCAGGGTTGGGAGTTCAGCCCATGTTGGGCTCCATACTGAGTATGGAACCTACTTAAAAAATAAATAAGGAAAATAAATAAATAAATAAATAAATAAATAAATAAATAAATAAATAAATAAATAAATAAATAAATGGATCCCTGGGTGGCTCAGCAGTTTAGCGCCTGCCTTCAGCCCAGGGCATGATCCTGGAGTCCCAGGATCAAGTCCCACGTCAGGTTCCCTGCATGGAGCCTGCTTCTCCCTCTGCCTGTGTCTCTGTGTGTCTCTCTGGGTCTCTCATGAATAAATAAACCAAACAAACCAAATAAATCAAATAAATAAATAAACAAACAAACAAAACTATTGGGACTACATTAAAAAAAAAGCCTCTACACAGCAAAGGAAACAATCAACAAAACTAAAAGACAACCTACTGAATGGGAGAAAATACTTGCAAACAACATATCTAATAAAGGGTTAGTACACCTAAACTTATACAACTCAACACACACAAAAAACAAATAATCCAATTAAAAATGGCAGGGGCAAATGATGGCTCAGTCTGTTGGGCATCCAATTTTTCGTTTTAGCTCTGGTCATGATCTTGGGTCATGGGATTGAGCACTGTGTTAGGCTCCATGCTCTCAGGGAGTCTGCTTGAGATTCTTTCTCTCTCTCTCTCATGAATAAATCTTTTTTTTTTCATGAATAAATCTTTAAATAAAAAGATGGCAAAAGACAAAGGCATCTGGGTGGCATAGTCAGTTAAGTGACCAACTCTTGGTTTCAGCTTGGGTCATGGTCTCAAGGTCTGAGATTGAACCCTGTGTCTGGCTCTGCACTCAGCACAGAGTCGGCTTGAGTTTCTCTCTCCCCCTGACTCTGCTCCTGCCCCCCTTCCAACCACATGCACACTCTCTCTCTCAAATAAACAAATCTTTTTTTTTAATGGCAGAAGACATGAACAGACATCTGTCCAAAGAAGACATACAAATGGCCAACAGACACATGAAAGAATGCTCACCATCACTTATCACCAGGGAAATGCAAATCAAAACATAATAAAATATCACCTCACACCTGTCAGAATGGCTAAAATTAAAAATACAAGAAACATGTGTGGATGAGAATGTAAAGAAAAAGGAACCCTTGTGCACTGTTGGTGGGAATGGACACTGGTGCAGCTACTGTGGGAAAGAGTACGGAGGTTCCTCAAAAAATTACAAATAGAATTACCTTATGATCCAGTAATTCCACTACTGGGCATGTATCCAAAAAATATAAAAACACGAATTCAAAAAGATATATGCATCCCTATGTTTATTACAGCATTATTTATAATAGCCAAATTATGGAAGCAGCCCAAATGTCCATCGACGACTGATGCATGCATAAAGAAGATGTGGTATATATTTACAATGGAATATTATTTAAACATAAAAAAAGAATGAAATCTTGCCATTTGCAACAACATAGTTAGACCTAGAGAGTATAATGCTCAGTGAAATAAGTTGGTCAAAGATAAATACTATATGATTTCACTCATGTGGAATTTAAGAAAAAAACAAATGAGCAAATAAAAAAATGAGACAAACCAAAAAAACAGATTCTTAAACAAATAGGTGAAATAAGTGAAGGGGATTAAGAAGATACCTGTCATGGGACACCTGGCTGGCTCAGCGGTTGAGCATCTGCCTTTGGCTGAGCGTGTGATCCTGAGGTCCTAGGATTGAGTCCCACATCAGGCTCCCTGCAGGAAGCCTGCTTCTCCCTCTTCCTGTGTATCTGCCCCTCTTTCTGTCTCTCTCATGATTATATAAATAAAATCTTAAAAAAAAGACACTTATCATGATGAGCACTGAGTAATGTACAGAATTGCTGAATCACTATATTATACACCTAAAACTAATATAATACTGTATGTCAACTACACTGGAATTAAAGTTTTAAAAAATTCCAATGGTATTTTTCACAGAAATAAAACAATCCTAAAATTTGTATGGAACTAGAAAAACCCTAAATAGCCAAGGCAATCTTGAGATAGAACAAAGCTGGGGGCATCATGCTTCCTGATTCTGATGCTACAGTCAACAAAGCAATATGGTATTGACATAAAAACAGACACATAAATGAAGTCTTGCCATTCACAACAACATGGATGGAGCTAACAACATGGATACTGAGTGAAATAAGTCAGTCAGAGAAAGACAAATACCATATGACTTCACTTATATTTGGAATCTAAAAAACAAAAACAAAAAAAAGAACAAACAACAACAGAAAGAGAAACATACTCAAATATAGAAAGCAATTTAATGCTTATCAGAAGGAAGGTGGGCAGGGGTATAGGTGAAAGGGATTTAAGAGATACAAACTTTCAGTTATAAAATAAGTAAGTCACAGGGATAAAAAGTACAGCATAGTGAGCATAGTCAATAATATCATGATGACTTTGAGTGATGACAAATGGTAACTACACTTATTGTGGTGACTATTTCTTAATGTATATAATTGTTGAGTCACCATGTTGTGCATTTGAAATTAATATATGTCAACTGTAATTCAACTTAAAAAAACAGACACAGATCAATGGAACAGAGAGCTCAGAAATAAATTCACACATATATGGTCAATTTATGACAAAGGAGCCAAGAATATACAATGGGGAAAGACAGTTTCTTCAATAAATGGTGCTGGGAAAACTGAGCAGCCACATGTGGAAGAATGAAACTACGCTACTGTCTTACACCATTTTCAAAAATTAACTCAAAATGGATTAAAGACTTAAATGTAAGACCTAAAACTATAAAACTCTTAGAAGAAAACATAGGTGGTAAGCTCCTTGACATTATTGGGGCACCTGAGTAGCTTAGTGGTTGAGCATCTGCCTTTGTCTCAGGTCATGGATTCCAGGGTCCTGGGATCGAGTCCTGCATCGGGCTCCCTACAGGGAGCCTGCTTCTCCCTCTGCCTATGACTCTGCCTCTCTGTGTGTCTCTCATGACTAAATGAATAAAAATCATTTAAGAAAAAATGTCTCAGGGCACCTAGGTGGCTCAGCAGTTGAGCATCTGCCTTTGGCTCAGGTCATAGTCCTGGGGTCCTGGGATCGAGTCCTGCAAGAAGCCTGCTTCTCCCTCTCTCTGTGTCTCTCTTGAATAAATAAATAAAATCTTTAAAAAATGTAAAAATAAAAAATAAAATTCTTAGTGATTATTTTTTGAGTATGACTCCAAAACCTAAAACAAAAAAGGCAAAAATAAAGTGGGATTATATCAAACTAACTTCTGCATAGCAGAGGAAATTATCAACAAAATGAAAAAGCAACCAACTGAATGGGAGAAAATATTTGCAAATCCCTGATAAGGGATTAATATCCAAAACATATAAGTAATTCATGCACAGCTTTTCAAAAAGAAAAAAAGCAAAATCCAAACAATCTGATTAAAAAATAGGCACAGGATCTAAATAAACTTTTCTCCAAAGAACCTATAGATGGATAACTGGTACATAAAAGATGTTTGACAATACTAATCAACAGGGAAATGTAATCAAAACCATAATGAGATATCACCTCAAACCTGTTAAAATAGTTATCAAAAAAAAAAAAAAGCGAGAAGTAACAAGTGTTGGGAGGATGTGGAGAAAAGGGAACCCTTGTGCGCCATTGGTAAGAATGTAAATTAATGCAGCTGCTATGGAAAACAGTACAGAGCTTCCGCAAAATATTAAAGATAGAACTACCCTATGATCCAACAATTCTACTTATGGGTATCTATCTATTCAAAAGAAACAAAAACATAAATTTGATAAGTTATATGCACCCATGTGTTCACTGCAGCATTAATTACAACAGCCAAGGTCATGGAAACAATCTAAGTAAACATGGGTGAATGAATGGATAAAGAAGATCACACACGGGATGCCTGGGTGGCTTAGTGGTTGAGCATCCGCCTTTGGTTCAGGGCATGATCCCGGGGTCCTGGGATCGAGTCCCTCATCGGGCTCCCTGCGAGGAGCCTGCTTCTCCCTCTGCCTTTGTCTCTCTCTGCCTCACTCTCTGTGTTTTTCAGGAATAAATAAAATCTTTAAAAAAAAGGAGAAGAAGAAGAAGATCACACACATACAATGGAATACTATAGTTCAAACATAAAAAAGAATGAAATCTTGCCATTTGTAACAACATGGATGGACACTGAGAGGATCATGTTAAGTGAAAGAAGTCAGACAGGGAAAGATGAATACCGTGTGATCTCACTTGTATGAGGAATTTAGTTGGGTAGCATCAAGAACTCCAACTTTTTTCTTTTAAATTACCTTGGTTGTTTTTGGTCTTTACATTGACATCTATACTTAGAACCAGTTGCCACACATGAAAATGCTTGCTATGACTGTGTTCAATCTGTTCAATCTATAGATCAATTTGGAAAGAACTAACATTTTTACTATAATGAGTCTTACAGGCCATGAACATTTAGTTAGGGCACCTTTAACTTCTATCAACATTATGTAGTTTTTAATGTTGAGGTCTTGAAGATCAACCACAAAATTTATCCCAAGGTACTTGTTTTTCTATGCTAATATAAAGGGTACCATTTTTTATTATTATTGGTTTATTTCTGATACATAAGAATACAAATAATTTTTGGAGGCTGAATTTGTATTTAGGAACTTTCATCCTTTAGGTTTTCCACATACACAATCAAGTAATCTGAACATAATGACCACTGTCTTCCTTTTCCAGTTCTTACACCTTGTCCCCCATGCTTTATTACTGACTATGACCTCTGGTACCATGTGAAATAGAAGTGGTAACAATCAGCATCTTTGTTTCATTCCCACTATCAGAAGGAAAGCTTTCACTGTTTCAACATTAAATACCATGTTTTGTGGGGCTTGTTTGTTTGTTTTTTAAGCCTTTATCCAATTAAGGGATTTCTTCTCCTACCAGTCTGCTAAGAATTTTTATCAAAAATGGACCCTGAATTTTACCAAATACTTTTCTGAAAAAACTGAGGTAATTATAAGATTTTTTTTCCTTTATTCTGTTAATGTGGTTCACTATAGGGCTGCCTGCGTGGTTCAGTCAGTTAAGTGTCCGCCTTTGGCTCAGGTCATGATGCCTGGGTTCTGGGATCAAGTCCTACATCGAGTCCCTGCTCAGCAGGCAGCCTGTTTCTCCCTCTATCTTTGCCTCTTCCCCAAGCTTATACTTGACTCACTGTCGCTCTCAAAAAAAAAAAAAAAGAAAATCTTTTTTTTAAATGTGGTTCACTGTATTGAGTTTTTCCCATTTTTAACAACTTTATTGAGATATGATTGACATGTAGAAGGCTGTACATATTTAACCTACACAGCTTAACGATTTAGGTGATAAATACACATCCATGAAATCATGACCATTACCATCAAGATCACAGACATACCCATCACCTCCCAAGTTATTTCCCACCTTATTTATTTTACTTTATTTTTGTGGTAAGAACACTTAACATAAGATCAACCCTCTTAGCAAATTTAAAGTATACAATACAGCACTGTTAGCTACAGGCACTATGCTGTATAGCAGATCTCCAGAACTTATCTTGCATAATGGAAACTTTGTACCCTTGCCTGGACTATCACCTTCCCTATTAACAGAATTTTGAATACTAAACCAACATTGCATCCCTGGAATAAATCCCATTTGGTTCTAATATATTATTTTTTTCTATGTATCTATGGATACATTATTTATTTAGAATATTTGCATATCTATTCATGAGAGAAGTTTTCCTATAATTTTCTTGCATTGTATTGTCTTTGTCAGGTTTTAACAGCTAGGATATGTGGGCCTCATAAGACATTTTTCTATTCTCCAAAGAGTTTTGTAAAGTTGATGCTATCTTCCATAAATATTTGAAAGCATTCACCTATAAAGCCATTTGACCCTGGAGTTTTCCTTGTTTAAAAAAAAAAAAGAAAGAAAGAAAGAAAGAAAGAAAGAAAAGCTAAATTAAAGATTCAATTTCTTTACTAGATATAAAATTATTCAGATTTGCTATTTCTTCTTCTAACCATTTTGTTGTGTATTTTAAGAAATTTGTTTATTTCATTCAAATTTGGCCTTTACTTTTGAAAAATATTTTCGCTTGGTATAGATATCTAGGTTGGCAGTTATCTTCTTGCTATACTTTTTTTATAAGTAGGCTCCATGCTCAGCATGAAACCCAGTGCAGAGCTTGAACTCACAATCCTGAGATTAAGACCTTAGCTGAGATCAAGAGTCGGACACTTAACCTACTAAGCCACTGAAGTGCCCCATCCCTTCTTTCTGTACTTTACAGGATACCATTCTATCATCCTTCAGCTTCCATCACATTCATTTGAGAAGTCAGCTGCTGTTCCTTTGAAGAGCTCTTTTTCTCCTAATTTGTAGATTTCATTACGTTTTTCTATAGCATGCCTACATATGATCTGCTTTATATTAATCCTGTTTGGTCTTTCTTGAGTTTCTCAAATCTGGGGCCTGATGTCTTTTATGTATTTTCTCGGTTGTATTTCTTAAAATACTGTTTAAGTATTTGTAAATTAAATAATGTAAATTCTCGGTTGTATTTCTTAAAATACTGTTTAAGTCTCATTCCCTCTTTTCTTGTAAGCTCAAAGTATACAAATATAATGTGTTTTCCTTGTATTTAATATGTACTTAATCCTTTTATTTTCTCCATGCCTCAGTCTGTTTTACTAAACTATTTTCCAGTCTACTAATCCCCTCTTCTGTAGTATCTAATTTTAGCTAAACACATATATTGAATAAATCAATCTCTATTATTTTTTCAGTTCTAGAATTTCTATCCATTCATTCTCTCTCTATAAATAATAGTTCTCTGGTGAAATTCTCTATCTTGTCATCTATTATCTTGAGAATATTGGCTCAGTTATGTTAAAAATCAATTTCCTATAACATCAAAATCTAAATTACCCATGGGTGTGTTTCTGTTGTTTTTTTTTTTTTTTTTCTCTTGGTTTTTGGTCATTTGTCATACATGATGCTTTTTTTTTTTTTTTTTTTTTTTTTACTAAATGTTGGATGTCAGTGCAAAATTGTAAGAGCTCTAAAATATATTCCTTCCTTCCTACGAAGATTCACTTTTCTTTTAGCAGACAGAGACCATGCTGACACAATCAGAAACTGAGATGATCTGAAGATGGATTTTCTGCCTCTTTTAAGTATACAACACAAACATTTTTATTGTGGGGTACAAAATACATACGATAGTTCAATAATCAGTCAAGAGTTCAAGTAACTCTTTTTTTTTTAATTTTTATTTATTTATGATAGTCACACAAAGAGAGAGAAAGAGAGGCAGAGACATAGGCGGAGGGAGAAGCAGACTCCATGCACCGGGAGCCCGACGTGGGATTCGATCCCGGGTCTCCAGGATCGCGCCCTGGGCCAAAGGCAGGCACCAAACCATTGCGCCACCCAGGGATCCCCAAGTTCAAGTAACTCTTAAAATGTACTTGGGCAGTTCTCATATTATAATGTTCTTCCATATCCATGTTTATATGAATTTTATCTTTCTTGGTTTTTTTCTCTTCTGATCCTGGGCCCTCTATTTGCAGGTACCCTCCAAATCCCTAAAAAGTCTTCCCTGCAGTGCAAAAAAGCACATGCGTACACTCTGTGTCTCAACCTACATTAGAGATTCAGGATGATGGCCTAAAGAACAGGGAACCCTTCCCAACAGTGCTTCTAAGAAATAACAGCTAAAGCTTCAAGGCAAAATAGAAGAAAGGAAAATAAAATGAATAGTAATTTACTCTTTTAATCAATTTTGGACCTCAGGGCACCTGAGTGGCTCAGTCAGCTAAGCATCTGCCTTTGGCTCAGGTCATAATCCCAGGATCCTGGGATCCAGCCCCACGTCCAGGCTTCCTGCTCATGAGAGTTGGTTTCTTCCTCTCCCTTTCCTTTGTCCCTGCCCATGCTCATTCTCTCTCTCTCAAACAGATAAATAAAATCTTAAAAAAAAAAAAAATGGACCTCAAAAGAAGTGCCAAGTAACTCTAAAATAGGGATCCCTGGGTGGCACAGCAGTTTAGCACCTGCCTTTGGCCTGGGGCGTGATCCTGGAGACCCGGGATCGAATCCCACGTCGGGCTCCCGGTGCATGGAGCCTGCTTCTCCCCCTGCCTATGTCTCTGCCTCTCTCTCTCTCTCTCTCTGTGACTATTATAAATAAATAAAAATTAAAAAAAAAAGTTAAAATGTATGAGTTTAGGAAAGTCATTTAATTTATTAATTCTAAGACAAAAATAATACTGCAAGTATCTTTCTCCAAAGGAACTTAAGCTAAGCAGATGACTTCTGCTGAAAGAACAGAATTTTCCTTTCAGATTAGAAAAATTTAAAAAGCACTCTGGTTTTTGTATTTGTTAAAGTACTTTTCAAATGTTAAGATATTCCTTATTGTTATAAACAAAGAAACAAAAACAGGTTTTGAAAATAAGACTTCCTGGATCCATTTAGGCCTAACAGATGATATAAACTTTCTGTATGCTCCATGTGGGGAGCACATGGGTCTGTTATATTCAATAAGATATTCCCTTATCTGGTGTACCGCAGATGTCCAAAATAATACTTGTTAAATAAATCATCACATCAATGAATTAAGAGAAAACTGATATATCAGTACCTTCCCCCTTTACTGTATAAACACATTTTAAACGATTTTTAAATAATTTTTTTCGATTTTTAAATAATTTTTTAAATTTTTCTTTTTTTTTCTTTTTTTTTCTTTTTTTTTTTTTTTATGATAGTCACACACACAGAGAGAGAGGCAGAGACATAGGCAGAGGCAGAAGCAGGCTCCATGCACCGGGAGCCCGACGTGGGATTCGATCCCGGGTCTCCAGGATCACGCCCCAGGCCAAAGGCAGGCGCTAAACCGCTGCGCCACCAAGGGATCCCCGATTTTTAAATAATTTAATAATAAAATTGGCATGAATATATTTTCCAAGTTCCATACAACCTTAATAGGAGTACCTTGAAAGTTGAAAGTATGAACAAAAACCCAAATTCAAGAATTTTATAATTTAGAAACTGACTTTTCCTCTGTTGTCAGACATTGCCTCCTCATGAATTAAATCAATATACTCCAGGGGCACCTGGGTGGCTCAGTGGTTGAGTGTCTGCCTTTAGCTTGGGTCATGGCCCCAGGGTCCCAGGATTGAGTCCCACATCAGGCTCCCTATGGGGAGCCTGCTTTTCCCTCTCCCTATGTCTCTGCCTCTCTCTGTGTCTCTCATGAATAAATAAAATCTTTTAAAAAATTAAATAAATAATACGCTCTGACATGTTTAGAAATGAGTGTGTGAACAATGAAAAAGAAATACTAGAGTTCAGTCCATCTTGCAAAGGAATCCACACCTGCAATATGCAGAATTTACAAAGGCCCTAGAAGAATGCCTATCACACAACACATACTCGATAAATGCTAGTTGCCATTTTTAACATCATATAGTGGGAGTCATTCATAGGAAGCAACACAAATAATACCCAGAAGATCAAAAACCACTGGAATGTGAACAGAGACAATAATAAAGGGCTCTTTGTTATGGGTGAGAAACATTTGAAGGCTTTTTCAATTAAATAAAACAGAAACCTTGAGTAGTAGTTCTGGAGATACAAAGGAAAAGTCTCCCAGTGGCAACAACCTGTGTAGGGGAGAGAAAAAGAGGTACAAGCAGAGAACTGCAAACAAAGGAAACAAAATGTGTATGAAAAGAAAATGTAGACTTGCAGCTATATGGTGCCCATTCAAAGACCTCCCCTCTGCAGTGCCCAAGCTAAGGGTACACTGAAGGTTGCCCGAGAGGGCAAAGGGCAAGTCATGGAAGGCCTTTATGTCACATAAAGAAATATGAATGGTAACAAAGAGCTAAAAGACTCTAGTCTAAGCTAATATTAACTGAAAAACATGTGAGCTACAGCATCTGGGGGCTCTATGAAAAAACAGGACTATCCTGGAACAATTAAAATCTATAATATCATACTTAACTCTCTAAAACAAGGGAAATTAAGATGGAAACAAATTTAAAAAACCATCTGTAAATATTAATGAAGAAACACTGCAGAAGACATTTATAATCAACACAGTCCATCTCTGATATTCAGCGGGGGTGGGGGGATTATATCCAGCAACTTGATCCAATGCTGTATTTTCTCTTCCAATTAAAGTTAGTTCTTAAGAAAACAAATCTTTGCTTTGAAAGACCACTAAATTTAGTAAATTCACCCCGTGCTTTTTAGTCATAAAATTTTACATCAAAAGATCATTTTTCTTACGTTCTGGAAACGATGAAATTGTTCAACAAGTATTTATCTCCCACGACTGCATGTCAGTTACAGCTGCTAGATGTAAGGACAAGAAAATGAAAGAATGAAACTCACATTTTAAAAGCACCTATTTGCCAGACACTATTTTGGGTTATGGTTGTAACTCATTAATCCGTACCAAATAATTTACGTTCATTTACACATGAGGCCTCTGAAACTCAGGGCTAGTAAGTAAAGGGGCTAGAATATAAACCTCAATGTAACTTGAAAAGACCGCGTTCTTTCTCGGATCCCATGAACATAAACACAAATAAAACACAACTCTTGCCCTCATCAGCTTAAACTTGGGAGGAGTACAAGCTTATTGTTCCTTTGCCTAAAATATTCTCCCCTCCCCTGAATTTTCATTTGGCAAACTCTTTTTTCAAACTGAAATTCAAATGTCAACTGTTTTAAGAAATTTAGGCAGAGCTGTCTTTACCCTCCTCTGACCTCTGGCATCTACCTTCAAATCTCTGTAAGGAATATATCAGATAGCACCATGGCTGCTCTGTTTACATGTAATCTCAAGCAGTCAAACTGTGTTCATCTTTGCTCCCCTGGGACCCAGGTCAGTGCCAGGCACAAAGGAGCCAATGAAAAATGTTGGGTAAATGAACAGATGGTAGATATCACCCAAATAGAAGTGCCAGTTTAAACTTTGAATGTAGGGCAGCCACGGTGGCTCAGCGGTTTAGCGCCACCTACAGCCTGGGGCGTGATCCTGGAGACCCGGGATCCAGTCCTGTGCCGGGCTCCCTGCATGGACCCTGCTTCTCCCTCTGCCTCTCTCTCTCCTCTCTGTGTATTCTCATGAATAAATAAATAAAATCTTAAAAAAAAAAAAAAAAAAAAACTTTGAATACATAAAGACCTCTGTGGAAAAGTGTATAAAGAAAGAAAAGAAGGCACAGGGCAGGAGATTGGGAAAGACTACAACTAAGTGGAGGAAAGAGAAATCAACTAAGAATAAACCAACGAGAGAAACAGAACCGGGCCACAGAGCTAATGGGGCATTATTACAAAGAGGATGGAAATCTATGGTCTTAAATCACTGTAGAAGCTCAAAGAAAATGAAAACTAAAAAAGTGACCAATGAAAATGGGTAGGAAATCAGTGATGACCATGAAAAGAACAACTTTAGTAGAATACTGGGTTAGAAGCCAAACTGTAGAATCTAGACCATTGTCGAGAAAGAGGCAGTGGGTCCAAAAAGTCTAGCTATAAAGAAAGAAGAAAAGAAACAGAAGCACAAAAGAGAAATGTGCACAAAACAAGGATCTGTACACTTAGAGATATACACCTCTGTCTCTGACTTCAAAGTACAGATGATTCAGCTTTATGCCTCTGTATCCACCAAACTGAAATCAGGTCCAACGCAAATTGCCAAACACAGAAAGAACACACTTAAGAGACATAGCTAACATTAAAGATGATTAAACCAATGTTCAAAATATCAACAAGGTCAAAGGATGGGTGGAAAACAAAAGGCAAAAATTAAATAAATGCAGTCTTTTATTGATTGTGGTTTTTATTTAACTAAAGGATGGGTAGGACCTGGTAGTACACAGACACCATTTGAAAAGTTTTCTCGGGGATCCCTGGGTGGCTCAGCGGTTTGGCGCCTGCCTTTGGCCCAGGGCGCAATCCTGGAGCCCCGGGATCGAGTCCCAGCCCAGGGCGCAATCCTGGAGCCCCGGGATCGAGTCCCACGTCGGGCTCCCGGTGCATGGAGCCTGCTTCTCCCTCTGCCTGTGTCTCTGACTCTCTCTCTCTCTCTCTCTCTCTCTCTCTGTGACTATCATAAATAAATAAAAAATTTTTAAAAATAAATAAATAAATAAATAAAATCTTTAAAAAAAAAAAAAGAAAAGTTTTCTCATCTTTTGACCCAGTAAATTGCACTTGGAGATTTAACTTAAGGAAACAATGCTAAAAAATAAAAGTTTAAAGGTGTTCTCTACAATATTATTTAAGTAATAAAAAAAATTATAAACTAAAATATCCTATAACATAGGAAGGGTATGAAAAATAAAAAATATTCACTCGATGAAACATCATGCAGTACTTAAAAGTGATGCTTCATTTAAACATTTTCTGAGTGCATTTATTTGTGTCTAAAAATCTTGGTAATAAACTAAGACAATATTTATAGTAAATAAAAGCTCACAATACTAAACTACATATACATAATATGAATATGTATACTCATTGTATAGAGGCATTTTTGAAAAGCAGATAACAATGACACAAAATGCTAAGAGGACAACAGTACTTGTGTTAGTGTATTATTGAATGCAGTGTTCATTTCCTATCTCAAAACAACAGTAATAAACACTCTTCTTCAACAGCAGTAACCAAACAACTCAGCAAATGCCCACATTTTTTCTTTTTTCCCCACTCAGATGACAACCTCTCCCTCTCACTCTCCAAAGAGAATGATCATCAGTGCCAAAGGCACCTACAAAAGCAACAAAAGAGAACTTTTGATGCTCCAGAAGTAACTCACAAAACTATAAAGAGTCTTCAATTCACAGGATGGACGATGGAGGCGGTACCATTTTGAAATGCCCAGAATAATGACCTCCATGTTTAAAAGAATAGAAGCAACACAATTCATACACTGCTCATACAATAGACTAAATACCAAAGAACACAGGTCATTTCAGGGACAAAGTTATGTATATTCAAAAGACTAATTCCTTTTGAGTCAGAAAAGTTTAAAGACAGTATATTTTAGTGATTTACATTACAAAAATCAATTTTTACTAAACATGGAGTCCCCATATGACCCAAAAATTCTACACTTTGGTATATAATCAAGAGAACTGAAAACGTGGTTGTTTATAAATGTTCATGGTAGCATTATTCATAATAGCCAAAAAGTGTAAGTAACCCAAATGTCTGTGAACTGATAAAAAGATAAAATGTGGTACATTTGTACAGTGGTATGCATTTAGTTATAAAAAAATAATGAAGAATTGATAAATGCTATAATAATGATGAATCTTGAAAACATGCTAAGAACCCAAACACAAAAGGAGAAATATTGCATAATTCCATTTATATGAACTGTCCAGAATAATATGTAGAAACAGAAAGAAGACTAGTGGCGCCAGAGTCTGGGAGGGAAAGGGACAAGGGAGCGAATGTTTAATGAGGACAAGGTTTCTTTTGGGGATGATGAAAATGTTCTGGAATTAGATAGTGGTGATGGTTATAACATTGTAAATATATTAAAATCACTGGATTGCACTCTTTAAAGTGATTTTTAAAATAAAATGATAAAATGTGAATTTTATCTCAGTATTATTAATTTAATCACTTATGGCATAATCTAACCTCTTACCAAAGTAGATGTCAGAATGGAAAGATAATTCCAATTAAATGATAAATAATAAATCATTTTTATAATGTGGGTACCCCATTTATTAAAGAACAATATATCTTTTTGATTAAACCTCAAATATAGACATTTAAACAGTTTCAGACTGCTTTTGTTTAGATTTGCTTCTTCTAGCTCTTTACCCTCCTAGCTATATTCTTTTTCTTTAAAATCTCATCGATACAAGGCACCTGAATAGCTCAGTCAGTTAACCATCTACCTTTGGCTCAGGTCATGATCCCCAGGTCCTGGGATCAAGCCCCACATTGGGCTCCCTGCTCAGTGGGGAGTCTGATTCTCCCACTGCCCCTCCCCCTGCTTGTGTTCAGGCTTCCCCCCCTCTCCAATACAGAAATAAAATCTATTAAAAAGATAAAATTTCATCTGATGCAACAGCATATGATACTATAGCAGCACAGAGGAAAAGGAAAAAATAATAATGCTCACATTTCAGAAGCTTTTTCATACCATGGATTATTTCAAGACATAAAATTCTGAACACTGAAATAACTTTTCAACATCCAGTAAGTTTACTTTTCAAAAAGACTATAACTATTGCAAACTACTAAAAGCAGGCCTCAAACAATGGTTTAGGAAAAGAGAAATAGCCTATCTCATAACAAACATTTGTTAAACAGTGTAAGAGCCAATTCTTCAAGAAAAAAAATTAATGAAACTAGAGAGTAAGAGAAATGATATATGACTATTTGAACTTAATATAAAATGATCTCCTAAAAACGATTATTTCCTAAAAAATGGGAGAGAAGGTAGGTTACATGACATTTATTAGAATAAAAACAACTGATGATATAGATTGAAATCTTTTTTCAATAAACTAGTTTTTTCCAACTACACCTACAAAAATAACCTCTCAGACCATCATTTGTTATAGCTAAATAGAGAAGGGAAGTGTGTGCGTGTGTGCACGCGCACGTGTGTGTGTTTGGTGGGAGTGAAGGTGACCAGAGTCTAATTCTGCTAAAATAAGGAAATCATTACCTCAAATCTCTGAAGACCCAACAAATTATATTGTACTCTCAACTCTCCCCCAGGACTAGCTATATAATAGAGTATGTCACATATATGCTCCTCTTTTCTCTAGAGTGCTAAAATAGTTTTTATTTTAAAAGAAAGAAGAGTTAATTATTTAACTATCCACCATCAGTGCTTCTCAAAATTTAACATTCATGCAAATCACTTGGGGATCTCGTTAAAAAAACAGATTCTTCACACTGGTGGTTGCCAGAAGGAAGGAGGGTGACAGAGTAGCAGATAAAGAGGATTAAGAATACAGATATCTGGATGAGCAGTGAGAAATATATAGACTTTTTGAATCACTGTATTATATACCCAAAACTAATATAACACTATATGTTAATTATACTTGAATTCAAACTACTTTACATTCAGACTTCATTTCCTCCAGAAGTTTATTTCCAAAAAACATTCCGTGATCCTCCACAAGCAGGTAGGGTATCCCTACTGTGCGCTCGCACCGCACCCAAGGACTTGATTACCACCCTCACCACTCTATATTGCCCTGCTTGGCTGACAGTCTCAGCCCGTGTTCCTCAAGAAAATCAAGCCCTTACACACTGAGGCACCCATTATACATAACAAATAGACTTTTCTACTTTGCATCCAGAATGGCACTATTTAAGTACCACCTTTGGGAGAATTGAAAAAATAGTCACTGCAGTCATTTTCTGTATTCTGTGATTTAGAACCAGATCCTGCCTATCTTATCCCATACCATGTTCCTAAGGTACAGCATGGTGCCCAACTCATAGCAAGTACTCAACACCTCCTTGGTGGAGGCGTTACATGAGTGAAGGAGCCTGCCCTTGCTGACAGGCTATATTCTAAACCATTTACCCAAACCATTAATTCTGTGTTCCAACCCTGGGAACACAGAAATCCCCTGGGTTCCTGATCATCAACTCACTTCCGGTGTACAGCTTTACACTCATCCCTTTAAACTGATCTTTGTCACTTGCCTCAAGCCATGACCTTTATCTGACCTACTACCGCTCACCTCTACTACATCCTGTACTCCTGACAATTTTTCCAGTGACACAAATGGGCCTGGTTTGACACTAAAAACACCTGAATGGAGAACCACTTATTTTTTCTCTGATCACCCCAAGTGCTAACTCCATGCTATCCACTGCTCAAGTAAGTTGCCACAAAGGCCTGAAGCATACAGGTAAAGCCTGGGGTACTGAATGAGAAAATGAATAGAGCAGCAGTAAAGAGAGAGAGCCATGTCCACAAGTTAAGGCAGACAATGTGCTCTCCAATCAATTTCCCCAGCTTCTAAGAATATTACTTAGACCTTAATCTGCAGGATCTATTTTCTAACTTGATCAAAAAGGAACTGTAACTATGACAAACACATATAGAACTCTTAATGGCTAAGTGTCATACATATTAAAGAGGATAACTCAAAAAAAAAAGAAAAGAAAAGAAAAAACCACATAATCCAGTCAAATAACTTCCAAGAACCCACAGAAATAAGGACTCTTTAGAATTTTCTGACTCAGGGGTGCCTGGGTGGCTCAGTGGGTTAAGCGTCTGCCTTTGGCTCAGGTCATGATCTCAGGGTCCTGGGATCCAGCCCTGCATCCAGCTCTGGGCTGAGCAGAGAGTCTGTTTCTCCCTCTACCCCAGCTCATTTTCTCTCGCACGCTCTCTCAAATAAATAAATAAAATCTTAAAAAAAAAATTCTGATTCAAAAACAAAAGACTCAAGAACTAAAAGCCTGAATTACTGAGATAGAGTCAAAACAGGAAGACACAGTTCCCGTGCTGTTAAGATGAGAGTAAGAGACCTGCGTTGAGGCTCCTATGGTACTTGCTAGGGTAGGCGGAATGAGGGTCTTCACAAGGTCTAACCGCACTTCTAGAACAGGAGTCCACAAACTACTGCTCACAGGCCACACCCAACTGTTTTTGTAAATGAAGTTTCACTAGAATATACCTGTGTTCACACCACAGAGGCAGAACTGAGAAACTGCAATGGAAACATATGGTTGGCAAAGCCTAACCTAGAACATTTACTTTTACAGAAGTTTGCTGACTCCTGCTCTAGTACATGCTACCCCCCCCCCCCCCCAAAAAAAAAAATCACCATTAGGACATCTCCCTTCTCCTGGCTAATTTTAAATGTCCAGGGCTCTGTTTTCTTCTGCCACAGAAAAGAGGAACACTCCAGATGGCAGCTATTCCATTCAGCCTGGGCTCTAGAGTGAAGATACTACAAAGTGAGGCCCTTGGTGATCTTGATGGGCAAAGAGAAAAGTAAAAAATATACAATGTTGTTCCACCTTAGCTACCATACAACTTTCCGGCAATTTAGATACTTCAAAGGAATGCATAGTGACATGCTAACATTTTATATAAACATTTTATGTCTACTATAAATAAACATTATGGTGGTAAATTCAAGAGCTGGGAATAGAAAATTTGAGTTATTACATGCTTAGCTTAACTATGACTCTCAGTCTTCACTTCAGGGAAGAATAATAGTAATATCTGACATTTCTTAAACACAATGTGCCAGCATTGCTGTAAGTACTTTATCTACATTAATTCATTCTGTACAATGAATGTGAATTTCACTAAACCATCTCTATGGAGTTATGGAGGATTGAATTAGTTTTCTAGCAAATAATCCTGAAATATTAATTGGGAGTTTCCCAGCACAAATAAGCTACTCTATCCTTAAATGATACATTCCTTATTTCAGACATTTCAATTTGAATTATGGAGATCTGAAGGCATGTTTAGAGCAGGCAAGAACCTGAAATATTTGATCCCAGAGCTGGCAATAATGAAGAAGAAAAGATGATTGTTAAAAATAGGCTTGTGTATATAACAATTTGGGGAAAATCTGATCATGGTAGTAGATATACCTTACCTACCATATTGCTGTGGGTGGAGGCTACAAAGACTTTGCCTTCCACCATTAAGTACCTTCCAAGTCTTTTTCAGGCCTGCCACACAGGCCAAGAAACCAAACAGTTCTAAGAAATCCTAATTCCACTGGAATTGAGAACAATCCAAAATGATAGTGGTTATATAAGAGATTGGATTAAATATAATCTAGTATGATGGGTGCATATTTAAAGAAGAACTTGGAAGACAAAACTTTAAAACAATCACTTGAAGGAAAAGCTAGTTGTCAGAGGAAACAATTTACTGTATGAGACCAATTTCATATGACCATAAGAAAGTTTGGAAAAGCCATTGAAAATTGGGGATTAAATGTGCACTCTGATTTTTTTTTTGTTTGTTTAATTTAGAACAAGAGTGGTAACTCCTATCAACGCTTCCTTTATTCTTTCAAACTCATTATTTCTTTCTGTGCCAATCTCTTCTAAAATACCCTCCATACTTCTATTATTCTTCTGCTGAAGTATCTTTGCATAAAAATAAGTTTTCTTAGTAACTGTATAATAGACATGTTAGGAATATAGAATAATTATCCCTGCTTCTCCACCCTCCTTAATTCATGTATAGACTTTGCTCTGTTGTAAATTAAGTGAAATAATCCTGTTCCAAAAGTAAATTAGACTTTGCTAACAAAGTACTTAATTGATTTATTCCGACTGTATCCTCTCATTCTGATGGAAGTGTTCAACAAACACCTGGAGGATGAATGAACAGCATTATGGGTTTCCAGTGAGTATCAATATATCAAATCGACTCTTGCTTTTCTTACTATAGTTTTTAGTATTCAGACAAAAAAAATATAGAAGCTAATTTTCAACGAGGAGGAATTTCACTTGAAATCTATCCCTGGGACGCCTGGGTGGCTCAGCGGTTGAGAGTCTGCCTTCGGCTCAGGTCAGGATCCTGGAGTCCCGCAATTGAGTCCTGCATCAGGCTCCCTGCATGGAGCCTGCTTCTCCCTCTGCCTGTGTCTCTGCACCTCTCTCTCTCTCTCTCTCTCTCTCTTATCTCGAATGAATAAATAAATCTTTAAAAAAAAAAGAAAGAAAGAAATCCACCCTGACTCTTCAGCTAATCAGATCCTGTTTCACACTGTGGAACGGTCTAATTGAGTCTCGTTTTAATACACTCTTGTACTTCTCCTTTCCTCTGATTTTCTCTGGGTCACTCACTACGGCTACATCAACTAAGCTCCTCACCCTAGTTCCCAATCAAGCAAGACAGGCAACATTTAAACAGCTTTGGCTCCTCCTGTAGGAGGCCTTTGCTTTTAACCCACCTCCTAGATCCAAGATACCAGAACTTAATTCTGGGCTCCCACATCTCCTTTGGTACAACTAAAAATAGGCCCAGAATTCTGGCCCTCAGAGTTGGTCTTCTACTTTAGTTCTTGCTCTCAGTACTGCTCTAGTCAATTCTCCTAGCTTGGCAGTCAAATGTTATCTCTGACTCCCAGCCCAGTCTGTTTGTAGTAAAAGAGTCTCATATCTCTGAAATTGAACCCCTGTCTCAAAGCCCCAGAGTGACCCACCTCTTACATGACAACTGCCTACCTGCCTTTTGAATACCTGTGTCATATGCCCCACAAATCTGTGATCTACAGCTGGGTCAGGATGACAGCTGAGTCTGTGACCTCTTGTTCTACAGGCTGTAGCTCTTGATTAAACTTTATATTTAGATCAGCTCTCTCAGTATCTGATGCACTATCTAAAGCAGATGTCTGGCAAGGTTATGACACATTCCCAACACCTGCCTTCAATAATGCCCTGAGAGGCTATTATACCTCTCTAGTCTTAAAATAAAACCACTAGAATTCTAATCAATTTTTCCTAAATTATCTATTTTCTAAGGATTAATACTAGGCCTTTGGTCATTTCAATTGACACAATCATCCTTTTTACCCATGATGGCAACTCATGATACTACCTAATGCTTAGACATATATTAAAATTTCCTGGATTTATGCTGATTTTTATGATACCTGACAATATCTATCTATAGATCCATTAACTCTCTTCTTTATATCTCTGAAATAACAAATATCAATGAGATCATGAAATAAGAAGACGTGAATCTGAATCCCAACTCTGTCATTCCCTAATTATATATTCCCTAAATAAGTAAAATGTATAAGGTAAGACTTGGGTTTCTCATTTATAAAATTGAGATAGAGACGACAGCAGACTAAAGAATGGTGTGAGGCACTAAATACAGTTTCATGGCACCCAGTAAGCACTAAAAAGTTAGGAATTGTCCAGCATCCACAGGGTTTATATATGCTTATTTGTGATATACTATACTGGAATATTAAGAGAAGGAAAATAATAGGATAATCTTACTATAGTTAATAAAAAAAAAATGAAGGACAAAGTTCTTTAATGATTATGGGAGATGAACTTGATGGGGCAATGGAAAGACAAGGAAAAAGAAAGAATGCAAGAGGCAGGGTAAAGATCAGATAAATCACAAAGGGAAGAGCATAAATGCTTGGGCATTTATAGAGCAAAGAACAGTATCCATGGGCTTCTGCAAAAGGGGCCAAGGCTGTTGGTCTCCCTGGAGGGCAGGAGCTTGAGAACTGTTTTTCTTTACCAATGTCTGGGAGAGCTGGGAGAAGGGCCGCAGCACTCAGCCAATGGCCCGGCAGAGACAGCCTTACTCCACATACTCCTCCCTGAAATTGGAAATGTTCACAATCCTCTATTGCCAAATTGTTCTCAACCAAAGTCATTTTTATTCTAAAACAAAACCAAACTTCTCTTCTCCATTCCCACCCTTCAAACCTCACTACAAATGTAACCTCCTTGATGAAACCTTCCCCAGTTCTCTCAGAGTATAGTACTCCCATAACAAACATGTATTTCTCTTGCTGTTTTGCAAACCATACTACAATCGTTTCCATCCTCATCCCATCCAGCCAGTGAGCTCCTTAACAGCAAAGCCTGTGACCCTTTCCAAACAGTACCTCCATCATCGAGCATGGAACCAGATGGGAGGAGGATCAGAAGCCACTCAGTACCCTGCACAGTTCCAGGCAGAATCATCAGAATCCGTGAAATGGCTCCTAACCATTTAGAGGACATGTTTCCCTCACTTTGAAAACCTGAGGAAAACAACAGACCCTCAGTCTAGAAAAATGCGTGTGTGTGTACGCACGTGCGCGTGCGCATACACACACACACAAAGGGAGAAAAAAAAGAAAAATAACCCACAAGAGCCATAAGCTAAAAGTCATGAGATCTGGATTCCACTCCCTGATCCTGCCAAAAGCTCCAAGCTCTCAAGTCACTTAATGTCCCAATTGGCAAAGTGAAGACTATATTTTGCCCCTCAACTATCCTTCATTAGACATCTGTAATAAAAACTACATATATATACTACAAATGTGGAAGAATTCTAAAATTAAAATTGTTATATAAGAGCAAATTATTGTTTATGATTGCCTCACAGCTTGATTCTTTAACAGCTATCTATTTTGCCAAAAAAACATGCTGTGAAAGAAATTGACTATTTACTACTACAGCTAAAAGAATTGTTGTTTTTTCTAAAACCCCAAAGGCCCTGTAGTTTACATACCCAAAAGGGGTGAGCACAACAAGCATAAAGAAGCAAAGATGAATAATCCAATTAATTCACATTTGCTCAACACCATTGACTACAGATTCCTCTGATAACAATATGCTTTTGTACTAACAAACCTGTAATACAATTGACCAGTATGCTTTGAGATGTTTATATTCTACATGTCAGGGATGCTTGAGGACAGTCTGAATATTCTTTTCTCTCCAGTTTGACCCTGTCACCAACAACTGTCACAGGTGGGCTACAGCCAACAAGGTTCCCTGCTTCAGAATGGGAAGCTGTGAAATACTTACTCTAACTAACAAGGCCTAAGAGACATACCTAGTGGGGTTGCTAATATAAAAAGCAATTGTCAGGCAGCCACTGTGAAGACCCTAGGAGCTCCACAGAAAAGGAATAAGCAAGGAACCCCGGGCCATCCTCTACACTTCAAATCTTCTGAAAGCTGAAGACGGCCTCTGCACACACCAAGGCAGTCTCTGGGTCATTTCCCCTAATCTATTACTAGTAACTCAAAGGAAAGCGTCCTCCTTGCCAGTCTAGGCCTCTCTATCCATACCAATCCCTGCTTAAGGGGATGTTATCAATAAAGAGAGGGCTCAGGATCTAGTAGATTAAAAAATGCCTTCCTAGATTTGAACACATCATATGGATTATGAAAAGCCTGAGTTTGTTGACACCTGTTTCACTGGACCTCTGACTCTCTTTCTGACTTTCCCCAGAACCCATCAGCCTTTTCTCTAAACCAGGCAGCACTGATATTTTTGTTTTGTTTTACAAATGTTATCTTTTTAATGCTTGTAATACATGATATCCCCTATTTCATTCCTGATATTGGTGACTTATGCCTTTTTTATTTTTGTCAGTTGTACGAGAGGTTTATCGATTTACTGATTTTATCATAGAACCAACATTTTCTTTTCTGTTTTCAATTTCATTGATTTCCACTTTAGACATAGATGGAATTTAACCAGCATCATTCATACCCCTTGATGCAGGGGCATGGGTTTCTCCATGGTCTCCTCAGCTTATCTCTAAATGCTGGCTTGCCCAAGAACTCAATACTCAGCCTTTTTTTCTTTAGCTACACTCTCTAGGTGATCTCATCCACTAGCACGACTTTAACACCACACATATACTGAAGACTTCCAAACTGACATCTCTAGCTTCAATCTTTCCTGGAAGCTTCAGGTTCATTTGTCCAAACATCTTGTTTTATTTCATTTACGGCAATTTTTGTGGCTTTACTGATATATAACAAACTGCATATATTTAAAGGGCACAAACTGATTGGTCTTGACTTACAGACACAATTATGAAATTATCTCATTAAGATAATAAACTTGTCCATCACCCCCAAAGCTCCCTTGGGATCCCTTGGTAATCCATCTCTCCTACTCTTGCCCCAGGCATCCAATGATTTATTTGCCTTTTCTCCATACAAATCAGTTTGCGTTTTCTAAAGTTTTATGTAAATGGACTCATACAGAGTATATTCTTTTTTGCTTAGCTTCTTTCATCCATCATAATTTATTTTGAGATTATCCATGTTGTTGCATGTATCAACAGTCCATTGATTTCTCTTTTTTAACTGCTGAGTTGTATTTGTTGAATAGGTATAGCAAAATTGGTTTTCATGCTGATGGACATGTGTGCTATTTCTAGTTTGGGGCTATTCAAAAAAAGTGGCTTTGAATGACTATATAAGTCTTCATGCAGACAAATGCCTTCATTTCCCTAATGTAAATATACAGGACTAGAAGGGATGGATCATGTTAGGTGTGTGCTTAACTTTTTAAGTAATTGCCAAACTGTGTTCCAAAGTGACTGTACCATTTTATATTCCCCCCAGCAGTGTATGAGGGTTCTAGTTGCTCTGTATCCTTGCCAACAATGGTTTTGGTTAATATTTTGAACGTTTGCCATTCTAGCAATTTTAATAGTTCTATCTTGTGCTTTTAATTTGTATTTCCTTAATGACTGATTACATCAAGTATCTTTTCCTACACTTATTTGCCATCTATATATCTCATTTACTAAGTATCTCTTCAAATCTTTAATACAGTTTTTAAATAGGCTGTCTGTTACAGAATTAAAAGAGTTCTTTATGGTCTAGATAAAAGTCTTTGGTCAGATAAATGTTTTGCAAATATTTTCTCCTAGTCTGTGGCTTGCCTTTTTGCAAGTGTTTAATGAAGAGCAAAAGTTTACAATTTTGCCCAAGTCAAATTTATTGACTTTTCTTTTATGTTTCATATTTAAGAAATATTTGTCAAATCTAAGATCACTAAAATTTTCCCCTCTTTTTCTTATAGAAAGTTCAAAATAGGGATCCCTGGGTGGCGCAGCGGTTTAGCACCTGCCTTTGGCCCAGGGCGCGATCCTGGAGACCCGGGATCGAATCCCACGTCAGGCTCCCGGTGCGTGGAGCATGCTTCTCCCTCTGCCTATGTCTCTGCCTTTCTCTCTCTCTCTATGTGACTATCATAAATAAATAAAAATTTTTAAAAAAGAAAGTTCAAAATATCTACAATCTATTTCAAGTTAATTTCCATATACCATACAAAGTAAGGGTCAAAGTTTTATTTTTCATATGGCTGCACAATTGAAATAGCACATATTTAAAAACATCTTTTCCTCCACTGAATTACATTGGCACCTTTGTAGAAAATCAATTAACCACACATGCCTGGGTCTGTATAGGAGTCTCTACTCTTCCATTGATCTATAGGTCTATCTTAACACAGTCTTACCACACAGTCTTGATTACCAGAGCTTTATAGTAAGTCTTGAAATCAGGTAATATGCAGCCTCCAATTTTGTTCTTTGTTTTGGTTATCCTAAGGCCTTTGCATAATTATATAAATCTTAAAATCAGTTTGTTAATTTCTATAAAGAAGTCTGCTATTATTTTCTTTGGGATTGGGTTTAATATATAGATCAATCTGAACAGAACGGTCATCTTAACAATACTGAGTCTTTTAATTCATGAGCATGGGGACGCCTGGGTGGCTCAGTGGTTGAGCGCCTGCCTTTGGCTCAGGGAGTGATCCTGGGGTCTTGGGATTGAGTCCCGCATCAGGCTCCCTGCAGGGAGCCTGCCTCTCCCTCTGCCTATTTCTTTGCCTCTCTCTCTGTGTCTCTCATGAATCAATCAATAGAATCTTTTAAAAATAATAAAAAATTTTTAAAATCATGAGCATGGTATTTCTCACCATTTATTGAGGTCTTATGTAATTTTTCCCAGGAGGTTTACAGTTGTAGTGTGCACGTCTTACACATCTTTGGTCAAATTTTTCCCTAAGTATATCATAATTTTGATTCTACTAAAAAGATACTTTAATGTTTTTAATTTCCAATTGCTCTTTGATAATATGTAGAAGTACAATTAATTTTTTTTATATCAAACTTCTGTCCTTCAACCTTGCTAATCTCACTTATTAGTTCTAACAGTAGATTCCTAGGATTCTAGTAGATTCCTTAGGATTATCATATGGTCTTAGAAAATCATATGGTCTAAGAATAAAGACAGTTTTACCTCTTCCTTTCCAATCTGAATGCTTTTTTTTTTTTTCTATTGCCTTATTGTACTGGCTAGAATATCCAGGGATGAGAAGGGACATTTTTACCCCATTCCCAATATTGAAGGAAAACCACTTAGTCTTTCACCTTACTAAGAATGGTGTTAGTTATAAATATCTCCTAGACGTGCTTTGCCAGACTGAGGAATCTTTTATTTCTATTTGCTGTTTTTATTATGAATGATTGTGGACTTTTGTCAATCACATTTTCTGCATCTATTAAAATGATGACATTTGACTGAAATATAGTGTTATTATTAGTCAGTTAATACAGTGAATTACAGCAGATTGCTTTTCAAATATTAAACCAACTTTGCATTCTTGAGATAAACCCCATTTTCCCATGTTGTATTATCCTTTTAATATAATATGTTGCTGGATTTTTTTTTATGTATTTATTTATTATAGTCACAGACAGAGAGAGAGAGAGGCAGAGACACAGGCAGAGAGAGAAGCAGGCTCCATGCACCGGGAGCCCGATGTGGGATTCGATCCCGGGTCTCCAGGATCGCGCACCCTGGGCCAAAGGTAGGTGCCAAACCACTGCACCACCCAGGGATCCCTGTTGCTGGATTTTATTTGCTAAAATTTGTTGAGGACTTTTTAAACTATGTTTGTGAGGAGTACTGGCCTATAGCTTTCTTCTAATGTCTTTTCCTACTTTTGATATTAAGGCAATGCTGCCTTCATAGGAGGAGTTGAAAAAGATTTCCTCCTCTTGCATTTTCTGAAAGCATTTGTGTAGACTTGGGATTATTTCTTCCTTAAATGTTTAGTAGAATTTATGAGTAATGAACCATCTAGGCCTCCATATATTCTCAGCATCTCTATTAACATGTCTGAAAAGAAATTAAAACTTAACATAGCCAAGCAGAACTCATAATTTTTGCACCCAAACATGTTCTTCCCTACTATTCCTCATTTTAATTAATGATATCATACTCATTTTGCTTAAACTAGAATCTTAATCCTTGATTCCTCCCTTTCACTCACCCTACTCCTCATATCCATATTCAAGTCCCATCAGCTCTACTCACAAAATGTATCCCTACTTCTCTCCATCTATACTATCATGACCCAGTATATGCCTCCTGACTAGTCATGCCAATGCATAACTGCCCCCACTGCATTCCAATCTCCAAATAGCAGCCAGAGTGATTTTTGGCTAAATAAGACCATGTCACTCCCTGGCTTAAAACTCCCATCTGGCCCTTAATCTCTTCTGCCTTTAGATATTAACTGTAAAATAGAACAACAAGCTATGTCAATGTGTAATATTGACTGTGGGAACACTACAAGAATTTCAGTAAATTTTTATCTACTTAACTAGCTCCAGTGACCTAGCAATTACAAAATCACAAACTTAGGCCTCTTGGGAAAAAACACAACTTTGCTGTGTTAAGTCTCAAGGAGGTATAGGTTTTTGTCTAGAAGCAAAGGCACCAAAGCAGAAATAAGAATGCCCAAGTCTTACACTGTCCTTCTACAACTTGACAACAAACACCTTCACCTCCAAACTACCCTCATCTTTCTGTCCAAAGCTAGGGTGTATCTGACAATACCAGAAAAGGCTGTGCTTGCTGGTCTTAAATACAAATGGAGTGAAGAACAAGGAAAATAATGTAACTGATTTGTTTATTGATATGCTTGGGTTTTTTAGCCATCCCCTGCCATAGCCAAGGTAGGAAGGATGCCAGGCAACTTGACCTTGCTCTTTTTTTTTTTTTTTTTTTTTTTTTATGGTGAAAAAATTTATATTTAGATTTATAGCCGGCTGGACTCAGTTTAGATGATCCCAATTTTGTTGGCAACATCCAAAGCATCATAGTCAGGAGCCAGTCGAACATATGCTTTCTTCTCTCCATCAGGCCTGATCAAGGTGTTGACCTTGGCCACATCAATGTCATAGAGCTTCTTCACAGCCTGTTTGATCTGGTGCTTATTGGCCTTGACATCCACAATGAACACAAGTGTGTTGTTGTCTTCTATTTTCTTCATGGCTGACTCAGTAGTTAAGGGGAACTTGATGATGGCATAGTGATCAAGCTTGTTTCTCCTGGGGGCGCTCTTTCGAGGATATTTGGGCTGCCTTCGGAGACGCAGGGTCTTGGGTCGTCGGAATGTAGGTGACGTGCGGATTTTCTTTTTTTTGTGACTGTGCACGCCTTTCAGCACCGCTTTCTTAGCTTTCAAAGCCTTTGCTTTGGCTTCGGCTTCGGGAGGGGCAGGGGCTTCCTTCTTCACCTTCGGCGCCATCTTCGTGAAAGGGCGACCTTGCTCTTTTTTTTGCCAAAGGTTTTATCTATCCATCTGAGAGAAAGTGTGCACGAGTGGGGAGAAGGGCAGAGGGAGAAGGTGAAGCAGATTCCCCGCTGAGCAGGCCCCCAGGATCATGACCTGAGCAGGAGTCAGACACAACCAACTGAGCTCCCAAGTGCTCCAGTCTTGCTCTTTTAGAATCAACCTCATTCACCTCTGTAGAGCTCAACAGGTGCTGTAATATATGCTCTCTATTATTCTTCAACCTGTCAACACCTTGCACCTGCTCTGGTCAGCTCTAGAATCACCAATTTGTAATTACTCTTCTATTTTTTTCTATTCTACCCATTCTCACTCCTTAAGTTAAAGGAAACCACCATCTTTCTTGTTCCTTCTTTGGATCATCTTCACTCTAATTCTGCCTCTTTACTCCCTCAAATGACTTCTAGGGATACCTCTTTAGTTTGACCAGGCCCTAATGTACTCCTCTTATCTTCTTAGATCTCATCAACACTGTGCTAGATGCTGCTTTCCAGAAAAGAGTAAATGTCCTAAATCAATAAACATTACTAGGACCTGGAACCAACCCTTAGCTGCACTTTTCAGAATCAAGGGAGGATATAACCACAACTGTCAGCAACTGGGGGTGCACTGGGGGAATCGAGGCTAGAAATTGATTCATAAAACACTCTGTACTTAACTTCATGGCATTAATAATAATTATCTTTAAATTTGTGTGTGATTAGTATCTGTCTCTTCCTACATGCACTCCCTCAGACTAAGAGCTCCACGAGGGCAAGAGTGATGTCTATCTTGATCATTATTAACATCCCTACACCCTACAAATCCCTGGCACATAGGTCTAACAGTTACTCTAGCTTTATCAGATAAAAGCAAATTTACATCTGGACAAACCTCTGAGATAAGGTAGTATTTTCCCCATTTCTATAAAAGCTAACAATAAAAACTGACATTGCTTGAGCTGCTACTATGGGTCAGGCACCATTCTAAGATTTTTACATGTATTCTCATTTAATCTTCATGACAAACCTATAAAGTTGGTACTATGATTATTCCATTTTACAGGTGAGGCATTTGAGGCACAGAGAGGTTATATAATTCAACTGAGGTTATACAGGTAAGTGGCAGAAATGGAATTCAAACCCAAGGAGCCTAGCCTAAAAGCCCACTCTATTAATCCTATAGTACCACTCACTGAAGACAACACTATATTCCTCAATACCAGTGAATTGAGCCAAATAAAATAAAAGAAATGAAGAAATGCTATAAAGAAAAATCTAGACTTGGACACACAAGTTGCCAGTTCTACATGAAAATTCAAAGAAACTGCTACTATGAATCTTTCCAGTGCCCAACCTTTATTTAAAACAACAGTCAAAAACCACATCTTTCTTTTCAATTGTCAAACATATATGGAGACTGAAACCCAGCATATTCTCATGTTAAAAACATTTTCGTCTGCCACCAGATCTCTGTATTATAAAAAGACAGAGTCTATTTTTTTCTGCCAAGGGAAGCCCAATCACCAAACTGTAACTTACAGAACTAGGTATGTGTTGGCTGAATTTTCCCATAGAGGCAGCAAGAATGTGCAAACACTGCCACCATGCCTATGGCTTTGTCTTTCTAGTTTGCCCACCATTAATGTGAGGAAATATTACATATAGTTTGAATGTGCCCTGCAAGCTTTTCTTCTATCCTAAAAATTATCAGAAATCAGTGCAAGGCATATGACAGGGAAGACAGATCACAGGGAGGGAGCGAGGAGAACAACTCAAATCATTAGATGTCTGCCAGCCAGATGCTTCTAAGTTCTAAGCATTGCATGGCCTACTTCTGAGGCAACCACAGGACCTCAGCAGTCTATGACTACTCCAGTTTATGATGTCTCATGGATGCACCACAGAATAAAAAGGCCCTGAGTCATCTATTATTAGAAAAGGAAAATTTAACTCACCTTCCACTGTTCCTCTGGAAGGAGCTTCACGACCACCAGATCCCCATTCAAGGCTCTATTACGAGCAACAACCCCATCGATAAAAATGTCTCGATCACCATCCTAGGTTGGAGAGAGAAAATAGTCAGTTTACCAAGGCCTGGAACCAAAAATTATTTCCCCCTTTTTTTTTTGTAAAGATTTTATTTATTCATGAGGGAAAGACAGAGAGAGAGAGAGAGAGAGAGAGAGAGAAAGAGAGAGGCAGAGATACAGGCAGAGGGAGAAGCAGGCTCCAAGCAGGGAGCCCAATGCGGGACTCGATCTCGGGACTTCAGGATCACACCTGGGCCAAATGCAGGCACTAAACCGCTAAGCCACCCAGGCATCCCTATTTCCTCAGTTTAAAAACTGTAGACTCTACAATCTGTCCACTAACTCAAAAAGAGAGGGCAATCAGTCTCTTTGGGCCTTATAGAAATGGGAATGAACACAAAAGAGCAGGTTAACAGAATATTTTTTTTTATTTTAAAGATTTTTATTTATTTATTCATGAGACACACACAGAGAGCAGAATATTTTTAAAAATTTCAAAAACATAAGAGAAAATCTCCTACAAGCAGACCAAAAACAAACAAAAATATATAAAGCAAAAAACTGAGATTACATGTTTCCATAACTGAAATGAGAAAGGAGTAAGTTATCCTTTCTTGTTTTAAATAAAATAAAGCATGATGATACCTTTTGTACACTGATTTTTAAGTATAAAAGAAGGGTAAAACATAGAAGGTTTGCAAGAAAACAGAAGAACAAAATATAATCCCCCAAGAACACCAACTGAAGACAAGAACAGCAACTAGCTCCAGGATTTGAGTTCTCTAAGGAAGAAACCAGCAAAATTATGCTCCTCCTGCCAAGAAAATGACAGAGAAAGCAAACTGTGGTTGCTTTTATGGAGACCTAAGTAGAAGGCAAAGAAGAAAAGGAAAGGGACAGGAGACTCATGAAGCATTCTCACACTCTTCCACCTCTCTGACTAAGGAGCAGGGTAAACTCCCCACCATGAACACAAGGCATGGACACCTTCAACCTCAATCACATGCTTACAAATAATCCACTTTAGGGACAGTTTAGTCTCAGGATCTTTGGGGTCACACAGGAAGACTGAGGGTGCCTAAGTGTGGCAGAGTTCCTAGGCATCTGAGCAGGGAAGCTGGCTGCAATTGGTGAACCCAGGAGTGGGCTCTCAGCTCGGGGTTACCAGAAACCAGAAACCACAGCATGTCCTGTGCAACCACTCCCCAAAGAGGGGCCCAGCAAGCAGCAGAACAACGACAAGAACCGCCCCCTCCCTCCCCGAGGTGGAGCGTCATGGATGCAAGCTGCAGAAGTCTGCAGGGTTTGAAGACTCAAAATGAAGTTGCATGCCTGAAATAGAAATGCTCAGTCACAGGTTGGGTGAGTATGGAGTGCAGACAGAGACCACAGAGACAGGAGTGATTGGCTGCTTTTCTCTGAGGGGGCATTAAGGAGTGGGGCTCCTAGCTGAAGATTGGGAAGCCACCATTTTCACTTTCATCCTCTAAAGCAGAGGGGAAAGCCTTCAGGGAACAAAAGCCACATTGAGCAATCCCAAACAGATTAGTGCGTTGTTGGTATAGTGGAGCATAGCTGCCTTCCAAGCAGTTAGTTAGCCTGGCCCCCTGTCAAGGGCGGTACAATTCCACCAGGGCAAAGATGCCTAAGAATCAGGCAAAAAGGTCCCTCCACCAGAAGATCAAAAAGTACATTCATCCAAAACCAAGTTGACTAATCATTGAGAACTGCAAACCTCCAGCACTAGGGGAATATAGCATATAGAATTCGTGGTTTTTTCCCACAATTCTTTAGTCTTTCAATTTTAATTTTTTTCTCTTTCCTTTTTCAATGAATTTATTTTATCAACTTTTTTTAGATTTTTTTTAATTTTTATTTTCTCAGTTACATTCTATCTTTTCAACATGTTAAATAGCATTTTTGCATATATATAAATTTTTCTTTCTTTACAATTTTGAGATGCAGTTTCTTCTAATAAACCAAAAAAATACACTCAGGATATAGTGTATTGCTCTGTTCTGTTCACATATCTGTTTATATTTCCTTTCTGTGTGTGTGTCTTTTAATTTTCATTTTTAGTTATATTCTATCCTTTCATTGTATTTAATTTTATATTTGTACATATATAAGCTTTTCTTTCTTTACATTTTTGGGATCTAATTTTCTAACACAGAGACCAAAATATACACAGGATCCAGTGTATTGTTCTGTTCTGTCCACCTGTCTGATTATATTTTTTTATTTTTATTTTCCAGTTTTGGCTTTCTTCTGAATTGGTTAATGTATATTTCTCTGGGGTCATTGTTGCCATTTTAGTATTTTGTTCTGTCAGTCATCTATTCTCTGAACAGAATGACAAAATGGAAAAACTCACCTGAAAAAAAGAAAAAAAGACCAAGAAGCAGTACTGATCGCCAGAGACCTAATCAGTATGGACATAAGTAAGATGTCAGAACTAGAATTCAGAATAACAATTATAAAGATACTAGCTGGGCTTGAAAAAAAAAAAAAAAGCATAGAAGACACTACAAAATCCCTTTCTGGAGAAACAAAAGAACTAAAAACTAATCAAGTCAAAATCAAAAAGGCGATTAATGAGATGCAATCAAAAATGGAGGCTCTAATGGCTAGGATAAATGAAGCAGAAGAGAAAATTAGTGATACAGAAGGCAAAATGATGCAGAATAAAAAAGCTGAGAAAAAGGTAAACAACTACTGGATCGTGAGGGGAGAGAGTTCAAGAGATAAGTGATATGATAAAGTGAAACAATATTAAAATAACTGGAATCCCATAAGAAGAGGAAGGGGGGGGGGAACAGAAGGTATATTGGACCAAATTATAGCAGAGAAATTCCCTAATCTGGGGAAGGAAACAGACATTCAAGTCCAGGGGACACAGAGAACGCCCCTCAAAGTTAATAAAAATAGTCCAACACCTCAACATATAGAAGAGAAACTTGCAAATCTCAGAATCAAAGAGAAAATATTGAAAGCAGCTCAGAACAAGAGGCCCATAACCTACAAGGATAGAAACATCAGACTGGCAGCAAACTTACCCACAGAGACCTGGCAGGCCAGAAAGGACTCACATGATACATTCAGAATGCTAAATGAGAAAAATACGCAGCCAAGAACACTTTATCCAGCTAGGATGCCATTCAAAATAGGAGAACAAACAGAAACTGAAAGACTGTGTGATCACTAAACCAGCTCTGAAAGAAATATTAAGAAGGATCCTCTAAGCAAAGAGAGAACCTAAAAGGAACACAGACCAGAACGGAACAGAGACAATTTACAGAAACAGTAACTTTACAAGTAATACAATGGCACTAAATTTATATCTTTCAATAATCACCCTGAATGTAAATGGACTAAGTGCCCCCAATCAAAAGACACAGGATATCAGACTGGATTAAAAAGCAAGACTCATCAATATGTTGCCTACAGAGATTCACTTTAGACCCAAAGATACCTCCAGATTTAAAGAGGGGGGATGGAAAACCATTTATCATGTCAATGAACATCAAAAGAAAGCTGAGGTGGCAATCTTTATATCAGACAAATTAGATTTTAAACCAAAGACTAATAAGAGATGAGGAAGGACACTATATCATAATTAAAAGGTCTACCCAACAAGAAGATCTAACAATTGTAAATATTCATTCCCCTAATATGGGAGCAGCCAATTATATAAACTAATTAATAACAAAATTAAAGAAACACATCTATAATAAAATAATAGTAGGGGACTTAACTAACACCCTATTTACTCCAATGCAAAGATAATCTAAGCAGAAGATTAATAAAGAAACGAGGGCTCTGAATGACACACTGGACCAGACAGACTTCACAGACATATTCAGAGCATTCCATCCTAAATTCTTCTCGAGTGTGCACAGAACATTCTCCAGAATAGATCATATAGTAGGTCACAAATCAAGTCTCAAGTGGTACCAAAAATTTGGATCATTCCCTGCATATTTTCAGACCACAATGCTTTGAAACTGGAATTCAATCACAAGAGGAAATTTGGAAAGAACTCAAACACACGAAGGCTAAAAAGTGTCCTACTAAAGAATGAATGGGTCAACCAGGAAATTAAAGGAGACTTTAAAAAAATTCATAGAAACAAATGAAAATGAAAACACAACTGTTCAAAACCTTTGGGATGCATCAAAAGTAGTCCTAAGAGGGAAGTAGACAGCAATACAAGCCTTCCTCAAGAAACAAGAAAGGTCTCAAATACACAACCTAACCTTATACCTAAAGCACCCGGAGAAGGAACAGCAAATAAAGCCTAACCCCAGCAGAAGAAGATAATTAATAAAGATTAAAGCAGAAATCAATGAAACAAAAACCAAAAGAACAGTGGAACAGATCAATGAAAACTAGGAGCTAGTTCTTTGAAAGGATCAAGAAGATCAATAAACTACTGGCCAAACTTATCAAAATGAAGAGAAAGGACTCAAATAAATAAAATCATGAATGAAAGAGGAGAGATCACAACCAACACTGAAGAAATACAATTATAAGAACACATTACGAGCAACTATATGCCAACAAATTGGGCAATCTGGAAGAAACAGATACATTCCTAGAGACATATAAATCATCAAAGCTTGAAACAGGAAGAAATAGAAAAACCTGAACATACCCATAACTAGCAAGGAAATTGAAATGGTAATCAAAAATCTCCCAACAAGCAAGAGTCCAGGGCCGAAAGGCTTCCCAGGGGAATTCTCCCAAACATTTAAAGAAGAATTAATAACTATTCTTCTGAAGCTGTTTCAAAAAATAGAAGCGGAAGGAAAACTTCCAAACTCTTTCTATGATGCCACCATTACCTCGATCCCAAAACTAGATAAAGACCCCACCAAAAAAGGAGACTTAACCCTATGACCTAGCAATTGCACTACTAGGGATTTAGCCCAAAGATACAAATGTAGTGATCCAAAGGGATACCTGCACCCCAATGCTTACAGCAGCAATGTCCACAATAGCCAAACTATGGAAGGAGCCCAGATGTCCATTCAAAGGTGAATGCATAAAGATGTGGTGTATATTACACACACACACACACACACACACACACACACACAATGAAATACTACTCAGCCTTCGAAAAAAATGAAATGTTGCCATTTGCAACAACGTGGATGGAACTAGAGAGTATTATGCTAAGCGAAATCAGTCAGAGAATGACAATTATCATATGATCTCACACATATGTTGAATTTAAGAAACAAACAGAGGATCATAGGGCAAGGGAGGAAAAAAATAAAATGATGAAATCAGAGAGGAGACAAACCACAAGAGACGCTTAACCATAGGAAACAAACTAGGGTGGCTGGAAGGAATGTGGATGGGGGGATACCATAACTGGGTGATGGGCATGAAGGAGAGCACATGATGTAATGAGCACAGGATGTTATATAAGGCTGATGAATCACTGGCCTCTACCTCTCAAGCTAATAATAGATTATGTGTTAATTAACTGAATTTAATTTTTTTAAAACAGTGTATTGGTTAAGAAAATAATAATGACCTACTTTAAGCAGATGTAACCCTACTGAACTCAAGTATCAACTGCTAAACTTAAACAGAGGCCAGAATCTTCCTATTAAGTCAAATTACTTTGCAAAAACACTGAAACAGGAAAGACAGAAGGATCCATGGAAAAATTAAGCATTCTCAAAATGTTTTATCAACAAACATGCATATATATATTCTTATCCTTCCAAAGTTTTATATTCCATGCCTCTTTTCAAAAAATAAGAGATAAATAAAATGTTCCTTTTTCTTAAAGGAAGTAAGAGCAAACAAGGCTTAGAAAACCACCACCAAAAATTTTCTATTAGGGACACTTGATATAGGTAAGACTTAACAGTCAAGAGACTAAAGGTGAATACTATAACATTTCAGTTAAAATTAGCATTCCAAATTCACCAAACCTGCCCCACCAGCACCAAAAATGGGACTTTAGACATTCAGCATTTTTTATAGTTTCTGATTACAAATCATGAGAGCTCTTTTAGAACAGTTTTTCTGTTCAATTTCCACCCTAACCATGGGCTGACAGCTATGGCCTGCACATGTTGTCAAACCTGACCCACCCTAGTTCCTGAGGTACAGTACTGTGTTAGCCACAAAGAGAAAGTCACTGTAGTTGAACTCATGTTGAGCTTCTCAGAGAAATAAGGAAGAGACAACCACTAAATAAAATGTGAACAACTGCAGGGTGGCACATTATCATCAATCGCTGCCTTCTGCAATTTATGTAGCAACAGGGTCTCTCCAACTTCCCCAGAATGAAGAAAGAGCTATTTGGAGGACATCCCAATGCATGATCATGTGGTCAAAACACACAAAATGAAATGCCTCTCTCATAATCAGGTACACCACTCCCAGACAGCTCAGAGATTTAAGATGAATGTGACTGGTATTGTCACATTCCCATCCCAAGAAACCAAGAAAAGCAGGGCTGAGTTGAACCTCAGGTAATACACAAATATCCAAGTATTGCGTCACTGCTCAGCTCTTACTGGATTCTTTCTGTAGACATACAAATGGCCAATAGACATATGAATCTTTTGCAGAATCTCTTATTTTAAAGACCATAAACTTGGGAACAACTCAGTATTAAAGATGTTTTTTTTAAAGATGTTCTTATTTATTTGGCGCACAGAGAGAGAGAGCACACATGCGCACAAGTAGGCAGAGCAGCAGGCCAAGGGAGAGAGAGAAGCAGGCTCCCCAGTGCGCAGGGAGCCCAATGCAGGGCTCCATCCCAGGACCCTGAGATCATGACCTGAGTTGAAGGCAAATGCTTAGCTGACTGAGCCACTCAGACACACCCACTTTTAAAGGCCAAAGAGTAAAAAATAAATTAATTAAAATAAAATAAAATAAAATAAAATAAAATAAAATAAAATAAAATAAAATAAAAGCCAAAGAGTTCAGCTCTTTATTTGAATGTCAATGATTAACTCTATCCACCAGAAAGAATAGGAAAAAAAAAGAAAATAGATAATGAACCAACCTAGCAGAAATATAATGGGATCTGAGGGTAATCTAACTAAATACTTGGGAGGTTTTGGAGTGGGGAGGACAACCCAAAAGCATTCTCTATCGATGGAATAGCTCCCTTTGGACCAAATAAACTCCACAGACGTTCAAAGGGTGCCTCCCATGACAAAATGCACAAAAAAAGTTATAAAACTTCTTGTACCAACATAATTCAGAATGGAGTCCATGCTTTTTGTAAAAAGTCAAATATCTATATCTGGTCCATTTCTCCTCTTTATCCTATCCCCAGACAGCATAAAAAGCTATCTCAATAATATTAATTGCTCTTGGTTTGCTTCAAAGTCAAATGGTTTTATTCTAACTCTGTATCTTACTTTTACTGAGAACCCTAGGAGACTCGCAGGTACACATATAAGTGACTTGGCTTTGTCAAAAGAGAATGAAAATCAACTTTCTATCACTTCCAATTATAATGAACCTAAGTCAGCATCCCCCAAGACGAAATACTTTTTTAAAATAACAAAGTGATGATGAATTCACTGTTGTTAGCCTCTTCAGTAGATATTTTAACATAGCAAATGACATTGTGTAAATTCACAACTGTTTTTAGAGTAAGAACCTAAATAATCAAATGTAGTCTACTCTTGTCTCTCCAGAAACTTTAGAATTTTTTTTTTAAGATTTTATTTTTTTATTCATTAGAGACACACACAGAGAAAGAGAGAGAGAGGCAGAGACATAGGTAGAGGGAGAAGCAGGCTCCACCCAGGAAGGCGGACACGGGACTCGATCCCGGGTCCCCAGGATCATGCCCCAGGCCAAAGGCAGGTGCTAAACCGCTGAGCCACCCAGGCTGCCCGAAACTTTAAAATTTTAAGTAAGAATTTAGAATTTTAAAGTTATAAGGAATATCAGACAATCTAATCCACCCCCAATTTTACAAAAGTTTTACAAAAACTTTTTAATTTCCTATTGTCAGAGCAAAGGCTACATCTTCTTTGAACAATTCCTCTCTTTACTCTCCCTGCTAAGACAGGGAACAGGGAACATTCAGACCCTGGTTCTGATAATCTACTCCTAGTCCACCTGTGAGCATTTTTGCAGTTCATACCAGTTCACACCTGACATGGACATGAGCTATGTATGCTCATAAATCCAGACCAGTGGTGGTTGTGGGATTTATCTATGTATAATTTATTGCCTCTACTATCTCCTTCCTCAGAGCTTTCTGGAATGCCTCTAAACACTGAAAATTACCAAAACACCCACAAAAACAGAATGCAGGATTGTCCTAGTATGTACAACCAAAACTTACAACTGGGCCTTGATAGTGCTTTTATAGTCAGTTCTTAGTTTCTTAGAGGTGAATCATTTAGCATTTTTTTTCTCCCTCTGAGACAATATTACTACTCCATCAGTGGCCAAATAGGAGAATAAGGGGCAAAAAAACAAGCCAATCCTAATATCACAAGTGTCTAAAAGACTCTTAATAGGACATGCCAGGAATATAATTTCAAGTAGGAGAACAATTTGGGCTTTTGAAACATCAGTAACTCGGGATGCCTGGGTGGCTCAGCGGTTGAGCATCTGCCTTTGGCCCAGGGCATGATCCCGGAATCCAGGATCAAGTCCCACATCAGGCTGTTTGCAGGGCGCCTACTTCTCCCTCAGCCTGTGTCTGTCTTTCTCTGTGTATCTCTCATGAATAAATAAATAAAATCTTTGAAACATCAGTAACTTTTGCTTAACTTCCTTTAACTATTATAGGCAAATTAAACTATGACAACACATTATTTGCACATTCAAATCATATCACTTTAACTTACAGGAACCTAACTAGGCCCTACATTCTAGAGGACCTTTACTCTGGCCCTTCTTCAGTCACACTTCTCCCCATAGGTAAAGAGCTCTCAGGGCCAAAAGGATGTGCATCCCTGGGATCATGAGCCCCAAACCCACATCCACGGCATTTTTCCCAGGTCTGCTAGCCTGCGGGAAGACCACAGCCAATGGTGGCACCCATTGGACTTGACAAGTGGCCAAAGGGCAGGCATTTCTAAGGCATGTGGACAGAATTTGGACATGTGGGATAAGATGCTCATGTAGGTGCATGCAAGGGCCCTCAATGAATGGGAGGAGAGGGGTGCACAGTGGAGACAGCAAAGAGGGGACAGAAAGCCAGGATTGGGAGGGGAAGAGGAGCAGGCCAGAGGCAGACCCTCTGCATGCGGGCCACAGTTCAGGATAGAGCTCCAAGGAGTCTAATAGTTCTACATGCGAACCCAGGTACACAGAGGTACATCTGACAAGAAATATATTTTATTTGTCATGAATATATTTTACCTAATAACTTCTAAATATTTAATATAAAGTATGTGTGCCTCAAAAAAAATAAAAAATAAAAATAAAGTATGTGTACCTCCATTTGTACCCTTGTCCTAGGCCCCACACTTGTCAGGAACCAGCCTAACAGGGATATAACTTAGGGAAATTCAATACCATGTTCTCAGGGAAGAAAGCAAGCAAGCAGTAAAATTTTCAAAATGCTCTATGTAGTTCCCCTTAACATTCCAATCAATGAAAGGAAACTTCAGTGTACACTGATGGGAGACTTTGTAATCCTCTCAGCACCCAGGTGTGTCTCAAGATGAATTCCTTACTCCACTGGCTATGATTCTCATACTTAACAACCCATGTTTTTCATACACAGGGCCCCTATTATAATCGAGCTCCCTCAACTGGCATGCCAATGAAGAAACGGTTATTCTTTCTAAAGTAGAGAAAATGTTAGTTATGCTGGACTTACTGAGAGATGATCTATCTCTAACATGGCATACTCCTAAGAAATTTTCATGGGTAATTCTTATGATTACCGAATGTGATTTTCACCTTATAAAGCAACATCGGGAACCAACCACTATGTGAACTATGCTTCCCCAGAATGATAAAACTGCTCCTAAGGCTAAGTCACTGCCTCAAAGCTGACCTTCAGTTGAACAAAGTACCAGGGTAAGAATACATAGCATATTCCCATCACAGGAACAGAATAGGATTCAGAGAGAACAAGGTGACACATCAGTGATACTTTTTCTCTAATCCAATGGGTAAGATGGAACTTGAGATACAAATGTGAATCCTTGGCTTCTGTAGGACAAGGGGAAAAAAAGAACTAAAAAAAGCTTGAGAATAGGTCCTTAAGGTTATTTTAACACCACCACCACCTGGGAAGCACATGACTGAACTTGTATTCTCACTAAACTTACCATTTAACATCTTGAAATATGTTAACTGAAATATATATACGTATTCCATTTCCTCATCAATAAGCTCAGGTTTATTCCTGTGCTCTCTTCCACAGTTAAAACATCTTAATTTTATGGCTATCCTATTTATGGCAGCCTGGAAAAGTCACATCAGGAATTCAAGAATATTGCTCCCCTAGCTTTGCACAATCAAGCCTTATCCAAAGACCTCCTGCTAACTACATGTCGGAGTGAACTTCCCTTAAATGAGAAGGCCTGGTAAAATGAGTCATGAACAGAAGAAAGGATATAAAGATCCAATGGTGAAGAGCCTTATACCAAGTCCTATCACCTGCAGAAAAGTGAAGTGAGAAACTCAGACCAAAAGAAAAAAGCATTACACATTTTTTTTGGACAAATTTGCAGATTAGCTCATGCAGTAGATCGAAAGTAGATAGCTTATTTGTTTGGGAAAGATTAACTTAAATTAGTGGAAAAAACCATAAATCCCTTGAAGCTATAAACCCAGAACGTCCAACTGCAAGAACTGGTGGGTGTCATGTGGGCTCAGCTGCTCTCTGCAGCCCTAGTAACAAATGCCGTCCCCTTCACTTGCAGCATGAGTTTAAGACTGGCAAAAGGGGCTGTTAACCAAAGGCAAATTTTGCCTATTTAAATTTGTAACAAATCCTTGCCCATCCTCGATTTTGTTTTACTACTCTACTTTTTAGTTAGAATATATATTTCAGTTTCAGAGCACATCTAAAAAATTAAATGTGACATTAAGTTTATTATAAAGTTACTGAACTTACCGGGGAAGGAATGAAGGCTTCATGAAACTTCTTTGGATTAATTCTCAATACACCCTTTAAAATAAAAAAATAAAATCTGTGAAAATTTAACTAGTTATATACACTTACAGGTTTTCCATACATATGTTATTCTCTAATAAAAGTTTTTAAATTAATTAAACAGCTCAATCTCGAAAACAATTTAGGCATATGAGAACTACTCATTAAATGCATGAAACATGATTTATATTGATGTAACACAGGTTTCCATCAGAAACAGAACCCACACTGGCACCTTGCTATGAACACGCAGAGGTGAGAAGGAACAGAGCTTGGCATGGAGTAGGAAAGCGACAACCATGGGGATTTTATGTGCCCCCATGTGCTAGGCTTCACATTTTAACCTTCATTTTAAGAACAAGATTATGTGGGGATTACATCCCACTACATAACGGCCTTTTTTTATTCACTGAGATCTTTCCATAGCTGCTTGTTTCTGTGACAGTTTTCAAAGTGATACAGGTTGATTTCCAACCTGGATACTTAACCTTGAGAGACCAGATGCATATTTTTTACTCTGGCTCTTCTGCAGAGCTGAATGAGTCAATAATTCAAAATGGTCCAGAACCAGCTCTTAATGTAAATGGGAGTCCTGGCTCCGGCAGCCAGGCCACCCAGTCTGCCTTCAGCTTCATGTTATTCCAGCACCAAATCAGGGTCTGCTTCTATTTACGCACAGGGGTGCAGGTGGGGGCCGTCTTCAATAGCGGTTCAGTATTTTAGGCTCTTGCAGGAAGCTGTCACCCTCCCAAGGTTCCAGCTGCGTTTGAAGGCCACTGGAACACATGGAGACAGGCAGTTATTTTCCTAAGAGCCAGACTCAAAGGGTGTCTTGAGAAAGTGTTTTAAATAACACTTCCCCCCTAAAATGTTGAAAGATTCAAAGATACATTAATTAACAAACTAAGTGAGGGTATAAAGAAGAAACTAGTTCCCCCCTTCAATGTGTACCATGTTTAAAATTACAAATTTCCATGCAATAGTTTATACTATTGTTAACATCCCAACTACATTTAATTTAAGATTTATTGAATACTGTATTCAAGACCCTGAGACAATGTGGAGAGAGAGTGAGGATCAAGCTCAGTCCTTGTTTACGAGGGAAAATACAAAGGATGCTGTGAGGGTACAGCAGACTTTCAGCTGGGGACACCAGGAAAGTCTCCACAGACAGTGTCTGACCTGGTCCTGATGGAGGAGAAAAACTGGCAAACAAATTAGAAGGGAAATACGGGTAAAGAACCCCACATAAGCAAGAGAGCTTCAAAGGACAAATACTCTCCCACCGTACTGGAACTCTGCTTAGGGTAAGGGTGGGGAGGGGACAAGGATGGCAAAGCTCCCTGAGGCCGGACCCTTTTCATGAATGTCACTGCAATTTCACTTCCAGGACAGCTGTTTATTGTCGAGGGAAGGGAAACAAAAAGCTTATTACATTTATCCTACATTTGTATCGACTCAACAAAATTTCCTAAAGACTAGCATGGCAGGCACTACGCTAAGCGATGGGGACACGATGGGGTGCTCTCCACTAGAACACAGTATCTAGTGAAGGGAAGATGCTCCAAGTAAATCAAGTCAATTCATTTGAATTAAATTTTTAAAAAATTCATTTTCTGATTCCAAACACTGCTTTCTGACCTAAGGTTTGTTTTGTTTCTCCCCCTGAATTGCTACTCTTCTATAATCCCTTCCAGCCCACTGAACAGTTACTACCTGAAGAAGCAGAGAGGTAAGAAGGCCCTCTGCTGTGAAAAGGCCTTTCGGTACAGAGCACGTAGAGAGGAACTCAGGAATCTCCCTTGAGAGGGCAGATCGCACTGAAGAAAAGAAACTCTAACAGAATTCCACAGTAGACCAGAGTCCACCCCACACCCTGATGAAAGAAGCTGTCAGTAAAGCAGGTCAAGAAACGGTCTTTTAACTAAAAGAGACTTCCAGCAAGGTTTTGTCTTACTCACCTGCAAAAGTACAGGACTTTCATTTCCATATTTTTATGACCATCACCTAATCTACCCCAATCCCTCATCACTCATCTTCCTCCTCACCCTTTCCAAGGCCTGGAACTCGATCAGTGAGGCTTCTCCATGCTCATCTCCTCTGTGAATGCTCCTTGACTTAACTGAAACCTGGCTGTCCCCTGATATGATCACTTCCCTTGAAGTGCTCTCAGAGAGTCTATTTTATCTTTCCTATGCCACGTGCCTGAAGGACCGGAGAACGTTTCCCAAACTGTTTCCCCTCTGTAGCTTCAAAATTATTTTTTTTCCTCCATTCTTATTTCTTCCTAAGATTTTATTTATTTGACAGAGAGCATAAGAAGGGGGAGCAATAGGCAGAGGGGAGAGGGAGAAGCAGGTTCTCTGCTGAGTAGGGAGCCCGATGCAGGGTTCAATCCCAGGACCCTGAGATCATGACCTGAGCCAAAGGCAGATGCCTAACCAACTAAGCCATTCGTGCCCCTTTTCCTCCATTCTTGATTAAAATCCAGATCTTTTGAAGATCATATCATTAGCTCCTGCTATACCTCCTCAGTGCTATCATCTTCAAACCCTTTGATTATCCTGATTCACTAATGCTTTGATTCATTGGTCACTGTCTTCCTCTGTACCCCCATTTCTATAAACACTTATGGAACTTTGTATCCATATGGTTGACCATACAGCCCTAGTCAGTCACTCTAACCAGCTCTTCCTCCACCCACCCTAACCACTGTACCCCATGTTCACTACCATCTCTTGGCATCATTGCTAATGATACCAATTCCAAATATAAAACCTCAGATATCACACTTTATGATCTTCTATCCTTCCATCTCACTTAAGACCCCACTTCAGCAATTCTTTGTCTTCACTAAGACTTCTAACCCATGGATCTGACCACATTCTGTCCCCACACTATGTTTAGTCCCTTGCTTAGCCACCTAGTTGCCAGGGCCTGTCATTACCTCCTGCCCTTGCAAACCATGAGTCCTGGGTCCACTTGCCCTCTTCTATTCAACTAGCCAGCCCCCACTCTCGGTTAGCCCCACCTATCTGCCTTCTTCATGCCTACACCCAAGGGGCTGAATGTTACTATAGAAAAATACCACACAACTGGGCTAATTAGCCTAGCTTGGCAATCACAAACATGTTTTATTTGGCTTACAGGATGTTTGAGAATACTTAAAGCAAAGGAATTTCACACATAAATGTATTTCCACATTTTCTTGAAAAACCAGCTAACCCTCCATAGCAGCAACCACCTGAGTTGAATCATAAACGCTTCCCTTATAGCAATAAAAAAATCTCAAATAACACTTATATAAGTATACTACATGTTACTCACTGTTTTAAGAGCTTTATATCCATCAACTAATTTAACCCTCAAATCAATTCTATGAGGTAGGTTCTACTGTCCTCCCTTTTACAAAGGAGAACACTGAGAAATCAAGAGGTGCCCACTTCCACACCACATTCAAACCTAGCAGTCTGGTTCCAGCATCCTCACGCATAACTGCCTCAGACTGCTTCTGTTTGCCACAGTCATCACCAGGGCCTCTTTGCTCATTTATGCCATCTGCTCCCTTCCCCCACCACTCCAGCACCACCTTCCAGCCCTCTGTCTTTCCTGTTTCAGCTAATGGTAACATCATCAATCTAGTGGCTCAACTCAAAACTTAGGAGTCCTACTTTATTCCTCCCTTTGCCTCACCTTCACAGTTAAGCCATCAGCTTCCTGCCAGTTCCGGCTCCACAGCCATCCACTCCCTGCCATCCTCACTGCTACCACCCTTCTTTCCTTGCCCAGTTTACTGTAATGGCCTTCTACATGACGACCCAACTTCCACTCAAGTCTATTCACCTCATAACTACTAACTAAGAGATGTTTTTAAAGCATAAAATACATCATGCCCTCTCCCTACCGAAACCCTTTAGTTTTAACAAAGTCCAACTCTCCCACATAGCCTAGCTGTGGCAGCTGCCTGCCTCTCCAGCTTATTCCGATATCGTAATTCCCTTTGCTCACTATGTCCAACAGCTTCCTTCATGTTCCTCAAAAACACCAAGCCTGTTTCTGCCTGCCATTTTTCCACTAGCTGGTCTCTCTACCTATAATGTTCTTTGCCTAATTCTCCTGATAGCTGGCTCATTTCCATCTTTCAGATCTCTGCTCAGAAATCACCTGCTCAAAAAAAAAAAAAAAAAAAAAAAAAGAAATCACCTGCTCAGAGCAGCCTAACCACCTTCATGTAAAATGGCTCTCTCTAATTCTTCTTTCTCATCTTTCTTATTTCCCTAGGAGTACTCAGCACATGCTATAATTTCCTCTTTATGTCTCTGATTATTTGCCCGTCTCTCCCAGTGAATTACCTATCTCACTCACTGGTATATGCCTGGCATTTAGTAGGCAGTCAAGAAACATGAGCTAATTAGAGTGTGTCTACAGAGTTGAAGCCGTTCCACCAGCCCCAGCCAGTAATGTTATGAAGATCATCTGTGCTTCTAAATGGCTGGGCAGTCCAATATAATGTCACCTCTATTCTTCTAATTCATATGCAAATGTTCCCCAGTTGATTTCACTCTCAACAAATGGTGAAGGTCCGAGAAACTAACCCACATCCTGTCTTGTCTTCCTTAGACTAGGAATTCTTGTAAGGTCCAATAACAACTTTACACCAGTATTCTGTTTTAGGGGGACCTCTGACATCATGCCTCAAGCTGCTCTGGGGCATTTTCAGTCAAAGCATCATCTGAGATGAGGAAACCAGCCAATTCTACCATCATACCTATGTCATTCTGGTCATCACCTCAAACCTGAGTCCCCTCCAGGCCTGTTTATTCCATACTTTCATTTTTTCCCACACCTTCTATACCAATCTCCTATACCGTAGCTATGGAGAAAGGATGTATGTATGACATGAGAGCTTGTCTACAAGAAAAATTTTTTTCAAAATTACGTGTATATGATCTTGTGTTACTGCTGTCAGGAAAGAGATTCCTTTGGTCACTGTGGACTCCTCATGCCCATTTAGGGCAAAACACCAATGAAATGTCAAATTATTGTTCAAAGTATTGAAAACAAAATAAATAATAAATAAATAATAAAAAGTTTATTCTACTCCTATTTTTAAAACATCTCCTTAATATCTTAATATCTCTCAATAAAAGTTTCTTCTCTGGATAGGGAGAAAAAAGAGATGTCACGATATACTTAAATTTGAATGTAAAAGTTAACAAATACAAGTATATCTAATAAGTTTAATTTTCTCCAACAGCATTTAAATAGCTTTTCTTGTCTAGCTTTTTATCTTATCCATCAAGGCCTGCACACATAAAGTTCATATCAGAAAGCAGAAAGCAGATGGACTCTGTTTCCCTGTCTATGAAAATCTTATTTACAGTGTTGTATATTTCACACGGTGACCTCATATCTGGAACCCATTCCTCTCCCCATCTGCAAAGAACAACTGTTCTCATCTGTGGGGGGAGGCTCTGGCTGCAGAGTCTCATGATGTCACAAGCCAGGAGGAATCACTTACAAACTCCTGGGAAAGAAAGTTGTTATATTGATCAGCTTTTTGTTTTTTAATATCAGCAAAGAGTTGCTTCAAAAGCAAACATTAATAGAAAGGAGCAAAAGCTTTATCATTCCAGGATATTTTCCTCCTCTTATCTCTATAAATTCTATAATTAAAATTATAAGCAATTTTTCTTCCAAGTCATAACAGAGTTTCCCTCACCCCTCTTCAAAAGACAGTACCTTGATCCTTTATTCACTCAGTAAATAAATATTTATTCAATATAAACTGATTATGCATCCATCAAATTCCACATACTGGGCTAATTTGTGGGAATAAGATACAATCCTACCCACAAGAAAGTGAATGGTCTATTTGAGGAAACATAAATACCAAGAAATGTTAATAAGTTTAGAATAAAGGGTAAACAACAAAGTCAGCTCCCAGAAAGTAGTCACGGCCAATTCTGCTGGAAGAATTAAAATAAGGCTTCTCAAAGGGGGTAACATTTAGGTAGGGACTTAAAGTTCAAGCACAATTACATCAAGATAATAAGAGAAAGCATTCCAAACACTAGGAACACTGTGTACAAAGTCATAGAAAAATCAAAGAGCAGAGTTTTTACAGGAAGTCTTAAAGATTAGGATGGATAGAGCAGCATGTACCTGAAGAAGAGTGGCAGGAGATGAAAATGGGAAAGGCACAAGTGGTCCTCAAACATGAAACAAGATGAGGGCCAAGAAATTTGTAGATAAAATGGGAGCTCAGTATGTAGATTGAACGATAAATGGCAAATGAATGGATTAATGAGGGGACAAATGTCCAAATTCAGCTTCAAGTCTCCTAAGAGAGGGCTCATCAAAGAAATCCAAGGGAAGTAAAAAATAATAATAAATAAATAAAAAGGAAAATAATTTTTTTTTTGGAAAATAAATTTTTGAAGAAAAATTTAAAAATAAATAAATAAATAAAAAGGCCTATAGTACCTCTAAAATCAGAAAGATCAACTCGTTTGTTAAAAAATTTTCCATTCAAGAGTCAATAAAAACACTAACACAGGGCAGCCCCGGTGGCGCAGCGGTTTAGCGCCGCTTGCAGCCTGGGGTGTGATCCTGGAGACCCCGGATCGAGTCCCACATCGGGCTTCCTGCATGGAGCCTGCTTCTCCCTCTGCCTGTGTCTCTGCCTCTCTCTTCGCTCTCTCTGAATGAATGAATAAATAAATCTTTAAAAAACAAAAACAAAAACAAAACACTAACACAAAAAGATATGTGCAACCCATGTTCACTGCAGCATTATTTATAATAGACAAGTTATGAAAACAACCTAAATGTCCAGTGATGGAGGAATAAAGAAATTGTAGAGTATACATACATACACACACAATGGAATATTACTCCATGATAAAAAAGAAAAAAAAAGGATGATATCTTGCCATTTGTAACCACTGGATGGATCTCAAAGACATTATGCTAAATGAAACAGGTCAAACAGAGAAAGACAAATACTGTTGGGTCCCTTATATGTGGAATCTTAAAAAAAAAAGAAAAACCACACAAGCTCAGAGATACATACTGGTGGTTGGCAGAGGTGGCAGGGATACAGGGTAAGGGCAGGGGAAGGATGAAGGGGGCCAAAAAAAAGAGGCTACATTAATCATATGTGTTCTTGACCACAGGTAAATACAGAAAAGGGATTAAGAAGGAAAAGAAGAGGGACACCTGGGTGGCTCAGTGGTTGAGCATCTGCCTTTGGCTCAGGTCATGATCTCAGGGTCCTGGGATCTAGTCCCGTATCAGGCTCCCCAGAGGGAGCCTGCTTCTCCCTCTGCCTATGTCTCTGCTTCTCTCTCAGTATCTCTCATGAATAAATAAATAAAATGAAGAAGAAGAAAGAAGAAGAAAGAAGAAGAAAGAAAAGAAAGAAAGAAAGAAAGAAAGAAAGAAAGAAAGAAAGAAAGAAAGAAAGAAAGAAAGAAGAAAAAGAAGAAGAAGAAGAAGAGGAAGAAGAAGAGGAAGAAGAGGAAGAAGAGGAGGAGGAGGAGGAGGAGGAAGAAAAGTGGACAGTATCTGTTCACTGGCTGGATCTTTAGCCAAAACCACAAATATAGGAGCTGGGCTCTCAGAATGAGAAAAATGAAAGAATGCATTCAGAATGGAACACAACCAACATTTTCAAGGGAGCCAGGTAACACATGGCAATGCCTCTATATACCAATCCAATAATTATAAAATAGACTTAATTCAAAGAATATGTGCCCCTGCCTCACTCTCTGTCTCCTTACCTACTTCCTGCCTCATGTTTCATGCCTAAGGAGATCTATGCTGCCTTACTCCACACTGTTTTCCAAGACATGTTTTCATTGGTGCCACTACCTCTCCATACCTCCTCACACATGTTATCACTCATGTACTAGGCCCCAACTAGCTTTCCTTCAATATGCACCAAGAAGTCACCTCCTCCAGTCTCCCAATTCCCCCCAACATGCTCCCATACACCTCAGTAACATTTTTATTTGAGAACTTACCATTTATCCCCAAAGCATCCATTCATATGACTGCCTGCCTAAACTGGGTTGGGAGTTCAAAGAACAGAAAGCCAGCTTCACCTGCCTTCATTTCAAGAGCACCCAGACAGCACACTCCTCAGTATGAACTGTTCCCAGCTCACAGTGGATGCTCAACAAACATCTGCTGAGCCAAACCATTGACCCAGTTTGTAAAAGTATTTTGTAAACTATAAAGCACTTGATAAATATTGTCTGCTGTTTACTATTTCCTGTTCAACTCTAATCTCCATCATTTAGTATCCAAGTGCTCTAGACCAACTGAACTATCAATGTTCCTTACAACCAAATCCTATTTCCCACTTCTGTCTTAGTAGCACACACTGGTTTCTCTGTCCATAAAGTGCTTTCTCTTATCTTCATTTGTTCCAACTGGGCCAACTCATGACCAAATATATCCCTTCCAATAAAACATTCCTAGACAACCCTAATTGGAAGTAATGGCTCCATCCACTCAAATCTTAGAGCACTTTGTCTGTCTGTCTGTGGTGCTTTCCACACTGCACTGTAGGTGTCAGAAGTAGGAAGCCCTGTGCCTGTTCACTCACCATTTCCCTCGAGTATACAATGCAGAGCAATATGCAATTTAATGAGCAATAGATTACTTCTGATTCCACATAGTCAAGGAATAGATGCCTAGTATGTTTTAAGCACCTGGATGAGTGTTCCTCTCTTCAAGCCTTCTGAGACATCCTCCTTGGACATGTAGGTTTCAAATACGCTCTTTTTCTTCCCTCGTGCAGACTTGTTCTTCGACTTTTTGTCACCTGGCGAAGCACCAACACCATGTGGGCCAGCTACAGAGGACACACCTAGGAACAGGAGGCAGCAATCAACTCTTTCCTCAAAAAAAATCTCTGTATTTTTAAACTGGAGATATTTAACCTTTATTTATGTAGAAAGACCAATAAAAGAATGAAATGCTCTGATAATGACTTTAAATAGTCACAAAAAAAGAAAGAATGGGTAAGGAACCATGAATAAAATGTACGCAGATGAGACTTAAGTTTTAAATCAGCACCACAACATGCATGGAACATAATTTGAATAATGGGTTCTATGTGCTTTGCTGTTTATAGACACAAACTTTATAAAATAAGAATTAAAGATTGTCTCTTTTCTGGAGGAGACTAAACAACTGTACTCAATATAAGAATAAGACAATAAGAAACCACACTTAATTTTAGAATAAATAATATGGAAGAATATTTAACAGGTCACCAAAAGAATTACAGTGCCCCTCAGTCCTAAGACCTGCCCTGCGCTTCCATTCCAGTTATTTTATTTCAGGTCTCCAGTTGCTAGAATAGACTCCATTTTCCTTTTGCTACCTCTGGGGGTCCCCAGGGGCCGGAGGTTCAGCCTGCAGTCAGTCATTACTGGTTCCAAGGTTGCCTCTTCTCTCCAGATCCAGGGGGTCCTCTACTGCTCAGCTCAGACTTCTTCCTGCCTTGAATCGCTTGGTTGTCACTATCTGAAACCAAAGAGAAATAGATGACTGACTAGCAGTTAACCTGTGGCCTCCTCTGTGCTCTCAGAAATGTAGTATGTGAGTGACAGAAACTACATGTGGGGGAGGGGGGCCTCCTGGGTCCCAGTGTCACTTTCTCCTAGGCAGTTAGACTAGCACACCATCTGTCCTGAGTTTCTTTTCAAGGTATTGCTAGCCTGCTTGTTTGGGCCACTTCAACCAAAAACCTCCACAAATGGCAATGAGGTGGGGACTGAAAGAGTGCTGCAGTTCCGTTTAGTTTCTGAAATGGGTAAGCATGAGAGAGAATATAATTTTGAAAAAAAGTATAAAAATCTGGAATCTCAAGACTATAATGAAACAGGCACTAAACTAGCACTCAAAAGGTACAGCTATTAAGTTTCACATCAGACAAATGACATTCATCTATGAAACCAAATAAATCAATTCCTTTGGAATTCATCAACAAAACCCAACTTATTGCCACAACCAGATATCCAAAACCATGCAGGAAACCCAAGGTGTTTCACTAGCTTTCAAAAAAATGGCAACATGGCAGTTAGATATCTATTTCCCTACTCTTACCTGACATCACTTTAAACCAATCATCTGTCCAAAAGCTCAGGCAGCTGCTTCCAAGGAACATAAGGCAGCTGCCTAGATCAGGAGACTGGAATCCAGGGCCCTGGAGCTGGCCCCTGGCCTTCCACCTAGACACTGAACACATATTACAACTTCCACTTTCTACTCTTAGCTGGCCACCAGCCCAGAGATTCAAGCCTATACTTGCAAATTTCCAAAATCCTGGTGGGCAGGGTTCTTTCCCATAAAATGGATCAAGATGTCATTCTCAATACTAGCTTCCATTTTCTGTAAATTTCCCACACACATCCTTCACTGAAATGACATCATTTTTCTTTAAAGTGAAATTAATACTAACTCAGGAAAAGAGAAGCTACAATGACAAAGGGTAATGGGCCACTTAGCAATGCATGAAGAGAGTCAGGGATAAAGTTTGAAAAAAAAAAAGCAAGAAGGGAGAGAAACAGATGGTCTTAGATAAACAAGGTAATGGGAAGGGCACACAGAGGAGGCCAGACTGTCTGCTGGTTTAATTCAGAAGGCATCCAGCCACTTATTAATGCAACAAACACTTGGACAATGTACTATACTAGGATCAATGAAGAATACAAGAGCTGATGAGACTTACAAAATCATACTGAAATAACAATACAAGTTGGGAAGTGATAAGCACTATATATTTTTTTTAAGTATGGGTAAATGTACTCATGATGGAAGAAAAAGTATCTCTGGGTCAGGAAACCTGAGAGAGCTTCAAGAAAAATGTGAAGGAAGAACTGAGAATGTGAGACAAGCACACTACTGGCACAAGGAACCAAAAATAGAGATACAAACAGAAAAACACAGGCAGATTCTTACAACATTAATTCCATTTGGAGAGAGTCCAGCCTGTATGAAGGGAAGTGGCAGGGAAAATAAAACAAGTTGGAAGGTCTAGAAAACCAGCCCGTTGCTCAAAGGCAGTAGGGAATGTCTGAAGCATGAATGAGCAGAAGAAAAGAACAACAGATCAGAATCACAATTCAGGAAAAATAAAGCTGGCACAGGATTCAGAGTCCTCTGGAATTGAGAAAGACAGTGACAGCTGCACCTCAGGAAAGAACCAGAACAGACCAGGGAGAAAGAAAGGAAGGCCTGAAGTAGAGCTGAGTGAGCACACACTGAAAAAAAGAAACCCATGATGTGGTGGGATTGCAGGACAAATTCACACCACATGGCAACCAGGCAGATCGGGGTCTCAAAAGCAAGGAGGGAGCAAATGTTCGAGATTTTGAGCAAGGAGATTGGGAGTTTATAAAGTCACTGAGTTAGAGAAGATAATGAATTCTACTTAGAGTGTTCCCTCTCTCTACATGAACTTGTGCACACGGAAATATGCGTCTGTATGTATACCTCTATCCCAAATAGTTGGAAACTAGAGCATAACTTAGATAAACTGGCCAGCCATTCACTTAAAAATGGCAACCAAAATTCTCTAGAAAGGACAAGATTGCCAAGAAAGGGTAAGTTGATACAGAAGGGGCCCAGGACAAAATCTGGGTTAGGACAAATTTTAGGAAATGCAAAGAAGTAGGACATAGAACACAAAAACTAACAAAGATGTACGAAAGAACCAACAGGTCAAATGTTAAGAAAACCTGGGAGAAAATAACTTCCAAAGGAGAATAAGTTAATGATCACAGCTGACAACCACTACTAAGTAAGAATTCAACTCATGGCAGCCTTGAGCAAGGTGAAGCATTGAGTCAAGCTGCAAGCAGGAAAAAGACAATATTTAAAAAGTCATAATTGAAAATGGGTACTTTGTATCAAGTCCTGATGCAGGCAAGAGTTCAAAATTACGGGGATTTACTGCCAGTTAAGTGAAATGAAGACAGAGATTTCAACTCAAATGTCCCAAGATCAGCTCCACCTGCAACTTTCCTTCACAGCAAACACCCTTGGTGTTTGGTATGATTTATGTTGGTATGATTTATCCCTAACTTGTCTCTCTAGCTCAGGAGGATAAGGAATGTTTGGTTGGTTTCACTGTTGTAACCCCAGTGATTCCTATAGTACCCAGGATAGAATATAGGTTCACTATTCACTCCTTAAATGAGTAGATGAGTTTATTTTCATGAATAAGCAGTGAAAACACCAAGAAGAGCAGGATCATTCAGGGAAATTACACTAAAAACAAGTCAGCAAAGAACAGGAAAAGAACACAGGACCCAGGAAACAAAATTGGCAGGAGTAAACCAGATAGCTCCAGATAGCTGGGCAGAGAATCAAAGCTTGCCTTTGGATATCAAAGTACTGGAAGGAGAAGGAAAGATTCCAAACAGAGAATATACTAAGCAGATGAATGAACAACCAACCTTCCCAGCAACATGTCTAAAGATCTATTAACCCAAGAGAAATCCTGGGCACCCCTACCTTAACACACTGAAAGGACAAGTCAATTTCTAATTCTTACCAGTTTTCAGAATGGGGTACACTGATCTACTGCCCAAATGCCCACTGGTTCCTCGAGAGGGTGTCTTATCATGGAAATAGCTGTACATTCTGAAGAGTTGGGCTGGGGTTAGGATGAACAGGCAGTAATGGTCAATAGTGACACATGGTACAAAAAAAAAGCAGGAATGAAGTGGAATGCAGGGAGAGGCACCTAGACTCGAGAAGGAGAAAATCTGAAGAAATAATTTGGGTGAAAGAAGTAGTGTCTTGAGAGCCTTTATATTCCCCAAACCTAGCACAATGCATAGTACAGAGCAGACACTCAAAAATTTGAAAGAATGAAACCTATTTGGAACAGAAACCACCTTACAAGAAATATCCACTAATGAGAAATTAAGTAGCAGGGCCAGGACTAAGGTGAGGGAAGCCAGGCACCAAGGATGCAAAATTCATAAAAGCAAAATCATGCAAGTACTAACCCTGCACCCTGCACTTAGAGGACTTCAAGAGAGACTCCTGAAATGTTAGTGCTCTAGGCATCTCACTTGCCTTACCCCGTATCTCAGCCCTGATGAGAAACAAGAGCAGATAAAATTTATGAACCTTGGTAGTAAAGGAAGCCCAAGGCGATAAAATTAAAAAGTATAAAGAGAGAAAAGGTTGAGCCTTTTCAGAAGCTAAGATGTAGCCGATAGAAAGCAAGACCTGGTAAGAACAAATGAAAGAAAACACTATTGATGAAATAAATTTTTAAAAGAGAGAGAATAAGTTTAAAATAAACCTCACTAAAGTTAGAGAAATAAACAATTTACACCATAAATAATTGGGAAACATGAAATAGTCAACAAGTTGTACTAAGACACTACTTAACCAAATTGTCAATACAGTGCTACTTTATAACACATTCTAAAATAAAATTGTTTGAATAAAATTTAAATGTTTAAAAATGAGGGAGACAGAAGGATGCCTGGGTGGCTCAGTTGGTTAAGCATCCAACTCTTGATTTCGGCTCAGGTTATGATCTCAGGATGGTGAAATTGAACCCTGTGTCAGGCTCTGCACTGGGCATGGAGTCTCTTTAAGATTCTCTCTCTCTCTCCCCTTTCCCCTCTGCCACACACGCACACACACATGTGCTCTCTAAAAAAATAAACAATAAAAATAAAAAAGTATATACATACACACATGCACACACACATGAGAGAGAAAAGGCAGGGGAAATGATGGCCATAATGTATAAGGAATATCCAGGTTAAATAAGGAATTGGAAAAATGCTATCCCCTAGGAAAAAAATAACAATAAAACTGGATAAAAACTATCAAAATCAATTATTTAAGGATCTGGATATTGACCAAAGACATATAAAACATTGAGAAGTGTTTATTCCAGAAAATCTACTGACTCTTGTAAAGAACAACAGAAGTGTGTGGTGGTTTAACCTGGAGTTCCCACCATCACACAGTCCCAAACTCTTGGTATGGAAATCCCACCAGGACAGAGCAAGCTATGAAGATTGGCAGCTCCACTTAGCCAGAGGAGCTAAATTTCTTTGGAGCAGAGCAAAAAGAATTCCAGGTCCAGGGGCATTTTCAGAAACAATGATTCCAAGGAACAAAAAAATTAGGAAGGCCAATTATCACAAGTAGCCTGAATCTGCTATACTAGTTAGGGCAAGCAACAGATCAGGAAACCAACCAGAAATTTAACAGGGAGAATTAGGAATAAGACAACTAAAGTGGGCCTTGGCAAAAATCTACTTTTTTCTGCTATGTGCATGCACAGGACTTTAAACATGCAGGAAAAAAAATGAGAAGGCCGGGATGCCTGGGTGGCTCAGTGGTTGAGCATCTGCCTTCAGCTCAGGGCATGATCCCGGAGTGCAGTGATTGAGACCCACATCAGGCTCCCTGCAGCAAGCCTGCTTCTCCTTCTGCCTATGTCTCTGCTTCTCTGTGTCTCTCCTGAATAAACAAATAAAATCTTTTAAAAAATGAAATGAAATGAAAAGGCACTAGAAAGCTGCTCATCTCTGGATGAATGTGAACCTTACAAATATAGAAAGCAAAAAAGCCTGGGCTGATGTGTAAACTGCCTGAACTTTGAAAGCATTCCCCCAAGTCTCGCAAGAAACACTGACAAAGGATCGGGGGGCCTCACAGTTTCAGAACTAAACACAACCTCTGAAAATCATGGGCTCACCATTAAGATATACTGACCCAAGGGCAACTACAAGAAAGACTTAAAAATAAAAACAAGAAAGGAAGAACTAGCAGAGACATCGGCATCCACACAGGATGGGAGAAACAGACTCCAAAGAATAAGTCCAGACAAGTCACTACACAAACAAAAAGAACAACCAACTCTAGGGGAAAAGGAATCAGAATGCAGAGCATATCAAAATGTCCAGATTTCAACAAAGAATTATAACGTGGGCAAAAAAGAGAAAAGTGTGACCCATACACAGGAAGAGGGGGCAGCAGTTTCAATTAAAAAATGTCTCTGGGGAAGCCTAGATTTCAGACTCTGGCAATAAGAACTTCAAAAGCATGTATCACAAATAAGTTCAAAGAACTAAAAAAAAAAAAAACAACTTATAAAGGAAAAGTATAATAACAATGACTCATCAAATAAAAAATATCAATAGAGAAGGGCACCTGAGTGGCTCAGTCACCCGATGAATGTCTGACTCAGGTCATGATCTCAGGGTCAGAGGACTGAGACGCATGTCGGGCTCTGTGCTGAGCCTCTCTCACTCTCTCTCTCCCTCTGCCCCTTTCCCCATTCTTTCTCTAAAAATAAAATTTTAAAAAGAAAAGAAAAGATCAACAGACATTATTTTTTTAAAAAGTAAATTGCAAGATGAAAGAACTAAAATGAAAATTTCACTAGAAGGATTCAACAGCAGATGGAAGTTGGCATAAAAAGAATTGATAAACCTGAAAATAAAAATGATCAGTCAAGATGATCCAACATAAAGAAAGGAAGAAAAGAAATATGAAGTACAATTATTTTTTAAAAATCCAATTTAAAGACTTGTGATAAAGAACCTGGCTCCATTTTTCAATGTTTGACTACCGACTTATTTTTAGCCTTAATTCCTCTTTCCCATTTGATCCATCTGAGAAGACAGTCCATGAGTACCCCAACCTTTGACCCCAGTGGGAAATTCAAATTTCACAAATCCCCACTCTACACATAGGAACTTCTCTCCAGTTCCCTACCCATTATAAAGAATTAACCCACTCCTTCAGCCTCACTCAAACCAGACCAGACATGCCTGTACTCACCCTACTCTGCCAAGGAGTCTCGTAGGTGAGTAATAAGTTCTCTTTCAAATTCTCCTGTTTAATATAGAGTACAATTAATATACATCCTACTAATTGGGAAGGGATCCATTCCACCTCCACAGGGTGACCACAGAACAGGAGTGAAAGACAGCACCTCTCTACCAATCTTACAGAAACGATTATAAGGGAATACAACAAACAACTTTAGGCCAACTAGATAACAGATGAAATGGACAAATTCCTAGAAAGGAACAAATTACTAAAGCTGGCTTAAGAAAAAAAATTAAAAATCTAAATAGACATATAACAAGAAATTGAATTAGTAGGTAAATCTTCTAATAAAGAAAAGCCCAGGTAAATTCTACCAAACATTGAAAGAAAAAAAGAACCGTAAAACTTCACAAACTCTTCCAGAAAACAGAAAATATTTCCCAACTCATTCTAGAGGATATTATTTCTCCATACCAAAGGCAGAAAAAGGTATCATAAGAAAAAAAATACTGCTTTAACATATAAAATAATTCAGATTTTTAAATTTCTTCAGTTTTAGTAATTTGCATCCTTCTAGAAATTTATCAATTTCATCTAAAGTTTCCCTTTTTGAGGGGAAACAATGTTGCTCAAAATATCCTTATGATTTTCTTAGTACATATAGCAGTGCTATCCTTACTGAAGTTATGTAATTTTCAGTATCTGTGCTGTCCAGTAGGGTAGCCACAAGCCACATGTGTCTTTTGAGCATTTTAAAGAGTTCCTGTCAGGTCTGAAACATCTGAATTTCATCATTATTATTGTAGGAAATTTTCACAGGTTTTAGAATTCTAGATTGTCAGTTATTTTCTCTAATTTGAAGGTATCATTCAATTGTCTTCTAGCTTTCAATATTTCTGTTAAGAAGTCAGTCGTTAATCTAATTTTGTAGTCTTTGAAAGTGTACTATTTCTGGGGCGCCTGGGCAGCTCAGTTGGTTAAGCTTTGGCCTTTGGCCAAAAAAGCTTTGGCCTTTGGCCCTTTGGATCCCAGGGTCCTGGGATCAAGCCCCATATCAAGCTCCCCACTGAGCGGGGAGTCTGCTTCTCCCTCTGGCCCTCCTTGTGCTTGCACTCTTTCTCACTCTCTCTCTCAAATAAATAAATCTGAAGGAGAAGGAGAAGGAGAAGGAGAAGGAGAAGGAGAAGGAGAAGGAGAAGGAGAAGGAGAAGGAGAAGGAGAAGAAGAAGAAGAAGAAGAAGAAGAAGAAGAAGAAGAAGAAGAAGAAGAAGAAGAAGAAGAAGAAGAAGAAGAAGAAGAAGAAAGTGTACTAATCCCTCTCTCCCTCTATAGCAGCTTTTGAAATTTTTCTCTTTATCTTTGGTTTTCTAGCAATTTACTACAATATACTAAGGTATGGATTTTTTAAATCTTCCTTGGTGTTAGCAATAATACTATTATTTGACAGCTTTTATCAGTTATGAAAAGTCTTCAACCAATGTTGTCCCATATACCTTCTACCCCATTCTCTCAACTCTTTGTCTGGAACTTCAATTATACACTTATGACCTTTTAGTATCTCTGTGTCTTGTCTTCCTCAATTTCTTCATAACTCTTCCACTTCACTAATTCTCTATCAGCTCTAATCTGTCAAACCCACTCATTAAGTTCCTAATTTCAGTTATTATGCTTACAAGTCTAGATTTTCCATTTTTTTCTTTTACACGTCTCCAGTTCTCTGCTAACAATGGTAAATCTTTTTGCCTCTATGAACAAGGTAAGCATGGCTATATTAAAGTTGCTCCTGAAAACTTCAATAACGGAGGCCCAAAGAGATCTAATACTATCTTCTTTGCTTCTATTTGATTTTGTTCATGTTGTTTGATCATTTGTGCCTGATTTTTTTTATTATGGACTAGACATTATATTTCCAAGATCTCTGTGGTGATAATTTGAGAACTAGTATAATGTTACCATCTTCCAAACAGGATTTTCATTCGCTTCTGCCAAGCACCTGAGACAAATACAATAAATTACCCCAATCTGTTTTCAGGGTTTAAATGCATTCAAAATAGAGATACAGTTTCTGTGAGGGCCTATCTACATCACTTCAACCTTACAATGTGGACTGTAGCCCTTCAGAATTGCAATCCCAAATAAGAATGCTTCACCAGGACCACACACTTCCCACATTAGCAGGGCCTAAATCCCTATCACTCTAGCCCTAAAATAATATCAAGTACATTGCTCAGTTTTTCAGCTTCTCTGTCTTTCAGCTGATCTCTCTAAAAGCTAGTACACATCCAGAGGAGACAACCCTAAATACTAGCATTATCTCCCTAAACCTTTATTCTTCCTTGATAGTCACTCTCTTATTACTCCTCAAATACTTTCAACAGATTTTTGTTCTTGTTTTTGTTTTGTAATGGGCATAAGCCAACTTCTGTTAGAAGGTAGACTAGTTGGGCAGCCCAGGTGGATCAGCAGTTTGGTGCCACCTTCGGTCCAGGGCCTGATCCTGGAGACCTGGGATCGAGTCCCACGTCGGGCTCCCTGCATGGAGCCTGCTTCTCCCTCTGCCTGTGTCTCTGCCTCTCATGAATAAATAAATAAAATCTTTAAAAAAAAAAATGAAGGTAGACTAGTTTCCAACTATTTCCTATGCCATAACTGGAAGTGTCAACCTCACTCTTAATTCTCACATTTTCAATCAAAACCTTAAATTCCCAACTCCCTCCTATAGGACTCACTCTTCTGACAAAAATTCTCCATAATTTCATTTATCTTCCCCTCTGTTCCGTATGAAAGTTAGACAGGTCCCTACAAGGGTACCTAGGTGGCTTAGTCAGTGAAGTGTCTGACTCTTGGTTTTGGCTCAGGTCATGACCTCGGGGCTGTGGGCTCTGTGTTGAGTCTGCTTGAGATTCTCTCCCTCTCCCCCTATTCATGCATTCTCTCTAAAATAAATAAATAAATCTAAAAAAAAAAGGTTCCTACATGTTTACAACCTAACCTCTTCAATTTGTGTTCTTCATTCTTAATTTTATATCTGCTCTAGAACTTTCTTACATTCATTATTCTCTCCATAGTTGCCTACCCAAAAGCATACAACCTAGCTAATGGCCTACCCCTGTTCTCCTTCTGTAAAATTCAAGCTACTAGCCACCATTCCATTTCCCTCACTCCCATCTCTGCCAAAGTTTAAAAATGTAGTCTAGATTCATAATTCTATTTCCTCATGACAAAGCCCTTAATCTTCCTGGGAATATAAAATTTGTCCTCACCTCTACAATGAAATAAGGCTTTCAGTATTCCTAAAAAGGAAAATCTTCATTATTAAAACAATAGCATCCTCTCAGTTCATTTTTCCTAGCCCCTCTAGAATAGGATGTCATTGACCATACCCTTGGACTACTAACTCTTTTTCCCTTGACCCTTTAGGACATCACAGTCTCCTGCCTCCTCCTACTCTCTCTGCAATTCTCAAATTTTCTTGTTGACTCCTCTTCTTTCACTTACGTCTTAAGTTTCTGCCATTTGCAAGATCCTATTCTTAAGCCTCATCTCACTTCTCTGTTAAAGAATTTTAAATCTACATCTCCAGCCCTGCTCTCTGAAGCTATTCTTTAACTTTTCAACTTCCTGCTCATTAATATTGGCAAGCACTTTGAATGTAACATGTTTCTAATTCAAGTTATTATTCTCCTCAAACTAGATTTTCCGCCTGCATACTTACTGCATCCAGATTAATGACATCATTATCATCCCTGGGCAGCAAACAGTAGTCATCTAACCTCTTTCTCTTCATTAATAAAACTCTATTCCCAAATTCCATCACTTCTACCTTTAAAATGTATCCTAAGTAGATTCTCTCCTCTCCAACTTGATCAGCACTCTGAAATCAGGTTGTTGCAACAGAATACTCTAAAGATTAACAACAGTTTCTTAACAGGTCTCTCAACCACTAATTTCTTTTCTTCATTCCATACGTCACACAGGAGGTATCTTATTAAGGGATTTTTCAAAACCTTTCAGTTTTCCTCACTGCAACTCTGTAATCTAAACTACTGTAATGGTTCATTTATACATCAACATGACTGGATCACAGAGTTTCCAGATATTTAGCTAAACATTATTTCAGGGTGTGTCTGTGGGGGGTTTCTGGATGAAACTAGCATTTCAATTGGTGACCAGTAAAGTAGTCCAGTCTCCTTGATGTGGTTATGTATCATCCAATCTGTTGAGGGCCTAAATATTATGAAAACACCAAGGAAAGAAGAAGTTGGCCCCTCTAGTTTGATCACCTGAGCTGAGACATGGATCTTCTCTTGTTCTCCGCACTCTTAGTTCTCAGACCTTCAGAATGGACTAAAAGCTACATCACTGGCTACCCTGATTCTCAGACTTTCAGACTCAGAATGAATTACACTACCATCTTTCCAGGGTCTTCAGCTTGTAGATAGTGGATTATAGAACTTCTCAGCTTCCATGATTGCATGAGCCAATCCCTATAATAAATACCTTCCTATATCTATATCCCATTTGTTCTGCTTCTCTAGAAAACTCAAACATACCCATCTTTCAGGTATAATCTCTTACTAAAGGTTTTTTCAATATCACACTAGGAGAATTCCTAATGAAAATGATAAGTTGGGAAAGCCCAAGCTTGGCATCAAAACCTGAAAAAGGACTTAAAGACAGACTGAGCTAACAACTATAAACTCTGGGAGGAAAGAAAGGAAGAAGAAAGGAAGAAAGGAAGAAAGGAAGAAAGGAAGAAAGGAAGAAAGAACTACCTGAAGATTCTGAAGAATAAACAAAAGAAATAGATTGGGAGGAGGAAAAATCTGGAGACACAGCTGGCACCGAAGCGAGTTTCATGTTTCTGGTTTTTGGTTTTTTGGTTTGAGATTGTGGGGGAGGGGTGTATAGCTTTGCCCAAGAGCAGGCCACAGTCACAGGAGTGGGCAGTACAGGCAGCTGAAACTTCAAGAAAAAATCCTACAGACTGCCTGGCCAGAAGGAAGGCAAAAGAGCCTGGGAAATCACAGCTGGCTGCCAGGGGCAACCTAGAATAGGAGAGCTGAAGAAGGGATCCCCCTAATTTTTATCAACACTATACAGATCTCAGGCTAACCTTAACACTGCAGATGTGTAGAACAGACCCAACAGAACATCATAAAGTCTTAAAAAATTGAACTTAAACATGAACCTACAGGAGACAAGACTTACAGTCTGAGTCTAATGGGGTCTGAGGATAATCGCCAATGAAATAAAAATAATAATAATAATCAACACTCTACGGTGGAACATAACAGCATTCAGAGTCTACACAACTATATCCAAGACATAACCTAAAATTATTTGGCATACAAAGAACTCGGAAAATTTGACCCATTCTAAAGTGAAAAAAAATCACAGGTTATCAACCTTAAAATGACTCAGGGGTTAAAGTTATTAGATAAGGACTTTAAACCAGCCATGATAACTATGCTAATTGAAGGAAAGGAAAAGACAGTTGAATGAAAAGATAGAAAATTTCAATAGAGAAATAAAAAATCTCCTTTAAAAGTAGAGATTTTAAAATGGAAAAATATACCTGAAATAAAAAATTCAGTGGATGAGCTTAATAGCAAAATAGATATAAGAGTAAAGAGTTAGTGAGCTTAAACTTTATTCAATACAAATTATATAATCTGAAAAAAGAAAAAAGATTGAACAAAAAGATGAACATAGCCTTATGGACTTAAGGCTTATTTTAGCAAAAAAATCAAACATATGAGTAATTGGAATCCCAGAAAATAATGAGTCAAAAAAAGATAAAATAGGGGTGCCTGGGTGGCTTGGCGGTTGAGCATCTGCCTTCGGTTCAGGGTGTGATCCCAGAGTCCCGGGATTGAGTCCTACATCAGGCTTCCTGCATGGAGCCTGCTTCTCCCTCTGCCTATGCCTCTGCCCCTCTCTCTCTCTCTCTCTCTCTCTCTCTCTGTCTTATGAATAAATAAATAAAATCTTAGGGGAAAAAAAGTAAAATAAATATTGACCAAAAACATCCTAGATTTGATGAAAGACAAACAGATAAATTCAAGAAGCTCAATGAACTCAAAAGAGGAAAAATTCAAAGAAAACTAGATCCAGAATCATAATCGAACCACAGAAAACCAAAGAAAAGAAAAAAACCTAAAGCAGCCAGAGGAAAATACTATACTACAAAGAGGGGAACATTTTCAATAGCACTAGATTTCTTATCATTTCCTATCATCTTCGTTCAAGGTGTCCAGAAGACAGTGGAACATCTTTAAAGAGTTGAAAAGAAAAACTATCAACCCAGAATTCTATATCCAGTAAAAAATATCCTTCAGAAATGAAAGCAAAATACTTTTTTTAGATAAAGGAGAACCAAGAAAATCCATTACCAGTAGAACATCACTACACGTAACACAAAAGGAAGTTCTTTGAGATAAAAGAAATGATAGCAGAGCAAAAACTGGATCTTCAGGAATGAATGTTAAGCATGAGAAATATTTAATTTAAATAAATTATATCTCAATAAAGATGCAAAAAAACCTTAAGGAAAATTATTTCTAACCTGGAATTCTATATGCAAACTATTAAGTGTGGTGTAGAATAAAAACATTTTCAGAAGTATAGATCTAAAAAAAATTCATGTATTCTTTTTTATGAAGGCACCAAAGTATATGCTTGACCAAAATGACATGTAAAACAAGAAAGAAGATACAACGAAGAGGAAGCACAGTACAAAAGTATTTAAGTAATTTCTAAGATGACAGAAAAAGGATGCCCCAGGACAGCAATTGTGCATCAGGCACAGAGGATAACCTCCAGACTGGAGAACAGTGTAGATTAGAGCAGAGTCAAGAGACAGAATGATATAACCAAGCTCTCTTCCACCAAAGTATTTATTGTCTTTTTAACCCAATACAGGTTCCCTGATTCAGTCTGGTTTCTTGTTCTTGGCTCCGCTTTACCATAACCTGATAAAAGTTCCTTTTTGCACTTCAGAAACTTGATTTAGCTGAGGCCACTCATTTCACCATATATAAGTGTTCAACTTTGATCAACTCCTGTGCTTGTGAATTAATTATGGGATAGATGATCTAGAGTATGCCTCCTTTTATGTAACAAAGAATAAAAAAAACAAGAATTACACACACCCATTTGCTCATCTGTGCGAAAAGACACACAGAACAGTAATTTACAACTACTGGGAATTATTATCTACAGTGGGGGCCGGGAAGGAGGGTAAGTATGAGCAGGATGAAAAGGAAGCAGGTAAAAAAAAAAAAAAAAAAGCTAAAAGAAATAACCTTGTTTTTTAAGATTTTATTTATTTATTCATGAGAGATACAGAGAGAGAGAGAGAGAGAGAGAGAGAGGCAGAGACATAGGCAGGGGGAGAAACAGGCTCCATGCAGGGAGCCTGACGTGGGACTCTATCCCCGGTCTCCAGGATCAGGCCCTGGGCTGAAGGCGGCATCAAACTGCTGGGCCACCCAGGCTGCCCTAATTTATTTTTTTAACTCTGAAACTACTTATTGTCTATATATTCTAGAATTCGACAAGTAAATATATTGTGGATAAAAGGCATCAGATTTGTCAATGTTGGAGAAAAATATTATAGAGAGTAGGAAGGTTAGAATAAACCCTGGAGCTATCACTCTAATCAATGGTTTATAATATATAGAGACAGAAAACACATAAATACACACAAATGTAGACAAGTATAAATGTGTATATATTCTTATGTTGTCTAGTTCTGTCTTCCAAGAGGGCCTAGAATCAATGAGTAGTAGCAATGAGCCCAGATCTCAGTTTCTAAATATCATTCACTGCTAAAAGGAACCAGGGCTCCTTAGAAAAATGGCCAATTCTGAGACTGGAGTAGGAGAGGTACAATAAGAGCCTAAAAGGAGGGTTGGCAAACGATAGCCCAAAGGCCAAATTCAGTTAAGCACTTCTTGCCTTTGTAAATAAAGTTTTATCAGAACAGAGCCATACTCATTCATTTACAAATTGTCTGTGGCTTTTTTTCCTGCTGTGAGGGTGAGGTTAAGTAGTTGCAAGAGACTGTATAGCCCTCAAAGCCAAATATATTTACTATCTGGCCACTTACAGAAAAAGTTTGCCAAGTCCTGGCCTAGATAGAATATCTTCTTGTTCCAGAAAGTAAGGACACACCCAAAAATAATGGGGTCATGTCAAAAGTGCACAGGAGCCAGCTGAAAAGGCTCCTACTGGCCAAATATATGACAATCTAACTACCAAAAATTTTACATAATGGCTTATAACCCATTAAATAAGAATCCTCATGTAGTTCATGCTGATAAAAACAAATAAATAAAAGAGGAAGCTCGTCCTTATATTAGGATCCCAACATTATAATAAATGCAGAAAAATTATGGAATTAAAAAATTACCACGGGCAACCATCATCATCCTAATTCAGATTCATCAATAGACGCTAAAACTAGTGGGTAAAAGTTTGAGGAGTGACAGAATATTAAATCATCTCAAACTATCTTCAAAGATGGCTGTTAAATATAAAGAGGAAAAGCATATCTTGCAGTGGAGGTATCTAGACAACCAACTTAACAAACTGATTAAAGTAATAAATATGTGTAATGGGACAAATCAACATCATATGCCTCCTGGGGTAAGATACAGTAAGAAACACATGTCACTTATGAAACACCAGTAAAGTCCAAATTGAGGGACTTCTACAAATAACTGGCCTATAATCTTCAAAACTATTATTCATGAAAGGAAAGACTCTTCTAGATTAAAGGAAACTAAAGACACATGACAACTCCATGCACTCATGATCAGGATTTCTATCCCCCATAAAGGATGTGATTAGGCAACTTGAAGATATTTGAATAATATCTATAGATTAGCTAATGGCATTATATCAATGTTAATTTCCTTATTTTGATCCCACAATGGTCATAAAAAAAAATGGCTATGTTTACAACTCACTCTCAGCTCACAAAAAAAGAAAAAAAAGGCAAGTGGGAAGGGTTAGTGTGGTAAAATGTGAATGCTGAAGAATCTGGTGAAGAGAAAACAGTAATTCTTTGTACCATTCTTGCATCTCTTCCATAGGTCCTAAATTATATGTTTTCAGAAAGAATCCAAGTCTTTAATTATAGTATTATAGATGTTTATTGAGTTATACTTTTTTTCATGCTAAAGAATATTCACAACAATTGATAATCTAACTTGCTTTATAAATGATTACTAAATAAAAGGAACTCAAATAATCAGTTAAAGGATACGTGGGCTACAAGATCATTCCATCCTGTTTCATATGGGCCAAAACAGATTTATTAGCTGCAAGCTCAAATAAAGTGATCTCAAATGAGAGTTATGTCAGTAAAAACACTGCCTCTCAACAGGTCAGCAGTGACTTTACTCACTTATATTTTACAAAATATTTTGAGGATTTAAAAGATTAAATGTCCTGAAAGGGACAACAACCCAGCACTTTTTGCAAACACAGCTGTTAGTTAAAGCTCTTGAGAAAAGAAAAGTTCTGGAATGAGAATCAGTTGTAGGAAGAGATAATGGTTATAAAATATTAAGAAGATTTTGGAATCTTTTCCTATTATTCTAATAGCTGACTTGTTTCTGAACATGTGCTTCATTACTACATGCAGCACTATATGCTCTTGAGCTCTGGACACAGAGCAATAAACACAACATTACTGACAAGGTCCCTACTTCCATGGTACTTAAAATTGGGGCGGGGGTGGGGGGAAGGGAGAGGCGGAAAGAAAACAAACAACAACAAGGCAGTAAAACACCGTGATAATAGTGACAAACAGGATGAGGAAAAGAGGACACTACTTTAGTTGTGGTGATTAGGAAAAGCCTCTACTGAGGAGATAATGCTGGAGCTAAAATCCAAACAATGAGAGAAGTGCATCAGTGAAGGTCTCAGAGTAGAGCCTTCTTGGCAGAGGGTATGACAAGTGCAAAGGCAACAAAGGAGAAACAATCTCAACATGTTCATATAAGTTATTTTAAAAGGCCTCATTACTACTCTCAGTAGAGTAGACAATACCAAAGAACTGTCAGCTTTGGGGGCACCTGGGTGGCTCAGTGGTTGAGCTTCTGCCTTTGGCTTAGGTCATGATCCCAGGGTCCTGGGATCAAGTCCTACATCAGGCTCCCACAGGAGCCTGCTTCTCCCTCTTCCTATGTCTCTGTATCTCTCATGAATAAATAAATAAAATTTAAAAAAAAAAGAACTGTCAGCTTTGTATTAGGTATGATAATAGCATTGTGACTGTATGACAGTTTTCATTACTGCACAGCATATTTATGTATTGATATGTATTGTACAATAAATGATGTCAGGAACTTCTTTAAAATATTTTGGCCAAACAAAGAAATAAAAAAGGAACGAATGAAGCAAATGTGCAAAAATTCTTGACTTAGGGAAATGGGTTTTTGTACATTTGACATTTTTCATAATTTTTAGAAACCCCACATAACAGAAACTTCACATGAAAAGTGGCAATATCTCATATCTTCTTTCTCTGACCAGCTCAGCTCTTACTGTTTCAGTTCTATGTTCTGACCACCTCATTCAAGGAGATATAAATGAAAACTTTAAGGATCCTCCCAAACATTAGATAAGTCCTAACACTCTATGACTAAGTCCAGTTTGTGACAGAACTAATCTACCTCAGGCAGGGTTTGAACTCAGAAAGAATTAAGAGAATATAAAATAAACAGCCACATATTAACAAACCACAAGTCATTCTGAGAAAAAAAATGGAAATTGCCTAGATCAAGGACCATCCTCCCAAAGATTAAAAAATACAATAGGCTTCTTCCCCCTCCATTCCCTGGAGACGACTCTGGCAAAGATTTCCCAATTGTGAAATCCTACTCTCAATGTTCAGTCTTGATCTTACTTGACCTTGCTATCGCACTTGACAGAGCTGAACATTCTCCCTCTTCTTGAGCCTCTCTACTTCCTTGGCAGACATGACAGGAGGGCTAAACATGCTCGTACTACTTCCTTTTAAGTGCAAGTGTCACATCCACGGCCCCTCTGGAGAGACAGGCAAGCAATTTCTGCCCCAGGTGACTAGTTCTGAAGAAACCAGGAGCGGGTCCCTAACCCAAACACCTATGATCTAGTGGTACATCTAATCTAATGGTATGTCAGAAACTTCAATTTCTGGTACTACAGTGGAGTCATTTTTCTGAAAACCCTACTGATAGCAAATTACTACAACTGCTAAATAAAATATTACCAACTTCTGGAGGACAGAGTTGAGCTCTCAAGAGAGAAAAGAAAATCCTCAGGAGCTAAAATTCAAGTGAGAGCTAGAAACCAGAATACATGGAAAAGGCTCTGGGAGCACATTCTGGTGTCAGTGCCAAGACGCATGTAGTTTAAAGCTGCAGGGTCCCAGGAGATAAGGCTTTGACCATATGAAATGTAGGGTAGAGACATAGAAGTTAGCCTCCTGAAAAAAAAAAAAAAAATCAAGGCTATTAAAGGGCTATCAACTCAGTGCAAAGGTAGGGTAGAAAAAATGCACCTATAGTGAAGAAAAACATCAAGAAATGTGAGTGCATTGACGTGGGCTGGGAACACAGGTGAGTTTCCCCTAGAGATTCATAAACATGGGCCTGCCAGAGTACAGTGTAGCTGCACTAATCCCAAGCATATACACTAACTTAAGGTGAGCCTAAGTCAGCATATCCCAAGGCACTGGCTGAACCAAAATATCCTCTCAAAACTATCCACTTCACAATACTTCCACACTCAAAAGCCTGATAAATGCTTACAAAACACATGAGGAAGAGACCTAAGGAAGAAAACCATCATGTTTGAGAGTCAGGAAAAAAAAAAAAAAGGCAAAATATGGTATGAAATAATTTCAGGTCATAAAAATGACAAATACATAACATTTTAAAACTATAATGTGTATAAATAAATACAAGAAAAAATAAAAAGGGGATGCCTGGTGGCTCCACAGTTGTGCATCTGCCTTTGGCTCAGGGCATGATCCCATGATCTGGGATCGAGTCCCACATTGGGCTCCTTGTGGGAGTCTGCTTCTCCCTCTGCATATGTCTCTGCCTCTCTCCGTGTGTACGTCTTTCACGAATAAATAAAATAATATCTTAAAAAAAAAATAAAAGCAGCTTACTAAAAGACAAATTTTAAAAGAATTAAATAGAACTTTCAGAAGTAGGGATCCCTGGGTGGCGCAGCGGTTTAGCGCCTGCCTTTGGCCCAGAGCGCGATCCTGGAGACCCGGGATCGAATCCCACTTTGGGCTCCCGGTGCATGAAGCCTGCTTCTCCCTCTGCCTATGTCTCAGCCTCTCTCTCTCTCTCTCTGTGACTATCATAAATAAATAAAAAAAATTAAAAAAAAATAATTCAAATTCTTAAAAAAAAAAAAAAGAACTTTCAGAAGTAAAAAGTCACTAATGTTGGCAGGTAACTTTATAGGTAAATGCACTAGACTATCTTTCTCCCTGATTACATTAGATAGTTAAAAGCAAAAGTATAATGGTGTCTGATATGGTTCTCTATGTAAAGGAGATATTTAAGACAATTAATTATAAAGTAGGGAGAATAAAGAGGACTAAGTGGTGGTTAAATTCCTACATTTCACTTAAAGTTGTAAGACTATCACCCAAATTAATCTTCAAATTCAACACAAATCCTATCAGATCCCAAGGCTTCTTACAGATGAAAACAATCTTATCTTAAAATTTATATGGAAATGCAAAAGAACTGAAATAATTAAGAGGTGCCTGGGTGGCTTAGTTGGTTGGCTGGGTATCCAACTCTTGATTTCGATTTGGGTCATGATCTTACAGTTGTGAGATCAGGCCCCGGGTCGAGTTCCCTGCTCAGGGGAAACTCTGCTTCTTTCCCTCTCCCTATGTCTCTGCCCCTCTCCACGCTTACACATACTCGCTCTCTCTAAAATAAATTTTAAAAAAAAGAACTAGAATTGGAAAAAAATTGGAGGAAGACTACACCCCAATTTTAAGCTATGCAGCAAACAAAATCAAGACAGTATCATGTTTTCAGAGGAACAGACACAGAGACCAATGGAACAACACAGAGAACCCAGTAACAGAACCATACAAATACGCCACTAAATTTTGACAGAGGTGCAAAAGCAATTCAAGGGAGGAAAGGCAGCCTTTCCAACAAACGGTGCTGTAACAATTGGAGATCAATAGATAAAAAAATAAACCCTGACCTAAACTTCACATCTTATACAAAAATTAACTTCAAATGTACATAACATAAAACTATAAAACCTTTAGAAGAGAACATAAGAGAAAAACTTTATGACCCAAGATTAGGTAAAGAGGAGTGCCTGGCTGGCTCAGTGGGTAGAGCATGTGAACTCTCAATCTCAAGGTCATGAGTTCAAGCCCCATAATGGGCAGAGCTTACTTAAAAAAAAATTTTTTTTAATTTTTTAATACTAAAAAAAAAAAAAAATTAGAGAAAGAGTTCTTAGACATGACACCAAAAGCATAATCCATCAATCAAGAAATAAAAAGGAGAGGGGCACCTGAGTGGCTCAGTCAGTTAAGTATCTGCCTTCCAGCTCAGGTCATGATCCCAGAGTCCTGGGATGGCACCTTGCCTCAGGCTCCCTGCTCAGGGAGAAATCTGCTTCTCCCTCTCCTTCTGCCCCTCCCCCCTGCTCATGTGCTCATTCTCTCTCTCTCTCTCTCTCTCTCTCTCTCGCTCTCTTTCTCAAATAAATCAAATCTTTTAAAAATTTTTTTAATTTTTTTTTCATTTCTAGGACCTGTTCTTTAACATAGCTGAATGACAAGAAATTTTTACTCAATATGTTGAACATTAGAGCTCTTCTCAGAAAACCAAAGAGTAGTTAGAACCTTAGGTCTCTCTGTTTTGGGGATTTTTTTTTTTTCTTTCCTCAGTTCTGTTTTATCCTTAAGTAGTAAAGTGGACAGGTAGAGGGGACTTATGTATATATAATTCTTTCATTTTAATGAAAGACATTGGCTGGACATCATTTACCTACAACCTATCACTTCAGGTTCATTATGAAAATCTCCAGGGAATTACACTTGAAGAGTTTCAGACCCTCAGGGATAATTCTGGGGCTGCTGGCATCAATCAAGGGTTATTCATAAAGAAAAAAAGACCATCTCACATAGTAGAAAAAGGCCGATGCTCTACTAGCTTGAATTGCTTCTTTAACTTATCAAGTATTATAACTCTTAGTGGAATTTAGGTTTATAGTTTTAGTCTAAGTTTAAAAGCCATTTTATTAGAAAGGGTAATTAAGAGACTTAGATTATGAAGTATTTTATTCACTTCTGTAATCCCAAAGTTTAGCAAAGTGCCTGCTAAATAACAGCTCAGTAAGGTTTGAGAAAAATTCTATTTCCCCAGGAATGAAATGCTGAATTTAAGAGACTGAAATAGTGAAACTCACTTAAAGTCTGTTACCAAAAAGCCATCAACCACAATCCATCACAGCCCCACTGCATTCACTCTATACTCTCAGACATGTAACAGCCCCTCTGACAGTGTTCTAGTACTGGTCCATACTGTCTCTCTCCTAAAATGACAGCTAATAGCCCCTTCTGCTTTGTATCCTAAATCCCACAGCCAGTTTACCCTTCCTAGTGAATGGCTCTGCTCATGGCATCACCCTAGTTAACTCTCATGCCACTGCCTCAGAAGGTTCTTCAGCATCTGCTCACATTACTTCCTACTTTTGTGTCCCTTCACACATCTTCTCATGGCTTATGCTGTTGAATGAAACTCCCACTCATTTAACAAAAATGTACTGAGCTCCTACAGTGGACCAGGTACTATGCTTGACCCTACAGAATACAATGGAAAAGACTCAATTTTTCCTTTCATGTAGCTTAGTTTAGGGTGGAAAAAAAGATGTTACTCAAACAATTATACAAATCGATGTGTAATTTCAAACTGAAATGTACACCCTGGAGTGGGAGTGTATATAACACACCCAAGGAATGTGGCTATAGCTCAGAGAAAAGGGGGAAGTGTGGTAAGGTCAGGCTGGAAGGAAAACAGGGACCACACCCTGCTATAACTTGCAGGATATATGAAGAACTTTGGTTTTTTTCTTATAAACAAGGGGAAGGTACTCAAGTGCTTTCAATCAGGAAGGTGATATGATCAGATTTATATTCAGATAAGATCCCTCTAGCTTCAGGGTAGAGAATGAGCTGGAAATGAGAGGTCAGGAATGAATGGGGTCCCTAGTCTGGTAGGTATTTGATCAGTCCATGTAAAAAACGATTGTAACGATTGTATTGAGATCAAGAAATTTTAATCAAGAAATATTTAGGAGGCCAAAACAACAAAACATGATGGACTAGACATGGAAGGTGAGGGAAAGAGGATGATCAAGGATAACTTCATGATAGTTTAATGGATGGCAGGGACATTCACTGGGACAAGGGTACTGGATTGGGGTAGATAAGTAGAGATCATCAGCCCAGTACTGGATAAGCTGAGCGTGAGGTGACTCTGCAACGCCAACAGACGATATCAATCAGGCAGCTATGTATCCAAGTCAGGAGCTCTGACAACATCTGGGCTGAAGTCAAATCTGAGAGTCTCCAGAGAACAAAGAATAATTGAAGTTGTGAACGTAAATGAGATCAGCCAAGGAAGAGAATAGAGAGAAAAATGAGATGGAGCCTAAGATTGAGACTTAAGGAGCTTCAAAGCTCAACTGGCAGGGAGAAGATAATCAGAAGGCACCTTTGAGGGAGATACAAGAGAAAACCTAGGAGAGAGTGCTGTCAAGAATCAAGATTTCAAGAAGGTAGTGGGCAATAAAGTCATACACAGCTAGGAGAAGTGAAATAAGAACAGAGTGTTCATCAGGCGTAGCAGCACAGATGCTCCAGTTTGGCAAAAGCTATTTTTGTAAAGTACAAAACAACAACCAAAGAGAAGGCATTAATGGGCAGGGAGGACATGGAACTAAGGAGTTCAGGAGACTCTTCTGTGAAGTCTGGCTGTGAAGAGGAAGAGATGAAATTTAAAAATAGGGTTTCCATTTGTTGTTACTATCATTTTCACTAAAGGGGAAACTTGAATGTGTTAAAATACTGATAGGAAAAAAAATTAAAAATAAAAACTAAACACTGATAGGAAAGAAGAGTTGAGAAGGTAGGGCCAAAGATAAATGATAGCTTCTGTGATGGGAGAAGGGGGACAGAAGGATGGGTACATTCTGACTAATACTCCCCCAACACATCTTGTGCTCCTTAAGCTTATACAATCCACTCACCCTCTACTCCAAACACAAATTTAAAATTTTACCCTTAAAGAACAGCTCAAATTCCATATCCTCTCCCTTCTGTGAACCTCACCTAATGTTTCTAGCTCATGGGATCCTTTTTTTTTTTTGGGGGGGGGGGGGTCCTTTCTTTATAATCCCATGTGCCATACTTTCCACACTTATTTCACTGCAAAATCCTGTACAGCAGATTCCATAGAATACACACAGGGAAATAAACACTCTACTTCCTGTCCAGCTCATATCCTAGCCCTCTCAATACAGCCTATCCTAACCACACCAGAACAAAGTAGTACCTCCCTTATAAAGTCCTGAACAATTACATTGTTGAGCATATCAGCATGTTAAGTATTTAAGATCCTACAATATAAGCTCCAAAACTGTGGGGCCTTATCTGTCTGGCTCACCACTGTAACCCCAGGGCCTACCAGGGCTGCCACACAAAAAGCACCCAGGAAATGTTTACTGAATAAATTAATTAGAAGAGATGCCCTGTTACTCTTCAACAATTGTAAATTATTTAAGAGCAGGGACTATGGGGCGCCTAGGTGGCTCAGTCAGTTAAGCACCTGACTCTTGATTTTGACTCGGGTCACTATCTCACAGTGGTGACCCAGAACCCCGAGTCAGGCAGGGAGCCTGCTTAAGATTCTTTCTCTCCCTCTGCCCCTCCCCACTTCCCCAACCCCACGCATGTATGTGCATACTCTCTCAGAAAGGGGAAAAAAAAAAAAAAAAGCAAGCAGGGACTATGTCTTATGCCTATTTCTATACAGTACCCTACAAAGTAGAATAAACGTTCTTGATAATATGATGATAACTTATTATGGCCTAAAGTCATAATGGGAATTGAAAAGACAGTTTGGCAATATACCTTGACACTGATAAAGAATGAAAGTCTATGTAATGTTTCTCAATTCTAATTTTAAGAGATAATAGTTGTCTTCAAAACACTACATTTCCCCAGATACGAGATTTTTTTAAAAATCCTTAAACCTAATTGAACTAGCCTTCCTCTGCTTATGAAGTGCTTTTATAAATTCATGTAACACTAGAATTTCAGTGCCTATAAGATTTAAGTGAATTCTGGAGTTTAATATTTTCACATCTTGATAATACATAGCAGTACATCAGTAAAGGCAAGAAGTACATTAAGGATATTGTTAGAATAGATCTAAGTATCATCTCCCTACCTAATAAAGACAGAATCATCTTAATGCCATTGAAGTACCAGAGTTCTAGTCATAAATGACACACAACAAATGTAAGATATGCAATTCGGCAGCATACGAAACCAAAATCAAAAGAGATCAACCAAGGCTCTTCTCAAATATAAGCTTTGCTACCAAATAAGACCCAAAAATATTATGAAGTGGAAAGTGCTTCATTTTTCAGCAACTTCATTTGTCATGTGTACTTTGGGTTTTTTGGTTGGTTTTTTTTTTTTTTTTGAGATTTTATTTATTTATTCATAGAGACACAGAGAAAGACAGAGAGAGGCAGAGACAGAGGCAGAGGGAGAATCAGGCTCCATGCAGGGAGCCTGATGCGGGACTTGATCCCGGGTCTCCAGGATCACTCCCCCGGCTGAAGGCAGCACTAAACCGCTGAGCCACCCGGGCTGCCCTGCCATGTGTACTTTGCCTGCCATGTGTACTTTGTACAGGATTATGTTATAAATTCAATCTCGTGTTTCTCTCCCATTTTTTATTACTATGATTAAAAACATCTACAGAATTATCAAATTGGGACAAATAAGAGTACAAATAAGATCATGCTTTAAAGACTTTCAAACCAACTGTCATTTCCAACCCCCTGAAATTTATTCTATTCTCTCTTTTGGGATAAATGTGCAAACTTTGGAGACAAATTTTAGACCAAGTAGCAAAAGGCTCAGGTCAAAGACAAGTACCTTTAGAAATAAGAAGAGATCTCTTTTTATCCAATGGAATCTTAAAGAATAGGGACCAAATAAAAACTTCACTTTTTAAAACAAAAATCAGAATCTAAAGAAGTAAAGGAAGGTACCCATTGGTGTCAGAATTCATACTCAGCACCAAATAGCAAAAGAAAGCATCTCAAAAATATACACGGTTTTATTTTCATGATGTGTGAGTAGTCAGTCACACTGGAATATCTCTTCCATGATCAGTAAACTTGAGCAAACACAGAATATTCTCTCTCCTGACTTAATTCAGGGCAGTGCTTCAGCAGCACTGAAAACACCATCCTAAAAGGTATTAGAAACCATGACATGTGTTGCACAAACTCCTAGTCCATGCCATCAAATAAAGTCTGTCTGGAATCTTATCACTTTTCTTCATTACCTTTTGGGGAGGTTCTTTTATCTTTTCATTTTGGAAATGTAAATATACCTACAAAGTAGAAAGAATGAAGTAATAAATGCATGCTCATCACTCAAATTCAACAATTACCAATTGCCAATGTTACTTCATCTACTCCTACACATACAAACACATAACGTTTCGTATGCCCCATATAGACCTATACATACCAAATTATACTGAAACACAAGGGAAGACTTTTAAAGTCCCTTGTAAAAATCTAAATTACAGGTCATAAATAGCAAAATATTCTATTCAGCAAACAACTCAGTGATAACTACTGTTACCCTTAAGGCCTTTACTTACATAAAACATACATTTTATGAAACAAGATTATCATACAGGTGTAATCCAAATTTCATGCTGTGATAAAGAACAGCTACTTAATAATAAAGCTGAGAATATAAGTCATCCACCAGCTATAAGCATAATTCAAATGGTAATCAAAACCATTATCGACCCACAAACATTAATCTCAAAGTTAATAAGACAAAGGCAAGAATTGCAAAGCTTACCCAGATGGCCGATTTTACCATGCCAATTTAGAAAAATGTATAACTTTCAGAATCTATAATCAAATGAACACAAAGACTAAAATATACAAGAATTGAAAGTAGTCATCCCTAGATTCATAGTACGTCAAATAAAATGTCGGTTTTCATGAAAACTATTTTTCTTTCACTTTACACAAGAGATTATTATGAACCTAGCTTCTCTATTAGTTCTTTATTTTATTTTACTTTTGTTGGTTCTTTATCTTAAAAAATCTGTCAGATCATTACTTTCTTCTTGGTAAAGTGTTGCTACATCAATGCCTACTCTCAGGGCTGCAGCCACAAACATCTAGAATTTACTATCTACAATAAGTCCTTGCTAAGAATTATACTCCTGCCTACAACACAAGGTCCTTGTCATGCATTGCAGAGACTCCCGGGGGAAGACGTGCAAAGTCACAAGCAGCTGTACCATCCCCTCAAAATCACGAAGAAGAATTCTAGCATTATTCGAGACATCTGGAGGAATGCAGGACACCAAATTCCAAATGGCAAAAAGACGAAGACTAAATCCAGACCACAGATGAAAAGATGGGGAGACTTTAATGACCCCTAAGGCAACCTGCTAATTTTGAATCTGGTCTTTCAATTGAGTGCCCTGTACTGGGGGACCTGAGAGAGGCCTCCCAAGACAAACTGATGTTAGCCCTCCTTTCTGTAGAGAAATTAAGGTCCACATTCACACCATTCAACACGAGTGAGCTTCAAAGATGGTGACTCTAGGGTTTGTTGCTTTACAAGATTCCACGTTTCCTAGATAAAAACCTCTACCACCCACAAGGGCATTACCACAGATTTAATAGTTAATAACTTTAGGTAGATAGTAGAAAAATAGGACAATCCGAAAAAACAAATAACCAAAAGAATTCCGAAAATACTGAAATGCAACTAAGGCCTGCAGCATTTCTTCTTGCTGCTTCAAAAACAGAACTCATAACAGCAGCACTAGAATCCCTGCTTCTCGGGGAGACAAAACAAACCTGAGGTCTACAGGCCCCTGGGAAATAAGCTGGTCCTCCACTTCCACTCCAGAGCTCCAGTTACCCAGATGCAAGCCTTCTGAGCAGAGCATGAGACATTGGCTCCACAGCAAAGTTCAGAATCTTAGGATTATTTTAAAACTTCAGACTGCCAATGTTCAATTTGTCATATATGGAGAAGCTACATCACTAAGACTTGCTATCTCTAGATGCACATAAAATATAAAACATATATTCATACAGAGGCTTGGTGCAAATTTCACTAATCCAGATGTGAGGAAATCCAAAGTTATGTTTCCCACAGCAACTGTAATCTTGGCAAACCCAGACTCATGTATTCTGTGTTACTTCAGATGGTACTGACCTTAAAGGAAACTTAGGATAAAGTACATCTCAATCTCCACATCTAATTACAAAGAAAAACTCTAAGATCAGAGATTAGAAAACTACCTTCCTTCAGGGATAGTGGAGCTATATCTTTGAGACAATTAAGAAAGACTAGACCAAGCACTGAAGAATGTGCTGGAAGGAACAATCCTTACCTGGCCTGAACAACAGGAGCCAGGCAACTTAACAGGGCTTCCTCTTAACTGTCATTTCTAATTCGCTAAGACAACCAGCTGGTGGTGTTAACTTCATTTCAAATATTTAACACTTTCAAAAAGTACCCTAAATGCTAATCAGATGCAAAGAGGCTCAATTTTAGCTCCCACTTGAGACAACAGATGAAACATTTGAAGCCACCACAAAATGGAGTATCTACTAGAAAAAGAAGTCCAATAATACTTGCATTCGTCACTCACATAGAAAATGGTTTCACCAGTCCTCAGTTCAAGGTTAAAATGCCAGCTTCTAGAAGGCTAGGTGCTACCCAATAGTCTGTAAGATTAATGGAAGACAGCAGAGCTTAGTGGTTAAGAGGTTTCTGCAGCCAAAATGCTCAGGTTTTGTATCCTAGTTCTGCCTCTTAAAAGCTGTGGCTCTGGGCATCTGTGCCCCAATTTTACCATCTAAAAAGAGGCCATACTAAAACCTACCTCGTAAAGCTGTCAGGAGTACTAAATGAGGTAAGTAAAGTTCTCACAAGAGTGCCTGTAGAAAAAAAAAAAAAGAGTGCCTGTAGATAGTAAGCACTCAAAAAGCATTCACTATTATTATTATTATTATTAATGTAATTATTATTAATGTAAGGTAATTTATTTTACCTTGGTAGCAATCTTCATCAATTTGAAAAATCAGCACCCACACTAAGACCAAAAAACTGAAGAATATCATAATAGTACTTTAATCAGTATCTGTAGCACAATAATAAATGGCCTTGCCTCCTCTTGCCTTCTTCCTGCACTCCTTTTGCTAACTAAAGACCTCCTTAGCCAAACATCTTAGTCACTTCATAATCTTCCCTTCTCCTATTATAACCTTCTGCTTCAATCAAATTAATTTTCTCACCATCCTTTAAGCTTGTCATTCGACAAACATCTGAGAATCTATAGAGCCAAGCACTGTGCTAACACCACATGCAAAGTTTCACCCTTAAAAAGTTCAAAGGATATAGCAGAAAAAGGCATGTAAAAAACAGTTTCAATAGAACTACAGTCACAAAGAGTAAAAGTAAGGTAGTTGCATGGAAAGGAGCTGGTAAATTCTGTTGGTGAATTCTCCTCAGGGAGGGCTTCAATGACGAAGCCTTGCGAGAAAGGAGAAACGCTCAAGGATAAAGAGGAAAGCACAGGCTGAGAAGAGGGTCAGAGGGCAAACAGAAAAAAACATGAGCAAAGAAATTCTGGGTAATGAGGTGCAGCTGAACTGCTGGGGCACCGATGGAAGCTAGAAGCTGGAAAACAGGGACAGGCAAAAGGAGTGTCGTACCCAAGTCAGAAGCACTGGAGTAAAGCTCCGCCCTGGAATCACCAAAGAATTCTGAGCAGGGGCCTAACATGATCACATCTGTATGTTACCATGATCACTGCAGCTGCAGTTCAGAGGCTGATTTGGAAGGAGAGACTGGGGACTAAAAAACCCATTAAGACAACTGGAAGGATCCAGGTAGCAGTAGGGGGTGGAAAAAGGGAGATAGGTTCAAAATACAAATTAATCACAGAATTGGTAAGACTTGGTTTGAACATAAAGGGGAAATATAGGAAATCTCAGAGGTTTCTAGCTCTAGCAACTGAAGAAATAAAAGAATGGTGACAACACACAGGCAGGGTGAAGAGTTCATGACCCCAAATACAGAGACTAGGTCTTTATTCTAAGAGTGATAGAAAGTAGAACAGGACAGAACTTTAAAAAAAAAAAACGGGGGGGGGGGGGGGGGTGGCGGGGAACCTAAATAGATCTTTAACCAGAGAAGAAACCAGAAAACACTGCCAAAGATCCATACTCTCTTCCCAAACTACACCAGGTAGAGATGGTTTTAGAGGCAGGTAATTTCAATCTTATGGAAGCTTTTCAATTTATTCTAGGCATCTAAACAATTCCAATACCAAATATGACAAAGAAATACACACTCTTTCACACAAAGAACTACAGAAGAATTTTTATTATAAACATAAATGCAAAACCCAATATAAAAAAATAAAAAGTCCAAAATTAAATTTTTAAAATCGTACAACAGGAACACATGGTAGAGAATGTTTATTCTAACATAATTCACATCATGAAACCTGTTAACATATTCATTATATTAGTAAATCAATGGAATGGAACCAAATCATCATGAAGAGAGAAGCCAAAATGCATTAATGCATTTTTTTTTAAATACTTATCACTAGGATTACTATCCAACTGCATTCACTGAGCCAGAGACCATTGTCGCTCAGGTAGCATACTATCTACACTATTTGGAGTCCACCAGCCAGCCAATGGCCTCAACTCCAGGCTCTAACAATGTGCACCCAACACCCATTCTGAATTAAGAGTTCTTAGGAAACTAGGACTAAAAGGAATTTTTTCTAATGCAATAAGATGTTATTTCTCAAGGAAACAACACCTCTTACGTAGCATTCAGGCAAAGAATAATACATAACTTGAATTTAATCATGAGGAAACATAAAACATACCAATTGAGGAACATCCTTTTTTTTAAAAAAAAAAAAGGGGGGGGGGCTTTATTTTTCGAAAATATCAATGTCATAAAAGACAAAGGCTAAAAGAACTGTTCCAGATTAAAGACAAAGGATTAAAGAAGACAACTAAGTGCCATGTGTGACCCTACACTAGATCCTGCACTAGAGGGGAAAAGATGCTAAAAGATGCATTACTGAATCAACTGGCAAACTGTAAGATGGTAGATATAATCATAGTTGTATCAATTTTGACAACTTTAGGTATGTAAGAAAATAGCTGTATTCTTGGAAAATACTGTAAAATTGAGGGTAATCATGTATGCAATTTATTCTCAAGCAGTTCAGAAAAAAATTTATATTTGTGTGTGTGGAGAGAGAGAGAGAGAGAGAGAGAGAAGGAACACAAATTATAAAGGAAATGAGACAAAATGTTAAAACCAGTGAATCTAAGCAAAGGATATATGCACTCTTGGATGTTCATCCCAGAGAAATGAAAAACTTATATTCACACAGAAGCCTGCATATGAATGTTCAGAGCAACTTTATTTGTAACAACCAAAAACTGGAAACAACCCAGATGTGCCCTTCAGCAGATAAATGGTGAAACAAGCAGTGGTACATTTATGCCATGGAATGCCACTCACAATAAACAGGAATGAACTACTGATATGTACTATAATCTGAATGAACAGCAAGGGAATTATGTGGAGTGAAGCAATCTCAAAGGTTATGTACTGTATGATTCCATCTATAGTATTCTTGTAATGACAAAGAAACAGAGGAGAGTGTCATGGCTATCAAGGGTTAAGGTGGCAGAGAGGCTGGCAGAGATGGCTGTAGCCATGAAAGGGTAGCACAAGAAATTCTTGTGCAGGAACTATTTTGTATCTTGACTACACTGGCAGTCACACAAATCTACAGATGTGATAGAACTAAATACACATACACACACACTCACACACCAATACAACTAAAACTGATGAATTCAAAATAAGATGGGTGGATTGTACTAACATCCATTTCCTAGCTGTAATATTATAGTTACGCTAGAGGAAATTGGGTGAGGTATCCACAGGATCTCTCTGTATTATTTCTTACAACTGTATGTGAATCTACAAGTACCTCAGAGTAAAAAAGCTTAATTTAAAAATAAAGTTTAAAAAGGAAAAAAGTTAAAACAAAAAATAGCAACAGAAAATAACTTATGGGGATCCCTGGGTGGCTCAGCGGTTTGGCGCCTGCCTTCGGCCCTGGGCGTGATCCTGGGGTCCGGGAATCGAGTCCCGCATGGGGCTCCCTGCATGGAACCTAGCCTGCTTCTCCCTCTGCCTGTGTCTCTGCCTGTCTGTCTGTCTCCCTCTCTCTCTGTGCCTCTCATGAATAAATAAATAAAATCTTTAAAAAAAATAACTTAAGAATAGTCATAAAGCACTAGAAGCACTCCTATTAGCTTCAAGAATAGGAAAAGGAGGACAGCCCGGGTAGCTCAGCGGTTTAGCGCCACCTTCAGCCCAGGGCGTGATCCTGGAGTCCTGGGATCGAGTCCCACATCGGGGGACTCTGCTTCTCCCTGCTTCTCCCTCTGCCTGTGTCTCTGCCTCTCTCTCTCTCTCTCTCTCTCTGTCTCTCTCTCTCTCTCTCTATGGGTCTCTCACGAATAAACAAATAAAATCTTAAAAAATAGGAAAAGGGGGCAGCCCGGGTGGCTCAGCGGTTTAGCACCGCCTTCAGCCCAGGGCGTGATCCTGGAGTCCTGGGATCGAGTCCCACATCGGGCTCCCTGCATGTAGTCTGCTTCTCCCTCTGCCTGTGTCTCTGCCTCTCTCTCTCCTCTCTGTGTATTTAAATAAATAATAAAAAATCTTTAAAAAAAATTTTTTTTAAAAATAGGAAAAGGATGCCAGCTCTTACAGTGTTATTTAATATCATTCTAAAGGTGCTAGTCATTGCTATAAACAAGACCATTATACATCAGAAAAGAGCCAAAACAATTATAAATGAAATCCTTGCTACCTAGAAAATACAATACAATCAAGTAAAAAACTATTAGAATGAATTCAGTAGTATCCAATATCCAAATACAATATACAAAAATGAATAGCCTTTTTATTATATCCCACTAATTCTCAACTAGAAAACTGTGTAATAAAGAATTTCATTCTATCTTTAATTCTTTATCTAAGTCATATGTAATTATTTTTTAAATATTTTAAAACTGTCCAGGAATATAATGACTATGTATGCCTAATAAGCTTCTCCAAACATATTCTCCAATTTTCCCCACTGAGTACCATATTTGTTCTCAGATTTACTGTGTCTCCAGTCTCTAGTCCACCCAACACTTTAGAAGCCAAAAACTAGGGACGCCTGGGTGGCTCAGTGGTTGAGCATGTAGATTCGGCTCAGGGAGTGATCCCAGTCTGGAGATTGAGTCCTGCATCGGGCTCCCTGCAAGGAGCCTGCTTCTCCCTTTATCTATGTCTCTGCATCCCTCTCTGTCTCTCATGAATAAATAAATAAAATCTTTTTTAAAAAGCCAAAAACCAGAAAGTAGACTCAAACATGTTTTTCAGTCCCCCAAGGCCTCAAATATTTTGCACAAGTGTTAAGTCAGTTTTAAGTGATGAGGATCTAATGTTCCTTCCAGCTCAGAATCTCCATCTTGCCAGGAGCCAGAATCCCTTTAATCAGTTCAAAGAGACTCAGTGTGCGTTCATTCTTGCACAGCCCTCAGGACCATCTCTCCTCTTCATGAGGCTTCACTCTCCCAGGAATTCCAAGTTCTCAGTCAGTGGCGCTCACTCTAGAGCAGACCCACATTAATCCATTTTTAGTCAGGGCCTCTCCCAGTAGCCCCCATTTCAAACGCTAGCCGCGTTTGAAATGGGGGCTATCAGCCTAATCCATGTCCTTCAGGGGTCCCCTAAGCCATGTATCCCATGTGAAAGCCAAGATAAGTTTTTCACTCTTTAGACAGAAGTGCTTCTGCTAAGCTCCAGGTCTTCAATATACATGAAATATCCTCAGTTAAGAAGCAAAGAAAAATAAATAATAACGCTAAACATCTCTAAATTTGTAAATAATGTATGAATAAGGTGTCCATTTAGATCAGTGGAATAAAGACAGATTTCTCACTAAATGGTGGTAGAACAAGGTCAACTATGTAGAAAAAGGAAATGGATTTCCTCACACCAAATCGGATGGATTAAAGAAGTGACCACAAAATATGAAATGATAAAAAGATTAATAGATTCAACTGCAAAAAATCAAAATATGTAAGTATTGAACACATACCATATCATAAAAAATATAAAAGCAAATATCTTGCTTCCGATGTTAGGTAAACTATTCCAAAATACAGAAAAAGATGAGGGGTGCCTGGGTGGCTCAGTTGGTTAAGCATATGCCTACAGCTCAGGTCATGATCCCAGGGTCCTGGGATCAAGCCTCCTGCCAGGCTTCCTGCTCAGCGGGGAGCCTACTTCTCCCTCTACTCCCCACCTCCCATGCTTGTAGGCATACTCTCTGTCTCAAATAAATAAATAAAATCTTTAAAGAAAAAGAAAAAGATGAAAAATTCTCTAACATTCTAAATGTTAACTATTCTAGATTTCAAACTCAAACAAGGAAAGCACAAAAGTTATAATAATAATATAGGACAATCTCACTTATGAACACAGATGCAAAAATCCTAAATAAAATATTAAACTGAATCCCAACAGCATATTGAAGATCACGCTCAAGATATATTCTAAGAGAATCTACCTATTAATATGATTTAATACATAGCAACAGGGGGAGTGGACTGCTTAATAAATGCCCAACAAAAGAACATTATATAGTTTATCACCAAATTGTATTTAACAGTATTTTTTTTAAACCTTAGTTTTTAAACTATAAAGAAATAGTGCAAAACTTCCTTAACTAAAAAATTAAGTCAGAAACAATAAACATCCTACTTAATGGTGTAATGTTACATTAAAGTTCAGAAAGGATATCCCCGACAACTCAAAACTGTGCCAGAGAGGTCCTAGTCAATGTAATCAAATAAGTTATTAAGAAGAATAAATATTGGAAGAGAGACTGGGTTTTCAATATTTATAGATAATATGACTATCTAGAAAAATCTCAAAGGATATACTCGCAAATTATTAAGACTCATGATTTCAGCAAGAATGCAGAAAGCATCGATCCAAAATCAACAAATAAGTTATCACTAACGTTCCTATATGCCCACAATAATCAATCTAAATACATGACAGAAAGATCAATTCTAAGTAGTAACCAAAATCACAAAATGCCTGGGGATAAAATTAATAAGACTGATATAAGATCTAAATTAAAAAAAAAAAAAAGATCTAAATTAAATTTTTAAGTTATTTTTAAAAACACAGAAGAGCTAAAGAAACAAACCCTGCTCTTGACCAGAAAGACACATTATTATAAATATGTCAGCTATAAATTAGTTTAAAAATTACAATGTAACCACAATTAAATCCAAATCATGACTTTTTTATAGAAATTGACCATCTCATCTAATAATCAAATGGAAGAAAAAAGGCAAAGGATACAAATAGACATTATTCCAAAGAAGATATATTCATGGCCTACAAACTCATGAAAATATGCTCAACATCATTAGTCATCAAGAAAATGTAAATCAAAACCACAATGAGGTTCCAATCACACTCACTCGGAAGGCTGTAACAAAACACAAACAAGAAAATAATAAATATTGGCAAGGATGTGGAGAAAGTGGAACTTTCATAAATTCCTGGTGGATATGTAAAATGGTTCAGCCCCTATGAAAAACAGTCTGGAAGTTCCTCAAAAAGTTAAATATGGAATTACCATATGACCTAGCTACTCCAGTTCTAGACATATGCCCAAAAGAGTTGAAAATAATTATACAAATACTTATACACACATGTTCATAGCAGCACTGTTCATAATAACCAAAAGGTAGAAACAATCCATATGTCCATCAATGGACAAATAAATAAATTGTGGCATATACATAAAACTGAATCTTTTTAGCCATAAATAATGAGTTTATCTGAAGGAATGAACCCATGCTACAACACTGATGAATCTTAAAAACATTATACTAAATAAAAGAAGCCAGAAGGACACAAGGTCATATATGATTCCAAGTATATGAAATAACCAGAATAGGTAAATGCACAGAGACAGGGATTGGTGGTTGCCAGAAGATAAAGAGAGGGATGAATAGGGAGCAACTACTGAATCGGTATGGGGCTTTCTTTTGGAATTAGACAGAGGTAGTGATTGTACAACACTGAATGTACTAATAAATGCCACTGAATTGTTCCCTTTAAAGTCGTTAATTTTATATGTGAATTTCACATCAGTAAAAAAAAATTAAATTTTTAACTTTAAATTTAACTGAAATTTTTTCTTTAAGTATCAAATGGAAGAGAAAAACATACAGAATGATGGAAAATATTTGCAAGGAAAAGAGTAACAAGGTTTACTCTATCAGATTAAAAAACATCCTATGAAGTAATGGTTATTAGAAGAGTATGATATTCAGTACTCTGATGATGATGAGCACTGAGCAATATATAGAATTATTTAATCACTACATTGTATACCTGAAACTAATATAACAATGTATATTAACTATACCAGAATTAAATTTTTTTAATAATTTTTAAAAATGAGTGACATTTACTTGAAATAGTCAAAGACGTAGAAGAAGATATCAGTCTAGAAAGAGACTCTTAGAAAATTATAAAAATATATATTCAACTCAGTGAGGGAAGACCACTCAAAAGATAATGGGACAGTTCTCCATGCCAATAGCACTCTAACATGGTGAATGTTCCTAAAACCCGCCAGACTTTGTGTAAGAACTGTGGCAAGCACCAACCCCACGAAATGACACACAGAAAAAAAGGGCAAAGATTCTCTTTCGTGGTACCTGAGTGGTTCAGTTGGTTAGGCAGTCAACTCTTGATTTCTGCTCAAGTCACAATCTCAGGGTCTTGGGATAGAACCCCAAGTTGGGCTCCATGCTCAGCGGGGAGTCTGCTTGGTATTCTCTCTCCCTCTCCCTCCATCCCTCCCCGCATTTGCACACACTCACACTCTCTCACAAGTGAATAATCTTTAAAAGAAAGAGAAAGAAAGAACAAAAAGAAGGACAAAGGAAAGAAAGAAGAAAGAAAGAAAGAAAGAAAGAAAGAAAGAAAGAAAGAAAGAAAGAAAGAAAGAAAGAAAAAAGAAAAGAAAAGAAAAGAAAAGAAAAGAAAAGAAAAGAAAAGAAAAGAAAAGAAAAGAAAAGAAAAGAAAGGCAAAAATTCTATTTATGTCCAGGGAAAATGGCATCATGACAGGAAGCAGAGTGGCTATGATGGGCAGAAAATCAGTAAGCAGATTTTCTAGAAAAAGGCTATAGAAGATTGTGCTGATGCTTGAATGTGTTGAGCCCGCCTGCAGATCTAAGAGAATGCTGGCTATTAAGAGATGCAAACATTTTGAACTGGGAAGAGATAAGAGAAAGGAAAACTAATACAGTTCTAAATTTCATATTTTGTCATATTACGAAAACAATAAAATCTTGAGGTATGTTCACTTCAATCAAGACAATGGGACAACTGGGTATTTAGAGAAAAATAGTTAGGTCCTATTACTACACATTAAAAAATAAGACTGCAGTTGGCTTAAAGTGATAAATGTTAGAAGTAAAATTATAAATATATTAAGAGAAAATATAGGGGGAAAATTGCTTAAAATAAATGGGTAAAGAAAGTCTTCTTAGTCAAGACAAAAAAAAAAAAAAAAAAACACAGACACCATAGAGAAAAAGACTCAAATTTTAAAAATTAAAAACTTCTGGGCGGCCCTGGTAGCTCAGCGGTTTAGCACCGCCTTCAGCCCAGGGTGTGATCCTGGAGACTGGGGATCGAGTCCCACGTCGGGCTCCCTGCATGGAGCCTGCTTCTTCCTCTGCCTGTGTCTCTGCCTCTCTCTCTCTGTGTCTCTTGTGAACAAATAAATAAAATCTTTAAAAACAAAAACAAAACAGCTTTTTAAAAAATAAATAATTAATTAATTAATTAAAAACTTCTGTACACCAAAAGAAGCCATAAATAAAGACAAAACAACAGACTGAAAGAAAATATCAGCAACACATAAGAATTCAAGGATTTAGGGGAGCCTGAGTGGCTCAGTCAGTTAAGCGTCTGCCTTCAGCTCAGGTCATGATCTCAGGGTCCTGGAATCAAGCCCCACATCAGGCTCCCTGCTCAGTGGGGAGCCTGCTTCTCCTCTGCTTGTGCGCTCGCTCTCTCTCTCTCTATCACTCACTCTCTCAAATAAATATTTTTTTAAAAAGATAGGAACAGTCACAAAAAGAAATATTCAAACTTAATTGGCCAGTCTTGGGTGTAGGTATGGCATTATTCTTCTTGCAGTCAGAATAAAGAACCCCAAAACCATACCTATTTGAGGAATGGGGAGTGTCCAAGCTGCCCAAGGTAAAGTAGAAGGGGAAAGAGGAAAAATAAGACACCCTCAAGGACTTGTGCCCACTCAGTGAAGTATGGCTCTGAGAGATGAGTTCTGGAGTACATGGAGATGGAATGCCTTAAAGGAAACAATTTTATTTGCAACCAGTCAGAAAGCACTAACTTCTTTTTTCTTTTTAGCGCTTTTTTTAATTTCTAAAATGCAGAAACATGAATCTTATTCTTTATGAGATCAGTGAGGAAAATTATTAAGAAATAAATTTATGCTCCTAAGTACAAGCAGGCCAGGATTAATTATTGGCAAAATGTGACCAAAGCAGACACACCTAATGTTCTAGGGAGAAGCAAATCATTGAAAAATATCTACATTGTGATTCCATTCTACAAATTTCAAAAACAAGCAAGATTAAATAACAGTTTAAGGATACAAATGATGTGGTTCAAGTATAAAGAAAATATAAAACTCAAGTTACCTCTGAAAGGGAAAAGAAAGTACGGATTACAAACAAGAATGTAGATCTTCAAAGGCAATGATAAATTTTTCCTACACTGGATAATCAACTAATTGTCCTATTATTCTGTATACCTTACACATATTTATCACACATTATTTTATAACTTCTCAGTATTTGATAAAAGACCATAATTGAAAAACAATGTGGGATTAATTGACTATGTTGTACACTTGAAACTAATGTCACATTGTGTGTCAACTATACTCAACTAAAAAATAAAACAACACTGTATAGATTGCATGTAAAGGCATATATATAGTCTTTTAATTCTAGATTCAATGTTTGTCACTGAAAATCTGCTTGGTTCTGTCATGTCCAAGTAGACACCTGTTAGGAGTTAGCAAAATCCTTGACTTTCATCTTTTCTTCTGAAGTTGCATTAACAAGAAGATCCGTGGGGGTAGGAAGAGTTTACAACAAAGGGCAATGCACTCTGATCAAATTCACTGAGAACCACTAGCAATCACTTCAGGGAGCACTAGCAAAGAGGGTACTTGCCAGAACTCAAGAGTAAAAAGGTTTGCATAAGAAAATTAAAAGCAATGCAGGAAGAATGATGCAATTTGAACAGTAATATATTTTTCCATTAATTAGTTTTTAACTGATGAAAATTCAATGAAACCCTGGTTGAAACTTCAGCTCTCCATTGAGATACTGCACGAAAATGAGAGTGAGTCCAGTTGAGCACTTGCAGTGTCAGAGCCAATTCTGCATGTAGTGGGTGGTTGCGAGTTCAACGACAGTACCACATGTACTCCTCCCTACCAGCCAGCAGTAAAAAAGTCCCAGAGAACCAGGCCTGGGCTCTGCCCACAACACTATCTTCTGAGCATTCCTTTCATTAGAACAGTACAAGATTACACAATGACCCTTAAGTTGAAACAGGATTCTGGATGCCTAAGGAAGTGGGATACTTTTTGCGTATGGTAAGCTGACTGCTGAGACAATCAATAAATGAATTAGCATAAAGTATGCTGACTTCTTTGGAAGGAATTTTATGAACACAAGATTTAAGACTTCTTATATAATAACGCAACCACAAGAAGTAAAAGTAGTAGTTGTTGTTTAATTTTCATCAATGAAAAAGTAGAACTAAGAGTACTACAGTAAGAAAATGTTATTAATCAATCAATAAACCTGTGACTTACGCACAAGACTGTATTAAGTGATGAAAAGAAATTTTAAAAGACACTGTCCCTGTGTCAGAAGCATGCAGTAGTTGGAGACAATAGTAAAAAGTGGTGGTAAAGGCAGACATCAAAAATACTCCACAATTCTGTCCACTCTCCCTAGTCATCTGCTTTCCATATTCATACCTAGTTCAGCTAAACACATGCCCCAACCCTCCAAACCCACATACTGCAATGCACTTCTTCTCTCCTCCTCAAATGCTTCACCCTCATTAGAACAACCTGAGAAACTTACCTGTCCTTCAGGTTTCATCCCAAAAGCTTTCTGCATCCTTAGAAGTCTTTTTTTTTTTTTAACATTTTATTTATTTATTCATGAGAGACAGAGGGAGAGAGAGAGGCAGAGACACAGGCAGAGGGAGAAGCGGGCTCCACACAGGGAGCCCGATGTGGGACTCGATCCCAGGTCCCCAGGATCTCGCCCTGGGCAGGTGCTAAACCGCTGAGCCACCCAGGCTGCCCCTTAGAAGTCTTTTTAATCTACATACTCCCTTATGATCTTGTGCAATTCTTCTCTATGGTTCCCTCCCTACTATTTTTAGTTCTATATTTGTTTTATCCCTCCTATTGAGACAGGAATAACAGAAAGAAGTTGTGAAAAACCTAGATTTAAATCTAAATGTTAACTGTCCAACACTGACTAAACCAAACTACCTTTCATAAGCCTATTTCCAAATATACAAAATAAAGAAATTATTAAATACCTTGCATTACTTCATTTAATAGAGTGTGTGAGAGAGAAAAGAGAAACACAAAGACAAATAATATAGAAATGTATGGGGGAAATAAAGGACAGGAAAGTCATAGTTAATAGAACTGTATTTCACATGTTCAAAAAGAGGAAAGGGTTGAATGGGCTAAGAGGTGTCAAAGGTATTGGGGCACCTGGGTAGCACAGTCAGTTTCAGTTCAGATAGTGATTTCAGAGTCTAGAGATAAAGACTATGATGCCTGAAATGAAAAATACACCCAAATGGGATTAACATCAGATCAGACATACTGAAGAAAAAATTAATAAACTGGAATATATAACAATAGGAATTATCCAAAATGAAAAGCAAAGAAAAAAGACCAAGAAATTAGGAGAGCATCGGTGAGCTGGGGGATAACTTCAAGCGACCTACTCTATGCACAACTGAAATCTGCAAAGGAGGGAGGGGAAGGGGAGAAAGAAAAAAACATTTGAGAAAGTAACAGCCCAAAGTTTTCCAAATTTGATAGAAACTATAACACAAATCCAAGAAGTTCAATGACACGAATCATATACACAAAAAAGAAAACAATACTAAGACACAAATTTGATAGAAACTATAACACAAATCCAAGAAGTTCAATGACACAAATCACATACACAAAAAAGAAAACAATACTAAGACACATAAAATTATAAAAACAGCAGAGAAAAAAAGACACATTAAGTATAGCAAAACAGAGATAAGGATATCAGATCTCCTGTCAGACATAAGCAAGGAAGAGGACAGTGAATCAAAATCCTTATAACACTGGTGGGGGAAAAAACTGTCAATCTAGAATTCTTTATGTAGCAAATATATCTTTCAAAAACAAAGGCAAGGGGCACCTGGTGGCAGTTGGTTAAGCATCCAACTCTTGCTTCCAGCTCAGGTCATGATCTGAGTCATGAGATCGAGCTCACGTCAGCTCCATGCTTAGTGCAGAGTCGGCTTGAGATTCTATCTCTCCTTCTCCCTCCACCCCTCCCCCTGTGCACACGTTTGCTCTCTCTCAGATAAATAAAACCTTTTTTAAAAATTTTATTTATTTATTCATAGAGACAGAGAGAGAGAGAGAGAGAGAGAGAGAGAGAGAGGCAGAGACACAGGCAGGCTCCATACAAGGAGCCCGACGTGGGACTCGATCCTGGGTCTCCAGGATCACGCCCTGGGCTGAAGGCAGTGCTAAACCGCTAAGCCACCCAGGCTGCCCAAAACCTTTTTTTAAAAAAAAGGCAAGATACAAACTTTTCCAGACATGTGAAAACTGAAATAATCATTACCAGCAAATCTGCATTGCCAGACGTCAAAGGAAGTCCTTAAGACAGAAAGAAAATAACAGATTGAAACTATTTCAGAAAATTAAAGAAAAAGGAATACTTCCCAACTCATCCAAGGTGCCACCATTACTTTGATACCATAACAAAAACAAAGATATTACAAGAAGAAACATCCCAACCAATGCCTGTCACAACCATATATATATAATTTTAGGAAATCAATTCCAACAATATAAAAAAAAAAGTAATACATCAGGACTAAATAGGGTTTATTTCAAAAATGCAATGTTAGTTTTAATATTTGAAAATCAATGTATTTCACCATATTAAACTAAAAATGAAAAATCATCTCAGTAGACTCAGAGAAAGCACTTGTCAAAATCCAACTTTATGGGCAGCCCCGGTGGCGCAGCGGTTTAGCGCCGCCTGCAGCCTGGGGTGTAATCCTGGAGATCCAGGATCGAGTCCCACATCGGGCTCCTTGCATGGAGCCTGCTTTTCCCTCTGCCTGTGTCTCTGCCTGTGTCTCTGTCTCTCTGTGTCTCTCATGAGTAAATAAATAAAATCTTTAAAAAAAAAAAAACTTTCCTTTAAAAAAAAAGATTTTAAAAAAATCCAACTTTATTTCTGAAAAAAAGTCAGCAAACTAGGAAGAAAAGTTCCTCGCTTACAAAGAGCATATATAAAAAGTCTACAGCTATCATCACACTTAATGGTGAAAGACTGAGCACTTTCTTCCTAAGATCAGAACAAGACAAATAGGTCTACTCTCACCACTTCTATTTAACACTGTACTGGGAATTAAATCCAGCACAATAAGAAAAAAAAACCCAAAGATTAGAAAGGAAGAAGTAAAACTGTATTCACAAATGACAATAATCTTCATATAAAAAATCCAATGGAATCTATTAAAAAAGCCAATGGAATAAGTGAGCATACCCTACTTGATAGAAAAGATCAATTTACAAAAATTAATCATTTCTATATAGTAGCAACAGTCAAAAACACAAATTTGAAAAACCGTTTCAATAACATCAAAAAATACAAAATACACTATGTTGTACACCTGAAATAATGTATATTGTATGTCATCTGTACTTCAATTTAAAAAATGTTAGAAAATATATATGAAATATGTAAGGATAACCATGACAAAAGATGTACAAGATTTACCAAATGAAAACTACAAAATATTGCTGAGAAAAATAAAAGAAAATCTAAATAAATGGAGACTACAGCATATTCATAGGTTGGAAGACACATCACCACTAAGATAGTAATTCTTGGGACACCTGGTGGCTCAGGTGGTTAAACGTCTGACTTTTGGTTTTGGCTCAGGTCCTGATTTCATGGGTCATGGGATCCAGCCCCAAGATGGGACTCCAAGCTGAGCAGGAATCTGCTTGGATATTTTCCCCATCTACCCCTTCCCCTCCTTCTGTGTGTGCTCACTCTCTCTCTCTCTAAAATAAGTAAATAAATCTTTTTTTTTTTTTAAGATGGTAATGTTCCTCAAACTGACCTAAATACAATACGATCTCAAATTCTCAAGCAGACTTTTGGAAAAGCTGACAAGCTAATTCTAAAATTAATATAGAAATGAAAAAGACAGGCAGCCCGGGTGGCTCAGCGGTTTGGAGCCTGCCTTTGGCCAGGGGCGCGATCCTGGAGTCCCGGGATTGAGTCCCACATCAGACTCCCGGCGTGGAGCCTGCTTCTGCCTCCTCCTGTGTCTCTGCCTCTCTCTCTGTGTGTCTATCGTGAATAGATAAATAAATAAATCTTTAAAAAAAAAATAAATAGGGATCCCTGGGTGGCACAGCGGTTTGGCGCCTGCCTTTGGCCCAGGGCGCGATCCTGGAGACCCGGGATCGAATCCCACTTCGGGCTCCCGGTGCATGGAGCCTGCTTCTCCCTCTGCCTGTGTCTCTGCCTCTCTCTCTCTCTGTGACTATCATAAATAAATTTAAAAAAAAATTTTTTAATAATAAATAAATAAATAAATAAATATAAATATGTACTGCCTGTAATATGTCAACTATTCCACAGCACATCAGCTTTTTAAAAATATAGTCAACCAGTAATTAATAATCCTTCAAATAAATACAAACTGGACCCGAATTCATTCACATAAAACTATTCCCTGTTAATACTGTGCAGTTTAGTCATAAAATTCATAGGGCATCCTTACTTCTAAACTATTAAGAAAGACTGATTTAAACTGGCAAAATTCAGTAAATCGTAAAGAAAACAAATGTCTTATTGGAGCAAAAGAGCTCTAAACAACTCAAGTATTGTTTCATTTAAAAAACTTACAAGGACTAAAAAGAATAACAAATTATGTAAATTGTTGCTTTTACTCTAAGTAGGACTAAACAAAAATAACAATGTTTATTGTTATTTCCTCCCTAGTATCATAACTGCTGCTATAGTTTCATAATCAGTCCTTTAAAACAGATTAAAGCTGAGCAGGGCAAAGAGAAAGAAGCAACTGTTTCCCATGTGGAGAAATGCTCTCTAAATGAGAAGTTAAAGAGAAATGTCTGGGGCCTTTCCCGGAATCCCTTAGCACCTAGACAATCACTGCAAACATCTTTTCCTCATCAAAGCCTAATGGGAGTTAGAAACAATCCAATTTCATTAAAGGAAACCTGCCGAGGAACCTAAAGCGCAGAGTTCCTCAATTAGCATATGACTTTCTGCCTCCTAGTTTGGGTACCCAAGCTCTCCAATCTACCAAATGCTCCAACAATATTTATTTTAAAGATTTTTTTTAACTTCCTACTATATCAGCCTACTTCATTACTTGTCCTTTTCCTTATAGTCCCTATAGTATTTATGTTGATATTCTCAGCCTAGCATTCACGCTGAAATCAGAACCTGATTTAGAGAAGTAACATGATGCAGTGCGTGGAAGGAATATGAGCTTTGGAATCAGACAGACATGGGTCCATATTTTGGTCCTAATACATATTGCCTTATAACTTAAGTAAACTCCCTGAGCCTCAATTTTCTCATCAGTAGAAGAGCCAAACCATCTTTCTCATCGGATAACAACTGGTATTAAATGACATAAGGCAAAAAAAAAAAAAAATTAAATGACATAAGGCATGTGACTTATTTGACACATACGAGGGGAGGGGGCTCCATAAATAATAACCCCCTTCCTCTTCTTCACTTTCTAATTAGAAGGCATTTTCTGAGGCAAGCTACCTCTATTAGCCCTTAGCAGCCAGGTGATTTCCATCCATGACATTTTCACTGTACTTTGTGCCACATTAAAGTCCTTCCCCGCCAATGTCTCTTTGCTGACATCCGTGCATCCCAGAAGCAGATGTACTGGGATTTAAGAAAGGAATCGAAAGTAGTTGGATGGTACTCCCATGTTCATAGCAGCATCATTCACAATAGCTAAAATGTGGAAGCAGCCCAAGTGTTCACCAACGGAGGAACAGATAGGCAAAATGTGGTATATACATATAAGGGAAAATTATTCAACCTTTAAAAAGAGGAAGTTCTGACTTATGCTAAGACATGGATGAACCTTAAGAATACTACACTAAATGGAATAAGCCAGTCCCAGAAAGATACTGTTTAATTCCACTTCTGAGATACTCAGAGGACCCAAAAATCATAGAGACAAAAGGTAGAATGGTGGTTGCCAGAAGCTGGGGAGAGGGAATACGAAGTTGAAGTTTAACGGGCACAGAGTTTCAATTTTACAAGATGAAAACCAGTTATGGAGATGGATGGTGGTGATGTTTGCACATTATGAATGTATTTAATACCACTGAACTATACACTTAAAAATGGTTAAGATGTGGGGCACCTGGGTGGCTCAGTGGTTGAGCATCTGCCTTCAGCTCAAGGTGATCCGCGGGTCCCAGGATCAAGTCCTGCATCTAGCTCCCTACAAGGAGCCTGCTTCTCCCTCTGCCTGTCTCTACCTCTCTCTCTCTATGTCTCTCATGAATAAATTAAATCTTAAAAAAAAAAGATTAAGATGTTAAATTTTACAATAAAAAAAAAAAACACAGAAAAATAAGTTTCTTTTAACTAACAGTGAACTAAACCTGACCACTTTCCAGCCTCAATGTGAGTTGTCTCTCAGGCATCAAGTTCTTGCTATGGTTCCAAATAAAATGCTGTCTGAAAAGTCCTCATCAAATCCTTCTATGTCCCATAATGTGACACAAAGGAGCATCTTGTGCAGCTCCACCACCCTCCATCTAATAAAGACAACAAGAATTCTGGCCATCTCTCTGACATCGCCAGTAATGGCACAGATGGCTGGACCTCAAAGGGATCAATGGAGCTATTCCAGGCCCACTCACAGTCTGACTTATTTATGCATTAAGCATACTCCCCACATAAAACTTAAAAATTTTCTGAAGGTTCCAAAGGACGTTCTAAAAACTGGATTCTATAAGGCTGGTTCTACAACACTATAGGAATCCAAAGTCTAGGATAAATTGGGAAACTGCAAATAAAAGTTTACCAATCTCCCTCAAGAAAATGCTTTGTTATACTTTTTTGTACTTAAAATATTGAGCCATCTCAAAATCATTTCCAATCCAATGCCCAAAATCAACTGGTCTGAAGGCATTCTGAGGTGAGCACTATAAAATGTGCCACGAATATGACTCTTAAAAAACATTTACAGAGGGATGCCTGGGTGGCTCAGCGGTTGGGCGCCTGCCTTTGGCTCAGGTCGTGATGCCCAGATCCAGGATCGAGTCCCACGTCAGGCTCCCTGCGAGGAGCCTGCTTCTCCCTCTCCCTATGTCTCTGCCTCTCCTCCCAATCTGTGTCTCTCATGAATAAATAAGTAAATCTTTAAAAAAAAAAATTTACAGCAATAAAACTCAAATGTACTAAAAGCTGGGGGTGGGTGACAGTAGAAACAGGGAGTTGTTCAACAGGTATAGAGTTTTAGTTTTGTAAAATAAAATTTTAAAAAACGGCCTAGTGTAAATATAGTTAACATCACTGTACACTTAAAAATGGTTAAGAGGGTAAGTTTTATGTGTTTTCATTACTACAATTAAAAAGAAACAATCACAGAGCACCTGGGTAGTGCAGTTGGTTAAGTGTTAAACATTAAGACTCTTGGTTTAGGCTCAGGTCGTGATCTCAGGATCCTCCAGCACTGCCTCCAGCTCCACACTCAGTGGAGTCTGCTTAAGACTCTCTCTCTCTCTGGCCCTCCCCCCAACACACACATACACACACTCTTGTTTCCTCTAGTAAATAAATAAACAAATAAATCTTTAAAAGAAAGAGTCACAGAAGTTAGTGCCCTAGTGGTCATACTGATGAGAACATTTCAAATCAACTAACTTCTATTATCCAATACTAATCTCTAAAATTCCTTTTGTCCCAATTAAAAAAAAAAGTGGATATCTTGCTGGTAGAATATAAGCTTCTCCAACTACATTAAAGCTGTGGGAGTATGTTTAGGAAATAAGACGACAATACAAATACTAAGCAAGGTAGAAATACAAAGTAGACTATTTAAACCCAATCTGTGTACACCCCTATCTGCAATGCAGCCTAAGTCTCTAAGTAAAACTGTATAGAGGCTTCTCCTTACTCCAAAGATAAACTCAACCTGCTTATAAAGCCAAACACCCGCCTCTCCTGCCCCCTCTCCTGCCAGATTCTTCAACACTCTTTCTATTCTCTACATTGAGCTGTACCCTATATCCCCAGTCCTCCCCCAAGAACCCCACCATCTTTGCCCTTGCTGTTTGCTCTGACTGGAATACTCTTCCTTTCCTGTGCATCCTTCAGATCTTAGTTCAAATGTCATTCCTGTGACTTCCCTAAATCAAAAAGTGTCACTGTTGGAGTTTTACATTCATGTGATTATTTGGTATCGTCTGCTGAAGACAGGGGCCAGAGATGCATTCACTCTCCCCATTTCCAAGGCAAAACACGATGTACCCAATAAGCACTCATATATTTGTTGAACAAGTGAATAAATGGTCTCTACACCTGTAAGAAAGCAATGAAACATCGTTAAGAGGTTTCCTTAATGAATCACTTGAGGATGTCCAAAACAACTGAACCTAAAATCCCTACTCAACTCCTAAGGAAAAAAAAAAAAAAGTCAATTCAGGTGTCTGTATAAATTTCTCTGGCCCTTCTATGTCACTAGGCAAATGCTGAGCATAAGGCTGATAAGTAAAACACACAAATACACACACATCATGGATAAAACAGAATTACTCCTTGCTGAGCAACTTGTTTTTTGTATTTCTTTATAAAATGCCTGCTACATGGGGGGCGGGGGGCACTCTGGAAATATCTGTCAAGTGAATAAAGAGCAACATTTCACAAGACTTTTAGGTATTTATGAATTAGTGACTAACTCTACTGAAAAAAATGAAGTGATTTGGGCGGCCCTGGTGGCCCAGCGGTTTTAGTGCAGCCTTTGGCCCAGGGCGTGATCCTGGAGTCCCGGGGTCGAGTCCCACGTTGGGCTCCCTGTACAGAGCCTGCTTCTCCCTCTGCCTGTCTCTGTCTCTGTCTCTCTCTCTGTCATAAATAAATAAATAAAACCTTTTAAAAAAAAAAATGTGGTGATTCATATGAAAGTAAGACCATCACCGAACCAAAGGAGTGCATCTCTTAATCGGCAAAGTCCCCTGCTAGTAGCTATATTCATTTAGATCTTGTACTAGGAGTGGAAGAAATAGATACTGCAATCAAGTGACTGTAGAGCTTCAAATAAAAACTACAAAATGTCACTTGGAACTACTTCCCAAAATGCTTAAGAACATAAGAAACTCTTTAGAATTCCCAGTCTCCTCCAATACAAATACAAACTGTATTTATACTTCAGAGATAAAACCCATAAACATAATACAGAGAACTCCAGCCCACACTGACCTCTCCTCCCTCTGATTTTGCATTTAAACCATGCTGCTCGGGATCCCTGGGTGGCGCAGTGGTTTAGCGCCTGCCTTTAGCCCAGGGCGCGATCCTGGAGACCCGGGATCGAATCCCACGTCAGGCTCCCGGTGCATGGAGCCTGCTTCTCCCTCTGCCTGTGTCTCTGCCTCTCTCTCTCTCTCTCTCTGTGACTATCATAAATAAATAAAAATTTAATAAAAATAAAAAATAAACCATGCTGCTTTATAGTTTTCCCACTAATTTAATGAATACACTCTCTTGTTTTATATCCCTTCGCGTACGTGAAACACTGTGGGTGCTTATTAAATGCTTACTGAACTTACATGAAATTATATTGCATTGAATAATGTAGTATAGAAATTCCTGCAAAAAAAAAAAAAAAAAAAAAAAAACAAAAAACAACGAAATTCCTGCCAATGTCATTCCTGAAAACTGTTCACATGCCTCACCTTTAGCTCCATCATTAGATCAAATATAAAGCTGTTACCGGACAGTGTTCAAAGTTTATATTGTCTTCTTAGGACCACACCTACAAACTCAATTAAGGGAGGTTTTCTGGGTCAGGGGTATCTTTTCAAGTGTAAGTCAGAGATCCTAACAAACACCTGCCCTTACTTTCTTTGAAGTAGTGATTTCACTTGATATTCCCCCCCCCCCCAAACTCAGTCCCGGGGAGAGTCCCTTCTGTAGGAAACTGGACGAGACAAAAATCTCAGCTGCCTAATCCCTAACCGCGCATCCCTTAAAACAGATGCGCATCCCTTAAAACCTAACGCTGCGGAAAAGGATCAGTTCAAGATGTTCAGTTACATCCGTCTCCACCACCAACAAAGCGGATAAGAGAACATCACTCTGGAAAGCGCAAAGTAGCAAACGTCAAGGATTCTTAGTTAAGCGGCTGCTGCTCGGGGCTCCTCGAACGCTCCATCCCACACATCCGTATCAGGACCCGTGAGGACGCGTCCACAGGTGACCGAGCCTCGGGAAGCGTCCTCTCGGCAGCAACAGGCTCTGTTTAATTCTGGTTTTCCCATCCGCGCCCCCAAGGGGAGGGGGCGGCAGGGGAGGGCCGGGGCGGGGGCCGAGGAGCGGGCGGGCCGGGGCGGGCCGGGGCGGGTCCGGTCGGCGGGGAGCTGGGGGCTCGCGGTGGGCAGGTGCGACGCCGGAGACGGGCAGCGACGCCAGAGGCGGAGGGCGCACGCCCGCGGCCGCCGCCGCTGAGTGCCGCGGGCGCCCGGCAGCCCAGACCCAGGGCCGGTCCCGGGAAGGGGGTCGAGGTGGGGCGCGCGGGACGGGGGCGGGGAGGCCTCACCGTTGCTCGCGGGAGGCTGGCGCCGCGGCGGTCCCGCAGTTGCTAAGGAGAATGCTCTTCCGGGTCAGGGGCGCGGCGGGGCAGCGGCGACGGTGGCCGGCCGGGGCCAAGAGCGGCGCGCGCTGCTGCAGCGCGGCGGCGGCGGTGGTCGGCGGTCTCGCGGCTGCGCGGGGCGGGGCGGGGCCTGGCTGGGGGCTCGCGGGACTTTTGTGACCTCGCGTCGCGGGGGCGACGGGCTGTGGCCGGTCACTCTAGCCAGGCGACCTCTGAGAAACCCTTCCCGCCGGCCCGCGGGCGCCTCGGTTCCCTGCTCCGGAGCCAGGCCGCTGCGGGGGATGCTGAGCTCGCCCGGCCCCGGCTCTCGCCTCGCTTCTCGGCCTCTTCCGTGGGACACGGTTTTACTAATTACTTCTTTCGTTTACTAGGCACTCGGTTGTTGGGCACCTGCTGAATGAAGGCTCCGGGGCTGGGCTGGCCCTGCAGGTGCCGATGCTCCGGGGCTGGGCTGGCCCTGCAGGTGCAGATGCTCCGGGGCTGGGCTGGCCCTGCAGGTGCAGATGCTCCCGGGCTGGGCTGGCCCTGCAGATGCACAGAGGGGCGACCTGGGCGAGGTCCCTGCAGGATGCACCCAGACCGAGAGCCAGCAGGCGGACGGGTGCTGCTTCCCCAGGGGGATACGTACAGGCCGCGGGGTCCACCCAGACCCAGGGGCGGGGCGGGGGGGGGCGGGTTAAGCTGATGGTGGAGACTGAAGGACGGGGAGGAGTGTTTCACGTAAGAAACCGCCTTCCAGGGAGGTCAGTGTGGCCTGCCCAGGGAAGTGTGTAGAGAAGAAAGGAGGGAGCCCAAGAAAACATCAAATTTGTAGGTGTGAACAAAGGAAAAGGAACCTCCAAAGAGCAAAGCAGGATGTTCGGTTGAAGGACTGTTGAGAAGGCAGCAGGAAACGAAAGAATTCCAGTAAGGACGTGGTCACCAATGTCCGATGATGTGGCCATCACATGCCCAAGGATGACGATAAAAAATAAAAATAGGGATCCCTGGGTGGCGCAGCGGTTTGGCGCCTGCCTTTGGCCCAGGGCGCGATCCTGGAGACCCGGGATCGAATCCCACATCGGGCTCCTGGTGCATGGAGCCTGCTTCTCCCTCTGCCTATGTCTCTGCCTCTCTCTTTCTCTCTCTGTGTGACTATCATAAATTAAAATAATAATAATAATAATAATAAAAATCAAAGTTTAGGAATAAGGTGTCAAAGTGGACAGTGGCTTGAATCTGTGTAGTGAAGGAGTCCACCACCATATGCTCCATATTAAAACAAGGGGAAGAGATACATTAAATTGTTCCTGAACGCATTAATGTTTTTGAAAGTATTTTGTAAACTCCAGGATTCCTCTACTAATACTTACTGATATCTCTACTAATTCTTTTTCTTTTTTTTTAAGATTTATTTATTTTAGCGAGAGAGAGCATGTGCAGGAGGAGCCGCAGAGGGAGAGAAACTCAGGCAGACTCTGCTAAGCCTGGAATCCGACACTGGGCTCAATTCCGTGACCCTGAAACCATGACCTGAGCTTGAAATCAAGAGTCAGACGCTTAAGAACTGAGCCAGCCAGGCTCTACTAATTCTTGAAGGTGGAAAATATTTTTTTTAATCTTGCATGTATGGTGCTTGCAACACATAAAGGCCTCAATTGATGTTTGCTTAAAGAATAAATGAATCCATGAACCTATTTTTCTTTTAAGATTTATTTGAGAGAAAGAGGGAAAGAGAATGTGACCAAGGGAAGGGGCAGAGGGAAAGTGAGACTCCTCAAACAGATACGTGTACATACAACACACACACACACACACACACACACACACACACACCCTGAGCACAGAGCCTGACCTGGGTCTTGATCCCAGGACCCTGAGATAACAACCTCAGCCAAAATCAAGAGTCAGAAGCTTTACTAACTGAGCCACCCAGGCACTCTGAGCCTTTGGTTTTTTAATGTTCACACAGGTCAGAATCCTCAGCAAAACTGTGATGTAGGCAAAACTTGTCTATTCAAACTAGATGAGATGGAAGAAGCCCAGCAGGGGCAGGAGGCAGAGGATGGCAAAGCTACAGTGATTCAGTAGATGGGAGAGGGCCCATGGAGCTTTGGGTGGGAAGACCCAGAAAAGGAAAAGAATAAAGGATTAATGACATAATAGCTGGGGGTTCAGAGCCAGAAACGGGAGATAAAGCCAAAGAAACTAAAAATATTAGAAGCAGGAATAGATGAGCAAGGACAAGAGCAAAAGAAAGACAATTATTGTATGTAAGTTCAACAGGCATATCCCATTTGGGGACAAGCTGACAAAGTGTGGTGTCAGCCAACGTGAAGGCTACAGGGCTAAGTGGACATGTTCCCATATCATCTAAATAGAGTGAACTTTAGGCTTCCTCATGTGGACCAAAGGAAAACCACAACACTGTGGAGTGACTAGGGGTGAGAGTCTTGCCTCACAAGCATACCTCCAGTCCAGAACCAGTACATTCCCATTATAGCAAGTATTACAATAAGCCCACCCATAAGAGGAATATTCTCTAAGAGACTGTAAATCTATCCACAATGGATGTGACCAGCCATCTCTGGAATAAACCAAGAAATTCAAAATGTGTGGCTGAAAAGTTTGGAACACCCAAAATATCAGCCAAGGGAGCCTAGGAGTAACATGAGCAAGGCAGGACCAGAAAGTGGTTACAGGTTGATAAAACGAAGCTAAATCAATTGTTCTGTGAACAGAAGGGACAAAATCAACTTGTAATATAGAAAAAAAAAGAATCCCCAAATCTGTAAAGTACGATAAATTGTATCTCACATTCTCCTGGCAGCTGTGAATAGAGCATCAATTCTAAAGAACTGTGTTCTGTTGAAGGGCCAGGGTGATTCACTAGGCCCAACTTGGCTGCGGTTCCAGGAGATTTCAATGGTGCCTCAAGAGATGGAAACTTATCATTGCTATGAAGGGCATATTTTTAGAGAACTGTAGGGAGTTGTGGGTGAACGCTGTACTTCCAAGGTGGTGTGGGCATGAAAGGTTCCAGATGATGAGCTTTATCTGACTTTGGCCTCTGGATAATGGATAGCCAATTAATAAAGCAAAGTGCTTTGAGGACTGCCCAGATTATAAACAGAGGACCAGGGTTACCATGCCCTGTTGGTATACACAGTGAGCCATCTGCTACCTCCAGAGCTAGCAGGGTGGGAGGGATTGTGTCTATCATGAAATTCAAGCTGTCCTCGGAGTTTAAGGATTATAGACAGCTATAGTGCCCCAGAGTGTTCCAGGTGCGGCCTGACCCTGACTCCTAACCACCACCACCCCTAACTTGGTCTCCTAAACTAACAACCCCTCCATCACAAAGACAAACACCCAGACACCTAGGAGTCATCTATGACTCCTCCACTCTCCCCACCACCACCACCACACCCTCACCCTTACAGCCCAGTCCAAGAACAAGTCCAGTAGGTTGTCTCACTCCCCTACCCCCCCATCCTACTACCACTAATTACACTGAAAGGAGCAAGTAACCAAGCAACTCAGGATCAGTAAGAAGTGTTAGGATCATCAAAAATGAAGCCAGGTGATAAAGTTACTGTGTGTGAGAGAAAACAGTATAATAACCAAACACCACAAGAACTTCAAGGAAATACAATGGAATAAATCCATTCAACAATAACATGTTTTGATTGCCTTTCACTTGTGAATTTCGCCTTTAAAGAAGTAAAAGATAACAAAAGGACTATTAAATATGTTGAAGAAAAACTAAGGTAGAATTGAATATATTCCAAGAACCAAAGTGAAGGCGTGTTTGCTGCCAAGGGGTATGACTTTGGAAGGACCCAGTCAGCTGTGGGATGGAGTCAAGTGCCATGAGCCTCGTCTTGACCTGTGCAGGCTGACAGTGCTGCCAGCTGAGAGTGTTATGGGTGAGCAGAAAATATGTCTCATCATCACCTATCAATTGATCTTGGCCTCCTCACTTCCAGCAATTAGCCCCACCCAGACCACTATTTCCCACTTGCAATCCTTATCTGATTAGAGTCTGCTTTTGTTCTTGTCTCACTGTAAACTTAGTTTTCAAAAAGTACATTTTTCTCTTCCCTCTATCTTTATGGTATTATTTTTCACTTAGCTTTTTAAATGTAAATCCTTCTAGATTCTTCCCACTTTTTGCCTCATAACTCTTGGCCTTTACCTTAATTTCTCTTTTTACCTTCTAGTTCCTATTTTAAAAATCTCATCTTTTTGAATACTTCTAACCGTTCATATTATTTTATCAGGATCTATCAACATGTTATTCTTAATTTTTTAGATTTTTTTGTTGTTTTCTAGCTCTTTGCTCTTTTGTATCTTCTATTTTTTTATTTAATTTATGCTACTTTATGTATGAATTTTAGAAACTTCTCATTTACAATGTTATTCTGAAGACTATACTTTCAGGAATCATTTCTATAGTTTATTACAATGTTATTCTTTCTAAGTTTTTATTCCCACAACTTTAGTTTTAAATTTGTCTTAATTTTTATGCTCCTTCATCCTTCCATTTTGATTTCTTCCTCTGATTTTCCTTTTTTTCTAATTTTGAGCTCTCTCTTTTAATCACAGACATATCTCAGCAGCTATAAATGGAAACTAATAATTATTAGCTTTATTTTTTCTTAAAGATTTTATTTATTCGCTTGACAAAGAGAGAGCACTCAGGCAGGGGGAACAGGCAGAAGGAGAGGGAGAAGCAGACTCCCTGCTGAGCAGGGAGCCCATAAGGAGCTCAATTCCAGGACCCTGAAATCATGACCTGAGCCGAAGGCAGATGCTTAACCAACTGAGCCACCCAGGCTCCCCAAGAAAAAAATAAAATAAATTAGAATTATGGGGTTCCTGGGTGGCTCAGTCAGTTAAGTCTCTAATTTGATTTCCCCTCAGGTCCTGATCCCAGGATCCTGAGATCCAGCCTCCCCATCAGGCTGAGCACTCAGTGGGAAGTCTGCTTCTCTCCTCCATCTTCCTCTGCCCTCCCCCTGCATGTTCTCTCCTCTCTCTCTCTCTCTGTATGTATATGTATATGTGTGTGTATATATATATATATCTTTCTCAAATAACTCTTTATTTTTTTAAAGATTTATTTATTTATTTATTTATTTATTTATTTATTTATTTATTTATGAGAGAGAGAGAGAGAGAGAGAGAGGCAGAGACACAGGAGGAGGGAGAAGCAGGCTCCATGCCGGGAGCCTGATGCGGGACTCGATCCCGGGACTCCAGGATCGCGCCCTGGGCCAAAGGCAGGCGCTAAATCGCTGAGCCACCCAGGGATTCCCTCAAATAACTCTTTAAAAAGAAAATAAAAGAGAAAGAATGACATTGAAACTTGTTAAACCCAGAATGTTTATGCCTTTGTTTTGTTGGACAATTCACTGCAGAGGCAGCTCTTTATACGACAGGATTTTACTTCTCTCCTGTACCTTGCACACCCTGCCAGATACCAGCCTCACATGAAGCTGGCAATTCCAGTACAGCAGCAATGCGTCATAGCACTTAGGATGAGGGCAATCAACCTGCTGGGTTCAAATCCAACTCCTTTGGTTACTCACTGTGTGACCTTAGGCAAATTACTCAACCTCTCCATTGAAGTTTCCCTACCTACAGCATGTGAATGATGATGGTTCCACCTTATAAGGTTGATGTGAAATGTAAATGACTCAATACATGTAAAGCACTTAAAACAGTGCCTGGCACAGAGTAAATATATTCATTAATATTATTTGATAAGAAGTTGTCCTAAACAGTGGTCAACCCTAGGAATGCAAAACAATGAGGTATCCTGTAGATGATGGTCCTGACAGACACACCTTTCTTTCTTCTTTTTGTAGCAGATGCTGTAGCCTACCAAACTTCTCTTTTGGCATGCTCTATTCCTAACAGAACCCCAATTTTTTCCAGATAACAACTCTCCCCCAAGGAGTCATGTGCTGGAGGGGAGGGATGGGTTTGCTCTGCATCTGTGTGCATGTTTAAGGTGGGTGAGGGACAATTTCAAGGAAAGGTGAGTCTGTTTCTTCCCATTCCAGGGCCCAATGCTGAATTAGTCATTTCATTTTAGAAGTCTAAAGAGAAAACAGCTGATTGGCTAAGGCCAGCCTATGAATTAGGTTAGGGGTCCATGGGATCCAGTCAGCTAATCCAGAGAAACAGACTCAGTACAATTATGGCCATTTAGGTCTATACAGTCCTTAGCATCTCTGTGTCTATGTGTGTACCCTCAGACCCACTTATTGAGGGAAATGGGGGTGAATTTCAATTAAAAGTATATAGACAGGGAGAAGTGATCATCTTATGCAGTATATAGCCCATCTGTACATACCCTAGTCAGAAAAGCAAGAATATAAAGTATAATTTTCATAAAATATGATCATATTTCAAAATGTTTAACTGGAGTTAAAACTTTTCAGAATACCAAAAGCAAACCAAGAGGATATGACTAAAGAGGACTTAGAGAAGTTCTGAAAAGACAAAAGAAAAAAAATCTCAATCTATTTACAAGAAAGAAAAAGATTTTTTTTTAAAGAAAAGTAGTTTTTAATTAGAACAAATACAGAGGAATGAGAACAGTCTTTTTTTTGTTGGATAAGTGAGAACATAGTAAAACACTAGGAAATTGTTCAAAAAATGGTGAGAACATCTCATCTCACTTAAATGAATCCAAACACACATCCTCCAATAGAAATCCTATATTAAGGTAAAGAGAAAACAAAGAATTTTATTAACTGAGAAAAATACAGAATAACACAATTACGACAATTATAAGATTACATGTAAATGGACTAAATTCTCCTATTTAAAAAACAGAAGCATAGACTGGATTAAAAAGACAAAATCCACACCTATGAATCTTTCTCAAAAAGTACCTTTAAAGAAAGAGGAGATAGAATAATTTAAGAGCCTGGCTCAGGTAAATCATGCTTGCATAAAAGCAACTATAGCGGGTCTCAGCTTGACTGATTAAGTTATGTTCATCCCAGGATTCCGGCATACCTGGGCATGCCCAGAACACCTGTGGCAGGACCCACTGTAAGTCTGTTTTCCTGAGAAGGCGGCATCCTAGGAAAGAATCCCTTCTTCAGGCAAGACCAAAGAGTAGCCCAAGGACAACAGGCCAGTATGATGCAGTGTAAGGATGGGGGGCTTTAGAGGAGGGTGTGCACACAACACAAGCTGTTTGGCCTAAAGCAGCCCTGCTCTGTAGCTTTTCAACACAATGGGGCACCAGCAGGGGAAGGGTGCTGTTGGAGCTTGTTGGTATAAACTCTCCACAATGATCCATTCATTGGCCCCAAACACAGGCTCTGCCCCAGCCCCACTGAGAGATCATGGGCAAGTCCCTGCACCTCGGGGGCCTCTATTTCTCCTACAGAAGGAGGTGATTGGAGGAACTGATCCAAGGAGGAAAAATTGGGAAACAGCTTTCCTAAGTGCACATTAAGCTTTCACAAAAAAAAAGTAATTGCAATTTTGAAGATAAAGATATTCACAGCAGATACACAAAGATTTTACACATGCTTTCTCAGAATTCCACACAATAAAATAAAAGAGAAAGCAAATACACTACCTATATGCACATGACCAGGCAAGAATGGAAGAAAGACTCTGACAGAATAAAGGAGTTAAAAAGACAACACCAAATCTGGGGACGTTACTTTAAAAACAAAGAAAAAAGATACCATTTACACAGTTAAAGCTAGGTCGAGAAACTTTTGTCTCTTGTGGCTATGCTAATGGGAGGGAAAAAGGAAAAAATAATCAATAAATCTACACCTAAATTTTTTAAAGCTTTAGGTAACAAATTTCAAATGGAAAAGCAATAAATACGAAAGCAAATAAATTAGAAAATAAGATATCTGTTAAATATGCAAAACTGAGATAAGAAAGTAACTAATATAGTATTTGTGGACTATTAGGATAGCCAACTAACTACCCAAGAGGATATGAAAAAAATGAAATGCAAAAACTATAAAATGCAAAAAAGTTTCAATTATTAGGAAATATTATTCAAACATAAGTTTTAAACATTAAAGGAAATTAATAATTTTAAATACAAATTACACAAGAAAAAAACTCAGGTAACAGGAAAAGATTAGTAAAAGGGAAAGTTTAAGGAAGAAACATGGAAAATCTATTGTAGAATGAATCAGTGAATCCTTTTTAATCAACTAGAGTTGATAATGTTATCACTAATACTTTCAGTATCAAATAAAAACCAAGTTCATTTCATGAGGCAAATGTGGTTGTTTTCCTCCTTCTTGTAAAGATAAAGACTATATAAGACTAAAGTTTCAGAAAAATTTACTTCATACACAATTTTACTTCTTTTGCACAATTATTTTCATTTTATTCTATTTTTCAGGACTAGTGTTATATACTCATGCTGCATAGTTGCAGAATGTGTAACTATTTTACCTCCTTTCATTTATAAATTGTATCTTAGTATGCTCAAACATTTATTTTAGAATTTTCTTTTATTCTCTTTGTTATATAAATTGTAAATGTTCATTAGAAATAACTTATATAATACATTTGATTATGAAGAAGCAACTAAGAATGTTTGCCCAATTCCACCATCCAGAGGGATAGATGGACAGACTTTGGATTTGAATTGGAATATTCTGTTTTGAAATTTTCAAAATATTTTATTTATTTGAGAGAATGAGAGAGAGAAAGCACAGGCGAGAGGGGAGAGGCAGAGGGAGAAACAGTTTCCCTCTAAAGGGAGCCTGATGCAGGACTCGATCCCAGGACCCTGAGATCATGACCTGGGACGAAGGCAGATGCTTAACCAAGTGAGCTACCCAGGCACCCCTACTTTTTTGAAATTTTTAAGATGAGATACACAGGTGATCCTTGAACAACGCAGGGTTGGGGCACTAATCCCCCAGGCAGTCGAAAATCTGCATATAACTTTTGGCTCCCTCAAAACTGTGAATGGCCTACTGTTAACTGGAAGCCTTCTTAATGACATAAACAGTCAAGTAACACATATTTTATATGTTATATGTTTTATATACTTCATTCTTACAATAAAGTGAGAGGTAAAAGGGTGTTTAAGAAAATCATAAAATATATTTATAATACATACAGTGATGTATTTATCAAAAAAAATCTGAAAAAATCTGTATATAAGGTGACACACACAGTTCAAACCTATGTTGTTCAAGGGTCAACTATATCATTCAAATAACATCTAATTCATTTTAAAGTGTACAGATCAGTGGTTTATGGTATAGTCACAATGTTTTCCAATCATCACCACAATCAATACAGAACATTTCATCACACTGAAAAGAAACCCCATACCCATTACCTGTCATTTCTCTCACCTCCCAGACCTCAGCAACTACCAATTTTCTGTCTCTATGGATTTCCTTGTTCTGGACATTTCATATAAGAGGAATGTTGCTTGGTCCCTTGTGACTAGCTTCTTTTGCTTAGCATGTTTTCAAGGTTCATCCATGTTGTAACATAAATCAGTACCTTGTTCCTTTTTATGGATAAATAATATTCTACTATATGTCCACATTTTGTCTGTTGATCAGTTGATAAATATTTGTGGTGTTTTCACTTTTGGGCCATTATGAATAATGCTGCTATGAACATTCAAGTACAAGTTTTTGTATAAACACATGTTTTCCATTCTTTGGGATATACATATATATTCCCCCAAATATATATAAATATATAGAGAGAGAGATGTGGAATTGCTGAGTCATATGGGTCATCAGGTTATGTGGTAACTACATCATTTAGATTCCTACCAGCAATGTATGAGGGTCCAAATTTCTCCACAACCTTGATGTCATTTGTTATTTCCTTTTTTTCCTTATTACAGCCATTCTAGTAAAGTGTTATCTCATAGAGTAAAGTGATATCTTGTCATTTTAATTTGTATTTCCCTAATAGCTAGTGATGGTGAGCATCTTTTCATATGCTTATTGACCTTTTTAATATGTTTTTGGAGAAATGTCTGTTCAAGTCTGTCATCCTTTTTTTTAATTGGCTTGCCTTTTTATCACCGACACGACATTCAACACAACAGGGCACAACGGGGAAAGCAACATTTTCTTCTGAAGATATTGTTTTTTCATGACTTTAACCAATTCTCTATCAAAGCCTTCAATTTAACTAATTTGTAAAGTCTTTTATTAATGCGTAATTGTCACTCTTTTCTGGGATTATTGCTATAAACAATTTCCTGCCCATTTTGCCTCACTTGTTTTTAGTGTACAAGAATGGAACAGGAGTCAGGGCATCATGCTGGGCTTAGAATATTTATTTTGAAGAAACATGAAAACTGAAGCCAAGCTGATTTTCGATCCTTTGAAAGCAACCTCATTCTTCGTGGGAGATAGTAGAACCTGTTATTTGAGTTATTTATTTTGAAAAGCATATGTTAACTAACTAGAATTTAAATAAAAACTTTTAAAAAGGGGAAAGGGGGATCCCTGGGTGGTTTAGTAGTTTGGTGCCGCCTTCAGCCCAGGGCCTGATCCTGGGGTCCCAGAATCAAGTCCCACATCGGGCTCCCTGCATGGAGCCTGTTTCTCTCTCTGTATCTCACATGAATAAATAAATAAAATCTTACAAATAAATAAATAGCAAGAAAATTACTCAGTGCAAAATTCAAAAGGTACCCAAGGGTAGCCAGTGAAAAAGTGCTCCCCATCTCTGTCCGGTAGCACCCAGTCCCCCCTTCTGTGACCAGTTTCCTTAATCCCAACCCCCATCATTCATGCAATCGACATTTTCATGGCACCTGCTCTGTGTGTCTGCTCATCTTACCACTGGCTCAAGCCTGTTCCCTTATCTCATGCATCATCAAGAGGAAATAAACATAAGGGACCCACTGGAGGCCTGGTTCCCATGAACACCACAGTGAACAAACCAAAGGTCACCTCTCTTCAAGAGTTCTGCTCAATCCTACATCTCAGGTAGGCTCTGTGGTTCTCCTTGCCTTTCCCCCTTACCGATCGGGCCATTTCTCTTTGCTGCCAAGCTGGAATCCTCCATCACTTCCCCCCACTGCAAGGAGGCCCATACACGGGGCCAACCCTGTGGTCAGCCAGGAGGTGGAAGCCTGGGGCTTCCCACTGCCTCAGACGGTCCCCAAGAATGCTTAACCAAATCCTCAAACTGCATGTTCACCAGAATTATCTTGTCAGATGCAGCAAAAATAGTTAAACTTTTGCTCCCAGGTTGCGGACGGCAAGTGTTCCGCCATGGGGAAGAAAGTTAAGATAAACAATGAACTCATTCACCTTATTCAGGTGTCATTATTTTTGTTCATCTTGAAACACAATAGTCCCTGAACTCTGAAAATACTGGCCAACATCTCCACCAGCAATGCCATCTGTCTGCGGAGGAGAGCAAGTTTTCAGGCAGGTAATAACTATATCCAAACACATATTTCTTTTTTCTTTTTTTTTTTATTGTTTTACTTTAATTCCACTGTAGTTAACATACAGTGTTATGTTAGTTTCATGTACAAGATAGTGATTCAATGGTTCTATACATTGCTCAGTGCTCATTAAGGGAAGTGGCCTCTTAATCCCATCACCTGTTTCACCCATCCTCTCTCCTCACCTCCTCTCAGGTAACCATCAGTTTGTGCTGTATAGTCAAAAGTCTGAGTTTTTTTGTTTGTCTATTTTCATCTTTGTTCATTTGTTTTGTTTCTTAAATTCCACATGAGTGAGAGACCATTTGGTACGTGTCTTTCTCTGACTTATTTCACTTAGCATTATATGCTCTAGCTCCATCCATGTCATTGGGAATGGCAAGATTTCATTCTTTCTAATGGCTGAATAATATCCGCTTGTATATATATACATCCATTCATCTATGGATGGATACTTGGGCTGCTTCCATAATTTGGCTATTGTAAATAATGCTGTAATAAGCGTAAGGGTACAGGTATCCCTTTGAATTAGCGTTTTCATATTCTTTACATAATACCCAGTAGTGTGACTACTAGATCATAGAGTATTCTATTTTTAACTTTCTGAGAACTGTTCATACTGTTTTCCACAGTGGCTGCCCTAATTTGCACCCCCACCACTGGCACACAGGGTTCCTTTTTCTCCACATCCTCACTAACACAATGTTTTTTGTGTTTTTTATTTTAGTCATTCTGACAGGCACAAGGTGATATTTCATTGTAGTTTGGATTTGCATTTCCCTGATGATGAGTGATGTTGAGCATCTTTTCATGTGTCTGTGGGCAAAACACACTTTTTTTAAAATAACATGTTCTCCCTCTGCTAGTAAACACTCTAAAAAAAAAAAAAACTTGAAGGAAGAAGGACCATCTGAAGTGGTGGAGGGGTTCTTGGAGGAGACCAAGGTGGGGAATTGGGAAAGTGTTAGTCTGGAGGCCAGTCTCTCCTTCCAGTCCTCCTTCTGGTTCTTCCCACTACCAGGGAGCTGCCACTTGTGAGATGACAATACTGTCCCCAAACCACACAATCTCAGGAGGAAACCGAGAGCTACCCTCATTCACCACCCCAATGTCTGAAGGTACAGGCAACCCAGGAGGGATCACCTGCTCTTCTCCTCTCAGGCACAGCATACATGTGCTTCATCTTGGTCAAAGGACTTGGACCAGCTGGATCCTGAGGAGAAGTTCCACCAAGCACTGGGGCTTTTGTAGAAACCCAGCTTTTGTATATCCAGGACATCCCTAGAATGGCCTCCCAAGGCCTAAGGTTATATACTCTTGGAACAGGCTCTGAGTGACCCCTAAAAAGCATCCACCTTGTGACTGGTGAGGATGGTGTGTAAGCAGGGAGTGCCTGGTACAGCAGCAGGAGGATTCACCGATTACCTGGTTGTTCTGTGTCACTGATGGCCTGTTTTCTCTAATTCATATGTGGGAACTGTTATCAATGCACTGTTATTTTTTTAAATCTATTTATCAGACCCAGGTAGTTGAGACCTGCCCCTGTAAACTTGGTCCATTTCCAAACCTCCTATTCTATTTTTGTCAACCCATCTAGTCCTTTACCAGTAACACATCTGTTTTTGGTTTCATTTTTGTTTTCGGCTGAAAGGTCTCACATTTATTACTGAACCAATACTGGTTTAGAGGCATAATAACAGAGAAAACTCATTTCCCTGATAAAACATGTCTATTGGTCACATAGGAGGGATGTTTACAGAGTATTAGGATAAGAATGTGTGATCTTCATGCAGCTTAAGTATGTGTGCCATCTCATGTGCAATGCCTTATAGACCCAGCTTGGTTCGTCTCCAGGGCTTCCTCTTAGAGTTGTATCTGATTTTATTACCAGTTTTCAGCTGAATTCCCTAGGGAATGGGATGATTCTGCTTTTGTTTCTTAGCCAGGGATCGGTTGATTCTGAAAGTCTTGTGAGAAGACATGGCCAGGAACAGTCAATCACACACACCACAATGGCATGAAAAGCCAGTAACCATCCTTAATTAGTACTTATAACACATTTTTTGTGTTTATAAGACTTTTTGCCTGAAGACTTTTCTTTTTTGATCATTTTCATGAATTCATTATTCCTTAGAAAACTTATAGTTTTTCATCAGTCACAAAGCCATTGAGATTTTGATTGAGAGCATGTCAAATATATGCAGTATTATGGGGAGAATTTACATATTTATAATAGAAAATCTTCCCCCCTCACACCAGAGAAAATGTATATATAATAGAATAAAAAAGTATTAATTCAATAAGAATATTTCGTTATTAGTCCAAGTTTAAAATTAATATGTAAACAGTAACAGTTTTATTCATGTGTCAGCAATAACCAATAAAAAATAACAGTAATTTTAAAAATCTTCAATAAGGAAACATTTTAAAAATCTCATTTATTATAACCATAAAACCTATAAAAATCCAGGAATAACTTAATAAAAATGTTTAGGAATGTGTGATTAAAAAAAAATTTTTTAGAGAGAGAGAGAGAGAAACCAAGTCCTAGTGGGAGGAGGGAGCACAAGTAGGGAGAGAATCTGAAGCAGATTCCACACTGACCACAGAGCCTAACGTGTGGCTCAATCTCACAACCCTGACATCATGATCTGAGCAGAAATCAAGAGCCAAGTGCTTAACCGACTGAGCCACTCAGGTGCCTCATAGATAAGGAAACTTCAATCTATGGAAATGGAAAGATAAACTTGTTCTTGGATAGGAAAACTTAATATTGAAAAGATGTCAATTATTTTTACATTTGTGTGTAAATCCAACAAAATTCCATAAAATCTTGGTAGGATAGTTGGGGAATTTGGATAAATTATTCTAAAATTCTTCTGGAAAATAAATATGAAAAAAAAAATAAAGAAAACCCTGAAAAAGAAGAGTATCTTGAGAGTGATATGCCCTACTAAATATTAAAACATATTTTAACACTACAGTGAATAACACAGTATGGTCAAAAATAAGCAGGCAAAGCAATAAGGCAGCCCGAAACCTTAGGTAAGTATATGTGAGAATTCAGCATGAGAAAAGTGAACGTTTAATTTGGTGAGGGGAACACTCAACAAATGTGCCCTCAAACCCAATAACAGTGTTGGGGCAACTGCCTACCCATTTGGGAAAAAATAGTTGTATAAACTTCATTTTTAATCCAAATAAATTTCAGAAAAATCAAATGTATTAATTTTCAAAAGTCAAATATACTGAAATAAAAATCACATTAACTATTTCTGTGATCTTGTGTTGTAGTCACTGGAAAATGAAACATTTCTTGCCTCTAGGACACTTCTCAAAATGCAGATGGCTAATCATCATCAGCCATTTTTTGCAAATTATCGTGGCACAACCCGATGGTGCTAAAAGGTGTCATATAGGACAGATCCGAGTCTGAGATGGCGCTTCAGTGGAATGCTGATTGGCCTTCTATTTGTATGCTGGAGTGCTCATTTTTGACTTTCTGATGCTTAGGCACGCCTGCTTCCTACCATCCTTGATGACCATCCTCTGGTCCAAGCTCCTCTCCATTCCCCCACAACACACAGGTCCATTTCCACTCCTGGCAGAGCTGTTCTCACCACAAACTGCCTTTGGGGCAGAATTGGTGAGATCTGAGGCTGAAGAGGCCAAACTACTTTCAAATTTTATAAACTGACTCTCCTAGGCTCACCCCCAGGGAGATATTTCCTCTCTCACCTCAATAGTTGGGCAGAAAATGAAACCCTCTTTCATCTAAATATACGAGATAAGCTCCTTAAAAACTATCAGGCAGAGGCATCTGGGTGGCTCAGTCAGTTAAGTATCTGCCTTTAACTCAAGTCATGATCCCAAGGTCCTGGGATTGAGCCCACATTGGGCTCCCTGCTCAGTGGGGAGTCTCCTTCTCCCTCTGCCCTCCTGTTGCTTGTGCTCACTCTCTCTCATTCTCTTTCTCTCAAATAAATAGAATCTTTAAAAAAATAAAATAAAATAAAACACCTCTCCAGCAGCCCAAGCCAACAGGCAAGCTGACCCTAGAGAGATACAAAAGACACTGGAAAGAAGTCAGAAGTAGTCTCCCTCTTGCTCTAAATTCATGATTGCTTCCTCTGTCTTGGGAGAGAACCTCATGGGGCCATTGGGTGCTCCTAGTGTGAATTCAGCCAGGTTTTGGATGATCCTTGGAGGCTTGCTTGTCCAAGGATCATCAGTTTTATGAAAGGGTTTGGCTTACCTGGTAGTTTCAATAACTATTTGATACCTTTGGCAACCTCCCAACTGTGTATGACAGAAATGTTATTAATGAGTATAAACTCTGGAACTAGATCCTGGGTTTAGATCCTGGTTCTGCTACTCTAAGCTTTGTGACATTGACCAAGTGACTCAACCTTGCTGTATCTCAGTTTCCTTATCTATGAAATGGGGGTAAAAATAGAGACTAAGATGAGATGAGTTCATAATTAGTGTCTTTCAGAACAGCACCTGTTCTATATAAGCATTATTATTTAATTATCTAATATGATAAATTGTTCCTTCTACTTTTCCTCACATCTTACTCTTTACTGGTGTCTGCAGTGGAGAGCTGTGAAGGATCTGTAGGGATATCATCACTGTAAAATGTGACGATTAAAGAGCATCCTGAAAGTATACATAGTAAGATCTCTCATTTAGATTTTACTATATGTAATTTATGATAATTTTATTAGATTGGGATAAGTTTACATTTGTCCAATCCTAAAAGTTTGCTTGTACTACAGATAGAAAAAGTATAAACAGACATGTTTAATCTACCAAGGGCTTAAACTGTTAACATGGACATGTTATATGTAGCTACCATAATTGCCATTTATATATTACTAATGAAAAATAATCCAATAGCATTCATGAGATTGTTTAGCTCTCACCACGATTTTTATTATTTAAAGAACACATTGTGGACACAGAAAATAGATTGGTGGTAGTTGCCTAAGTTTCAGGGCATAGAGGGATTGAGGGTTGATGGTTCAGGGGTAGGGATGGTTCCTGGTGATGAAATGTTTTAATATGGATTACAATGGTGATGGTAGCACAACTCTGAATACACTAAAAGCCATTGAATTCTACATTTTCAGTGGGTGAATTGATTAATGGGCACATTAAATCTCAAAAAGCTGTTTTAAAACTGTTAATTTTGTTTCCAACAGGTGAAACTTGCCTATGTATACACATAGGCTTAAGCTTACTTATTATAATCCTCAGTCCCTTGTATTTACTGATCCTTAGATCAGATCCTTAGAATAATCATGACACTAGATTTATTTTTATGCTCACCTTTCTTTTTTAAGAAAAAAAAAGGTTTTATTTATTTATCTGAGAGAGCGTGCGCACACACAAGCAAGCAGAGGGAGCAGTGAGGGGAGGGGGAGAGAAAGAATCTCAAGCTGACTCCACACTTGAGTGCAGAGTGTAACACGGGGCTTGATCCTACAACCCTGAGATCATGACCCCAGCTCAGACCAAGCGTCCCACACTTATCCGACTGAGCCACCCAGGCACACTCATGCTCACTGTTAATATGGAATTTAAAAGAAAGTATTAAACCAATTTCAGCAGACTTAGGGGAATCGGTTCTTTTTTTGAGTAAATATTGCCTCCTTTCAAGTGAATTTATCCTTTTCAGGAATGTGAACTGTTCTAGGCATTGACTTATAATAAAAATTTGGTTGGAAGCTCTCTTTTCCATAGGGACAATCTCACAGGGAAGGCTCTTGTGATTAGCTAACCTCACAACTCTCAGAGACGTAAAGTGAATTTTCAAGAGGCTATCACTGCCCCAGGTTTTATTTAATTTCAATGGAGGTAAGTTTGTGGATTTCCTGAATCCATTCTAGTTCTTTCCCTGAGAAACATTAATTCTTTTTCCACAATATCAAAACCAGTGTGATGGGAAAGTCATAAGCTTCACCTGCCTAGCAGCCAAAGTAAGATCACATTTACATTTATGTCCAAGTTACCCTAATCCTGGGACCTTCCTGCCTTGTCAGCAGGAAGGCTGGTCAATTTGAAGGTGTAACCTCCCCTAATATATTAAATCTTCCTGCGGTGCTTGGATATGATCCCAAATTTATCCTCCAGCAGCAGCTGGAGAAGCAGAAATTCAGAGGGTCCCCAGGGACAAAGGCCTCCACCATGGCAGGAGTCCACCCCACCCACACTCCTTCCCTGGGGCCTCACTGGCTGGTGTTGCCGCCTCCAGCCCTGTGGCTCTGATGTCCAAGGTGGCCCCGGCTCACTGGCCAGGGTGCAGCTGGAGGTCGGGCTACAGCAAAAGCTCCAGGGGTATCTCACCACCACAGTTCCTATGATGTTAGTGCCTGTTCTACCGTCTCTACTGCTACAGGGAGACTGGTCCCACCTCTGGGTCCCTTAGTTGAGTGGGGAAGGGAAAGGCTGTCCCCCACATTACCAGGGTGTCCAGGGAAAGCACCAGCACCCCAAGGCAGTGGAGCTTTTCCAACTCACCCACAGCCAAGACCCTAGGCCCACCCCTGATGCCTGTGGGTTTGTGTGACCATGAGATAGGTGTGAGCTCCTGCCTGGGAGGGCTCAGGTCCACAGACTAGAGTTAAGAAACACCAGTGTGGGGTGCCTAGGTGGCTCAGTCAGTGGAGCCTCTGTTTTTTTTTTTTTTTTTTTTTTGCGGGGGGGTGTGGTTAGATTTTATTTATCTATTCATGAGACACACAAAGAGGCAGAGACATAGGCAGAAGGAGAAGCAGGCTCCCTGCAGGGAGCCCGATGCAGGACCCAATCCCAGGATCCCAGGATCATGACCTGAGTCAAAGGCAGATGCTCAGCCACTGAGCCACCCAGGTGCCCTGAGCCCCTGACTGTTTATTTCAGCTTAGGTCATGATCTCAGGGGTTCCCTGAGTCAATCCCTCCAAATCGGGCTCCATGCTGGGCATGGAGCCTGCTTAAGATTCTCTCTCCCTCTCCCTCTGCCCCTCCCCCCACTCTCTGAAAAAACTGAAAAGAAAAAAAAAAAGAAACACCAGTGTGACCACAGGCTGGGGGGTTCCTTTCAGGACTCCCAGAAGTCCCTATGCTGATTATTCTCCATTTACCCCCTCACCCCCTAAACCATTCTGCTTATTCTCTGCCCTGCTTGGCCATGGTTCTGGCAGTGGCTGCTTACAAAGGTTAAAAGTACCACTGAAAGGCCCATCTTTCACGCCCCCAGCTCTCAACCCCCTTTAGTCCCCTTATCTTGTGGGTAATTGAAGAGAGCAAAATGGAGTCACTCGTGTCAAATGGTGGCTTGCATCAGGCAGTGACACGAGCAGCCAAAGGCGTTGCAGCTAAGACCACTTATCGCAGAAACCGGCACAGGCAGTTGGCACCCGGAACTGATAACCAGCAGAACCAGAGGAAGTCTGCAAAGTGCCAAGACTGATTAAGCTCCTTTAAAATGGGAGGATTTGGGGCAGCCCGGGTGGCTCAGCGGTTTAGCGCCGCCTTCAGCCCAGGGTATGATCCTGGAGACCTGGGATCAAGCCCCACATTGGGCTCCCTGCATGGGGCCTGCTGCTCCCTCTGCCTGTGTCTCTGCCCCACCCCCTCTATGTGTCTCTATGAATAAATAAATAAAACCTTTAAAAAAAATAAAACTAAAATAATGGGAGGATTTGGGCAGCACACTGTCAGACTTTCTAGATGCTGACCCTCTCGCATCTGACCATGTCAAACAGCTGCCAAAGGCTCTGCCTACTTGAACTCAGAACAGAACAGAGACCCTCCGCTGCTTGAGCATAGTAAATGGCATGTGCCAAGAGCTGATCCAGACCAGACAGGCCACGTCTCGACTGCACGCTCAGACTGACTTCGCGTCTGCTTTGCTAAGGTCCTACCCCCTTGTTGTATCCTGTTTGTTGTGCGACTTTGTGTCGCACTTTGCTTTGTGTGACATGTAAGAAGCCAAGTTTAAACACACAGTGAAATATCCTTGAGTCCGGAATCCTGAACCTGCTTTCCCATCATGTTAACCTCGCTTTATGATTCAATATAATCATAATTAAGACACTGTGGAAAGACACAACCCGTGTGTGTGTATCACAGCGCGCCCACCAAAGTGCTCCAACTCTAAATTCTCCCAGTTAAACCTTCTGAGTTGCCACGCATCTGACCCCTATGGCCCTCTGGGACTCTTGGGGAAACCGAGGCAGAGAAGTGGCTCCCCAAAATGGTGAAACTGACCACCTATAAATAAGGCAGCTGAAGACTGAGCCACGTTTAATCTGACTTGGAAAAATGGGAAAATGTAGCATGTTTTGCACATCAGCATTGCAGAGCAAATCCATACACTGCTACCCGAGTTTGGAGCTCTGCGAGCAACTGGGATCTCCCAGGGGCCATGTCAGGTGCATAGACTGTTTGTTTTTTTATAATTTTTTTAAAGACTTGTATTTATTTATTCAGAGAGAGAGAGAGAGAGAGAGAGAGAGGCAGGGACACAGGCAGAGGGAGAAGCAGGCTCCATGCAGGGAGCCTGACATGGGACTCAATCTCGGGTCTCCAGGATCAGGCCCTGGGCTGAAGGTGGCGCTAAACCACTGAGCCACCCAGGCTGCCCCATAAGACTGTTTATTGCTGTCTCCTTGATCTTGGGCTCCAAAGGCAGAATCGGTAAGGGGCTGAGCCCCATGTGCTCAGGGAGAAGCCCAGGTCCTGACAGATCTGAGGTTGATGCCTTCGCCCTACGAGTTCCTGATCCAGGCTGCTTCTGTTATAAAGGGAGTCATTGATCAGATATAAGCTCAGGTAGGAAAAAGCCACCGGGATCTGCCCTCCCTTCTCATTGAGTTGTATTTTAATAACTTGATATCATTTTCTGGATAAGCTGGTTATTCGTGTCTCCAACAGCACCCCACAGGATGCTTTAATGATTGTGGTGGGTGGTTGGTAACGCCTGCTTTAAATTTTTCATGTTAAAAAAAATAAAGCTGGATCTCTACCTCACACCTTAGTCAATTCCAGCTATAAAAATGTACTCATAGACCAACACACACAAAACTCCATAAGAGTATGAGAGTATGGGAGGGGAGGGATAGGCAATGTTTATTTAATCTTGGGAAGTAAATGAGTAGGCCTTTCTAAAAATGAACCAAAGCGAAAAAAAAAAAAATTAAAAATATAATGGGCTATGGAGTGCCTGGGGGGGCTCAGTTGGTTAAGCATCTGATTCTTTTTTTTTTTTTAATTTTAATAGTTTTTTTTAAGATTTTATTTATTTATTCATGACAGACACAGAGAGACAGAGAGAGGCAGAGACAGACAGAAGGAGAAGCAGGCTCCATGCAAGGAGCCCGACGTGGGACTCGATCCCGGGTCTCCAGGATCACACCCCGGGCTGCAGACGGCGCTAAACCGCTGGTCCTAAGCATCTGATTCTTGATCTCAGTTCGGGTCTTGATTTCAGGGTTGTGAGTTCAAGCCCCATGTTGGGTTCTACATTGGGCATAGAGACTACTTAAAATAAAGCTTACGAAAAAAAAAATAAAAATAAATAAAAATAAAAAAACAAAAAAATAAATAAATAAATAAAGCTTACGGGGGATCCTTGGGTGGCTCAGCGGTTTAGCACCTGCCTTTGGCCCACGGCGCGATCCTGGAGTCCCGAGATCGAGTTCCACGTCGGGCTCCCGGCATGGAGCCTGCTTCTCCCTCCTCCTGTGTCTCTGCCTCTCTCTCTCTCTCTCTCTCTCTCTCTCATGAATAAATAAATACATCTTTTAAAAAAAATAAAGCTTAAAAATGATGGGTTTACAATGAGATACCACCTCACACAGATCAGAATGGCTAAAACAAGTCAGGAAACAACAGATGTTGGCAGGATGCGGAGAAAGGGAAATCCTTGTACACCGTGGGTGGGAACGCAAGCTGGTGCAGTCACTTTGGAAAACAGTATGGAGGTTCCTCAAAAAGTTTAGAATAGAGCTACCCTATGATTCAGCATTTGCACTACTGGATATTTACCCCCAAAGTTACAAATGTAGTGATCTGAAAGGACACTTGCACCCCAATGTTTATAGCAGCATTGTCCACAACAGCCAAACTATGGAAAGAGCCCTGATGTCCATCAACAGATGAATGAATAAAGAAGACGTGGTGTAGATATACAACGGAATACTACTCAGTCATCAAAAAGAAATGAAATCTTACCATTTGCAACAACATGGATGGAATGAGAGGATATTAGGCTAAGTGAAATAAATCAATCAGAAAAAGACAATTATACGATCCCACTCATATGTGGAATTTGAGGATCATAGGAGAAGAGAAGGAAAAATAAAACAAGATGAAATCAGAGATGGAGACAAACCACCAGTCTCTCTCTCTCTCTCTCTCTCTCTCTCTCTCTCTCTCTCTTTTCAGACTCTCTTAATCATAGGAAACAAACTGAGGGTCACTGGAGGGGAGATGGTTGGGGGATGGGGTAACGGAGTGATGGGCATTAAGGAGGGCATGTGATATAACGAGCACTGCGTGTTCTAGAAGACTGATGAACCACTGACCTCTACCTCTGAAACCAATAATATGTTGTATGTTAATTAGTTGAATTTAATAAAATTTAAAAATAAAAATAGATAAAAACAATGGGTTTGACTATATACAAATTTGAAATTTCTATATGCTACTATTCACATGGATTTAAAAGTCAAAGCAAAAACTGAGAAACAACATTTCAACACGTGAGAAGCAAAGGGATTATGTTCCCAGTATATGAATAACTCTCACAAACCAATTAAAAGTAAAAGAATACTCTGATGGAAAATATGCAATGGATATGACGTGGTAATTGACCAAGAGTTGTAAGTGGCCAGTGACCCCATGAGAGGATGTTCAACCTCACTGGTAACCAAGGGAAGATTTCAAAAGAAGAAAAGAAAAATAGGAGGAAAAAGAAAACCACACACATAGCACCATCACCATAGAACCCATAAGGTATCTTTTCTTACCTACTAGATGAGCAAAGGTGAAGAAAACTGTAACACCCACTGGGGGTGAGGGTTCTCACACTGCTTGTCACATGCTACTGGAAACAGTGTAAGTACTACAAACCTTTTGGAGGGTAGTCCTCAATATGTTTCAGAAGACTTAATAGACGGACACCTTTTGACTTAGCCATGCTCCTGTTACCCGGGAGCTGGCCTTGAGAGAAGGGATACCATCTCCCTTGGCCGCTCCATCCAGAACATGAGACCAGCAAAACCTCTTAATTTCCCCAACAGAGCCAGAGACTGGCCAGCAAGCACAGCATAGACAGCCCAGGGTCACTCACTGAGAAGCACCTGCTTCCTTTTGGCCAGAGGCAGCCATCACATCCCTCGAGAACTGCTCTAGGCCTCTCCTTATGGCAACACTAGACCCAGCTGACCCAACCATCCCCTCTGGAGCACAGCAAAGCAAGCACATTCTTCCACCACTGTCTCCATCCTTCACTTCCCATCCCAGGACATCTGACAGTGGAAACACCCAGTCACTGCAGGAGCAGCCCCCTCCACCCCCACTTACCTGGATGGGGTCTCATCCTCCAGACCCATTAAGATAATTGTGATATACTGCAAGATCTAAGCTCATCTGTAGTCATGTCGATACATTTATAATAGTCAACAGTGGAAACAACCTACAAATCCATCAATAAAAGAAGTGACTAAGTAAATAAGATCTCCATGCATTAGGATGCCATGGAAAATGAGGACACAAACCTACTAGAGTTGTGCAGGAGGAAGGGGTGGTTAGATGACCTGAGCCCATCTGTGCCAAGTGCCCAGGACAGCACAAGGCATACAGAAAGTGCTCAAGAGTTGTGGGTAAGAGGAAAAGGAGGCTACAAAGCAGTGTTACAGTCCAATTGCACTTTATTATTAAAATATATGTATCCTGGGGCACCTGAGTGGATCAGGTGGTTAAGCATCTGCCTTCAGCTCAGGTCATGATCCTGGGGTTCTGGGATCAAGCCCCACTTCAGGCTCCCTGCTCAGTGGGGAATCTGCTTCTCCCTCTGCACCTCCACCCCCCACCACAGTACTCTCTTTCTCTTTCTCAAATAAATAAATAAAATCATTTTAAATACATACATACATAAAATATATGTATCTATATGTGTTTATATACACAGAAAAATATATGAAAAGATATAACCCAAAATGTGCAGAGTGCCTGTTGTGGGGTGGTGGGCCTAGAGGTAATCTTCTCCTTCACATCTATTTGTATCTTTTGTGTTGTCTGTGTTAATATGATCATGTAATACTTCATACTTTTTTTTTAATGATTCAGGAAATGGACAAGAAAAAAGATTTCAAGGATTTTCTGGTCAACCTTAATATGAAAAATCTTGACACATTAACTTGGTAATGGTGTACAAGTTATATAGTACTCAGAAAAGAAAACTATTTTCATTTTTTAAAGGTAGAATAAAATAAAACATTCATATTATAAAAAATTACAATGCCTGGGGCCTGCTTGGGGGATGAGCCCCTGGGAAGTCCATCCTCTACCAGCCCCTGAGCTGGAGGATCTGAACTACTTTCTGTGGAAAAGTCGACTCCCCACAGGTAGTTCCCTGGGTTTAACTGGCATCAGTGACAGAGCCCAGAGACAATGCTCATGAACAGTTCTAGGCTGGCCACCTCACAGAAAAGAGATTTCTTTCTTGTCAGTTCCAGGTAGGAAAAAAAAAAAATCCCTGGGCCTGGCTTGGGTCACATACCGATCCTTGAATCCATCATATGGCCAGGGGGATGCAACCTGTTGACCCCTTTCTCCTCTCCCTTTGGTACCAGTTACCAAATTTCCTTTGGAGACCCACTCTGTCCTCTTTCCCTCTTTCTGAAGCTACCAATCTCTATACTCCATCTCTAGGTCCCAGAGACGAGCACTTGGGCTAATACTGGCCAATCCATGAAAAACCATCTTCCTGGCCACAGTAACTAGGGACTCAAATGAAACAAGACCAGTTGTCCTTCTTTAAGATCCTGTCTAGACAGGTATCTTCCTGAGGGTATCTCCCTCCTCACCTCCATTCCTTGACACCTGGAGAGAGATCCTCTACAGTAGGAGACAATATAGACACTACACAGAGACAGAGCTGAGCTATGGGAGAGAGAGAGACTTGCCCTCATTTGAATCACTATACCTGGTTGTGATCAGCTAATAGCATCCCCCTCTGTAGACTTCCCAGTTATGCAAGTGATAAAGTCCCTCAGAGCTTTACTTGGGTCTCTGCCATTGACAAATTCAGCAGCCTGGGCCTGATGAGATCTGAACCATGTCCGCATGTCTATGATCAAAGAAACAAGTTATTGAGATTGGCATACCCCAATAAAACCAGGGTGTTGGAATGGAGGAGTAACTCCAGGAGGGTTACTGCACAGGGACAGAGCAAACAATCATGGCAAGAGTAGAGAAACATCGTTGATCAAATAATGAGGGGGGGTTATCTACTTCTATCGGCATATTACAAATCAGTTGCCAAAAAAGAAAGAGTACATAGAAAATTCAGATAATAAAGTTGCATATATGATACTCTGTACCTTACCAAAAAAAAAAAGCTCTATTTGTAAGTTTCCATAAAATATTTTTAAAATATTATATATTCAAGGGCCCCTGGGTGGTTCAGTCAGTTAAGTGTCTGACTCTTGATCTAGGCTCAGGTCTTGATCTCACAGTTGTGGATTTAAGTCCTGTGTTGGGCTCCACACTCAGAGTGGAGACTACTTAAAAAACAAACACATATGAATATATTTTTTTTTAAGATTTTATTTATTTATTTGTGAGAGACACAGAAGAGAGGTAGAGACATAAGCAGAGGGAGAAACAGGCTCCCTACAGGGAGCCCCATGCGGTACTCGATCCCAGGACCCTGGGATCACCACCTGAGCCAAAGGCAGAGGCTCAACCACTGAGCTACCCAGGCGTCCCACAAATAAATAAATAAATAAATATATATATATATATATATATATATATACACACACACACACACACACACACACACACACACATATCTCAGGCTCCCTGCTCAGGGGGGAGCCTGCCTCTCCCTCTATCCCTCCCCCCAGCTCATGCTTACTCTCTTCTTTCTCAACTGAATAAAAATTTTTTAAAAGGCTTTAATAAAATGTTGAAAGAAATAATTATCTCTACATTCATATGCGGAATGGATAGTAATGTCACAAGAATAACAAATCCTTACTCATGCTATTTACCACAGAACATTCCAGACAGGTTAAAGTTAAATATTCACATGCATACACACAACCATTTAAAAAAAAAAAAAAAAAAAACCAAACCCACAACAGAAGAATAGAAAAGCATGGGCTCACTCCATCTACTGAGACATGGGTGTCAGGACAAAGTGTGGGTTTCAGAGCAAACAGATCTCTGGGTTTCGGGTCCCATTTGAGCTGCTTACTCAAATACTTAACTCTTCTAAGCTCAATTTCCTCTCTGTTTTCCTACCTGACGTAGGTAGAAAATACCCAATTCACTAGAATCAAAGCCACTTCATGGTATGCACTTTTAGTTTCTGCAGTGGATTTTTCCAGGCTGGGTACTAGAGATGCAGTGGGGCATCTCTGGAACAGATGGCCCCCAGGGAGAGAGAGCTGAGTGAAGGAACTGTCCAAGCATGTAATTAAAGTATGGGAGGCTATGAGAATAGAATACATTTTTTTTAAAAATTTGTAAACATCTGTATATAAAACTAGAGAAAAACAATGGAGTAGAAGAATATTTCACGGTATATATGAAAAAATAATAATATTGAAATATTTTACAAGCTGATAAAAATATTTTGAAAACTCTTAGAAATTAGAGGAAGACAACTTAAAGCACTCTGAGGGTCTTGGGCAAATACAAACAAGGCTTCAGGATTAGCAGAGGAACTAGAAAGAGAATTCACTCAGTCGGTATGTAGCACTGGCCTGGAGTTGGCACAGAGCTACCAAACCACAGAGAGCTCACATCATCAAATCCTCCAACTGGCAATTCCTCTGATGAAAGAAAGAAAGAAAGAAAGAAAGAAAGAAAGAAAGAAAGAAAGAAAGAAAGAAAGAAAGAAAGAAAGAAAGAAAGGAAGGAAGGAAGGAAGGAAGGAAGGAAGGAAGGAAGGAAGGAAGGAAGGAAGGAAGGAGAGAGAGAGAGAGAGAGAGAGAGAGAGAGAGAGAGAAAGAAAGAAAGAAAGAAAGAAAGAAAGAAAGAAAGAAAGAAAGAAAGAAAGAAAGAAAAGAAAGAAAAGAAAAGAAAAAAGAAAAAGAAAAAAGGAGAAGAGAGGCAGGGAGAGAGCAGGGAGGGTAAAGACAGAAGGAAGGAGGGGAGTGAGGGAAGGAAGAGAAAATTTCTATTTGTAAAGAGATGTTTTTACCTGCGTAATTTGTATATACACAGTAAACAGCCCAATCCTGACCGTGAAGGATTATATTGCAGACTGTGCAGTTCCATGGGAAAAGCCATACAAAATGACAGTGCATGAAAAAGTTGATCACAAGATATTCCATATACTTTAGATTCCGTCTACAGGCAAATTTTGGAGGATCTGAAAACCTAGGAAAGTAATAGGCAGATGGTATTATACTGGTGGAGGTATTTAAACATTTTGACGTTGCTTGGACATTTCTGTTGACCTTGCACTGTAACCCTGGCTAAGTATTCTATACACGCTCACCCAAAAAATCAATTAAAGAAAGAACGTTCGTCACTCCACCCAAATTAAGCTTGACACTGCCCAGGCCATCTTGAGGCTGGCTTCCTAGCCTCAGCCTGAGGTTTCCGAGCAAGTGAGACCGTGTGTGCGGAGGGCAGAGGCTGGCAGGGCCGGCGGCGGGGGCTCCTCCTGGGGGACACAGCTGCCCGCAGGGCCCGGCCTGGCGAGGCCTGGGGAGCGTCTTATCGCATGAGCTCATGCGAAAGCCCCACGCCTCCAGGTCTCCAGCGAACATTTGCCATTCCTTTCCTGTCACCACCCAGCTCTGTGCCTGTGCCCATGAGCTCATAGTACTGGGCAAGTCCTCCTGGGGTCAGATAACTGCCAGGGGCAGCTCCTTTCCCAGCCTCCTGCCTCTGCCCTGTGCCTCCGAGAGACGCAGGCTGCCCGACTCCCGCCCTGTGGTCCGCACAGCTCACCCTGTGAGCTCAGCAGAAGTCTGGGGGGGTGGGGAGGCCCCTGTCCCAGCCTCGCCTCCGTCTGGGAACTGCTCGGCCGCGTAACCAGGTAGACCTCACCTGGACCCCAGGCCCTGCCCACGTCTGAGCCACTGTCTTGTTTCTGTCTCAGTTCCAGACTCCGCAGCAAGCCTGAGCCTCCTGCCGCCTCCCAGGTGGGTGTCAGCAGAGGAGGCGCTGGGCGAGGGGAGTGCGTCAGCTGTGAGGACCCCCCCCTGGAGCCACAGGTGGAGGCTCTGTCTGTCCCGCTGCTGCTGCTGCTGCGAGGGGAGGTTTCTCAGGTGCGTAGAGCTGGCTCGTGCCCCAGGGACCCGTGTGTGCCAGGCCTCCCGCTGCTGAGACTCCAAGGGGAGTCCCAGAGGCCTTCGCCGGGTCCGCTGAGAAGACAACCGCCACATACCTTTGCTCGGGTATGTCACCCCTGGCACCACCGAGCCCCACGCAGCCAGCTCGGGCCTCCGACCACCTAATTCCCGCGGCCACCTGAGAGGCCTGGTTTCCAGACACCAGAGCCCTCCGGCTCCCCAGACCTTATGACCGCAGTGCTCCCAACCAACCTGGCCCTATCCCCTCCAGACCTCCCAGAAATTAAAGAAGGAAAGAATGGGAAGAGGGCACAGTGTGGCCCCAGAGAAACGGCCGCTGACAGATGTGACAAAGGCCCCAGAACTCTGAGCACTGCCCCCCCCACGCCCAGAAAATGGCGGCGAGGGGCCGAGGAGCTGCGTCGTGCCTCTGCCAACTGCACACCACGTTCCCACGGGAGCCGCTCAGCACAGGGTGGAGACAGCTGTTCCTCTCAGCAGATGTTCTCGCGGGAAGCAGGGGCTCCCTCCCAAGCCCGATCCCCGTGACCCCCTGGAGTCCGGCCAGCTCCCCCGTAGGCCTGTGCAGCCTGTGAGGCCCGGTGTGTGGCTGAGGGCAGATCAGAGCCGGCGGGGCGTGGGGTGGCGCTGCTGGCGGCTTTGCCAGCACCTTCCCGCTGGGAGGGCAGAGGCTGTCTCTGCTGGCTTTACACCCCTGTGCATTTATGAAGCACCTACTGTGTGGCGGGCAGTGTGCAAGGAACTGAAACTGCTGAGGTAGACATAGGTGTTCCTCAAGAAGCCACAGATGGTGGCATTGGGGCTGTGACAGCCACAGGCTCAGGAGCCGTGAGGACTCTGAGGCTGGGCCCCTGCTGACTGTGGGGAACCAGAGTCTATAGGGACGAGCAGGCCCAGGGAGAGCCCCGGCACTCAGCAGGACCATCACACCAGAAGATTCCCGGGCCATCCCACATCGTTTCAGATCCTGCCAGGTCCTGGTGCCAGAAACAGGCCTGCCTTGGAGGCTCTCCTGCTTCAGCGCGGCTCAGAAATCAGTCCCAATTGTCACGCATCCTTCTCCATGAGGTTCACCTCCTGGAAGGTTCTCAGTGAGCAGTCCCAGCCATGCCACCCTAGTCCAACCGCTGTTCTGCTGCCCTGCAGTCCACGCTGTCCACTCAAGGGGACCAAGAGAAGGTGGCCTGGTCCAGACCCAGGCGGGGTCTAGCGCCCAGAGGTATGGGGCCGGGCTGTCCAGGGCATGACGCTCAAATGCCTCTGCATTCAAGTTCCCTCGGAGGGTGGAGGGAAGGGGCAGGACCCAGTTCCTCTCCAAAGCCAGGTGCCCTGTCTCCCAGCCCCTCACCCTCCACTCCTGGCCCAGTTACCACCCACTTTCTGGATTTTCTCACGACACATCACTCAGCACTCTGTGTTTCTCTTCACTCCGTGAAACCCATTCTGCCTGAGAAACACATTTGGATTTAATGGGGTAAGAAGGTGCTGAAGTTAGAAATATTTGCTTAATTTAGTAACACGTATGAGCATATGTCACATTCATTTTACTGAAGTGAACTCCCCCACCAGGCCTGTGAGCTAGGATCAGGAACTATTTAATTCTATAGAGTGGGTATGATATTTTTAATCATCCCACAAAATAATTGACAATTCACAATTTTACAAACTACAAATTTACAATTATGACGTGATTTTTCAAGACAACGTGGCCGGCAAGCGCCAGGGTGGCTCATTCAGTTAAGCATTTGACTCTTGGTTTCAGCTCAGGTCATGATCTCAGGGTGGTGGGATCGAGTCCCGTGTCCAGCTCTGCACTAGGTATGGAACCTGCTTAAGATTCTCCCTCTCCTTCTACCCCTCCCCTCTCTCCCTCTTCTCTCTCTCTCTAAACAAACAACAAAAACTAGGGAGTCCAGGTCAAACACCCATGCACAGTCTGCAGAGGTGGTCAGGCAAGCTTTTGGCATTTCAGCTTCCCTGGGTGGCTGAGAAGCCAGGCAGAAAAAATCTACTAATATCCGTCCACTACACACAGAGCCTGCCTCCCATCCTTACCACTGTAAATTATTTCACCCATGAAACAAAACAGGCCTCATTTTGGGAGGAAAGGAGTCTTCTCCTTGCCCAGCCTGCTTTGAGACAGGAGGCCCTACTGGGAGGTCCTTGAGAAAAGGTTTGTTGTGTTATAGTGCACGTTGGACCCAGAAACAATCCCACAGGCACAAGGGTGGGTTCCAAAAAATTTAGCGGGGTGGGGGTGAAGGGTCGGGGGAGGGCACCTGGGTGACTCACTCAGTTAAGCGTCTGACTCTCCAATACAACTGCAGTCATAATCTCCTGATTGTGAGATCGAGCCCCAAGTTGGGCTCTACACTCAGTGGGGAGCCTGCTTGAGAGTCTCTCCTTCTCCCTCTGCCCCTCCCTCAATAATAAATAAAATAAATAAATAAAATCTTTTTTAAAAAATGATGGGCTTTGGGCTTTTTCAGGGTGGTGGGGCTTGGGCTTAAAAATATTTTCCAATCACTGAACCCAGACTGCAAGAAGTATGTTCTCTCCAACCCTTGTTAGCATCTAGCTTGGTCGTGTCTCTCTCTTGCCAGTGTATGCTGGCCATTCACGCGGACTGCTCACCAGGAAGTGGCTGATGATCACACACTCCTGGGGCAGAAATCCACAGAGGACTGTGAGGCTTGGGAAACCCAGAGATGGGGTTCCCTCAGCTGATTCATGGCCCCGGATCCTGAGGGCCCATCCCATACTCCCTTTCGTGAAGGTGCCAAGTTCAGAGGCGTCTATAAGACACCTGGGGCCCCTCCTACCTGCATGCAGAGGCCTCCTTCTCCAAGACCAGAGAGTAGACAGGCCCCTCCAGGTATACACCAAGAAGATGGGCTCACTATAGGGAACCCCCAGAGCATCAAGGAGTGGCTTCCTGTTTGGAAAAGCTCCATATGATCAACATTTTACCAGAGCCCAGCCAAGGCAAACCCAGTCTCCAGGACACAGAGCCTGGCAGCAGATCTGTCCCCTCTGCAAACATCTGGTGCACACTACATGCCGAGGTCAGGATGCTGAACCGTCTTTGGCTCAGAAGGGCCCTTGCCTTTACCTCCCTGCTGGCTTCCTCAGGGTTTAGGCCCTCTGCTCCCTCGCCTGCCTGGTAAAAGCCAAACCCACACGGGGAGCAGTCGTTCCCCCCAGGGAACTGAGCCTATCTATTGAGGCTTTCTGTCAACCCTATCTCTGTTTTATTTTTGAAAAGGAAAAAAAGGAGGGATAAACTCTGACGTCATGGGCTTGCGTAGGACAGCGGGGTTGGAGGCCATCTGGAGCAGGTGCTGGCAGAGCTGCTGGGAAAGAAGAAGGAAGGCAGCTGGCTCATCAGGTGGGGGTGTCCTGGGGTCAGACAAAGACCTCATGGCACCATTAGGTTAAGCTTTCCTGGAATTTCTGGCCCAGGACGGAGGAGATGACACTTCCTTGGCCTCCAGCTCCTGGAGGAGGCACCAAGCTCAAGAAGACCCCGCCAAGCTTTGGTCTCTGTGTCCTTCATGGGTCTCCACCAGCGAATGGTCCTAGGAACTGTTGGGGGCTCGGAAGTACGAGTGTTCTCATGCAGTGACATTCAGATTCCTCGTCTGCCCCCAGCTGCTCTTCCTGCCTTTGTCTCAGGGTTGGGAGCCTCTTGTCGGGCCTCCTGATTCACTCTGCCCCCATCCAGGAGGCACGTACAGCTTTTTCGCAATTACAGGTGGTGAAACTGAAGGCCCAGAGCAGTGATGGGACTTGGCCAGGGTCCCGCTGACATTTCCCTGCCTGGACTCCATAAGATCTGCTCACCGCCTGTTCAGTGTCCTCTCTGGGAAGTTATGCAGCTGGAAGGGGGCCCCTGGGATGAAATAATTGCAGAGAAAACAGATGGGCTGCTGAGGATCCCTCCCTTCCTCTGTGTGCCTGAGAACCCTCCCGCTTTGCCCCAGTGCCAGGAGGGGGCGCTGTTCCCCAGGGAGCAAGTTCCCACCTCCTGGGGAGGGGAGCTGCACAATCCTGCCTTCACCACCCGGTCTCCAGCCTCGGAAAAGCCCTTCCGCACACCTTTCTCACAAAGGCCCCCTTCATGTTCCATAGGGTCTTGCTAGCCGACTGGATATCAACTGTCCCAAGGAAGGGCCTGGCCTGTAGCAGGTGCCAGGGTCTCCCCTTGCCTTCATGGACCAGAAAAAAAAGGAAAAGGAGCCCACAAGAATGGAGTCTTTTCTCTCCATGTCCCCATATTCCAGAGGTCCAGGAGCAAGAAGAGGGTCCCAGTCGTGTGACTCTCAGATGCCTGGGGTTCGGCACACTTCAGCCTGGTTCTGACTTTCCCCAAGTCCTGTTCCCTCTCTGTGCCTCCTCCTCTCAACTGACCACCCTCGCTCGGCTTCATCTTTCATGCCCACCCCCTACCATCCCACCACCCTGCAACCAAGTTTGCTGTTCCTCCCCACCCTCCAGAGCACAGTAGGCTCCCACCCTTGCAGACAAGCCCCTCCCCCTCTTTATCACCAATGCCTCCAGAACCTGCCTCTGCTGACCAGCCTTTCTCCCAAGCCTGCCTCCTCTGGATCTGAAACCCCCACTCTCCCCGGTCTGAGCATGCAGGGCTCTGCAACATCCAGGGGCTGCCCTCCCACTTCCCTTGGTTTCAAGGATTTGCCCTTTGGGGAGGCCACTTCTTATTTTTCCCTTACTGCAACCCTCTAACCATGGATCCCTTCCTTGCTCAGCTCAACTCGGTACAGACTTTCCCTATCCAGGAAGCCCGCCCTACTAGCCCAAGCTGGGAGAGCTGCCATCCCTCCTCACCGTTGGCCTTTCCAGCCTACAAAGCTAGCGTCTGTTTCCTGGGGTCCTTCTTCATGGGGAAGGGACTCCGTAGGCTGCCAGGGAGCTCAGTGGATACTGGGGGAATCAGTGGCTGTATAAGTAACACAGGACAGGATCCCCTACAGAACTCCGGACTCCTGAGGCCCAGTGGCCTTTTCTCTTCCTCTTGCCATCAGGAGGAGTTTTCACATTGAGCATTCAATAAAGTGCTCCCAACAGCTCCGGTTCAGCTGCTCAGTGGGTCCAACTGTCCCAGGCCCTGTCCCTGGGACCAGAGCAGAAAAAGCAGACCTCTTGAGGGAAAAGCAGGACAGAGGAACCTGAGTCCCCATTCTAGACCCAAGAGGGAGAAAGCTTCCTCTCCATTTCACTATGGGAGGAGCCCAAGGCAGTGACGTGCTGACTACCTCCTTTCCCGAGGGTTCCTCCAGCCTAGTCCTGGAACTTCTATCCACCCCACCTTCCAGGCCGCAGCTAAGCAGGAGCTGCCCCAGGGAGGCCTCGCTCCACAGGTGACTATTCTGGGATCTGGTCTGCCCCAGATGACCACAGCCCAGTGGTCACCAGCGGGGGCTCACCAGAAGATTCCACTTCCAAAGATCCAAAGAGGGGAAATAGAGTCCAAGGCTTTGTCCACACTGCGGTGGGGTTGGGTGGGGTTGGTTTATTTAATTTAGCCTCAAAGCTCAAAGAGAGGGGAGACTTAGATAGTTAGCCAGCTGTCACCAAGTACATCCAAGGGACACAAAAGATAGGAAGAACCAGCCTACAGACATTCAGACAGAAGGAGGTAAACTTTGTGCACCAGAAGCTTCCAACCTGTCCTTAATAAGGAGTTTCAGAGGATGTAGCTGCTGTCTCCTGGAAAAGAGCCCAATGCCTGGCTCTAGAGTCAATCTGCTCAGCTCCTTAAACAGGTGGAAATAAAGCAAATCTCAGAGAAGCTCCAGAGTGGTAACATTCTCCTTTGATCAGTAGGCAAAGAGGAGAGAGGACCTCCATCACCCACCCGGAAATCCCTCCCTCTTCCCCATTCTTGCTTCTCTTTCTTACTCCTCAAATGCAAGAGTGGTGCCACTCTATGGGTGTTACCACAGAGCAGCAACCAGGGAGGCTGTGTGGAAATGTTGCATCCACTCACCAGAACTCCCAGAGGATGCCCTGTCAATGTCCGAATCCTCCTCTAGACTCGGAAATTCTGCTACGCCAAACTCAGGCCTCGGATGTAGATTATTCCCTACACAACAGGACTTTGGGCTCAGTGGGTCTGCAATTTCTGAGTCAGAGTGCCAGGTGGGAAGAAGAGACCCTGAAGGGCCATGGAACCATTGCCTCCGTGTCCAGGCCCAGGCCCAGCTGTGGGAGCTATCCATGGGGCACCTGATTCCCCCTGCCCTTCCTGACCGCCACTGCCCTCTCCGGGGTGGGGGGGGAGGGGAAGCAACATACAAACTCCCGCAGGCACCTGTACCTGGCTTCGGTCTTGGCACCTAGGGACCACCGCCCTGGCCCCGGGGAGTGCTCTCCAGCAGAGTCCTGTGGGGTGGCAATGGGATCATACATTTCTGCACCTCACTCAGTTCTTGAGGTCCCAGGCTCTCTGCCTCCTCTGCCCATCCCGAAGGGACTCCTTGGAGCCCAAGGCATTAAGACACTCTGTCCCAGGAGAGGGAGTTGTGAGCAGCGGGTCTAGGTGACTTTGTCCTGACTATCTAAGGCTGAAAAAAAGGAAGGCAACCACCTGTCACGTCCCCGGAAGCCATACTGGGCTCGAAGCTGGTAAAGCTCTCTCTGCAGCCGGTGCAGGTGCGCGGGTCCGCGCGGAGAACGGCCTGCTCGGCGCGGGGACAGACTGGCTCAGGTGCACACCGGTGAGTGCACACGAAAGCTACCGGGGTCAGACCTCGAGGGTTCGGTGCAGCGGACCCGGCTGAGCGCGAACTTAGAGCCACAGTGACGGGTACAGGATGCTCCTGCACACACGCGTGGGCACCGGTATCTGCGGCCTCCCGTCTTAGCCCATCCGGTTCGCGTTTCACTCTCAGAAACACCCGCAGGCAAAAAGCTTGCAGTCTCCGGTGTAGGACTTGCGCTCCCCCCTGCGGCCCCGGGGCAAACCTCAAACCTCGCTCTCCCTGCGCCTCAGGCCCAGCTTCCACCCCATCCTCTGCCTCCCTAACTTAAAGACGTTGGTGCGGTCTGAACTCCCGAGTAGGTGAAAGGTACTGGAGCCGCAGTACCAGGCCTGCTCCTGCCTGGTGCCCAGGGAAGAGTTTGGCAACAAGGCAGATCTGCGTGGATTTCGGGCTGTGCCAACTTTCTGGCTGTGTGGCTTTGGGCAAATGACTTAATTCCTCTGAGCCAGTCTTTGCACCTGCAAAGAGGGAAACTGATCCCTCCTAGGGAGAGCGCGTGTGTTGAGGTCCAAGCGTGTGTGCGGGGCACCGGGAGCACCAACGCTTGGCATGCCTGGCACGCGCTCGCTGCAAATGGAGTTCCCTGTGCGCGCCGCTGTGCAGCCGCGAGTGCGGCGGGAGAGAGCTGGCGGAGCGGCATCCCTCGGGGGTGGGATGTAGGTGGGGGCAGTGGGGGAGCCTCCACGGCCCCCTCCGGGCCCTCGGCGCGCGTGCCATTGGCCCGGGCAGCCGGGTGGGCGGGAGGATGACATCAGCGGCAGGTTGGATTATAAAGGCGCGAGCGGAGCCGCGGGTTCAGAGCGCACCCAGCCGGCGCCGCGCAGCACTGGGACTCGCGCCCACACCGCAGCCCAGCCTGCCTGCTCCGCGCTCGCCTGCCCGTCTGCCCGCCGCCCGTGCGCCCTCGCTGCCGCTGGTCTGCGCCCCTCGACCCCACCGGCACCATGCACCTCTCGCAGCTGCTGGCCTGCGCCCTGCTGCTCACGCTACTCTCGCTCCGGCCCTCCGAAGCCAAGCCCGGGACACCGCCGAAGGTGGGTGCTGTTGCATGGACATCGGGACTGTGAGGGGCTGTGGGAGGGCTGGGGGCCTAGGAGGCTGCAGCGCACGAGAGGGAGCAGAGGGCGCGAAGGCGGCCCTCTCCTCCGAGACGTGCACGGGTGCGAGCCGGGGAGCCCTCGACACCGCCTCGGGGGGCTGCATCCCCAGCCTCAGGAGAACGTCGACAGATGCGCAGCCCCTGCCCCAGTGTGGCCAGCCCGGCAGGGCGCAAAGGACGGGAGGGCAAGGGCTCCCCTAAGGAGCCGACAAGGCGGCTGCGTGGCAGGTGGATGCAGGGCCGAGCCGTCCCGCGTCTGTGGGGGCGCGCTCGGGTCTCCGAAGGGACAAATCGCGCTGGCGGGGCGTCGGGCCAGAGCAGCAGGGGTCCCGCCAAGTACCTGGCGCTGCCGCGGGGCGTCCCTTCACCTGCCGGTCCTTTCCCTCGGACAGGTCCCGCGAACTCCGCCCGGGGAGGAGCTGGCCGAGCCCCAGGCTGCGGGGGGCGGTCAGAAGAAGGGCGACAAAACTCCCGGGGGCGGCGGCGCCAACCTCAAGGGCGACCGGTCGCGACTGCTCCGGGACCTGCGCGTGGACACCAAGTCGCGGGCCGCGTGGGTGCGCCTCCTGCATGAGCACCCCAACGCGCGCAAATACAAAGGAGGCAACAAGAAGGGTTTGTCCAAGGGCTGCTTCGGCCTCAAGCTGGACCGGATCGGCTCCATGAGCGGCTTGGGATGTTAGTGCGGCGACCCCTGGCGGCGGTGAGTACCACCAACCCGGCCCGGGGCCTGTGCGCACCGAGCTCCCCCGACCCCCGCCCGCAGCCCGGGCCTCCCGGATCCCCCGCGGCGCCCTTTGGAGGAGACCCAGGCGATCCCGGCACGAGCGAGCGTGTGCGCGCGAGCCATTTGCCCCCAACCCCATTATCGTCCCATTTTACAGATGAAAAAAGTGAGGGATAAAGCGGTTAGGGGACTTGGGCGAGGTCAGAAACGGCTCCACCCGGATGAGCCACCTAACCTCCTCTAGAGAAGCCGACAGCTTGCATGGACACCGCGACTGTGAGGGGCCGTGGGAGGAGTGGGGTCCTGCTCACACCCGGACCCTGAGCAAACCAGCAGAACTGGTCCCAGTTGACCATTTGAGGGTATTGAGGGGAGACCGTGGGTTTGTGGGAGCAGAGAAGGAAGGGCATACGCACAAGCGGAGGGTAAGTTTACCTGCCAGCCCTGGATCGTGGTGCCCAGGCAGTAGGCAGCCCAGAGGTCAGGGCTCTTTCCCGGGACTAACTTGGACATACTTGGAAAAACACCTGCCCCTCCACAATAGAATAGCCCTCTGTTGGCATCACCAGGATGCCCTTCTGCCCCAAAGCTTTCTAATTCTTACCCCTTCTCTAACCTGCCGCTATGAGCAAACTGGTCTGTCCAGGGTCCTGATGCTGCTTGCTGCCTTTGTGACTTCAGGATAGAACCCCAGTGTTTGTGGCACTATTTCAGGGCAGGGAAAAAGACTAAAATAAATCTCTTTTTTTTTTTTTTTTTTTTTTTTGCCCCAACTTGGACCTCAGCATGTCCCAAATTGAGCTCCTCCCCAGCTTCCCACCTCCATCATGCCTGGGCCCCTCCACTAGGGCTGGAAACCCCTGTGCTACCTTCAGCCCCTGCCAGCATCCTGGCAGTGTGGCAAAGATGGTCCCCGCCTCCGCCCTCCTGTCCACTCCTGCTGCCCTTCAGTTCCCATGGAAATACAGAGCCCACCTCTGAAGTTCACATTTAAGAACTGACTCTGGTTTTCAACCTTTCCCTGAAGCCTGGCTGCTGCCATCCTTGGTCCCACAGCCTATCTATCCCACTCCAAGACCACGGGCAAGCCGTTCTCTTGCCCAAGAAGCCCTGTCAGTGTCCACACTGTCTTCCCCCAGAGGGCAATGAGTGTGCCCCTCTTTGGAGCTCTCCAGGACATTGCCTCAGCACAGAACACTTTTCATCTGAACCATTGTTGTTTGGGAACCTATTTACCTCCTCCAAATTAACTCATGAGCAGCTTGAGGGCCAGGTGCCTGCCTAAGGTGATCTGGGACCGACAGCACTCCCACAAGAGGCTTTTAAAAATGTTTGTCGATGGCCAGAGAAACATGCCCCACCCAGCTCAGGGGCACTCCTCTCCCACCTGCCCTGGGTTTTTCCTCCGTGCAGCCAGACTTGACTGGGCTGCGTGCTCCTCCCCATTTCTGCAGGAGTTTCGTTTGTCTGAGATCTTGACTCACCCCTGCACAGGAAGAGATGATTCTGGGACAGGGGTCCTGGCCTTTAGTAGCTTCCATGGTAATGGCTTGGCTCTCTTCTGTCCTATGGAAATAATGGAGAGATGGGGTCACATTTTCAGTTCACATTGTGATTTAAACATCAACCTCCAACTTTAGAATCTAAATAAATGTTATTCAATGGGTTAGCAGGAGGCAAGACAAGGAAGGGGGTCTTCACAGTGCCCGGCATGCACGTCCCCATAGTCTCCTTGTTCTTGGGTGTGGCCATCTGTGGGTACCAGGTGATGGCCCAGCGAGTGGGGAGGTAGTAGGCAGGAGGCCAGATTGCTAAGACATCTCAGCCCCTTTGACTAGGAGTTGACTTCACTCAGGAGTTGACTTTGGCTCTTAGCAGTCACCATAATGACTGTCGCTGATGGTTACAGTCTTGGTTATAAAATTCTAATGATAGAGACAAGGTGTGGCCAATGCCTGAATGAACACCTTGCCCCTGAGCCCCAGGGACATCACAGACATCTATCATCTGTTTAAACACATGGGACAGCCAGACATGGGAGTTCATCAAGGCCTGGGGTCCTTCTGCGTGAGCTGTCCTCTGGGAAGGCACCACACCATCCGAGGAGGACCCCTCTCTCAGGCCTCAGGGCACCCACACGCCCATTAGCAGAGAGCTAGTAGAGCCCTCATCAAAGGACTCTTGACTCTCAACCCAGCCCAGCATGACCATTCAGTGCCCCAGGACTGGCATGGGACCCTGCTTCCCCTGCGTCTGAAGAGGACCCTTCCTGCGGCAAAGCGAGCTGGAGAAGGAAGTGCTATTTAATGAGGGGCATCAGTGACCCAGACACCTTGCCGCTGCCCAGTGTGTGGCCCCCTCTTGAATCTTCCAGCCGGCCCCAGGAGGTGGCTATTATCCCATTTTATGGGTGAGGAAAGAGATACTCAAAGCTATCCAGGGCTGTCCAGGAAGTTAATGTCAGAGTTGGGATTTGAGCCCAGAATTCCCAGCTCCTCGGATGTTTGCCTTCCCCTCCCCTCTGCTGAGGCCAACACCTCACTGAGGGTTTGGGCATTTCCACTCTCTTTTCCTCACCAAGTGCCAAGGGCAAGGTCTGCAGGGAGACTGAGGGGGAGGAGGGCTGGCAGGCAGTCTGATTCCACCTGTGCTGGGGCAGAAGGTGCCAAGGACACAGCAGGCAATGAGGTGAGAGCCAGAGAAGCAGCCCCCTCCCACCCCCAGACGGCTTTGTCAGGCCCAGTAGGCCAAGGTGGGCCTGGGCCATGCTTCATGCTGCTGTGGGAAAGGGGCTGTCCTGTGGGCTGGGCTTTCTCAGCTAAGGGGCCAGAACTGAGTGTCCCATGTCCCCTCTGTGTTGCAGGATCGGGAACTTGCTCCGTTTTGCTGAGGTCATTCTTGGTCATCAGCCTCACAGCATCTGGAAGCACCTCCAACGCAATGTGGCTTTTACATTTCTTTTTTTTTTTTTCCTGGTACTGGGAATACACAACACCAGCTGTTTTATTATTATTTGGGAAGGGGGATATGATTTTCTTGTTTGGGGTTTTTTTTTTTTTTTGAAAATGAAAAAATAAAAAGTTATATATTATATATATATTATATACATGCAACACACACCTACACGAACGTGATGACAAGGGACAGTTTTTAAGAGACTGACAAGACCAGCTGTAAAACATTGCTGTTTGTAAATTCATGTCATGCATAAATGTATTTATGTTGTAAAGCTATTTATATTGTTTATAAAGAGATATTTATAAAAATTTTATTTATGTAACTAAATGAAAGAAGTCAATCATTGTAATGTTTTTGTCTTAACTAGTGGAAAAATGTAAAAAAAAAAAAGTCATTCCATGAACATCTTGAAAACTGTCTTTATTTACTTATTGCATTTAGTTTTTAGATGTGTCTGAGGAAGAGGGAGAATGTGAAGACAAGGGTTTTGCCTCTAAGTAGATCTAACAGCCAGGATTTGTTTGTATCAGAATCCCCTGGGGATCTTGGGGCACCTGGGTGGGTCAGTCGATTAAGCAACTGCCTTTGGCTCATCCTAGGGTCCTGGGATCAAGCCCCAAGTCAGGCTCCCTGCTCAGCGGGGAGTCTGCTTCTCCCTCTGCCTCTGCTCTTACTCTCTTCCCTCTCTCAAATAAATAAATAAATAAATAAATAAATAAATAAATAAATAAATAAATAAATAAAAATCTTTGGGGGGAAAAAAAGATCCTGGGGATCTTGCTAAAAATACAGTCTCCTGGCGCCACCAACATCCTGATTGACTGAATCTGAGTCTTCCAGATAGGATACAACTCACCATGTGCATTTTATCTCCAGTGATTCAGACCAGTTTGGCCAAATTGAGAAACTCTGCTTAGGGCACTTCACAGCTGGGAAGTCAGATGCCGTGAATTAAATTAAAATTGAGTTTAGCTGACTGAGGGTCTTCTAATTCTACTCCATCTTCTCTCTGTTGTTAGAGGACAGAAAGCACTGGAAGCTTCCCTTCTGTTTGGGGGGGGGGGGGTGGGATTTAGGTTTCTGTGTAGCCTGCAGAGTTGGTCAGGTTGCCTTGTGAACCTTAGTACACAAATGCAAACAGTGGGTAGTTTTAACTCAGAGTGAATGTCACGGTCAACAAGGACCGGAGGCCAAGGACCTCAGAAAGAACGAGAAGGTATTAGCTTTCATGTTGGCCACGTGCTGTGCTTTGCCAGGGGTTGTGCTGTTTCTTTTCACTTGAAGCTACTAACAATTATGATTCCAATGCCCCGTGGAGCCTGAATGTGAAATTATGAATATTTAGAATCTCTTTTCCTGAAAACTGCAAGAAAATAAAATAACTCCGAAATAATCTCACCATCCTTGGCATGGCAGCAGCTTCCGTCTGTCTTCTGTCCCCTTGGTGAAAGCGTGGCCCCGAGGTCACAGGTCAGCAGGCCGGGCTGAGCGGTTCCCAAGGAACACCGGGAGGTGCGGGAGGTGACCACGGCACCCGGCCTTTCTGCAGGCATCTGAGCTCCGTGGCCTTTCTTCCCTCCAGCTGCAGGCTTTCAGGTCAACCCAGGGACCTCGCCCAGGTGAGAAAGCTGCTTTTAAAAAAAAAAAAAAAAAAAAGATTTTATTCATTTATTCATGAAAGATGCAGAGAGAGGCAGAGACATAAGCAGAGGGAGAAGCAGGCTCCCTCTGGGGAGCCTGATGAGGGCTCGATCCCAGATCCCCAGGATCACCCAGGTGCCCCAAGAAAACTGTTTTTAAGACAGGTTCCAGCTGGGGAAGGTTAGGGCCCTTCCCACCCTGCTCAGGGGACGGCTAGGCACCCTTCTTTGGGCATGATCATCTTCCTCGGCCTCACCCCATCTCTGTGGCTCAGAACTCAGGTGCCTGTGTCAATGCAGGTGAGGGGTCCCAGCGCTCGGGCTTCTCCAGTGCCTCGGCTCCCTGTGCTGTCTGCGGACCCCCCACAGGGGGACACTGAGGGGGTTGCAAAAGCAGGGGGAACAGAAAGGCAGGGGGTTCACAGTGGGCTTTGCTGGTGGCGAGGCAGGCACATCTCCCCTAAGCCCCAAGACACGAGGATGAAGAATTCTGGGATTCAGGGAGTCCCCGAGCTACAGGCTTTCCCTGCCGAGCTTCTCTGGAGGGCCGGTAAGCCTCCAGCCCACGGGCCGAGCTACCCCGCCAAGCAGCTCTCACCGCATGAATTAGCCTGCAAAGAACACGCACGATTCTGTTGTCAACTTCAGTCCCCACCGGGTGGAAGCCAGTCTCTCAGCCTGCGGACTTAGGATGTTTCTATCCACCTGAAGCCCTGTGGCTGCTTCCCCAGTAGGAATTTCTGCTGAAAAGCCAAGACGGATTAGACAAATATTCCATAAATAACAGATTTGAAATCTCCAGGGGTTCCCCAGATGGTATTCCTAAGAGCTTCCAATCCTCCCGTCTGTGTCTTGGTCTCCCCCTTCTCCATAAGCACCTCGCCTCCAAAGCTGCCTGGGGAACCTGCAGCTTCTGTCCCATTCGGGGTGACCACAACAGCCAGGACCACCTGGCAGGAAGGGCCCCAGAGAGATCCCATCCCTGCACCTACCATGAAGGTGATGGAAGCAGGCAGGTCCTCGGCCAGGCACATGGTTCCCGGAGTCTACCCCCCCAACACACACACACCCAAGCCGTGGGAGGTCCTTCCATGACAGCCACAACCCCAGAGGAGTGATTCAAAATGGGCTGCACAGGATCCAGGGGCCCCCAGGGGTGATCAGAGAGGCGACAATGTCTGGACAGGCTCAGAGCCTGATAAGGGGCAGACAGAGGAGCATTCCCTCTCAGGGACCATGTGAGGGGGAGGGAGCCACAGTCGGGCCCATCACAAATGGAATTTGACCCAGACGGTTGCATGAAGAGGCTTCACTGAAGGGACTGCTTACAGAGGTGTGGGCAGCTGCCACCAACGAGCTGAGGGAAGCCAGTTTCTCCCCGGGGATGAAGGGAGGACACTGTCTCCGAGTTGGAGCTGGGTGGAGGGTTCGTCCCACAGGAGCTGTGCCATGGTGCAGGACATGCCACCAAACATAAGTGATGAGGGAGGAATACCCCAACTTCTCTCTCTCCTCCTTCTCCCATCTCTGCTGGTGCCTCACGGGCCACAGGCTGAGGCTGGAGGTGTTTCTCTCTCTGGCACCTTATAAAGGTGAGTACTTCCTGATTCCGGCATCCCATTGTCCATCAGCCACTCTTGGGGGGCTGCAAGCTTGGGTCCTCATCTACACCTCCCTGTAGATGTGGCCCTCTCCAAAAATAGCTCTGAAGCCAGGACCTATTTGCCAACAAAGGTATATTCAGATTTTCGAGGGGCAGAAGTTTATCTCTTTCATTCACGGTTTTCCCTTTTTCATGGTCCCAGGACACAGGCTCTTCGTGAATTCCACTATTTTGCTATCTTCTAATCTGCATATTTTTGCTCATATATATTTTTAACTTAATAATTTATTTATATTGGTTTCCTTAACAATTCTCTGTACCTTTCCCAAATCTTGTTGTTGAACATTTATTTCTGAGTGTGGCTGTATTCATATGTCCAAATTTTGATATATGGTGTTCTGACTTTTATTGTCTCAATGGTCTGTTGACTTGATTTTTTTTCCTGATAATTTCAAGTGGGATTTAATTTTTCCTTAATTTATATTAGCTTTAATTTTACTGAGGTTAGACTCAGTGCTTATACACTTTCTGCTTTATTACATTTTTCATTCTTGTCCTCAGCTTTTTTCCCCAGATTTTATTTATTCATAAGAGATACACAGAGGCAGAGACATAGGTAGACGGAGAAGCAGGTTCCTCACAGGGAGCCCGATATGGGACTGATCCCGGGACCCCAGGATCACACCCTGAAGACGAAAGCAGGTGCTTGACCACTGAGCCACCCAGGCATCCCTTATAATCAGTTTTGTAACAGTTCATGGATACTTTAAAAGTAAGATCAATACGTTTTCACCGTTTTCACCATTCAAACTTCTGTAAGCATTTAATCCATTTTGTTTCTTATGTGACTATGTTCAAATCTTCCTGTCCTCTATTGATTTACTGAAGACTAATTAATCATGATGTTGGAAAAATGCACTGTAATTGGAAGGGGGGCTCTATTTATCTTTATATTTTAACAGTTATATGGTTTTTATTTATTTAGCACATAAAGATTCAGTATTAGTATATATATTAGGATATGTGAGGTTAGGCTGTGGTAACAAAAACCTCCAAATTTCAGTGGGTTAAAATAAAGATTTGTTTCTTGCTTGTACAGAGTCTACTGTGGGTCTGGGCAGAGCCCTCCAAGACAGCTCCTTACCAAACGAAGGCTGAGCGTTGCACCTCCAAATCAGAGTAGGTCTCCACCATGTGGAGAGGGGTGCAGAAGCAATATGTTGGGAGGTCACATGTCCAGCACTTCTACCAGGAGGTGATGCACTCACATTTAATTAGCCAAAGCAAGTCATGCAGCCACACCTTACTTTGAAGATCCTCCCTGGTGCCTGGAAATGGAGGAGACCTACCCTCCCGGAAACAGAAGTGTACTTGGACTCATATGCAGGCAGTTGCCACTTAAGGACTTCCTACATTGTGTGCCCTGTACCTCTTAGTAAATTCTACTTTATCTGATATGAACATTACACCAGTCCTACTTTATTTTTATTTGTGCTTGATATCTTTGTCCAAGCTTTGATTCTTCCCCTTGCTGTGTATTTTTTATTTATTTATTTATTTATTTATTTATTTATTTATTTATTTAGGTGTGCTTCTCAAGTTTTAGATTAAAATATATGTAATTGGAGACACTTTGCATTTAATAAGGAAACTAGATTGTTCACATTTGCTGTCATTATTGCTTATCCTTGAGCCAACTTCCTCATCTGAAATTTACTTTGTGTTTTTAAGGTTCTTGAATTTTTCTTTTTTGTTGTTCCTTTACGTTTAATTTTTTTCCCTCTAGACTGTTTGGCTTGCTTTTATCTTCTGCAATGATTTGGAAAGTAGACATCCTGTTTTTAATTCTTTTAGTGGTTCCACTTATTTTTTTCATGGAAATTATTAAACCCACATTTATATTATTATCAAAATCAAAATCATAAACAATCACTTCAGACTCCTTCACAAGAGAGACAAAGAACTCAGCCCATTTGTTTTTTTCCCTGGTCTCCTCTGTCTCCTTTTGTCTCCATTTACATAAGTTAAGGGCACTCTCCTTAACTGGATCATTAAAACCAGCAAAAACATTCTCCAAAATTCCTTCAGCTTTCTATTTGTTGCTCCATTGCAATAAGATATTTAGACCTTTGACCCTAATCCTCTTCCCCAGATGGGGTCCCATTGCACACTACTTCTTTCCCTGGGTGGGCCTCTCTGTCCACTGCCTGTCCATCTCCACGGCAGGGGGGAGGTGGGGGGAGGCGCCCTCCTGCAGGTCTGAGGTTTCAATTTCAGCCCCAGGGTATGGTGTGGTGTGTGTGTGTGTGTGTGTGTGTGTGTGTGTATGTTGTGTGTGGGGTGTGTGGTATAGTGTGTGTTTATGCTATGTAGGGGTGTGTGTGTGGTATCTGTGTATGATGTACGTGTAGGATGTGTGTGTATGTATATTGAGGGGTGTATGATGTGTGTTGTGGGACGTGTGTGTGTGTGGTGTGGGTGTATGGTGTAGTGTGTGTTTATGTTGTGTGGGGATGTGTGAGGTGTGTGTGTGTAGGATGCATGTGTAGGTTGTGTGTGTATGTATGTTGGGGGTGTATGTGTGTGTGCACGTCGTGTGTCTGTGCAGTGCACGTGTGTATGGTGTGTGTGCGTGCGTGTGTATGGGGGCGTTTAGGGGGCTGCGCATCATACTGGCCAGTACAGTGCGCTTCCCGCCCAGAGTTTGCCAACCCCTTGCTTTCCTGAGCGCTGCATTCCCGAGAGGAACGCGCAGCTGCTGCGCATCGCTCCTCTGGCCGCAGACCTGCAGATCCGGAGCTGGACAGACTTGTCATCTCCCGGGCTGGCCGGCTCCCCAAGGCCTCTCCAGAGGCCTTCACCCCCTTTGTTCAATCTGCTGGGGAGGCCCGAGGAGCTCCGGGTGCGAGCAGGACAAAACGAGGTTCCAGGGGTCCTGTTGGTCCAGTTGAGCCGGGTCAGAGAAGGCGCCCTGCACCCGCATGGACACCAGGGGCGCCACAGCTCTGGGCCCATCAGCCCCCGCCCCCCCCCCACCCCGCCTTGCCCAGTGCCGGGCATCAAGGCGCCTCGTGCAGCACGTGCGAACTGGGACACGGACCTCCGGCCTGGGGGTTCAGGGTGAGAAGGGGGACCCGGGCTGCGCCTTGAGCCCTGAGCCCTGGGAAGCGCTATGGGACTCCCTCTCCTGGCTGGGTGCTCAGGTGGTCAGAACTGTGGGCTCAGTGCACACATCCTCCCCTGCTGCTCATTGCCCAGCTCTGGTGTGAATTCTGAGTGTGAGCAGAGAGCAAGTCCGGCAGCCCACAGCAGCAGCCTCCTGGGTGCACGCCACCCAAAACAGATGGGGCTGCAGGAGAGATGCCCAAGCTGCTCAGGATCTACCTCCATCTCGCTCTGTGAAGTAGCTCAAATTTGTGAGCTCATGCACCCCATCAGTAAAACCTTGGGTATCTTATTTATTTGTACATTAAATACAAGCACTTCTGTGTTAATAAAATTATAAGATTGTGTATATATATACTTTCTTGCTAGGCCCACATTCCCATATAAAGTGCACTAGCCCTATGAGCCCTCAGCACCTCTCCGTGGAAGGCCTGGTGGGTGAGGTGAGACAAGATGGAAGGAATGGTGTCAGCTCCTGCATGATCCATGATCCGTGGGAGTGGGGGGAGACAGGACCTAAGCTCAAGGAGAAGGTTTAGATCATTTTTTGAAGCTGAGGATGCAGTGACATCTGGCAGGATGTTTACCAAATGGTGACGGCTATTATCTCTAGATGAGGGATTTCAGGTGGCTCTCTTTATTTTTTTGTAGTTTTTGCTTGAACTTGTATTTTATGTAATGAAGAGGTAGTATGCATATGTATGTATGTATATATATATGCATATACATTTGCATGCATGTAGATGGGTACATATGTACACGGACACATGGACATACACACGCACATGTTCGTAGCAGCATTATTCATAGTAACCAGCAAATAGAAACTACCCAAATGTCCATCAGCTGGGGGATGCATAAGTAAAAATGGTATACCCATTCAATGGAATATCATTCATCTGTAAAGGATGACAATGACACATGCTTATAACATAAATGAAACTTAAAAACATAAGGCTAAGGGGGCACCTGGGTGGCTCAGTAGTTGTGTATCTGCCTTTGGCTCAGGTCGTGATCCCGGGGTCCTGGGATGGAGTCTCACATTGGGTTCCCTGCAGGAAGCCTGCTTTTCCCTCTGCCTGTGTCTCTGCCTCTCTCTGTGTGTCTCTCATGAATAAAGAAATAAAATCTTTAAAATAAATAAATAGGAAAAGTATAGGGTATGTGACCTAGATCTCAATAAGTTGGTTATTTAAAAAACAATAAGGTTATTTCAAAATGGAGAAGAGTTTCAGAAACCTCAAGAAAGAAAACTCTTAGAATAAATCACGTGCTCAGAACCCATCCCTGTGCTTGACTGGAACTCTCGCAGGAGTAGGGTCTCCCAGGCTGCATGCAGAGCTGGTGCACCAGCCCAGATGTTGGGTGGCCAGATCACCTTGCCTGGCCTCAGTTGGGAGGCTCAGGTGGTGACACACAGCATCCTCCTCGAGAAAAAGTGAGCAATCTAGTCCTGCCTTGTGAGGCAGCTGCAAGGACGCAGGACATGATGCACGTCAGGGTCCTTGCTCTGTGCCTCCCCAGAGGGAGTGCCATGGTGTTCCCCTACCAGAGTGCTCAGGCTTCCCGGACGATGACTGAAACCTCAGTCACAGTAACAGAGATACCTGAATTACCTTGGCCTGCAGATTCAGGCCACCCCTTTGTTGTCACCCCCATTTTCAGGGAGACTCCAGAGGCACCACACACTGTCTTCTCTTTCCCTCTAGGCTGACAGCCAATGGCTCAGAAGCCCAAGAGGACATTGCCCACCATGGCCACGCAGTCATTGCCCCCCAGAGATCCTACTCTGCTGATCACAGAAACTCCCCACAGGAGCCCACGAGCTCTCCGGGTGCCCATGTCTGGAGGTGGGCTGAGGGAGACTCCGTGTTCCTATGTGGTCCTGCTGGACCAAATCCACAGTCTCTCTGAACTGCTCCTTCAGCTCCTGCCAGGAGCCATTTTGGCCTCTGGGCCTTGAACTCAATCCATGTGGGTGAGGGAGGGGCAAAGGCTGAAGGTGGCAGATGGCCCCAGGCCATCCCCTCCTTCCTCATCACACTGTATGTTCATCTTTTATGTTATCCTGACAGCCCACCCAACACCTCCCGCACTCCCCCCAAACTATTTCTTCCTCCCTCAGCCAAACCCAAAAGTCATCGTGCTTGTCAACGTCTACTAATAGATGACCAGAAAGGTCATTAGCTTCCAGGCCCGTAAAATTAACCCCATTTGGGCAGAGCCAAAATACTCTGTGATCCCCACACTCCCCCCACCCCCCGCCAAGTGGTTGCAAGTTCTTCAAGGGCAAGGATGGAGCCTTTCTCATTTCAATGTTCCCAGAATCTCACCTGGTTACTGACATGTCAGAGATGCTCAACCAAAGTTTGTGGAAGCCAAGGGCAAGCTGAAGGTTGGGGCGCTGATCCCTGCCAATGGGAAGCTGGGTAACTCTCATGAGTGAGACCCCCCTGGCTGCTCACACAAGGCCCCAGGATGGTCTCAGAGACAAAGAGCACTCGCATTGAAGGCACGTGATAAAGGAGAGGTGCCTCCCAGAAGTGCTCCCTCTCAGCACTGGTTTCCTCTCCGCAGATCTCTGCTCAAAAGCAACAAAAATAGCCACTCACTCTCCACCAATGCCACCATCAAAGTTTTAAGACTTCCTTTATGACCATGCAAAGCCCGCTCTCCCTGGTTTACTGCTTCCACCTGTCTTCTGGGAACATTCCCACTCTGTGGTCTTTTCCTGTCACAGGAAAGTCTCTCTGACCCTCTACAGTTAAGACAAACATCTTAGGATCTGTGTGGTTAAGCAAGTATCTCTGCCCCTCCAAGCCTCGGTTTCTTATTAGCAAAGCGGGGCTAATATCTAATTCAGAGGGTTATGGGGAGGATTGGAGGCCCCAGTAAGTCTTCACTGTTGGCACAGTTAATAATAAATAGTAAGAACAGTAAGCTGTGCATGGGCTACTCTGGCAAACTGCATTGAACGCAGGGGTGAATATGAAGTTTTTCCTAGGTTACAATTATTCCAAGCAAAACCATATTTCATAGAAACAGAATTTTATCATATTCTATTTTTTAAGATTTTGTTTATTTATTTGAGAGAGAGAGAGCATGAGAGGGCAAAGGGGCCGAGGGAGGGCGACAAGTAGACTCCCTGCTGGGTGAGGAGCCCAATGTGGAGCTCGATCCCAGGACCCTTGAGATCAGGATCTGTGCTGAAGGCAGCCGCTTAACCGAATGAGCCAACCAGGCACCCCAGACAGAATTTTAAAGAAAAGACCTGCAATCATCCAGGTAGAGAGGTTTTAAGTCATCTTATGCAGAAGCAAAGATCATCAAGCCTGCCTTCCAGGAACACCCTGGATCTGACCACTCCTTGCCAGTCTTCTGCTCCCAGCCTGATCCCCCATGCATCTCACACGGGGACAGGCAGCAGAGACTCCCAGGGGCTTCCTGCATGCACCTGCTCTTCCCCCCTCTCTTCCCCATGTGCAAACCAAGTGACCATTCCCAGCCCAGGGCTCTGCACTTGCTGCTGGGCAGTCACGTCCCCAGGTATTCTCACGGTGCGTTCACTTATTCGGATGGCTGCTCAAATGCCAACTCCTCAGACAGGCCTTCCCTGACCATCATATCTGGGATACCTTCCCACTTTACGGCCCCACACACTGGTTACTCTCTTGCCCCACTTCGTTCTTCTTCTGACATTTCTATTATGAGCTTCCATGTTTAGTGCTTGCCCTTTTTCACTAGAATATAAATTCAGCAGGGGCAAGACTCTGTCTTGTTTACACCGAAAGTCCATCATCTAGACTCTAAAATACAGTAAGTGCTCAATAAATATTTGTCAGATGAATAAACCATCATGTTTACAGCCCAATCCTGGGTAACTGCTCAGTTGCAAGCAAGTTTAAAAAACACATAAGTTAACGGAAGTGACTTTCAGCCAGTTCGGAAAATACAATCTGTCTTTTAAAATATACAAACTATAATGAGCTATCACTTCACACCTGTCAGAGCGGCTAAAATCAACAACATAAGAAACAACAGGGGCTGGTGAGGATGTGCAGAAAAAGGAAACTTCGTGTGCTGTTGGTGGGAACGGACGCTGGCGCAGCCACTGTGGAGAACAGTATGGAGGTTCCTCCAAAAGTCAAAAATAGGACTATTCTACAATCCAGTAATCGCACACAATTACTGGGTATTTACTCCAAAAATATGAATTCAAAGGGATCCGTGCACCCCTATGTTTACAGCAGCATTATTTACAACAGCCAAATTATGGAAGCAGCCCAAGTGTCCATTGATGGATGAATGGATAAAGAAGATGTGGCCTATTTATAATGGAATATTACTCAGCCATAAGAAAGAATGAAATCTTGCCATTTGCAATGACGTGGATGGAGCTAGAGAGTATCATGCTAAGTGAAATGAGTCTGTCAGAGAAAGACAAACATCGTATGATTTCTCTCATAATGTGGAATTGAAGAAACAATACAAACAAGCAAAGAGGAAAAAAATAAGACACAGATCAAGAAATGGATCTTTTTTCTTAAGATTTATGTATTTATTATTCGAGAGAGTGTGTGTGAGCAAGTGGGGTGGGGGGTAGGGAGAGGGAGAGAGAATCTCAAGCAGGCTCCAGGCTTAGTGCAGAGCCTATGCAGGGTTCGGTCACACGCCCCTGGGATCATGACCTCAGTTGAAATCAGGAGTCGAAAAAAAATTTTTTTTAATTAAATAAATAAATAAATAAATAAATAAATAAATAAATAAATAAATAAATAAGAAATCAGGAGTCGGAGGCCTAACCGACTGAACCACCTGGCACCCCAAACAAACTGTCGTTTCCCAGAGGGGTGAGAGTGGGGGAGAGGGGTGATATAGGTGATGGGGATTAATATAACACTGTTTGTTAACTAACTAGAATTAAAATAAAAACTATCGTTTTAAAGATTTTATTTATTTATTTATTTATTTATTTATTTATTTATTTATTTGAGAGAGAGTGATAGCCAGAGAGAATGGGAGCAGGGAGGAGGGACAGAGGAAGAAGCAGGCTCCCCATCAAGCACAGAGCCCCTCTTGGGGCTCGATGCCAGGATGCCAGGATCGTGACCTGAGCTAAAGGCAGATGCTTAACCAACTGAGCCACCCGGGTACCCCAAAATAAAAACTTTAAATAAATAAAATGTACCTCTTATTAAAACTCCTGCAAAGCCCTGTGAACAGGAAGAGCAGTGTGGGTATATCAGAAAGGTGTCTGAGGTCTGAACTGCTCCCAGGAAAGGGAACTCAGGGCTGTGAAGAAGAAAGTCCAATGCTCCAGGGAGGCAGCAGAAAGATGGATCCCCCAAGTCATTCCTGGATCTCTGTGTTGTTTGTTTGTTTGTTTGTTTGTTTGTTTGTTTAGAGAGGGAAAAAGTGCGAGTGCAGGGACAGGTGGAAGGGTGGGGTGAGTGTGCTGCAGAGGGAGAGAGAATCTCAGGCAGGCTCCACGCTCAGCACGGAGCCCGACTTGGGGCTCGATTCCACAGCCCTGAGATCATGAGCTGAGCCAAACTCAGGAGTCCGACAGGTCACGACTGAGCCAGCCAGGTGGCCCTGGGCCCCTGTGCTTCTACGGGAAGCTCTCAAGAAGGCCCTCAGGTCACCGCCAACACAGCCTTCCCTGCCTGAAGTGCACTGTTCTGAAGGCAAATTCAAAGCCCCTTTGATGCTAAAGCTGCAGCCAAACACTGTGTTGGGGGCGGGTGGGGGCGGTGCAGGGAGGAGAGAAGCAAATAATTGGGTCTATTATAACTTTCATTTAAAAAAAAATCAATGGGATGGTGGCTACATTTGTCAAAGTCCATTGAACTATCGAACACTTCCGATGAGTACACTTACATGTAAATTGTACCTCAGTATGACTGATTGGAAAATAACAAGAAAAAAACCAGAGGGTGGGGAGAGAAAAGTCACTGGTGACCGCCAGGCTCTCAGCCCAGGGGACCTTCCCCTGCGGGTAAGAAGTCAGGGCTTCAGGAAGAGCAGAAGGACAGAATGGGCCACCGTGAAGCTGTATCTTGCTTTTTATGGAATATAAACTTTTATTAGGAGGTGATCTTTGTTGCTGAGCCCAATGCTTCAAGTTTCTTCGCATTCCAGATGAAACAAGCACTATCACGCAAGCTCCACCACCACCCAAAACACTGGGTCCTCAGTTAAGCAAGGATAGAACGACAGTACGATTTGGTCCCAACATGGTGACATTTAAGATTAGCCAGCAATTCCCAACATAGTGACAGTCATTCTTTATTCAAAAAAAAAAAAAAAAGGCCTGGGCAAGTTTTTTTTTTTCTTTTTTTTTTGGGCAAGTCTTAATATCCTTGCTAGTCTTTGGGAAGCTGAAAAGTAGCCAAGAGGGAAACCACAGCCCACTGGTGCCCTCTGGTGGGAAAGTGGCAGGACTGCATGGAATTGCAAAAGCCCCCGGAGCTCACCTCACCCCCAGTTCCTACTGTGGAAAGTCCCAGGTGGGGCCCGAGAATATGCATTTCTGATCAGTTCCCAGGTGCCACGGCCTCTGGCACTGCTGTTCTTGGGACCACACTGAGAATCACCGGCTTGAGTTTGTCCATCCGTATGCCTTGCTTCTATCATCCTGAACTGCATGCTTGGAAATTCATGAAAATGAGCATTTCCCTCCACTTCAATAGTTTCTGGGTGATGTTTTTTTGGTTTTTGCAATGAGAGCATAACTTTTGGGTTTGTTTTTAGCAAAACAAAAAGACCTAACTCACATCAGTCTTGTGGGAGAATGGTTACTACTACCATTCTTCCAAGAGAGAGGCACAGACCACTTTGGCGAAGTTGGACTGGGTGCTTCAGAGCTTGGGCCCTTTTTTGTCTTTTTCTCAGCCTTCCATCAAAGGCCCCACCAGGAGAGCTGTGCCTGGAACCTGCAGCCTGGCTCCCCAAACACAAGCTTGAGTCCCAGAGCAGCCAGCCCCCTGTCCCTCCAGGCTAGTGCTCTCACCTTCTGCCTGGAGGCTGCAGACCCCTCTTCCCTGGCTGCCCCAGGCCCTTGCTCTCAGCTTCTCCCCCCGCCCCCACCTCCCCCCCACCCCTGTGTCTCCGAGAGCTCTTGAGACCTGTGTTCGCCCCTGCCCTGCTTGTCTACTGATAGGTCAGATTTGGAGCCGCAGATGAGGAGAGCCTCAGCCCCCACTGGCTTCGCAGAAAGAGCTCCTGACATCTCAGGGACTGGGGGAGAAAATGGGATGAGAGGACAGGGGTGAGGGGTGTAGAATCAGCATTGCCAAGGCCACAGGGACTTCCTCTGCATTCTCTCTCTCTCTCTCTCTCTCTCTCCCCTCAGGGGTCAGCCACTTTCTCTTGGGCAGCTAGACCATGAGCTTGGCAGTTCCCACACCCCTCAACTGCCAGCATTACCATCAGGGAGGATCTAGGGGCTAAGGGAAGCAAAATCCCAGGGATGGATGCCAGCTGGCCTAGCTGGGGTCAAGGACCCACTTCAGGCCCACTGACTGTGGCCAGAGTTCAGGGGTTTTGCATTCCATCTCCAAAAGGACCACTTGTGCTTGGTTGGCTTGGGGCAGAATTCACCCTCTCAAAGGAGGCTGGGTAGACAAGGTGAGTGTCCTGGCAACTGGAATTCTCCTTGCTTCTCAGGGTTGGAGCTTGCCATGGCCAGGCTGCCTCTGTGGCTGGCTCTCCTCTGGTGGCAGCAGCCATAAGCCAACTGGCTCTGCAGGTAGCTGCCTGCTCCCTCTCTGCCCCCCTTTCTAGAGAAGGGGCAGGGCCTACTGCTGAGTGCTCTGCACCATGCGACCAAAGGGAAAGTGCTAATGGACTACACGCGCCCCCCCCCCCCCCCCCCCCGCCCGAACAGAGCTACTGGAGGGTCTCCAGGAGGCCGAATGATGGAACTGCCTCCAGTCTCCTACCTTCCTCCCCAAGAGACCACAGGCACTCTCCCCTTCCACTGAGACGGAGGAGGTGAGGATACTCGGATACTCCTGCTCTGGCTGATGCCCAGGAGGTGGGCCTCTTGCTGCTGGAGGCTGGGCCCTGGCCAGGTGGCTCCTCCTTAAAGGTGCGTGCACCTGCTGCGGACTCTGCCTCCGCTGCACCAGCCCCAGACTGACACCCTGTTCTCAATCCCAGCAGGGAGCTTCCCCTCCCAGAAGCTTGGAGGTCCTGGCCTCCTCCCTAGACAGAAGTAGTCGGCCAAGCAGCCCTGCCCATGTGGCCCAGGTCCCTCAACCAACCAAAAGCCTCCCTATGCACATGGCTCCTGCCCATAGATACACTGTGGGGGCCCAGTGACCCACAAGACAACCCCCCAGGGCAC